>NC_071619.1:28989285-30239285 GCF_014839835.1 Dryobates pubescens
TCCCCACTGAACTGGGTCCAGAATGGAACAGTATGAAGGTCATAAAGGAAAAAGGCAAAGATGGACCCTGACTTCAGTTACAGATTAGGGTCTGTCAATTGCAAGAACAGAGCTGGAGCTTGCGTCCTCTATTTTCCATTCTCCACTACCCAGTGCACTCAAGGAAGCTAAGGGAACCAATGTGTGAACTGCTGTGTCCAAAGGTCATATACGAAAGCAACAACAGAGAATGAAAAGAGGAAGAAGCAGCATGTTCTCTAATGCCTGACACTTTTCTGTGTGAGTGGTTTTTCTGCAGAATACAGTAGGATATAACAAGGTGGGGGGAAAAGGATGGGTAACATTAGACTTTCTCCACATGACTGATTATGCTGTGAATCTCCCAAAGGAAGTGACAGATGCTTTACAGATTAAGTCATATAAAAATTATTTTCATAGCCTTAAGAACAGAGTAAACACCTAAATGGCCAATGTACAGGCAAGAACGTGAAGTCTCTCCCATCTTTCAGGGGTATGTCACCATTATGTTTGTTTCACAGCTTTAAAGATATCTCTTCAGATCATGGATTAAGCAAAGCCAAAGGCAACAAGTGACCAGGACTAACCTCTTGGCCATCTTTGTCTGTGGTGTCTTCTGCGTGGCCAGCCACTGTGGAGAGGAACTGCAGCAGCCGGTGTAGAGTATCGCAGTTACAGGGAGGTAGAAGGTAAATGAGAAGCTGTAAGGTGCTTAGCTGTTCATCTGGTTCCAACACTAAGGGGGGAAAGAATATATTGTAAGAAAATCACTCCAACTAACCTAAAAGCAGAACAAATATACTGTCCCCAGCCCAAAAGAAGCCCTAAGAAGAGCTTTGTTTAAGGATAATTCTCCTTATAATAATCAGAAGAAAAAGAGAAAACTCTAAGGAAATATCAAAATACCCAAGTGTAACACTGTTATGGTATTCTTGCTTTGATTGGTCAACATCTTGCTAACAAGTTCCTAGGATCTTTTCCCAGCCTATGAGAGCAGAATTCATGCTGTGTATTCCATCACTGTCATGGGACACAAGTTCTGCTTCATTTTCTACTTACTACATTAACTTTGGTATAGCTACTGGCACATACAGGGCACTGCTGGGAAGCATTCCAGTCAACTTTATGCTTTGGCCATTTTAAATGGGCTTTCTTGCAATTTCACCTCTTGCAGAGGTACTGGGAGACTGGAAAAGTAACTAGAGATCAAAAAAGACATTCTGCAAACTCCATCACTCTAACCATCCAAAATGTAGTAGCAGCCAGTGATAAAGGTGGGACAGGGGCAGGTTCTCAGACAGGATGGCTACAAAGGATCTGAAGAACACACACCAGGCAGCAGCCTGAAGGGTTCAATTCGACTTTCCTAAAACTGTGGCAGTCTGTACTCAGGCCTTAGGCAACACATTTTGGAGTATTTAATATGATGGCTTCGGGGACCATTAACTATGATGAAACTTGAACCTATGAAGCTCTATTTTTCTGAAGCAAGACTGGGATTTTGATCAGTAAACAACTCCAACAACTGAAAGCATTAATAGTGCCAAGATCGCAGGATTCAAGTGAGAGTCTGTTATCTGCTACCAATGACAGAGCCAGGATTTAACAGATAACGTGAATCACATCTTATATATTACTGTAGGTATAAGAGGCGACATCTTTGTTGGTCTAGGTTTCTGGGCTACACATAGCACAAAAACAATGAGAAGAGGTTAGCATATTTATACTATACAAATATTTGGAGCAAATCAAGGACAGAGCATTAAATGTACAGAAAGAAAAGAGTATGGTTAGTAGAGATCAAAGAATTACAAGAGGTAAGCAATTGAGAATTGGTAAATGAAGATGTGCAGAGCTCACAGAGAGTGTTGATGAAAGGTGTGTAGAGTTCTCTGGTGAGGAGCGGGTCAGGCATGTCACGCAGAAATTCCTTCAACAGAGCAGCGACGTCGTGAATGCTGTGCTCCTCATCTAACACAACATCCACGCCTCGGTCAAACTCCTCACGTAGCTGAAAAAGATCATGACACAAATCCACAGTCATTTGTTTTCCCAATTAGCACATCCCAAAGCAGAAAATCTTTTAAGGTATGGATTTACTCATTTTCACTTTTCAGACTAGCTGTGACTAGGTTTTGGCAAGGTCAAAGGTCTAATTAATGTCTACTTGCTGTTTATTCCATGATATGTAACTCTGGTTTGTACCAGCCTGCAATAAAGCACCAGTCTCTCCTTCTAGCTAATACATGGCATTATTTCATCCAAAGAATGTGCCCAACTAAATGCAATGTCTGCAAAAGTGCAGAATCGATATCAAAGGCAGAAACCAGGGAAAGCAAGTAAAACTGCAAGAAAGGCTTTCTTACACCACCTTACTGCATTACTGTTAGACTTCGGGACCAGAAAGACTATAATTGCATTTCCAAACGTTTATGGGTTTGTACAATGATGTTATTAAGGCAATGTCAATAGCTACCAAACTCATATTGCTCTTCGGGCTTAAGACTGTATTTAAGCACAAGCAGTACGCAGAGAGGCTCACAAAGACTTCATGGCATTTGTCCACACACACTCTGTTGCCTATCTAATTTAGTTATATTAATTAAGTGACTGTCACTAAGGAGCCAACAAACAGCAAGCTACAAGATGCCATTGCAAGGTATCACTGTTTTGTCCCAGTTACAGTCCTCAGGAAAACTGTGTCCTTCAAAGGCATCACACCTCCCAAAGACAGAAGAAATCCCTTTCCCACATACAAGATACCTTATGAAAGGATAAAGGCCTACCTTTCCAGAGAGATTTCCCAGCACCAAGAGCAGAATGTTTTCCAAAAGAGAGCTTTTCATTTTGCAAACAGTCAAGATGTTATAAAACTATCTGCTTGGAAAATTCTGCAATTTTGCTAACCTTATGAGGCATCGTGATCTCACATGTACCTTCTCAGAGAGTAATCACACCTAGATCTTACTAGACAACAGGAAATTTGAGCTATGATATCAAAAGATAAAATAAGGCAAAGCCACAAGCAAACTGCACCTGTGATGATCCATGGCAAATCTTGATCACAGGCAAAGTCATCCTGAGCGTGTGCAGAGAAGGGATGTAGGAAATCCTGTATTTTAAACCTAAACTGTATTTTCATAACTGGTATGAAAGGTATTCTATAAAAACTACAAACTCTTGTCTAATGCAAGACTACTTTTAGCATTACTGATATCAGTCATTACTAATAATGAAAAATTATACTATGAAGACCAGAATTTGTTCTTCATCTACCATGATGCTACCTTCTGCTGATTTGTGTTCAAAGATTTTCCGCAGCCAACTTGGGAATTCCATTATCAGCTCAACTCTGCTCTTTCAGACTGGAGGGAAATGCAGAGCACCATCAATCACCTCTATTCAGAAGATTGCTTCTGCACTTAGTGCCCAAAAGCAGCTGATGAAACAGATTAGCACTGCAACAGGAATTCAGACTTCCCAAATACCTGTCTAAATCATAAATTGCTGTTTACATCTTGAATATGACACTTCTGACCTGATATCCTGTGAGGTCTACCCTAATTAGCACAAGATCAGTTAATCCTTAGAGGCTTATCATGGCTGTTGAAAACTGTTTCTAAGCTTAAACTTTTGGTCTCTCAGACTTCATTCACAGGGAATACCTTCAGACTTCAGGAACATACACTTTTGGTGAAGTGCAGCACTCGCTAGAGCTCAAGATGGGAGAGCTGCAGACGAGTGCTGGGAGAGGGGCTGGGAGAGCAGAGCTCCAGCTGTGCTGCTCTTTCACCTCAGAGTCTGGTCACTGCTTCACCTGCTAAGCTGCCACCAAGTTGCCAGGCCTAGCACAGAGGGCTGCCCTCTCTAAGCTCAGCAACAATGCTCTGCTCAAGCATCTGTATAGTTTTTGGGCACATGCTGGTACCTGCTATCCCTGTGTACCACACCTGCCATCTTCAGCCAACACTAGCTCAGGAGTCCTCGTCCTACACCCCACTGAAGGTGAAGGAAGCAGATTTTAATAGGCATAGATTTTCTCTTCCTGTTCACCAACCAAGAACTCCACTGGCACATGCATTTACCTACCTAGGTATTTGTTGAAACAGACTGTAGTTGAAATAGGATTTTCTAACTGGAGAGAAAGGGAAACAAAACAAGAAAACCTTCTGCACAAGAAAAACTAATGAACAGCTGCAAAAGCACACCAAAATCTGAGCTCTGGGTTTGGCTTTCCACAGCTCAGAAAATGAGTGGAATTTTAATTGAATCCAGACTTTCCCATGTGTTCATGTTGACAGCATTTATTATTGTAACTCCAAGGGCCAAACTGATGCTTCCATGTTGTTTAATAAAATACACTAGTTCAACTAGCTCAGTGAATTAGTCCATGTAACAGAATACATAAATACTCAAACCTCTTTACTTCCTCAGCTTTTGAACCCTCAGTAAATAAAGAAAAATGGTGAAAGAAACTGATGTTCAAAGCATGTCTTAGTTTATAAGGAAATGATACAAGCCTCCTGCTTCTTCCTTAGAGGTAGGATGCAATTTGACTCTAACCCTGAATGACAACCTATGTTTTGACATTGAAGCTTATAATGTAAATGACAGACAACTTTCTTTCCAGTATTTTATCTAGTTCAGTGTTGATCTAACAACTGCCTCTGCAGACCACAAATGCTTTTTATTTTGTGTTACACCAGCAACTTGGCAATAGAAATTGATAGATAATGTGCTACAAAGCAGTAGGCTGTACTGTCCTACCAGCCACAATCAAGACAATTTCACTCTCTAAAGTAACTTTCCAGGGCACCAAGCATGCTGCTGGGTAGTTCTTGCAGGAGCTATTATTTCTGACATCAAATGCAGTCAAGCTTTCCTTTGTTTTGTTGGGTTTGGTTTTTTTCCCCTATCTGATCCTTTTGGTCTTATATTTCCTGGCAGGGGTGTTTTCCTGTAACTTCTTATCCCTTCCCTAAGCATCATGCAACCATTAAGCTCTACTTTCTACTGCTCTAACTCAAAGTCCATTGCCAGCTTCTGGGAGTAAAAATGCACTGTGCAGGGCCGAGGAAAGGCCCACTCCTGACGCTCTCTGGAACCTCACTGCGCACTGCTCTTGCTTTGCCAACATTTGGCTGAGATGAGGACTTGGATGGCTCTGTTCTGACCTTCAAGTTTAACAGGGGTAAAAGAAAGGTGATACTTGGGAGCAGCAATCTGAGGGTCAAAGAGATTGTTCTGTACTTGCATATTTTCTCATACTGTGATTTCTCCAAAAAACATTTACAGTTTGGGTTTACTTTGGGAGTTTCATCTGTTTCTGAGATGAAACTAGCAGCCAAGATTTTTTTTCCCCTACAGTGTAACCTTTGGAAAATTTCATCACTGTAGTCTATTTGGACCTCCAACCCTGTGCTACTTCTGCCAGAGTAAAACATACAGAGACTGTTAACCTGCTGAGAAACTGACAAGGATTTCACTAGATGTAAAAGATGACTGGGAGCAGTCTGCCATAAGATGTCAATAAACCAATAAAGTCACTGAACCAGAAAGACTGAATTCCACCAGCTGAGTGATGGGGAGCAAATCAGGTTTGTTTGTATCACAGCCAATGAAGGAAAAGTGTATCCACATCCACTCACCTGTCTTACTCTCTTTTTTGAACTTCCAACTCTGAATATTCCTACTGTCTGGAGACCTGCAAGTGTAGCACATCAGACAACTCTTTAATTGTTTAATCTTCTGCTGAAAATTGCACTGAACCAAAACAATCTGTACTTAAAAGTGTAAACCTCCCCAAATTTATTTCTCTACAAACTTTTACTTACCATGCTGCAGCAAAATTCAGTTGTCTTGGATTAAGAAGCCATCTACTGTCTTTTCAAGGACCTTACATCACCTAACATGACATTCCTATGATGACATTTTGGTAGTGCCACTGCTGCTCCAGGAGCCACCAGAAAGTGAGGCACTGCTCAGTGTTTGAAGGTGGCACTTCCAGGACCAACATCAAAGGCAACAGGCAATAAAATAACTAAATACTTGGGCACTGAGCTGTGCCTTTGGATACAGGACAGAGTTGGTATTTGGGGTTACCCACTGGCTCTGTAGCACCTCCCAAGACAAAGCTGAGAATTTCTTTCTATGGGACAGAAGTAGGACAGTCAGGCAGATTAAGAAGGAAGAATTCTGCCTAGGAGTTGTGTGCAGTTTACAGCTATAAACAAGAACTGCTGTACTTCAGACAAAGAGCAAAAGGCATAAACTCTTGTGTCATTTGAAATTATTTGGAAATGGGTGTTGCCTGCTACTCTGTAAGAAATCAAACACTCTTCTAGCCCTGTACATAGCACCAACAAATCAACCAAATGATAACATAGTCATTGAATGGCAGCATTTTGCCAAGCTACAGAGCCTGAAATATTTGAGAGAAAACTCACAGAATCACAGAACATTAGGGGCTGGAAAGGACACCTTGAAAGGAGTCCTTGATCAACTATTGTTTCTGCATTACATAAATCTGGTAGGAGGCTTGTGTCTGGATGATCATGAACACATGAGAAGAATCTTGGCCAAGAGTCTGTAATTCCCTTCAGAGAGAGCAGGCCTGGCAGGAGGACTCAAGCCAGGAACAAAGTCAGTAGCCAGCTTGCAAGCCTTATAGCAAACAGGAAAAAGCTTCTTGGAGCTTAATACAATTTAGCATGGGAGTGTTTTCTTTCTCTGAGCCTCTGTCTTAAAATGTTGTTTCTCATGAAGTCTTGCATTGTATCTTGTATTGCAAAACTCTTACACCAGAAGAGCTACAGGTGGCAAAGAGTGGCTTCAGGCTAACTGGCACGAGTCAGACTTTCATTCTCGTGGCACAGGTAAACCCATAGGATGTGTGAAGAGCTGTTCCTGCAGAGCTCACCACTCCAGTACAGGATGAATGACCTCCAAGAAATGCCTCTTCCTTCATACTGTATGGGCCAGTTTGCAAGCTTGTAGCATAGATCCTTGATTTGGGAAAGACCATCTATGTAATCACTTGTGAGACACTGTCTTTAGAAAGGGACAAAACAGGTGGGAAAGTGTCTGGCTTTCAAAGCTGTCCTTGAAATTGGAAGTGCATGGTTGCTTCTCAAATACACATTTATTTATACTACAGTAAAAACATATCTGCCACTCCTGGGAAAACAAAATATTCTTACCATGCTTTTCCAAGTGCTGGCAGCAACTATCTACAAGCCGAGGAACCTGCCTGTAAATAGGGTTGAGGCTTAGTTTCTTATCTCTTGCTTTTTCTTTCTTGTTCTGGGCTTCTGCTGGCAAAGAGAGCTGGAGAGCCTCTAATAATCGTGACTGATTGTCATCAAGATCCGTAATAGAGTCCACAGACATTGCACCCTGTAAAACACACACACAAACTCAATCAGTACAGCTGGAGAAATCTAAACACCACCTCAACTTACCTAAAAAAGAGTATGGCATACCTACATTTTAAACAAACTAGTAAAAAAACACAGACTGCTGCAGAGGTTTAGTCAACTAATGAAGTTGTAACACCAGTGTGATGGATGGGAAGATCATAATGGTACCAGTGCTACTGTTGCTGTACTACAAGGAATACAGATTAGATATCAAAAAGAAAGGAAATTCTTCCCACTCATTCTGCACACCTGCTCATTGCTGTAAGCCTGCACAAAGTGCAAAACAAGGATAAATCCCTCTGTGCGTGTGCACCTCAGCAGCACGTGCTGCATGGAGATACGTACACATTTTTAAACCTGATCCTCTTCATTTTCTCCAGCTTGGGTGATTGTATCAGTGAAAATGATGGAAACAGATTTACAAACACAGACCACATGAAAACTACATACAACTGTAGAGACTGAAGTAGTTTCATGCTATCAGAAAACAAAGGCACACTACAGAAACAGAAGAATAATATTCTTTAGATAGTTCTACTTCCTTAGTATTTTACAACCATTGCACCTCCAATGAAAGCTCTGAAAACTATGTTGGGATTACAGCAAGGGACATTAAGTAATCTGTGAAGGGTAACGTAGCACAAGCAGGAGGAGTTTTATGGCATGCTTCACTGTTTATACTTGAAATAGATTTTCTTTTCTTTTAACCACAAGATTACTGTCACTTCAAAACAACCATTTCTCTCCACTGTTATTAACATACCCGGCAAAAACACTCCAGGGGAGAACTAGGCTTATAAATGAGACAAAAACTTTGGTTTCAATCCTCATTAAAAATATCTCTTGCAAATTATTTTCTTGCTTTCTGAAACAAGGAGTTCATATTACCACAACATAAAATGTACTGCACAGGGATCCAGCACATCATCCTAAGAAATAAGGTAGGAAATGCAAATTTCCCTTCAAAACCTTGCTGGCAACTCTCATTTCCTACAACCCTCCATCTCTGATGCCAGGCCTTTCATAAACTGCTAGTGAGATGCCCACACCTCTTAAATGGACAGGACAACTGGTAAAGAATTTTAGGCTCTAGAAGAATTTTCTTCCATCCACCTAGACAACTAAACTTTGTAAAGATTTCTGACTAATAGGCAACTCCTACAAAGTCCACTGAGATTCCAATGGAATTTAGAAGTTGTTATCAAATAAAACTTTTTTTTTGGGGAAAAAGAGAAATCTAACTTATCAGGTATAGCTCTGTTTCTTATAACTCATGGAAAACTTATACACCAGATTTGTAGATTTATTTTGGGGGGGATCCACAGCACTGAACAATTTCTAGACCCTTTAGAATGCATCCCTGACCTTGCTATCTGATGTCTCTCAGAAGTGAAATTGCTTGATTCCTTTTACTATTACCTGCTAAAGGGAAAGCAAACCAACAACAACAACAAACCAAACCAAAACCACCTCCAAACCAAACAAGATTCTCTGTCTAAGTGTGTAAAATTTCTACTGAAAAATTTTGGTTTTCAGCATTTAATGTTTCAGACATCAAAGTCAGACAACTGACACTAAAAATCCCACCACTATCCTCACTGCTGCAGCTCCTATGCAGTTACTGTACAACAGGTGCCTTCCTCCATACCCTGACTGTACTGGCCCTTCCCTGTCTGCAAACCATCCCTACCTCGTGAATCATTATCATCACAAAGTCACTTAAGTCGGATTCAGATCCCTAAAATAGATGCAGATGCAGTTGGCTATCACCCTTGGGCATTCTATCAACATTGTGGATTAACTGAGGCACTGAGCTGGCTTTAGGAAAAGTGACCTTGAATTCAATGGCTGAAGTACAGCACTGCTTGGCAAGACCAAGACCAAGTCAGCCCTGATTTTTAATGTTGCTACCAACATATTCCATGGGTCCAGCTCAAACTCAGCCAAGATGTATTAGTTTGGGCTCAGTCAGACCTATATGAGGGCTTTGCAATGATGCAGAATATCGTGCACATTGCTGCTCACTACTCTGGAAAAGGACTTGGGGGTGCTGATGGATGAGAAGCTGAACATGAGCAGACAGTATGATCTTTTCCCACCAGCACCAGGGAAAGATTTCCATTACAGTTAAAATTTTCTGGTATCAAACAGGCCAGCTTCTACTTGAGAAAACCAACCAACTAAACCCCAAATCACTGTTTAAACATGACACCATCACAATAGGGTTCTTTTCTGCTTCAGCTTGACTCTGCAGACCCACTGTCATGCCCCACATTGTGATGTGTTCACTTACCCGCCTCCTTGCTCGCGGTGCTGACTCGGGAGTGTTAGGAGAAGTGGATTCATTTGGTGTTTCTGAGGTTGAGCTAAGAGATGAGTTACTGCTGGAAAGTTCTTTGTTCTGCCTTTTAGTTCCAAATGGCAAGAGAAAGGCCACAAAATCTGAAACATCTTTTTGCTCTTCTCTTTGAGAGTCTTGCTTGAGCTTGTAGGCTCGGTCATTAGCAATCACTTGGGACAAGGGCATTCCAAAAGCCTGGGGAATAAATTCTGCAATAACAACAACAAAAAGATTTACTGAACATCCTGTACATATTTAGTACAAGATGAATTGAGTATTAAGCTGTTGAAAACCAGTCTGAGGTCCCTTTATCTGTATAGTAATTCCAGTGAGATACTGGACTGTATAGAACAAGAAGAAGATTCAAATAACATAATTGTGGAGATGTGCCAGGTAATTGTAGCCCATGGTACCTGAATCCTGTTTCCAGCTGGATCATGCCAGAGAACCTTGGAAAATTGCTGAAGAGTGCATCTAATTAAAATATTAACTTCCACTGAAAGCAACTAGAAGTCAAGCACATTTGTCTACAGCTAGATGGTACAGAGGGCCATCAAGGCTCTAGTAACCTAATCCTGAGACTGTGGAGCCTAGCTGGACCATGCCACAGCTCTCTCATATTTCAGACCACTTCAGGAGGTTTCTTCCTCACAAATGCTGCAGGGTACCAGAATGAAGGTACATGCATAGGTCTCATTACAGTTCAGGACCCACCTGTACAGGGAGCTTTTCAGTGCATCCACTATTCAGACTGAGATGTCAAGGATACAGGTTTAAGTGACACACTGGTAAGATTCAACCAGTGTGTTAGTGGTATATCAGTACAAAGGTCCTTTATAACAGTACAAAAATATATATGGACATATAAAAATACAGGAGAGCAGAGGTTCCTCTCAGTTAACAAAAAGAACACAAGCCCTCCCCACACCAATCTAACCAGCACATATGTCAGATCTCCAAGTAAAATGCTCAACTATTTTACAAAACAGAAAACTGCTCTACAGTGAATAAGCCAACAGCAACTAACGCTGGAATTCTTGTAATGAAGTTCAAATCTAGATCTATGTGAGGTTAGAAGAATCAAAACTACTGGGCCAGACTGCCAGCTACAACTGTTCTGTGCCCAATGGGTGCAAACGTGCAACTTGTACTCAATTCCAGCTTCAGACCTGCCTGTATTAGAAAGGAAGTATCAGAGATTAAAAGCAAATTTTTATTCTTTTTTAAGCAGGAAAAAAATGGAAGAGCAGCAACCAAAAAAAATAAAGAAAAAAAGGAAAAACCCTTCTTTTAGGCTACCTTTCTCTTTTGCTACAAGTGTCTAAATGATTAAAGACCAAAGTTCCTCCTAGGACTTCAAGTGTGACTGTATCTTTGATGACCCTTTCAGGTTTTATCTAGGCTTGCATTATCACTAAGATTAAAGTAAAGCATTCAAGACTGTATTTTATGAATCTTGAATAAGGACACGACCAGAGACAAAGGACCATTGTTCTGATTTGATGAGGAACACTACTGCCCTTTAGAAGTATAAAATGTTAAGATATTAACTAACTTTGGTGGCCAGACAAAAATAAATCAGGAAGCAGAGCATTACATATCAAGCAAGCCTGGAGGTGACCTGTGGATACAATGACATCTTAAACCACCTGCATTTAATTTAGGACAAAAAGGAACATAATCAAATGGGCATCAAGCAGTGTGGGGATTGCCAGTTCCAGGAGTCCAGAGTTAGACCTGTACCTCCTGTACCCAGCAGATTATGCCTACAAAATGACAACAATATTAAGATTTTTTTACTGTTCTGAATTATTTTCCTCATGAACATTTAAGACCACAAATTTGAAGCACAAATGTGCAACATCACTCCTTCCAGCTGTCTAACCAGGTACTGTGTTATACATCCAGCACCCCTATTTCTCTGGCCTTCCACAACACTTCCTGAGAAAATCCACTGAGCCAGATGAAATCCTGGACATGAAAAACTTCTCATGTTTTGGCTGACAGTCACTCATGCTTCAAATTGGGACAGAAGAGCAGCATGCCCAGTGATGTCCAACTGCATGATGATGCCACCGATGCAACAGCAGGGTCAAATAGGACAAGGTCAGCAGGAGATGAGATGTCAGCATGGCTTCATCAAAATAGTTTCATTTAAACAACCCTCTCCCTGGCTTTATTATGTAAAAAAATGGTATTTTGAGGTAAGTTTTCCCACAACTCTCAGTTGTGGAATGCCAGGCTTTTAACTGCTCCTGCTCAACGTGCCCAGGGAGCAGTGAAAAGACACTGAGCCTCTACTCAAGACTGCTTTGCTGTGGGCATCCATCACAGAGTACCACTTCACTGATTTCTCAATGTCTGGCAGAGATGGGGAACTGGATGAAAACCAGTTGGCTGATTTTCAGGCTAAATACAGATGGAACTGATGCTGGCTGGCAGTTGTAATTACATTAAAGAACTGGCAAAACTAGTAACTTTTTGCTTGTTTGTTGAAATTGAGATTGGTTGTATCCTCTGCACACTGGCTACAGCCCCAAGTTCCCACCAAAACCAGAGTTTGTGTGTCATAGAGGGTGGTAGTGAGGAGCATGTTCTAGCCATCAGTCTTCAAAAGTATTTGATCCCATCAAAATCCCATTGCTGAACAGGTAATGCAATGTCCATCAGGGTGAATGGAAAAAAAGGAAAAAAGAGTTGTAGTCATGCTAACTATTTAGCAGCCCATTGATAGGGGTTTGAGGCCCTGGTCTCACAATCAAGACCCAAGTACCAACTGCCTGTCTACTGCTGTAGGCTGGCAACCCCCACTGCTGGAAATGTTTCTTTCGTACGAAGAAATGCTCCTTAGAGCAGGGGCTCAAACTTTTGATATCTACACTGAGTGCCAAAGCTACCAAGTTAGTTACTCTCTGTAATACAATTAAAATTCCATCATTTATTCAATTATAAAAGTGGGCTGCTAAAAATAAGTTCTCCAGAAAGCACCATGTAAAATGTGAAAGAAGCTGGCAGCCCGGGCAGTCGGCTTGGGAGCGCAGCCCTGGATCCTTCCGCAGCAGCATGTAAGGACTCGACTGTGGATTTTCTGGTTTTCAGGGTTCACCAGCAAAGGAGGCAATTTGCTATTTTAGAGAAGGGCATCCTTTCTCTTATCAGAAACTCCATCTTGCAGCTCAGGCAAGTTTCTTCAAAGTTTGATCAAAACTCTTATGTTCCTAAGAAATCTTCCTCAGCTGCATGCCACAGAAAAACTCTCTGCCAGATCAAACAGGAGTCTCAGTGATCAGAAATCCTTTTCTTTGCTGATTCAATGATGATATCCAGGATGTTGACCCATAGCTTACTTGGCCTTGTGCCACCTTGCCCATACAGAGTTTCAAAGACTTGTCTGAAGTCTTGGCTGGTGAAAATTGTGGTTTCCATCCTACAAACCATAACCAGGGATGTCTATACTCTAGACCCTAATGACGCCCTCAATGCTAATAACGTGAACAGCATACAATGCAGCAACTATGGAAAGTCTCCTTAGCACCTCAGGGTTTTTTTAAGTACAGCTTAAGTTCTGCATTTGAGCTGCTACAATCCAGATCTACCATGGTGCTTGTACTACCTCTATTTAACATGAGAGGAAGAGAGTAGGAGACAGTTGAGAGAATAATGTGGTTTAAGAGATATTTAAATGGGGAGGGGGTCTTTAAGTCAACCTGTGCAGCTAGCCAGAGTGGTTATCCTTTTTGCTAACTGCAATTTAAATTACTTTGGATCCATAAAGAGAGTGATGGAGTAAGAAAATAAGGAAAATGCAAGATTCAGTCCATCGTGGGATCTGCAAGACTCCTTCACTCTGTAGGTTCATCAAAACACTACACTGACTCCAGAAGATTCATGATAACACAATGTTATGAGCATCAGTTCTGTGGCTGAAATTCCCTTCTCCAGCTAGTCAGAGCTCACTGACCTTGAAGGAGTGATAGAAGACCATCCCAGTTACTTAGGCTTTTTCTGTGGGCAGGCCTTTAAGTTTTTTTACTTTAAAATAATAATAAAAATTAAGAGCCCCTTCAGTCCTTCAGTTGATTTTATTAGTATGACACAGTGCTGCTTAAGAAAACCTTTTGTATGCCTAAAGAGCACGAGAAACATTTCCAAAGCTTTTTAAAAAGCTCAGTGAGATGCTGGAGAGGCTTGAAAAGCTCTCACATTTCTGATACACTATTAAAACAAAAGAAACTTCATCTCTTCAGCTCTCTCCTCGGGTTGTGCCAAGGTATACTGACATCAGGATAGGCTGAATTGCTGAAGAACAAATGCAAACAGTAAGAAGTATGTCTACACTTACTGAGCATGGTTGGGAAGCAAACATGGAAAACGTTGTCAAAAATTATGAAGCAAAGGAAAATCAAGTATCTACTGCTGGAGCTGCATGCAGCACAGTTACCAGGAAGGCCTTTCCTCAGAAACTCCAGCTTAGAGAGCAGCTCTGCTAAGGCCCTGCAGATGAACCTGTCAAACTATTTACATTCCACACAGAAACATCAGCGAAAGGGATGAATCTCAGTTGCTCAACAAATCCTGTAACAAGTGACTATTATTTCTCAGCCAGCCTCTTAGTTCACCTGTAGGGTTTACTGGAACTAAGGCAAAATGGAGCTGGTTTACTGATAAAATCTTCTAGGAGAAATCCTTTCTGGAAGGCATCTCTCTCAGGAATGCCTGTGTATACTTTCCAAGTAGGCATGCCTACGCTGACCCACGTATCACTTGCAGGAGACAGACAAAAGGCTCCAATTCTGCTGCCATCAAAATTAGCAGTGAATTTGTAAGGGAACAGCACTCAGCCACCAGCATGCAGAACATCCTGAGAATTTCTTATTCCGAGCAGTGCTGACATTTCACTTCAGCCCGAGTACTGTTTGTCAGCAGCTAAAGCAAATGTTTGGACACATACGTAGACAGCACAATTGAGAGTCATGATGGCCATTAATAACCAGGAGGCTGAGTAGAGAAAAGCAAAGATACTGAATGATGGAAGCAGAAAATATTGCTTAAGTATCTGGGTGGAGTGCTGCTCTCTCCTTTTGTCTGTTCACATCCGGCAAGTTTTGCTGTATCCTGCTCTGCTGAGTCACTCAGAGATGTGAAAACAATGTAAAACCCACTTGCTTCAGAATTCCTCCCCTTTTAGTGAGATGGTAACAGATGTACCTGTCAAAAAGGACAAAATAAAAGATAAACATCTCATTTTAAATGCAGTTAAATCTATTGTAGTGTCTGTGGTGGCCTTCAGATGTATAACAGCTTGCCAAAACTCTCCCTTAACAGAAAGGCAGGTCAATCAACAGATCTGTTTAAATAAAATGTCATGTTATGAGAGCAAAAACTCCACAGACTGCACCAAGACCTAAAATATGAATGACAACATCTCCAAACGGTCCTAGGAGAACTGAGTACAGTATCTTTTGGCCATATTTTTAAGCCCAGACATCTAATGAGGTGGGGTGAGGGAGAACAGTCTCGCACGAATCAGAGTGGTGGTACATTCCCAGAGAGAACAACCCTGGTAAGTCTGCATGCTAGCATAGTTCAGTGCATGTCAGTGCTAAAGGAAAGGGTTTGTCAGGCTAGACCAAGGCTCTCTGGAGCCACCCATACACAAAGACACAATGCTGACCACACAAGCTGTGCAAGGTCCACACCTTGCGCTCCCTGAAGCAAGGCTTCCATTGTGCATCCCTGGTGATCAGCACAATAGGCTTTTTTCCACCTGTGTGGCTTCCTGTGCCAGGCACATCTTGGTGATCTTTGGCTGCAACCCACACACAGGATCAGATGGTGCTGTGTGATCATCAGGACTAACTTTCAGAAGTCTATTATTAAAAAAAAAAAGACAAGACTTTTTGGGTGGCAGGTACTGCAAGCAAGCCCTAACAACATGACCCCTCAGCTGCTACCTGCCCTGGTACTTGGGGTCTCTCAGGCTGGGATATAACAAACTCAAAATGTGTGGAATTAATTACATACTCTTCAAACTGTAACTGTGCCTAGGAGAGCAGTTCTGAAGGGATGAAAGTGCTGCTTGTATTAAGACAGCTGCAGCTTGTCTATATAAAGTGTTCCTTGCTTCCCACCCAACATCCTGTTGCCTGCTTTCGCTGTTTCCTTCTCAAAATGGTGCAGCTGGACTAGTTACCAAGAAAGCCCCTGACTGAAAACTGAGAAGAAACAGAAAGGAAGGCATTTCTTTCAGGTATGAGGGCTAGGGACCTGCCTGGGTGGGTAAGTGTTCTTGGCCTTCTGTGTGAGCATACTGAAATCCACGGTGTTCATTTTGGACTGGCTGCCCAGAAATGGAAGATACTCTTTATAAAATAAATGGTAGGAATACTTCACAGTATCACAGTATAACTAAGGTTGGAAGAGACCCCAAGGATCATCAAGTCCAACCTGTCCCAACAGACCTCACGACTTACTTAAAATACATTGTGAAACAGACCAGGATAATGCTTTCAGCTTGCTGAACACACACTAAGGGAGGTTAACTCAGACTTTGGGTGACATGGAGACCACTGTTCAGGGAAGCTGGTAGGACTTGGTTGTCATGTGAACATAGCAGGCTCATGCTTATGGAGACCAGCAGCACGTGGTCTGAGGTTTTTTTCCTTCCAGAGCTGGCACCATCCCCTCTGCTATCATGGAAAAGAGTCTGCTTAGCAAGTTTCAATGGGGCAAATGATCTTTAATAAATCAGAAGGGCAGCAACAAGTGCACCAGATATGATCACAGGCAGAAACCCTGAGAAGTAGGGCACCACATGCTGCTATCTTTAAGCTAATGCATACTGCTTGCAACAAGAGCAAGCCAACAAGGCTTGCTTTTCACTTTGCTAACACAACTTGGCTGGCAGGTGAGCTGGACTCCTTTGTCCTCTGAACCCTTACTGACCAACTAGATCCTCCAATCAATACAGACATCCTGAAGGAGAACTATAGATCCTGCTGCTTGAGTAGTGCTGGGGTGTTTTCCCCTCAGGGGAGGTCCTACAATATTTTCTGCATGGAGACAGCACGTAAGACATCTCTATCAATGAGAATAAGGTAGTGGAAGATGGGAAAAAGAGGACAAAAGCAGAGTGGTACATTTTTGAAATGCCTGAAGTTAAAAGAAGAAGGAAAAAAGGGATTAAAATAAAGAGACTCAGCACAGGGATTTTAAAAAATGCTTGAGTGGGTACAGTTAACCAGAACATGTGAGTAATGCTGAAAAACAGGAAGGAGATAAATTTATACAGGGACAAATAAGTACAAAGTGCTGACCTTTGCTGTGGTCAACTACAGAGCCCTGAGCAGCAAAGTGCACTCAGAAGATCCATCAGAATAAAAAGAGAAAGTGTATTCCCCAAATCACTAATTGAATGGAGTATAAATGCCATCATGCAAAGTCAGAGCACAAAGAAAGTGCCTGAACAGCAGGAAACAGGATCATCTTTAAGTGCTCAACCAGTACAGCTGGGCAATTACCATTTCTCAAGCCACTGCACCAAAGATGCACTGGAGAAGCTCTGGAAGTACAAAGGCAAAGATCCACCAGGTTTAGGTGACAGCAAAACTTGGTCTTTGGTAGATTATCAAATCAAATTACAGTTGGTAAAATCTGCTGCTACAAATGAAAAATGTGAGACTAAAAAGACAAAATGAATTCAAACTCTCAGAAGAGCTTCTAAGTAAAAACTTTCAAAGGAGACACATGAGGGGAAAGCTAAAAACTCTCAGTGCATCCAAAATCTGTGAGAGAGAGAAAATTATTTTTCAACCACTGTAAGTGGTTAGCCATTTGCCATACAGAAGGAAGACTACAGACTGCTAGGAGGAGATCTGGCAAGCACACTGAAAAGCAGGGAAGATTTTGCACAGAGCTATGGTGCTTCACACTTTTAACTGCAAGGAGAAACAAAACAACATAACAACTGATTAATTACACTGCAGCCAAACATAATGCATTGACAGGAGCTGTACAAGATACATTTTCTCCCAAAGGTAGCTATAAAATCATTAAATCTCTTCTTTAAAGGCTCCTTCTGCACGTGGGTTCAGTCCCACATCAAGCAATTCTCCCAAATGAAAGGCTTGGTACTGGCAGTGCAACGTGGGAGGCCGCTGGATTTATCCAAACAAACAAAATATCAGAGGACCTTCAGTTGTACACAGATTAATGCAAATATTTCCCATCGCCATTTCTAAACCATGAAAATAATAATCCCATCCATGAAGTCACCAAGCAAACACAAATTAAAAGGAGAACATTTTCTTCTTGAAGTAACTTTGAAACAGGGATGTTAATTTTTTCAATGGAATTCCATTGTTCCATCCTTCTGCCCAACTAGGTTATGAGCAGTAATGCCAGGGTAACCAAATCCCATCTCTCTATAAGTGTATGCATTTGTGTGTGTGGCTGTGAAACTGGGGTGTTAATCCTGAGTTTTGCAACCACTTTCCCAGAATTTCTTGTCAAGAAGGGAATACAAATTTAGATGCACAATTAGCTACTTGCAGAAAAATGCAATTTCAGAGACACTTTTCATGTCTCAACATCTAGACTTAGCTCAAACAGCTACAAATACAGGTCAAGCCCAGTAGATTAGGATCCGGCCCATAAAGTCAATTAGTGTCCACACAAAAATGTACCAACCATATCTGTAAACACATGTCATATAGAGTCTATTACAATCCAGCTGATCGGTAGCACTGAAGCATTGATGTATTTTTAAACAAAGGCTATTTTCCTAAGATTATAAAAAGAAAAGCAAATCAACTGACTTGCTTGGGCAGGGCTGGGGCCATGTGCTTTGCAAATTAGAATAGGAGAGTGCAAATACAGGTAAAAAAATGAATTATGTTAACCAGACTGCACTCTGTACTGGATGGTGAAAATGGGGAGAAAGAACAATGAAGAAAAGATGCAGCCCTTTAACTCTGCTTCCTCTCCCAGGAAATAACCTTTCAGTTGAAGAGAAGTGGGTTATACTAATGACAAATATAAAAGGTAAGACATATTTTTCAGTATGTTCAGAATTCCTGGGCAGCACATCAGCTCAGTAACATTCTCCTACTCCAGAAAATGTAAGTTTAAGATGAAAGAAATCTCATATGCAAAACTAAAACCTGAGCAGAAAATATGTGCCAATTTAATTTACCTTTGTCTCTGTTCTTCTCCTTTCCTAGTGAGTCCAGTTTCTTTCTTAACGATTTCTTCCTCTTTTGTCCATCTGTACATGTAAAAAAATAGAAACAACCAAAAAAATTAAGTAAGTGCAGAAAGAGTAACTAATGCTGCAAAAGCTGTAGAAACAGAGTGAGATGGCCACAGCACTGGAGTCAGGAACACTGTAAGAGACACTCACAAAAGTGAGAGACTGCCAGCTCTTCAGCCTGAAGAAGTGATGCTTTGTTCACCCAGATGCCCAGGTTGTACTGGGGAACCAAACCATATCCCACTGCATTCTGCTGGGCACATGTGCACGTGCATGGTCACAGTCTGTGTAGCAGAATGGAGAACTAATTTTGAAGACCTAACAATGGAAGCTTGCTGCTGGATGCTCTTGATAACAAAGTATCATAAAACTAAAAGGCACTTGGTTAGCCCTCATCCATGGTCACAAAACTGTGACTCAGATGTGGGACCAAAGGTAGTATTTGGAGATGGAGGACTACTAATCTCCAGGATAAATTCTGCATACCAGTCATACCAGCTGGGTGATAGCTGACCACCTTCACATAACCCATCTGATCCGGGAACTCGCATTTTGAACCAGATTGTTTTAGAAGGATTAGAGTCTCAGAGAAATTATTGTTCTGACTTCCAAGTTTTCACTCAGGTATTAAGCACCAAAGATTTTAGGCAACAGCACAGGCAGGTTCATTCTTGAAAAGGTATGTTCTCAAAGGCTGGTTATCATCATTTCCTCCAGAAGCATCTTTTATAATGAAAAGTCAACAGAAAAAGCATTTTATTTATTAGGTCTCAACAAACAGGAGGGATTAAGACATGGGCCTGCTTTAACATGTACCTTTTGAATTTTTTAAGTTCCAAAGCAATATAAAAGGTCCAACATAGAGACTAATACTAATGCTAACGCAGGCACTTGCCTAGCTAAAGGTTAATGAACACGTACCTTTGCCTTACTGGTTTTGCAATATGGCAAAACCTCAAAAAGAAACACACTGCATCTGTGCTGCACTTTCACGGTTAGAAGGTCACCAAATAATGTGCCTTAACACGTTTTTTGAGTTATGTAAGCCATTGTCCTAAGTGGTCTTTTACAGTAGGAACATACCACAGAGGCAGTGAGGTGAATCTTCACTGATTAACTCTCATCTTCACATTTAGGGTTTGAGAGAGAACACAAGCTGTTTGCCCACAGTTTTCCCTCAACTCTTTTCAAAAGCTATACCCAGAATGCTACTCAACAGACAGATGGACAAATTCTGACTTTTACTTTAAGATTAACATTTCTTTTTACCCTAAGTAACTGTGGTTTGATCAACTCCCCTTGCACTCTGCGTTTATTGAGGCCATATTCGCTCCCAGCACTCAGTTAACCAAGATACTCAGGTCCTGTCTCTTGAGGTGGATTGTCCTTTGCTGGTTATGCTAATTCCCCTTTCTCTACACCTGCAATGGCATGAATTCATCTCTCTCAAGTAAGGCTGACTAGACTGGATGAGGTATTCTGGATTAGAGTTCAGCAATATAATGGTGGTAATTCACTGCCTGATACAGTCTATGATTAGATTTTCCTTTTTTGTAGCTGCATGGCTGAGTTCCTAACTCAAAGTTATACTTTGATTAATACACCCAGTCCTTTCACACCTTCTGACATTTCCAGCTGATATGACTGAGTTTATTACAGAAATCATTTCTTTTTTACCTCTTGGAAATATGAATGGCTTGTAACCTACTAGCATGTGCCTGACAGTACCACTTGATTTTACAGGCTCCCTTACTACCATTGTGTTCTGGCTTTACATGTATGAAATAACTGAAAAATTATTTCTTGTGTTATAAATTGAAATTACTGCTTCACAGTACCCTTTGATAAATGACTTGCATTTCTTCAGAGTCTTAGAGACTTACTCTCCAAAGACCCATTTATTGATACTCTGACATTCCAATGAAGTCTACTGAGACATAAAAATGTGAACAAAATTCAGCATTGGATATAAAATACAGTGGTTTGATTAATACTAAATCAAATTGTATTAAAATCAAACCTACACAAAGGCAACTTCTGGGCTGTTTCAGTGCTGCACAGTTAAATACAACAGAAATACAAGAAAACTGAACACTTCGATATTGAACACGGGAACAAATGCCACTCACAGCCACATGGAAAACTAAACCATCAATGCTTTCTCCTGAACCTTGTCATGAATGGGTGATTCTTTCAGCCCCAACAGTGAAGTTCATTGCTAAGTAAACAACAGGCTGAAACAACATTTCTGCATTTGTCTCTGCAGACCTTGAAGCTTGGATACGAGCGACACTCAGGCCTAGAGGAATACAGGAAGTGGGAAGCGGTTCTGGAGATGGACATGTCAGAAAACACAGAGTTAGCTTTGTGTACTCCTGGCCAAAGAAAGAGATGACAGAGTGTCAGAAGAGAAATGTTTACCTGGGGAAAATGGGTGCAGATCCACTGAAGACAGTGGACCTATAACAATTTACATTTACATTTACCCCATGGCAAGAGAGAGAGAGAAATCTCAGGGAAAAGCTAAAGCTTAGGGGATCTGCCAAGAGCTCTAAGGTTCTTCTCCTCCCAAGCCAGGCATGATTAATCATAATCTATATTCAGGAGAAATAAACATGTTTTTAAATGATTGCTGATTCAGGTTACACCAAGCACAAACAGTGCTGAAACATTCATAATGTGCTTAAAAACTTAGACAACTCTAGCAGTTTTACATCTTAAATGAACCCAATTCATTATAATAATGCTTTGTACTTATTATGTGCAGTGTGGTTTAAAAATATAATTAATAGCCAAAGCATTTCTGGAGAAGAGGCAAAACATTATTACCCTCATATAATACCCACTGTGCACTTACAAAATAATTAGCAAACATTTATGCAAGACAGTACTGTACCGACCCAAAGTGCTATTAAATATCGACTGTTACTTGAACTCACAGTTTGGAAATGTTTAAACCACAAAGTGACAAATGTTGCTGGGCTTTTATGCAGCCTTTTGAGTGTGCACTTATCACTTAATGTCTTCTTTCTATGCATCAACAACATGCTGCTCCTCTGAAGACTGCAGTCAAGAATATTAGCAAGATGAGAGAAGGACTTGAAAGACAACTGACAAAGTGAAGGAATCTGCACTTTCTGCACTGGTTTTTCCTTTGTTAACTTACATGATTTTTTCTGAAGCTCACCCGGGCAATTGTGCAGATATTTTGTCCCCTTTTCTCACTAGAAATAAACTTGGTTTGTTCAATGCTTACCAATTCATGCATAACTGCATTTTTTATTGCAACGCATACATCACACGCTGGGCATCTATAGATTAACTCCGGCACGATGAATATTTAAAAGCCCAAGAGTCTCGAATCAAACTCCTGAGTGCGTATTACATTGCCTCATGACCTGTTTTTCCAGCATGGTGAGCACTTCCAGGTTTAGTTAATGCCAAAAAGACTTTTCTATTTGAAAAACCAGGTCATCTTCAGACTCTGACAGTGAACAACAGCCTATGGAACGAAGACAAGAGTATTTGCCCTGATACACTGACTGTGAACCAGAACTGAGGAGTTTCTGAGACTATCCTTTTGGAAGTTTTGGGGGGAGGTTGAAATTCACCTGCAATGCCATCACAATAATTAACCCTCAAATGCTGTACTTTATACAGACCATTTCAGGGTTTCAATGTCACTGTGAGTGAGGCCATGGTTATACAAACTGGGCAATAAGAAGCTGCTCTCAGCTCTTTAAGTTAAAAAAAAAATGAGAGAAGTTTAAATTTTTTAATGACAGCCTGCAATGTTGCTTTGCATAAGATCTCTTAGCAACATCATGTATTACTCAGAGAGGGAATAGAAGATAAATACTATCACTATTATTTACTTCTAAGATTGCTTTACTCATTTTAAAGAGCTTGGTTGTACTAGAATTAAATGATTCATCCAGGACGTATTCATAAGGTGCCATGCAACCTGTCTGGAAGGAGAAACTGTTGGAGATGACCCCCATCTCAAAAGAGATCTGCACATCTACAGGGACCTGAGTTTTATTAATCAAATAACACATAAAAGCAACTTCTTGTGATTCTGATGCAAATCTAACAAAAATAACCAACCAAACAAAAACCCCCACAAAATAAAACACCCCCCCAAACAACTTTCCATAATTTGCTTGCCAGCTATTAATAGATTTTTGATGCTGCACATTTATTCTGAAGGCAAAGGTGACATACCAATTTACACCAGTTGAGCATATTATCAGCAGACTACCCTGTCTTTTAGGAAAGCACATCTAAAAAGTGTAGTTTCAAACCAGAATCAAATCTTTGAAGAGTGATAGATGCAACATTTCTATTGATCCCTTCTCTCGATGTCTATTTCTATCCAACTTGCTGAACAAAAAACTGTTACGTGGTGGAAAACAGCAGGACAGATATAGACAGCAACAGTAACAAGACAAACACAAACCCTTTCTCACAAAATGAAAAAGCAGCTTGCTTTGGGCAATGCTCCCATTTGGACAGCAAATTCTACTCAATTCCTGTGAAGGGAGGAATCAAGCATACACAGCTCTTCAGGTTCATTTCCCTGCACCTTCTTCAGTGTATATGAGGTTTTAAAATGGCCTCTAAGTATATACGCTGGAGGAAAATAACCACTTTGCTATTTTCAGGTATGTTCTTCCATGACACGGAATACAGACACTCTGCTTTGTCACTTTGTAACTGTGTCTGTAGCGTGGCAGGAGTTTCCCTAAACTCAAGAAGCAAGTAACTTCCTAACTTAAATGGACTGTGGTGTATCAGGGAAACATTAAACCCAAAGGGACAAAGCAAATGTATGCAACACTTGTAGCAAAGCACAAATATACTTTGGTATGTGGTGCATGCCAAACCCAAAACACTACCTCAACACAGCATTAAGGTTGCAACCTAAGCCAACAAAAGAAATGAGCGATCAACATTCTGGCCTTAGCCCAACCTGCTGCAAGTCTCTTGCATCGGATCAGTTAACAGTCATGGGCCAACACATAAACTCAACACTCGGATACATCAATCTTGTACTTTGAATATGAGAATGCAACAAAGATATTTCATGATGCTCATAGTCTTCCTACAAAAAAAATTAAGTTTGATCCCTGTAATACTCTGCTGAAACAGGTTAATACTAGGATTTGTCATTATTAGTTAAAAATGTCCAGGATTCTTGCCCAGGAGAGCTTCCAAACTGAGGGAGCCCCTGAAATCTGAGCATCTGCATACACAAACAAAACCTCCATGCTAACTTCCTCACAGCTAAATTCTGGCCTGAAATAATTTAGGCTGTTAGAACCAAAAATGTTTAACAGGGATTCTGTGAAAACCCGTGCAAGACCTAGATAATGTATTTCCCTTGCTGACTCAAATTCTACTCCATCCATGTTAAAGTAATATTTCCAAACTTTGACTGGAGAATTCAGTGTAAATTTTCATTTATTTCCTTTTTTTTTTTGTTTGTTTGTTTTTTGTTGTTTGAGAATAAAAGCCAGCACTTTTTCTAAGTAGTCTTCCTCTACCTCACTGTCTCATGACTAATCCTACAAACCCTTCATCACAAGAGCTCTTTCTGATTCCTACTCCTTTTGAGTCCTTGCAGTATCTTCAACTGCCCTATCTTCAGGAATCACTTCTGAAAGTGTCATCCCACTTAAGGATGAACATTAAGATACCAACAGGCCTCATCAATTCTGCAAGTTTAAGCTCCTAGATCGGCTGATGCTACCTTAAGCTGCTAGATCTGCTGAAACAAGATTAACACAGCTATAAAATGATCCACTCTCTGAGCCCAAAGTCTTCTTATGGGATTCAGGGAACATTTCAATTCACACATCAGTGGGCCAGGAGGTAGTACTCTTCTAAAGGTAAGTCTTTCAATTTGCTGAACCTTTCTGGAACTGAGGGGCAATGAATGAGTCACCCAGGGCTCATTCTGTTCACCATAACTTCCTCAGTATTGAGAAGCCCTTCGATAGTTAAATCATTCACACACATCCTAGGTCTCACTCCCTGCTCCCTTGCCCCCAGCTTGTACTGAGACTAAGTTCTGCTGGCAAAAGCACTGCAGAGTTGAATCCATCAAGAGAGAGCCTTGATTCACAGCTGGTGAACCACTGCAGAGTAACTGCATGCAAAAAACTGGCACCCACCAGTATAATTACAGGCATACTAGTTTCATCTTCCTACACAAGCTAATACTGAGGAAGGCAGCCCTATACTCCCAAAGCATGAGAGTCAATAAAAAAGTTATCATCTACCCACGAAGAACAAAATAATCACAAGTGGCAGCACAGAATCACAGCATTATTTCAGCCGGAACATGGAGCATGATTTTATAGTACAAGCATTAAAACCTCTGAATAGATTATAGCATTTTGTGTAAAAGAAGAACATCTTGTCTGTTTCCTCCCCATTACCTATTAAGATCCCTTTCTTCCCAAATGAACCGATGTCTTTATCCCCTCTTCCCAAGGGGCTCTTACCAATGCCCTATGGCAGCTCTAGTGGCCAGGGCTGGCCAAGAGTAAGTGGAATGTTTTCTTCTAAAAGCAGTCTAAGCAGTGCTGCAGTAGAAAGTACTAATGGTGACCCCACTGCTTACACAAGTAAAGGCAGGATTGAGCAGACATGAATTCAGGTGTTTTCTGGGGCTTGCCCCCGAATTACCCAAAGTTTGTTTACAACTATTCAAAGAAATTAAATGGGAGAACGTCATATATGCTGCTGAGAAGCCAACAACAATTACTACATTGTATTCCCAGATCCAGCCTCAGGCATCAGTTTTTCTCCTTTATCAACATGCCCACTTGTATTTGGTGATGCAAGAGCAAGGAGGATGAAAACTCCCTGGGGGGAATCCCTAGTTCACAAGACTTTTATGTGCTTGTAACTTTAAGTCCTCTGCTAGACATAAATCTTCCACAGAGTTTTGGGGATTATGCTTGGTGTGATAACAGCACATGAGATTTCTGTTCTGCTGCTCAGACCCACACATGCCATGCTGCTTTTGTATCCCAGGACAACACAAGCGTCTGGAAGGTTACTGCATTAGTAACACCATTTGCCTAATTACACCAGGATACCTACTGTGTGACAATGTTGCCTGTGTGGCTGCAGCATACAACAGTATTACCAGCGAGAAACACAACTGAGCAACTTCAGCAACTGTAAGAAATTACTTCCTGTGAAAATATCACCTGTCTTCCATTACTCTTTGTTGACACTGAAGAAAACATCTCCCTCTTGTGCTGTCACATGCTCGTACAGCACAAAGCATTGTTGATACACAGGCATTTGCATGCAGCCATTCCCACACAACGAGACAGGTCAGAAACCAGAAACTTGCTGTCAAGATCAGAAGCAGGATGCCATTTCTATTTGAGTTACTAGAGATGATGACCACATTGTACAGGTAAACAAATACATGAGAAAACATATACTGCTGCTAGGCCTCCTGCACTTCTGAGATCAACAAAAGTCCCTCAGGACTTTGCTGTCACAAACATCCATACTGATTGCTTCCATCTCATTATAAACTGATACCCTGCTGTAACTGGGAGATTGAACCTTTTGGCATTAGTTTTCTGCAAGCCCTACGATGGTGATGAATGCACAAGCTGATGTCTTCCACATTTGTCCTTCTCCACACCCTTATTTTCATAGACTGCACAACTTTTTTCCTGCATCACTTCCATTAGTTAAGAAATTGGCCTTGTGCCACCATTATGTGTGTGCTACCATGCAGTGCCTCTGCTAACAGCCAAAGGTGAGAATTCAGTGATTCCTTGTTATTCCTTATATAAGTATAGAACAGCTGGAAAGAAACAACAGAAAGACAGACTGGCAGATGATAGCACAACAGCTGCCTTTGCCAGGCTTAATCTCCAGCTTACAGGAAACAATGGAAACTTTGACATTAGTTTTAGTGAGGTTTAGATCTCTTCCAGAGTAACCCAAGTACAGGCCTACTATGTACACATATCCTGTATCAGCATTCTGACAGCTGAGCTGCTTCTTGTCCATTCATCTCCCATTCCTCAGGATTTCAATGTTTTATGCTGACAATTAACTTGTTTTCTAGGAAATAGGCACAGCTGTCTTTAGGAAAACTTGGTTAAGAGTCACCTTACTGATGCAGATGCTTTCACTGTTTGTCTGAATTAGGGATACTTGGCTTGCTCCAGAGCCAGCACAATACAGTGACAAAGCCACTTCTATAGCATGATCTATCTGACCCACACTGATGTGTACTTTGGGATGTTAGAAAGTGGAAGCAAAGCCTTTTTTTCTCAACAGAGAGTCGACAAATTCTAGCATGAATTGGTCTGACTCAGATTATCTACCCTGTGCTCATCTGTCTTGGATCAGGTGGATCCCTCCCCAAGTGGTCTGAATTGTACACAACAGACAAACAACTTTACCATTCTTTTTTTACACAGTTACTATGTTTAAGCAGATCTGAGATAGAAGACAATAACTGTGGAATAAGCAATCCAGTGTTCTGCCTTTTACTGCTGTGATATGAAGCCAGTGGTTTAGCAATCTAAACAGAGATGGTTTATCAGTCCCTTACCTTTGGGGATAGTAATCTGACAGCCCAGGTCACAGTCCTGCTGCAACTGATAAAAAGCCACTTCCTGCAGCCGAGCACGCTCCAGCTCGGAGAGGCTTTGGACGGGAACTGACTTCAGCCGAACGCTGCGCCCTGACATGCTGTTCCAAGTGAAATCACCCTACAGGAAATCAAATGGAAAAAATATGAAGCATCATATGGTATGCACAGCTTAATAAACAGAACCATCTCTTTTACTGCTAGGAAAAACAACAGAGGTCCTCTTTTCTGAAAGGCCATTTTCTTGGATCTCTAACCTTTCACATATCTTTGTTTTCCTAAGAGCAGCATTCCTTAAAAGGAGCACAGACATGCAAAACAAAAAGTCAGCTCTGTCTGAAACCATTTAACCAAGCATTGTTGCAAAAACATTTAGATTCCAGTAACCAAAAGCACAAAGCAGGGGAGAAAAAAAGAAACAAAGCCCTTGTCTAATTTTCCTGGTTTGCTTTCTTTATACAGCATCCTGTTGTCACTTCATTCCTTTCCCGGCGCAGTCAGTCCAACATGCAGACCTCCACAGGTCTATGCACAACACACATCTTGTCTCCTTCCATTTGCTAATCCCACCCTACTAGGCTGCTGAGAGAGTATGCAAGCAAAGCCTCTTTTCTTCTTGACACATCCCATCCCCTTCTTATGATGACATGGTCCCCTACAACATCCTTTTCACTACACTGGGAAGATAAAGATTCTATGGGTGGACTTTTTGATGGATAAGGAACTGGCTAGATGGTTGCATCCAGGCAGCAGTGATCAATTGGTCAGTGTTCAGATGGAGATGGGTGACAAGCAGTGTCCCTCAGGGGTCCGTCTTCATCAATGACATACACAGTGGGACACCTCAAATATTTTTAAGGGACACCTCAATAGTTTTAAAGCCCTTGCTACAAGAAAGATATTGAGTTGCTGAAGAGTGTCTAGAGAAGGGCAACGAAGCTGGTGAAGGGTCTAGAGCACAAGTCTTATACAGAGTGGCTGAGGGAACTGGGATTGTTTAGTCTGGAAAAGAGGAGGTCGAGGAGTGACCTCATCACTCTCTACAACTACCTGAATGGAGGCTGGAGTGGGGTGAGTGTCAGCCTCTTCTCCCTAGCATCAAGTGACAGAATGAGAGGAAATGGCCTGAAATTGTGCTAGAGGAGGTTTAGATTGGATGTTAAGAGACATTTCCTTACGTAAGGAGTGGAACCAGTTAACCAGGGAGGTGGTGGGGTCACCATCCCTGGAGGTGTTAAAAAACTTTAGGACGTTGTTCAATGGCCACGGTGGTGTTAGGTTGATGGTTGACTCAATCTTAGATGACTTTTCCAACGGACACAACTCTATGATTCTATGACCAGCTTAACTCAAGCAAACCCAAAGCAGCAAGAGTTGCACAAAGCTTGTTTGCAAAGCTGCAAGTAAACATTTACATTTTTTAAAAAGCTTTTGTCATTTATAGATAAAACTGATCAAGAACAGAAGCCCCAAGCAGACAATGTATACTGAAAAACTAATCCCTTTCCAACTCTGATATTGCAAAAGAAATTTTATAAGTACAGAAGTATGTAATTCAATCCTCAGGAACATGAAATGGACAAGATGTTCTAGAGTCAAAATAGTACAAGGAGAGAAATATTGGTCTGTAATGGTAGAGTTTGGGGGGGGTTATCTTATCTGTTTCTCTGAGATGAGCATTTCCACAAACAAAAATATCACTGATACATCTACCATACATTTCAAAATGAGGTATTTAATTTTTCAACAGGAATGGGAACCACAAGGGATACCCATTGAAAGATGTTGAGGCAGCAGAATATCAAAGACTGTAAACTATTTAGGACACGTCCTCTTTCCCACAGCACACAGAACTGAAGGGGCATGGGGGGCTTTTAGGAATTACCACAAGTGAAGTAAATTCCTTCAGTGAATTTTGCATGGACATGAATTATTGCTCTTTTTTAGATAAAAATTGCCAAGGCCAAATCTAGCTTGGAGGTAGCTCCTCATCCTTTGATTGAACTGAGCTGGTCACTGCGAGCAGTGAGATCTGCCACCGCAATGCTCAGCTCAATCCTTAGCCCTGCCAAACCCTTTTAACCTGCTAGTTGTAGTCCTTCCTCACTATAATATTCTGTTTGGGGGATCCCAATAAGCTGGAATGATTTATATGATCAGCCCAGCCAACTTAGCACTGGGTTCAGGAATTCTCCCAAGTGTAATTTCACCTGAATATGGCAGCACCTCGTCTCGATTTTTAACAGGACATCAAGTTTTTAAAATCAAGGGAAAGAAGAAAGCACTCAAAAAGATGATGGGGGCTGTACCTTCCAACTAGTGTTTTTTTATCCTGGCAGTCTGCAAGCTCCTGGTATGTCCCTGGTGCACTTTGGGTTGGCTCTGTCTGGCTAAGAGCAGCGTGATGCAAGCTCTCCACCTTCCAATGTCACAACAGGTCACTAAGCATTGATAAAGAAGGTGGAATCACTCTGTCCAGTTGCTGTGGACTAGGATGCCATTCCCCTTTTACACTCAATGGGTTTGATAAAATCTCTGCTAGGTCACATTAACATAGGTTTTTACTATGCTAATGGAACACATGACTAATTAATTCTAGTATTCTGGAAAATCATGCGTTAGGGCCAGTGGAATCTCCTAATCCACTAAAGATGCTAGAGGCTCCAGCAGTGTTTCCTTGCAGCAGTCTGGTTTGTTTCACAAATAAACATCATTGTGTTCTACAAACCAAAACACTGCATTTGCAAATGGAATCTATTCGAAGACTCCGAATGCTCTGTGTAACACAGGGTAAATGAAGACTCATCTTACCTAGCAGAGCAGTGTGCGTTCACACGCAGCCTGTAAATTACTGCTAAAGCAACGAGGTTTGCTTGGGAGAGGTTCAGAAAAGTTAAGTTCCTTTGGAGAATGGGTGCAATCACATCAGCCATGTCTCCCTAAAGCTGTTCTACACTCTGTAGGGCAGGGGAAGAAGGGAAAGAGCAAGACAGAGAGAGTATTTTCTGATTCTCTCTCTGAGAATATGAGGAGGAACATTGCATCAGCCTAAATCAACTTCAAGATCAGACTGACATAGCTCCTTACAGAAGCCTAAGAGGAGCAGAAAGTACTCTAAGCACCAAGTCAGAGCGACTTGGCTTTTGAAATTCATGCCCTGCATGTTTTCAGACATACACACAGAGATTTTCTTCCCTATTATTTGGATTATGGGTCAGAATATGACCTGAAAATGGCTCCTTCATTACCAAGTGAAAAAAAAAAAAAAAGGAGGAAAAAAAAAAGGGGGAGGGGGAACACAAAAACAAACAGAAGAGTGCAAACACAACTATTGCTCTGGGACAAAGTGATCAGCCTGATAGGACACAACCTGCTCACTGTAAGAGTGCTTTCATAACCGACTTACGAAACCTTAAACCAGCCTGAAAGGCTTCTCTGGTTTCTTCTACCCATCAGTTACCTCTCTTCCTTCACAAGTCTCCAGCTTCAGCTGCATTTTCTCCCTGGCCATCCCGCTAATATCTGACATCTCTTCTTCACTCAACCAAGCAGTTCACTTATTGGGTAAGTAAAATAATGGAACAGATGACTCAGGAAAGGAGATGACTGGTTATCTGCATCTTGTGCCTTTGAAGAACCTGTCCAGCTTTCCCATATTTCTTGTCCATAGTCATAAGCACTTTTTAAGTAAGATGTAGACTGCAGTTTTACTGGTATTCTTTCAAGTGTATTATTTTTAATGTGTTGGAAGTTCAGTGGCTCCAAAATAAACATTCAGTGGTACATCCTGACTTAAGTAACACTATGTGCTTAAATTACTCTTACGCATGTCTAGGCTATTCTTGTGAACCCAACCTCTTTCTCATGAGCCTCCAAGACACAGATGGCTTTCAGTGAAGTCTTGTTCTTCTGTCTTGTGTACAACACAAACCAGCTGACAACTACTGCAAGGAATCCTGAATGAAGATGCAGCTCTACAGGCGATCATCAGCCTCCTTGTTGTACAGCTCAGTGCCTTACACTGAAGTTGCCCGGTCTTTTGCTACATTCTGTTTGGTATGTATTAAATAATGCATGCAGAGAAAGAGCTTTTAGTTTGGTAAAAAGAGATCACACTTCACACAACAATTATTTAGGTATCAGAATTATGTAATGGCAACAAATATAGCCATGGTGTTGCTGAAGGCCAACACTTCCTCACTCCTAGATAGCATCCTGTCGCATTCCCATGGCTGGAAATTTGTGCACTCAGGACTGGTACATCAAGACAACCCCTATGGGGCACTGGAAAGCTGCTGTTCCCCACAGGGGAGGCAGAATTCACACCCACAGCAGAAATACTTAGCATGATGGTGTGAACCAGTGCCTAGGTAAAGACAGACATTTCAGACTATTAGAATGGTGATTTCCATTTATCAGGAGAGAAGAAAGGGGGAAAAAAGGAAAAAGGGCTTCTAACTTTAGTCTAGAGTAAAGAGCGAGTGGAAGAGCGAGCATGCTTTCACTGCAGGATTCAGATTGCTAAAATAAAGGGCAAAATATTTCCTGTTCTTCTGTGATCAACCTCTCCAAGTTTTCCAAATGCCTAAAGATACGATTTCATGTTTGGAATACTTAAAATGCACTCTCTTTGAAAAACCCCTGATGTGTAATACAGAACCATTTCATTCCTTTTCTGAGGTTAGTAAACAGAAAGTATATACAAAGGTATTGCCTAGCAAAACATTCAGCCCTGGCATGCTCACTTTGTGCTGAACTATTTTATACAGCCAGGAAACCAACCTCCAGAAGCTAGAAAGCTTTGTGGAAATGCATGTGAATACAACCTCAGCTTTTCTGAATCTCCTAGTTGAGCAAATCTCAATATTCTTGAAGGAATTTATCCAGAAGCACCATAAGGGGCCAAGCACTGCTTTGGAGCTGCCAAAATAGAGCCCTAACAACTTAAAAAGCCTAGATGGAACTATACAATTACAGCTGAAGTTTTGGTGGATTTCTGTGCATTTCTGTTCATAAAAGAGAACGCAGCCATGTTACAATACTCTGAACTTTGCTGCAGGTTAGGAGTACATGCACAGCTGTCACAACCACATCTGCATCCAGTAACAGGCTGAACTGCAGCAACTACATCACCTGACAGCAGAGTAATGGGCTACATTACAGAAGCCACGAGTATTACTTCTGGTGGGAAAGCTGCCTTAAGTAGACCTCGCTCCAGGTTCTGGGACCAACACAAAAGTGCTCTCAGCAGCCCTCGGTACTCAGCTCCTTGTGAAGTTGAACAAGGGACCATGACCCACCACACACCAAAGACTGGCATGTCTTATCATGTCCTTTCAACGTTTTGCTGTGCCCCAAGTCATGGAAAAGATGGGCTCCATCCCAAAGGCAACCTTTACTCGATACTGAGGGCTGCAATACCCACTCGTGCCACGAATGCCATCCACTCGTGCTCTGATCCTACTAAATGTAAAGATTTCCAATGACATTTCAGATATGAAATAGTGCTCTTTCTTCTAAGCCTGACAAGATTAATGTTAAGAATATGAAAAAAACAAGGCTGAAATTATATATGGAATGCATTTAAACAACCTGGATTAAGCAAATGTAATCACTGTCCTATTTATAGCTTTACTGATCCTGAAATAGTATATAATGCCCTGGTGAAGCAATAAGCATCTCTGCTAGCACAGCACAGAAGTCAATCATTTCTGCATTCAATACCAGGTACTAATGTGACTGCAGAAAATGCTTTGAACAGTTAGGAGCAGCATCTGTTTCTACTATGTTCAGTCTGAAAGAAGAAAAATGCAACATTTTGGAGAGAAGTAAATTATCTACTATGTGAAAGGAAGAATGCACACGAGACAACACACACTATCATTTCCAAGCATGCAGAAGTTGTATCAGCCTCAGTACTGTACACAAGGCTAAAAATGAATGCTTGAGTATTTCAGTTTGCCTCCTGGATTTGTAGCATTTTAGGATACACGCAGACTGTATTACCTGACCTGAGCATACTCTCAGAATCTCATCATGAAGTAAAGTAATTAATTCCATGACTCCAAGAACTGGGATTTGGCTGACAGCAAAGCTTTACATTTAATATGAGTCCCTATTCTTATGGCCTTAAGTGGGTCAAACCAGTATTTTCTATTATCCACAGAAGGAGGTATGGGTCCAAGGAAAACAGTATCTGTTGCACACATGGCACATAACCATCCCGACTGCCCACATATCAGGTCTGGTTGGAAAACATGGAAAACAATTCTAGGGTATTGTATTTCTTGCTTTGTTTTGTTGGTGGTTGGGCTTCTTTTGTTAGGTGTTTGGGGTTTGTTTGATTTTGTTTGTTTGTTTGCTTTTAATTAAGATCTGGGATATCAAATACAGTTGTTCCGATAAATGTCACTCTCCTGAAGACCCTGCACAGACCATTCTCTACTGACCTGTTCAGAAAATACAGAAAGTAGAATATTTAGGGAAAGTCCTGTGAGTACAAAGAAGGGGCTTTGCACTCACTAGCATTATCATTACTTTTCATCTGTGTAATTAGTTTTCCTCCATTTCTAGGTATTGAAACAGCGTGTGCTCTCTTCTTGCATTGCACAGCAAAGGACAATACTTCAGCTTGTTGAGAAGCACTGCTTCAGCACTTCTTAAGAAAAGATAGCCTGTCTGCACACATGAATCTGCTGATTTACAATTAAGTTCCAAAACCAAACACAGATTACATATGTTTTTTAAGAAACCACGTCAGCTGCCCTGGAGCTACACAAGCAGCTGTGAATGGATACAGCTATAGGTGAGACTGACGGATTGGTGTGCACACATGGAGAGATCGCTGAAGAGCATCCTGATGCTCATCACTGTCTGTTAACACAGAGCCTTGTTTAAAATGTAGCATTTCAGAGTAGGAAATGTAAAACAAATCTACACAAATAAAACCCCTGTTCTGCAAACCCAATTTGCAGGAGAAAGGTGCTATTTGTAACCTGCTCCTCCAACCTGAGGCACCCCAATTTCAAACCGTGTCTGCTAGACAGTCTGCAACTTCTTGGTTTTTAAGCAGCGCATTTACTTTGGATGGAGAAAGGGAAAAAGAGCCCATAAAGTTCCCACTGTTATGAAAAACAGAAACAATTGCTAGAGTTACAAGCTCCTCATGGACCCAGACAGAAGATGAACAGCTCTTGGTCTCTTTCCTCTGTACAGTTAACCTGAATTTAAAACTGCTGCAGTAACACAGGCATGGCCATAAACCCTGAGGCTTACAGAAACTGTTACTTGCCAAAGCGAACCTATGCAGCTGCAGCTGTCATACCATCAGCCTCCAAAAATCCTTTACCCTCAACATATTTTGCTCACAACTGCCTGAGTTATATGCCCTTCATGAACAGAATACACAGAAAAAGATAAACATGTCACCACAGGCTTCAAAGCAAGCCACCTGGCAAAGTCACTCAAATGCAGATCAGCTTAATTATGTGGTTTGGTTTCAAAACATTAATGCCACTTCTCATTCCATAGTTTCATTCCTCTTGATCCAAACATGAAAACAGGCAGGGTCATGAAACTGGTCTGAAAATAAACAGCATTTAAGGGCTCTCTCTTGGTGGATCTCCAGGCTGATCAGTAGTACCAGCTTTTTCCCCACTGAAGCAAAGCTGTTCTCTTTTCTTCAAACATAACTAAATTATGAGAAACTTAAACCCGGTGTCACCAGGAGCACCACATTCAGCATTCATTCTCCATCACACTTACCTCTACCCTACTACATAAGAGATTTTCAGTTTTCTTACCCATGAGCTACGTTCTCCTGTGTCCTCAGTGTCCTTTACTATTTGAAGTGTCAGGTTTGAATTAAGGACCTGGATCCAACTGCACCATTTGGTGAAACACGGTAAGAATAATGTTGTTGACCTGAAGTGGTTTTCTGAGCGTCTGAGAGAAAGCCCAGCTGAAGCAGCTGCAACTCCCAGGACACCTTTTGCTGCCAGATGTTATGAATCTTAGGCGGTGGAAGATTGGATCTTTACATTTCTCTGCATCGAAGCAAGTCAAGAGCCCAGCCCAGGGCAAAGCCCAGTCACACGGACAAGCTGTGACCAGGTTCCCTGCTCCTTACTTCAGAGATGTCCCAAGAGAGTAGAAGGAGTAGTGAGGAAGGGGTTGGTCTCTCCTCAAAAATCCTTCTCTCTCTGTGCCTGTGCAAGCTCAAAACCTGCTGTTGCTGCCCAAAATCCCCCTATCAGTAGTAGCTGAAAGGCTGCTGGATGCAGCTGCCATGGCTTCTTGGAGCACAGTGAGCAGCAATGAGCAGTTTCTGCATGACCTTTTCTCACAGTTTGTTTGGAGCTTTTAAAAACACCTTTAAAAACTTTCTACTGAAGCAGGCAAGCCAGCTATATTTATAGCATGGCTTTGACAACAGCAACACAGGGACTGAGCATTTTACACAGTTTGCTAGGGAGAAAAAAAATCCTTGATAAAGGATTCAGAAATAATGTCTGTCATGTTCCCAGTCCCCATACACGATGCTGTCATCTATAGTGTGTGGGCAGGAAGCATAGGAAATCTGGGGAAAAAAACAACAGTGAATCACCAATGATTCTCATGGCAGCTTTGCCCTGTGTGGCACTTCACCAAGTCATCATTCAGAGTGACAACTTTGTTTCTCAGCTGGCACAATGCTTCATCAGATTGCTCCCAGATCAGAAGAAACCACAGGCTAGAGTTCATGGCAACAGCAAGGAAGATGATGTAAAAGCTTATTTTCCCTTTTTCATTTATCCACACAGATGCTTCATGCACCTCCAAACTGAGGTAGGCTGAACAGCCTACCACATTGCAGGTCACAAGAGCCTGTGCTCACAGCTCGGAAATGCACCCAACTCTTCCTCATTCAACTTTTTGGCTACCAGTGCCTGCCTGGTAGCAGCAAACACAAACATCACATGCCCCTAACTTCAGAGCCATATCAAAACCCAAACAATGCACTAACCTCAGCATTTCAGCGCCTTTTTGGTCAGACATCAAAACCTCAAATCATGCAGATACTCATCTCCATTTACAGCCTCTTTCCACACCACTACCCAGGGCTAAGTGATGCTAAGGACAGCCAGAGTGCTGCACACTAAAGCATCACATCATGCAAGACTTCTGGGATAGGGGGGAGTGTTAGCTGCATAGAGAGATGAATAATCGTCTCCAAAATGTACTGCCACTGATTGTGCCAACATCCCAATAAAAACCCCAGGCACAGAAGTTAGATTTCTCTCACCTCATCAAAACGCTGCAGCCAGAGATCCATGTCCTGCTAATCATCTCCTAATTGTCCTATACATTTGTAGGCCTTGCAAACTTTCTTCAATACAAATTTTCTTCAGCCCATATACCCCTTATGCCATTACTCTTTTCCTATAATGAGTAAAACTGCTATTTATATATCTGAAAATGGGGACATGGTCTTTCCTGAGCTTACTCACTTTGACTGTGCAAAAAGGGAACTGCCATTTCCAGGCTCTGGATAGCAGCCACCCTGCAAGCAAAGAAACCTAAAAATCAGCAACCTTTTTTGGTGGCCTGCAGAAAGATAAAACAGAGTGGCTGTGAAGAGTCCAACTAGCCTGTCAGCCTTGTATTTAAAGCTCCTGACAAGATTATGGTACTTTATCTTGGATAAAAAAAATGTAGAACTCTTTATTGGAACCACAGGTTGACAGGAAGGGTTTCCCTCTCAGAAGTGGCTTAGTCTAGCAATACATGTGGAGTTTTGCTTTGAACTGGGGTTCTTTGGGTTGTTCAGTAGTTAACAGTGCTCTTTGCAAAAAAACCCAATAATAATCAGGTTTCTTTGGGGGTACACTGTCTACAGCTAAAAGACCTTACTTTGTACCATTTCTATTAGCTACTGGTACATCTGGGGAATTGTTTTTCTCCATTTCAAACTACCTTTTTCTTTCAGTACTGTACAGCTTTATATTAACAAATCTGCTGTTCTCGAGGGAATGTTAGAATATAAAATGCCCCCAGTCTGTGCAGAGCTTATATTCTATATATAACCTCCATATATTCTATCAGCAACAAAAGAGAAAAAAACATAACTTCTTTTGTTGCCTACTTTGGATTCATTTCTTCACAGGCTACTCCAAAATACCTATCTTAAAACTTTAAGCTGAGCTTGGCCTAAACTCTCACTGAGAACCTGGTCATGCAATTCTGACATTGTAACTTCTTCAACAGATAAGCAGCATGAGATTTTTAATTTGTTCCTTAATTATGCAACATTCCAAGGACTTTCTCTCTCTGCAGAGTCACAGGATTAAGAGAACCAAAGTAGCAGGCAGCTGAGAATTCCTCTGGCTGATCTCTTGTTACACCAATGACCAAAGCTGGCCATAAAAGCTTCATGGGACTATAAAAACCAGCTTCAGAAAAAGAATTGACCTAAAATTTCATTATTTTCAGTGGGGAAAAAAAAACAAAACAGGTTTTTGTCTTTAAAAAATACTCATGAAGCTTGGGTGATGCAGTTCACTCAAAAATAAAAACAAGTAAGAAAAGTACAACCACCTCTCTTAGATTTACACTCGACGTGATCTGAAGCCCTGTGAAAATACAGCAACAGAAAATACAGAAGTTACATATGCAGAAAAAGGCACTTCAATGATATCTGAGCTGCCTGGTCCAGTAACCATAAAACACCCCATCTGCTCCAGAGACTGCCTGCCTGCACCTCACAAACTCTTAAAAGAGCAGAAAGCAAATACAAACCAAATTAAATATATTTAACTGGCAGGTTTTATCTCAAGACTTGAAGCGTTACCTATTAGCAGAAACTGATGACTCCACAAGGGATGATGCAAGTACTCTGACAAGTTGTATTAGGCTTTAATAAAAACCTATACAGTGAGGCAGGTTAAGAAAGAACATGCAGCAGTAGCAGCAGCAGCAGCAGCCCTGCTCCTAGCAAAGCAAAGCCTCAGAAAGAGTTGCTGAAACCAGGCAGTCCTGGAGGAACTGAGCTGGGTTCGTTCAACATGCTGGTGCTGCCACTGATAATCTCTGAATCAGATAAGAGTACTCTCTACTTTTTCTCAAAGACCTTCTAAAGTAGGTGAACATGTGCTGAGTCACTGCAATATTCTGAAACCCCCACTTTACAGCTCTGCTTTTATAAAAGCCCCACAGTAGATTAGAGTTATAAAAGCTACATGTAACAGCCAGCATTAGGTATAGCCCACCCCTCACCAGTCACTGAATCACAAGGGCAAACTCCCATCTTTGGGCATGTTCAGATTTCTCCCTGGGAGAAATCAGGGCATACCCAGAATGGATTCAAGTAATGTTTTGGAAAATGATGCACTAGATATAAAAAAACCACTATTCAGTCATAAAGGAGTGCACAAAAGCACCTTGCTGAGCTCTCAGAGGGATCAGCATGATCCGGGAGAAGTTTGCAGCAGCTCCCTGCACATGCAACCAAGTCTCCAGATCCTGTTTCTGAAAGTTAAAGAGCAGAGGCCCTGCTCCCAAAGCATCAGAAAAGACACATCTCCATCCAGAGTCTCCAAATGAAAGACAAACATAAACAAACTCCAAGGCAGACTGAAAACCTATTTTTAGTTGAATGAACAGCATGAAAGCTTTCTTCCTACCCCCGTCTTCTATTTCCTCTCTTCCCCTCCCTTCTCCCCCAAATGCTTTTGTTGGTGTCTGCCAAAATGCTCTCTGCTCCCATTTAATTTTTTTACTAGAAATGGCAACCCAGCAGACGTCTCAGATCCAATTATTCTAATCTGTCTGTCAAGTGGAGACAGCAGATGTAGCTCTCCTCTCATCGATGCAATTGAAATATACATTAGCCAGCTAAAAGATCCATACAGACCTCTTTGAATTTTGCTTTCTGTTCTCGCCTGAGGAAAGTGCTTAGTGAAAAAAGAAGGAACTAAGAGTGTGGATTTTAAGAGCTGGTATGAAGCTCTTGCTAAAAAAAGGCACGCAGCCACAGGAAGTTAAAGAGCTTTCAAGGCAATGTCCTTGTAAACTCACCAACTGCTTGCTGGGCTAGGTTTGCTGCTGCGCCTCACACTATTGCCACACACCGAGCTCCCCATCCCACAGACACATAGCAGCACAGGATTTTCAGCTTGTATCAAACCCCACTAACACTGAAATACCACAGCATTTCAGCTCACTGTCAAAGATTTCAGGTAACACAGTGGTCTAGACAGCAAATTCATGATGAGATTTATGGGATCTAAAGAGCTCTTATCTATAGAATGCCCTTTCATGACCCAAAGGAGGTTCTTTGATAAAGAGTTTGTTAATAATCACAAAGTATATTCCAGGGCAAACTCAACCCATAAGCCTGTATTTTGACACAAGAGGACTTACACACGTAAGTATCACTGCAATGTGCTTCTAATGGGCTGCAGATGAATTTTAGCTCATCACCTTAGATGTACTCTCTGTATTCCAAATCCCTAGGGATCTCCTATGGGAGCTGCGATGCTGGAGTTGGGGTGGGGGGAGCCTAACATGTGCCAGCCTACTTTGCAAATTACACTCAGATGCTTTAATACCAGTACACATACATTCTCACATGAGGGTCCAGCTCTTCTGAAAAGTCACTCCAGCAAAGCAGCAGGACTTTATCATCTTAGTTCTGGTACAACAGTTTCCACTAGTTAAAAGTTGTGGCTATTTCTTCAGAACCAGAGGACAGGAAAAAGCCAGAACAAAACAAAACAAAACAAAAACCCCAAACACACAACTGATATAAATAAAGCTTTTTCATAGCCTTTCCCCGGGTCTGAAGAATTCAACAGCTGCATCCTATTCAAAAAATGGAACAGAATAAATACTCTCAGCTATAAGAATGACTTTCCAGAGGCTGAATTGAAGATTTGGTACATTACTGAAAGCCATTGATTTGTAAAGGCATGTGCAGCACTCACATTCCACAGTACTTTTACAAGTTAATACTGTGGTATTTTGTACTTGTTTTAAAGCTTTATCTTCAGATGATATTTAAAAGTACAGGCAGACTTCAGCCTATGTATTTAGGTAAGGAACACATGAGTAATACATAAAGCTCCAGCCACAGAATCATATAATCTGTTGCAGAGAGAAGCCTGCAGGTGTGCTCTCTGCACTTTTGGAAAGTTGAGAAACAGAAACACTCCATCATTTTCCATCTGACAATTTTAAATCTCTTCTCAGCAGTCTGCTCTTCCTGAGACACAAGTGGTTCTTCCTCTGAAGCACACGGCGAGAGCTCCTGGTGTCAGGAACACCATGGGCAGCTCCTCAAGCTGCTTCTTCCCCAGGGGTAACTCAGCTGCAGTAGGACAGAGCCTGCACATTTCTGCCAGTGGCAGGTATCTAGGGTCACACCACCTTGACTACTCCAACCCCTGTCTGAACTTCTGGATTTGAGTTCTTAGTTATCCATGCAATGCAAATGAAATTTGCTTTAGTAGTATTTTCTCTTAGTAGAGATCTGGGTCATACAGAAGCACTCAGTACCTTACAGTAGGTCTGACACAACTAAAGAAATGCATGACCCTGGCTGAATAAATGTATACAAGAGATGTTTTGATAAAGACAGAAGCAAATACCCAATAATGCTTGCAGACAAAGAATGAAACAGCTGTTATCTGGATAGCTTCATGTTTATTGTTCCATAGAAGGCTACCTCCCTTACACTTCTCTGTCCAAACCCTCCACTGAATAAACATTAAATGTGCTTTTCCTCTATTTCTCACACAGCACAGAATTAATGAAAGACTATGTTGCTTTTGTTATTACTTTTACTATTATTACCCATACATCATTCATAGCATCATTCTGTTGAGGTTGGAAGAAACCTTTGAGATCACAGAGCTCACAATCCCACCACTACTGCTAAGCTACTACCACTAAACCAGGTCCCTAAGCACTACATCCACATCTTTTCAGTACCTCCAGAGATGGTGACCCCACCAGCACCCTGAGCAGCCCATTCCAATTCATGAGAACCCTTTCTGTGAAGAAATTTTTCCTAATACTGAACCTGACCCTCCCCTGGCACAACTTGAGGCCATTTCCTCTTGTCCTGTCCCTTGCTGCATGTGAAACAAGACCAACCTCCACCTCGCTTCAGCCTCCTTTTAGGTAGTTGTAGAAGGTGATGAGGTCCCTCATCAGCATTCTCTCCTGAAGACTAAACCACCCCATTTGCCTCAATCATTCCTCATAGGACTTGTGTTCAAAGTAATTTGAGTTCATGAAAGAATGAATTAACTTGTCCCTGAGGAATCTCCTAGACTTTGTAAAGGTTTACCCTTTCCATTTGATAATTACAGCTGACAATGGCAAAAGTGCAGAGTAATTCTGGCTGTTTCAAATGCTGACAGATCAGCTATGCAATGGACCAGACCGACAATGGAAGTGTCTTCAAAATACAGGCATCTCTAACTAGATACTCTTAAGCACAACTTCCAACCAGTGGTGAGAAACAGGAACTTTTGGGGGAATGGTTAATTTTGTTTGGGTTACAGAGATAAGAATGAAACTCCAGAAATGCCTTCTTCCCCATTTCCCCCCATGAAGAGGAGGAGTGTAGCCTGGCTAGCTCAGAGGTGCATGTCTACACCACGGCTAAATGGCAGCAGTATAGTGAAATGAGCCAAATTATTCCCTTAAATAACATCTTTCCTGGCTGCTGAGCACCACTACGTTTCTCCCAAGCTCTGACCTTTGCTAGCCACACAACAGAAACATGATGATCACACTTAACAGTGGCCACCTCCACAACTGCTTGAAAAAATACAGCATTCTATGGCAAACTTGCCAACAAGCTTCCTGAGGCCAAGCATTCATTCAGCTGCAGGCCTTGCTGCAGTCCTCTTAAAAGGAGTGGCTCCCACCATGCTCAGTGGCACTACCACCACCTTCACTGCACCAACCCACTCTTACAGAGTTCAGACTGCGCTACAGATGAAGCTGCAGCCCTTGCAACATTCAGAAAACAACTCAGAGTTATTCTTAAGAATTTCATGCCCAGCAGTGAAAATGTCAGCTGCAGATGAACCTGCCTTTGCTTAGCTTATTGCCTGCTGTAATTCCCTGGAGTCCAATTGCCATTTATAGCCATGAAGCTGGGTGGAGCATGCCTGGGAATAAGGAGATCACAGGCTGCATTCCTCAGCTGCTGCAAGAGTCTTTTCCCCTAGGAACTGGACACACACTGTCAGTTGCATTTTAAAATTGTATTATTACTACTGGTTTTCAACTGATTTGGTGCCAACCTCTACATACAAGAACAGAATCACTGAATCACAAAATCACCAAGGTTGGAAGACACCTCAAAGATCATCAAGTCCAACCTGTCACCACAGACCTCAGCTTTCAACACTACAATAATTCACCCTGAAAATTGTCCCAATGAGTTATGCCACTGAGGACAGGAACCCCCACAAAAATGAATGGCAGGTTTGCAGTAACTTCACTGAAAGTAAGGTCATGCTTGCTCTTCCCCCCCCCCCCCCCCCGCCCCCTCTTTCTGCAATACATAACATAAAATGCCAGCTGAAGCAATAAACATCAATGTGCTGAGCTTGAGAGTTGCAATGCACTATGGTAGAATAGAATAGAATAGACCAGACCAGGTTGGAAGAGACCTTCAAGATTGTCGTGTCCAACCCATCAACCAATCCAACCCACCTAAACAACTAACCTATGGCACCAAGCACCCCATCAAGTCTCCTCCTGAACACCTCCAATGATGGTGACTCAGTGAGTATTAGAAAACAATACCAATTAATAATGCCTTAAACTTTCCTACCTTTCACTGTCATCTCAAAAAAAAATTAAAACTAATCTGTAAGCCAAAACAGGAACAGAGTCAGAGCTCTGTTATTGTCAGTCTGTCCCACACAGAAAACATTCAGGCTACGGTGGACTACACTGACATGAGTGCAACAGAGAAATGCAAAGAGAGCCGTAGATGGCAGTGACACAGTTAACACCATCCTCTCCCCCACCCCCTGCATCTCTTCCAAAAGGCTAAAACTGCCTTCTATCTGAAACCAAACCAGAAGACAATAGTGCAAATACCATCCAAAGTTCACACTTCCAAGAGTACTCTGTTTAAAAGCAAACAACCTCCTAAACTGCTCTTTCCAAAACAAGCTCCATTTTTCCCCCTGGTTAATAATTACCAAAAAAAGAAAATCATTCTCAAGTTCATTGATGGTGGGAAAGGAAAGCACAGTTTGAGCATTATTTTCTTGTAGAGAACTGAAATAACACTCTTCCCAGATTTCCACAGAGATGTTCAGTGGAAAAATGCCCAGTATCCTGAAACATTTCTCTCTGGAAATCAGTTTCACTCTTTCCTTCCCATACATCCTTTCGTGGATGTGCAGCAAAGCATACAGTAAAACATCATGCAGTCTAAGTGCACATTGACATCAACTTCTGACATCTGAAGTGTCTATCAGAGAGGATCAAGTTTATTACACATTATTCCAAGCCAACCTAGAAAGTCTTAAAGAGTATTCTGATTGTGTTTCTTAGCAATTTTCCCAAGGAAAACCAACAAGTTCGACTTGGATTAGTTATTTCATACAAACAGTTGCATAACAAAGAGAGGAGTAAACTTCTGCACCCAGGCCTTAAGCTCTAAGGTAAAGGACTAAGATGCCAACTACTAGAGCATAACCACGTCTCAGGTTCTCACTTGTTTTCAGTTCTTCTGGTAGTTACAGAAGTAATTTTAAGAGCCATCCATCATGTCCCCTGTAACAGATGTCTTTACAAAATGTGTGTACTTCTTTCCACTGTACCATGGGTAAGAGGAGAAGAAGCACTTCAGACCGTGCAAGATAAACAGGTTTTAAAACTTCAAATTACCTAGATAAGAACTTTCTCAGAAACTGAGAGAGAGTGAGCAGGAGGGGCAGAAAGAAGAGGAAAGGAGAAGGCACTGACCCAGCTCATTTATCTTTCTGGAGAAAAGAGCAGGCATATGTTCCAGGCTAGCTAATCACTTCAACCATATCATTCATACAATCAGCTTACGCTCATCTTGCATTTTGCAATAGGAACTGGTATGTGATAAACATTACTGAATTTAGCAGTGAACTAACCACCCATCTCACCAGTGTTGCTGTCCCCTTAGAAGGCTGTCCCCTGCAAGAGAGAAACAGCTCATCTCCAACAGGATAGCTGCAGGAAGATAGCTGAAGCCATGACCTTCAGGTCAAACCAGGGTCCTCCTCCTTAAAGGTGCTCATCTCCATCCTTGCGATACAGGAGTGAGCTGAGGGGAAAGTCATAAAGGTAATCTCCATTGTCACCAGTTTTAGGCTACTAACCATGTCTTCTTATTTTTCATCAATGTTTTCCTCTGGTCCTGCTGTTTTATGTTCACTATTCCCTTTTCTGTGTTTCAGCCCTGCAAGGAAAACAACTGCTGAACAAAGGCAAATGAGAATCTAAATACCTATTAACATCACAAAATACAACAATGTATCAAAGTAATTAGGAGGGAAACAGTACTCATGATAATCCAAAAGTAGTGTGATTTTTCCCTCAAATTGCACATTCCCACTCAACCCACGAGTTACAACCTTCAAAATGGGGGGGGGGGGGGAGTTTTTATATATATATATATATATATATATTCTTTTCCCTTACTAACATAAGAGGCACAAAAAGTCTTCAACAGCCCTACTGATCTGTGTACCTGCAGCTGTTTAGGTTTACATTATGCTGGTATTAAACCACGACAATTATGCTTGAAATAAATATTGAAACAGGAAAACAATGTGTAACAAAATGCTTGAAAGGTCAGCCTGGAGTACACTGCTGTTGAAGAAAACACATAATCAATGAGGATGTCACCATATGCTTGTATTTGAGCATCATGTCCTAACTCAGGACCTACATTTTGAATGCAATAAGAATTAGTTTGTTTCTCACTGCCTTTAGCACCAGATTTGCTCATTTTAGTTTGAATAAGGCTACTAAATGACAGCATTCTTCCTCATGCAGTCAGAATCTCAGTGACACTACAGACCTCACTGACTTTTCTTTGTGTAGAAGACATTTTCTATATAGATACTTCTTTTCTGCATAGAAGATAAACTCCAAAGATACTTCTTTTCTGCATAGACGATAAACTCCAAAGAGTACTTACCTGGCCAACAGCACCATGTCACTACCTAAAGGATGGAGAATTTATTGGCTTTATTGACAGTAACCACAGATTTTCAAACTCCACAAGCCAAGACACATAAATCTAAGCCATCTTGTGGATTTCTTGATGTGTTGTACCTAGACCTGTTGTCTAAATCTTGGATTATGCCTCTCCACTGAAACAACCCAAGGGAAAACAGTGGAGCATCCAGACACAGCTTGGACTCTGCAGAAGCTGCAAGGATCGTTCGCCAGCAGGGATATTGGTATAAAATGTGGAAGCAGATACGTGTGTGTTCACATGAATGCTCCTATCTGCAATGCAATGGTTCTTGGAAAGAAAAGTACTGTATGGTAAGAACACTTAAGTATCAAAATAGTATTAACAGAATGAGAATATCCAGTTATTACAGGTTGAAAAGGAGGACAAAAGACTATTAGGAGGACAGGGACCTTGTAAATTTCTGCTCTGCCCTCCCCTTCCCACCCAGGCTGTTACTGCAAGGCCCTAGGTGAGCAGGGGCAGCCTGCAAAATTTCCACTGTGCCCTGCTAATGCACTAGCAAACAAAACTACCTGAAATAAATAAATCTACTGAAACTCATCATGCATTATAACAAGATACTACTTGGTTTATGTTGCTATATATTTAGCAAGTTTCCATAGAAAGGTGGCAACCAGGCCTGAGCATGCAAGACCACCTAACTGTGGTCTTTTACAACTTGGAGGGTCTTCCAGTGGCTTTTAACAGCTAACCTCACCTTGCTAGTGCTGCCGTGCTAGTGAATATACTCTGCTGTTCCTCTTTGTATGGCACTGCCCTCTGAAGATTTCAGGAGGGTGTGCAAGTGCTAGTGGAGATAGAGCCTGACTTCCCTAAAGGAGGTGCCAGTCCTGACCAAAGAGCAGCCACAGTTTCATGCACATCAATGACGGACACTCGCCTTTTACGAGTATCTTATGTCTCTACACTTGATGGGACACACACCAGCTCTTGTCCTGCTACAGACAGTCCTGATAGGGAAGCAGTAAGATCTTACAAAGCCTCCCATCTGATCAACCTGCCCTTTTTTCCTTTTTGCTGGGAGGACATCTAATTTGGAGCCAGGCCCTGGGCCTGGAAGCTGAGACATGACCTCAGTCTGGCGGTACAGCAGAAACTACACGAGAATAAAGACCCCCGTTTCTGGAGTGAAAGAGCACGTATGGAATCAAGCTTATGCAGCTGCACAAGTGATGACACAGCAGCAGCTAGTGCTGTTAACTTCCAGTTAACCAAAGCCACCACGTGCTAGCTCATGAACATTATGTGACTCGAAATTAATACATTTACAATGCATTTTGCCAGTCAAAGAGTGCATGCATGGTTAGCTACCTTAGTTCACCCATCACAAGCTTCAGCAGCCCTATGATGCTCTTCATATCATGACTTACCACTGCTGGTAAGGACAGCTGACTGAAACCACAAGTAGTTTCACTCAGAGCTCAGGCTGAGCTGAAGAACTGTGTGATTTCAGTTCAAGATAGAGAAAACCACAAACCCAGAACCAAAGGCTGAAGTTTATATTTGCAAACAACACATGCCCAGGCTTGTGCCCTGGAAGCAACCCAACTAGAAGAGAACGGCCTTAATCCACACTATTAAAATGCCTCCCTCTCCAAAGTGGCCACATCCAAATGGCCTGTCATGAGTAATTCCTGGCCTGTGCTATCTCCATATTCAGGAACTATTTTGGAGAGCTGTTCTGGACCTCAGCTACAGTAAAAAGATTGGTGATAAGCCAACAGCACAGATGACTGAGCCCCAGCACTGAAGGATGCTCTCAAATTGTTCAACCTCTCCATGCAAACATGGCCAAAGAGAGCAGAGCAGGAGACAAAAGGGTAGATCCATCTGCAGGCATGGCATTTACGCATCTCAAAGTAAGTTACTCAAACATGCAAGTAGTCTGCAGTAAGAGGTAACACATAGCTGTACCTTCAAGCATAAAGGGTTTGTACTACATGACATTTAAAAGGCCCCATCCAACTCAAAGCATGCTACAATTCATCCAGACGAAGGTTGAACGACAGAAGACTCAAGATATCCTAACTCAGGCAAGTCCACTCCCACAGAGCTGATTTATACTTCTATTGCCATATGATGATGTTTTGTTATGAAGCAGACAGTGGGGTTGCCTCTCTAAAATTTCCTAGGAGGCTGTATTCTCCAGTTACCAAAGACAGATGAAGCTACTAGTATCATTTACAGACAGTGGTAAGCACTTTTTCACCCACTCGCCAACCCATGCCACTGCCAGCAGGACTCTGTGTCCAAGCAGTGACGCACAAGATGACACGTGCTGCTTGATGGCAGCCAGATCAGTAAATCTCTCAAAATACAAAGGATATCTTTCCTTTAACCACCCCGTTGTAGACTTGCAATAATTTGGCTACTGGCAGTCCTTAGCTCTGCAAGAGGATGGTGGCAGTGCTTTCCTCACAGCACTTTTAAGCCATACTTTCCATTTCAGTTTCCCCTGTTTTGACGGCTGCACAACTCTGCTGATACCAGAACACAAGGAAACAAAACGTAGAAAATGAATGACTTATTCTGAGATGATGGGCTCCCTTATGGCTAGCTTCCCAGCTCCTAAGAGGAGATCCCACTGTCTCAGAGCCCCTCTCCTGTTCTCCTGAAGCAAGAGAACAGTCTGTCATTTTCATCAACTTCCGAAAGCCAATGAAATAAGCAGGCCTATGATCTACCACATTTATTTTCCTCCTTCAAGATGCAGAAGAAGAAACTGCTGCTGCTTTAATCTTTTTTCCTGCAGCTCAGAGAAAATAATCTTTCCAAAGGAAAAAAAAGCTAATCCCCCCCACTCCTTGGCAGGATAGAAGATGATCTCATTACTCCTTAGGAAGCAACAGCAGAAAGGATATTCTCACTTAGCTCCACAAGGAAGCATGAGGGGATGCACAGTGCTCAAAACACTAGCAAGTTCTAAGTGGAGCAGAGTCAGAAGTTTAGACTGCATATGTGTTTTCTCTTTGGTTTAGTTGTGTCAGCAAAAAAATATATTGTCATTTTTCTGGCAGTTAATGCAGGTGAGGATTTTTCACTCTGCGATTTTTACCTCAGCTAATTACTATTCAACCAAACTTCATCATTTTCTTCTTAGCATCAATTTCTAATTGAAGGACTGAAATTACACACCACAGAAATTATTTGGGTTTATTTACATTATTTTTACCTTTTGTGACATGGGGGAAAAAAGGCATAGCCTACTATGCCTTACTCAGCATTTCTGCAATGTTCTTCCCTACTGAAATGTTAACATGGTTAATGGCAATACACTGGAAAGCATCACAAAAAATGAGTGCATCAGCCTGACTTCTATCACCATGAAAACCTTCTATTCTTTTGTCCTGAAACTTTACAGCAGGATAGCAGGAACACCCTATCTGGCTGTCAAAATACATACCTAAACACTTTGGAAGCCAAGAGCTTTATATCTCAAAATTAAAATTCATCACACAATTTCATTTTCTGAATGTTATAAAAGCTCACAGTCAAGTTCAGCTTGTTTCCATGACCTGATCTAGCACTACTGGCACAGGACATGACCTAAATTGGCTTATTGTAAGAAAAGCAAAATACCTTACTCCTCTTCAACTCCCAACTGTGATGATACAAGCGATGGAAGACCTCAGGGCCTGTTTTTCAAGGCATGAAGTCATGAAGTGCTGAGAAATGAAAAGCTTTTCAGAATTTGATCCAAATGTAGGAATTCAGTTGTCCATTCTTCTCTTATTCATTGGGGCAAGTGAGGATGCTCCCTGTACGGCGATCCGGGTGCTCAGTGTCTGGCTAAGGCACGGACGACAGCTCTGTGACTGCTTAAAACTGTGTGCAAGTAGACAGTAATCCTCCTCCTTCAAAACTGAATTTGGAATCTGATAAATCTTCTCATTAAAAACCTATTCTTTCTTAATGTAATGAGAAGAGGTTAGATCCCTGCAGTGGAAATATTAACCTCCCCCAGTTTCTCAGCTCTGCTCATGGCAGCACTTTGAAAGCGTGACCTCCTCAACTCTGATGCACAGAGGTCACATCAGATAATACTTTTAGCAAGACAAACATACCACACCATTAGAATAATAAATGATATGTGAATTGTAAATTTGGCACAACATTCTATACTCTGTGAACAAAATTACTTTAAGATAGATGAAACGGCCAGGAAAAGCAGGGGGAAATTATAACTCTAACGAGGGAGTGGTCTTCAAGGCAGCTCTTAAGTAAATATTTTTATCCATTTTTTTCTTGAAAGTCTCCAGCACAGTTCCTCAAAAACACCCAAGCAAATCAATCCCCAAAAAATCCATGAAAGCAAAAGCTGAACACAGCAAGAAGGGATCGTGTGCTCTCAAATATTTTTGCAGATTCTCCAGCTGCTGAAACCTGCTGCTGGGTTTTTTAAGGCTAGGACTGCTCCCACATTCCTCTCAGAATCTACTAAAGCTGTGCAGTTGGCAAGTATTGCTGCATTACTTTTAAAACACATTTAGTCCTTTTGCTCTTGGTACTCATGAACTGGGACTCAGAATTAAAGGGAACTGCCCTCAAAGATTGGAGAAACAATGGAACCCAAAACCAAATAAGAGTTCAAACATTTGGATTCTCCCTCAACATAGATTCCAAAGTGCGATGGAATTTTATCACCAATTTGCTGTTCCCACCAAATACTTAATAATGAATGATCCAGCTCTCCAAATACAGACTGCAGAAGATTTGGCCTCGATATCTACAGATTGCTTTTATTCAGCTCCAGATGCTAATATATGAGCATTGGTTATCTTTATATCAGGAAAAACAAAGTAGTGTTTTTTCCTCTTGTTACAGATACTATAATTTGAGCAAGATAAGGGGCTGGATCTTGACCATTTGCCTGCTAGGTGCAGCATTTGCTACACCAGTGAGTATTACTCATGTTGTGACTACAACAGCAATTCAGTCCTCAGTTTTATTAAGCCTGACAGTCTTCTTACTCTGTGATGCAACAGCAACCACATGTAATCAGAACTATACAGTGACAATTCCAGAGATCTAGCTGTCTGCACATTAAATGCTCTTACTGGTGTTACTTTTAGCAACCTCTCAGGAATACCTTGTCTGATGTGTGAGACAGTGCCACTGGCTGGGGAAGGAGCCTTGACACTAAGAGCTGTCTTTCTGCAAGGAAGGACCCATTCAGCACAAGGGCCCACATAAACCCACACCAGACCCCAATTCCACATGGTTCCCCACAGCATTGAGTACACACAGCTGACCAAGCTAGGAAGCAGGGAGCCGGAGAAGAGCCCCAGCACAGCACCACACAGACACACCTGTCATGCCTAGGAAAGTGTGAACAAGGGGTTGTCCATCTTGGTCTCAGAGTTAACACACTGCATTTGACAGTTCTCTGCCTACTGGAGATTATCTTGCTTTCATGAACAGCAAAGGAAAAAGATTAGTCCTATAGGTGGAAACTTGCCCCCTGGAGCGCTGGAATACTATCCGGCATGACATGCCAGAGTCATCAGCCACTCTAGGCCAAAGGAATGGATTTCTTTTCCAAACTCTTCCAATCTTACTAATCTTTCCACAAGAAATGAAGTAGAGAAGCCCTATGAGGAGAGGCTGAGGGAGCTGGGGTTGCTTAGCCTGGAGAAGAGGAGACTCAGGGGAGACCTTATTGCTGTCTACAACTACCTGAAGGGAGGTTGTAGCCAGGTGGGGGTTGGTCTCTTCTCCCAGGCAACCAGCACCAGAACAAGAGGCACAGTCTCAAGCTGTGCCAGGGGAAGTTTAGGCTGGATGTTAGGAAGAAATTCTTCACAGAAAGAGAGACCGGCCATTGGAATGTGCTGCCCAGGGAGGTGGTGGAGTCACCATCACTGGAGGTGCCATGGTTTAGTCGATTAGACGGCATTGGGTGATAGATTGGACTTGATGATCCTGAAGGTTAATTCTGTATTCTGTTCTGACTGCAAATGCTTCATGTAAAAATAAGCTTCTAATGACTTCAGATGAAGGCAAATCTGCCAGTCAGCAAAGAGCAAAACTTCTTAAACTAAGCATGTACTTAGATATCTATTGCGTGCCACTATTCTCTTGAATAATAGAAATAGGCTGGGTTTTGTACAGCCAAATCTGAGCTATCCAGTTACTCATCCCACCCATCCTGGCATTCTCAAAGGGAATGCTTTGACCTAAAGAGGTGCTTGCTCTTTCTATCAGCTGCAGCGAGGTATGATACAACTGCCTTATATGTTTAACTGGTAGACGAGAAACCTCATGCTCAAAAAATCCTACCCATAATGGCTTACCAGTAACTCAGTGAGACAAATAGGGCACCACTATATTTGTTATATCAACTCAAAGACTGTCAACAAGACCCAGTCCAAACACTGTTACTTCAGAGTCATTTAACTTCAAATACCAAGGTAAAGAAAATCCATCTTATCGTCTCTTTTTCTAGCTACCTCCTTCTCCTCCCCCTCCCCATCTAACACATCATAGGTTTATCAATTTTAGCTAGCAGTTAAAAGCATTTTCATCCTTCTGACATACTCATTTTAAAAGTACCTGGTAGCAGGAAGAAAGTGATTGATTACTGAATTAAATCAGTGTCAGCCAGCTGCCAATGACGTAAGACAAAAGCACTGTAAAGTGAAACAGATCCATGAGGTCTTCAGACAGAAAAGACTCATTTTAAAGCAAATTCATGAGATTTAACCACATGGGGGTGCTGGTTTACAGCAGGCTGAACATGAGCCAGCAGTGTGCTCAGGTCACCAAGAAGGCCAACAGCATCCGGGCTTGTATCAGCAGGAGTGTGGCCTGCAGGAGTAGGGAAGTGATTGTGCTCCTTTACTCAGCACTGGTGAGGCTGCATCTTGAATATTGTGTTAAGTTTTGGGCCTGTCACTACAAGAAGAACTTTAAATTGTTGGGGCAACAAAACTGGTGAAGGATCTGGACAACAAGTCTTATGAGGAGTGGCTGAAGGAACTGGGATTGTTTATTCTGGAGAAGAGGCTAAGAGGAGACTTTACTGCTACCTACATCTACCTGAAAGAAGGCTGAAGTGAGGTGGGTGTTGGTCTCTTTCCCCTTGTATCAAGTGACAGAACAAGAGAAAATGGCCTGAAATTGTACCAGGGCAGGTTTAGACTGGAGATTAGGAAAAATTTCTTTATGGAAAGAGTGGCTGGGCATTGGAACAGGCTGCCCAGGGAGAAGGTGGAATCACTGTCCCAGGAGATGTTCAAAAAATGTGTAGACATGGCACTTTGGGACACGGCTTGATGGCTGCAGTGGTGTTGGCTCAATGGTCTGCTGTACTGTACAGCAAAGACATTTGCCCCAAAATGGGAGGTGTTTATGCATTTGTATTCAGGCAACTTCACAGTGATAAAAGCCCAGATATCCCTCAAATGAAGGGAGGGGGAAAATAAAAAGCTCTTGTCCAGTTTTAGGGAGTACTTTTTGCTTGTACCTAATCAGAAGGGTTCAGAAGGGTTGAGCATTTGGAAAAGGTTATCTGCGTAAGAGAAAACTTGATCCTTGTATTAGGGAAAGAGAATCACAGCTTTTGGAAACTATGATATCTGCTTTTTTTCCTGCTTTAGTACTTTAGCTGGTTCAAAAATATTTCCCATTCCTCTAAGACCAGATGGCTTTAAGTTTTATCCTGGTGTCCACAAGGTTTTGCAGCAGTGAAGTTGGAACATAACTGGAAGCAGAGGTTTTCAGTCTCATGAAATGGTAATAGTTTTAAAACTTGGTTTCAGCTCAGATCTGGTCCACAACAAAACTTTCAAAATGTGTCACAGCAGGAGGTTCTGGGTTGGAGACAAAGTGGAAAAAGAAGTTTAGCAGAATGCCTCTGACTGCCTCAGTTACACTTACCCAATTCGGGACTTCTCAAAATTTGTGACTTTGGGCCAGTGTCTCCCATACAGGCAACTCCAGAACAGAAACTTCAAGGCTTCCAGATTCTTGACTCATCTGACAGACACCCTAGTAGATCCTGGGGCTTTCAGATCTGCATCTTTGATTTGCCATAAATTAATCAAGCTTCGCATGTTTTGTCACACAACATTTATGAGTTTTTTTCATGGGATTATTTTACTCAAATCATTTTATCATCAGCACCCCACAGGCACGGAAAAGCTTCTCTAGAAAGTGATGTCATCCTAGGCATTGAAACTGATTCAGAGTATAACAGCACAATCAGTGCAGTGCTTGGTTTTCTGATCTGTTCCTAGGCAGGGAAATAGCCTGACATATCTATGGATTATCACTGGCTCATTTTTTTACTCCAGAGGAAGAAATATCTTCTTCAGATGTAGTAACACCATAGAAAAAGGACCAGAGCCTGATGAGAGCCCCAGGTATCACATTTCAGTTTTCTTCTGCTTTTCTCTGTCTATGCAATCCTCAAAATCCCCATCACTGACAGACTGGCACAGGCACCAGCTGTCTATGGGTATCTATAAAGATGCATGCTACTCCTGAACCAGCACTTGCATTTGTTACAAGCACATCCAAATCCCAAGCCCTTACAAGTGTTGCATCAAGGCACCTAGAAAACAACACCTTCAAGTACTTTCATGGAGACAGAAGTTATGAGGAAGCAACAGACATCTTCCCTTGCATGTTCCATAGCTGAATTCAAGCACAAGGGAAGACAAGATGTGGTAGTTTTAGGCTATACCTTAAAATTTTCCACAGATCTTCAGCACCACACAAGATATGAGGCAATACTCCACGTGGACAAATATGCACTCTACAGACACATGTCCCTTAAACATCCAACATGAGTATTTCACACAGTTCTTCTGTTATGCTTCTATTATATTATCCTCCCACCCTTCCATGTGGGGAAGGGAGTATATAATAAAAGCATACACTCTCCATTTTGGAGACTATAAGAGTGTTCTTTTGCAGTTTGAAAAGAAGCAGACCACTGTATCACAGGAAAAACAAACCTTGGTCCAAGAGCTTTTACTATATGGTCTGGACTGTGTAGCAGGAGCCATCCCTAAGAACCTCTGTGTGTCACCACAATATGCACATTAAATAACTGAGAACACAAGGAAGTGGGTGTCTTCCTCCATCTATGCATCCATCCTAAGACTATGATTCAATGGGAGCTGGCTACAGCACCAACCAACACTGCCAGCAGTCCAGCAATACTCACAAATGCAGAGCCTACCACCTCTCCAACACACACTCTTTATGGCACTCCAGCACCAGACAATGCAAATCCCCAAGCTGTATTCAGTTTCATCAGCACCACAGCACCAGCCAAGCCTACAAGTTCCAGCTCAAACAACACAACTGCAAGCAGATGAACAACCAAACCTGCCCAAGCAGCCACAGCATCCTGCACATTGCAGCTAACTGATGTGGCCTCAGCAGCTGGGGAATCTCCACCTGCCCACATATCCCAGGAACATGCTGCCCTGTTTGCTCCTGGACATGACTCTGGAGAAAATACTAAGAGAGGTTTTTGGGTTTTTTTTGTGTGGTGTTTGGTTTTCTTTTGGGGGGGGTGCTATTTTGGGTTTGCTTTTGAGAAAAAATCTCTTCTCTCAGCCATGACAGCCAGAGTGCTAATTTAAAGCTGTATGTGTCTCTGTGCAGCCACACTCCTTCAGGTTGGAATTGGTTTACATCAGTCTAGGTTCTGTGAGATTGGAACAAAATACACACTTTTAAACACACTTGTAATTAAACCAGGCAGTTACAACCCCAATTCTGTGCTGTCAAAACTTCACAAAGTTAGATGGAACTTCAGAGGAAGAAGTGTGCATTAATCAATTGTGCAGCACTGTACAAACTTGCAGGACCTTGCATCCTAAAGGAAAATATAAACATACTAATAAGATGGCCTTTGCAACAGACAGTTAACAGCATGCCCTTTTATGTTTAAAATAAAGCAAGCATACAATATGTTCACTATGTGACTCAGTAGGTAGGAAGACTGTAACATCTTCTTCTAACAGCGCAACGAGCTTCCACAACTTTTACCTCGCTGTGTCTCTCCCCATTTTATAGTCCAAGCTCACTCATACTTTTACTTGCAAAAAAGCCTCAAATCTCATTTTTTCTGTATCTTAGAACCCATTTCTTATCACCACTGAGAAAGAAACAAAACACAAATGCCATCACCACTGCACGAGAGCTCTCTGTAAGGCTGGGTTTCATTTCATTCTTTTCTGTCTCTTTCAGGATTAAAGAGAGCAGGAAACTAGAAAAAAAAGCTGAAGTATTTTAGGCATTTTCACTTGCCTTCAAAAAATCAATCCAGCTCCTGTAGTCAGCAGTGCATGACTCCATTAACCCTTCTTCACAGCAACCACTCTAATTGGAACAACAAAAGTGTGCAACTAGCAGAGAATAAAAATACTTTTATGAACAAATAACAACATCACCACAACAACACCAAAACCCCAACCAAACCAAACCACACCACCATTATTTCTGTTGAGCTTGAGATTTAAAAGATGAGCTTGAGGTTTTGCACTTTATACCAAAACCAGCACGGCGACTGAGCAGAAGAAACACACTATCCTGAACAGCAATCATGCTGTGGCTTGAAAAGCCATGACTTCAACACAAAACAGAAAAGCATGTAAAATAGAGACAAACAAAACCAAAAGAGCATGTAAAATAGAGACACACCAAATACACATCCTAAACTGCCTGTCACTTCAGACAGAGAGAACGGGACGCTGTCGCAAAGCACTGTGCGCTTCTCATAAAAGCACAACAGAATTCAATCTCCACAGACTGTTTCTGATTTTGTTTTACAAACTATCCAGTAGCATAAGGCCATCTCTTACTCCTTCCCTTTCCTAATGAGACAAGAAAGAATCCATGGTGTGTGTTTTTCCTAAGACAATTGGGAACTTAACAAAAATAATTCATTAAAATCACTGGCTTCACTCACTCCATGCCACAAGAGTCTAAACCATCTCATTTCTTGTACAAAGGCACACACACACAGAGGGAATTATTAACTATAATATCCTTAAATTGAATTTGACAGGTTGGTATCATAGACATTAGCTTTATTAAAGGCACAGTGCCAGATCACAGTCCATGCCAGCATCCTCCACAGACACACCTACAGGAAAGGTAGGAGAGAGGCATTTGCTGCCACTGCAGTGAGGACCGCCCCTGAGCTACCATGCTAGGGGAGGATTTACACCACACTTGTCAGAACTTACTGGACTGTCTTAGAGAAGCCAGTACCATGCTGTCTGTCACACTGCTTTGACAGCAAACATGATGTCAGATCTGTGTCAGAGAAAGGCAGCAGAGCTGGCAACTGCAAAGCAGTGATTCGGTGCACTGCCTGCTAAGAAATCCCCAAAGCAGTTCTCAGCAGTGAGCACAGGCTGAGCCTGGCCTAGGTACCCCCCAGGCACAGAGCTCCAGGCACTGCCAACCTGGGCTATGCTCACTGGGCATCTGCATCTCCACCATGCAATACAGGTATCCTGGGAGACTGAGACTTCCAAAGGCTGAGTACTTCTAGTCCCTTAAAGATCTCTATGCTTTCATTTTGCTTTGTTCAGCAGGAATAAAAGACAGCTAGAAATGAGGAGGGTTCACCTGGACTCGCTCCATGACAAACTTGCTGCAGAAGCACTGCTGTCAGCAGCATCACCTTGAATCACCTGTATCTCCAGGCTTTAAGTCCAAGCATCAGGCTCTGCCCTCTTCTTTTCAGCAGCACTGCCACACCCCCTCTCCAGGGCATAATTTTTTTCTATTCTCATCTTCTTGTATACATATGATGCTAGACCTACAAAAGGTTACCTCTTATTAGCTTAACACAATCCAAATTCTACTATCAAATCTACTTAGTTTTTCATCCAAAATACTTCATATTTTTAGAATACATGGACATTCAAATAAAAAAGAGGGGTGGAAGCCAAACAACAAACCACATCACCCTTTTACTCCTGTTGCTAAATACCAAAGAAATTTAAGAACAATGATCACACAGGAAGAGAAGGGGAAGGGAAAAAAAAGAAGAAGGGGAAGGGAGGGGGGAAAGGAGACGGGGAAGGGGGGGGAAGAAGAAGGGAAAGGGGGGGGGGAAAGGAGAAGGGGAAGGGGGGGGGAAAGGAGAAGGGGAAGCGGGGGGGAAGGAGAAGGGGAAGCGGGGGGGAAGGAGAAGGGGAAGCGGGGGGGAAGGAGAAGGGGAAGCGGGGGGGAAGGAGAAGGGGAAGCGGGGGGAAGGAGAAGGGGAAGGGGAAGGGGGGGGAAGGAGAAGGGGAAGGGGGGGGAAGGAGAAGGGGAAGGAGGGGAAAAGGAGAAGGGGAAGTGAAAATAAAAAAGGAGAAGGGGAAGAGGAAGAGGAAAAAAAAGGAGGGAAAAGGGGGAAAAAAAAGGCACTTCAGTTGCCTCCAAATCAACCAATCATTTGCTCAACCTTTACATTATGCTACTGAAACACTAAGATTTTTCTTCTACATGTTGACAATGTCTTTCAGCATGGATGCTTGCATAAGAAAAGAGTAAATTAAACATCTAAAAATAACTGTACAGCAAGTGTTGTTATTTTAAAAGAAAGGACTTCATCCACTGCACCAGATGTTTAGCAGCTCCTCTTTTTAACTCCTCAGTGTCCACTCCAGCCCCAGGAAGCTACACAGCTGGAAGTGCCACAGAGAAGAAATGCAGGTGACTGGAAAGGAGCTCTTGCAGCACTACGGTTCACATGCTTCAAGTAGACTGTAACTCCACCATGCTGGATTACCCCATTACACCATATAACATGAGACAAACAGAAGAGTTTAAACCTCTACTTGCCTCCCTTGAATTGGTCCTGTATCTGCTCCTGGATCTCAAAGAATACCTCACAGTAATGAATGTCTACATACAAACCACAAGAGACAGTTCACATGAGGAAAAATGCAGCAGCAATGGGAGAAGCAACATTTCCTTTCCAGAGGAGATTACTCAGGCTTCTTCTATGCAATGGCCAAAGCCATCTGGAAGGTAGTCAAGCTTCCCTACACTGACTTCATCCACCTACATGGTCTGGCGCAATGCTCTGCTGAGTTACCAGCTCAAGTTCTGCAGAAACAGCAGCACTGGCAGCACAACATTTGAAACACAGCAACGCTGGAGCAGCTCAGCACAGCCTTAGCTCTGCTGGGACACAGCACATGAGACTGCCCCAGAGAGCAGCAATGGGGAAAGATGGCTTTGTGGAGACTGAGTTCAGTCCCATAAAGTGTTGGAAATTGAGCAAAGCAGTGAAAACGGAAAGGCAGCAAAGATGGCAGAAGACAGCTTGTAAAGGAAGGGAAAGAATGGTGATTAAAAAAACAACAGTGAGACAAAACTTTGAATATGGACTAAAAAGTTACTAACCTTTAAGGTGAAGCAAGAACCCTGAATTAAAGTGGAAAATGTTCAACTTAATTTATTCTTAAAGGTAATTTGCAAATTAAGATCAGGCCAATTGCCCTCATTTGCTTCTGAGAGCCAAAGTGAGACATTAAGAGAAATGAGAATCAGGAACTGACAGCAGAAAAGGGAAGATACATAACCAGTTCATTTGAATGAGGCTAGAAAGAAAACTGAGGCAACAGTCCTCTGCATGCAGTTGACCCAAGGAGCAACCAAAATCTCTACATCTTCTTGGCTCAGTAGGAGAAGATTTCAAAAACCAGAAGTGACAACTAAGAGGCTCAGCCAACCGTGGAGCATGTTGGCGTATTAACAATTCGTTAATATAAGAAATGTGTGTCTGAATACACACCTCAGAAAACCTGTCCTCTAAGACAAAGACTTTGTAAGAGCAAATCAGGTATCAATTACCTGTCCACATGTCACCACCTTTCAAAGAGTTACAGCTGCCATTTGCAGTTTCAGAAATGTCCATTTTTATGATTACTCTGACAAAAGGCCCAACGTGATAGCTATAATGATAAAAGCAAACAACCTTTTTCCTTCAAGTATAAGCCACTCCTACAGAAATGCAGTCAACTACCCTAATTCCACTTCTTCCAGAAGTTCTCCCCAATGTATGGCTGGATGGCTGGGCTCCAAGAGTGGTGGTGAATGGAGTTAAATCCAGTTGGTGTCCAGCCACCATGGTGTTCCCCAGGGCTCAGTACTACAGACAGTTCTCCTTGATATATTTATCGATGATCTGGATGGGAGAATTGAGTGCATCTTCAGCAGGTTTGCATATGACACTAAACTGGGCAGGAGTGTTGATCTGCTTGAGGGTAGGAAGGCTCCAGAAAGATGTGGACAGGCTGGATCAATGGGCCAATGTCAGCTGTATGTTTAACAAAGCCAAGTGCTGGGTCCTCCACTTGGGTCACACCAGCCCCATGCAACATTAGAGGCTTGGTGCAAAGCAGCTGGAAAGTTGCCTGGCACAAATGGACCTGGGGATGCTTGTTGACAGGTGGATGAACATGAGCCAGCAGTGTGCTCCAGATGGCCAAGAAAGCCAAGAGCATCCTGGCCTGGATCAACAGCAGTGTGGCCAGCAGGAGTAGGGGAGCGATGGCACCCCTGTACTCAGCACTGGTGAGGCTGCACCTCAGATACTGTGTGAAGTTTTGGGTCCCTCACTGCAAGACAGACACTGAGGTGCTTGGAGCATGCCCAGAGAAGGGCAACAAAGCTGGTGAAGGGTTTAGAGAACAAGCCTTATGAGAAGCATGGAGCAGACAACTTGAGGAAGTTAAGAAAATCATATGCCTCCTGCTGAGCTCCTCCTCCTTCTCACAACTACCGACCAAATTATTTGGCTGAAGAGAAACTTAACCTCTGCCAATTGGCAACATATTTGGCACAGGAAACCATGGCAGAGATAAGCAATGCCTGAAAAGATCTTACTTTCTTCAGCCACATCCAATTGATTGTTGCAGGAGACCATTAACTGGAGAGAAATCCTGTAAGATCCTGAAAGGGGCAGACTAGGAAAGCAAACACAATGACAAGGAAAGAATTAGGGAAAGCTTCCAGCATATTGCAGAGAGAATATGCAACCTGCAACCTCAGAGAAGATCAAGGAGTTTCCTAATACAGAGAATCAAGGGAGGCTGAAATAGTGAGAGGTACTGAATATTTCACTGGAGACAAGAGAAAAAGATGAAGTTTCAGGGAAAGCAAAGGGACATTTGTGTAATCCAAATAAAAAACAGAGAAGGAGACCATGCAAAAAGATGATGAAAATCCATGTAAGACCATGCAAAATTAAATCAAATTCAATTAGAAAGCAAAACAGTTATGATTTCCCCTAAGAGATCAGTATCTCTGTTTCTCTTGATACAAGTTCATATGCAAAGACTATTTGTTATTGTTGCCTAAAAATTGCAGCAAAGTAAAGTACAAGTATTCTCAAGTCTAAAGCATCCATGGGAATTGTCTCCTCTGGCAGATAAAATCAACCAAATTGGTAGGTTTCAAGTATCATAACATGACGAAAAAGAACAGCATGAAGTGGCTCAGGTATTTTTTTCCATCACTTTTATTCTACCATCAAAGTCATGTAAAATAACTGAAAAAATGTTCTCTGAAAAACAACTAAGTTAAGAAATTTTTTGGGCCCCAGAGGGATTCCTTGCAACTCAGCTGTTTGTGGAATGCAGCCACCCTGGGAGGCTTTATCTTTTTGTGAAGCAGCAGCAAAGGGATCCCATCAGATCCTAGTTGTCCATAGATAATGCGACCTGCACTAAGATCAGTCGGAGAGAGAAGTTTACTATCATGACCTGGAGTCAGCCTGCATGTCACTGTACCTTAAAGAGTGGAAAACTTCCACAGAACTGAAAAACCCAGGGCCTGTAAACTGAGTAAATCCTTGATTAAGGAAGGGAGAGGAATGATTTTTGAAGACCTCTAAGGGACAAATCATTCCCCTGCAGCTGAGAAAGAGAGCAGCCCAAAGTAACAGCAAGTACTAAGAGCCCAACTGGAATGTACTCCTTTGAAATAAGCAATTAATAGACCTTGTCTGCAAGGTCAGCCACAATCCTGATTCCTCCCATTGTACAGGCTTCCCTCCCAAACTTTCACTAACTGCATGTGTAGCCCAGAAATCAGGGATGGTCCACATAAATGCAACATCTCTATGAAGAAACCATTGACAAGGTAAGAGCCATGGAGATTTCTAGACCCAGGCACTTATTTTGCCTGACTAGGTATTATAATTTTATTTCTGTACAATGAGTCTTATTTTAGGCCCAAGTGAGCTTTTAAGTTAATGGATATGCATGTGATGATCAAAAAGTATGCCTTCTATTCTAATCAGATCACACCTCCTCTCACATCTAGTTATACAAAGCGTGGACTCAGAGTAGGTTAAGCATGGAAACTGTTTTCATGGTAAGGACTAAATGGAGCGAGCAGAAGAGATAAGGAAAGTGAAGAACAAGGAAAGGAACAGGAAACTCACACCTCTAGGTGGAATTCCCTCAGCCCTGGTGAATACCAAGGGCTACATATCAAGCCTGATGGTGTTTTGCAGAGACAGGTAAGGTACTCGTTTATGAGCAGCGCAGCATAGACCCAGCTCCTTAAAGAGTCTCTTCCTTCACCTTTGTCCATGGACACTCAGGCAAGATAAAACTAATAGCACTCCAGCACTCACAAAACAATATGGGAGGAGTCTTCCAGAGAAAAAATGGGGAAGGAGAAAAAGTGAGCTGACATTACAATCCACAAACAAAAGAAGACAGGTAAATGAGTATCTTCAATCCTCCTCTGCGCAGGGCAAGATGTGTCTAATAAGACTCCCCCTCAGTTATTAAATTGTTCTTCTGAACTGTAACAGATGTGTTCTGTGCCTCACTGAGCTCTCCTAATAAACACACACCCCTCTCTCAGCAGAATATGGGCAAATTATCTCAGTAGTGTTTCTGGCTTGGCGTAATTTGCTAATCTATGATGATAACCAAAACATACATATCACTGCCACCTTCAAAGCGCTGCACAAACACTAACTGATCATTGAACACTGCACTGGGGAGTGCTAGCGTGGGATTGATACGTTCATAGGTATGGAGGCAGCTAATGTTTATGGTCAGTGTTTAATTTATGTGCCTGCTTGCACCTTCCAAGAAAGGTTGCTCCCTTAAGGCGGGTCCTGCCTGCAAGAAAAGGGTGAGAACCAGGAAGCAGCAGCTGACTCAGTGCCAGAACCTGCCTGACAGTGGAAAAAGCCGCTTCAGAAAAGCCTGGAATGGTCCCAAAACCTCCTCACCTCCTGGGCCAAGCGAAGAGAGAAAGAAAACTTCACAACTTTGGCTGCATAACGCCGGAGGTGGCTGACATTTCAAGGAATACCGTACTAAACTGGAAAAGTAAACCATGGACACAAAGCAGGTCTGAAACAGCTCTGTGATACTGATGCTTAAAATTTCTTTTGTGCTAGAGTACCTTTGCAAGTGCCCAGAGGACCAGGGGAGACTGGCAGGGTCACACTCAAGCATTCCCCTACCAAGCCATCCATCATCCCACATGTTCAGGCTGTCAGAGCTAAGGAAATCCATCAGCCATGCTACCACCTCAGCCAACGTACCAGATATGTCACAATTTTGCAAACCTGGTGAGCTAGCTGATAGACCCTGAAAGATAACAGATACAGGCCTTGCAGTACTGTACCTCTATGGGTAAGCAGCTCCTGTTATTACATCCCTGGAAGCACATTTACAGCCTGAGATGCATGATCCACAAGTGACAGAAGTCGTTAATCATGGTGAGACCATGCATAGCAAATCAGTATTTTCATGATCATTCCACTGACAGCTTTTCTGCTTAGCTTTCTTCAACCTACCATAGCCACCTTCTATTTCCAACCACAACATGCCTATCCATTTCTGAGATCTGGTCTCAACAGAGGCCACTCCAGTGCCAAGCAGTTGTTTTGTAACACCAAGGTAACTGCATGGGATTATCATCTACCTGTAAAATCTTAGTGGGTGAAAGCTCCTGCAGACTTAACTACAAGAAAAAAACCTCCAGTTTGTGCTCTGTATTGACCTCCTATATAACATACCTATTAGTGGAGTTAATAAACAAATGGTAGAGTTAGTTTGGCCTAAAGATAAGGTAAAGAAGCTAGGTGGGATGGCCATCACCATGAAAGATATGCTGCTTTTCTTCAGGGACAAAAACAACCAACCAATGACAACCACACAACCCCAGGCATGTTGGTACAACAATGTCCCCCAAACAGCTTTCCTTTCCAGACAGAGGTGTTCTATGTGCTGGGAAGAACCTTTCCCAGCTTTCCTTCCCCCATCCCTGGAGGACAACTGCTTGCTAAGGGAACCTACACTCTCAGCAATGCAACTTCCCTGCTTCAGAAAGGGGACAGCCTTGAATTAGCTGACCCACACCTCTGAGAAGAGGCATCTCGCTGCAAGCAGCAAAAGCTTTTCCATCACCTCTAGCAGTATAGGAAACCTCAGTAATGGAGAGCTGCTACACTCTAACATCCTGGCTTGATTTTCAGCTCTGAAGAAATTACCACTCAAATCAATCCCATCAGTTCACAATCATTTGATGAAGTAATAACAATTACCTTGGAAAGAAATTAGTATTTTGAAAATGCAGTAGGATTTGGTTTTGCTATTTAGGAGGTTTGCCCTTTCAAATTTAAAGTGGCAGATTGAATGCTACTCTCATTCTAACAGCACAGATGTTAGATATTCATAAATCAATGCATAGATAGATATGTAACCACACAGGCAGCGCACAGAAATGAGAGCTGTGGAAACTCTTTCACTCCAAGACTTGATATGCACACAGTCCAGACATCTTACCGCTGCAGCACAGGCCAGAGAGCAGTGAGGAATCCATCGCCTGGCCATGATGTCCAGAGAACAGCAGAAAGGCAAACCAGGAGTCCCTGGAAGGCATGTCCTCCTCACTGCAGCCTCACAGCATCTCTCCACTAGCCATGAGCTAAGTAGCTCACCGTATGATGCCTCACTTCTTAGGTAGGGAAGCCAGTTAGGAAAGCATTGTACTCACCAGCATCTGCCCTGGAGAAGCTGGCCCCATGGCCTGCAGGGCAAGCCCTCTGTGCCCCCCTGAGCATTCCCAGTCTGTCAGCATTTGCTCTGACACCTTGAACATTTTCTCCCTGACCACTCACTCAGCAACCTCCCTCTCCTGCCTGCTGAGGGTTTAGCTTCTCTCTTTGATGTCAGGCTCAGCCTTCACAGGGCCAGCCAGAAAGCATCTCTCCCAGTGATGCCGTTAGGTTAACTGCTGTGGAACGGGGTGCTACAGCCTGCACATACACTCACTGGTTTTGCACTTCTTTTGTTTTTGTTTTGGTTTGTTTCTTTGAAATATAAAAACGTTTTACCCTTCAGTTTAAGCCTGTGCATCCAAGGATGCATCAACACTAATCTACAGCATGGAAATCCAGTTACATCTGCAGTTTCATACATGTATCCAGAGGAAGTACATGAACTTGGTAACTAAGTAAAATCAATACAAACTAAATTGGATTTTTTTTTTCAGCCTTATAAAATTTAGTGGTGCCTCAGGTGCCCTCATGCACCTACCTTACAGAAAGGCAAGTGCCAACATATACTTCAAAACATTGGAGAAAAAAAGCCATCCTATCATAATGAGGTGACTCTGAGCCAGATCAGCTTCCCTTCCAAACACACAGAATTCTGCCTGCTAAATTTAACACTTAGAGACAATTTTGCATATGGAGCCTCCAATCATTAATGGCTGAACATTAAAGCAAGGCAGATGGGCAGCAGCTGAAATAGCAAAGAGAATCAAGAGTGCAAGATGCTTGACTAGAGAGATCAGCAGAGGTTTGTATCACTACGGGAAAGCTGGTGAGATGTGAAGGAGATTTTTGCAGTGAGGTGACCCCGAGGGAGCCTGATGGAATGAGTGTAAAAGAGATTTGGAGATAAGGTTGTTCCACCAGGCCATGGGAATGAATCAGAGAAGGAAGAATGATGAGTTGTCTCAGTGTCTGAGGAAGGATGCAAGAGGAGAAGGCTGTAAGGAGAGAACAGGTAGGACATTATGGGGAGTTATTATTGGAATAAATGCTGGTCACTAATACATGAACATCTAAAAGAGGGAGACCATTCTGTCAGCTTCCCCTTTACTTCAAATACTTCAGTTATATCTCTCATCTCACATGAATCCACAAAATGGCTTACTGAATGGCAAGAAGGTAGTAATGAGTCCTCTACTGAGTTTAAAAACGCAGAAAAATTTGTAGCAAGTATTTATTACTTTCTCACCCATGGAAAAAATGTGCATGCTCCATGCACTGCTTCTAAACAACTCAAGAGCTGATCCCAGCTACATACCTCAGCACCATTCACTTGAAAACCAGCTCTTAGGTCAGTCGTGATTTTTAGTTGGTGCACAGGGTAAAACTGAACTGAATCACAGATACAACAAATTGAGACACAGAATTCAAACCTAGAAACCTCAGAGCTCTGCTTATGAGTTCTTAATCCCCAAAACATTACCAAGACATCTGTAGCATAAATCTCACTTCTGCAGAGGTAGGTAAACATGTTTGGTTCATGAAAATAGGGCTTAAAAGGCCATAAAAATGGCAAAGTCTTGTACTTAAGATTCCATAATTGTGCATACTTATGTTTCATTTCATAAAGACACTCAGTGGTATAAATACATACTTGTTAAGGAAAATCATTAAGTTTAACTTAAATAATTCTGATCTTACACAGAGAATCCAAGGAGGAGGCAAAGCACTGTATCAGTGACCTTTTTCAGCCCAAGTCTTCCAGCAAGACTTCAAAAAACAGAGTATTAGCCAAACTCTCTCCTGCCCTGAAATTCAGCTGTAAAATGCCCCCAAATTTCACTGGTAAAACTGAAACCACCATGAAATTTAAATATGTGACCTTGAACTGGTGAATAAAAGCTCTGGTTAAAGCATCTGCATACTCTGTGATGTGTGGTTTCTACTCTGGTATCATTCCTCCCAGATGTTCAGAGGACTGGAGCACCTTTCCTGTGAAGACAGGTTGAAAGAATTGGGGCTGTTCAGACTGGAGAAGAGAAGACTCTGGGGAGACCTTAGAGCTACATTTCAGTATCTGAAGGGGACCTACAAGAAGGCTGGGGAGCAACTGTTTAGAAGGGCAGGAAGCAATAGGACAAGGAGCAATGGTTTTAAACTGGAACAGGGTAGATTTATTTTGGACATCAAGAAGAAGCTCTTTACAATGAGAGCAGTAAAATACTGAAACAGGTTGCCCAAGGATGTGGTTGAGGCCCCGTCCCTGGAGATATTCAAGATAAGACTTGATGTCACCCTGGGCAGCTTGATCTAGTTGGAAGTATCCCTGCTCACTGCAGAGGGGATGGAGAAGTTGAACTTTGAGGGTTCCTTCCAACCCAATGCAATCTGTGAATCTCTGAATCTGTGCATGTTAGCAGCAAGCTGGGTCCTAAAACTTACGAGCATTAAATTCCTTCCCTGGACAGAAATTACAAGAGCATGTCTATTCCAGGGCTGGTTCTGCAACACTGCTGTGACAAGGGCATAATGTTTAATTTGCTCTGTGCTACACAATCATTCCTTCATTAAAAACCAAAACACAACAAAACAGAAACAAACAAACAAAAAACACACCAAAAAGAAACCCATCAAAAAACCCCGAAACTCCACAGTAACCAAAGAAAGTGTAAGAAACCCTGCAAAAAATAAACACATCAGGGAGCAAGAGCATTGGAAGAAAGGAAGCTGCAAGATGAAGGCTTGAACCCAGTGACACTCACACCTAACAAAATTTCTTCAGGCAGAACAAGGAATGCATTTGTCCCTTGAAAAGTATACTTTTCAGAGATGCTTAAATCCTTTGCTTTCCAGTATGTAAATAATTTCTTCTCTGCTGTCTCCAAAAAGATCATGCAGTCTTGCAAAAGTGGCTGAGCTGGGCAAATGAAGAGCCATTTTTCAGCTGGACTCATAAATTACTTATTGTTTTAATACAGTGGAAAACTGGCAGGAAGCGGGGGAAGGTACGTCAGCTACACAAGCCTTCATGCCATCACTTATCCTCGCCTTTCATTGTGAAAAAAGTGTTAGTTGCTGTAGCAACTGTCAAACCATTCTCTGGTTCCTCTTCCTCCAAGATACAGAACTTCTCCAAAACACTCACGTGCAGCACAGTCCTCCCCCATACAAAGGACAGGTTTCTGGCACCCTTGCATTGTTTAACTAGAAAGAGGCTCTCCGAGGCGCTGACAAAGCCTTCCCAAGGCTTTTGCTCTAAGGTACGCTCCCACAGAGACAGTTACCTGGAATCCTTAAAAGTATGTTTTCCATTCCCCCCACCTGGGTCTCTATCTCCACTTTTTCTTTTTCCCCCCCTTCTCTGCATTATAAAGAATATTACTCCATGCAGCATATTTCACCTCTGTATCTTCCAGCATTAAGCAAAATGCCTACAGATCTGTCAGATGTCACTCCCTCTCCCATGGGACAGGCACGTGCAACAAGAACGCCACCACAGAACACACTGCAACATCTCTAGGTCAGGAAAAGCCAAGTCAAAGACAGTTCTCCCACCCAACACCTAAAGAGACAACCCTTTCCACAGCCAACACTTCTCAGTCATTCCTAGAGGATCCCTGCTCTGTAACCAAGGAGAACAAGCCCTCTTTCAACTGTGTGAAAATCTCCTCCACTGGACAGATATGAATAGGCTACAAACACTAAAACAGAAAGGAAACCATTTGCATAAAGAGAGTCCTTGAGAAAGCTCTGTCAGAAACAGGACAAATCACACACTGCTGAAGAAAATCTCATGAGAAAGTGAAAACATATTCCTCCCCTTTGTGCAGCATGCCAATATTAACAATAAGCAAAGATCCCAGGGCAGTTCTTGTACGCTGAATAACACTACCCGGGCCAGGATGTTTGTACAGCAAGAGAGGTCCTACCTACCTTCTTACTTCCCTCAGCCTCCAGCAACTCCATTCTATTTCTAACCAGAAATTGAAGCTCCAAGTATTTTCATGCCCAAATGTTTTTGGTTTCAGACACTATAAATGCAAACAAATCTGTTCTCATACCTAATGAGAGGACTACTTTTAATAGTAGTACTGCACAGATTTCATTCAGGAATATACACAAACTCTACTCTGTCAACCATTTCAGACTTGGGTATACTTGCATTTTCCTACCATAATTTTCTTGTGAAGTGTCATGTAAACTGGGGGATTAATGATTCCACATTAAATTAGTTTTGTTTCTTCTAGAAAGGTCCAAGCTCCTTGGCCACTTCACATAACAGTTTGTTTCTTCAGTGCCATAAGCATCACCTGTGATCCTTTCTACCAACCCACTTACTTCTCTGACTGGGCAAGAAAGAACCAAAAATGTACAATGCACTTGTTCTGCTTACAGCAGCAGAAAGCACTTAGGCAGCTACAGGAGGAGGAGTCAGCATGTGTGTCCATACAAAACTAATTGCAAAGCAATATGCACAAGCATACCCCGAAACCAGCCTTCTGTGAGCGCTTACAGTGGAAACAGGTGCGTGCTGGCCCAGCCACATAGCACAGACAAGGTCACTCGACTTTGGGAGCAGTGACACACAACTACCAGCTTGAACTGCAAGTGCTGAACTGGCCTGTTCCCCAAGTTAACTGTGATCACTCCCTACAGTTAAGTCAGGAGCACAAAGACCTTAATCCCTGCCAGCTCAGCCCACCAAAAGCAGTAGCTGAAAGTGGGTATTGGGGGCTGATCTTCCTCTCAGAAATCCCAAACAAACCCATATTTTTTGGCTGCACTTAAAGAGATTGTTGGACTGTTCCAATACCTTAGTCATTCTTTTAGTTCTCCCTCTTTTGCTTTTTGTGTCTGAGCACACAACCTAAGCAGCTTTGTTTTCCTGTGCTCCATCTTCCTTTTACACTTCTACAGATGTTGTTGCTCTTTCACTACATCCCTTACTTCTACGGCACCCCACAATTTACCCAGGCATTTCACTTGCATGTGAAGGTCTCAGGCTGCTACAGTAATCATAGAATTGTTTCAACTGGAAGATCAAGCCCAACCCAGCTCTCCCAGGTCACCTTTAAACCATGTCCCTCAGCACAACACCTATACATCTTTTAACTATTTCAGGGATGGTGATTCCACCTCCCTGGGCAGCCTGTTCCAGAACCTCACAATCCTTCCTGTGAAGAATTTTTCTAATGTCCAATCTAAATCTCCCCTGTGGCACTGCATGGGGTTGTTGTGACTCAAGTGCAGGACCGAGTGATGAATGCTCCTGAAGCAAGTGCAAGGTACCATTTGCTTTTACTACCACTTAGCATCGGTAGATCTTACATGCAGAATGAAGAAACACACAGAGCCAGCAGATCAAGGCCACCTTGCAACACTTCCAGTGTCAGAATTAGGGCTGAAACAAAGAACTCCAGGGCTGCTGTAATTTTCACTAATGTTTCCAAAGCAAAATTGTGAGATTTACATCCCAAAAAGGTGTGAGAGAGCAGAGCCTCATTAACTACAGTGCACTTAACTACAAAGCAAAGCAAGAAATGCCATCCTGTAAATTCACCAGTTAAGATCAGCTGGGAATCTTGACAGGGATCTTCAGCCTAAATGTGAAAGATATCCATGCTGTTACAAAGCCATACACAGGCACACTTGAGTGGACTAAACTGAGAAGTTATTGACCCTAGAAATTTGTTACCATTTTACAGCTGGAAAATCATAGTTCAGCTAGCCATTTCTTAATATCTATGCTTTGTTCTTCAGTTGATTCAAGTCACCTCATTGATCTGCAGTAAAAGAACAACGAAAACATTCACAGCATGCATTATGGCGTGTTCTCTACAACAGCCATAAAGCACAGCTCGTACAGCTGTAGGCAGATATTAAACTGCCCCAGCAGAATGTGCCAACAGGCACCTTCTGTGTTAGAATGATACACGGTCTGACATCACCTGGATCCCTTCTGCCTTCCTATTCACCTTCCATCTTCAATTGTCTGTGACTCATCTTGTGTGTGCTTGGGAGAAATGGTTTTCAGAGCGCTGCTCGCTGACTCGCCGCACACGATGCATTACAGTTCCAGCGCTGGGAGAAGCTTACCTGTGCTGGAGGCTCACAAGAGACAACCACCAATTGCCAATTAAGCATGCTACATAGGCAGAGGCAGTTCATCATAATCTTACAGGAAGATGTGTTCTCATTGCCACAGTCACACAAAATGGAAATGGTCTTTCCTCATCAATGTTCAGCACCTCCTGCTGATTGTTAAGGCTCCACCTCTGGAGCAGGATATTAAATACAGGGGGAGCATCTGAGTGTTAAGCTGCCTGAAGGGAGCAGTTTATACCTCTAGCTCATACTGAGGCAGCAATGAATGCATTGGGACCCCAGCAGACAAAATTGTCCACATTACACAAAGCACTTCCAAGACCGCATTTTTAATGCAATACCAGCTGACAAGACTGAGCAAGAGGCTTCTTAACGTGTCCTTAAATACTTTATTATCTACAGTTTTATCTTTCATGTTATGTGATGAGTTGTGTCACCCATTCTTGTTGTTCCAGCAGTATTTTCTGTTGTAGACTCATCTTACTTTCAGTTACAAACCAACATTCTTTTGTTTTAGAATGACATCCTCAGAATCACAGAATAATGCACGAATAGCTCTGCCTCATCAAGTATTAGAGAGCTTTACTGGAAGTTACTGCAGACAGACATGTCCAAGACAAGTTTTACCCACATATGAACAAGAGGACACATTTAAAACAGTTTCTCTTCTGCATTTTATAATTTCTAACTTGGCTAAATGGATTTTTAAATACCTCAGTGGTTTTTTTGTAACTTCAGACTCTGTGACACATCTCAAGCCGCTTCTAAATAATGAAGCGAACCTCTTCATTAGAGCAGGCGAATATTTGGCAGTATTTTCTTCTGAGTTCTGCTTTAGCTACAAACCAAAAAGGACCTCTTATTCTACATATCCACTCCTGAAGCTGATTACCAGAAACTCTGCTCCATTTAGATTAAAAAACAAAACAAAACAACAACAAAACAAAACAAACAAACAAACCCATCACAGGGTATACAGGGGAGAGAAAGAAATTTATACTCATTTCCTGAGACAGGATGCTTGAGTGTACATGGCCTGATAGGAGGGACAAAACCCCCTCAAATGTCTGAGAATGGTAGCTTTGCTACTTCTAAATATGTACCACGACACAGCAAGTTCCTCCTCAAAAAAAACCCCATGAGTCACACACTGCAGCACAAGCCCTTATGTTTTTGGGGGGGTTCATTGCTGTATTTTTTTTAAGTGTCAAACCAAAAAGATTTACAGGATTTAAAGAGAAAGCAGCTTTAGCACAGGGAAAGGAAACATAAGGAAGGTTAAACTAGGAGGGATTTTCCCATATGACCACACATGGTGTTACCAAAAAAGGGAAAAGAAAGTCAGTTTCCTGGAGAAAGGAAGGAAGGAGTTGGGTTTTCCCCCTTAATTATTTGGATTTTTATTCTACTGCTCCTTAAAGGTAATGCACTGCAACTGCAAAAATAGCTTCTACTCCATGTCCTTACTAGCACAGCAGCATGCATATGAAGTCTGACAGACATCCTCTCACAGATATTAACTACCATTAGAATATAGAAACAGACATCCTCTCACAGATATTAATTACCATTAGAATATAGAAACAGACATCCTCTCACAGATATTAATTACCATTAGAATATAGAAACATCTGTCAGGAACTTAACAGAATGTTTAAAATAGACCCCTATAATTCAAAGTGAAGAGTAATCACATTTGAATAATGAAGTTACCATTACGATGGAGGAAACCACTATGAGACTGCAAGACCTTGAATATGTATTGAAGAACCAAAAAACAGTAATGTTGCAACGTCAGTTCTTACTCTTTAGAGGAAGGAATCCAGCTCTCAGCTGTGGTTAGGATATAACCATGGTATCAGTTTCCAAAACATCAGTCTTAATCAGCAGAGAAGTTCCTCAGTGAAACTGAATTTGGTACTCTGAAATGCTGAAGGCTGACTACAGCTTCCATTACACTATGATATCTATGTGTGGATTTGCCCACATTGGTAATACTGCAAGTAAGAGCAGGGAAGCCTGGGCTACAACAGCCTAAACATTTCTCTGGATTAATTGCTCTCTGCCACTCAGTCATCTAGAGGCTTCACAGTCCCTTGCCAGCCACCCAGCTGGAAGGATACTTTTTACATGGCAGACAACAAGTTCCCTTCTCATTGAATCCATAATGCACATTGGCTCAGATAGGTGACTGGGAGTGTCTGTGACCACAGGGTCACAAAGTAAGGACTCCGGCAGCATCTGTCCCATCCTTCAGCTAGGCATGTTCCTGTCCCATGACCAAGATGTTGGTGTCCCACAGGAATCACTATGGAGAAATGCTTACACTTTGATACTATGATGGAAACTGCTGGTTATACAACTGAAAACTCAGTAACAAGCCTTGGCACAGACAAACAACTGACTGACAAAGCGTGAATCTGGTGGTAAATAGGTTGACAATTATGAGGAAAGAAGGCAGAGCAAGGGAATTAGTCTTGGAAGAGAAGGAGGAAGAATGGTCTTAGAGACATTTCTGAACTAGGCTTAACTTACAAAAGGAAAGTGCAGCTTAATAAAAAGGGAAAAGCCCTCACTATCTTTTGCAGAACTCAGTGTTACTCAGTAATTAATGTTGTTACCTGGTTATCAGAGTACAGAATGTCTGAGCAATGCAGAATGTACCTAGGTGAGGAATATAGGCAATTAGAAATGAATGGCTGACAAGCAGACTTCAGAAGGAATGTATTGTAAATAAAATTCAATAGAAACTTATCAGTTAGATGCATAGACATAGCTTTATGCTGCTCACACACACACAGATAAGCACCAAAGCATGAGAAAAATAGCTCCTTGTGAGAAATAAGCAACAAGCATATTCTCAGAAAGAACACTGTCTTAAATCTTAACTGAAACTGGTATTTCAATTGCCCACTGTAATCAAGTCACCCCACACTGGCATTGGATTAACTCACAGCTAACACAGTCTTCAGAAAAAATTAGGCTTTGTTTAACTTGTCTGCATATATGTATATATATATAATGTAGCATGCTACATAAATGGATATGTGAATGTTTAAAGAGGTAATATTTCTCCAGTCATTCCCTGCTCCCCTTTGGACTCTTAGCTGCTGTTGGCATCTACTGCTCTTTCATGTTTCAATTGCTACTAAACTTATAGTTACCATTTGATTGCTGTCATGGATCAGCTCATTACAAGTGGGTTGTCCAAACACTTAAAAATAATAGCAGCAGTAGTAATAACAACAGTCTCTGCTGCAAAGAATTAAATTTTAGGGCATTTCTCACATCTGGATGGAGACGTGTTTCCATGCAAGGAAAGAGGAGTTTCTATGCAAAACACGCTAATCTCGGAAGCCACGAAGCAGCTGAGTCCAAGAGTCACACTACCCTAGCATTATACTTCAGTTAAATTTCTTGTCTAAACATGACTATTTTTGTCAGACAGAGATACCAGCAGAGACAGCAGAGCAGAGTCTGGTCTGTCTGTAAACACCCCACCAAAGCAGGAACAAGAAAAGCAACAGCAGCTGCACACAGCTGAGCAGATGGGAGAGCAGAGGAAAAGTGCGAGGCTGTATCGGCCAGCACCACAGACATGTTTTACTCATCATGTCCCCAGACAACACCATCTACCATCACTTCCCTGCTCTCTTCAGAACTGGATGATTACTATCATTTTAGTTAGATTTTCCACGCCCACACATAACCAACTTCAAAAGGTTTCTGAGTACCCAATCCATAGCAACTTTCAACCCCAGTTAGTGTTGATAATGCAAACCCATTCAATGAAAAGCTGTAATGGTCTCAGATTCCAACTGGGTGACATTTGTGAGAAGGACTCTCTCCTTTACTGTATCAGATTGTGTAAAAAGCTATTGTATTTTATAACCAACCTTTCATAGCAACACAAAAGAGCAGAAAAGAGGGAAATGGTGAGAAGTGCAACAGCATCCTTCCAGCCACATTTCACAGCCAGTGAGTAAATAAATATGTTGACGTCTGTTGAGCTATCTACCTATCCCACCGCCTGTCTCAAACATGAAGGGTCTCACCTGAAAGGTCAGGAGGACAGCAGAGCAATTGAGCAGAGCCCATAGCAGAAGTACTTGATCATTAGAACAATCAGTAATAATAATAACCCTGAAGATTGATTATCAGCAATATGAACTTTAAAAGACTTGGCTGCACATATATTGTGGCTTTGTGTCCACAGATAAACTTTTTAAAGCTAAAGGCAGTGGGAAGAAGTTTTACCTTAATGAAAGATGTCATGTAAAAATTGACTTTGTTGGACAGCCTTCTGGTCTGATTAATCTAAATGCAAGTCAGTTTCATAAAAGCACAGCTCTTGAAGAGATTCTCTTACAACAGCTCCATAAACAGGCATTGAAAAATATTTATGTGAGCTCAGCAAGAGGGCAACCTCACAAATAGACTCGCTAACTCCCTTCCTTCCTGATGACCAATAACCAGAAGAGGAGAAGGAAGAAGAGATTCTTTTTAGAATAGTCTAGACAGTTAAAAAATAGCCTCTGTGCCCTTGCCAGGTGCAAGGGAAACTGGAAAAGCAGGAACCCTGGTGCTCACTGAAACCAGGGTGCTGCTTTTCATCCACCCTCAACCTTCTGGATTTCAGCAAAGAGAGTCATATTCAAGCAGCTCCTAAACAAGGCCCACGTCATAACACAGCTTAACGAAGAAATAACTGTGACAGGGTTCCAGGAGACCTTCACACAGTGCAACATCCTGAACATTAAGAGCATTTGTGATGCAAAGTCACAATGCAAGCTGAGATGTCTTCAGGGCTTTAGCTCATCCTTTTCCCCCATTTGCCTTCTCAAAAAAAAAGATATATGTTTTGCCTGTCTGGTCATTTATGACACATGCTTAGCCTGCAGAAGGAGTTAGTGGTCGTAAGGGAAATTATGTTCCCTCTTCCTTTTCTTCACTTTGCATAGAAAAAGGCAAAGAAGAGTAGTTCATTCTTTCAAGTTATGTGTATGTTCTGTGCACTCAAGATGACATTCTCTCAGCCAAGACATGTGGAGTTAGATAACATCAATTTATGTTAAATAATCTTAAAATAGAAACACAGACAGTGCTGTTTTTAGACGTACAGATAATGCTTTAGCATAGTCTGGGGTTGCATTTTGGTCTGGGCTTTTTTTATTCAGTACATGGGAAGTATATTGTCTCTTGTTTTAATGGATGTGGTCATTCTCTCTCTGTGGCCAAGTTTACAGTATCTTGCAGGTTCTGTTCCCACATCTGGGAACTCTATGTTTCCCTCAAGATCCTGGGTCAGAAGAAATCTGTAAAGCTCCACTCTGCCAGTGAGCCTTCACAAACGTGAAGTGGCTGAAACTAGAGAGTGTGCAGGGATAGCGAGGGCCGCTGCATGAAGATTTATCACGCAATGATCTGGGATGTTAAAGACTGTAGCTCTCCAAGCAGACTGCTAAAGCTGCACACCCACACTGCATCATATAATAACACAAGCTGTGGCCATCACATCATTCTATAGCTATATGAGTTCAAATTTATAGCTAGAAAGTACTATATGCTTAACAACACGAAACTTCTTCCAAGTCTGTAAAAAGTAACTCCGCTCTGCTCTTACTAGCAGCTATAAATATGCCATTAGAAAGTTAGTACTGTGGAGAGAGGAAAGATTCATTGCTCTTTACCTTATCTTCCCAAAGTTTTAAGTTATGATACCGGGGATATGAAGACAGACCTGCATATCCAAACTGCTGAAGTGACCAAGCTGCTGGAAACCTGAATTGCTGTAAGCTGGATCTACTTGATGCTTCTCCCGTAATAGCCAGTATGCTATTCAACTACTCATTTTCCAGCATGCTGTAAATTTGGCAAGTAGCTGTGTAGTGAACAAAAGGCACTACAGAGAATACAAAAAGAGATAATGCTTAAGAACACCAGTGCAATCAGAAGCAGAGAAAGTAAGTCTAAATTTAGCAGAGTAGGTTTGCTGTTGGATTTGTGACTACATTCCCCCTCACTTAAGTTGATGGTATACATCAGCTCTAACTTCTTCCCCAAGGTATATCACTACAGACACTGTCAGTCTTTGGCCTTAACTTGGTACAGCACGCATGAAAATCTCTAAACTGAAAAGTATTACAAGTGGGAAATACCAGTGCTGGATGGAGGACAGGCCTGATGATACAAACTACAATTAAATGCTTGGTAATTTAACAAATGACAGCACCTACCTAAACACATGAAGAAATACCTCATAATGCATATGCACTGAGGGACCTTTTCTGAAACTTTATAAATACCCAGCTTCTTGTAATTTACACTCTCCAAAGAGCTGCTGTTAATAGTTCCTATAAGGCACTGCAAGTACAAACATATGAATTAAATACTACAGACAGGGGTGAGTCCCCACACAGCCTCTCAGAAGCAGCTACTGCTGAACTGAGGATACATTTTGCAAAGCTGCTGGGAAGGAGAGAAATGCACAACAGTGTACTCACTGAATCCTCATCTTTTGACTACACTCATTTTAAGAGAGTAAGGAAATAAGAATGCCCATAGATACATTTACTTAAAGCAAAGAATTTACTGTTTTACTCATGGTGATGAGTTCAAACAAAAACCAAACGAAGAGGAAACAACAGAAACTTACTGAACTGCAAGGAGAGTATTCTTGTTCCTTAGAATATCTAATTATGCTTAAAAACTACTAGTGCTCGTGTTGTGCTCTCACAAGCACTAAATGTTACCTTGGTGCAGGATTTGCATTAAAAAATAAATAAATTTAAGAAATGCAGCTTACTGCTCTGATGCCTCTCTCTGCTTGGCCCAGCGAGGGGAAATAACTCTCAGGATCTTCTAAACTGACAACATGCTACACATGAAATTTCATTTTTTACTGTAAATCACCTCAAGTATAGACTGAATCCTAACCTTAATCCAGGGTATTACTACCGTATTTATTTCAGTTGTTACATAGTGTAAGGGAATTCAAAGCAAGAGGATTTTCACAAACCACACTTACAGAAACAACCCCAGGTAACAGAACAGGGTAAGGCCAATCTTTCCAAGTGAAAAAAGGTTACACTAGACTTGCAGCCCATCCCACAAGCTCCAGACTTCCTTGAAAAGCTCGTATTTATCATCCAAATCTTAAGCTGCAGAGAAGCATGTAAAACTCAACAAAGAAAACAGGAAAAAAAGGGAAAAATACAATGTTTTGAGCCAGCAATCTTCCCTGTGGTTGTGGCCAGTTACAGAAGCAGCCAAGCATGTCATTTAAGTAATTCCCAACACTACTGCAGCACTTTTGCTGCTAGTTACCACAGAAACTACGTTTTGGCACCGAGGATGTAAGTCCGTGACAGATGATCTTTTAGTTTCAGAGATCACAATTCCATGATGAGCATTATTGCTCAAAGGTATGAAACCATGATTTGCAACTGCATTCAACTCAGTTGTAGGTGTTAGACTGCAGCAAGTGAGCCATGACAACATCTTTCAGACAGTTAAGGTTTGCAGCAGGATGAAGGAGCCCTCTGCCACGACACAGTGCTCAGAACGGCATTTCAAAGCCTATAAGGTTCTGAAAGTGTGGAGTTTACACTCACAATCAGACCACTCTGGTGGTTGAGTATCAAAACCAAAAAGCAGATGAGGCATTGAAGCATTTATGTAGCCACAACCAGGTTGGCAGGAATAAAGATTAACACTGATCATATGCACAGTTCCTTGCATTTCTAGGTCTTCGTGTCAGCACTTCAATTAAAGCTTTGCATTTTTTCACTCAGATCTGAGAGTTCTTGAAGTACTGCTCACTTCTAAAATGCATGAGTTGACTTCCCTAGAAATAGCACTCAGCTGGAAAAGAACAAGAGAACTCAAAACTGCACCAGGGAATAAGAGAAAGAAATCCTTTGTGTTTACATGTTGAAGTTACGAAACAGTTTGTTATTGCCAAGATTAGTATAGCATAAGAAAATCTTCAAAGCCCATTTTGACAGCCTGGTTTTCCTTTTATTCTTCCATTCTACCATCTTCCCTACCTCTTGGTCCTTCCTTGCCATCATCCATACCTTTAATCCATACTCCAGTCTGCATCACCCTACAGAATCATGAGCACTCTGGTCACTCTGCATTGTCTCGTAGATAGGAAGCAGTTCAGTTTCACATACAGCCACCCCGGGAGGGTGAAGGACACATGTGATCCAAAACCCTAGACGCTTCCAGCAAAGCTTTGATGCCAGCCAGTCAGGATTCCCTGACAAGGATGTGCTAATTAGAACGTGACCACATTTTTACAACTTCTTTAAAACATCATCCTAAAAGCTCCTTGAGTTTTTAGGAGGAATAAAATCTCTTCCTGCCTTTTTCACCAAGAGCTTTAAATCTACTGCTGCTGTCAGGGAGGGGTTTCTACAGCCAAGGGTATAACATCTCCTCACATTGTCACTGATGTTCCAATTATGAGTGCAGCATTTCTGGAAATATCTATAAGGATCTCACAGATTACTTTATCCAAAGGAGGTCTATTTCCCCCCACCCCTACTTGTCTGGAGACTATGCCAAGTAAAGCCTAACACAGAGGTTACAGTTCATGCCCAGTTGGGGCTGTGCTGCAGATCTGCATGTAAGCAAATGCATCATAATTCTTTACATCTCATAGTTTTCAGGTGATGGACACTGTCATTTTCCATTTTAAGCCCAACCCAGGATCACACAGAAATCTCAATTTCACATTTTACTTTGCCTCTTAAAGAAGGTTTTGAGCCTTCAGAGTTTGGAAGTAAGTGAATGCTTAGTTTTGATTTTTTTTTTAATATCAATTTAAAAGAATCAGAAGAGCCAAGACATAGATCATTTTTAAACATATCTCCCTACTTTTCAATCCAACTCATGATTTCTGGATGCTTCAGACTGAGCAGTGTGGCTGCAGAGGAATGAACTTTACAGAAATTTTCAAGAGGTGTAGCAAGCTACAAGGAGCACACATAAATGCAGAGCTTCCACTCTGTCAAATAAAGGACTCTCCTGCACTCATTTGCAGACCTTTTGATTTGAAAGGCAGATGAACAGCAAGAGTTTTCTATGGCTCACCAGTTGTGGAGTTTATTCACTGCTGGTTTGTTCATTTGTGAATCTTGCGGATATGCTTCCAAGTATTGAGGGAGGAAGCAACTGAAGAACTGCTGTTATTTATAATGCTCAGATGGGAGAGTTCTAGAGTACTGCATCAGAAAATGGATATTTATGTATCAGATGAGTTTTGCCACAAAAAATAAACTACATGATAGAAAGCACAGATTGTGTATCTTTTAACATTTCAGCAGAAATACTTCATTCCAGCACTGATATTTGGAGAGGAAAAAAAGAAACACCCCCCCAGGAAATTACACATTCCATTATCAGATTGTGGTTCCACATACATTTATGTTCAAACATATCCTTATTCATGTCACACTAACTAAGTTGTCAATTCAGGAAAAGAAGTTACAAGCTGCTGCACTACAGGGTTCTGTAGTCTGTTTCACAGAACACAGGCAATTTTCACTAACATGAAAACAAAGTACAGGAAACTCAGATTATCTCAACACTGTACAGGTCATCACAAAAATAAACTAAAAAAAACCCACCATGGTTCACCGTTTCATTAGGTGGCAACCTGCAAACTGCTATCTGGCAGAGCTACATATCCCTAACTCTTGCTGTCAACCCCCTCCCCAGCCTAACAACACATACACATATATTAAATAAACAGTCATTTGACATTTTCTGAATGAGTTCCCATTTCAAGGCTAAGCATCATAGCCTGTAGTCCACTTCAAATTTAGCTCAGTGGATGCATTCAGGTGTTGAATGTAATGATCTGTTCCACCTCTTTGTGACAACGAATGACTTCTCAGAGTATTAAGTCTTACACAAATGTGGTTCTCAACTTCTTGCGAGTCCATGGTCAGGTTAATTTTTTCCACAAAGGACCTAAAAGTAGAGTCACTGTGGGTAACAAGCTGCACTAAACACAGATGTAACGTGAAGGCTGTCACCACATAACAAATACATTTGAATAAACACACACTTCAAAGGGATGAGGTACCACGTTCTTCCATCCTACCCTCTGTTCCACAGCATTCTACATCTTTTCTCTCAGAAATATAAAAACCCAAAGCTTAAAAAACCCAAACCCTAGCTATTTGCAATGTCAGTGCCACAGCATTTCCTTCTGACATTCTATAGTCTACCACAGGTAATCACAATCGATATTTATATTGCATAACTTTAACAGGCATCAGATAGCATGTCATAGCTCTGACTCAGTGTAGAGTGCTTCCATTTCTTCTTAAGATCAACAATCCAGTCATCAAATGTAATATTAAAGAAGATTTGAAGACAGCAGATGGCATTGCTTCGTTATTTTTAACTGTTGCACACTGACCATTTACTGTGCAGCACAATCCATTTTTGAAGATTAGTACCTGGAGCTCTGTGCTCAGCACAGAAAAGTAATCTTTAAATTAAAGAAAAGAAAAAAGAAAGAAAAAGTACTACCATTTTACCTATCTGGTTGCCCTGATCTCTGCTGAGTTTCACATAGGCATCTTAGAGGAGTGCAGTTTCCCTTGGCTGTGGCTGCCCCTCCTTGATCTGCCAAATACTTCTGAGCTTTTGAGTGAGCCCTCCACTAGCCAGCAGCTGAAGGCACACCTATCTTCACTAGATCAGCCAGGGCAATGGCTGGCTTTCAGAATACCTGGCAGATGTGAGTACATCTCAGTGGGAATTTATGGACTGTTTTCCTCATCTGTTCCCCAAAGGATCACTGTCTGAGCTATGCCACCAGGCACAAAATAACAAACCATTCCGAACCGCTGCTACAGGAGCTGCACATTCATCACATCAGAACTGACACAAATGGTGAATGCTAGAAAGGCTCTTCATGCTCATTCAGCATTATGCAGGAGATAACAGCCAGGATGAAAACAGACCTGTTCCTGTGCTTTGCTAGTGGCTGCAAGACAAGATTTGCCATTCAGTCTTCCTTGTAGAATCTCTTTCTCAATATTCCTTATACAATAGGTAGGATATTCAGATGACAGATTTGGAAGGGCAAACTATAAAAACAAAGGGATCTGTACACAAGTTCAAATTGCTGTTCAGAAGATGGGGATTCAGAGAAGGCAATGCACCAAGTCAGTGTTTCTGCTCCCTTTGCAAAATAACAAAAATGTTATGTTCTACTCAGGGTATTCAAAAGTGGCTGTCACAGTAGTTTGTGAGCTTGTGAACAAAAAGGTGTGGTTTTCCACCTGACATTAGGTTAGAACGAATGTAAGGATGCACTGTGGGCATCCTGTATCAGGATGAGTGCTGTTCAGTATCTGCATCAATGATACAGACAGCCAGACTGAGCACCCACAGCAAGTTTGCAGATGACACTGAGCTGAGTGGTGTGGTTGTAAAGACTGAAGTATGGGATGCCATCCAGAGGGACCTGGACAGGCTGGAGAGGTAGGGCTGAGGAGCATCTCATCAGGTTCAGTAAGGTAAAGTGCAAGGTCCTGCATCTAGGTTGGGGCAATCCTAGATATCAATACAGGCTGAGAGATAATGAAATTGAGAGCAGCCCTGCAGAAAAGAATTGGGGGTGCAGGAGGATGAGAAGCTGGACATATACCAACAGTGTGCACTTGCAGCCCAGAAGGCAAATTGCATCTTAGCCTGCACCAAAAGAAGCATAGCAAGAAGATCCAGAGAGGTGATTCTGTCACTTTGCTCTGGGAAGACCTCACCTGGAGTACTACATCCAGCTCTGGAGCCCTCAACACAGGAAGGACATAGACCTGATGGAGGGGGGTCCAGAGGAGGGCCACAAAAGTGATCATGAGGCTGGAACACCTCTCCTACAAGGACAGACTGAGGGAGCTGGGGTTGTTCAGCCCAGAAGAGAAAGCTCCAGGGAGACCTAATAGCAGCCTTCAAGCAGCTGAAGTGGGCCTACAAGAACATCTATAGTGACAGGATGAGGGGCAATGGTTTGAAATTAAGAGAAGAGATTTAGATTGGATGTTAGGAACAAGTTCTCTACCACGAGGGTGGTGGAACACTAGAAGAGCTTGAGCAAGGAGGTAGTTGAGGCCCTATCCCTGAAGATATTCAAGGTCAGGCTTGACAAGTCTCTGAGCAGCCTGATCTAGTGGAGGATGCTCCTGCTTCCTGCACGGGACCTTTGGAGATCCCTTCCTACCCAAACCATTCTATGATTCTGTGACCTTGAGCTTAAGATGCCATCAGGGAGCAGTCAAGTGGAGATTCTTTAGCAGGCTGCATGGCAAGATTTGTAAATTCAAAAGACAGCAGCCCTCAGTGCAAATCCAGTCCAGAAGTGGCTCTGTGCTGGTGGAGCCCTGCTAAGTGTCATTGCTGACTGACCCCTCCTGATACGCACAGAGTGCAACAGAAAGCAAAAGGAAGGTCACGTCGCTCCTTGTGTGACAGAGGGGTGTGGGAAATGGGGAAAGTGCCACACACAAGTGGGAACAAATAAGCCCAAGTACGGGAGAAACACTCACCCTCACCCTCACACACACATACACAGCTCTGCTTTGCTTTACTCACTCCCAAATTCTTCTCTGGGCTTACCCTTTTAATATCCATTCATCAGGCCACACTGCATGCACGGTCTGAATTCAGAGATGGAAGCCTTACAGAGTATTTTCTTTGTGGGGTTGCTAGCACTCTATCCTTGCTTGACAGGTTAAGTGCAAATACTCACCAGCATGCACACTTAGTGTGCATTTAATAGCAGCCAGGAGCTTGACCTGCACATCATCCATCTGTAGCAGGAGAGTTTCAATTCAAAAAAGAATTATGACAACCAACAGGGTAAAGCAATTTGTAAAGAAGCTATAGATCTCTTCAGAACAACAACAGCAGCAAAGGTTAGAGAATATCACAAACAAACATTAGACCTAATGAAGAGGTTCAAAAATCTTCTCATTTTGTGTCTTCTTAAAGAAGTTTTCTCCCTCAGTGTTCGGATCAGCACATTAGAGCATACTTATCAAAGCATTTATCCTCTTTCTGCACCCAGCCCAGGGCAGAAATAAGCTGTTTCAGCCTCTCAGAGCACATCGGCACACTTCTGAAAAGCAAACAGAGTTCCAAGAGCTGTGTGGACCAGAGAAGGGAAGAAAGGAAGAAGTCAGTTTCTGATGCAACAAATTACAGAAGCAGTCTTTGTTCCTTTTTACAGAAGCCATCTTCTGAAGGGTTGCTACTCCATGCTTCAGACAATACTTTCCCCCCCACTGGTTATTTTTTTTACACATTTTTCCTCCATAATAGCATGGATTAGACATACAGATCGAAAAATAACATGAACCCAAACCAGCAGCACCATTGCTCCTGTCATGGCAATTGTCCTTTATACTCATGGTATACTACATGCTTTCTGCTGAGCCAGTTTTGAACTAAACACTGGCCTAGAAGGTATTAGAAGATAAAAGACTACATTCCTGAGGGTCACCAAATAGCCAGAAATGTTACCTATAGTGAACAACACTACCATAATGACAAGGATTACATTATACAGTTGCCTACAGTAGCACAGTTTAGTCTTAAGTGATCATGCCCTGAACTATCTTAGGGCTGCAGCTTAAGAAAACAGATGATATGGACACAGAAGCCCAAAATCCTAAGGCACCAACTCAGAAAGTCTGGACTCAGTACTACAAGTGATACAGGGTAGGATTCACATTTTAGATGAAGCACATACATTTAAATATCGGACTATAACACAGAAGTGTAGAGGTCTACCAGGGCTCAGCTGCCTAAGCCTGTGGCAATCAGTAGCTGTTCACTTAGCAGTCTAAACACTGTAAAACGCCACTGAGGACTTTCACGTATTTATGTGCCCAGGTATTTCCAAGGACAGGTGAACTGAAGCCATTCTCCCAATTTGACAAATTTTGTGTAAACAATCTCATAATCAAACTACATCTCTTACTCTTTATGAAGAGACACACATACCTGAACAGAGAAGTTCTGCAGAGGTGCCAGCATTATTTCAAGTTCAGCTACAGCAAGCTTTCCAGCTAAGCCATGTACATAAGGCATTATATTCTCCCCAGCTTATTTCTGGTGGGAATTAACAGGTCCCCAGAACTCTTCTACTTCCTACAGGATTCACCTCATGATTTGCCTTCCCATACCTTCAGAATTATTTCCTTCTCAAGTCCTCCTTCCCATTTTTCTGGACTTTTCAGCTCAATTAATAGAACAGTGAGAACGGATGGTTTCTCAAGAGAGCAACAATCTACTTACACTTTTATCCCAACCTCAGCTGTCCTAGTTGGTCTGCAGACACCTGTGCAGCAAATGCTAACCAGCTGGCTATCTCCTCACTTCCTTTAGCGGTGTACAACTTCGAAAACCTGAAAAATTACCTCCTCCGTTCTGTCTCCTGCAGTGCTTTTAAACCAGCGGTGGGAGGAGCAGAAAGTCTCCCTATCTCTTTGTATGAGAAAAAGCTAACATTCCCATCAGATGTGACTCACCAACATTAATCATATATACACCAGATTGAAAGGCACTCAGAACACGAAGCTTGAACCCCATCCTCAGTTAAGCAAATGAGAAGCAAATTGCTCAGCACTATGGTATTATTTTAACTGCCATAGCTGTACGAATTCAAACAATGGAGCTTATGAATATAGATTCATTGTAGAGAAGTGCTGCTGGCACTCTTGGAAGAACACACAGCTGAATAACTTGCCACTTCCTCGGTTCTGAAAGGAATAAGTGCTTGTGTAAGGATTGCTGTATACAAAACATTTGCTTGACTTAAAACCTAGTTTATGCATCAGAATGGATACCCTTATCACTTAACCCGGCAGATGCACATCAGAGACACTACCCGAGACACTGCATCTTCTGTTTGCTTCTTGTGAGTTTTTACAATTCAATAACACTAAATACAAACAGACAAATCCAGAGAGTACTGTTCAGATACAAGACTACAGCTACAAGTTAGGGGTGGTGGAGGGTGAAGAAAAAGAGAAATATCATGAGAAAAACAATGCTACCATCTCTGAAATGTAGCTGGAAAAGGAGAGAATTCTTTTTCTTAACTAAAGGAAGACAACAAGGTCACATTTAGAAATACAGACATCACTCTGAACTGACAAAGCAGGGAGTTTTCCTATTTTTACTATGTATGCAACACCACTCTGTGTTCTTCCTTAAACGGTCTCAGGCTTTTTACCTTTCTGCTGTTTTTAACTTCACCTACTATTAACTGTCTAGGTCCTACAGGACTGCACTTAAAATTACATATGGAGACTATCCTATTAGCCACAAAACAACAGTATCATTGAAAGAATTGAACTATACTCTTCCTATTTTTAGGGAAGTATTCCAATGAGCAGGAACAAGATTCTGATCTGTCCTGCAAATTTTGAATAATCAAGTGTTGCTCTAGCACTGCCTTGGCATAAAAGAAACCAAGGCCTCATAGCAATCAAGTGCTTGAGCTATTGCTGAGTTAACAGTTTCCCTCAGCATTTAATTATAGCGTGCTTCCTGAAGCTAAGGCACAGCTTTAGCATGAACAAGAGAATTGCTCTGTTCAAATCACACTCATCTGACAAATAATGACACATAAAACTGGCCAAGGATGCAAATTTAGCTCCTCACTGAATGTTAAGGAATATCCAGCCCAGAAATTACAACTACCGCTACAAAGAACAGAAATACTTAAGCACATTCTACTCCTGTTTTGCAAACATAAGCAGATGTATAAATACAAGAGTCCTGGTCAAAAATTGGGATCTGTGTACTTTACACATTCTCTACACCTCTAGAGGAAAAGTTTGTATACTTCAAAGTTTTGGTCTGTTCCAGCTCCTCATGCAACAGAAGAGCTTGCTGCTTTGAACAGATTGAGTGTGTTGCTTCTGCTGTTCTGCTTCCCAAATCATAGCAGTAATTAAGTCTCCAGGAATGAGACAAATGATAACCCCACTCTCTACTACATGGAAGATGGCTTTTTGTATAAACATGCTGCCTCAGAATTAGGTGACAACCACTTTGTGAAGCAAAGCATCCCACCAAAAACAAAAACAAACCACCACATAAAAAGGTGAAACAACATCACCAACCACCAACAACCACTGCAGGTATAAGACAGACCCAAGTCTGAGGATACTCTCTAAGTTAGTGGCTTATAGCTTTTCCAAGAAACTGGAGTTTGAACCTCCTCCCAGATCACACTGAAGAACAGTAACCCAGCTGGCAAGTCTGTGTAACAGCACCTGCTCCTTCCTTTCCATTGTGTAAGGAGGTGAGGCACATACTCAAGGCTGTATGTTCCCTCCCCCCACCCCCCGAAAAGGACAAGTACATCAAAAGCCCATGTTATGACTTTGCAGTTTGACACTTCCCTCCCTATTTTAATTTATCCCCAAGGAAATTGTTTAAGGTCAGAAAGGAATCATTTGTAGAGGCGGGAACAGTAGCCCACTGCCAATCTCGGCTGCAGACCATACCCTACTATTCATTGCACAACTAGGAAGCATCACTCAAGACTCAGACCTTAACCCTTTCTCTTCTCCAGATGCTTTTACAGTATGAAGCTTTTCATGCTAAATTTCAAGTAGATTTCTGTACTCCTGACTCCAGTTCCTCTTTCTGGTGTGTTTAGAAACGTACTGATGTAGTATACACTATAAATAAAACAAATGTCTTCAAAGAAGGTCTCAGATGCTCAGGAATTCTTTTGCAGTTTGTGGTTCTAGATGTTTCCTCTCGAGTTTAATCTGACATGTTGGCTTGTCAAGATCTATGTGGTGCTTCAGATATTTTCAGTCAGCCTTAAGTAAGATCCATTTCCCTCCCATTTAGACTAAATAGGAGTTTCCATCCGTGTTATCTTGACTTTCCCGCTGATCAGATAACAAGTCCTAAATTGAAAATGTATTTAATATGGGGAAAACAGAACAGGGATGATCTGCATACAGATCATCAGAAACAAGAAGGTTTTTTAAACAGAGAACTCAAATGAAATCTCAGCCCATTGGAGTCAAGAGGAAGATTTTATCTTTCACACCTATAATTCATTATAGCCTTGTGGTGCACACCAAAATACATGCTTGCCTTTATTTCAACCTAACAACACAAGAGTCTCAGAAAATTATGTCAGTAAATACAAATAATGACCAGTCTTGATTCTGGTATAACAAGAAAAAAACAAAAGAAGGATCTTGAAGAATTTTGGAAGCAAGCATTGAATGTTTGAAGGGAACAACTCACAGGAAGTTAATGAGCACCCAGTATGAGACTGAGCAGAAAAGCAACAGCCAGAGCTTGAGACCTACAGAGCAAAAGCAGCAAATGCAAACCAGGAGACCATAAAATGAAACAGGGTGTCAAAAACGGACAAAGAAAAAATTCCAAGCCTAAGAAAATGAGGAGAATTGAAATGAGCAATCAGATGCAAGAAGGGAGGGAAAAAAGCCCCCAAAAATTCCATGAATAATTCAAACAAAATAATGTACTATTCAAGAAGAACGACAATGTGAGACACAAGGCTTAGCAGCAGACTGTCAAATTTTAATTACCTTTTCAATTACTAATTAGTCCTTCTCATTGATACAATGAAATTACAAACTTTCAAGGGTGTTAATGTTACTGGTGGGTTTTTTTTCTCCCTGCAATGATCTGCTCATCACAGTGAAGAACAAGAACCCCAAAGAGCTGCAAGGTAATCTCTGCCCCTTAATACTATAGGAACCATGAGTAAATGTGTATCCCTACACAAGGATCATGACAGAAATTTCCTTGAGTAGGATTTCACATGTATTCATGAAAAACAAGTTTCTCTGAGAAAGCAACTTAAAATAGAGGTGATCTTTAGTGTTCTTTTTTTATATATGTAGTCTTTATTGTAATAATTACATCCCCAACCCTATGAACACTGAAGAGGATGCAATCAACAGGCATTAGCAGGCACACAGCCACTGATGGGCAGCAGTGGTACCTGCACACAACATACCAAGTGATGCATATGGTAATTTGACACGTCTCCATTTCTTCCTCCTAGCTTTCCAACATGATGTTCTTTTAATCTGAGCCAGAAAGATACTGATTGACCCAGTGCAAGCACTGTCACCTCTGAGCCACCTTCTCTTCCTCCTCTGAGAAGTAGCACTGGGACACGTGGAGGGTAGGAGGTTAGCCAGGCATTTCCTCTGCACCCACAAAAGTGGCAGCAGTGATTAGAGGAGAAAGCTACTCCAGTTAGTGCTGGAAAACAATGCCCAGACCAAACTGCAAAAGAAGATACCTGGAGCTTGGCTGCCAGTCCTTTCGGAACTGTTAACACAGACCATGCTGTTATTTACCAACTACAGAGAAAAGGCCATTTTCACTCCTTTCTCTCATGACGACTTTCAACTAAGTGTGTTAAAAGTTAAAAAGATATAAATGAAGGTGCATTGACCAAGAGAACACTAAGTCATTTTCTTATTACTGCTTTTGCTAAAGCTACTTCAACAGATTATCCACCTCAGATGGAGTCCTCAGTCTTTTCGCTCAAAATCAGTGGGGACATTTGCACAAGAGGCATCACAATAACATGAGACACATTAAAAACTGACCTCTGTCAGCCTTTGGTGAGATTCCTACACAGACATTAGTTTACTCTGGAACAACCTGGGAAGGTATCTCTTTTTTTTTTGTACTTAAGACTGATTCTTTCAGGAATACTTAATGAAGAAAGAAGAAAGTGAACACAATCACTTTTAGAGGATTGAGTATGAAGTATGTGTCATTTCAGAACAGATGCTGTTGCAGATTAGATGTAATAAATATTATGTTGAAAACTAACAAAATCAGATTAAACTGATATTGTACATCTAGGAAACTCTGACAAAATAAAAACCTCCCATTCACAGGTCTGAAAGAGTTGAAGACGTTCTGTACATTGCAGCAGTGTATAAAATGCATCAGGGCAAACAGACAGATTAATCACTGCACTCTAAAACAGATAAGCCTGACAGAGATGAGCATCAACTCCTGAGCTCACTATCACTGAAAGGCAAGGACAGATTTTATGCAACAAAACTGGGTTTGAATCTGTAGTACAATGGCACAGAATACCTGAAGATTTGTTGAAAACAAGAGAAAAATTCAGAAGCAAGCTTCCATTTTTGCAGTTCATCTTGTGCATTAATCTTCGCATTCCTCACGTGTGACTCAGGCCAGCAAAAGAAAACATTCCCACTATCTGGGTGGAAAACATCACATTTCCCCCACGGAAGGGAGGAGAAGAGCCTGAGCGCTGCTGGGTTTACCACTTTCACTACAATGAATCTGTTTTCAGACCTTCAGCTGCTCAGAGTCCCAAACTGCTAAGGAAAAGAGTTCTCATTCACCAGCAAAAATAAAACTAGCCCTCACATGTATGATAAGCTTGAGTCAGAGCATTCCAAAACAATTATTTAATAATTAACCACAAGCAGCAGCAAAGTAGAAGAGATGCTAATGACTCTAGCAATACATGTTTACAAACTGAAGAGCTATAAATATATACTTTATGTAGTGACAAAGGTAAAAAACAATCCACACAGCAAGAGTAGGAAATACACTTGGTGAGCTGGATGAGTGAGAGGTCAGAAAGCCACTTGCAGCACCCAAACCCTCCACTGTTTCTTGTGCCTGAGCCAAATAGCTCCTTTTTTGCAGTGAGCAAACAGTTCTGCTGGGAGCACCGATCACATGTAGCTCTCATTCATCTCAGTAAAAGCCAATGGAGTTACTGGAAGAACTTTCAAGGGTCAGATTTGCAAAAATGACAGTCAGTCCTGATGCTTCCCTTCTAAAGCCTCAATACTTGTAACAGCAGCAGGAGTGCCCCCCTGGGAAGTACAAGAAGAAACGGGGGTTAAAACCGACTGCTTTCACAACTGCCAGAGAGCTGAGTAAGCAGTTGCTCAAACAAGCCCCTCAGAAGTACCAGATAGGGGTGTCCCAATCTACATTACTTCAGAGTGCTGGATGACTACACTCATCATCCAGGAGAGGCTTGTATCATACCAGCTCTTGCCTTGCCCACCCTCCTCAGCACACAAGTGTCAATGTGGAAATTGCAACATGTAGAAGAGCAAGCAGGAGGTCAACTACACCAGAGCTCAGGGTGCCTGCCCTGGAGGGGAGATGTTCCCCAGCATCACCAGCTGGCACACACATCCTTTGAGTCTCATGGGAGACTCCAGGTGCATTTGAAGACATGGCAAGCAACTGAGCACGGAAAATAAACATACTGTCTTCATAAAACATATGGAACAGCAAGGCAGAAGTCTCAAAAAGGCCTCCTGTAGAAGCAGGTAAAAATCCACAAGCTTAACCCCTTGCAAAACTATTGAAACAAACTATAAAGAACACTTAAGGTAAGCAACAAGTTGCAATTCACTATTCTTAGAAGTATTTCCAAACACAGTTACTCAGCTGAGCCTCTGTTTTGGTTTTCATTAACATAACATAGAAGTTGAATTTGGAATTACTTTTTCTATTTTTATTTGCATACATGGGAACCATTTACAACTCAAGTGCAATTGTTTGACTGTGTCTCTGAATGAAAATTACCAGTTTGCTTTGAGGGTTTTTTTTTAGTAGCTGCTTTTACACAACATAATGTATTGAGAAAGGGCTAAAATGGCTGAAAATAACTGCACTGACCACTAAGGACAGGAAATGACAACCAGCAAATATTTCACACTTCTCAAGCCAACTCCTCCAATTATCGATTGCATTTCTGACTTTCTTGCACTTCATTAAATATTTCATTGTATTAACTATTTCATTATATTCTACTAGACCAGAAATGGTGTAGCAGAATATACTCTTTAAGTGTTTTCTGCCTCTGTCTATATGTTGCATGCCAGGTCAATTGCCACACTTCACAACTCAGCTCTAAAGCTGGAAGAAAAAAGTGGAGGCAAAACAAGCTTGAAGGATGCCCCCGTAAAACATGCATTTGCTGTTCTGACAAAACTTCAGGGATTTTCCCCACTTCTCATCCTATGGCAAAGGATGTAAGACAAAAGGATGGAATTTAAATTACTAACAGATTTTCCTATCTACTGTATCTCACTGTGGTCCACAAAATTCTTAATTACGTTTGAGGTGGCTGCTCTTTCTCAGTTGCTGCTGAGTTTGGCACAGACAAGGCTGAAGCATCCTCAAGCCATAACCTATTAGAAGCTTTTCTATGAGAAAACAAAAATAAATCAAAGCTTGCTACCAGCTGTTTATTTTAATTCATCAGCAGGTTACAAGGAAAAGATGAAAGTCCAATATGGTTAAGGAAAAGAATTATGAGATCTCAACTACGTAAGACTGGTGAGTTGCCAAGCTGATCTTTAAAATGAATGCTTTCAGAGAAGGTGTATGCTACAAACTTTAAACCATGTATGTGTAACTGAAAGACTGGAACCCTTATTTCAGGAGAGAACACTATACAGGAAGCTGGGGTTTTGGTAACAAAGTCACCAACTCCACTAACATCCTTCCCCTCCTGTCACCAGCTGCTGAGTAATTCTGCCAAAAAGGAGGGCCAGGTAAGCAGCCACATGCCATTCATCATTTTTTTCTTTCATCTAATTATCCTACTCTGCATACATTCTAAACAGGTATTTACTAACTTTCCAAAAGCCCCTTTCATAGACGTACAGTACACTGATGGGAAGCTGGGGAAGGACTACAGAGAAACCTCATGAGGAAATTTAATCATTTGACCAATGTCTGACATCTTCAATAAAAAACCGCACTAGAAAGATATTACCCAGCAACAGGAATCTTAAACCCACTTAACCTTAACTCTGCAGGGCAGAAATGGCAGATCTTTGTTTAGTTTGGAATGATTGCTGCTCCAATGCTTCAGAGCGTCTCAACCACGTTAGAAAGGCATCCCTCAAAGAGTCCCTCACATGCATCGTCTAGAAAAACAGTAATAAAGTAAGCTGTTGATCTTTAATAATTTAAGTAAATAAAGATAATGCCAGACATTCTCTGGCTCAAGAGACAAATAAGGAAGCTCAAACTACTGACAAGTAATGTGCCACAGAGAAAAGAGAAGGGAAAGTATCCAGTCCTCCTGACATATTAATTGGCCGCAGGATGGGAGATTCTGCCTCAACTTAAGTCCAACAGACTGTAAGTTAAAGCAGCTGTAACTTAGGAAATGCAAATCAGGTTTCTTTGAATTCTATTTTAAAAACAAACAACTAGGATGCTTAGAACTATGAATGTTGAAGAAGCAATCTTTGTACCACTCCGGATCTTGAAATGCAAACATTTAAAAGAGCTCTTAAGGTTTATTTCTTGCTCTCAGTTTGCTTAATAAGATACTGAAAACCTGAGCAGAAATATTCCGCTGAGATCAGTCACACAGGATTTTACCTTAATCTTCAATGCTGATACTCCAGCATTATCCATGTAACTACTTTCATGGTAGATTAAGATGAATAATATAACTCACATCCTTTATCATCGTGGTTAACCATTACTCACTTCTTCCATTCAATAAAGATAGACTTCTTGATCTACAAATCTCCTGGTCGCTATCAAAACATGACGCGCTTGCGCCGCTGCTTATTCAGGCACCTTTCTTAGGAGTCATTTGACCTGCTGCTCATTGATCTTGTCCCTTTCCCTGAAATACTTTTCTTCTAATCCATCTAATCTGCCTGTATGGGCTCTACATTCTCCATTTCCTCTTACACTTCTTGACTCTCTGCAATGTTTCTTCTTCCTCACTTCCTTTACGCCGATACTAGATCTCAGCAACGTATTCACAAAAAAGGGCAATAGCTTTGAAAACAGAAGCATTAACCTCTCACCTAATCTTACTGTTACATTGCTTCCCGTGCTTCTAATCTTCTTACTCAAATAGCATTCATTAGTAGTTGTCCAGTTTCTTCTCAGCCTGAACCACAGGCAGACCAAGCAGCTGCTGCAGCTCTGCCTCAGGGTAAACTCTTGTGAGGTAACAGCCAAGAAGTCTGCGTCCACATTGCAACCCCAGAATGAATTAAGTCACCCTCTAGTGAAAAATTAACAAACCACTTTTCATATGTCATGGACTAAGATCATTTGTAACAGATAGAAACTACCTCAAATCTGATGTGCAGCAAACCAACATTTGGGTTTACTTTGCTGTAACTTGCTTAGATTTGAAAAATGAACACTTCAAGAAAACTCTTTTGGGTCTCACTGCCACTTACACTGGGCATCTTCAGAGTATGCATTTTCTACCACTATTAGATGCTTTACACAGTCAGAGAAATGCAAAGGAATGTTATTGCAAGTGACAAACAAACCTTTCCCATTATATATAATGGAAAATGCAGCAGAACATATCCATATGATAAAACAAATCTTCCATTTGAGACAGACGTCATCAAACCTCTCAAAAGCCTTCTTTCCTTGCACAATCTTGGGATTTTTATGGAGACTGAAAACTAAATATTCTTGTCTCATAAGTCATGTAAAAGAACTGCACCATAAGTACTTCAGAGCAGCTAAGGATGCTTAATCACTTTTCCTCTACAATTCTCTGCTAATTGGAGGTTTCAAAAGTTACACAGCATGTCAGCAAAAATAACACAATGCTGGGAGTATTCTGACAGAAGCACAGAAACCTGCTGCTGCCACGCTCCTACCTCCTTCCAAAAAGCTACAAGAGCTAAAAGAACATTTAACAACAAAACTGTAATCTAGTTTCAGATGTATCAGGATTAAGCAACTCATTTCCAGCATAGCTGCTCTGTGCTTGCATCCACCAGGTCTAGGGAGGAGAATCTCTTCCGGCTGGAGAGGCTATCTGGAGAAGGAGTTACAGAGCAAGGACAGAACTCTCCCTTGGAGCTGGGCCTCTGCCAAGACAAGGCAATGGGATTGAACAGACCTGACCTCTGAAACTTGCCTTAAGATTAAATTAGCTTCTTCACATTGTGTACAAATGTAACTGTTTTGATTGTGGTTTGCTGTCCTACTAGACTGTACTCTGAGTTTTTCTCTCAGCATAAACCAATTACATCAAGAGCCCAATGTGTCATGGGACTGCATGCATACTTCTTCCACGAGTGGCTCCTCTGTGTGACACACAGCCGTCACACCAACCCTCTTCTTACCAGAGAGGAACAAACCTCCTGGCCCACCGGCAGGGTAGGCATGGGCAGGCCACCACAGGAGGATCCTTGCTGGATACTGTCTGGTGCTGTGATGGATCAATACAAAATGAGACATTCTTTGTACTTGTAAAAATTAAGCTAAACAAGGATCCTTCAGATAATTCTATTTAGTTATTTATTATAAGCAAATCTCCTCCTCCTTTTCCTTAACGTGACTGTCATCAAGGGGTTCTTCTTAAATGTGAAGATGATGAAGGGCTAGGCTCCAGTGTGATTTATGAAAGAAAATGCAGAGGCACAAGGAGGGTTGTTTTGTAGCTTCTAAGAATATCTTCAGTAATGGAGAATCAAAAGCAGATATAATACCACTTGACAGAAAACATTATGCTGCCCGAAGAACAAATAGTAATTATCTTAAATGACAACAGATGGGGCCAATCTCTTCACCCAAGGTGACAAGCCACAAGCAGAATAATCACATACACTGCCAAATTAAAGTGGATTTTGTGTACAAGGCAATCAGCCTTGGTCACCTTGACTGAGACACTGAAGGAACCATGGGGGGAAAAAAAGAGACATACAGTGTTCTTTAAAGATACAGTGGCATAGTAGGTCATCTCTAATATTAATTTCATTCTACTGAGGAGGAGATGTTCTGACAGACTGGAGAACACAGCCATGGACTTGAGGGAGTAGCCCCACAAAGGGGACAAACCACTTTGAATTGCAACAGAGGAGTGATAATGCAATAGACCAGCCTCTGTGAGCTGACTGACTGGTCCTCAGGAGCCCGCTCTCTTTTCTGCTAAAGAGATCAGTACTCTGCTCCTTCTTCTCCCTTTACTTTTGTTGAATGGAGATGGTTGGTTCAGCTTCTTCCATCAACTCCAGGACTTCAGAACTGGTTAATTCTCTTGCAGCAGCTGCACTCCACTACATATAAGCACAGTTCATCAAAGTCTGTAGTTAGAAGCCAGTAACAGTCTTTCACAAGATCTTACTACAAATGTAGATAGTTTTTCAGCTCCTACTTCAAAGTCCATTTGCTTTCTGGACCAAACTTATTTCAAAGCAAAGTTACTGACTATTTGTAATTGTTCACATACAGACTCAGGCATTGCACTTTTCCATTCCTTATCTAGCTGCTACTGTGTAACACTGCCTGGTGATAAGACAGATAAAGGTGAATTTTTTCTTCATTATTCTGGTCAACATTTGGAGCAAAAATAAGTAACTGCTTTGACATTTTCCTTCTCCTAATTCAGGGCAACATGCATTTTTCAGGACTACAACACCACTATGAGCCTGAAAATAACTAAGCCTTCTAAATGCTGTACAACCCCAGGATTAAAAAAATAGTAACAAATCTGCAAGCAGCAAGTGACAGGAACAAAAAAAGAGAAAAATTCTGCATAGGACTGACTTTCCTATTGGTTCATGAACTCTGACTATGAATATAGAGGCAGTATTTGCTGTTTGCACCACATATACAAGATCATACAGCAAGAGTAAATCCATTGTTCTTTTGACATCTTTCTCTTCAAGGCTGGGCTTGAAGGCTTCACTTTTGAGTATTTGCACATTAAAGCAATTAACTATCTCACATATTGGCATTATCTGGATACTAAGTTTTCCATATTTGGAGGAAGTCTTGACTAGAAAAACCAGGATTATCATTTTGACAGCCTTCTGCATTTTGGAAAGTAGAACTGCATCGTTGCATCTGGCAAGTAAATATTTAATGCCTTTTTGAAAGCATTGCCATGTATGCTTGCACAGAAAATGTTAGCACCTTTAATATCCTTGGGTTGGTTTTATAACATTATTTCCAGTTCATAAAGATTTCACCAGATGTCTTCCATGTCTGCATGCAGAGTTTTCTGGCTGTGAAACATAAAGGAAGCTGGAAAGCTTTATGTATTTCATAAACATAAAGCCACAGAGTCCTGAGCTGCAATCCAGAACAATTTAAGTAGGAAGCAAAGAGTAGTTACAGGTACCACATCTGCTCCTGAATTTCACTAATTTTTGTTGGTTTCCAATGAAGTTTGTGGGGTTTTGGTTGGGGTTTTTTTTCTTGTTGTTGGTGTTTGTTTGTTTGTTTTTTCCCTTAATGTGAGTGAAAGATGAACAATGAAGAGAGAAGACTTGTATCTATAAACCACTCAGGAAAAGTGCTTATATAATAACAACAGATCTACTGTAGCTTTTGAGACCAAGACCAATGCTTCTTGTGTAAAAACCTTTTGGATACTTCCTAAGAAGATACCCACAGCAGAGAAAGCTTAGGGCAGAATCAAGCTTCTGTGTTCTCATCTACACTGTGTAGACAAACTGTGGATATAAACCACACTTCCTAGCACATCACTGCAGTTAAGTCAAGCAGCTATCATGAGGCTCATAAACCAGCTACAAATGTCAAATGCTGAACAAGTTAATAGGTATGCAGATTGCCTATGCTGCCTGCAGGAGAGCATAGGCACTGGGCACAAGGATGCACAAACTTAATGATGAGGTTGCCTGTGGCATTCATGCCATGACAGACATACTAAGACCTCTAGGAACACTTAAGCATAATGCAAGACCTGTCCAGCACAAGAGTCAAACAGAGCAGAGCAGGCTGGACAACTCTGCAGAAAAGCTCCTGGTTCCGATAGACAGCAAGCTGAACCTGAGCCAGCAATACACACTCACAGCAAAGGCGGCCAACAGCTTCCTAAGCTTCCTAAGCTGCATTAGGCAAATGTGTCACCAGCAGGTCAAGGGAGACATGCAGGGTTCAGTTCTAGCCAAACACAAGAGAGACAGAGACTACTGGAGCAAGTCCTCCTGGAAAAGGCCACAAAGGTGTTTATGGGCCAGGCTCATCTCTCATACAAGGGGAAGCTAAGAGAGCTGGAGATGAGAAGCCTTAGGGAAGTCTTATCAACACTTAGAAATACCTGGTGTGGGGAGAACAGACTCTGTGGTGCTGAATGACAAGAGACAGGTTGGGCACAGACTGACACTCTACTCGAACTGTGAGGTTGGTCCAGCGTCGGACCAGGCTGCCCACACAGAATCTGTAGTCTGTTTGTGGAGATACCTAAAATACATCTGGACACAGCCCTGAGCAACCTGCTATAGCTGACCTTGCCTTTAGCAGGGGGTTGGACTAGATGATCTTCAGGGGTGCCCTTCTAATCTTAATTATTCCTCCATTCTGTAAAAAGCAAAGAGAAAGAAAAAAGATCACTTCCAAACGTTCCCTGGTAGTAGTCATATTAAAGACTCCTGGCAAAACCAGCAGGAATGCATGTGGAGAAATATGGGGTTTAAGCTGACAGTGCCATTCATTGATCAGTAGATTCGAGTGACTTACTACTTTCATTCTCCTCCCTTCCCAGAGGAAGGAAAAACTGTTTTAAACCCATAAAACTTCTTGTGTCAGATAAACAGCAACTTTTATCTACAGCTGGTTTTCCCAAACAGCTGAGAAACTAAGTGGCAAAATACCATGCAGGAAAACAACGTAGTACATCATGCTGCTTTCCTCAAACCTCCACTGTCACTCTTGGATTTCTAAAGAGTATTAAGATGCTAATCGGTACACTGTTGAAATAAAAGGTACCTATTGTGATAATTATACCCCACCAAATATTCAAAGTTATTATGAAAACAAATTTATTCACAATTCAAAATGACAGCACACAACTTTTCATCATGCAACGTAGGAAAACGTGCTGGCTGGATGTTGACTTGCTGGAGCGTGTCCAGAGAAGGGCAACAAAGTTGGTGAGGGGCTTGGAACACAAGCCCTATGAGGAGAGGCTGAGGGAGCTGGGGTTGCTTAGCCTGGAGAAGAGGAGACTCAGGGGTGACCTTATTACTCTCTACAACTACCTTAAGGGAGGTTGTAGACAGGCAAAAGTTGGTCTCTTCTCCCAGGCAACCAGCACCAGAACAAGAGGACACAGACTCAGGCTGCGCCAGGGGAGGTTTAGGCTGGCGGTTAGGAGGAAGTTTTACACAGAGAGAGTGATTGCCCATTGGAATGGGCTGCTCGAAGAGGTGGTGGAGTCACCATCACTGGAGGTGTTTAGGGGGAGCGACTTGATAGGGTCCTTGGTGCCATGGTTTAGTTGATTAGGTGGTGTTGGATGATAGGTTGGACACGATGATCTTGAAGGTCTCTTCCAACCTGGTTTATTCTATTCTATTCTAATCCATCTAAATGTAGCCCCCAAAAAATAGCTCCAAGAGCTCTCATTTAGGGAGCAAAGGGGAAAAAAAAGGCATGAATGTGATAAAAACATTTCCCTGAGTAACTCCTTACCAAGCTACCCAAGAAATCAATAAGCTAATAAACCTTTCCATTTAAAAGAAATATATCATTAGTTTTTATTTTGCTACTGCATGCCAATGATGAGGCTGACTCAAAAAATTTGGATTCAAAACTAAGTAGGAAGTTGCCCAAAACTGTGTGGCTAGGGACAAAATCCAAGGAAACAGTCTGGTCTGTTCCTGCCAATCAAAGAATGCAATTCTCAAAATAAAACCTGACATTTTCTGAAGTCACAAAACAATAACTACAAGCCAGATCATTTCTTCCTTTGAGTAGCCTTTGTTTGTCTCACTGCCTTGAATTTCCTCCAGAGCTGAGTGGTCTCTTCCCTTTGGACTTGGGGTTCTTGATGAGCAGCCCCATTCAAAACCCGCAAATACTGGCATCTGTCTGATGCTGAGAATAAGCTGGGAACAGCACTGCCCTAACCAAGCCTCCTGCCCTCCCCTCATGCCAGGATGATTTTTAACAAAACCTCTGTCCCGACTCAGTGTCTCCTGACCATCCCAGAGTGGGATTCAAGTGTGCAGAACTAGTTAACTGCATGCACCATGACAAATGGGACACACGACTTTCACTGATTTCAAAACATCACCTGTGGAAGTTTGCTCCACAAAGGACAAAGTGAAAAGATGGGATCAGTCTTCATGTCTTCAACCAGCCTAGTGTTCCTTACTTACAGAGATAGGGAAGATGAACTTGCCATGTTTGACAAGTATTTACCCACAACTGGATTTAGCTGTGCTGTGTACAGTCTGTACAGTGGTGTGGCATAATATTAACTAAATGGTAATAAAGCCATTTCCAGAGGCAAAATGAGACAGCACCTGATAATGCTTAAGCAATGCTGGAGTATCTGACATACCAGCAATATTTGGGGGCTGGAGGGAGAGAAAAAACAACTCCCCATTCATGTTAAAGGGATTAGCATCAGGGCCCTGCAGACAGAGGTATGCTACAAAGCACACAGAAATCAAGTATGTTTTAAAAGTTCCACGCACGAGTAATGCAAAACATTTTATCAGGAGAGACTTTACTGCATGACTTTTATTCACAGCCAGATCACAACTCACAGCCTGTCCAGTGCTAGAGAACAGCCCCAGCTCAGCCAAGCCAAGGCCATTCCAGAGGAGTTTCACACACGAGAAGATGCATTAAGGGGTTTGATTTACAGGAATGATTTCATGTTTTGCTGGTGTAAGTGATATTGCATTAAACTGATGCTAATACCTAAATTAATCAAGTTTAGAATGGAAAAAGGGCAACTAGAGTGCTGTGTCAGCTTGCAAAGCCAAGCTGCTCGTGCCCATTAACCTAACACATATCTCACAATAAAGCCACACACTGGAGAAGGATGCCATTAAATCCAGCAATGGGGAGTGAAGCTCGGTGCCTGGCAGGAGGAAAGTTAGGTGCAGCGTGCAACCTAATCCCAAAAGCCTGAGAGGGGAAAAGCCAGATACGTAACGCACACGGGAAAGAACAAAGTTGTCCTAAAGCAGCAAGCACATTTTTCACTTTGTTCAAAGCCTCACAGGATTTGCCTGCTACTAAATAACTGTAAGCTAAGAAAGCACTCTGAAAAATGACAAGCAAATGAGCACTCCACCACTCAGTTCCCCATTAGCAAGCTCTATACACTGAAATCACAAAAGCATCCATCCCTGCATTCTTTAGTAACTCGGGGAAGCCAATTACTAAGCACTTATAAAACACACTTCAGATTCTGCTACGAGACTCCAGCTCAGATGTGCTTATACAAGAGGAACATACCATATACTTCCCCATCTTCTAGATCAGTTTTAAGGCAAACAAGCCATGAAATGTAACAAATCTCCAGTTACTTCCTATGGAGCTTTGCATTTCTGCTGCCTTTTGGGGTTTTTATTCCACTCCACAGCTTCTCACATTATTTAATTCACTTATTTCGTGATTTATATAGCACCTATATCCTTAGCTATCAACCATCCTTCTCATATAGCCTTAAAAGGACTTGTTTGGGTTTGCAGAGGGAAGGGAAGGAGAAGGGGTTCCTTCTGAATGCCCTATGTCAAGGTTGTTAGAAACCAGCAGATCCTGGCCTCCCAGCCCATTTTAAGCGACAAATTACGACAACAATCCGCATGCAGTTTCTCACTAAATTCAGTTTTATGATTCAACTCATAGCAAGAGATAGGATCTGCATCTTGGCAAGAAACAGCATGCAAAGTATTCTATAATTTTCACTTTAAAAGGAGGCAAGAATTGCTGGCTCCTTGCAAATTTGACATATTCAGTGCACACACAAAAATTTAAACAAGTCCTTTTAAGGCTGCATAGCTTCTGTCTTAAAAAAAACCACCAGAAAACAACTCTCACATACTTGCTGGACTGGGTTGCTAGTCCTTCCCAGGGTTATTCTGTATCCCCGTACAAGAAGCAAACCGTTGTCTGTCCCCACACGTCAGGACCAGATGCCATCTCGTTCCTCACAGGAGCGGGAGGGACGCACGAGTGACATTTCTCCCACGTGGCAGACACCTTAAATAATTTCTTTGGGGGAAAAAACCATCAAAGTACCATATAAATGGTAAAAGAAAAAGGAAAGGGGGGAAGATTGAATTGGATTAAATCACTGCTCTGAAAGTACAAGCTATTTTTCTGCCCCAGTGACACTAAGAGCTCAATCTTCATTTTCCTAATACACTTGACTACAAATCTTTGTTTGCCTAAGTTCTGCATTTCCTACCTTCAGGATATTAATGTACTTTAAAGCCCAGACGATCCATTGGGACATGTGATTGTGTGTCTTACAAAGAGATCTGCCCCCATTGCAAATACACTCCATTGGATTAAAAAAAGGCTGGAAATGAAAGAATCTTGTAACTTTTTCACTTTTTATGCCCTCCAGCACGTTTTGTCTCCATGGATACTTAAGGCTCTATGTTTCCTTTACTCAGAGTGGAACAGGAGCCGCTGAGCAGATATACACAATGCTAACGCTCCCAGAACCACTGAAAATTCCTCAATGCAAATCTTCTTCATCTAAAATAGTTCTTTTGTGAAAACCAATACTTCCTGTGGACTCAGAAGTCCTGGGCAGAACAGCAATTTCCTATTGCAGACAACACTTGATGATAGACCATGAGGAGGGGAAGGTGAGCATCATCTGACGGAGAGGTTGTTTGGGAAACACCCTGCTTCCATGGAGGAGACCTCTCAATCGCTAATCCAATGTTACTTATGCCTCGTTTATTATTCATTTGTTGTCTTAATAGAAAAAATTGTTTCCTTTCTGTTTATTCCTTTGATATTCATTGACAATAATCACACTTTGCTCATCTTACCTTTCAGTAGGCTAAGCACAGTTACGGTCCTCAATTACTCAGGATGACAGTACCTCTATTTCCTTAAATGTGTTCCTCAAGATACTCAAGTATCTTTCTTCAACACAGGGCACTGAAAACATACTTAGATTCCCAATGAAACTGTACCAGTGCTTTCACAATCACATAAACACTTCCTTTTCTCTACCTAAAATCAAGCACCAGAATACACAAAAAGCACCCATGCAAGAAAAACAAAAGCACACCCCAGAAAAAAAAATAACATACATGACAAAACAAACGAAAGCCCAAACCAGACAACAAAACCCCAACCAACCAAACACACACACACCAATGCAAGGACTATCAGCAATGAAAACATCCAATTATTCTGGTGCAATCTGGCCATGGTAAAATTATACTTTATTTCCCTCTCATCTTCCATTCAATTACTGCTTGTCTTTAATAATCACTTTCTTGTTAAAAAGTCTTTCACACAACAGATGTCAGAATAATCAATCTATAGGTCTCTGAGTCACATTTTTGCTTCTTCTCAACAGCAAAAAATGTATTTGTTATTCTCCAGTCATAAGTGAGCAGCTCTGAAATGACAGACTATTGAAAATGCCTGAGACCAGGTATTAAATTGCATGGCAACCCCCAACTACATCCTGAGATGATGGCCAATGGCACGGCCAATGCCAGACCTGTAGAGTAACATATTTTACAGGTACAACCAATACAGCTACAGCAAAAAAAGTACACACAGAGCTTCTGACCTTGTGACATGCTACAGTCATTTAAGGATGACTACCATACAGTTCTCAAGATCCAAGAAGGTCAGACACTGCAATTTTATGCTTATATCAGGTTCTATTTCCCAGCCCCTCACTTACACAAATTACCTTGGTTTCAACAGAGCATCTCCAGTGTCATCACTATTGAGAGCAGAAGCAGAATGTATTGGAGATCACATCTAGATTATTTTTGAAGTGCATTTCAATGCATGCTGAGTTCATTTCAGTCTTCATTCTTATGTTTGAAGAACATCTTTTATGTGGATCAAGTTTCTTCTGTAAAGAAGTCAGCTTGACTTCTGATAATTTTAACAGAAGCCTTTAACCTCCAAGCCACAGCTTTGTTTACAGAATGTCTGCTTACCTTTCACTCTGAAGCAGTTAATCCTACATGTGCATTTCAGCAGAGCATTTTAGCTGTGACTGACAGTTCAAGGACTTAATTATTTTATTTTTTCTTTAAGTCTCTCCTGATCTCTTTTAATTCATTATTTTAATTTCTGATTCTACCTCATTCAGTTTTCTACTTAAATAGACTAAGTGGTAAGCATGCACTCCAGGACTGTTTTCACAGCCAGCTTCCACAAGATCATTCTTACATACCAAAGGTAAGTCTGAAACAGGCTTTCATTCGGTAACTAGTAGGAGAAATACATTGACTATTACATCCAGAAATATCCTTCCTATCATTATTAATTGCTAAAGAAATGTTAGAGAATTAGCCAATCTAACCTAACAGAAGATTCTTTTCCACATTATACAAACGCTTACACATTAAAAAGCTAGAAGACAATTTAACCTTGATTTTGTCTTTCAGAAGCCCCTCTCACCTTTGCAGCACAGCAAAGGCAGCTTTAATCAATTTGAGTGCAGTTGTATTTATCAACACTTTCCATGAGTCACCCCCTCAAAATGCCTTATGCTTCCTTTAAAATCATATTGGCACATATTCCTTTTAAATGCCTTGCTAAGTGCTATTAAAACTTAACAGCCCTGGGGAAAAAGATGTAGGAGAGAGATGGCACGCTTAAACTTCAAACAATGAGGCATGCACAGATCTACTCCTCCATTCACATTCATGACATGCAAAACAAAACAACCCCTTTACTTAATGTAATGTCATCCTTAAAATTGAACAAGTGTAAATTAATTTCTCCCCAAAAATGCAACTCATCCCTGGTGAGCATGCACAGCTCAGGGGGCTGGGCCACTGCTTAGCAGGAAGCAAGTGACTTTCAGTCTTCTCACTACTGATTTTCAGCAGTGTAGCCATGTAAGAGAGGAATAAAGCCAACATGAATAAAAAAACTTACATGATTTTTAAGCTGACTCAGTTTGCTGTAGATTGTTTTTAAACTGTATGTACTGCCCTGTGTCTTTCTAATCTTCTGTGCTCTATTTTTCTAAGTTTGGCAAAACTGAAAGAGTAAGATTGTTGGAACAAATGAATTAGGGACAGGAAGAGGACTGAAAAAGCTCACATGAACTTCTGACACACAAGGTAGCCACTTGTTTCCACTGTTCATGAAATCCACACCTGAGGAAACCAACAAATGCAACAGACAGTTTCTAGGAAGAGGCACAGAATAAAGATGTCCATCATGGCAAAGAGCCAGCTCACCTTCCTCAACCAGAATGAAATGAAAGGGGAAAACAGCAGGGCAGCAAAAGTGCAGTTTAAGCTAAAAGCTTTAATTTAGGCCAATCTAAAAAGACAATTATCAGACACAGAGCTCTGGGAGAGCCCTTCAGCTGAAGAGGTGAATGGAAAACAAATATGAAAATCTACTTCTCAGACACAGAGTCTGCTACATCTAATAAAAGATTATGCACAGCAGCATGCAAAAAGAAGAGACAGGGATCCCTGGGCTAGGAGGTCCCCCATGGCTTACATTCCCAGCTATTGGCCAAGTGGAATCTTGCTCAACTTTTCAACCAATCCCTTCCAAAGAAATTGCTTTGAGGTTCAGGCAAGTATGAAGAATTAGAGGCTCAAAGCCTGATTTTCTTATAAAAAGCTGCATCAGAACATATTGAATAGGCCTGCATGATGCCTTCAGGAAAAGGACCGGTGCCCTGATCTGCCAAACACAGTGCACCAGCTTGTTTCCAGAGCGCTCTTCCTCTTTGCTACTGCCATTCCTTCTGAAGAAGAAACAGATTCTCGAGGGAACGATAATTAATAGACTCAGTCAAGAGATCATTTCCTCTGGTCCCTCTGCAGTGCTAAATCACATCAGTCTCCAGGAAATAGAGTAAAGTATGAGCGCTAAAAACAGTCTCAGCCTGCTACAAATGGGAGGAAGATTTGTAACAAAGCAATATGGGGCATGAGGATGGTTAAAGGAGATCAAGAAAAGCCATTCTTTCTTTTCCCATGGTCCAATTTTCCTCAAGTTATACCTACACAGATTTACTAAGACCAGAAGTACATATTTCAGAGGTCATTTAGCAAGTAATTTAGGTGAGTTTAAGAGAGTCTAAACCTATGGGATGTGTGCACCCATGTGAGCCAGGAAAAAAAAACAGACTAAAAGGTGGCCTCGAGGATCATCGTAAACCCCCTCTAATATAAGGTCAAAGGGCAGATACAGTTTTGATCCTGAAATAGGAAAGAAGAACACAAGCCAAAAAAAAGCAAGCAACAGAAAGTAGGCTGTCAAAATTATTACACAATCTGAAGATTTTCTGGACAAATTGTTTTTATGCGTCAGATCCAGCCGATGTGCTGAGGAAGAGGCAGCCCTCCACAAGCACTGCTCTGAGTACAAGTGCATCAGTGTTACTCCTTGTAAATTCACCTATACTTTACCAACACCTATACCTTCACCATCTATTTTTTCCTCCAAGTTGGTATGTTTTTCATTCCCAGACCTAATGCAAATGCTTCTGCTGTTGTCAAGATTACAATTTCCTCTTTTTCTTCATTCTTTTTACTTGAAATGTTTTTTTAAGAAAAGACAAAAGATAGCACCAAGAAGAGAGGGACTTTTAAGCAATAGCTGTCCAAACCTCAGGAGTGAGGTCTCAACACCAAGAATACAATGCACCATAGTCGCTATTAAGTATTACACCAGCAAGTCCAACTTTGCATGAGAACTCAGCACGCTGCTTTTGTTTTACAGGCCACAATACAGACCTGTAATTATAAAGAAACCATTCCAAACTGGATAACTGAATTTGGCCTCAGCAAGGTAACTTAAGCATCTTCCAGCAAGAGAGAAAGAGTTTTCTGTGAGAACTTAAGAGGCCAAAGAGAAAACCTTGCTCGCTCTCTCATATGGTGACAATGCTGACAATGATATGGTGCTAGGCTGATCTTGAGGATAGCCTCAAGTGAAACACTTTCAGCCAAGAAGAGAGGCCATGTATAAATGGATTTGGAAAGAGGGAATGGATAAAAACTTATTTTAAACATAGACCACCGAAACCATTCTCAGCCTTGTCAAGCAGCCATAGAAATGTGGAGATTTTCAGAAGCAATGACTGAAATCTGCTCTCAGTGAAGATGAAGTTTCTTTTTCTCCAGAGCTGAGCACAAGCAAAGTTGCAGCATTTCAGAAAACCTCCGCCAGAGCGGTCAACAAAATATTCATCTGTGTAAAATGAAACCTTGAACTGGCCTAGCCCCATTGAGAGAGGAAAAGTGATAGATAAGAGATCAACCATACAAGTGTCTTGAGCATCCAAGACTAACACACTCAACGTGATGACAATCCATACAAGACAAAGGGAAAACCAATGAGGGAATCATTCTAACGTCAGTCTTCTACGTCTCTGCAGCGGACGCCCTCAGCCCAAGTGAATCCTTCAGATTCACACCAAAGCCCCACCCTGCAAAATCACAAGAGTGAAATTAAAGGAAATGTAATTACTGAAGGAGATGAGCAAGAAGATCTCAGTTCTAGCAAAGCTGCCCTGGAGAATGTGTATTAGCAAATAAAACAGGAACACATACACATAAGCTGGGAGCAGTGCCACTTCCTGTGACTTTTAATGAAAAGGATATTCTGATTTTTTGAAACCTTACACATTAAAGCAAATCATTATCAAGAGCCAAGTACATTACATCTATTTTAGCATCAAAGATGTAGTGAAGGACAGAAAACTGATTTAAAGGTTTAAATAGCCCACCAGAAAAAAAAAACAGGATCAGCTGGGCTGATAATGTAGTGCACACAGGATTCTCACGAAATGCTGTGGATGCCATACAGAGTAGCTGCATATCACAATGGTTCATTTACCTTCTTGCCAGAGACTGAACTCAAAAGAACTTTAGAAAAAAGCAACAAACAAAACCAAACAAAAAACCCCACACAGGAACATGCTACTGAAGGAAGGGAATTAAACGTTTCTTGAGCTGGAATTCCTTTTTCAGACATCAATTCTACTTAAATGGCAAGTGATTTAAACAACAGGTATAAGCCAAAAATAAGGTATAAATAAACTCTGCTTAAGGTTCCATGTAAGTTAAGGTAATAGGTACCATATTTATAGTCATAGATAATAGCTGTAAGGGCTTCCTGGCAGTAATACTTCTTGCAAAACACTTTGGGGTTAAGCTCAAGAGACAGCAGCTTGCTGCTCAGGTGTGCTCTCTGCATGCATTTCAGTTACTCTAGGGTGAGAAATACTGACCTTCACCTTTTCCAGCCCTGTAAAGAAAAGAAACCAACAAAACAACAGCAACAGCAACAAACCCAAACCAAAACAAACAAAACAAAGCCACAAAGTTGCAATAGCATTAAAAGGGTTTTGTTGCACAGCAAGAACTCAAACTGTCAGTTTCCCCCCATCACTTCATAAAAGCTGTCTGTATGCCACTGTGACAGATTTAAAAGATACAAAAACAGGTGTTGCTCAGCTGGGTTTGAAAAAGCCTGCACTGGTGCAAACACAGAATTAGATGACTTAAAATGGATGATGGAAATTAATAACTGAAAAGTGATACAAACTGGCATGACACAATATGGGAAAACCCAAACTCATCCCAATGCAAGGGCCACAATCCTGACTCCAGTTCAGTCCTGTTTAGAGCCTAGTAAGTACATTATGACAAGTTTAATTTCTAGATAGAAATGCCATTGTAGTACAGAAGGATTTCAAGACTCTTCAGTCATTATGTATCCCCCTCCAGAAGTAAAATATGTTTGGTTCAGCATTACTGACAACAAACAAATTCTGCAAACCCATGTAGAAAGACTCAATAAACGGATGAATGCTTTCAGAAACTACAATGCTATCAGGTAATTAATTAATTGCAAGGACCCATTCTGATGCCATGAATCACTTGTAGTAGGACAGCTATTCTCCATCAGAGAATTCACAATAGGGAGAATTTACCATTGTGAAAAACAACAACAAAATTAGCCAGAAGAGAAATGATCAGCAAATCAATTAGCAGTCGGAAAGCATCTTTTCTGTACAGCAATACAAGCAGCTCACGCTCTCCTGGATAAATTTAGCAACAAAAGTATTTGTCAGAGTAACATAAAATTATGGAGAAGGACTGCACAGTCTGCTCTTTTTCACCCTTTTTCTCCTCTGTGATTCTGATGAAGATTAATTCTACCCTACTGCTACCTTTTTATCATCTTACATGACCATAAATACAGAATTTGACATTGCTTCCCACAAGCTGTGCAGCTGTCCATGGAAAATCCTGACTAAAATACAGATGCATTCTGATAAGTTGGGGGGCAGGGGGTGTGTGTGTAATAAACTTCTCCACTTTGCATTTAATTAGTTTGTTTTCCTATGGCCTTAGACTGCATTCCAGGTTTACATCAATCTAAGCCAGGCCTCTCAAATACATTTTGGGACAAGGATGCTATAAATATTTATAAAGGAATTCATATTGATGCTTCTCATTAACTCTGTAAACAAAGCTCACTTCATTTCTTGCTGCCAGAACTCTGCACCAGCAAAACCCTTGCCTGAAAAGAAAAAAGCTGTGTGCCCTAAAACTCAATAAACTGAGCAGAAGGTCACTTTCTACTGAAGAAGAGAGACTAAAAATGACCTCTGGAAAACCCAGAGGCTTTAAATCCCAAACTGTCAGGACATGCTGAGAACAGGATTGACTCATGGCCTTGTGTGACTTCTTATGGGAGTAGGTGAAATATTTTACCACTTGCTCCTGGATGGTTTAGGCTTCTGTACATCACATAGAAGTGGAAGCAATGTATGCAATGTTCCTCTCTTATATGCTGCTACACCTCTATGTTCCTCCAACGGTAACCCCAGTCAGGCAGCAGCATGGCAATTCAACTCCAAGGTTACAAGGACACAGGTCAGCAGCTCCTGTTTCTGAACTGAACAGAAATATTAAGATTCACTGTCACCCAAATGATGCCAAGAGCTATGGAGGTGTATGCCAGACATAACTCCAGTGAAAATACTTAATCAAGGCACATACACCTTCTCAAGACCTGAACATTTCACACCCTTCACAGGAGGAGCAGCTCCTGAGGTTCATGTTTCATAGGCTGAAATAAAACTCTGCTAGTCATTGCTCTCAGCCCTACCTTTGCAAGACAATGCAGACAGCACAAGAAGAGACTCAGCAGTTGCAACTCTGAGAGATACTCACCTTCCAGTAGAAAGCCAAGTCACCCTCTTTCTCTCCTACCACCTGCTTCTATTTGTCCAGATGCACTCAGATGCTGGAACAGGCTACATACCCAAGTATGAAAGCACTCACAAGGAAAGACAAGCATCTGGGAGAGGAATCAACCATTTAATCACAATCAACATCACCATCCGTGGAGGTGTTTAAGAATAGACTGCATGGGGTGCTTGGTGCCATGGTTTAGCTGATTAGATGGTGTTGGGTAATAAGTTGGACTCAATGATCTCGAAGGTCTTTTCCAACCTGGTTAATTCTATTCTATTCTAATCAAGGGGTTCCCCAATTACTCACAGGGAACTCTGGTTGCAAACCAACATCTCCAACATTCTGCCACAAGTTCCTCTGTACCATAGTCTGCACTAAAATAAATCAATCACTTTCTTTTATGCAGGAGAACTTTCACAGAAATAGGGAGCACTTCCAACATTCAATATGTGCAGCTTGAAAACCTGACATGAAAGAGGCAAATCATCCCAGTCTGCAAATATTAATGACAGCCTGCAACAATACAGGACACAAATAATTTACATAGATAAAAAAAGGGAAATATTTAAGGCAACAGTACCAATTAAAGGATGTTTTGCCCAGAGGGTCTCTGGAACGCCAGACAATTCGCCAAGGGAAACAGGGTGTGGCCTCTCCACAAAGCTGGACTCCACATCTGTTTCAAGAGCCGGGACACATTTCAGCAAGAACGGAGCCAGAATGCAAGCATCTATGGTTTCCTTCCTACACCATTTGTTGATGGGGTTTGTTTTAGTTTTACTCTTCACAGAGATAGCACTGCTATACTCTCCACTCATTCAAGACTCCGCCTGCAAAGTATAAATACATTTCCAAGGGCTTAAGAAAGCTTAATATCCTTCTACCAGACAATGATCTTCACATTCTTTTCCAGTTTGTGTTCAAACAACGAAGTGCTTTGGAAGCCTCAGGATATTTATTAATAGGATCAGATTGGAAAAAATACAGTAATCTACTCCAATGAGAGTTTCAGCCTGCAAGGATACTGCATCCATATGCCAAGCCACATACAGATGAGGACAACAGAAGCTTTTACAAACCAACAGACAAAAGGAGAAAATAATCCACATTAAACACCACCTAATTTTGGTCTCCAAATCAAATCTGACAACACAGATAATGCTATCAACTTTCCAAATACGTAAACCTTTGCCAATATTATACCCCTAACAACACCACGAGGAAGTAGCTGCAAGTTTCAGGAGATACAGACACTCAGGCCAAAGTTTGGGTGTTACACAATCAGGTACCTACAGACATTCTTAGCCATTCAAGATGCTTGATTCCAAAAAAATACTGATCATCTACAGTAAACAAAACCAGTGAAGATTGTCTCTTAATGTAGTGAAATTACACAGCACAGCAGCAGCCAAAATCACAGGATCACCCACCTTCCTGGCAGTATAACAAAGGTGCTTGATAATCAGAGTCAGATAAAGGAATGCACAAAAGTATGCTATTTAAAAGTAATACAAGTGTACAATGAAATATCAAACAGCCTCCAGTGTAATTTGCAAAGATTCATTCACCTGCTTCAGAAAATGTAAAGCATCCAAGAATGGAACAACAGCAGACTATCATACACGTCATTATCATCAGCACTTACTCTTCCCACGTACCTGAGGCACCATAGCCTGAGCAAACACAAACTTTACGTACATTGCCTGTAGCAACTGAACACTACTACATCCTATTTAGGTACTGCTGTACTGTTCAAAGTCCTATTAGCAAGTCCTAACACTTTTGATTTAGTAGAGGATATATTCAGGAAATCCTTTCAACTGTGCACTGTAGATAACACTCAGATAGCAATCATTAGAAAGAAAAACATCATTTATTTTTCTTTTTGAGTCAGCCATGCCTGATAAGACCTGGGTATCTCCCAAGAGAACAGTAAGATTTGACACCCCTTTAAAGAAACTCCCTGTGAACTATGTCGATTCATCAGGCAAGGCTTGCTACAGAGAGGCTGTCAGATTCTTTTTGTAAGGGATACAATGCATGCACACCTCCTTTATTCCCTAGACAAGAAAAATCCATTTCACTGCACAGAGAGAAACGGCTTGCTGTATTCTCAGATGTCATAGAAAGACAGGAATAGTGTGAAATTTGAACTCTGAGTACATCATTTCCAAGCCATTGAAAGTTCAGCGCTGCAGGTACAAGGAGTACATTAAAACAAGAGGAGCAAGCAGCCCTTGCAGGTGTATACTGCTTGATGAACGGCAAATGAAGGAACTCCAGATGTGTTCACAAGGCCCTGTGAGCACAACATGTAGATTGCTGCCTAGAATTTAAATTTCAAATAAAAATTACATCTAAGTAAAGGAAATTTTGAAGAGCTATGGCCAGCAAAACCACTATTTTAAGTCAGCAGAAACAAAACTCTCAGGCTAGTAACTTCCTTCTTCACAGTACTATGCCCACACTCAGGCATTAACTGATTAGCAACTGAAGAACCAACTACCTGAACATGTCTGTGACCTCAATCATTTTCTATTTACTTAGCTTTTCAGACTGCAAGAATGCACCTGCAAATTTCAGAGAGGTTTTGGGAAACAGAACTGAAATATGAACTATCACCCTGCAAAGGGTGTAGCAACCATGCAGAGTCTAATATTTCTGCTTCAGTTTAGTTTTGTATCGTGCTATCTTTGCATCTGAACAACTGTGTTTCTACATGCAAGTTATTTAAGGAAGAGAAGTATTTCTGCAGAAAAATAATCAGAAAAGACTGGAAAAGAGACTTGCTCAAAAAAATCAGAGACTAAAATCCTCAGTTCTCATCTTGTATTTCAACTGTAAGGGTAACCTTCCCTCCAGGCACAGGTTGCTGATTTTGGCCACACACAACCTTGCTGCTCAGGCAGACTTCCTCAGTATCATGAGCCCAAACTCTCATCCACGCAGCAGATCCACAAAGGACTAAATCCCCTCTTGGAAAAGCACAACTGGTATAAACTGTACCAGGGAAACCTAACAGCTCATCAGAGCCAAGCAACTGTGTGTCGTTCCCAATACAAAATTCTGAAGTTTTATTAAACAGCATCTTTGTAAATACTGCCACAATAACTGCAATTGCACTGCATTGAGAGGTTGTACTATGGGAAAAAAGAGAAATTGAATGAAAGAGAAGTTTCACCTCCTGCTATCCACACTGCATGGCCACTTCCTCCATACTTTAGGCTACCTCTATTGTTGGACAAGATCTGGGGCAGACAAATACAACCACATCAGCATAGCTCTGCCCTTGACCTACCAAGTCTTGCCAACCTCAACCTCCAACTGTCTCCATCTTTCCTCCTGAACACGAGAGGAAGGGCATTCATATCCATGTGTGAGTAGAGTGCCCCAAGAGTTCAAGCACTGTATAAAAACATGATCTGAATTGAAATCTACTTCCTGCAACTTTTTAAAACCCATGACACACACAAGAGCTTTTTGCTTCTTCTCTTCCCCCCATCCTGGATCTTTGGTGCTCTATCATGGCCACTTTGCACAGCAGATAAAAGCCTTCTGGACTCACTTCAGATTCAGTCAATCCCAAGTGGAGCTTAGCCTTTGTGTTCACTACTGAGTGACAAATAGTGCTCCTTTCCTATATTTATATTGCTCTTTAGAGATGAGCAAAAAAGCCACTTTCAAACACTGCAGAAGTGTGAGCATGAATCATCTACATCCCTGGGAATTTCACCCCAACAAAGAATGAGGAATTGGGCTCAACAGTGATTGGAAATCATATTCCATCAGCAAAACATCCTACATGCATGAGGTCAGTGCAAGTCCCTGATGAATAAAATCCAAGTCAGGCGCCAGAAATTTGACATTTAACCATTCCTCTTCTGCTAATTGCATCTTATGTAGCTTGCTTATCTGAACAAGCTGAAAGTCTTCCTCAGAAACTCCTGATTTGAAAACCACATCTACAGAGTGACTTGATTTTTAACAAGTTGATTCTGTCTTTGAGTACTCAGAATATGAGAAAACAACCAGTTACCTCCTGTGGAGCAAGATGTTTGTTTTAGAGTATGGTGGGTGAGAGCTTCTCATGTTGAACACTACCCAAGTCTCAGTCTGTCCTTCACCTCAACAAACCTGACTGCAAACATACATTACAGTTGATCTGGATACACACCAATCTGGTCTGCTTCTGTGCTGCTTTTTGCTGGAGAGCCCATTGGGAAGAAAGTAAAACCAGAGAAATGGTCTAGGTGAAGGCAACACACTTACTAGTCCTTGAAGATAAATTACTTGTAGGATTTACTACAATCACAGTAATAAAGGTGGTTCTGCTTGCAGCACATAATGTTGTAAAAACATCTGTGAGTAGCTGACGGTTCAAGTCATCAAGCAACAGGCCTTGAAATCAGACACACAAACAACTCTTTGAAAGTGAATCACTGCAAAATGCAAGCAAACCCACAACACAGCAGTGCTTGGGTTCTCCTCACAGGGAGATTTTTACAGTTTTACAGTGTCACTGATCTCATTATTCCACTTGGAATTATTCTGTAATCTAATTATTACAAGCAAGTTAGCATTACTACAACTAGAATATTAGAGGAAAATGTCTATTATCCTCTTTTTAATCCCCCAGAAGGGATTCTGCCATTCACTAATGTTACAGTTTCCCTTGTAAACTGTTTCTTCTGTTCCCTCCATCCTTCAATCCAAACTAATGGATTGAAGACGGTAAAAACAAGCAGCAAGCCTGACCACCGCACCAGCAAATGGTCAGCTGAGCACAGTCTGAGCCTATACACAAGGCAAGACATCTAAAGGCAGGGAAAATCCTGTCTCTTACCAAAACACTCTCTGACATCTGCATTAGATGTGACCACATTATCAGCAATAGATTCAAAGACTTAAACCACCTCATAGCTGTGTCCTCCAGGGACCCACACATCCCTCCACTCTGGCTGTCAGAACATCCAGTTTCTGGCCCCAAGGGAAAGTCTTGCATCTTTCTCAGACTAATCCTCCGCAGTATCCCATAGGTCATACTAGCCACTTCCAAGTATCTGATCCTCCCCATTTTCTCATATTCCCTGGATACAGATAGCCAGTGTCTTCATCAGGGCAAACATCCTTCCCCTTTAGGGAAATCCCCTCTGATAAATGTTTCCAGACTAAACAAGATTAAAGATGCTACATCAGGATTAAAACGACTATATCCAACCAGATCATACTTCAAGCCTCCTGCTTTGGACCACTGAAGGGCCAATTGGTTGGGTACTAATCAAAGCTATTTTGAGTCTTTTCTTCACCTATATGACAAACTACACTTCCAGTTAGCAATGGATATCTTAAAATAAACTAAGTACAATACTGCTTTCTGTTATTTTAGCCAAAACAGATTAATCCATTTTTAATTCCCCTTTTAACTCTGCTAAAACGAAAAACAAAACAAAACAAAAACCACACCAAAAAAAAAACAAACCATGCAAGTCTGGGAGCCAAGAGGAAGAAATCCCAAGTCAGGAAGGTGACCATGCCTCTTAGTGAAATGATTTGCAAAATGGTCCTGGAACATTTGGATATCTCAGTATCAGTTATAAACACTGCAATTCCACAAACCAGCTTGTAAATCAGGCTGAACTGAGCTGGGTGATTAATGGGCAGGTAGAACTAACCTGGGTCTAGAAATTAAAGGGTATGGCTGGGCCAGGCAACATACAGCAAGGACGTTATTTAACTTTCTACAAGTTTTCATTAAAATTACCATGTAGCTCTGAATATTACAAAGGGAGAAGAGGTCTCTGGGCTGCTGAAAAGATATCATACAGAGAAAAAAATCCATCTCTGTGTGACTCAGTGCAAGCGTAACCCTTTACTTTTTATATAAACTACTCTCCTTTAGTGACATTTTTATTCATTTTTCAGGTGGCTGATTTGTTTCAAGTCACTTTTCACTGAAAAAAAACCAAATGTTTCAGCTGATTAAAATTACCTCTTTGCCTACTGGAGCTTTTTGGTGAGTAAACACCAATGCTGAGTTAAAAGTGGAACTGTGACATAATTATCAGTCATCCCACTCACACTTAATATACACTGGATCAAACACACTATAGGTTATGTGATCATCCCCAGAGACATTAGAGTCTTAAATTATTAAGTCCTTGTTTATACAAGCTGTGCTTGCAAATACACTATGAGGCTTCAGAACCATACCAGCATCCCTGTTGATTATCACATTGCACTGACAGCGCATTGCCAAAGCTTCTGAGCTGGTATAGAGGACCCAATGTCCACACAGATTCCACAAGTTCATGCTCACACTGACTCCAGTTTGGTCCTCAGGTGCAAAAAGTTCAGAATCACCTAAACAAATACTCTTTCCCCATGCTCCAGGACTGAAGCACAAATCAATGCACAGGAGTGGGAAAGACTGGAAGATTCCTTGAAAAGCACACTGCTGATCTAAACCAAAATGATAACGTAGCTGTTTCCACCCACACTTCTATGAAAATCATGAAAAATTAATTATCAGTCCTGAAAAACTGAAGAAAGGTCCACCTCAGGAATCACTCTCATTTCTTCTGCCAATAAAGTAATTGCTATTAAAAACTGTAACAGTATATAATGTTTATTTCACGGTTACAAAACCAATCCAGTAACTTGATTTGTATTTACACCCCACAATTAGTCAAAGTTAACAAGAATGGTACTAAGTTAACACTCAAGCAGTAAATACTAAGGCCTCAATCCAGCAAAGCTTTGAAGTCTTACCTTCAGGTCAGCAGGCATTTGTTTTCAATTAGATTACTCACAGAGTTCACATCAAGCGTATGCATGGATAATGTACAGCACTCAGATCCGTATTCTCTAAATAAACCATTAACACCATCTCCAGAAGTCTCTTACCTCCTAGATTTTATTATTGAAATATACCTTAAAACAGTAAAACATGTTATTTTAAAGTATTAGGCAACCAATTTCCCCTTGGCTGTCATACACAGAAATCAAAGTGGTAATGGTCATCTGAGACAGCTGGCCATCCTGCTTTCTTCTTTGCATGCCTGCTGACCTGAACTTAATGCACTATCTGCTGCTGGCTGCAGGCAAGAAAATGGACTGATACCCAATTGACAGAAACAATAATGCATTTGTATCTAGCAGTTAATGGTAGACTGACAAGCACAATCACAGGAAGTAATAAAAGTTTCATGGAGCTAGCATGTGACATAACTGGCACTGATCTCCTATGCACCTAAATATGAACTGGGCAATTACCCTATTAAAAGAAGAGGTTCCGATTTCTCTGCTGCATGACAGTTAGCTTCCCAGCGAAATCACTGTCACTGCTCATTCATGATACAAAATACACTTACTTCTGTGTAATTGTTTCAGCAAACTCGCCGTTACCTCTAAAAGTTGCAGCACGACAGCAGTAGCTGAATGCACTAGTACCTGCAGTTGAGTGAGACATCCTCCTCCCAGCCCCCAAAAAGAGGGGCAATCAACCTCTTCTAAACTGCTCACACAAGACTTCATAAATAAGCTTAAAAAGAAGCTTAACGGCCAATACTGAAGGAATTCAAGTGAACCGAGTGAGAAAAGCACATCCCAACGTATCCCATGAGGCATGCACGTACCAACCCATCCTTGCAGTACTAGCAGCTGGACTCACCGGGACCAGAAAAGCAGCCCTGCTCTGACTGACAGTTCCCACATAACTCTATCAACACCAATAAAATCATTCATTATTTACATAGTGAGCAGCATCAGACCTCGCATGCGACTACTGATAGCTTCAGGAGGGGAGGCAGCTGGTTGTTTCTGTGTCGCCCTTTGGATTTTTTGTTGTGTTGTGGTTTTGGTTTTTTTTTTCCTTTCTGACCGAGCAACCGAGAAAATGCTCCTAATAAGGCTGGTAGAAAGGAAGTGGCTTCTCAACAGCACAACCTCTTGAGAAGGAAACACTAAAATATGGTGTTATCTCAATAGCAGCGCGAGCGGTGCCGGAACCAGTGGCACCCACAGCACTTCTGGTGCTAGGGGCTTGCCTCGTCAGCCCACTTGTGAGAGCAGGGTCAGATGTGCGGCGCGGCCCCCGACGAGGCTCCTTACTCAAGAGCCCCCTACTCCCCTCGTTGAGCGCTGGGAGAAGCTGAACCACCATTGCGTGTGCGGGCTGCCGCCCAGCTCCCCGCTGGGACACCACTACTGCCACTAGCCTCCTCACCTCCTGCCACTCAGCCCCGGGGGCGCCTGTGCTCACGGACGCAGGACGGACGCACCCACCTCCCGGCACACGTGGGAGCACAGTGCTCCGAGCCCCCCGTCTCACGCAGCCCCTTCTCGCCCTGGCACTCACCGCGTAGTGCAGCGCCGGCTTCTCGCTGAACACCGAGTCCCCCATGGCCGCGGGCGGACGGGCCAAAAGGCCACTGCCTCCACTCGGTGCGGCGGAGGTGGCTGCAGCGGCGGCGGGCACTGCGCTGCCTTCGGACGGCTGCGGCGGCAGCGCGGGGCTCCCGCCCGGCAGCCTCCAGCCCCGTCCTCCCTCCTCGCAACTTCTGCCTCCACCCCGCCCCCGGCTGTCCCCACCCCGCCGCGGGAGCCGGCAGTCCCTCGGCGGAGCCGGGCGGCAGCGGGAGCTGGAGCCGGAGGAGGAGGCGCCGGCTCTCCCCCGCGCCGCTGGAGAGGCGGCGGTTTCAGTCCTCCCGCCCCGCGCTGGTGACTCCCTCGCGGCGGGGCCGGGCTCCGGGCTCCTTCCCCGCAGCGATTAGCCCCGCCGCACCTGCGGCCCGGCCCGCCAGGCGGGGCGGCGGAGGGAGTCCCCTTCCTGCCGGGAGAGGACGGGGCTCCGGGAGGTTTGAGGGGGAAGAGGGCGCTGCCGGGGCCAGGGATTTGATGCTCAGCTCGGACCGGACTGTCCCGGGAGGTTCCCGATGCCAGCTCACGGCCCGCCGAGCGAGGTGTCCCATGGAGGAGCTGCCCCCAGCCCCCGACATCCCCGGAGTGGCGGCTCCAGCGGTCCCGTCCTTCATTCCGCGGGCAAAGCGCCCGAGCCGCCCCCTCGCAGCATCTATATAGCCTGGCGGAGCGGACCTGGTACTGCCATTGAGGACCAAAAGGAAAGAGGAACAAATAAAACTAACTTTCCAGTTTATGTTTTTATAACACGTTATTTGGTAAGACTGGCTCGCCATTCCTGAGCACACAAGCTTTGAAAAATTAAATACTATTTCATGGCCTATGCATTATTTTTTGAATGCATATTTATACAAACTGTGGAAGACAAAACAAATTCTGAAGGAAAACTGCATTTTGCTGAGTTATAATTAGGTGTGACTTCTGTGTGGCTTGCCTGGGGAGACTATGGCATCTCCATCAATGGAAGTATTTAAAAACACATAAGCCTCCCTCAGTAAGGCATGACCTCAGCAGAGTGAGGCCAGGGACAGCTCGATGATTTCCTGAGCTGCCTTCATCTTTCTAACCATTCTTCAGTGCTTTGCACAAATCTTTTGTTAGCACATTAACTCCCCCAGTTACTTTCAGCTGTTCTCTGAGGAAGTGGCCTTCTTCTAGTGCTGCATGATCTATATGGAATTAATGACTTTCACTGCTTCTGACCTACAATCCAGGCAAACGTGTTACCAGCACGTTGGATTACCTACAAAACAAGGTAACACAGTTCTTCCAAGGAAAAAGAAAAGGTATTTGGGGGGTAAGGAAAAAAAATCAAAATGCATGCTGGAAAGAGAAATCAGTTGAGCTGAAGTTCTTACATGCTCGGATGATGAGGCACTGTACCCACTGCATTTCCAGTTAGGGGTCTTCCATGGACCTTAATTCCTTTTGCAGAGGAAGTTATCTTTAAGAGTTCCCATGGACAGGGAGGTAACTTTCCATTAACCTGGCATGGACAGTGTATACAGTATCTGCATTTGCCCATAAAGTCCAGTTTTGTCTCTTGGGTGAACAATCTGTCTCCTTCCTGGAAAATGAGTCAGAGTAGATACTTGAGCAGCTGTAGAGCATGTATTAGAAATCAGTGCCCCACAGCAAGAGACCCTATCCATGAGGCATTTCAGATCATCAGGACTGTCGTAGGCACATAAAACCAAATCAAAAGGGTTTTCAAAGGAAAAAGAAAATAATATCCTACTGCTTCATTTTCTCTTCTGCAGTTCTACTTTTTATCTCAAGGAGATGGTTTCAACCTGAGACCTCTGCATATGCTCTGATTCCAAATGGTGCTTTTCCTCTGCTCTGCAGGTATAGCATTTGACCCCAGGAAACAACAGAAAGCAGGCAGACAGCATCAGGGAAATTAATATAATATTCCTACCCTCAAGCTCTGTAACACCAAACCTTCTCTTCAACTGTATCTTCTGAAAAGGATCAATCCAGATAAAGGAATACAAAACACTAGAAAAGACTAGGATTAAAGTATGGATGAGGGACACACACATGGCGAGACCCTAAGGTGAAATGAACGGTATGGAGGGGACCAGAAACCTCCAGCTGGAAGGTACAGGGAGAAAAAAGACTAGCATGAGGAGAAACACAAAATCAGGGGGGGGAACAGAGTAGTTTAAGAAAAGGGAGAAAACCACAAAGTCAGGAAAGTGAGGATTGCCACAAAGGGAGAAGATGGAGAGGGGAAGGTGAGGTTTTGCAGGTTGAACTTGTCTGACCTAGCAATTCAGTGGCACTGGAAAGAAGAGTCTGGCTCCTGTAACCCCTTGCTCCCAGCTGCACGCTGCCACCACATCCCTTCCCTCTGCCTCAGTGTCACAAACCACTACAGCAAGTGGAGAGCAGTTTTCTTCCCATTTAGCAGGCTGAATCAGCAATCTGAGGATAGAGATGAGTGCCAGAGCTGGAACAAAGGAAAGCAGGAGGTGGTCCGGTTGGGAGCAGGATTCTGGGGCAGAGGAGTGGAGTACAGGAAGTATTTTTGCATTAGTGACAGGTTCTTGCACTGGGGCAGCTAAAACAAAAAGTAATATGCAAGCAGGAGGGGGCTGTCAGCCCAGAAAAATGCACCTTTACCAGATACAGGGTTTTTCTGTCCACACAATATGAAAAATAGGGGAGAAGAGCTGCTTAAAGTATTTTCATCTCTGAAATATTGAGGGATTTGTTAGTTGCAGCTATCAGCAATTTCAAAGTACAGTTCAAGAGTTTTGGTACCTAGTAAAAACATTTAAAACTAGTTGCTACTTACAGAAGATGTTTTCAAAATCTTTTGGATTTTGAAAGCAAGTTCTTGTGTCTGTGACTAGCAAACTGACTTATGCTGTATTTATGGTGGCCAAAGAGTCCATCTTACATCAAATTACAAAGGATTTGGATCACATCCCTGGTCTGCAGTAAGCAGTAACTGACTGAGCTGTGCTACCCGGTTGTTTGCAATTACCCATCCCTTTTTTCAGCTACTTGGAAGCTGGGATTAACATATGGATCTTTCACAGCAGCTCTGATATAATTTTCTCTTTTCATATTCTTCCTTATGTTCATTTGTAATTCCTCCCTGGTGTTCCTTCCAAATTTCCTTCCTCATTTATTTACTTGATAATGGGTACCCAAGGAATGCAGGAAGCTCACTTTGAGACTTGTAAACCTTCCAGGTCAGCTTCTCCTAATGGGTGATCCAAAGCATAACAGTTAATTTCTTGCATATTTACTCCAAGGCTATTCAATCAAGGGGGGGAAATAGAAAAAAACCACCACCAAACCAAACAAAAACCCCAAAACAAAACAAAAAAGGGGGGAAAATCAGCAGCTCATTTAAAATAATTTCTATTGCATGAGGTATTGCTTGCTTGCATTTTTTTATGCTTCCCCTCAATGGCAGTGTCAATGTTCCTCACAGTGCTTTATGAGGCTTCACTGCATGCTTTACACCTGCAGATGTAGATTGCAGTAGAACTTTTGCCCCTTCTATTTATCATTTGTTGTTGACAACAGCAAAGAATGAACAACATTTCAGCTAAAAATTTAGTTGCTTCCAACACAGCAGCTGGGAAATGAGTAGGTAATTGAATCTTACTGTGCTGATCATTAATGAAGCCAGGTTTTGTTTTTCAAACATTACTCTATGAACCAAGTGCTTTCTCAGCCTTAATTGCTCTTAAACAAAGGAAACCAGCTATACACTTGCAGACAGCACACAATTATGAAACTGGGGAGAAATGACTTCTCAACTTTTCTGCCATGACTCCTGGAAGTAGTGACTCAAGCTGCCTGATGTCACATCAGATGAGGTAGGAAGAAGTTTCCAAATCCATCCTGTTATGGGAGGGAATCCAGCAGGGCCCTTACGGCAGTAATGGATTTGTCTCACCTAAATGTAAACAACTACAATCTCTGTCTCATCACTCTAGGCTCCCCTAGTCCACGGGAAGAAACTGACACATCTGGTGGACAATTTATGTCATTCCAAGTTGACATCTAAAATAGGTCACATAAATTGAAGTGCCTGCTTCACTCCACTGGGAGCCTGTGACAATTAGTTGAGAAATCTGCCCTTCAGGCATCTGCAGCTAAATGAGGGGAATCCCACCTGGGAACTCAGCTATGGGATCAGCCTCTAAATCTCACTGTGACTTTCAGAAGTCAATAATGTCACTGTCTTGATTCTTTTTATTCTGGAAAGTGAGGGCTACTGTACTTATTGGGTGAAAAAAAACAGTTGACAATTTCAGGTGCAAAAGCTTCAAACAAGCAGGAAGGTCTTGTTTTGTTTGACCTTTCTAATAGCACATGAATGCAGCTTCCACACAGGGCTGACTCCAAATCTGGAAAAGACTTGCCTCTGTGGTTACTGAACCAGGGCCAAGAGAGATACTGGCAGCACACTTCTTCCTGAGGGAATTAGCACTTTTCTTATTCTGTCCAAATGTTCATTTGGTCATTACAAGTTACGGTTTAAGTCTGTTTTCCAAAGAGAAGAGAGATAAAAGATGACAGACAACTAAATCAAATGCACAATATTCTATAAACAAAAACTACAAACTAAGGAATCAGCATAATCCTTTGCTTGGAATATCTTCTTAACTTATTTATTTGCTACCTATCACAATATATTGATAATTTCTCACCAGTTTGTAACAGAAGTAAGGGAAATAGTACTTAATGCCTACGAAGGATGAAGTGCCAGCTCGCTCACAGAAACGCTTTTTCACCATGGCTGACTTAAATCTCCTCAGACAAAAGAAATCCTAATAAAAAATAACTTGATCACTGTAATTTCCTACATGGCTGAACCCTCTTTATACAAGACCTAATGACACTGTTACACATCTCAAGGAGCAGTTACCTAAGTGTTGCTCATACTGGTGGAGATGAACCTGAACTTTATTCCTCAGGAACAGATACAAAGCAGCCTGTATTCCCCAAACACAAACACCCCTCTGGTGCTTGCACCCTGTGCACACCCACTTAATGCTCCCGCACTGTCCAACTCTGTGAAGCCCAAGAGGGTAAGACAGACTCCAGACTACTAACTCAAACCTCTAAACTGTGCTGAGCAGAGGGGCAGGAGAAGCAGGTTTATCTTAGGAACAGCATCAGTAAGCATCCCTCCACTCTTCCCATGCCCTCTGCCTGTGGTCAGCAGGAGCTGCTGGAGCTTGTGCCAGGGGAGGTTTAGACTCGAGGTGAGGAAAAAGTTCTTCACTGAGCAAGTCATTCGTCATTGGAATGGGCTGCCCAGGGAGGTGGTGGAGTCGCTGTCCCTGGAGGTGTTCAAGGGGAGATTGGACGTGGCACTTGGTGCCATGATCTAGTTGTGAGGTCTGTTGGAACAGGTTGGACTTGATGATCCTTGGGGTCTCTTCCAACCTTAGTTACTGTGATACTGTGATACTGAGCTGCTGCTGTCTGATAGAGTACCACCTGGGAAGGAGTCACACCAATGCAAAAGTAGCCACAGGGGAAGGTGAGACTCAAGACAATGTGCCCCGGGGCTAAAACCAGCTCTTCTGGTAAGCACTTGGTGTAAGAAACAGACAACTTACACAGCAATCACAAGGGAACCTTGCTCCCTAATGAAAGTGCGTTAGCAAACATCCAAGAGTGTGCTAGCACTGGTATGTCACCAGAATTTTGCTCAGGTATTTAACTCTGGTTGCCACATTCATAAGTTTTTCCATTCCATGAATCACTTCACTGTTTAATTTACAGACCACTGTACATAGGCTGTGTGATTATGTTCTCTATGTGATTGTGCAGATTACTGCGCTGTCGGTTATCAGCAGCTTGGCAAATGTTTTCTAAAAGACTTCTCTTTTAGAAGAAGGTTAAGTTGCTTTGCATCTCTTATGTTTGCACGTTGGTCTCTATCTCCAGCACCAGTTAAAATTCACTAGAATATCTTTAAATTAAAACTCCAAATTGCCAAATTGTAAATTACAAATACGACCTAGCACATTGCATGACACAATTTTCCAACAAAAACTAGCATTTATCCTGTGGGCCACTAGAAGTCATTTGTGGTTTAAAGCTAAGAAGTTACTCTGCCATCTTTCTTTCCTCACAGGCTGCAGTTTACACAAATGGGACCACTCATGGCTTTACATGAAAATAAATGACAGAGTTTCAGACCTAATTTTTGTTTGTTGGTTGGTTTGGTTTCCTCTCCTGACAGAACAAGTTAAAAAGGTAGACAGGAATAAGTGGGGGCAGGGGTTGGTGGGGGAGGAATGGAGAGGAAAAGGGGGGAAATGGAGGCAAACAAAACTTCCACATTTAAAGTTTCAAAATATCCTAAGAGACTTAAGCATACAAGCCAGAAAATGATACACATCTGGGGAAGCAACAATTGACTGCAAGATTCCTCTAGTTCCTGAAGGTGGGCAAGATCTCCTTGTATTCCCCTCCTTGTTTATTTCCTTGCAACTCACTTTCACTGTAAACTGCATTACTGGGCTGAGCTCTTGCTAGCAATTATCCTTCTCCCTAAAATGTCTTCCAAGAAATGGAGAGAGAGGAAAGCACAATTTTCTTTCATTACCTGTGACTTTTACAGAAATTGCAGCTATAGAGAAAAAAAAACAACCAACTTTACAGAAACCAAATGGAAACAAATCAGCTCCAGATACACCATTTGCTTGCTCTGCCTAGGAACAGGAATGCTTATCAACAATGGAGAGAAGCACGGGCTTCTATCTAAATTTGCCATCAGGCTATTTGACAAGAATTTAGGAGGAGAAAAGGCTCTTTCACAAACCTAAAGTTTATTCAAAATATTTTCACTGCTAATGCAGAATTGTTAAGATCCATTTAGTTTGCAGAGGAATAACTACACAATAAAACCTCCCAAGAAGTAATGTGACTACTAATGTACATTTTGATTTAATGTTGCAATTCACAAACCAGTTTTGCAGTGTAAAAGTAATTATTTCAAGACTGGAACAAGACCAAGCCTCTTGTGACCAACAATAGTAATATACATGATGTTAACAAACCTCTTCAAATGAAGTCATTGTTTAATAGGTTTGGGGCTGTATGTGAAGTGGTTACAAACATTATGTTTTTGTAGTCGTCAGTCATTTCGGGATCATGCAAGCAGCTGGTCCTTGTGTGCCTTGTGTTCTGGATTTCATCTGCAAATTAAGAGTCAGGGGTTTATTGTTCACTCTATTCACTGGGGTCAGTGCTCCCGGCGAGAAGGAACTTTGCTTTGCAAAATTTGACTTTTATCCGATTGAGTCTAAAGCCAACATTTTAAAACTTCCTGTGAACTGCAAACTCTCAGACTTTTTTTTGAGCCAGAAAAAGACAAATCATGTAGTAGTCTACTTGCTTAGCAATGTGCCTGACAAAAATTCCCCTTTCCTCTGAGCCCTAGGGGAGTGCTCATGCAAACTGCCCTCAGAGTGACAGTCCCAGTACGTATCATCTCCAGGGCAGGGAGCCTGGGAAGCCAGAAAGCCAGCCTGGGAATTACTGTGGATTAGGATTTGCCACAATCCTGTGATGCCCTGAGGTCTTGGCACTGGCAAGCTGCAGGGCTGTGCCATCTCCAATAGTGTCAGGCCCTGGCAGGCAGCCTGCCTAACAGGCGGGGAGAACCCACTGGCTGCAGAGCAGTTATGCCAGGCAGCCCACATTGGAAGTGGGAACCCAGAATTTTCAGGATCATCAGACCTTGGTTTGGATCACTAGATGGACTTAACCAAAGATACATGCTCTGAGTCAGTCCTAAGCCTTGGGCTGTGGGAGAGCCCAAGAGAATTTTCTCACAGTTGGAGTCTCCATGCAGCCTGCTTGTAACCCAAGGATAGTTTTCCTGGACTAATTTGAAGTGGATTGAAGGAGCTGCAAATGAAACATTTGAAGGCCAGCAAATTGGCCTTTTCTACTGCACCAAATGTCTACTAATTTCTGTGATTAATGGGGTTTGAAATGTTTATTCTTTTGTATTTATAAAATTAAATCTCATGCACTAGCCTCACACACTGAGTTCCTTATGAGGTATTCTAAACTTGTTTATATGCCTGTCCACTGAGTTAACAATGAGTACTTCTACAGTTTGCTCTAGCAATTTACATTCACAGTCTGGTTTTGCTCTGAAGAACAGCTATGGGGTACAATTTCAGTGCATGGTTACAATTGCCCTCTATGGAGTTCTGAGCTCTTCAAGCAGTAAGGTGTTTTATTTGAGCATCATTATCCCTGGCTGTAAGTCCATCATTGCTTTGACCTGGAGGCTGCAGAAGCATCAAAGAATGTTTGTCATCTAGTACAAAACTTCAATCACCTAACAATTCAGCCATAAAGGTTCCCCTGGCCTGTCACAGCACGGGAGAGAGAATACAAAGGAACTAGCTTCAGCACTCGGAGATGGGGAAATGCAGACTGTTAAAAACTCTGGATGCTTCTTACCCTAAGCCTGAAGACACTGCAAAACAGGTAGGGGAACAAATGGCAACAACCATGTCCAGATGTTCAAGGTGGGATACATCTTCAGCTTCAGATACCTTGTCTATGCATGGGTTAGGTGTCTTGATCCCTACAGTCACTAAAGACCTACTCGATACAGACAATAGAGACAGAAGAGTCTGGGACATGGCAATCTAAGTAGACACCATGCTTCATCTGCTGAACACATTCCAGACCCAGCTGAGTACAATAACTAGGTATGCTCACCTGTAGAAGCTGCCATTGCAGACATGTCCATGTATGGGGTCCTACAAGAACCTGTGCTACCCACAGGAAAGAACTGCTATGTTAAATACCTTCTCTCCAGCTGGCTGGATAATCTGTTTCAACAGCCAGCTGTTCCCCAGATATAAACCAAAATGCACATGGGCTGGAGCATGGGGAAGGGATTTCACAAAAGGCCTATCTTACAGGTCCAGGCAAAATGGATTATTATCACACCCAAGAGGATTCATGGACTGAGCATGTCGCTGAAAACACAGCCCAGTACACATCCAGCCAAAGGTGTATTTACTGCACTTCTGCTCTCCTTTGCAGCAGTCATGACAACACTTGCAGCAGACGTGACTGCTGGGCCATAAAGATGGCATCTCACTGCCACAAATTTAGTCCTCATGCCAAAAGAGCTGTGCTTAACTGAAGGGTTATATGTTAGTGCTCACAACTGCTTCCCAGTTGCATTCAGTGAAAGGCTAACTCACCCAGTGCTTGGGCGTCTGTGCTCCCTGTTACCTGGAAACTGGAGCCCTGATTGCAAGCATTGTTGAGAAAGTGATTTTAAAAAAGCAACAGGAACATGAAAGCATGATTCATACACTGCACACACCACCATCCCAGCAGCTTCATGCTGGCAGAGCTGTATTGTTTTAAGCTGCAGGATCCTATACTAATCTTTGTATACGAAATCACTCATAGCTTGGGTGCAGTTATTCCAGTATTTCCCAAACTGTGTCTACTCCTTTTGCAGAGGAAAGAGGAAGGTGAAAGCGGGGCACAGCCCATAGCCTCCCAAATCCAGGGATACAGAGGTGGTATAGCCAAAGCACTAAGCCATGACACTTGTGTGAATCTGGGAGGGGAAGATCCCTCTGATCAAAACAGCTTGGGAAGGACTGGGGTGTACAGAAATGCTGTCCTACTCTCAGACAATTGTTTTGGAAAAAAGGTAAACTACTAATTCAAAGCACTACAGCCAGTCCTGAAGACTCCCCCACGAGTCTGCTCTCCTTCTGCAATAAGGACACACAGTTCCTTTGTAGTTAAATTCTTCTCAAGTGACTTGTATTGCTTTAACTGTCTTGGTAAGACTCACAAAAATGTGCATACAGAAAGAGCCTTGGAAAGATTCAGCACAGTTTTGCTCTAGCTTGATAGTACCAGTGATTTCAATGAAGCCAGCACAGGGGGAAATGAGAATAATGAAGCAGTGAAGCAGAGCTGCTTTTTTTTTTCCTGCCTTTTCCCCCCCTTTTTGGTCTTTCTCTCTTGACTGAAAAGTTGAGGGGAAAACTTGGAAGTGGTCCTGTACACAATTTGTGCTCCTAAATAGAGCCAGAATGCTGTGAGCCAAGCACTGGGCTGAATCTCCAAACTTTTACTGTTTATATTGAAGCCTGCGTTCACTGGCTGCAGGGAGACCACTTCTCCCCACATAACAGCTGGGAGGTATCAAAAGCCTTGTGAGCTATCCACCCATTCACCTCCAATTAGACCAAGTGTCCCCAAGATGCTGAGAACACCAGAGAGTGTTAAGGAATTCATCACAGAGGAGAAGAATTTACGCTGTTTACAACTTTCTGCTCTCAATGTTTATTACTCCGCCCCCCTCACCATGAAATCTGCCTTCCTCGGCAGTACCTTGTAGCGACAGAGTTAATGAAAACCCAAGCTGCATTCCAAGGATGGCAGTACAGAATGAGAGCGACCTCAGCATTGTTTTGTTAAGATCTCAAATTGCCAATATGGCAAAATGAAGTAATGTGTTCTGTCAACATGTAGTATGCTCTATAAATGGGATCGCCTGTTCATCTGCTGGTAACACACGAAGAAAAGCACTATTTGATCAGCCTGCGGGCAGCTGACTGCTTGCTTTAACTTCTTCCTTAAGAGTTAGTTGAAGCATGAAACTGCTGAAAGTCTCCAGTTAGTAAAAGAGACAAAATCGTATTAAAAACCAAACCAACAACAAAACCAAAAGCAAACCCTTACCAACAGCCCTCACTTTGTGTCTGGTCTCGAGTTAGCGTTTCTTTATTTATTAAAACAAAAGTTAACCAAAGCAATCAAGGCTGAGAATTGATTTCCAGGGACCTCAGTATTAATTTATGTAACTGTTACATCCTTTCACAAACAAAAGATGAGTTTATTAGTTAACTTAGAGAGATCAGACAGGTTTCATTAATTTTTAGACAGCTTTCAGATTGAATTTTGCTGATCCAGGCTTCTTAGGCGGAGTTTGTGGAGCCAGGCTTGTCATATGAGCTATTCCTATAAGCCTCAGGTAAATACACACAGGGGTCCAGTTGTTAGGGAAAGTGAGTTTGTTTCTCTTCGAAAAAAAATTTAAGTTAATCTTAAGTAAACCCAAAAGTTCATTCAGTACATTTCATATTTGCTGGTTTTGATCCATTTTGGGAAGTATTTTCCTTCCACAGATCTACGCTGCCCCTGCTTCTCTCAAGCTCACTTTAACTCCTTCATTTCTTTTACCACTCTGCTTCACAGTCTGCTGCTCCAGTCTCTGAGCTAGAAACAGCTACATTGCACAGCTGGAAGAAAGGAAACGGGATTTCAGGTATTTCCTTCTTCCCAAGCAGCAGTGCTCATGCCTTCCCTTTCCTGCATGGCTACTTTAACTCAGGTCTCATAGAAATTGGGACATGTATCTGCAAAATCAACTTAGAAGTTTAAGATTTTACACATACAGCTGAAGTCCTGGTGTGGATGCAATTACAGGGATCAAATAGAGATGTTTTATTTCCTTTTCCAGGAGCAATCCCTGTTGGCTTAGCTCAGCTCACAGCCAAGGATGCGGATCAGTCCCTGTGGCAGCAAAGCCTTGCTACTGGCTTTGTGATGAAATTAGGACACTTGAAATATCCCATGAGGATTGGAGAGACTGGCTACAAGGTCACAAGGGACTCCCACAGAAAAGGAGAGCAATGTTCACATGAGGAGAGAGCTAGACAGGCTGTCTGAGAGAGAAAATATAGGTTTCAACTTTTTGTTGGTATTTATGAGAAGGCTAGCTGCTGAAGATGCTCAGGCCTGGTGTGGTTCTACAGATGAACACTCCAACACAGGCAGGAAACAACAAAGTCATGGCTGAAAACCACGTGTGATAAACTCTTCTACTCCCTCAGGTTCTTAGCTGTACCAGCACAAGAAGTTCGCTTGTGATCCTGGGTGAATCATCACCATCCTCACAGAAATTACAGATCCCATGGGTCTGCAGAGAGAAACAAACTTCATGCTGCTCCTTATTTCATTTTAATCAAAAGCATCTTGGCTTGCTTAAATGATTTACACTAATAGTTGGAGGAGATCTGCCTGAATTCTTGCCTGAATCATAAGCAGCCAGCTTTCACACATCCCAGTTGGTTGGTACCACTGAGACCTGCCAGCGCAGCACCATGATGAACACATGGATCACCGCTGGTGACCCCTTCCATGAACCTGGAAGGATCCAGAAGACAATGCCTGTATATGTCTGACATCCAGCTGCATTATTCTGATAAATAGGATGATTTTTAGACTGCTGTCATTACCCTGAATTAATGTTCTCAGTATTGTGTTACTATAATTCAAAAACATCGTGAAACATGCCAGGTTCAGTACAAATCTCCCTCATTTAATCACAGGCTGCTGACAATGGCTGTGACTCAAGGTAGGAGCTACTTGCCTAGCTTTGAGTATGTTGGTAGTCCAAAGATTGTTCATACTTTTAAAGCTCTCCACATGCTTACATTTTTGTCCAACTCTAAGTCTAACTTCATTTTCCCCCTGTGTTCTTTACAAAGCCTTAGGGCAGTGTGGTGAATCCCACAGTAGCCCCTGGAAATGGTAACTTCGTGCTCTCCTGTAGAAAACTGCTCCTGGACCAACGGCAGGGAAAGCTACACATCTCCGGGAGCTGTATCTGCTATGTCTAAGCTGTATCTGCTACCTTCAGGATGACCTTAAGTACAGCTGTAGTCTCACAAGCAGAAGCCATCTTTCAGACATATTATTGCAACAGAAAGCCCTGTAAGAACTTCACACAGGAAAGCATTCCATATTGTTTCCTCTCTTATCAGTTCCTCTGCATTCACCTCTGAAATACCATATAACAAGCACAGTGTTCCACTCTGTACAGTGAAGTGTGGAATCCCCTGACAGGTGCAGCACAAATCACAGAACATTGGGGGTTGGAAGGGACCTTGAAAGACCATCCAGTCCAACCCCTCTGCCAGGGCAGGATCACCTAGGGTAGGTCACACTGGAATGAGTCCAGGAGGGTTTAGAATGTCTCCAGAGAAGGAGACTCCACAACCTCTCTGGGCAGCCTGTTCCAGTGTTTTGTCACCCACACAGTGAAAAAGTTTTTCCTTAAGTTCATGTGGAACCCTCCATGCTCCAGCTTGCACCCACTGCCCCTCATCCTATCTATTGGGCATCTCTGAGAAGAGCCTGGCTCTGTCCTCCCAACAATCACCCCTCACACATTTAGAAACATTAATGAGGTCACTCTTTGTCTCCTCCAAGCTGAAGAGCCCCAGCTCCCTCAGCCTTTCCTCATAAGGCAGATGTTCCACTCCCTTAATCATTTTTGTTTTGTCACTGGACTCTTTCAAGCAGTTCCCTGAGGTCCTTCGTGAACAGAGGGGCCCAGAACTGGACACAATATTCCAGATGCAGCCTCACCAGGGCAGAGCAGAGGGGGAGGAAAACCTTTCTTTACCTACTAAACACTCCCCTTCTAATACACCTCAGAATGGCATTGGCCTTCTTGGACACTAGGGCGCATTGCTGGCTCATGGTCATCCTTCTGACCACCAGCACTCGCAGGTCCCTCTCCTCTGTAATGCTCTCCAACAGGTCAGTCCCCAACCTGTACTGGTACGTGGGGTTGCTCTTTCCAGGTGCAAGACTCTACACTTGCCCTTGTTGAATTTCCTTACATTTCTCCCTGCCCAACTCTCCAGCCTGTGCAGGTCCCACTGAACTGCAGCACAGCCTTCAGGTGTGTGAGCAGCAAACAAATGACGTAGCAGGTACCAAGGCCCAAAGAGTGGTGCCCAGCTGATGAAAGTGAAGTAAGTGGCAGTTCTGTGCTCGAGGGCTGTCATGACACACAGACTCTCCCATTTCCATTGGGAGTCCAACCAAAACAAACGAGGAAGTCTCAGCAAAAGGGAGGAGAGTGCTCTGTCTGCAGCAAACAAACAACTGGGGCCACTGGTGTCCGTCAGCCTCGGCTGTAGTTGGACCATAGCATTCCTCTGGAGCTCATGTGTTACTTGGAGCCTTTTCTGTTTATTTTATTAACAAATCTCTGCAGACTTGAAGTGAGGGAAGGGAGACTCAGATGTTCCTTCCCTCACTTTTACAAAAGAAGACTAAATTTTGTGAACAGGTGTAAGAAATAAATCTCTGTTAGAACCTGCCAATCCTTTAAGGTTTGACCTCTATAATTACTACTTTTTTTAGCTGACTCAGGATCTTTTCATGTTTTAACATTCACAATTACTTTCAGTTAAATATGATTAAATGTAGTATTATTGTAATTAAATGAGATATCTACAAAGGAAAATAAATTACATTAACCAATGTTCTTTTAATTTCAATTCAGAGGTTAAATTCAAATACTTAAGTGAACTTGAGACTGTCTGTCACTTTGTCTTCAAGTAAATTCTTGCTTCTTCCCTATAGCACTGGAACATAAAGCTGCTGCATTGCACAAAATAGCAGTACATTAATGTCTCATGTCCTAATGGAAAATATCAATTTAAGAACTGAAGAGCAATAACAGAGGAGGAAATCTTGTAGCTACCATTTGTGGGTTTTTTTTCCAAGTGTGGCCAGGGAAACAGATTAGAGAACTACATTTATGAGGCTCCTCCTACTAAAGCACAATAGGAACAAGCCCATCATTCTTCTTGCAGACAATAAACTATGATGTGCTCAAACTTAGGTGGCTATTGTGCCCATGTCACCAAAGGCAGAATTTATCTTACTGGACTACAAAAAAACAAACAAGTTTCTCACTTAATGAGAAAGCCTTGAAAAGCTCTGCTATCTAGATGATAAGCTAGACAAACAATGTATGCTGCTCTACACTTCTGAAACACTCCTGCCACTGAGACTCTGCAGACTCACGATGAGCTTAACCCATCCAGCAGTGGGCCACCACAAACGAGTGGTCCTGCATCCATCTGCATGCTGCTGGTTTAATGGCTGCATTGTAAGGCTGCTGCTCTCAAGGAAAATTAGTAGTCTGCTGATGGATTCATTTTATGGCAGATCATCTCCTCTTGAGATGTTATGCCTGGTGCAGGGAAGAAAGAGAAATGGATGATTATGGCTTGCCTTTCAAAAATGGCCTGCAATTAAACTGGAGTAATTAAACACTTTGTGTAATTGGACATTTCCTTTATTAACCCTTGCATATTTGGGGATTATTACTCCTAAAAAAGGTTAGTTTACTTGTTATTGTCCCTTTCTACAAAAGGACAGTCCCTGTCAGTGATAAAAAGTAGCTTTCTGTGCCATACATAACTCCATTGTGGAATTCACTGTCAGGACTGTGAGCCAAGAGTGAAAATGGGTTCAAAAACCACATAGACAAGTTCCCAACCATCAGTGCCTATTAAACACTTGGCTTATTTTCCAGTTCAAGAAGACAGTAAGTCACTAACTCTCAGGTATGTGGAAACATGCCTTACATATTCTACTTAAAGTTCTACTCTCTCTTCTATTTTCTTTAATCACCATTCCTGCCTAATACAGAAAACAGTGTTATGGTGTCAGGGATGTTCTTCAGCTCAGCCAGTATGCCAGTACTTAATACTGGTGTACTTAGATCTCACAGGAGTTTGTCACCTCATCTGTAATCAATGAGTCCCATGGAAGAAATCACACTGCTATCACCAGCATTCTTGTCATGCCACTAGCTGAACTCCTCTACAAAAAGCTGCTTGCAAAATAAAGCCTGGAAAGGGGAGGAGGAAAAGAGATCTATGCAGCTAAATGTCTTCAAAAAGAAACAGAGAGCAGGGGAAACACAATGGCTGCCAAAGCACCAACCAAGAACAAAAATTAAATCAGTAAATGTTTAACTCAAACCATAAAGAGCAATATTAAAAAAAACCAACTTTAATTTTTAAATTAATGCATTTTAGATATCAAATCTGATTTAAACTTCACTCGATCAAGCTTTTGCATGAAGATTCCAGTGCCACTGCCAAAGAGGCCCTTAGGTCTCACTAAGCTGGAAGGCATGCAGTCACAGCTTTCAGCACTGCTGTTCACCCCGCTGCCGTTCCACAGGACATTAGCCTGCCTTTCACTCTAGCAACCAGGATGCCATAAAAACAGATCTGCAAATGAAAGCAGATGCTCAGGAATCTTCTTGAAAAAGGATGCTTTCCTGAACTTGGAGCCAGAGGACTGATTGGTGTGGATTTGGCTCAGAAGCACCTGCATCAATGCATGAAGATGGAACAAGGTGCTTTGATGTACATACTCCCATGAAGAGAACAAGACCTTCTGCAGAATGGCTCTTCTGAATTTCATTTGAACTTATCAGTGATAGGGGGAAGTAAAGCCAGGCAGTGCACTGTTGTACCGACACTCCCACCCATCAGAAGCATCATCTGCTACCTGCGAACCCCACCTAAGCCCCACGCACAGCCAGACATGCTCCTGCCACAGAGCAGGTGTCCTCAGCGCCTTCCCTGGAGCAAGCTCCACAGCAGGGAACAAGGGCAAGCAAATTAGGAGAGGCAAAGCTTTCACAAGCAAGCACGTTAACAGAGCTGGCTACAGAAGATGCAAGGTGGGCACGAGGAAAAGAAAGGACAGAGTCTGCAAGCAGATTTGGCACCCACAGCCCACGGAGCACACTTACCAACCAGGAGGAAGAAAAGCAGTCTTATATTTAGAAAAAAGGCAGATAGGGTCTCTTGAGAAATGCTCACTGTTTTGAAAGGTTAACACAAGGCAACAGCTTCATTTGTGGAGGCCACCAGCAGGCCCCACATTCCCCCACTGTCACCACCCTCTCTGCTCCTGCCTGCCAAGCGCTTGGGCTTGTCACAGAAGCCTCTGCTCACTCTCCCCGAGAGCTCTGCTCATTTACTGCTGCTCTGACATGCAACACCCATGCACATCTTGGCTGCTGCCATTTATGAGCACAGGCTGGGAATGAAACCTAATTGTTTGGTAATTTTATAATTGAGCGTTACATTTAGATTATTCAGGTTAGTTCTGCAGAAGCAGAGGGGCATTTCCTTAACCCATCACACTGCAGAGTTTGTAAGTCACAGAACTGCAGCTTGCTGAAGACACAGACCTGAGTTCAAGCCTGTCTGTTTCTCTTTAAAGCTATTTTTGCTCTGCCTAAGTGCTGAGGATTCAGAAAAGCTGTACAACGTGCACCACAGCTTTACTCCTCGTTTTCCACTGACACATTTTCCTCCACCCTTCCCAGGAGCCCACAACAGTGAGACAAAAGGGAAGGCAGAAAACTGCAGAAGTTTCCCTTTTCTGCAGGAAAAACTGCTTTGAAGAGCCATAGGGGATGGAGACTGCTCTACTTCCACACATTGCAGAGCTGCAAGGAAGGCAGGGACTTTCCAGAGAAGTGAGGCACCCCATGGGGACGAGGGCTCCTGGTTGTTCCCCTTCCTCTTGCTGCCCAGCTGGGGAGGCTTTAAGGTTGCTGTTTGGCCCTGGGCATCCCCACAACTGGGGATGATTGAAGCTCAGAGGGCAAAATGTTCTGCCCTCTCAGATGCCTGATTTCCTGACAGATCTGTCTGGCTGTAATCTCCACCTCACCAAGGCTTAGCACCACTACGCAGTCATATTGTGCTCATACAAGCAAAGCAAGACAGGGAGCTGGCAGGAAAAGCCTTTACCTTCACACAAAATTTTGCTTCTGTTCCTGCTCCAAATGTGAATTACCATCAGAAAACCTCATCGATGTGAAATGTTTGGGGTTCTTTTAACAGCAACTTCCTTTTTCAGGATGAAAGCACTGTTTGAGACAATACTGCATGCCAATAAAGCCTGTGTTTTCTGCACTAAATACCACTTCCTCAGATGGTTTTGAGCACGCCAAACTCCGTGACTGATGCGAACCCTTCATTCTCAGGGACCTGTATTACATAGTTTTCCTAACAGATACTTTGTCACCCTTTTTATATTTGCTTGTTTCTTTGGTCACCTGCAGTAGTTCTTTTCTTTCTGTTAGTACTTTTTAAAGTACCAACAATATATTTTAAAGTAATTGTAAGTATCCTTGGCCCTCCCTGTACTCTGTGTGTTTTTAACTCTACTTTCAAGTCCAGCCTTTCATGTCTTCTCAGGAAAGTTGGTCTTAAGCCTGAAGTAATTTCCCTCCTTTTTGGGGGCTATCCCTGTCTTTCATCCACCAAAGAGGCTTTTTATTTGTTCTCTATTCTTCCATGGAGTATTCCTGGTCTTGCCTACATTGTTCAGAGAGAAATTATGACTCTGAGGACTTAAAAGGAAGACAAAGGATAAATGCAACCTCAGAAACACCACCATGACCTGTAATAACCCAAATACATACCTAGGGTGTGTGTGCACACAAACACACACAGAGAAACCCACTCTATATACAACTTGAAGCTAAACCATGAAATCACTTTAACACACACTATCTGTAATCTGTGCTTCACAATTCTGCAGGCTTTATGTAAAAACCTGAAGAGAAAACTAAGCCCCTACAGGGAAGAACTGGAGGTAATCCTAGATCAGATGAAGCAGAAACATTAGGAACCTTGCCCAGAACAGTCTTTGCCTTTTGGCAAATTACATGGTGGTGTGTTCAATTTGTTATCTATTAATGCCCAGATCCTCTTCCCCACTGCTACTACATAACCTTCTCTTCTCTGGGTTTGATTGATAGAAGCTTAGCTTGTGGGTTTTTCCCTCTCATTGAAGCAGCTTTATGATGTCAAATTTCCTCTTGGAAGTCACAGCTTTTGCTAGAACTCTCCATGGCCCTTGGCAGTTTCAGTGTTCCAAAACTGCAACCTTCTCCGAATTGCAGCTGTCACCTAATGTAAAGCTCCAGATCATTCATGAATGCAAAATACAAACAAAATTTAATACAGCTTTAGCCTTGACACAAAGGCATTTGACTAAATGTCTGCTTTAATTCCTAACTTCAGTTTAAATTTGATAGCAATCCTGAATGTTGCATTAACTACCTTACTAAAAAGCTTATGATGGCTTCAGAAATACACAAGCTTTGCAAAGTTTGCTCTGTTTTCTAAAAATCCACATTCCCCACATGTATATCAACCTGTTTCCATCTGACTGTTTACAGAATAATCTCTTTATTTGCTTTTAGCTATGCTAGATATTGAAATGAGACAAACTGGCCAGCAGCTCCATGTGTTGTTTACTTAACCATTTATGAAGAGGAGGTCTCAGCAGTAATACATGCCAGTATTGCTCTTATCATACCATCTGACTGCTTCTGCTTCCACCTTCAGGATGCTTCAATCCAAATCTCCAGGTCTAGCTTATTCTGAAGTGTTTTGCTTATCTGCAGACTCAGGAGTCTGTTATTATGAGTAAATGAACAATACACTGCTTTTCCTCATTAGAGTCCTGTGCAAACATTGGCTTACTGTGAGCTCCAGGGGCCAGATGCAGGGAATGGTTCCAGCTGGGTGTCTCTCAGCACCAGTGCTGGTTTTCTGCTTGTCCCACCAAGCCAAACTCATTCCCTGGGGAGCACAGACCGGTACCCCAGCCCCAATAGGAACCATGAAACAGAAGGAGAAGTCTTCTCCAAAGGAAAGCTGTTTTCAAGTCACATTTGGCCACTTAGTAATCATTCTGCTATGCATATTGCAGTGTAAAATGCATTCAGCGATTCATAATCCTGGTGGGCCAGCGGCAATACCAAAGTGAAGGACTTCTTGACGCCCAAGAACTGACTCCCAGCTGTATCAAAGGCAAACCCCACTTTCACACCAGTTTACACAACCCTAAGGGCAGTGCCAGGGGTGGGAACTTTTTCAGGCAGTGCTGCTGCCAAACCACTCGCGCTGTGGAACCACAGTCCAAAACATACAACGCCTAATCGCTGAACTTGCTTAGGCAGCTGCTCAAAAGGAGGGACAAGTTGCTTACACATGCACAGTCCTGAATGACCTATCTTATGCAGACTTCAAGATGCTTCATAAATATCACCTAAACCCAAATATTATTTAAACCATCTAAAAAGAAACCACATCTCTGAAAGTCACAGCTCCAGTTCATGTGCCCCAAAGCAATCAAGTGGGTACTGACATCCACCATCCCTTTGCTGCTCAGATTCAAGGTGTAGCTGAACAACATCTGAAGCTGCTTCTGAACCCCTACAGCTCTGACCCATGCTTCACAGTAAACAGAAATTGCCCTATTGTAGGAATGGCATTGTGGTAACTCCTGTTTCAGTGCACCAAATGCAGACTGAAAACAACCATGCCAAGGGGCTTTCTGAATGCACACTCATCTCGGGACAGCAGCGTTGTAGTCCGTAGAGGGAACACAGTTTTGAAGCTGAGAGCACAAGACATTGCTTCTGATTGCCTGGAAGATGCAATCCTGGATCACATCCCCCCTGTGGACAACAAATTACTGCCAATAGCTCACTCACCTGCTTGCACATTGCTTTTTCTGTGCTTAGCTCTGTGTGTTTCCCTTACATTTTAACAGAAATCACAGTCTTATTCGGCATTTTCCTGCCAAATTCTTTGAGTTAATATGGCGTTTCTGAAGCTTCCTTTCACTCTGTTTCTTCCCCAAAATATTGTTATAGCCTGACACTGAGGTCAAGATGGGCCTAGCTTTGACCCTATGGTGGAGAAACTTTTGATGCGCTTCCAGACAATTTAGTTCTCCAGTCAGGTCTCCAAGCATCCACAAAATAAACCAAAACAACTTTCCCATGCCTCACACGTCTGTGAGATGCAGGAGACTAAAGCACCCAGTCTTTCTGAGAGGCAAGGTGCTGATTGCACAACTTTCAGCACATCCTGAAAGCTGATTCCAAAAACTAATATTGCTTTTGGCGTCACACGGAGTTCTTCACATCGCCTTTTGAGGAGAAGGCAAGCACAGGATGATGAGGGGGTTTTAATATAACTTGCAAAGAAGAAAAGTATGGAGGTGAGGAATGAAACCAAACAACCCAAGACCCATCTCAGACTTATGCAAAAAACAGTCACATCATTCACAACATTTTGTTTCTGTCCTTTCCATTCAATGTGGTCGAGCAGCAAAGGTTGCTCTGCAAAACTGTATTAAATTGAAATGCTTACACACTTTCTTTGAGCTAATGCCCACAGAGAAGGATGAATGTGGTGCAGAACTGCAATGTAAACTGCTGTACTTGGAGACAAAAAATTACTCCCACATAGGAGGTGGGAAGTCAGCCTGTCCTTCTGCAGCGTGAACAACTGTGACTGTTGATTTGTATAGCAGATCAAAACCAACTGAGACTTCAGCACATATCTTACAACTACTCTGTTGTTAAAAGAGAAGTTATTGGTTAGGCACCAAAGCATGCTGAACAAAGCCTTTCTATTACAAAAGCAAATCATTTCCACATCTGTCTCTATATATCAAAACATATAGAGAAAAGAAGACAGGGCAATGCAAATTTCCCCTCCAAGCTGGAAGGAACATTTGATTTATTTGCAATTCCTTCACTGCCAGACTGCCTTTGGAAATCACTCTGTCTTTCCTTAAAATATAACACAGGAATTACACAGGAATTTTCTTTTCACACTTTTCATATTCAAGCCACCCTAAACCAATTTACAAAGCAGGCTGACACATCAGAGGCTGCATACCAAGCCACAGTCTCCTAAACACTAATTTTAACATAAAAGGGACCTTGACCCCAGGCTGGGGGGGGGGATGTCTCTGAAGCTGCTGCTCCTGAACAAAGCTCATTCCCATCTCTCCCCCACCCTCACGGTGGAGTTCATGCCTCTCAACACCTTCTCCTCCCATTTTGCAATGGAGAACAACTTGAATAGGATCACTTCATCAACGTTGCCCAGAAGTCAGAGAGACGTGAAATTGCATGGAGCCAGTGGCCTCCCTGAACTCCTTGCACCGGTGATGTTCCCAGAGTACCACAATTCCTTCAGCACTGCTGTGACATCAGAAAGCCCTAGGCATGAGCAGAGCTTTCTGTCTGCCAGGTGCTGCACAAACAGCACAAATTCATAGTTTACAGAAAAAGCAACCAGAACCTGAAATGGACACTCCCTTCCTCCAGAGCAAAGGAAAGGAAAATAAATAAGTGAGATAGATAAATAGAAGTCAGCAGAGGAATTAGTGTCTAGCCCAGAAAGTATTTCATAAAAGGGTGAGCCTCTAAAAATGGTATCTTGAGAAAGGAGTGCTGTTGCCAGGAACCAGACTGTGTTCCCTCCAGGTTTAAGATGTTTTAACTAAACATTATTCATTTCTTCTGCCCTGAAAGAACTTTTATGCATTGTTTGAAACAATAGGATTTTTTTTCAATCTTCAATTTGTTTCTGGTTTCACCCTTGGCTTTGCAGGGAAAAAAGAGACAAATTCAGAACAAGTGTCACCGGGTTCATCTCCAAGACCAAAAGGGACTTGCAATGGCAAGCAGGTGCAGCACAAAGCCTTCACACATAGAGACCACACAGGATTCTCTCTGATGCAGTGTCTGGTGGAAACCACCAGTGGACATCACAGAAGGGTATCTACACAGTGCAGGAAACAATCAGCCTGCTGTTTGCCTGCATGTTCCTCTCTATCACACTTTTAATATGGAGGTGACAGAGTCCATATTCTTATGCTAAGCTTCTGAGGAGGACAGTAACCGCAGGTGAGTCCAGACAGAAGTCTGGGGTTTGCCCTGGCCAGATGGTTTCTCATGCCTGCCTTTATTCAACAACTAAAGCATGCATTTTTGTGAGGATAGATTTGCCAATGTAAGCAATTTTATTGCAGGTGTGGTTTTAATCAGTGGCACCATATTTTGCCCAGAAATCAATAAATCTAGCATGCTGTGTTGCTATGTCCCCAAATCTCAGCACTGTGCTCCAAATTCCAAGCTCAACATGGTTGAGTACGTTAGTGACATGCTCAGCAGCACAGAGCATGTTCCTGAGTCCATCACCTATTTATGGATGCTGTTTTGCCCTTGCAGTCATAAGGCCACTGAAAATCTTCTGAAGCTCTGCACTAGCATAATGAGATGGGTATCTAAACTGCATCCCAACACAGGTCAAAAAGAGAGGTTGGTATGGATGCAAACTAACTTCTTGCTTGCATCCCAACACAGGTCAAAAAGAGAGGTTGGTATGGATGCAAACTAACTTCTTGTTTGCCTCAGGTGTATGGGTGGTGTTTGAGTATCAACTTGTCAGTAGCATAACCTTCAGCATCCACTGGACACCACCTGATGAGGTGGTGCTTGTGAGATGCAATTAATTCTGCCCTGTATTTTGAACGTCTTCTCATTTACCAGCAAGAGAAGCAATAATGAGAGCTGAGAAAAGAGAGCTCTGCAGTACTCAGGACATCTCTCAGCACTTTAAGAAATGTCCTTAGCTGAGATTTCCAGAGGACCTTCAGTCTGAAGCAAATAGGTGGTTGCTATGAGAGTTAGGCACTGGTACCAGCCTGTGCTTTTCTCCTTACTGCCACAGCCTGAGAAGAATGAGGTCGATGACTCAGGTCTCTCCATGCATCTATGATGGCATCTCAGCCATCCCTGCAGGATCATGGCTTTGTGACATGCAATGCTTCAGATCACTGCTCAGGGAATCTCTGCCATCCTGAAACCAGGCTTCTTCACAAAGCCTCTCAACTCCTGGGACGTTTCTACAATGACTATAATTAGGCCAGGTTTAAAGATGGCAGCTGAAGCAGGGAACAAGTTGCAAAAGATCACACACATGGGTTGGTCTTCTGCGGCAGATCCACTCAATGCCAGGCAAGCACTTCAAGCACAAGAATCTCACTAATTTAAAGCTTTATTTCCACCATCTCCTGCATTGGAAGCCATGATGAAGAGCACTATTAAAATTACATCCAGTGCAAAGTCTTATGGTTAAAATAAATTTTAAACCCATCCTTTAATAAATAAATAAATAACTAAATAACTAGATGGGCAAATAACAAGATCTGCAGTAACACAGAGAAAATTAATTACCTAGGCAGACTCCTTTTCAGGTTCATGACTCATGCCAGAATATAAATGTCTGTGTGAAGCCAGCTCTCAATGCTAATTTTGTTGCTGTAAGAAAATTGCAACCTTCTCTCTGTAAAACAAAACAGAGTGCATACCTCACACTTGATTTCTCAAGAGCCTGGCAGAATGCTGTACTTTAACTGCAGATTTCTGTTGTTGCTCTGAAATGTTTTGCTAAATTTTGTTCTTTCATCACAGATCTAAGACTCCTGGCCCTGCCACATTCAGCCTCAGCTGCAGCCACATCCACTTAGTTTCTTCCTTCTCACTGAACATAGCCACGGTAAGCGTTCCACTTGATCGGTCAGAAATCCCTTTCCATTGGATGATAATATTGTGGTACAAAGAATACAAAGAGCAGGAGTAAGAATAAAAGATGCATTTTTGTTAAAAATAGTCCCTGGCTCGATCCCTCCCTCCCTCCTTTCACTCCCCTGTCAGAAGCTGATGTGTTTATCGGACAGTGCTGGCACCAGGTCGCAGCACCACAGCGCTGACAGGGTTTCTAAAGGAGCCAGCCCTATCTGCCTCCCTGAAACCCCTTCTTGGAACAACAGACTCTTACCACAAAGTTAATTTAGACTCATGAGCTACCAGCTGTAGGTATCTGCTTTTTATCTAAGAATCACCACAGTGCTCTTTGTTGTGGTTCTGTTTCTTTTTTTTTAATCCTAATAGAGCTGAACAGGAGAAAGCAAATACCCACAGCTCTACTTGCCCACAGGTGCCACCAGGAGAAAGTACCCATCACAACGGTGGCACCTCTGTTTGGGGGCATGAGCTCATTAAACTAGAGCAGGAGATACACACAGCAACTGACACTGGCACTTCTCTTCTTTGGAAGCAGGCAGAGCACAGCCAGCATGGGGAGGAGGGAAGTCACCACAGTGGATGCAGCAGCACTGCTGCACTGCACCACCACAAAAGCTGCTACTCCTCTTCATCTCTCCCAGTAAGTCTCTGGCAGTGGGTGTAATCCAAATGAGAACCTCATTGTAGTGGCCCATCTCTAAACACTTAGCCACATGACATTTCTGCTGCAAGAGGCCTGACGACCCACATTGCATAGCAGAGGTTTTTGGCCATCACATTGAGAGCAGGTCAAGAGTCTTGGCACACTTTGACATGCCACAAGCTGACTTCTCATTCAGTAAAGCAAAAACATCACAAGAAAAAGCAGAATATGGGGCAAATGCCTCCTCCCCACCAACACTTTCCTGTCCTTCACCAGCACCATACCTATGGCAGCCTGCACAAGAAGCAAGGCTCAGCAGGATGAAAGTGGAAGGAAGGAGGTAAATGCATCCTGCCACCTGCTGCACCCAACCTCACCCTAGACACTGGGCAGCCAGTGGAACAGGTGCACTGGTGCAATTGGTCCAATGCTCATAGAGGCCTGTGGAGCAGGGAAGGGGTAGAAAATAGAGGCAGAAGGGAGTGCTTCTGTGGACTTCCAGATGCCCCTGCTCTGCTCTGACGGGCGGCAGACTGGCACCAGGCAATGACTGAAGTAAGAGAGAGAGGTTGCTTCACTGTGCACCACACAAAGCCACACAATGCAGCATTCACACCTAAACCAGCACAGTTCCAAGCAGGGGTGTTTCTGTGATGCAGTGGCATGTGGTATGCGAGTCCTAGCTTGCTCCTCCAAAGCAGTCCAGAATTATCCCAAAAGTGCCAAACACAAGCAGCATCTGGAGGCAACATGGGCAGCAGCATCTCTGCATCCCATTTCCCAGACAACATAAGAGGTAGAACTTACATTCAGTGGAGTTAAACAGAGAGATTATTAGAGCATGGGGTTTTCTTTGGGTTTGGGGGTTTTTCAGTGAAAATTAGGCATTTGCCTTTTTTTTTTTTAAAGGATAATATTAAAGGGCAAATATTTGGTTAGTAAACTCATTAATTCTTTGCATGTATTCTCAGCAAGTGAAACAGAACATGAGCAGAGTTGCCAGAGATTCATTTTATGCCTGTTATTATTTTTTATTTATACCACTGGCTTAGACTGATGCACACACAGAACAATCAGTCAGATGGGCAAATACCAGCATCTCCAGCTAAAGTGGTATAAACCCATTTGCTGGCTGTCCCAATGTTTCTGCAGCAAATCAATAATAGATATTTAAATTGTTGATTAGGCTTCAAAGCTAAGATGAATGAGGACATTCTCATTTCCTTCCTGCTGCTATGTTTTCAGGCTGTGCCTCTTCAGAAAGACCTGGCATATGCAATTTGCATCACACAGAATAATTTATACTTAAAAGCTACAGAACCTATATTCAGAGCAATATTCCATCCAGCTCCATATAGAATATTACATGGATTTGACCTGTTCATCTTAACTGCAGCAACTGAAAAGCACCCCCAGCAGTTTATGTGGCCTGAGTACCCTCTTCATCACTGCCTCCAGACAACACAGCACTTGTTCATAGTAGCCACTCGACATGCAGAGGAACAAGGGGCAGTGGATATAAACTACAGCACAGAAGGTTCCACCTTGACATGAGGAGGAACTTCTTCACTGTGAGGGTCACAGAGCACTGGAGGAGGCTGCCCAGAGAGGTTGTGGAGTCTCCTTCTCTGGAGACTTTCAAGACCCATTCCAAGATGTGTTCCTGTGCTGGATTCTATGGTCCTGCTCTGGCAGCGGGGTTGGACTCATTGATCTTTGGAGGTCCCTTCCAGCCCTTAACATCCTGTGATCCTGTGAACAGCTTTGGTACCAGACACTCCTTTGGAACCTATCTCATGCTAGACACCTTCCAGTAACTAGAACAATTCTGGGGCTTGAGATTCTTGGGATCCATTAATTTAGACAGTGTCATTTCCCAAACACAAAGAACTCTAGTCTCTGGGTCAAGTCTAATTATGCTTTATTGCATTTCATAGGGAGATGCAGAGGGAAGAGGCAGAGTATCATAGAGGGGTCTGATGCACCAATCTGTAAAAGTGTTATGGATGCATTTATTCAACTAAGAAGCTCTTTGCTGGATATATTATTGGGTTTGTGATTTATTTCTTGTTTGCTGCTCTGCTCAAGTTGACGTTGTTAAGAGGCACTTTTTTTGGTACAACTAGAAAAGTAAGGGATGGATATATTTGACATAAAATAGGGATGTGGCTTTTTAAATACCTGAGAAAATATTTGTGTTTGTAAACCAGGACAAACACGAGAGCATAAATCAGCAACAGCCCTGCAAGTACATTGCCAAGGATATAGACCTTAAGAAGGCTATTTTAGCTTCTGTAACCTAGACCACACTGTTACAGATGAAGGTTATATCATTTCCCTCTTAAGCAACACACACCAAAAAACCCCACAGTTATAATTTGTGTTTCTGAAATGCACAATAAAGCCAAGCTGGCTGTAAGCCCCAGATGCATTCCATAATGCCCTTGCTTTGCTCTTTTCACCACACTGACTCCAACAGTATACCACCACCTCCTCTCCTATGAGCCCACCTGCAACAAGCATCAGGATCTTCTCTTTGATAGTGAGCAGGACTGCACTTCTTTGCTGCCAAAAGATCAATAGCTCCACCAAAGCAGAAGCTGATCCTTTAGAGGGACCTGTGGTTCTGGCATGCTGCTCAATCCTTTGCGTCGTAAGTATTACCGAACGGATGCAACCGAGCAGTGCACAGCTTGGCTAACATCTGCAAATGTATTTTAAGTGAAAGCACCAAGCAGACCTATTATGAAGAGAACACAAGAAGTAGTTGTGCCCAAACATTGTCTCTAGATCTCTGGTGTAAGGTGACTTACTGTGACCGAAACAAGGAACCGAGCTAGGGAGATGAGTGGGACAAAATCCCTTGGCGTAACTGATGGCTGTTGTCACCTGATCTGCATGGGATGAAAATGAGTTTGTGACTCATCACATTAAATTACATTTCTGAACTGTTCCAATGGAGTAGAGAAGAGCAAAACCATGACTCAGAACCTAAAAGCTCTGGTTTTCAGCAGCAGGTGGACAATGCAGGAGAGTAACAGCCATGAAGGAATCTTCAGCTGCTGATATCATAGCATCACAGAATGGTCTGGGTTGGAAGGGACCTCTGAAGGTCAGCTAGTCCAACCCCTCTGCAGTAAGCAGGGGCATCCTCAACTAGATCAGGTTGCCCAGAGCCCTGTCGATCCTCACTTTGAACATCTCTAGGGATGGGGCCTCAACCACCTCCCTGGGCAACCTGTTCCAGTGTTCCAGCACTGTCATGGCAAAGAAAGTGTTCCTAACATCCAATCTAAATCTGCTTTGCTCTAGTTTGAAGCCATTGCCCCTCATCCTGTCACTGAAGGCCTTTGCAAACCCTTCTTGCAAGCTCCCTTCAGGCACTGGAAAGCTACTATTAGGTCTCCCCAGAGCCTCCTCTTCTCCAGGCTGAACAACCCCAGCTCCTTCAGCCTGTCCTCATATCGGAGGTGCTTCAATTCCCTGATCATTTTCAAGGCCCTCCTCTGGACCCACTCCTTCAGGTCCATGTCCTTCCTATACTGAGATCCCTACACTTTATTTAGCTAACAGTATATCCCTTACCAAAGACTGAATTTCTGACTTCTAAATAAAAACACTGGGGAGGGAAGGCATAATTGTAGAGGAAACAGATTCTTAAAGATTCTTCAGTTCTTCACTTCTATAAGGTATCCATCCATATATATTCAGGCTAGCCTCTCTCATACTGCTATTAAAAGGATATCCCCCAAAATCAGGACAGCAATAGCAACACTCTTGTAACAGCAGGCAATAACAAACCCAGGAATTTACAAAGCATATCTAGACAACATATGGTTTCATTTTTCAGCTAATTGATAAGCTTGGAAGTCTGTTGTATTCTCTCATGGGACAGAATAAGTGCAAATCAATACTCAGCTTTCAAAGAAGTGAAGGTAAAGGGCATCCTAAATTCTGTTCAGAAACTCTCTGTGGCGTCTATGACAAGAGTTGCAGGCTGTCACGACACACTGTTGAAATATTGGGTTACTTTTTCTGGCAATATGGTGGCAAAACCACAGTTTGCTCCCACATTTTCTGCAGGACCAGACATCAGCCACTTCTAATTCTTTTGGTAATGGCTTTCCAAACTCAGTGGAAAATGTACAGCTTCAATGTTTGATTTCTGAATTGTATCTTTAGTATCTTTTTTCATCCTTAATTAAATTACACAGTTCTAATGGGACAAACTTTGAATGAGAAATCAGAGAAACTATGAATCCTATGAAACTATGAATTTCTACTGCTTCATGCATAGAAAAACAGTTATGCATCTACAGAATAAGGACCAGACTTCATTTCCTTGCCCCACTCTTTTAATTCTCAGCTAAATTACAAAACTAAGGAGCTTTTAAACCCAAGTTTAGTACAACCATGTCAGCCTGCCCCAGTCAATGCATTTACGATCACACTATTACTATGCCCTTTCACTAACAGAGTCCATTGTGACTTTTAGGCATCTCTTTCAAAGGTGAAGAGATGAGTCTTCTTTTTTATTGCCTGTGTATTCAAAGTACTTCTCTTCACAGATATTTTTTGTGCTATTGTATGGAGGAATCTAATAGATTCAATCAACTGTTGCATTTCAAACTGCAGTTAGAGTCTTTTGCCATTCTGGCCAGTATTATCAGCCAGCTTGCTTACATATAGCCCATGATCTACCTATAAAAATAGCCCCAAGAACTTAGCAGTAATACAGGCTTTATGTACATGTGTGACCAGCTATGACATAAACCTTCAAATCCCTCTCTTCCTGTAATCCCTTTGTTTTGATCCTCCATGCGGTTACCACACTAAAGCAACACATGAGGAGCTCAAGATATTTGGTGTGCACACAGTCAGGGATAATCCTTGTTGCAAAAATCCTGCAGCCCAAGTGAATAACACAGACTGAGGCAATACAGGTATGTTCTCTGCCAGATCCTCATTCTACTATGAGGTTGGTGGAATGGGATAATTGTAACTTAGGACGCTCATTAATATTCATTTCATAAAAGCATTATCTCAGTAAGGAAGAATCTTTCTGAATGAAAGAAGGGCAAAATGTTAACAAAACAAAGTAGTTTCACTCAGGAAACAGAGTCAACCCCATGCTAGCTTTGTGTGTGTGGAGGTATCTGTGGCTGAGATATGACAAACCTCGCACATCCTCGGTATCCTACACGGCAATATCCGCAAGCCTTTTGCTCACAAGGATTTGACACATGTTGAAGATAGGCCAACATGAACAGTTTTGTTACAGACTTGTGCCCAGAGAAGTTAAATGGCATTCTTGGCCACAAAGCCGTTTGTGGCATAGCTGGAAATAACCTCCCAGTAACATTTGGTTTACCACTCCATCCAGTCACCAGTCTACGTGCTCCCCTGAGGCCATTCCATTTCACTTCCTAAATTATTATTTCTCATTCTGTGTTCCTGACATTATCTTGATGTTCTTGGCATATGTTAATAACCCCCACAGGGCAGATAAACTGTTCAGATGGCCTCAAACTAATAAAAGAAGGGTTCTTACAAAGTGTAGAGGAGATTCCCTGGAAAGCCATTAACACTCACAGTGATTCACTCAGTTTTCCATGGATTTATATTTACTCTGACAGCAGCTTTGCTTATTGCATATTAACACATTTCACATCTGTTAAATCTCCAGTAAATGGTCATTTTCCCTCAATTACTGTCCAGGTTGGCATCAACGGTATGTGTTGTGGGATGCAGCACAGTAATGCACCTGTTGGGTTCAGGGCATGTGTCCAGCTCTGAGGCAAACTTCACTCTCCCTGTTTTTGTCACAAAGGCAAAATACTGATCTGAACATGTTCTTGCATTTCCCACTGTTCCTCTTACCAACCCAGTCCTTTGTATCAGCTCTTCTCTTCTCATCATAGACTTTGACTAGTTCCAGAGAAAGACACAGAGGTCCTCAGCTGCTCTTTCTTGCTCCCTGCTTCCACATCTGCCTCTGACATGGAGGCAGCAGAAACAGAAAACCTTCCTAATGCAGACTGCTTTGCTACTGACAGCAATGTTTCATCTGGGACTTCCCAGGAATCATGAGCTAACAGCATGTCTGAGATGTGGCTTGAATTCACAGTCATGAAAGCACTGAATGCTGTGTCTTACACAGCTGTTGTCATCTTAAAGTACACTCCAAGTTAAAAGGCTGGGTTTACACATGCAAACATACACACACACATATGTATATATACATATAAACAGTAACACAAACCTTCTTCCAGGAGTGTAATTGCACAGCTCATGCCTCCAGCTACTAAAAGGCAATGGCTATGAAGCTGCTGTGTGTCTCTACATAACGACAGTTTTTATGTGTTTACAGAGTTTTCTTGCAGTGTAATTCCTACCGCCGTGTTGTGTCAGCAGCTTTCCACTCCATCAACAGTCTTGTGGGCACTGGGAAAGCAGAAATTACTACTGGAGTACAACAAGATTGTATTGGATAAATGTGCATGGATTTCTTTTACCAGTGGGGACTGACATAAATCAAATACTGAGGGGTTAGGACTACTCAGTACATAGCAAATGAGCAGAGAAGCATCTGAGCTGGCGGGCTGCCTTTGGATAAAGACAGGACAAAACTGATGTTTATGATTAGGCTTCCTACAACCTCTGATGCTTCAGAGCTGGAGGTTCTACCCATGCAAAGGAGAAACAAAACAACCCCAGCAACTAGTCAGACAGTCTTATAAAGCCACTGCCTTGATGACTGACAGCACAAATGAAGAAAAAGCCTGGAGGAGCAGACAAGTTGGTCCTTGGAATCACACACACACAAAAGATAAATATTTTCTTTCATACATATGCCAATTTTTGATGAAACAAATGAAAGAGAAACTGCCCTAGGACAGCATTTTCCATGTGTTATCACTTTGTGCTCTGACTTAACATACAGCACTACACTTTATGGAAACACATTCAGCAGTGTTTGAGAATAAAAGGAATATGATTTGGTTTGTTTTGTCGGTTGCATTTGGGTTGGGTTTTGTTACTTAAAAGAGTTGAGTTAGCAGGAACCAGCCCCCAGCTCCAACAGGAATTAATGACAGTGTTATGAATATACTTAATATGTATAAGTATATTTAAATAGAAGTATACTTTTAATTGACTCCCAGCTATAATTAAGCAATTATAGGCAATGGGGTGAGAGATGTTTAAAAGCTACTGGCCACAGCTGTTAGCTACCACACCTCAGTCAGAAATCAGCACACCCTCAGCTGGGGGATTTAAGCAGACTGATTTTATCACAGCAAAGTGTGAGTGCTCACGTCTTCAGTTACTCAGGTGAGAAATCAGTAACTTCTGGGATCAGGGAACTAGCATTGCTACAGCTCGCCACGGATCTGGAAAGGGCATATCTAATTGTGCCCACCAATTTGAGCTGTTCTTTCTCCAGAGGTGACTGCCAGAGCTTCTATCTAGCTCATATTGGTACTAATCTCCCTCTGAGGGCTGCCAAGATAGCATGCATTCAAAATGCTGAAAAATTATTTTAATTAAAATGATATTCAGGGGTCCCATATTCTTTGTCTCTCTCTAATTATTGTAGCACATTTGTTCAGCTAATGGATGCTTTTTCTAACTGCCAGCTCCCAAATTAAACATGAAACACTGGGGTTCTTTGCTTCTTCTTTCTTATCAAGACATATTTCACTGCCACTCCATCTTAGGAATTGCATAGGCTCTGCAAGGAGCATCCACCAACATCTCGTTGCATAAATCTCAGAGGTGAGCCTTGCCAAGAGCGTCTGAGTGAGTGCAGCATGTGTTGCATGGATGCAACAGCAGCAAGAACATACTTCAGAGCTTAAAGTAAGCAAGAAGTAATCACTACAAAATCATCACCAGTGAGCACAAAACACAGCAAATAGAGGTGTTAAGCAAGCAATAGCAATTTGGACACAGCCACCTTCCTAAGCAAGCAGTGCTTAAAGACACAGTGAAAAACCTCTTCCAGAGCAGGGTTTGTACAGCAGTTCATCATGAAGCTTTCTTGTTCCATCAGCTCTCATGCAGGGAGAGCTCATTTCACAAGCATGGACATCTAACAAAAGTTGGAGAGGATTTCTAACATGGCAGAGTTTTGGAAACCTGAATACCTACTGAGTCTCTCCTGCAAAGGTTTTGTTTAAAACACTGTATTTTTCAGGAGGAGATTTGTGGTAATTACTTCAACATATATGTGCTGTATTTCTTTGCTTCAAAAATGCAGGCTAACAGCCTAGCAGCTGGATCACAGTGAACCTTTGGAAGCTCTTATCCAGAAATCAAGATTTAACTTAAGCACACTAAGCAGAGTCTGTGGGCACACAGGTTTTTCCAGTCTTTCCCAAAAGGCTGCTTTGATGTGTACTTAGTCAACAACCAACACAGAGAATAAACCAAAAATATTTCAGAGCCTGCAACTATTGCTGCTGTTCTCCCTCCTCAGAGGCTATGATCTACAGGAGTAGGTGCAGCAGTGTGCAGAGTGTAGACTGGGATTGGACTGGTTCCTGATGGCGTCCATCCGCAGTGCTCCCATGCATAGAAGCTAAAGACCCTGCACAAAGTCAGAGGATGTACAGTAGATTTCTACAACCATAGCTGTAGAAGATACTGTCTAAGTTTAAGGCTGATCACTAATAAATAGTGCTGCAAATGCAAGCTAGCACAGAAGCAGCCTCATCAACTTGTTCCCCCATGGTAAGCCAAAATAAGATTCCTGCCATTCCCTCTGTAAGCTCACAGAGGGAGATGGCCCCCAGAGCACAACTGCTACACAAAGGATCCAATGACATGATCAGAGGGTGCAGGGACAAAGGACACATGGGCAGGAGAGGACAGAATAAGGATTGCTGAGGAGAAGGAGGTCAGTGGAACCAGCACTTGCACTTTCAGAGAGGACATGACTGTCTTCAAGAAAAGGGATGGCTTTATCATTAGCCACATAAAAACATTCTTCACTGTCTAAACGTTTCAGTGTATCAGTCTGACATTTCCAAAGTGATAACACAGCCACAATGGCCTCAAAACCACTGTGTACTTAAGCCTTAGAAAAAGACTTGCTGAAGACACTGAAATGGTGTCCTGAAGGGTCAAACCCCCAAACATGCCAAGGGCAAGCTCCAGACCATGAACTGGGCACAACAAGAGAGAGGCTCCCTAGCCCTCTCCGAGCCAAGGACTGCTCAAATCATAGCCACAGCATCTGGGAAGATAGCAGACAGAGGAGCAAGTCATGAGTCCCTGGCTAATCTGCCATGGAATCCCATTTGTGGGAAACCCACAGCTCACAGCACCTGTACTCCAGTTTGAATTGCTGTGTTGGGAATGTTAGACCTGTGCTTAAATCATTTAACTGTCTTTACATGTGCAGTGTAAAACCCACAACTGGATGACTGAACCTGTGACCACATCTTGTACATAAGTTAGGGTGGTGACTGAAGAAACCACTGCCAGAAATATTAATTATAAAATATATAAGAATACACATTTTTATGACAGATGGTGCACAGACACCCAAGTGCTTCACATCATAATTAGAAAGACACTGCCTGGGGCCTGACCTGTGCACCCAGTGTCTGGACAGATGGAACTGTTTCTAGCCGTTAGAGGTTAATGCATTTGCACCAGGTGTGTCAAAGAACTTTGCCAGTGTTTCATTTACTTAACATGTCAGAGGGGGTGATGAGTAAGAACACGATTCTTTTACAGTCCAAAGGAAGAGGCAGTGGTGATTGTGCAGCTGAGAAGTACATGTGACAACTGCTTGCATAACAGACTGGAGACATGTTTGGGTTTTATCTTGATAATGTAACTTGTCCAGTAACAACCAGGTGATGAAGTGTCCCAGGAAGTTTAATAATTTCCAAGAACATCCCACTGCAAACCAGACTCTTACCCACAATGAGTCCACTTGTACCAAGAAACAGCTGTGAAGAATGCTATTACAAAACCCAGGACTTTCTGGGTATAGCCCTTGCCTAGAGCACAGGCAAAAGACCTGGCATTTCCTGACAGCATTAGCCCCCCTGGGTCTGTGGGGACCTGCCCAGGAAGTTTTGGAGTGGCAATTTTATTAAAAGAGTAAAGTCATCAACACATGAAGTTGTCAGTAAACACAGAAGTCACTATGTGGAATTTATCTCCATTTCCCTGCAAGTATGGCACTGAGGCCAAGGCTCACAGAAAACATTGGATTTAACAGAATCTGATGCTAAGTTGTGTGGCATTCGGTTCAGGCTGTGAGGTGCCTGAAAACGTTCTAGAACAATCCACAGCAGTTATCCTGACAAGATTCCCAGTCAGGAAATAGTATCCATCTAGAGAAAACCAGAGGCAGAATGATCTTGAGCAGAAGTAGCAAAGTCAGAGTGGGGCCTTGCCCAGCACTACAGATAACCAGAAAAATATGCAGAACTGAACTGAGACTGGTCAGTCAGCTGCCTTGAATAGAGGATGAGTAGGGGGTTTTAAACACTACTGTCCTCGGAAATAATCCTAAAGACATGTTTTCATTTCTCAGTGTGCTCAGCTTTCCATTTCAGGGACAGTTACAAAACATGCAGTTGTCAGATGGCTCATTAAGAGTCTCAAATCAATTGCAAACAAAAGGCAAATATTTTCCATATACTTCAAGCATCTGCAAGGCATTTCATTTCATTTCATTTCTGCTTCCTTAAGGTGCATTTCCCTATACAGTATCAACAGCATCAGTCAGGTGAATACAGATAGAGAGCTGCCTAAGTAGTAGGTGAGTAGAGCTTACTAAGTGTTAGCAACATTTCATTTGCTGCAGTGAACAAACTGTTTTCTAACACAATGTTTTTATTATCATGTGACACTTCTTGAGCAAATCTCAAGAATTAGAAGTGTGCATGAAATATAAGCATCCATCTTAGGAGATGAATCTCGTTTTCTGTCTTTTTTCCATTTTAAAATGGAGCAAAGAGCTGAAGATGTGACACACTCCACTGAATAGATGTACCTGAAAAATAACAGGCTGTCACACCACCACCCTGGATAGCTGTCACTCAGCACACCAAGCAGCCTGCCTCCTTCACCATCTGCCTGCGGCACTGGAGGGGTAGGTGTGCCGGGTTACACCCCTGCTTCCCCAGGGGACAAAAGAAACCTCATCCAGGTGAACAGAGAGGGACTTGGTTTACCCCTCCCAGGAGGGGTCCCCTGGCTCAAAGGGGGTCTATTCCTCTCCCCCTTCCTGTCCAGCATGCCTATAAAAAGGAAGATGCTGCAGCCATTTGCTCTTGGCTCCTGCCTCACCTGTTTGAAATGACCAACAGCCGCTGCTGGCCTCCTGGTTCTGCCAGGTGGTCAGGCCTGGGCTTCTCCCTGCCACATCCAGGCTTCTCTGAAGGACTGAAATCCACATGCATTCAGGGAAATAGAAATCCATCCAAATTTGGGTTTGTATATTTCCCTATTCATCCTTATTCCTTACCCTTGTAAATCCTCCCTGTTACCACTGTATAACATTTACTTCTCCTGCTTCCAAACTGACTCCAGGTTATTTTTTGGTAGATTTACCTCCTTCTCTTTTCCCCTACCCCTTTTTTTTCTTTCTCTCCTTTTTTCTTATCAGGGAAAAGGAAGGGGGGGCGGGGAGGGAATTCTTGGTTTGCTACCATCTGAGCTCTTAAATTCCAGTTAAGGCTCATACCACAACAGTAGGAGAAAATAAAACAGGCTTCACCTCCATTCAGAATGGCAACAGAATCGCATACATCTGCAGGGATGCTTTTATTCCAACATACAAGATTTCTCTGCTCAAAAGCTCTCCTCAGCATCGTGGTCAGCACATACGCACATGTACCTGCACAGAGATGCTGCCCAGGACAGGTCAGAGTGGGCATCTGTCAGGCTCAGTGAAATGCTTTTGAAATGATCTGTGTGAGGAAGTGGTGATAAAAATGGAAAGCCAAGAGGATCATCTTTAGGATGAGAAAACTATCAGAGCGCATCTTCCACTCAAAAGATAGGAAAACCCTTTGGAAAAACCCCACAGAACACCTCTAGAGGCTTTTGGTTTTAAACCCAGTACAACAAGAGGCCTACAGATATAGGATGAAGTCCAGGTAAGGGCTGCACAGGACACAGTGGCTCACCAGAGTGCTCAGATAGTTCCAGCTACAGCTAAAGGATTTAGATTATTATGGCAATCAATTATAAAACTCAATTCAGGAATCAAGCTAATACTAATATCATTTGCTCCTAAATAAGCACAGCTCTGTTATCCCCACTTTGAGCCATTCTACATGGCTAGACAGAGGAAGTCGCAACTTCTCTGGTGAGCACTCCCAGGAATGGCACAGACCAAAGAGGCTGTTTGCCTGACCTAATGCTCTCCCATCCAACACACAGGCTATTTGAACTGGCTGCTCTCTGCTGCCTGGGCAGTTGGCACTATGTCGCTGCATCCAAGGCCCCTGCCTGACTTTCACAATCTTTGATGTTTCACCCCACAGGAAGAGGGGTCAGCATATCTCAAGCAGGATGGTGACAGCACTCTCCTGATGAGTCCAGGTAGCCACACAGGCACAGTTCACAACACTCAGACAGCTGACACACTTTCCTGCAATAGGAATCTTGTGCCTTGATTATTGACAGAAACTTGGGTAAATCCCAAGCCCTATCTGCAAAGAGCACTTGGAAAGCTCTGACTCACTGCACACCGGTGGCACAGCGCTTGAACTAGTTCTGCAGACAGCCTGCAACAACAGCTGAGAGGTGTGACCTTTCTCACTCAGTTCAGAGCAGCAGGCTGTTAATTCTGAAAGCCAGTGATAAATCAACGTCAGCTTCATCAGCAACCTAATGATGTTAAGCAAGAGGGAAGATCATGCTCTGAAGTAAGCAGCTCCAGTAGCTCATGAACAGAACGTAAGGATAATGTCAATGAGGCTTTCCCCAGATACTCCCAGCTGGGAAAAAGAATATCAAATTCTGCAACTTAAGCCCAGCCTCCTACTGTCAAGAACAACTACATCACACAGAATCTTCAGCAGATTACTGAAGTGAACAGGCAGAGCTAGGCAAGCCTCTCCACTTCCCTCACTGGGAAGCTGTTGCTGAGTTTCGCTCCTCTGATAGTTAAAAATTGTTTTTCTGTCTAAATGTTTCCTCCTCCAGATCATCTGTTTATACATTAAGAAAAGTCTATAATTGAAACAGTCCTAGAGCATTCCCTGGTTTTTATTCTCCAGACAGGTAGTAATCAAATCCTCTCAGGCTTTGTTGTTCTAAACCCAACAGCCAAACTCTTCATCTCACCTCTTTAGAAAGGCACTCTGTTCCTCACGCCACACCACTTCCATTTGTCTGATTTGCAAGAGAATCCAGCTCATTCCTTCCCTTTAGGAAAGGGCTATCTTAATCCTCCTTTCTCTTGATTACAACTCCAAACTGAGTCATCAGCATAATGCACTAGTACAGGTCTTCTTTTATTCCAAAGGTCTATTATACTAAATTGGCCCCCAAACCAACAGGAATTTCTCTAGTAACTTCTCTCTAGCCAGCATTTCATCTTGCAGTGCTAATTGTTGTCATATCCTCATTAGCCAATTCCTTACTCATCTCAGATTTTTTTCCTCCTAATCTGACTCATTATATATAACATTTTTCCATACAATAGAAACATTAAGGTCAATTAAAGAGCTATAGATTAACAGAAAATATATTAAAGGAAAAGTACAGGCAAATACTTCTGTAAGTCCTTTTCCAGAACATCCAGAGCCATGACAGAGAGAAAGTATCTGCAAATACTGGCCTGTCCCCCAATGGGGACTATGCAGCCCCCTTTTCCCTTTCTGTCTCACTCCCACTCTAGGCACAGAAGATGATTGTGAGCTTGGCTCACACCTCAGCTGTGGTTATTTCTATTGCAAGAGCACTTGTGCCAAAGCTGATTTCAAAGGATGTTGGCTGCCCATCTAAAACTGCTGATGAAGGTAGTTTTATGCCAACATTTGGCAGTTTCCACTCAACTGACAGACCCACTTCTGCTCCCAGTTGCGACGTGGGAGGGAGTGACCAGTGCCTCCTTAAAACTGCTAGAGCAGTGTTTGCCAGGGCACACTCTGCAACGTGCTAGAGGTGGTATTTTACATGGATCTACCTGAGTCAGGAGATGCAGTGAATTAAAGCCAATCAAAGCTATGGCTCCATGTTACAGATGACAATGAAATGCCACCAAGAACTGCAGCATGCCCTTGTTCAGCCCACCACTGCTGGCACCAGCTCCTGCCTGAGCTTACAGAGAGCTGTAAGCTCAGGAATTCACACTGAAGAAAAACCATCACTTCATTTTTGTTTCAGAAGACTCTTTCTTTCTGCCTCTACCACTCTGCCAGGGGCAGTTCAGCATCCAAAGGCAAGAGGAGATAGATGCAGGGCCAAGTGCTGCATGATACGGTGAATCCAGTCAGTATGTGCCAGTTAGTCTCAGAGATACATCATGGTTTATTTCACCCCTGAAGTAAACATACAGGTGGGCTCAGAGGTATATATACTGCAAAGTTTACAACTTAAAAACCATGAGATAAATGTGCAGCTTAGGAAGGGCAGTCTCCCTATGTCAATCTACAAAATTAATCCATTGCCAGCAACACCTGCATAAGGAATTTTGGTCCTCAGCTCCCTGATGTCTTATTCCCTCCCCTGCCCATGCCTAAGTACCATCATGCCCTCATGGTGCTGATATGCCTGCTTGCAGAACTGCACTGTGAAACAGGTCACTCTGCAGCCCTGCCTAGTGCCCACTGAGGCTGTGAGCAATTGGTGGGCATAGCAGAGAGGAGCTTGGAGCACAGGGGTAGAGAAGAGGAGGCCAATGCTAGAGGACAGACTGAGTTTGGATACTTAACTGGAAAGTTCTATGTCAGCACAATTTATAGGACTAATCTGTTTTCAAATCCCTCTGGTTAGAAAGTGCAGAAATTTAGAGGGAAAAATCCAGTGTAAAAAGTAAGGATCCTGTTTTCCATCTCCCAGGTTCAGAAACCCTCAGAAACACCACCTTCATTTCACTCTCTACTAACTCCACCCCAGAAAACAAAACCTGGACATATTTCCCAAGAAGCCAAACTGTTGGTCCCTGAGTTTTTTTTATGTATCTATCATTGTTTTTGCCTACAAGTTAATTTCTTGCTAGGAATTCATTGGCTTTGTTTTTGTATAAACACTAAACATGTGTAAATATTTGTGACATAAATATTATAATCTACCATGGTAAATGATTTCTAAGTGAAAGCTGATCTCAATCAAGCTTCTCATATCAGTGCTAGGGATAACTGAAAAACAAAAAGAAAAGAAAAAGATGCTGTATAGAATCCAGTTTTGCTTTATACAGCATACCATCTTTTATGTCCTGGACCATCCAGCCTCGCCAAGAATGACTTCAGCTGGAAAATATCCTGGTAGGAGATGTGCTTGTAACTTTAGATACCATGAAGCACAAGTCTGAAACTTCAAATTTCAGCAGTTTGCTCATAACAGTAAGGGGCAACAGAACTCCACTTCAGCTGAAAGATAAACTCAAATAAAGTATAGTAAAAACATTATTGCAGAGTAGTCCATCTAGCAAGCAGTAACAGAAACCAATGAAATGAAATTAAAGCAAGCTTAACTCATTTACAAAATGTAAAAAGAACTTGGTGCATCCCAGTTCAGAGATCATACTGCTCCTCTGCAACAGCCCTCTCCAAAACATGGCTGAGCACCCCCTGCCCTGCTCTGCCATGGGATCTTTGACCCCATGACTTGACCCTCATCACCCTGCAGGGCTGATCTGGCCTTATTGCCAGTTCCCAAGAACGACTGCCAAGCCACGTGCCAAAATATGGATCTGAAACAGAGATCACAGAAAACTCAGACATCTGCAGAAGCAGAGACAGAACTAACAGTGACCACAGGGCTCAGTCATTATTCAGTACAAGAGGATGATGGGCATGATAATCATCTTGTTTGCAGCACTGTGATTTACTCCAACTTAGAGGTTCTTTCCCTGTTGTTAAAACGGCTCCTAGGATCCCTTGCCAACACAGGGGGGGCATAAAAGACACACCACAGAAAGGCTACTCTTACGGTTGCCTTAAACATGAGTCTTGATGCTCTGTTAACCCTTTGCATAACTGCCCTGGCAGCTCAAATGCTGCTGGCAGTCCTTTGGCAGGTCACACAACAGAAATTACATACCAGACACAGACTGCTAGAAAAGCAGTCACCAGAAATGTATCACTGAGTGCACTTACTACTCTGCTCCTCCACCTCTCCATCTGCATACTTGGAGGCAGTAATCCTTCCCTTCCCAGAACAGCATGAGATCAGCGTACAAGATGTAGGCTCTTCACAAGAGGTTGCTTACACAGTCACGTCTGCTTGGCTGTGGGAAGGAATACCTCTGTGCACAGGTTTGCCTGTCTCCCACTGAGGGCCACATTTATGCCAACTACAAATGAAGATATTTTCCTGATTTGTTTAATCCAACTTTAGCATAACTGCTTCCTAAAGTGATGGTCACACCTTCCCACCACTTCTATCTTCATGTTCCCAGTTTCCTCCTCACCACGATGTTAAAAACTATGTGACTGTGTGATAAAGGAAATGACTTGCTGAAATTTCACCCAGTCACCAAAAAAAGGAGCAAAAGATGGGGTTGCAGCTGGGCCAGCTCTCTGACCCAACAGCTCACTATGCAGCCATGCTTCTCACTGGGCACTGACACAGAGGAAGCAGAAGGAACACTGACTGCCTCAAAGCAAGAAACTGCAATGGAACTAAACCTGATTTTAAAATACTGTAACAATGGCTGAGAGTTTTATTTCAAGTGGGTCAGCATAGCTCAGAGTTATAAAGCTCAGAGCCCAGTTATAAAGTGGTGCTACACCAAAACCATTCGTCTGCAGGACCGCAGGGACACCACTGCACTGTGAAGCACGCTGTACAAACAGGGCCCTCAGGCTCCCTTCAGAATGAAGTCAAAGGTATCTGTGTCACATATTAATAATGCTGTGTAAAGGAAGAGCACAAAAAGCAGCTACTGTTGTCTGACAGTGGTGATACAGACACCCCTGCAAAACCAGCAAGGTCGATGGTCTGTGAGAAGCAAGGAAGCCAAACCTTACTGAGACGGTTTGCCTTTGCAGCACCAAGCACTCAAACACCATCATACTTTCATTTCAGGGAATGCTTGGCCCTGATGTTTTTGCAGCTGTCTTTTGTGGGTTTATTATTTGTACATTCAGCAACTGTTTTCTACACAATGCATTATTGCTTTATCAGAAGCCTGAGTCTGTAGGGCATGGCAGGCACAATGATTGACGTTACATTTCTGATATTAACTCTAGCCACACACTTCTATCTGGTTTTAAACTCTGTTTCTTTCTGATGGGCTCTGGCTGCCAGACACTGCCCTGAACCCCAGCCTGGGGAAGCACCTGTACCCCACAGGGCCTTGTCATTTAGGACTTAGAACAAGGGCAGGAGTGTAAGTCTGCTGGCAGGTCAGGTTTAAGTCTCCCTTGGTCCTGGGTGCTTGTTGGGATAAATCTGCTGCAGGTGATGCTGTTGAGAGCACAGTTCTGCCCAGCAGCCTCTCAGAGAGAGGAAACCAAAGCTAGAGCTTGGGTTAAAAACCATTTGTTCCTTATCTCAGAAATATCTTCTAGCAAGCCAGTTCACCCTTCTGAACATCCTGTGGTCAGATGAGAACAGCACCAAGCACCACCATGGCATAAAATCGGGGTGCTTACACAGTAACTGCCTGCATCAGTGAACCACTGAGCTAATGCCAGTTTTCCAGTTCCCTTTAAGTATGGCATCCAAAATGTGACTTCAATAATTAGGGTTACAACAGCTCAATTTAGGACTCTGGTGAGTTAGATTGTAACAAAGGCCTATTAAAAGGTGTGCAAGCAGCTACTTGCTGGTTTTAATTACAAAAATCCTCAGGTATGTTCCTATTGCTTTCCCCAGCCTCCTTTTAACACATTGCAGTCACAAGGGTGATGTTAACTGTGCTGGGAGGACGGTGGCTGATGGTAGCATTATCTTTAGGTTAACCCAGTGACACAGAACTCAGAGGGCTGCCTGTGATTTGGAGCCATCTTTTTTCCTTCACACTTATCAGACATATAAACTGGGGTGTGAAGCAGCTTCTTTGCCCTTCCTATTGTCTTGTGCCTCTGTGCTGAACAGGAACGTCAGAAGCAAATGGCATGATGTTAGCAAGCTGAAAGATGTGCCACAAAAACTGAAGGGCCTTTATGTGAGAGGCCAACTGCTTCCAGCCGGAGGAGTTTGTCAGGAGCTGGACAGGAGGCTTGAACACACCCACACAAGTGTCCCATCCCCCTCCATGGGCATGGTCCTGCATCCTATGGGGTCCCACTCACTCCCGGGCTTGCAGTCAGCTAACATGCTGCTTGCTAGCCTACTCGAAACACCCTCTCCCCTTCTATTTCTTGGGCCTCAAAGGCCCACAGGGCTGTTGTTACTGCAGCTGGCTGTAACACTAGTCATGCTTTTCCCCCAGAAAACACTTGATGTGCCTCCTTTGCCCGCTCTTCCCTGATGTTCTATGTTCTATGGTGTTGTCCACTGTAAAGAATGTGCTAATTGGCATTGGACACATGGACACATCCCACACAGGGAGGTGGTGGAGTCACCATCCCTGGAGGTGTTCAGGAAACATGTGGACATGGTATTTCAGGGCATGGTTAAATGGCCATGGTGGGGTTAGGTCAATGGTTGGACTCTATGACCTTAGAGGTCATTTCCAACCAAACCAGTTGTCAGATTCTGTGACATGTCCACCTGGACACTTACTACAAAGCTGCCATTGCTCATAAGCCCATGATTAGCCAAACACTGTATCCTCCCTTGCTACAAGAAGAAAATTATGAGTAATCCTCGAATTCCACTGGGAAAGAGCCAGTTCAGCTCTTTGCTTTCCCCATGGTCTTAGCCTTGATGACTAATATGGTAATCCTAGATTCTCAACAAAACAAAGTTTGTATGTGACTGGTGCACATCAGTGCCTCAAGGGTGCATCAAGGATGAACTTTCTGCTTTTCTGTGATAATTAGGTTGGGTTCCAGCAATTTAGATCCTCAAAGGGATTCCCATCCCTTATACTGAAACTGTTCAGCACTGATTGTTTTCAGGCTCTGAAAGTGAAGTTTTTGAAATATCCAGGGGGTGGCTTGCAGCTTTCCAGATCATTCTGAGTGGAAAGTGACTAGAAGGGTAACTCAGGGTTTAGCTGCAGTGAATAACCTGGTATAAAACAAAGTCCTGTTCACTTTGGATTAAATGGCTTTGTAAAGCCTGCCTGCAATAGCAATGTGAGCTCAGTTTCTTTTACACTAATGAATTACCAGTAGCAGAGACAAGGCTATACAGGGCACTGTTCTGGAGTAATTACACACAGCTCAAACACTCATGAAGGAAACTATCCAGGGACAGCTACTTAATTCATATCTCACTCTATGTTTGTCAAGCATAACAAGCTTGAATGCTGCAATTTTGTGATGAAGCCCAGGACAGCTTAAATTTCCTCACTGGCAAAATGAGGAGCTTCCAGTAAACTCTATTTCTGCCACCTTCTCCTCTCTAAAATGCAAGAAGAATAATATACCTTTTTTTAAAAAAGAAAGAAATTCTGCTTTTTGCTTTCTAGATTTGAGAGATGAATTGGTTCACCATAAAGAAATGCCAACATCTGATGGGTGGGAGAAGGCAATGCAGTTGAGAAGATGAAGAGAGAAGAGAGTAAAAGCCTCACTCTTCTGGCAGTTTGATCGACTCAGAAGATGACTTCAGAGCACTGTGAGGCAAAATTGGTCATTAGAGAAGGAATTCTGCAGTCCCACACATGCTCGCTTTTAAGGTGCCGCTTTCCCTGAGCTTTATTTACCTGTGCCAAGCTTCAAAGGTGATTCACAAAGCAAGTGCATTTCTGTACGAATTTGACAAGCAGAGTAATAACTCTCTTCTTCTCATATGATCCTAGTATCTGGCAAGAAACTTAAAAAACCCCTATTTCCAGCAAATTACCGTGCTAAGTGCAAACAATTGAGTGCCATTTTCATAGCGATGCACTTTCAGCTATCATTAAGTCTGTGTGAGAAAAACAACCACAAACCTACTGGAGCACACTGAACCCCCGCTGGAGGTTTTACTGTATCACACACATCAAAAAGAAAACCTAACAACAAAACCAGAAACAACAACAAAAAACCACAAACAAACCAAGCAATCAAACCAGCCACAAAAAAAAACACCACCAAAAAAACCAACCCCAAACTTTCCTGGCATGCAGAAGTGCTGTGCTCAGAAAAGGCAGCCAACACAATTCTTCAAGAAATGTGCATGTACAAATGCTCATTTTTATGCACTGAACTACTTCAGTTGACCTCACTGCAATCATCTGTATCTATTAAGTTTAGGGGAGTGAAAAAGTCTGAAAGACTGGGAACTAATCTAGTATGTTTCAACTCCTTTGGAAGTGCTTGGGCCTAAAGAAGAAGTGGATAAACAAAAACATTGCAGACTCCTAATTTTCACACAGACCCCTAAGGAGAAACAGCAGTGGAAACAGACAACTAAGTGACACAGTCTTTGGACAGGGGTGGTGAGACAGGCTACAATATGAGTGATTACCAATTTTATAGCTCTCCTTCCCAGTAACACACATGTTCAGCTTTGTGATTACAGATGAGACATGAGCCTAGACTTTGTAGTCCTGCAGAGAAGACTGCTAGTCTAAACAGCATGTCCTTCACAGCTCAATACTGGACTTGTTCCCTTAGGAAAGATCACATCAGTGCCAACTTCTTCAGTTTCACTTTAAAAATTAAAAACTGAACTCTGCTAGGATACCAGGAACCTTTTAACACCACTGTTCCACGTAAGGTTATGGAACAATGAAACATGGAAGAACATCCAGTGCCTGGGCAGTGAGAGATCATGACATCAGGCTGGTCTGATGCCTAACGACAAATCACTTTCCTTCTGAAAGGGTCTGACTGCCCACATTAATTCACTACTCCTCCTCTCTCACAACTCTCAGTGTAAGGACATACAAACCTGACCTTAAAAGATTGTTCTCCCTGACCAAACAAAAGATTAGTACCTATGATAGAAGATAATCAATAATTAAAGATACAAAAGCAGTATGGAACTCCCACTGATTTTGAGAGAACACGGATGCTTCCAGAGTGAATTAAAAATCAGATGGCCACTTTGAATTTCCTCACTCAAAATCCTCTCCAGCAGTGCTTCATGGTGTAAAGGACATTAGCATTTATTCAGCATCCTCGTAGTTAGCAGACACTGCTATTTTGCTCTTAAGATACATATTATTCATTGTCTTTGTTTTATGTATGGCTGTAAACATCATGAGAAAATGTGAGTATGATTGATTTCAGCTTAGGCAGAATTCCTCCCAATATCCTACTGGGAATTAGTGCAGCAAGGACTGGAGTGATATCCACCAGCATCTTTATTTTTCTGTGAGATCTCCTTGCTTCTTGCAGCTGTAGGAAGCAAAATACATCAGGCTCCTCATCCTAAACCTAAACGAGATGACAAGCAATGTGTTGTGAATTGATCTGGAAAGAGCTCTCAGGAAGAAGGCTTTATCTCACATATGTACTGAATGGGGAGCTCTGCAGAGGCAATGTGAGACAGGAGAGAGAGGACCCAGGGATGGGAACTCAGACTGAGTAATAGGAAAGGAAATTGGAGCTGTGTGAAAAAGGAGATGCAGTGGGTAAGGACAGCCATTTTGGGGCTGCCATCCCTGGAGATGGTCAAGAAGCACGTAGATGTGGTGCTTCAGGACAGAGATTAGTGGTCATGGTAGTTGGCTTACACTTGGACTCAATGATCTTGAAGGTCTTTTGCAACATTAATGATTCTGTGATGCTAGAATTTTGAGGCAATTTGTTGGGTGTGTTCAATGCATTTCAGAAGGCATTTCCTTTAGTACATGAGCAGACAAATAAAACTTCTCTTTCAGGAGGAATTATAAAAGATTAAAATCAGGGGAAAAAAGCCCTAGTTATTAAAGCTAATATTATTTTAGTCATTATTTTACAACAGTGTGTTTACATTTTGGGTTGCCTCATACCTCTCAAATTCACAGGCAAAGTACTTATTTTTCAGCACATGATTGAAATGTGGTATTTCTCTGCCACGTGTTTGACTTTAGTACTACACACAGTTTCTGGATTTAACATTTGGTTTACAGAGTTGCTTTGGTTTTGAACTCACAGTGGCCTCTGCCACCATCCTTTACCTCACAAAAGTATTTCAAAGATGTGTTCCTCAAACAGTAAACCTAAAGCACTTTAACCAGTATTCAGCAAGAAACTTTCTGTGGTGTAAGTTTTCAAGCCAATTCTCTTTCAAAGAGTGTGAAGAAGCATTCATAGCATTTTTAGTACTCCCTGCCATCACAACCCACACTTTACAGTATTTTTATTGGAGGCAAGAAGAAGGAAACATACAGAATAACCACATTGAAAAGAGCCATGGTTTAACACTATAAAACACTAATTCTGCCTCATCTGCCGCAGCATACAAACTCTACTGTATGCAGTCCAGGGACAGACAGCATTAAAAGTGTTGGCATTTTTATAGTGCTTTCTATCTTCAGACTGCTGGCCTAAATCAGCCATCAAAAACTGCTAGTCTCTTCAGAAAAACTGGAAGGGTGCTTTGGTGCAGACCACCTCTCCTAGAAAGCATGCAGCAGTCCATGCCTTTTTAAAACGTGCTTCAAGCTGAGCAAACAAAATCACCTATGACTGCTCTTTAATGCCTCTGGATCCTTGACAACAAATGCAATTTTTCATTGACAAAATGAGGTTTGGAGTGCTGCAGCCCTATCATGCAGTGCTGGAGTACCAAGGAGGACAGGGGTATACAAGCAAGCCAATGGGGAAGCTATTACGTACCTGCAAGCACCCAGTTACAACCTACTGGTGGCTATTCAGGGAGTCTGCCAAATCAGATTTCTGGACTTTCCTACCCTGAGACTCCCAAGGGTTTTACTCACAGGGGAAGGATGATCTGTTAAACCTACCACTGGCTGGGACAGCCTTGCTCCACCAGCACCACGTTTTGCTAACTTCCAGCCTGCAAGAGAAATATCCAGCGGGTTGTATGCAGCTTTGCCAGAAGCACTACCTGCACAGGAGGTGTTCCTGCCAGGAAAAGCCACAGGTATCGAGGCCTGCACAGATTCACACCCCAGATGTGACCCAGCTTTCTTGGCAGGGGTCTGAAGCACAGAGCTGGCCTGAGCCTTGGTTTGTAACCACAGAGCTAGCCTCATCCTGTCAACAGGATGAGTCAGCTCAATTAATTCCACTTGACAGATGTCGTGCAATTTCACCTGGTTTTCTCTCACCCAGAAAGAAAACTAGAAATCTGTAAATATTTAGGCTTTTAAAAAATAAAGAGGGCCAACTTCCTGAATATCATCCATGTGCAGCTCATTTACTGCTACAAGGAAACAGAGAGCAAAGTTGTTTGAGTGCCATCTGGACAAATAACTTCCATCGACACAAACATGTCTCAGCAAGCGCAGGTCCCATGGGCAGGACATTTGCCATCAGCCTTCAGATTCACATGACCCTTCTCACAAACACTTCAAGGCCTTTAGATTAGGTGTCTCTGTTTGCTCCTGGCACAGTGTTTTGGTGCATATTTCCTCATGGCTAGGAAAGAAGGGGCTTATCGACACATTTGACTTTGCTCCTACAAGCTCCATGAGACCCCAGTTACAGAACTGCTGCCCAGTACATGTCACATGCTGTTGATCTGTATATTTGACAGCCTTTTAACACATCCCTCCCCATTCCCAAACAGTAATGTCTTTCAAAACCTGTATTCAACTCTGGGTTTATGTAGTACATGCTACTTCTTGCTGGGTTGGGTCATGACAGCGTATGAAGGAACAGTGCACCCAAGACCTGCTGGAAAGACCTGACACGTTCTCAGGCTGACCTTGGCTCCAGGTAGTGAAACATGGTGTGCCAGTCAGTGGTCTGGTCTGTCCCAGCTGTTCCCCTACAAGACAGGCCATGCAGATGAAGGACAGCAGAGTCCAGGTGCATCACTTGCTTTCTCTGTCCATACTGGCATCACTGATGTCCATACTGGCAAGCATGATCAAGAGGAGTTGGTGGGGGTGAGGCTGAAGCATTCTCACTGCTTCCCTGCTATCACCTTCCTCTCTCCTAATCCATCTCCCACCCACTCTCTTCTACAAGCCCATACATTTCCTGAAAACTGTCTTGTCATTCTCTGACTCCCCTTCCTGCCCTTCAAGTGGCTTTTCTCCCTCAAAATGGAGTCAGGCTTACTCTTGCTGTCAAGAGCAGGAAGAAGGGGGATTCTCTGAACAGCAGTCCCTCTTCTCCAGCATCACTCTGCTGTATGCCTCCTGTGTTAGGGAAGAGGAGGGGGAAGGCAAGGTAATCTGTAGGTGTGCTAAACAGCTACACTGGTAATTGCATTACTAAAATCCTCTAATGTAAGACTGCCTAGAGAGAAGAAGGGGAACAGCTAAGCTGCCTACTCAATGCTTCTTTGTACAAACAAGTCCATGGAAATGTACGCAGTGTACCATGGAGACTGGCTTACGAGAGCCTCCTTACAATCTCTGACGCTCTCCACAATTACATTTGCTCTGTTTTTCACCTGCCCCTTTTATTTCTTTGTGCAGTATTAGCTAATCATTCTAAGGCAGTTCACACTTAGTCACAGTAACACACCACCTTTCTAGCAAAACCATCCATTTCCTGCATCAGTATTTTTCAAGAATAAAAGTCAAGAATCAAGAAGAGGAAGCTGTAAGGGGAAAAAAAATTAAGCATAACTCAAGGAAGATTTGATTGGTGATTAAATAAATAAATAACAAAAAAAAAACCAAACCACAAACCCAAACAAACCAAACCAACAGGAGCAACATGTGTTGATTTTGTTCTAGTGCAGGTAACCATACACATCTTTCTCTGATGTGTTAACTGTAACAGCACTTTTAGCTGATGGCAGCCAGGCTCAGGGTTTTTACTGCAGTTTAGATCAGACTTTCCTGCTGCAGGCCTCTCAAATCATGTGCACCACACAATCATTTTGAAAGAGCACTGTTCTGAAACAAACTTCAGAGCTTCAGTAACCACCTGCCTGGGTTCTCCCAAGCAGTGTCTCTAACTTCATCACACACTTGACTGCCTTTGCTCCCTCTACATAGTTGCCATTCATGGTCAAGACAGTCAGAAGCAGAGTCCTGAACCTGGAGGTTCAACTACGGATCATGATACTGTGATGCTTCAGCATAGGCAGCTGAAGGTGCAGATCTCGAATCACAGCATCACAGAATGTTAGGGGTTGGAAGGGACCTCCAGAGGTCATGGAGTTCATCCCTCTGACAAAGCAGAATCATCTAGGGCAGGCTGCAAAGGAATGCATCCAGGCAGGTTTTGAAAGTCTGCAGGGAAGGAGACTCCACAACCTCTCTGGGCAGCTTGTTCCAGTGACCTGTCACCCTCACCATAAAGAAGTGCCTCCTCATCCTCTCAGCCTTTCTTCATAGGAGAGATGTCCAAGTCCCACAATCATCCTTGTAGCTCTGCTTGTTTAAAGCATACATTTGGAGAGCATACTGTTAGTGACTTTTCTGGATATGTATTTATGCTGTTGTGTGAAAATAACTCAAGAAAAGGTATGCCTGGAAGTGAAAGAGACTTGGACTCTAGCTATGCCACCTGTCATTCAGGGACTGGAAGGCACCTCTGAACTGAGTCCTGCATGTTGGTAACTATGGCATTATTTGGCCAGGCCACAGTCACAGCTTTCTGAGGAGCAGCTGAGGGAGCTGGGGTTGCTTAGCTTGGAGAAAAGGGGACACCTTCTTGCTCTCTACAACTACCTGAAGGGAAGCTGTAGCCAGGAGGGGATTGGTCTCTTCTCTCAGGCAACCAGCACCAGAACAAGAGGACACAGTCTCAAGCTGCACCAGGGGAGGTTTAGGCTGGAGGTTAGGAAGAAATTCTTCCCAGAAAGAGAGATTGGCCATTGGAATGTGCTGCCCAGGGAGGTGGTGGAGTCACCATCACTGGAGGTGTTTAAAATAAGACTGGATGAGGCACTTGGTACCATGGTTTAGTTGATTAGATGGTGTTGGGTGATAGGCTAGACTCAATGATCTCAAAGGTCTTTTCCAACCTGGTTAATTCTGTGAACTGATGAAAAAAATGTTTTCCTTTATCAAAATAAAACCCAAGGAGCTAAAGTGCCCCGTGTAGCAAGAGAGCTAGCTGCCTGCAGTCAGACAGATGGAACAACACTCCCTCATGTGGTCTGTGAAATGCAATTCTTCCCAAAAAGCTGATTGGGAATCACCAAGTAATAAGGCTAAGCAAAAATAGTTTTTAGCCAAGTGGATACATCAGACAAGAGGCACAGGAAAACAGTAACAGGTAAATCGACTAGCCCATCAAAACCAGCTAATGAAACAGAAACTATTAACCAGCACAGCACATGCCCAGAGTTTTCCTCTCCAGAGGTGCCTTCCAACATTTTTTACTCTTTTCTTCCAAAATAATATTTTCATTTGTTTCAGTCATTATGGGAAACCTCTCAGGTGGTCAGGTGGAAATGTCTGTTGAGATCCACAAATGGGAGATGAAAAATCTGCAATTTGGAAGAGCAAAACCTTCCTCATATCCTTTTTATCTTTTATACTCCCCCAAACCAGGAAGCTTTGCTGTAGCTGGGTACCAGGATAGGTATGGCTCTAAGAATAATCCCTGCAACAATCCTGAGCAATTTTGTCTAGTTCATTTTCCTTTATCTAAGGAAACATTGTTATCTTATTTAAGGGAATCCTCTCCTCCAGGGAAACTCAATTTACAATAAATGCCTCTTGTGTTCAAGTTGTTGCAGCCTCTATGTATCTTTGCTTAAAATTCTCACACAGGTTGTTGAGCTTTTCTTCAGATGAAAGGGAAAAGAAGGCAGGAAGGAAAAAGTGCGTCACGACATGCGTCCTCATGGCCTGTATCAGTGACTCACTGAACGCTCTGTGCATCACAGACGTCCCGTGCAGCACCCGCAGCTAAAGACAGCACAAACTTGTGCATGCTTGCACATAAACAAAGGGGAATGGGGCTTCCTTTTGTTTTCACTTAGCTGCACACACACATCCCTGTGAGCTGTATCATCTGCCCTCTTGAAATCTCTAGCTACCATAGTGATGCAGCAAACGTTTCCAAAGTGCGGATGCCTCTGTTGGCCGCAAACTCGCTGCGAAGGACACGCTGCGAAGGACACGCTGCTCGACGCACAAGTCGGGCAGCTGACATTAATACAGCTCTACCAGCACATGCTCCAATTATGCCTCACTGCTCCAGTCAGAGGCACAGCAAAGTACCATGGACAAGCCCACAGGAAATAAAGACAATTACTCAGGAGAGTTCTTTCTAATAAATATTTTGGGGAAAATCACTCATTGCTCTCCCACAGCGAAGAGCAGCCACAATGCTCAGAGGAACGTGCAGGTAGGTCTGGCCCTATTGCCCTCTGTAAAAAATAACAAATAATGACTTCAAATTGTAGCTTTTTTCTTTAGAAAAGCCTCACATAAACCTGCTAACTTTAGAGAAGCAGCTTCAAAAGCAAAGCTGGTGGCTGTAGCCACAGGCAATAAGAAAAAAATAAGAAACAGAACCAAAGGAGCTCAAACAAAACCAGAAATAAAACCAAACAAAACCACCCAAAAAACCCATCCCCAAACCAACCAAAAAAAAAGCCACAAACAAACAAACAAAAAAATCCCTGAAAATCTTTTGGCATAGAGGATCCAAATAAAACCCCACAGCTTCACCTAGGTTTGCTAGTTAAAACAGCAGCTACAAGGCCAGAGACATCCCACTGAAGACCAGAGATGCCCCACTGAAGTCCACAGCCCTGGCTTAGGGGAGACTTGTGTCACTGTGTTCCAGTAACTACAGGCTGGATACCTTTTAGAGGCAGATGGAGATGGAGGCTCTTCTCACAAGAAGTCCCATGGCAATGACGAGGGGTAATGGGTACAAATTACTCCTGGGGACATTCTGACAGGACACAAGAATAATTTTTTTTCCCAACAAAACCAATCTGCTATTGGAATACTTCCCCCAGGGAATTGGTGGAGTCCCCAGCACTGGACACATTAAAGATTCATCTGGACAAGGTGCTGGGCCATCTTGACTAGACTGAGTCTTTGCCAAGAAAGGTTAAAGGAGATGATCCTTGAAGTCCCTTCCAGCTCTGTGATTGTTCTATGATTCTCCTGGTACTTCATGAACCTGCAACTGCAGCTCCAAACAAGCCGAGTGTAAAAAGCCATCAAGTTCAGTGGTCCCCTCAGCAACAGTTGGCTGGGTTGGCAGAGGCTGCAGTTTCTCTGCCTGGGAGAACTCACTTCTCCAAAATCTGGGCAGCATTGATCCAGGCCAGCACATGACTAACAGTGCAGCTGTGAGCCATGATGGATGCTGTCTCCCTCGCAACACAACAGAAACAGCAAGATTGCCAAGAAACATTCAGTGAAAGTAATTTGATCTCTTTTCACCTTCCAAGGAATCAATTACTTGAAAAATTGACTTGTTTCACAGCAGCTCATGAGTGGATCTGCACAAATTCTCACCATGAGACCAGGCAGTGGACTCAGGCAGCACTTGGGACCTGGACAGTGACAGTGGGACAATAACGATGAGATGATAAAAATATCAGGCTGGGCTGCTCTAGTTGGGTTCAAGAAGGGCTCACAGCTTGAGTGACTTTGGTTAGGAAACCCAAGCACCATTAAACCAAAATCTTTCCCTTTCAGATGGAGGCAGCACTGAAAGGAGACCAAAGCTGTTGAACCTAACTGCACTTCCAACACACCCATGCTCATTTTCTAGTGCCTTTGCTGTCTTCAATGACTGGTGAGCAGCAAACCCCCTGCCACCACAGGAGCCTCATCAGCCTTTGTAATACCAAGTACTGCTTGGCAGCAGTGAGCTAGCAGGCAACCTGCAGAGTTCACACCTCTGTGAGCTGCACTTTGACAAACTTCTTTCTTTGTGAAAATTGTTAACCCCAGGCTTCCTGAGAATTTCAGGACTGATGCTGTATTATATACCTATGCCTAAAGGAACATTTCTGACTGCAAGTTCCTAATTCAGTCAGAATCATAGAATGGCTTAGATTGGAAGGGACCCTAGAGATCATCTACTCCAACCTCCCTGGGGCAGGATACCTCTCAACTAGACTTGGTTGCTTAAGTCCTCATCCAGCCTGGTCTTGAACACCCCCAGGGAGCAGGCATCCACAACCTCTCTGGGCAACCTACTCCAGAGCCTCACCACCCTCATACTGAAGAACTCATTCCTAAGATCCAGTCTAAACCTCAGCTGAAAACCATTCCCTCTTGTCCTATGGCTAGACATCTTTATAAAAAATTCCTCCCCAGCCTTCCTTTAGGTTCCCTTCAGGTATTGGAAGGCAGCTATAAAATGCCTCTGGAGTCTTCTCTTCTCCAGGCTGAACAACCCCAGCTCCTTCAGCCTATCCTCACAGCAGAGGTGCTCCAGCCCTCGGATCACCTTTGTGGCCCTCCTCTGGACTCACTCCAACAGCTCTATGCCCTTCTTATGCTGGGGACACCAGAACTGGATCCAGTATTTGAGGCAGAGTCTTACAAGAACAGAGTAAAGGGGCAGAATCACCTCTCTTGACCTGCTGGCCACACTCCTCTTGATGCAGCCTAGGATACGGTATGCCTTCCAACCTGCATGAGTGCACTGCTGGCTCGTGTTGAGCTTCTCATCAATCAGCATCCCCAAGTCTTTCTCCTCTTTTTCTTCCAACCCACTCTGCATCCAGCCTATATCATATCAGTCACTTTAGAACAAGCTAAATCTTGCTAAGGTACCAGGATCTCAAAAACCAGGATTTAGGAATCACAAGGTAAAAAGAACCTCACATATTTGCATAGTTTTCCACCAAAAAATATTGTCCTAAGTATGTATCACAGCATCACTAAGGTTGGAAGAGACCTCAAAGATCATCAAGTCCAACCTGTAGTAACTGAGCTTTTTATCCTGGGAAAAACATACTTTGAGTAGTAAAATTGAATAAAAAAAAAATTGGAACATTTAATATTTTCCTCTTTTTTTGTATAGAAAATCATGATGTATAGGAAAAAACCTCCAACATAAGACAGAACATTTTGATTACTCAATATTTTTTCAACAATTAGTATTAAAACACTAAAATATTTTAATTTTTATTCTAATTCAAAGGAAAAGCAAAGTTTTGAAATAACGAACTCCATTTTCAGCACAATTTTTGTGTTGTAAAATACAAATATAATAAGATAATAAGAAAACAAAATGACAAGTGAAAAAATGATTAAATATTCGGGTATCTTTGTGAAAAAATAGAAATAAGAAAACATCAAGAAAATTACTGACTATAGTACCCAAATCTTAAATTATTCTCAGAATGAGTGGGTTTAGTAAGAAATGGTTATTTGTAAACGCTCTTTTCTGCCAGAAGCTGACCATATTCCTCTTCTCCACTAGGTGGCAGTACTACCCAGAGATGCAATCACGGACTCGCAGAACGTTAGAGGTTGGAAAGGACCTCCTGAGGTCATAGGGTCCGACCCCCCTGCCAAAGCAGGATCACCTAGGGTAGTCCACACAGGAATGCATCCAGGTGGGTTTGGAAAGTCTCCAGAGAAGGAGACTCCACAACCTCTCTGGGCAGCCTGCTGCAGTGCTCTGCGACCCTCACTATAAAGAAGTTCCTCTTCATGCTGAGGTGAAATCTATGTTCCTTGTCTTATTACTGCACACCACAGAAAAGAGATCGGCCCCCTCCACTTGACACCCACCCCTCAGTGGCCCATAATATTTGATGACTGCATGAAGTTACTATAGTAAACACCTCACATATCTTATTGATATGAATCTATAGAATGAAACCAGTTTCCTGGACGGCCATCTAAACTGGTCTGCTGATGTGCAAACCTGCCTCTTCTACCACATATATATAGACACATACATATATATCCATATTTACATATAAAGCATCTTCTGTCATGGGGATGCACTCATGACTGCTGACCAAAAGCAGTATTTGGCTTTTGACTTGTATCTTATTTCAAACCTAGCTGACCAAAATTCATCAATTTTAATCCTGTCCCTCAACGTTTGTAGAGCAGCTTCTCTCTCAGTTTGGCTGGCTGCATAGGGAATAAACTTATTCCCTACTCCCACTTTCCAAGTCATTAATAAAATATGTTAATTTCTTTTGGATCCTGACAGACATCTGGCTCAGCACACAGGATTGACCTCTTGCTCAGCCTGTAATTCCCATTAAAGCCTGCACAGACAGACAGGCAGTTTACTGTGGTTCTGGAGATACGGCACACAAACCTCCCACGCTCCCTAGGATTTTCTTGGTAATACTGAAACAAAGATCAAATCAAGTACATTTCCCTTTCCTGAAAATGACCTCTTCTCAAAGAAAAGCATTAGCTTCTAGAGGGGGAGGTGAGATCACACCTGGAGTAATGTGTCCAGTTTTGGGCTCCCCAGTTCAAGAGAGACAGGGATCTGCTAGAGAAGAGTCCAGTGGAGAGCCACAAGGGTGATCAGGGGTCTTGAGCATCTCCCCTATGAAGAGAGGCTGAGAGACCTGCGGCTGTTTAGTCTTGAGAAGACTGAGAGGGGATTTATCAATGTGTATAAATATCTGAAGGGTGGGTGTCAAGTGGAGGGGGCCAAGCTCTTTTCAGTGCTGTAAAGTAATAAGACAAGGAACAATGGATACAAAGTTGAATACAGAAGGTTTCACCTCAACATGAAGAGAAACTTCTTTACAGTGAAGGGGACAAAGCCCTGGAGCAGGCTGCCCAGGGGGACTGTGGAGTCTCCTTCTCTGGAGGCTTTCAAACCCTACCTGGACGCATTCCTGTGCGGACTACCCTATGTGATCCTGCTTTGGCAGGGGGGTTGGACTCGATGATCTCTGCAGGTCCTTTCTAACCTCAACATTCTGTGATTCTGTGAAATACACTCTAAAGTAGTCCTCCCAACAGCTGCCACAGAAACTAAGTGTTTGTAGGACAGAAAAGAAACCAAAAGCTGTATTAAATGCTAAGAAAAATTACATTTAAAGTATCAAAGGCTGGGGAGTATGCATTTAGAAAGCACTGCCCCAGAGGGTGATAACAGTAAAGCACCTATTACCCACCCCTGTCTGCAAGATCCTTTGGCAACAATGCACATCTCAGGATATTCTTATTTCAAAGAGAAGTACACTTTTCAAGGATGGAGGCACTCGAAGGAATGAGTTCTCAACTTATCTTTTTTTAAGCACCATCTTTGTTTTTGCAGAGTTTTGTGCCACCCTGATGCAGCATGTCAATAGGCTGCAGCACCAGTATTAGAAATTATCTACCCCTGATGGGTTTTGAAGAAGTAAAGGGCTCTACACACAGTCTTGCCTCGTGTCAGCTCCTTCATCTTTTCATTTTGTGAAACAGATATCAAAACATAGAAAAGTACCTCAGGGATCTGTGACTCTTCAGTACAAAATGACTCTTTTGTGAAGCTCTTATCTTGTAAAGTATCTCTGTTCACTCCCTACTCAGAGGCCAGCTCTTGTCATCATTTTACAAAGATGGATTTTGCAGCTCTTTCAAAGCAAGATTTTCCTCTTTGCAGCTTTCTAAATTAAGCTAGTGCTGCCAGATTTTATCTGCATGATATACACAATGGACTGCCTTATCATGCCTTTTGATCTGTGTAATCAAAAGTTGTCTTCCTCCTCGATGCCTAATATTTGCTGTCTCTATTCCATGCAACACCTATTCCTGCTTTAATGCATTCATGTTTCACTATGCAGTTGCCCTTAGAAGCTGCCAACAACCAAAAAGAATTTTAGGCAGCTCAGAAGTGAAATGATTCTTTGGTCAGCACTAGAAATTGAACTCTGAAAAAGCACAGGCTTGTGGATTGCAGGCATTTTATATCCCCACCTGCTTTCCCTGGGTAGAGGATATGCTGCTACACCTTCTTCTTAGGACAGTAAGTATCCCACAGCAGCTTTTGCCCACAGCTAAAATCATTGACAGGAAAGGAAAGGAAACAGCAGTCCCCCATCTAACAAAAGCCAAGTCTCTTCAGCAAGACCTCCTTCTAGGACAAGGTGATCTGCTTAGTGGATGAGGGAAAGTGCTGGACCATGTCCAGAGAGGGCAGTGAAGCTGGTGCAGGGTCTAGAGAGCAGGTCTTATGAGAAGCATCTCAGGGAACAGGGTTTGGGTTTTTGGGGAGAAAAGGAGGTTGAGGGGAGACCTTATTTCTCTCTACAAGTACCTGAAAGGAGGTTGTAGTGAGGTGGGTCTTGGTCTTTTCTTCCTTGTAACAAGTGACAGGACAAGAGCAAATGGCTTGAAATTGTGCAAGTGGAAGTTTAGATTGGATATTAAGAAAATGTCTTCCATGACAATGTTATAAACCACTGGAAGAGGCTCCCAAGGGAGGGCTTGAATTACCATTCCTGGAGGTGTTCAGAAGATGCAGGTATGTGGTGCTCAGGAGCATGGTTTAGCACCAGACTTGGTAAGAGTTAGACAATGGTTGGACTCAATCATCTTGAAGGTCTTTTCCAACCAATTCTGTGATCACCTGTCAAACAAGACCACGCTGGACTGCAGACAAACACCTTCCACTAAACACCATTGTCCAACGTGGCCACCCACTCCAAATGGAAGCAATGCAATAAATGCCAGTGATGCTGTTTGCCCAGCAGGTACCTTGTCTGTAGAGCCTGCTGAAGAGTGAACTCTTCTCAGCTGTTCCTACTAATTCAAACCCCACAGGTATGGTGGTGATAAAATAAAACAGCCAGGCTGTGGTATGGCTAAAGGGAAGATGAGAGGCTTACAGATGCACCATGCTCCCTCGAAGCATGGCATTTGATGCTTGCAAAAATGGGTAAGAACTGTCATCTTAGCTATCTGAGGAGGGGTTTCTTCCCAAGGTAACAGGCCACTTGCAAGCCAAGCCTTACGGGCACAGTCAACAGTCAAACAGCAAGACCCTCACACCAGGGAGAAGCTAGCACCACTGCAACAGCTATTAATCATCTCATTAAAAGATGATTTATTGGTGTAATAAACTCTTAAATTATTTATCCTTTGATGTTTGGCTCACAATTCCCACTGGAATCATACTGACTATGGAAACTATGATAGATAATCTGTTCAAAAAGTGCATCTGCTTCTTTTGTAATGTTGCCAGCATGCACCCAAGCTCTATGCACCAATCAGTGTTTACATTCAAGCTGCCTCTCTCTCTTCTTGACAACAGCCCACTCTGTAGAAAGCTGCAAGGCTTTAAAATATCATAAATACTGTATGGGAAAATGTTTTCATTGACTTCAGAGGCTCAGGGATTGTCACCATCGTTCATCTGTGCAGATGAGGGACGACCAGAAAGCTGCTACAATGAGCACAGCTTTAGGGATGCCTTGCTTGTCATCAGAACTTGGGAGTGAAACTTAAAACCAGAGCTGCTTCAGACCTGGGAGATAACTTGGTAAAGAAAAGGGGTGATAGCAAGAGGTCTTGAATGATTTTCCACTGTGATTATATGATAAATGTGTGCTTTCAAGTCTCTGTGCAAAAGAGGAGGATGAGTCTAAGTCTGGAAACCTTCCAAGTGTGTCCCTCTCTTATCTTTTCAGTGACTCAGTTTAACAAAAACACCCACACATACACACCAAAGATCTGCTTCCATAATCATGAGTAGAAAGTTACCAGCAACCTATAAGAGACTTCCTCAATGAATCAAGAAGATGAAGTCACAATTACCATTAACTTAACATTTGGTCATTTTCTTGCCAGCACTCTGCCATTACTAACATCAAGATCTGTTTAATGACACACAAGTTCTCGTAAGTGACCGAACTAAAATACACCACGATGAAAGGGCTACTCTTCAGCCAGTCAACTTTTTGCTCCCCAGACAAATAAGGACAGGATGTGAGGTGCCTTTTTCTCTTGTTTCTTAAGAAAATTCAGAGCAGAGAAAGCTCCTCAGAAAGCCCCCAAAGATGAGGAGTTATCATCATGTTTTCATTCTGTGCTCATCTAATGTTGCTTTTAGCAGAGCTGAAACACCACTGTCAAACACCAAGACTGACACAGGGTCAAATCTTTCTCTTGAAGAGGCCAAAAGATGTTGGTGCCTTGCCTTAGCACTAGCTTCCTGTGGGGCCCAACCTGAAAGAATGGCTGTCAGAGTGGGACCCCTGAAAAGCAAGGTTTTGATTCAATGGTTGTCTGAAGTGGCATGGAAAAGATTCAAGGCACCAGGCCAAAATCCAAGGGCCAGAACATGACCTGACCCTGCCAGAGGTGAAATGGATTATTAGTATTACTCCTGGCCAGGCTGTGGACTGGCTTCGTTGATTTTTTCTGTAGGTACTGTTCTGTACATATTCCAAAAGCAAGGGACACACTTCATTTATTTTTGCCACTCTCAAGGAGGAGTTTGTTCTGTTATCCCAAAGCTAGGGGAATGGCTCAAAGTTTCTAAACCAAGGACAGAGGCTTATGCAACGCCAAAGATTAAAGTGGGGGAGAATTAAACCCACTCAGTCTGCAGTGACCCCTTTCCAATACATTAACTCCTTTCCTGCCAGGTGTCCTGAGGCTTCCCAGGACATACCACACAGGATGGCAGCCCCACATCTGATTTCCTTTTATAAAAATCTGGGATGGCAGAAGAAATCTATTCATGGGAAAAGTGTATTAAGTACAGGTACTGTGGCAGGTGATGATGGGCTGCTGAGCAAGTGACAGCCAAAACAAATGAGACTTCACAGACCTGTAATTAGGTCTTTAATATTCAAGCAAATGCCATGGCTAGCATCTGTAGAGATCTTCTCATTTAAGAAGCACACACTCAGTGATAGCAGCAAAAAGTAACAGAGCATTTCTGAAGTAAAGAACAAACAAAGCCACAATACTTGCTTGAATGGAAAGCTTGGTCATTTCCTAGACTACAAGGCATCTAAAGTCAGTCCCTGAAATAGAAGTTTTCTTAGACCAGTTTATAGCACAACCAGAAGACCCTTCTGAGAGATGCCAAAAAGAATGGAGTCTTCTGGGGCAGATTTCATGCATTGAGCTTTTTTCACTTCCATCTGTGGGAGAACAGAAAGTATCTATGAAAGGCTTCAGGACAAGAAAGAACAACAGGCTGCTGATAACAGAAGAAAGATCTGATGATAAGAGGAGCTGACTGCAGCAAACAACTTGAAGTGTGAGACAGGAGAGCATTTACCTACATGCCAAACCGGCTCAACCTGATATGGGAAGAAGGTAACAATGGACAGCTACACATCAAAGAAGAAACTCAATTAGCAACAGGGGTACAAACATGGCAGGAAATTGTTTAGCCTGCTATATAAACTGCTTGTCCTATACCAATAAACGACTCCTGCTACACCAACTTGCATCCACTTCTGCAACTCCAGTACTGTGAATAAGCAAATGTGAAATAGGTTATTTACACAAAGGATTAGTGCATCCAGATGAAAGACCCAGCCCCAAACTGTTCATTGGGATTAACTGCCATTTTTAGGGAGTGCTCCTCAGGGAACCGGCACCTGGGTAGGATTCAACCAGGCAAATCTAAGATGCTCACCTACATGTTTTTTTACAGGCAAAGGCAGCATTTCTAGGGCACTATTCATCTCACCTTTTAAAAGGCATGTAAAGTGTTGCTTCTCTCCATTGGACTGACTGCAAGGAAGCACCAGGGTGAGTAGCTCTCACACAGACATCTGCATTGCAAGGATCTAGAGTTACACTAGAAAAATCTCCACTTGCCTATGTTAATGAGAAGGGAAAAAAGAAGGGCTTGGGATGAGAAAGATGCTGCAGAGCATGTCCTGGGGATAAGCTGGGTTTGGAGGACAGATTTCTATAGCTGTTCCCACCATGAATTCAATCCATTGATCTGGAACCAGAGCAGGAGCCTCACTGCTACAGTGACTGCCTCCAGCCCTTGCCATTACAGCAGTCCTGGTTTGGCTTGACAGTGCTAAAATCGGCACTCCATTCCCACCCAAGGCCCAAGCATTGGCTGTCCACTCCCATGTGGCAGAACACTTTGCCCTCTTCCAAGGAAACAAAAGATTTTGCTTTGATCCTCCAAGCAGGTTACTCGAAAGCACCTCCCTACAGCCTTATCTTAAAGACACAGGCCTTCAGCACACAAAAAGAGGTTCAGCAAGGGACACCATCAAAAGCTTTGATTTTTAGAAATTAAGGGAGTCAGGCGTGACATTTCCTGCTCCCAGTTCCATTTCGTCCCTTTCAAATTAAGGACTGGATTTAATTACTGATTTATTTTTACAGACTTTGTAATCATAACGAAAAGGAAAGAGAAAAGCCCTGGCAAGGAGACAAACTCTGCAGCCTGGCTCCTTCCTTACACTGCTACAACGCATTACAAGGCAGTTCAGTTCAGCTGTGAAATGACAGTGCCCATCCTGACCCAATGCAGACAGCCATGATGCATCACCAGCTCCCTGGACAACAAGGAGGCCCATCCAGAATTCCAGACAAGCACAAGACACGAGTCTCCTCACTTGCACAGCAGCGACAGAAGCACGGTAGCAGTTGCCATTTAAAAGGTAGCTCCTGCGGCCCTCACCTTGCCAAAGGTCTTAGAATGACTCTGTGATCCACCCCTGGAAGTGCAGTGCTTTTAAAAAACACACTGCTAGTGTTTTTCTGGCCCCTGGGTCCAAATATTTTGTTTTCCTAAAAAGTGCCTGAGAAGCCAAACAAATCTTGAAGTTTCTGTTGGAAAGGATCTGAAGCTCAAGAGAGTGTTCATCACATGAGGGGAAAAGACAGAAGCCAAATCAAAAATGTAACATCAGCATCTCCCTGGAAGGATCAGCATGCTTGCATCATGTTCTAGCCACTTCCTAATTCCAAGTGTGGATTTCACAGAATTATTTTAGCATGGTGAATAGAATAGAATAGAATAGAATAGACCAGACCAGGTTGGAAGAGACCTTTGAGATCATCAAGTCCAACCTTTCACCCAACACCATCTAATCAACTAAACCATGGCACCAAGCACCCCATCCAGTCTCTTTCTAAACACCTCCAGTGATGGTGACTCCACCACCTCCCTGGGCAGCCAGGGAATGATGTAATGAAATCCAATCAAATGATTTCTTATTATTGTCATTGACCAAAACCCTTGATAACATAAAGGAACCCAAAAATAATACTTTGATGGTGGTTTAGGAATTCCTAACACTAAAGTTTCTAAAAGGGAAGGAGGCAGAGACAGGGGAGATGATTTGAGAGTGTGTCATCCAATGACATTACAATGAAGACACATCCACGAAATGGAGATGAACCCTCAAAATATGAAATTCAAGATACAAACCAAATACTTTACCCCTATGATAATGAATGCCATAATGCTGAGAAACTTTTCGTCACTCTCCTCCCTTAAACTGTCCTTAGGGAAGCACTTGAAGACATCTGACAAGTCCTCCCTGCTGGGGCTGGCAAAAGAAATAGTACATTAATAAATACTGACCTAAATCAGCTCTGTCAGCTGTGCCACACACTCAGACCCTTCTGGCAGGCCACTGCTGGAGAGCTCATACACATATTACATACTTTGAACCCTTCCACATAACCCTCTCTCTGCTGCCCTGTCTTTCACCTTCCCCATGGCAGTGCGGGCAAGAGAAAGAGGCTGAGTCTGGACCTGATTCAAATGTCACTTCTGAGGAAGCTTTGCCCACAGCTCTGCCCTGATTCCACACTGCAGTCACCAGGCATGGGTACCTTTTCTGCTGGTGAGGTGCCTTTACAGTTATACTGAGCTCTTAAAGAAAATAAACTAGCATTCAGTTCTGAGGACAGAGTGATAGTAAACTCCACTGGGAACAAAAACATCAGGCTGTTACTGGAAAGAGAGCTGCACACAACTGCTGGGTGAAATCCTGAGGAAGCAAGGCATAAAACCAGGCTGCTGCTGACAGCAGTTTTCAGTGTATCCTCTGTGGAACTGGTTAAAAATGTTCAAATCAGAGCTAACTCAGCTTCAAAATATAAATGTGGGTGTTTTTTTTCTGCAGACACTTCCAAGAAATACTTTCCTGTTTTCCATCTGCATGGTAAAAGGGGTTGCTGTGACTATCACTGAGCAGTCATAACTAACCTTCACTTTTTCTAAGCTCCCTTCTCCTCATTATCTGTCCTATCAAGTAAGTGATTATTTGGTGTCCAGCTGATTGAGAAGGCCTGTACTTAAATATTCAGGGCTTCTAAAAGAGCTCAAGGATTAAGGAAGAAGCTAACATCAGCCTGTCTTCAGTGGAGAATAACTTCTACAGGATGTCAGCACCAGAGGGTAAAAGCTCTGATGTCAAAGGTAACAAATCTCTTCCTCCTCCCCAACAATAACTTAATAAAATAAAACCTGAGCAGCATTAAACACATATCAAGTGTAAACCACAGATCAGTGTACTGGATACAATATGAACCCTCCAGTGAAAAAGCACACTTTCCCTATTGCAGATCCTAAGTGCCTATCCTTTCCAAGCAGCCCTTCTTGACTTCAGTCATTTCAGAAGACCAGAAATGACTATTGTTGGTGTGCTACACTCCCTCTACCAAGAACTAATGCCCTCTGGTCCTTTCTGTGTCTGGGTGGTACAAACCTCTATCTTTTTATGCATTTCTTTAGCCAGGAAAGCTTATCTGGATTTTTTTCCTCTTGCCCTTCACTGATTTCTGCTTCTATCTTCTTACAAATTAAGGCAGATTAGAAACATTTTTTCAACACTGGAAAGATTTCCACTCTTTAATATAAAAGAGCCATTAAAAGAGATAACTGCAATCTGCAAAGTGACATGGAAATCAAGGACTGGTCAGAGTCCTAATGAAAACAGAACCCCCAAGGCATATGTTGCACGCTTCTGAAACAGGCTTCCTCTGTTTTAAGGGGGAAAAAAACCCCAAATCACAGCAATCACAGCATTTTAAAGTCACTACAGAATTAAGCAAGAGGGACATGGCAGTTGCAAGTAGCTGAAACAAAGCATTCAGCGATATCTGACAGCTACGGTCCAGCTCATCCTTCTCCTCTTATCAAAAAAGCAATGTGCAGGAGAAGTCTGCTTCAGAAAGCTGGCAAGAGCCAAATGAAAGTTTATAAGCACTATTAAAGTAACACATTCAGCTTATCCTCCTGCTCACCATTAGTGTTGATGAGACGCACAAATGGGAGACAAGAAAACATCCACTGACGCAATAAAGTAAAAACCAGTGGCTCACCTTGGGTACCAAGAGGGGGTACCTGTGGGGAGCAAAAAAAGCTGAAGCTTAATTCCATTGCTAGACCATTTCTGAGCCTTCTTGGTAACTTCTGGTATTTAATGTACAAAGTACATAGTGAAAAAAAGAAAAAGCCAAACCAAACACAATGCACCCAAAGCCCATCTCACTGGGCCCCCAGTAGCACTGGCAACTGCCTGTCCCTCACTCAACTTCACAGTTGGCTGTTAAGGAGATCGAGAGAACAGAAGGCATGACAAACAGGCTCAGACACCCACTGGACTAACCAAAGGCAACTTCTGCAATGTGGCAGGGTTTTAAAACCCAAACCAAACCAAAAGGTTACATACATCTCAGTATTTTTCACCAGAATTTGGAAACAAAATGAAGCAACACTGAAAAAAAGGCAAACCCTTCCATGAGGCCAGTAAGAAAGCCCTCTCTAAAACCAAAAGCTTAAACTCTCCAGGCATCTTGCAAAAGCAGAAACACTGATGAAAAAATGTTGCAAGCAATTTGCCTTGCTCTGTTCCATGTCACTCCAACAAAGTAAGTTCTTGTTGACAGCACCTCTGGTTTTTTACAGGAAGACACTATAGTCAGACAGCCGTGTGAGGAGCTTACAGTGCCTCCAAGCCTTTAACTCGGGAATCACTTGCTGGAGGTGGAAACAGGACAGCAAGGAGTAGTGGGAACATCTTTGTAATTGCGGGGGGGTTGTATTTATTTTTTTTCCCAGCATGTTTACTTTCAAGTGATTTAAACACTCAGCAAGATCACATAATTGCTCCCAGCTTCAGCCTTGCGGCAGAGACACCTCGGTGTGCATCGCTGCAGTGCGGCTCAGCTTCCAAGGCCTTGCTGTGAGTGGGATGGCATCTCCCACACCCATCACTGCCAGCAGTAAGAGCTGTGTCCACAGCTGGGACAGCAGCAGATGCAGCATCTTCTGCACAGAAATGTCTGAAGAAGAAAGTCCTATATTTGATGCATTTCAGTGGTGTCATTTCCAGTTGGAGAGCTGGCATTGAGGGCAGAAGGACACCACAGCTGCAGTGGCTTCTGCCAGAGGTGTTGCCTGTGCTCTTTTTCTTCAGGCCCCTAGATGATGGGGTGGACTTGATGATCTCGAAGGTCTTTTCCAACCTAGCTTATTCTATTCTATTCTATATACTGTAAGAGTCTCCTACCCTTATCATAGTCTGCTCCTCCTCCTCTTCTTTGACACACCAGCTTTCTTACCACCTCAAAGGCTGGCACCTCTTCAATAGCACATGAGCTCTCAATGTTAGGCTTTCACAGTGTCATCTACAAGAGGCTAAAACAGAAAACATGGAACCTATAAACAAAAACAAAAAAGGGGAGAGTCACCTTCCTGATTGTCAGCCCACTGCAGTGGTCTCTTCAGGTTAGAGCCAGGCTGTGCCTCTGTTTTTCATCCCACTTAAACTTGTCACTGCCTTGCTTTCTAGGACCATGCTTGATATGGTTGCTGGTGCACTCTAAGGGATTTTTTGAGGGCATCCTACTATTAATAGAGCAATTTGCTTCCCTTGAGGAATGTATCTACTTGAATGCCCCTCCCCAAGGAGGCACCTTGGGGCAGAGCCCACAGCACCTTGCTGCTTTGCAACCTTGCCAAAACTGCCTGCCCCAAATTGATGGGGTCAGAGCTCTTGCTATTTGCACCAGTCTTCAAAGAGAGGGGGAACAACCCCATGAACTCTTACAGTTAAGGTTGCTACAAAGCTAGAAACTCTCATGTCTACCTGAACTGGTTGCAGCCTCCAGAATAGAAATAGTTGCACTGACACCACCCAGAAAAAAGAAGAATCCACTCTAAGACTGTCTAAGGACAAGCTGTGTCAGTCCAAAAGCACAGGTTTTACAAGTGGAAAAGCTCATAAAAACCTTTATTTTCCTTGAACAATGCAACAATCTTCTTAGGAACTTTTCCTAACACCCTGCAGGATTCAGCAGAAGGTTCTTGGTAACAGTGAAGGTCTCCCATGCCATCCTTGCCTGCAAGAGGACACCTGGCAGATGGATGGAGATGGTAACCTTTTCCCTCTCAACTACACAAAGCACCTTCTGGATCTATAATCATAGTAAGCAGCAGTGTCACTTTTTTCTCATAGAAAAGACAAAAGTAAAGGTGGTTCAGATAGCATGCAGGCCAGGGTTAAAAAAACTGTGCTTCTAAACTGCTCAAGGCTTTAAAAGATGTGCTGCCAGCTTCCAAAAGATTTTGATTTTGGCAGGACAGTTACACATTTCTCCTTTGTTTCCCAGGTTGCAACCACTCCTGACTGAACAGTTCAGGCTTTGCCTTCCCTACAGGATGGGGAACCAAAAAAAAAGGCGGCAGCATGTGGCTTTCTGCTTTCTCCTGGAGCTCTTTTTCAAGTCCTCTGCTACTCAAGAAGCCATGCTCCATGCTGCTGCCAGGCAGGGGCATGGGTTACTACAGGTTGCTTTATGCTACAAACATCCTCTGCTGTTAGTGGGACAGTCTTTTTTTCAAAGCACTATTTTCTACAGTGGCTTTGTGATCTCAGGGTCCACAAACTGTTGCTCAGCCTGTTCCATGCTTGCAAGGAAGGAGGATAAAATACACAGCCTATAAACTCCAGTCAGCTTTAGCATGCTCACTGCTACCGTTCTCGTGATCTTTCCCTGGGCAGTGTTATTCTTGAATTAAATACTATTTTTAAAAGGAACCTGTTGTTCTCTTCCAAATGTCAGGCATTCTTTCAATGCCATATACCAACACTGAACAAGGAAAACCATTTTATCCTGCTGGAACTCAGACTTTCAAAACTTTCTTCTACAAAAATAAATTATTTGGAACTATTTTGGTTTTTCCTCCGAGGTTTTGGATTCTGATAGGTTCACAGCATTCAGCTGCCCTCCTCCTGGGCTACAGGTACTGTGTGACCACGCTGCCATGAACAGATGAAGTGTTCTCACTGGAAAGCTGGCCTATTAGAAAGAGATTATCTGATGCAGAAAAGTGTTCAGCAGCTACACAAGCCACACTTTCACTGCAAGTCAAAGAAAATATTGAAACTGACACTGAGCTGGCTATTCCCTGGGTGCACTTCCTAACAGCACAGGAAATGGGAGGCCAGCAGGTCTGGCGGTGGCAAGGTGCTAAGCTGTTATAAATTACAAGCTGTTTAAAGTATGTAAATAACCATCTGGGCCAGGTCTGAATCCAGGGCAAGTGCCCTAACCACCAGCACATTGGCACTCTCACCCTTTATTCCTCAGGCTCACCAAATATGTAAGTCACTATTTCAGTGTTTTAAAGGAACAGGATCAAGAAGAGAGAGAAGGAGTAATACACACCCAAATAACCTCTATTTTGCAGAACTCATTCCTCTCTTAAGAGATGCTTGATGTGCCTTCAAGTCCTTTTGCCCTGAACCCACTCTGCATTATTGTCTTCTAATCAAAATATAATTGGTGAAAGCAGAATTGCCACTTTAGCCTGAAACCTTTTTCCATCCAAATCTATTCAGCCAATCATCCCAAATTTCCAAACAGTTTCAGGATGACAGAAACCACTTTTATATTTGGCAAACTCTTTAAAAAGGGGGGGAAAAAAAGTTCAGCTCTGCTCTTAATGAAAAGTTGGCATGGCCTCCAGAAACTGAGAAGTACATTTTTGATGGTTTACATGGACCCACCACAAAGAGTACCAAAGTCTGTAAACCCCATGTTCAGGTGAACGGAAGGTATGCTGCTCCTTGCTCAGAGGAAAAAGGATTACTCAGGAATCTATCACAGGGGGGGTTGTTGTTTGTTGTGGGGTGGTTGCTGTTATTTATGGTGGTGGTGTTTAGATTTTTGTTTGGGTTTTTTGTGGGTTTTTTCTTTGTTTGTTTGTGAGTTTTGGAGTTATTGGGTTGGGTTGGTTTTTTTTTTTGGGGGGGGGGGGGGGGGGGGGGGGGGCAGTTCCTAGGCAGAATTAAGGGCTCAAACACACAGTTCAAGAGTTAAGTTACTGCACGTCAAACTGATGTGCAACAACACCCTCATACATAGGCTTAGATCTAGATAATGCAAAGTATTATGAGTGAAATTGTCATGCTTTCACTGCAATCTAAACCAAACTGAGTTGCTTAGGATTTGCCACGTGGGAGGAACACGTGCCCAGGCTATCACAAACAGGCTCTTCACTAAAATGCAGCACACTACTAAGAAGCAGTAACATGATTATGCAACTGGCACCCAACCTACCCATTTCAACACTCCCAAACTCTTTGTTTCATTAAGTTTTAATTGCTTTTCTCGACTCCAAATGCAATATTTTAAAAGTTATAATGCTCTTGCAATTTATTTCCCTTCCCTCACCACAATTACTGAGATGCACTTCCACATTTCACAGGACTCGAGCAGAATTTGTCCTGTGTTAAATACTAAGGAAGAGCTTTTAAAGTTGTGAAGCATGGAACTGCAGAGTCCCCAGGAAAACTGTCAGTTATCAAGATGACTATAAATACTGCCTCACTACAAAGAGTGTTTGAAACCAGCTCAAGACCAACCAGATCATGCCAAAAGCTGCTAAAGGTTAAGTTGGTGCACACCCTATGTTTAAAGGTACCAGCTAGTCTAACTTCAGTCTTCTAGATGCCTCGATGTGGAAAAACAACAACTGAGGAGTGTTTCCATTTCCCTTCTATAGAGGTAACAGCACAGGAAAAGATGGAATGAAAGAGAAAAGGAAACAGGTTGAAAGTATTAAAGCAAAATGGTTATAGGGGAGTGCCAGACAAACAAAGAGTAAAAAATGAAATATGTTTTTCAAAGAGTGGATTCCCTACCCCCTTACACAATGCAATGTTGTCTTTTCTGATCAATAGTTAATAAACAGCCCTCCCATACACAGCAGTATGGCAGCTGCATCACAAGAGGTATTGAGGAAGACCTCTCCTCTGAAGGATCTCCATAATGCCTGGATAAATCACACATGGATGTGGTTGGGTATTTTTAATTGTGACCCTAAGTACACAAACATAAATACTTTGCAAAGACTGACAGCCCTAATGACTCCTTCAGCTTCCTGAGGGTCCAGACTGTACAGTGAGGTTGTCCACTCTGGCAGGCATTTCAAGTTGCTTATTTCAGGTACTACATGGAACATCATCAAGAGAGTTACCACTCCCAGGACATTTTTCTGCAGAGGCAGCCATCTTGCCAACATTCCCTGTTCTATCACTGCTCGGGCAACAGCTGGTGTTTTAGACTGACTTGGTTGTAGTCTCAGTGTCAGGAGTAATGTGACTCTTGCACCGTGGGAAAAAGTTTCATGTCAGGTACTTCAGAAAAAAAAGGGGGGGAAGAAGCTGTTTGCTCCATATCAGAATTAAAATAAATGCTTTCCTTGGCTGCTTTTCGATTTCACTTTGAAAAGCCTAATGCACAACTGGAAAGTACATACAGCTGCACCAGAGATTTACTGTTAGGTGCAGGGCTTAATCCCTTAGGAGACACAGCTTTTAGCCCATCAGAGGAAAAGGCTGGTGCTCAGAAGGGCCTGACTCTGCTTCCTTCCCTTGCTGATGGGACTATGTATGGGTCCACAGAGGGGAATCACTTGGCAAGCAGCAGCCCCTCACACATGCTCTGATTCAGGATCCATTAATGCTCCACAGAGTTAGGTCTCAGCTGTTGGGTCCATAAAATAAACTTCAATGCAAGATATTAACAAAAGTTTGATTTTTACATTAACAACATACACATAATGCATTTGCTATGAAAACAAATCTCTCTGAGTGAACCAAAAAAGCCCTAATTTCTAAGAATAGGAGAGAAAATTACAGTTGGCAACCTTGAAAGACAATTAAGCCAACGTTTCAGAGGACTCCAGCTCACTGCCAAAACAAATATTGGGATAAAAGAACACAGCTTCCACTCCCTGCTTCCTTATTAATTGTGTTTTCTTCTCTGGCCATTACAAATAGGTTTGTAAAATAAACTCAAAAAATGCATGGGTCTCTGGGTTTTTATTTGCATCTGATTGTTGTCACCGAGGATGCCACCAACTGCTGAGGAAGAAAGGATAGTACCAATATTAATTCTGTAAATAATGTAGTAAAAGAAAGATGAAACACTGCCCAGCGAGGTTAAATGAGGACAATGTGGGAAATTCATGGGACTGTGAGGCCTCTCACTTGGCTTTCCAAGGGCAGGATATTCATTGCATTTTATTAGCTGATTAACGAGGTGTGTGGCAATTCATCTTTAGCTACTAAAGTCCTTTGATCCACCCTTCTTGCAAGCGCTCCCCATAACAGACAAAAAAAGTTCACTGAAGCTTAAAATCTCTCCCCATCCAGTGGGAAGATGCTGCTGGAGGCCATACTGGAGAGCAGTGGCACAGTTCTCCTGGGCCAGGGAGAGAGGTCCAACAGCGCAGGACTGGCCGCTTGCCTTTCTGGGGAAGACCACTGGGTCACCCCCACGCGCTGAACACGATCCGGGGCACGCCGCTCCTGCCAAAGCACACAGAAGATGGCAGTGTGCTTTCTGCAAGCCAACTCGTGTTTCTGTGATGGTCTGTCTTGTTGGGATGGGCACTGCTGCATGGGCACTCCTGAACATAAATGCTCTCTTTGGTGGAAGCCCTCAACTAGCATACCCCTCCTTACCCTTGCATAAACAGGTGTCTGTAACTTCAGTACAAGCAGTTGAAAGTCGTGTTTGGGTTTTTTTCTCCCAGCGAAAGCCTATGTATGATTTGTACTGCTCAAGCCTAAAGATCTCCAATGCTAAAAGTCTTCAGTTTGTTCCTGGGTGCTAGGAAAAAAACTCTCCACCTTGTGCCATAAGGGAGACAAGACTGCAAACAAAGGTGTGCAACTGGACCCAGGGATCCAAAGGTCCCTCTAATCTATAGGCTACAAAGGCCAGAGTTAAGCTTCATGTAGTAGGGTACTCCATTCTGGCTGTGTGCAGCTGAGAGTAGGTAGCTTGGTGTTTTGTTTGCAGCTTTGGATTGATAGTAAACAGTACAGCCTGAAGTAGACACTACTGAAAGCAGGGAATGTCACGAAGGAGGCAATTTTTGTCTAAGTGTTCTCTCTTCTGCCATCCTCCTTTGAGACCAAAACCGCAGAAGCTGTCCTCATTTTGTAGCTTTGGAAGCCACCTCCAGGGAAGAGGTGATGACGTGAGCTGGGGGGGGGAGGGGGGGTGGGCAGAGCAAGAAAAGCAGTGTGATAAGAAGCAGGAGAGAGCAACTTTCATCCTGACCAAGAGGAGAACACAGCATCTCTGGAGAGCAGCTGGGATCAGAGACATGACAGTTTCACAAAGGGCTCTGAGATGAGATGGGGCAGTCCTCTATGCCAGATGAACATCAGAGCAACTGCTGATGAGCTTTACAGTAAATTATTATCCAGGGGTGAATTCTATTTTCTTGTGAAGTGAGTTTGTTTCTGCTTTTGTAATCAAGAACTGACATTTTCTAGAATAATTCGTACTTTAATCTTCTTCCTCCTTACAAAGAGGATGATCTCAGGGGAATCAGAGGCACTGAAACAGCTCATCAGGGAGTGTGCATACATTCTGGGAGTGACCCAGGGGCCTAAGTTAACCATTTAATGCCATTTCAAATGCACTTTAGGATATCTGAGACTTCCCAGGAAGACTGCAGTCACACAGGCCCTATGCTGGATTGCAAACAGGTGAGACACCAAGGTCACCTCAGGGGACACTATTAACCTATGAACCCAAACTGTCCCTCTCAGGGCCAAGGTCACCCAAGAAATGAATCTGAATTCCGATAAGATGAATATGCATTTTCTCTTTCTAACTGGAAAGGGCATTTTAAGAACAAAAATCTACCTCCAGCAGGTTTAGACCTGCACTCTTACAGCAAACAGCAGCTCAAGAAATACCTCATGAGTTAAAGTTTACCTATAAGCATGATTATGAAGCTGTTCATTCAGACAGAGGCAAAAAAAGGGAACTCCAGTGGAATCCTGAAGGACAGTGTCCTGAGGAGCAAGAACTGCTACTGCTCCTGGCTTGTCTGGAAGGCAACACGCTGTAGCTTGCTTTGCTGGTGAGCTTACGAGTCCATTAACCGGGACCTGATGCTGCTGTTAATGCTTAAACTCAGAGCTAAGCTTTATGTATGCTTAGCTTTAATGGAGTTTTCTACCCTCAGTGCCAACGTGCGTGGCACTAAGCAGCACGTCATGGGTACTACATGAACCATTCTATGCACAAGCTGCACACAGGCCTCAGCAATGCACGGCTCGATGGTAGCGCACAGAGTAGAACACCAAAGGGGCTGCAGTGCTGAAGATGTCAGTACAACAGTGAACAAAAAGCAAGCACATTAGCTGAATTTTCTACGATTCCCATCACATATATTCTAACTGTACACCAAACCTTTGGTACCTTTTGGCAACTTTCATATTGACAAAAGGTTATTAATATCTTTATTAATATTTGCCATACTGTTTATAAATTAAGGAAACAAAACCAGATGCTTTAACAGTGGACTTGGCCTCAAAGGAGTTTTTGATGAGTTTCTGGATATGCCAACAAACCAGTAACATCCCAGGCCTGTGCTCAGCACTCTCTATTCCATTGCTGCTGGCATGAGCTAGAACTGCTAGGGTGTTAAACAGCACAGCCACACTTAAAAGCATTCCCAACAGTGTTTACAGAAAAGCACTACCAGAAACAATTGGAGTTACTAAATATACTCAGCAAGACTCGCAGAGCATGCAGAAGCCAGCCTCGCAATGGCAACTGCCTGCCTGGTAACTGGATCCCCTCTGCACGTCACTTGGCGTACAGGAAAATGATAGCCCTTAATGAGGACCACCAGCTGAGGGGGAAGAAGATGGGAAGAGGGGGGGAAATGTTTTTACATTCTATTATTCTAATTTAATTCTGAGATTAAACTGATCATTTAATGACTCTTTCCAGTTTGGAAACAGGATCCAGGAAGAGATGCAGCCAGAGGCAACTGTTGCATCCTGTCTCTGATAAGCTCCCAGCTGCTAAAAGCAGTGTTTGCCTGGTGGGAACACCCTGCACACCTCAGAACCGGCCAAGCTCCTTACATCCCTCATGCTCAGCGCTGCTGTCGGGCACATCAGGTTAAGTGATGCTTCCAACCAAGGTGTGCTTGGAGCATCTCACTTGGTAGGCACAGCGCTGCTGAACTGAGGTACTCCAAAATGTGGTTTAAGACCACAAAACCTTCATATGAAGCAAACAGGAATCATGGGGCCACCAGCAGCTGCCTGCTGAGCTGCACCACAAGCAGAGGGGCACTTGCTCACCCGTGTGGCCACACTCATTTGCCCCTCTCTTCTAGCTGACGTTGCTTTCTACAAAAGGGAACTTCTCTTCCAAGTCAGATTAGTCAGACAGGATCTCCCCTTGGTAAATTCCTGTTGGCTACTCCTGATAACCTTATTGTCTTGTATATGGCGAGATAAATGCAAGTGCAGCCAAATCCAGATTCTCCTCTCCTCGGTGAAAATGAGGAGAGCTTAGCAGACTTTGAGGAGAATCAGTCCACCAGCCTCTGCTAAGGGCAGCAGCCTGAAGTTTTGAAATTCTCTATCTGCTGTTCAGAAATGACTTGTGATTTATTTCCCCAGCAAGGAGAAGACAGGACAATCTAAAAATAATTTTTGTGAACAAAACCACAGAATTACATTTGGATCTTTGCCATGTGACAGCTTCTAGGCTGCAGTTCCAAACCGCCTCTTTTTCCTTCAGCACGAAGGAGCAAAATATTTTGCTGAAGCCAGGTCACGTAACACATGTTTGATAGATGTACATAAATACATCCATTTGTCCCTACCACTGGGTATGTTTAGAACACTGTGTTTAGAATAACACTGAGATGCCTCATTTTCAAGTGAGAAAATCCTACATGATTAACGTGGCAAAACACACAACTCACGGCTCAAAGCTTGCTCTCCCACCTCTGCCCCCTCCCTAAATCAAGCAAGCATGGTTACTGCCAGTATCCTTCAGAGGCTGTGCCAAGAATTGAAAAGGAATAGGAAAAGAGATCTTTCTCTGTAGTTTTTCATCACAACAGTGCACTCTCAAGCACGCTGGCATGCCATTATTTTTGAAGGTTTCAACAAAGAAAGTCCCAGAGTCATTCTGTAACAACACTTCTCACGAACCCTGGGTCGCTGTGCAGCAGCGACATGGCCCGGGCTGGTCAGGGTATGCTGTGAGGTCCTTCGCCCCAAAGAAACTGCCTTTAGCTTGCTGGAATGGCTGGTTTAAGTGTTTTAATTGGACAAAATCACAAACACCTCTAAACTTTCACACCTCTCATTACAGGTTTGTCTTTAAAATCACCACACAGACAAACAGCTTCACTTGCACTCCCTATCACTATTGCTAGCACTGTTGATGTGACAAGACCCAAACGCTTCTCTGCTTTCCATACATGCAGAGCTCCTGGCCCTGAAGCATTTACAGCCCCAGCTGAGTCAGGCTCCACACAAAACACTGGGAAAAGTGTTCAGCACAGATTCTTCTCAGGCCCGTTTTCTAAGGGAATAAGGCAAATGCCCCCTTTCCTGTTCATTTGTCAGTCCTCCCACAGCAGCACTTGGGGCCGGCATGAGCCACATTCCACAGGAGGAGAAAAGTCTGACAGAGAATGCATTGCATTCCCACAGACTCTGTAATGTCCCTGGCTGGCAAGCAGAAGCCCAAAGGGAAAAAACAGGGGGTTTCCTAGAGGGAAAAAACACAAAGTGAGTGCAACACAAGTCCATTTAACTAGCTGGGCTGCCCATCACCACACATGTGCCAGCCAGGCAATCAAACAGGGACCTGTGGGGTACACTACCTGCTTGCTCCCCAGCTGAGGGCAACGCTGGCAGTATTGCACCCACACTGAGGAAGAGGAGAGAAGGACTACCATAAATGTTGAAGGACCAAGTGAAGCAGCTGAGGAGGAGGAGTGCAAAACTTAGGAAGTCACAGGTTTCATTAGTTCTTTTCCTCATGGGACAACCTGTTGTTTTGTTGTATATAAATGTGTATATTCTATATGGAATTGAGCAAAGCCCTGTTCTTTTAGCCTTCATCCTCAAAGCTGTGAGCCACCAATTACAAAACAAAATCACAGCTATTAAAAGTCTGTGGGTGTGCTCATATGTATTGACCCCCACAAGGAGCACTGCACTGACGCCATCAATGTCCAGTCTCACCAGACACGTGGTGGCAAAAGAGTGTGCCTATGCCTGCAAGTCAGAGAGGCAGACAGATGCCCAGGGGCAGTGGGCTGAATTCACTCATTAAAGCAAAGCATTTGCTGATTCCTCCACACTTGCAGTGCCACAGCCTCTCCACTCAAGCCGCCAAATCCTGCCCTCCTATCAGCAGATACTGCCTCCCTACTCTTTTACTTTACAAAGCATCAGTCTAGAGAGTGTTATTTTTCATACAAAGCAAAATGCTCCCAGGTGCCTGCTTTGCAGGACACCACTCACTCAGCAAGAGCTTTCTTCTGTCCTATGTGGTTTTCTAACTGACAACACAAAGCCTCTGTCTCGCTTCACTACATTTCATGGGGTTTAATTGCTCCCCAAACCAAAGAGGTGCCCCATGGCAGTAATGGGCAGGAGCCCCCAGTGTATCTCCGCATCAATGGGAAGTCAGTCTCTCTGCAGAGGGTTTACAAATGAGTCCCTATTCTAGCAGCAGCCAAATGTTTCCTTTACAGCTTTTTATCTATGTAAACCCAACAGATAACAAGGGGAGCACAGCCCTTAGGAATGAATTAAAGTCCTGAAGATTTCTACTGCACAGTGATAAGGAGTAAATTCTCACCTCAAACACCAAGGCATGTGGAGCAACCGACTTTAGCCAAGTTCAAAAGAGTAGGATTGCATACAGAGAAAGTGAGCAAAAATGAGCCATATACAGATTTAAAGATCTCTACCATGTACTGCAAAACCAATATGCAATAAATTAACATGACAGAGCATAAAGACTAAAACAATATGAAAACTTTATCAGCCAAACCTAGAAACCATAAATGCAGGCTGATGTACTGATTGAATCCTTCCTGATTGCTGTACTGTTTTCCTCAGCATTTACTATTATCTTCTGTTATGGCAGCAGTCAAAAATTACATACAAATACCAACCAGCACTTTCTTGTTCAGTGTTTTGGGATTAAAATCATTCTTGCTTTTTCTCAGTTGCAAATTTGCTTATTTTTCTCATAAAAACCATGTTCAGGGAAACCTGAATGGGAAAATAAATGGCTTCATTCCATTGCTTTGGTGTACTTAGCTTAATGAAAAAGAAGCCTGAATTAGTGTGAAGGTCACTGTTCAGTATGCAAAACAGCAGAGAAATGAGGAGTGCTGGAACACACAGGCAGAAAGAGGAACTTGAAATACATTTGAAAACTAACCCAGGGAGGCAGCATCACAACACCACTGAAATACCACAGTGGTCTGGATGGTGTCACCTCTCCAAATGTGCTACCATCTAAAGACAAGAAAGGAGGATGGGGCAGACAGAGGCAACGCTACAGATAAGTAATGTCAATCACCTTGTCAATAACTTTTCCCGGAATCCAGCTGCATTTTCCTAACCTTTCCTACCTCTCCTCTTCTCCTTCATAGTTATTTTTAGAACTTCAAGGCTGAAATTAAAGTAACCTCAGATGATGAAAAAGCAACTGAATAAATGTACCAGAAAACAAACTGTTCATCTCCACAGACTGCAGCTGCAGGAGCAGGTGCCGCTGGCACACACGTACCTCTCCCCAGGTCACTCTGGTGCATCTGTCACTGGTATGCAGGCAACATTAACTCTGTCAGCCAAATGCACAAGGACATTGCAGGCACCTTGCACACTCCACAAACATAACACAGCCCTAAACTTAACTCTTTCACTTAGTAGAGAAGCAATTACAATTTTCTATCTCATATATGTGAGTCTTTGAATGCTGTCAGAGGAACAGGGTGGGAAAGAGGAATAGTACAGCAAAGCAGTGATGCCTTCCATTCTTAGCTATGTTTTCACATGTATTTTGCTAACCCATATGTAGGAACAAAAAAAAAAAAAAAAAAGGAAAAAAACCCACCCCCACAAAACAAAAGCACCCCACCCAAAGCCCCAAGCAACCCCCCAACACTGCTCAAACCCACTTGGGCAAAATATTTTCCTCTCAGAACACGGCAGGTTGTTTTTTGAGCATGAAGCATTTCATTGAAAGTTGTCAGATTCATTCCCTTGTGGAAGGAATCAGACCATTTTCCCAAGCCTCTCCTACATTCCTGACAGCTCCTAGGCTGGCGGGCCTGCTGTGCACATGGGAGACCAAAAGCCAGGCTTCCAGATCTCCTGACAGCCTAAGAAGCCCCACTGATTTCTATTTAAAACTTGACATATGCCACTGCTGTAATTATTTAAAACTCATCCTGTGGGAGCACTGCTTCCAAAGTGTAATGCCCTTTAGAAAATACTTTTCTGCATCCTTCTCCCAGTGTAAACTCTTGCCATTCAGAGTGTCATTACAACACAGCACATCTGGAGACTGAGCACCAGTAATGAGGGCGTCTGTACCACAGTCCATTTCAAGACAGTCAGTTCTTACAGAAGAGCAATACTAATCCAGGCTGGTGATACTACATCCCTTTTTGTCACATGGGACTGCCTAGCAAACCACCAGGACATGGGTAACACATGTATGTCTGGGCAGTAAAGCGGAGTGCAGAGACAGTCCCAAATCCTGCAGAGATTTAGCAGAAAAGCATCCTGGGTTTTGACATGCCACTGGCTTCACCGAAACTATTTACTTCAAGCCATGAGTCAGTGTGCAAAACCAGTCCTGCAGACTTTGCTACCCAGGAAGCTAGGCAAATTTTGGCAGCCCACAATATGCATTGCTGCCCAGATGGCCACAGGTCCTTACTCTGCCTGTGCTGGTTGTTCTTTGGAAACAGAACTGAGAAAGGCACAAGAAGAGGAGCAAGTGTCCTCTGAGCTGAGCTCTTTCTGGGGAACAGACAATTCTCTTCAGGTCAAGAAAAGCTCACATCCTCAAATGGCAATTCCTAGACTATGGTGGCTTGCAAGACCAGATGGCATTCTGTCTGAATGATTTACCATTTATGTGTGGAATAACTTCAGAGGTTAAATACTCTACTGCAAAAGGTGCAAGAATGGAGATATTTTAATTGCTTTGCTCTAAAGTAGGTCAACAACATCTGACTTGAACGATGGTGAAAGTCCTGCTTGTGCTAACTGTGGGCTGGAGAGACCTGGGGTCATGTTTCACATTCAGATGGGGAGCTTGGCACCCGCACTAACATCTCTGAGCCACAGCACCTGTGTCTGCACCCATACATTAACTCCTGTTACAGCCTGTTACAGCCCCATAAACAGCAGGGTAGGAAATGAACTCCTGTGCCATTTGTAGCTGAACTGGGTACCTGTGGAGTGGAAACAACTCATTCATTGGCAGCAGGATCTCACAGGGCTGCTCCTGTTGGCACCCCCTCCCCAGGCTTCTCCTCCACCACCCACCTCAGCAGGGCAGAACGCTCAGGCCACTTGGCACTCCTCTCTGTATTTTCTTTCAGGGTGGTTCACTTACTCATCTCATTATTCACTGTCTCGTGGAAATTTGTTTCTATCTGGAGATGGTGATGGTGGAAACAGATGAGACAGAAAGGAAGTTGCTTTTGTGCAGAGAAGGAAAGACAACAGCCTCTGTAAATAGAGCATGATATTATCAGGCTGATTGCCTGACGCTAAGCAACAATAGGACCATCTCCAAGACACGCTTAGCTTGCTGTAAAGATCACCAGACATGAAAAACTTCCATCTTCACAATTATTCACCCATGCAGCCTCCTGATCTACATGGCCAACATGTTTCCTTTTGGGACAGCAATGGAACTTTCTCTTTGAAAAGGGATAATCCTGTGTCAAACATGTTTAAGGGGCAAGAGCTGACGTTAAGAAGAGAAACAGGCACCAAAAATACATCGTAATCAGTGGTGAAGTAGAAAATGAACAGGTAAATTAACTAAAGCAGTAATTCAGGAAATGGAAGCAAGGATGCTAAGTAGGCTGTGATATACTTCTCTCTCAGCACGCCAGCTCCTCGAGAGAAACACAACTGACAGGTTTATTTCTTAAGTAACTTCCCTTGTACATACAGAAGAAAACTCACTCAACTGCTATCATCTGACAGATGTTATACTGAATGGAACAAGGGATTAAGCATCATTAAAATTCTAAGGGAAGTGATTTTAGAAAATCTTTGCTTCCTCCAACTGCACTGTCCGGGGTGCAGGCAGGCATGAGGCACAGAGCAGGCAAGGAGTCCTGGGGGTACTAGGGCTGGGATGGAAACAGCCCTGAAACACCACATCACCCAGAGGTGTGACTTCATGAGCACAAAGTACATCTCCAGCTGAGAAGCAGCTGTGCTGCCTTGCCCCAAGGTTTCTGTTGTGAACCTCTCCTTCCTGAGTGCAGCGTGGCTTCTGTTGGTGCCGCAGTGTGGCTGCTGGCACACAGTTGGTGCTGCCAGTAGATTTTTAGAGGGGGAACAATTAGCCACACTTGAGAAGCGGCTGCTCATTCACAGCTGACTTTATCTATTTGTGCGATGATTCATGTCTAAAATGAGACTGTAAGAAGCCATAATATTGAAATGCTATTAAGTAGGAAATTGCAGTATCTTTTAACATAGATCTATTTATCCAATTTTACACACATTTGACACCATAATTTTCTCAATAGCTGCTGTAACATTGTATTCAAACCCTCAGTGGTGTTTATCAAATCAGAGCAATCTGATGAGACTCTTCAGTTGTCAGAAATCACAGGCAGGAACAGGGATGTAAATTCCAGAATGCATAGCAGGTGTGCACCACAAATACTATATGCTATTGCTATTGTGACTTGCAGGTGTGCCTACAGGAAGTAAACTTCTGTCTGTGCATAAAGGCAAGCAAGCTTCTGTGGGGTTGTGTCCCATCTTAGAGAAGAAACAGACATCTACATAGAGAACAGTTTCTGCTTATATATGTATTACTGATCACACACAAAGTGATAAAAGCAATACAATTCTGATAGCCTTTGGCATTGGCACACAGCACATCATGCCATGAATGGATTTTTCTGAATCAACATGAAAACTGGAAAAGAGTCAGAAATCCTAATTTTCCTGTGCAGAAACTTTTTGTGTTTTCTTCCTGAAATGACTGCCCATCACCACCATCACTACAAATTAAAGCAGATCAGCAACTCACACTTCCCCATTCATTCTCATAGGAGGTGAGGAGCTACTTCTAACACTTATTTTGAATTAAAATGTATTTATACTCAATGTTGAGTGCTATTTCACAACCACAAAACCCCCCAAAAAATCATTTCTGATGCTTTGACAGTTCAGTACTTTGTCAGCTCAATAATGTGTCTCCTTGTTTTTCCACCTGGAATCATTCACTGAGCATGTATTTCATTTTATTTCATGTTCAATCAAGATAACTACTGCTCACTGAACTGGTTGTTTTATTTAAGATGATGAATCACATGAAAATACTCAGTGGACTCACAGGAGAACGAGGAAAGAGAAATCAATGCTGAGATCTCATCCATGGCCTATACCCAGAATTATTATCCCACATCTGGGTCTCATCTGCTTCAAGCTGAGTTTAGGAAGACTGCAAAAAAAATTATCATCTTTGAAAGCTAAGGGGTGGCAATAACAAAGCATAAAATACTGGAAAAGAGCCACATCCAACCAGAAACTCTAAGGATATCAAAACAATTATGTGATAATTGGGATATTTATTACACGGCACAGGGTTCAAATCATGTCTGTTCCTGAAACTCCTTCAGGAGTGGCAAAGAGTTGTCCTGGTAGAGAGTCTGAGTGTTTTAGGATGCCTGCTAAAACACAATTCACATTGTCTACATTTAGTACAGTTCTCCAGTGACATGCTTCAGAGGAAAAAGTATTGCTCCCTTTTGAAGAAAAAAGACGACGACGACAAAAAGAAGCTACATGTACAGAATTAAGATCTAGCAACTGCTCATGCTAAATACAACCATAGTTATCATACTGATCTACTTAGGAAATACAATATTGCTACACCAGTTGTTATGGCTGATTAATCCAAGTCCTTCTTGGTAAAGACAGATGGCACATGTAAGAATAACCAAACACATTCTGCAGAGTATCTGATGAGAACCACCACCATATTTCATTAGTTTCTTATTTATACAGAGCAGTAACAGCTGGACCACAAATAATTCCAAAATATAAACAAAATGGAAGGCTGGCCACAGAGACTAGTTCATTACGTGCATGGAGAAGTATTTTTATGGGCTTTGAGCACATTTCAGTGCAGAAGCTTCCGGATCCTCACACTACAGAAACAATTAATAAAAATCTTAAGGACAAAAACCCTGGGTTTGAAACATCATCTGGACATCTGTCTATGAAGAGAGGCAGCATTTGTCTGAGTCTTGTAGTGCTCCTGTTGGATTGTGCTGGGCTACTGTTCATTCATCAAGCCTTTTGAGATGCCAGGATGAACTCCCTGCATACCCTTTAGTAGTCTAATTTTGAAAATCTGTTAAATGAGAGATTGGAAAATGTTCTAGTAACAGTAATGCTGACCTCAGTGTCACAGAAGATAACAAGCCTGAAATTAAAGAAAACCCCCAGGAGAGGGGAAATTACAAACTTTGTGGAGTGGCCTGGTAGAGAGAGCCACTGGGCTGCACAAGGGAGGAAACATACCACCACCACTTGAAAAACAAAAATATGCATCTAAATGGCAGAAATCAGAGAGATCTCTATCTTCAGTAGCTTAGGCTGACTTTTACATACACGACACAGGAAGGAGGAAGCATCAGAGGCAGGGAGCAGATACCATATGTCAACAGCTTCACAATAGTCCATGCAGCCTACCCCTCTGGGAGATGCCTTGGTGGCCAGGTTCAACCCCTCGGGGACACACCAACAGCAATCACATATATCCCAGCAGCACATACCTCCTGGCAGCATGGGACATCAGGTTCCCAAGGGCACCTGGGCGCTGTGCTCCAGCTCAGCGAACCAGCCCCAGCCCAATATCCTTCAGTCAGATCTCTACTGATGTGAACTACATTGCTCCTCACATTCCTGATACAAAACCACACCAGCATGCTGCAGCTTTATGCATTCTGCCAACATTTCCATCTACACCATTACTGTCCAGGGAACATGTTCCTGCTATTTGGGCAGGGACTGCTGCTGGAAGGACGGAGAGAAACCTGTACACCACATAAGCAGACAAGGTCTGTCATCCTGAGCAAAATCAGGGCACTGCTCCAAGCCCCCTTCTGACCCAGGAAGTGAACAGGACACTGGAAATCATCACTAAACTTCATCCCACTTCAGTCTGGAAAAACACCTACAGGCTTTCAGCACCTGTGAGAGCTCTTATGCCTTCTGCACTTTCAACACTGCTGCACTTTCAACACTTCCAATTAGGATCCAATGAAATAACTAGAGCAACTTCTCAGGAAGACCCAGAGTCACCATGTGCCCTGTTAGAGAAGAAATCGGTATTTCCTCTTTGTAATAAGCATTCAAGACCTCACAAGGAGGAAAAAACAAGATCTTGAGTTGAGCACTCTCTGGGATGGTGTGTCAGGTCACAGTCTCAATATCCTTAGCTTTCAGAAGGGGAAGAGATTGTAATTTGCCCTTTTCCTATAACCTCCTTTCAGCTTCCTTCCTATGACCCTCTGAGACACTTATTTTTAAAAACTGCACTGCATGGTTTCCTGGCCTTACCTGAGGCAGGCAGCTCTCTCTGCCTCTGCCTTGCCTCTATCCCCAGCTCCTAAGAACACCACGGTCAGTCCCACTGCTTTCCTTCTCAGAAATGTAAAGAAAGGATTCTTGGTGAGAAATACGATGCTGGGCCCAAAGCAGATATTCCCAATGTAGTACTGCTGTATTAGTAGGGATTAACACTTCACTTTCCCTGTATTCTGCAGCCTGCTGGATCTGAATGCTCTCCAGGCTCCCAGAAGTATTTCTCCCTAGCAAACATCACTGCAACAAGACTTGGGCTACAAGGAGTCAGCCCGTGACAGCCTTCATTCAGAAGCAAATTCTGATGTGAAGAGAGTCAGAAAATTATCAGGGAAATAAACACTGTAGAAAAACAAATTAAGCATACATGGGCAATACTTGTGCAGGAAACTGCATCAATGGGGGCCACACACAAAGGCTACAGAGAGTAAGCAATTAGTTTTTCAGTCAGAAGTCTGCTTTAAATCTCTTTTAGCAGGAACTGCAGCTTTGCCTTGATTTTCTGTGACCACACTACAACAGCATCGTTATGAAATGTAACAAATCTGCATTTACAAGACATGCAGAAAAATTAACTTCTCCTGCTGGCCTTGATGGGAAATCTGGGCATGGAGTTGTTTTCATTCTCTTACTACCATAAACACCAAATCTGTGAACTCTGCAATCATTAATGCACTGGACCAAGGCGGATCCGTAATTCTTTCCTTCACGACAGCATCTAATTTCCAGCGTAGCCTGTTCCATGTAAGATCAATAACAGTTTAATAACAACTATCAGCTGATGATGATCAAATCATCCTTCATCCCATTCCAAAAGCAGGACAGGCTATTAGGGACAAGAACATGGTGCACAAACAAAAGCTCTGGAGCAAAACACACGAACGGAAAACAGCCCTGCATATGCACGTCTGGCCATAAACTCACTCTCTCCCCACTGCACTTCTGCACTGCCTCACAGCACTCCATATTTGATTTTTAAAAGTTCTTTCTTTCTCTTCTGTTCTGTTTTGCCTGCCTGTAATATCTCAGATTTCTGCTTACAGATTAACTCCAGCCATTGTCTGTTGTGTTGTGACTTCTCCCTGGGGATGCTGATTGAGTATGGCCTTCAAAAACACTGCACTCCCTGCCACAGCAGTTGCATGTTATACAAGCCCAATGTTCCTTCAGGTTGTCTCTGCAAAGAGTTAAAGAAATACTGAACTATTACAACACAGGCCAAAACTAGATTTGTGATGCAAGAAATCAGCTGGGCTGAGTACCAGGAGACTCGTTTGCTGGGACATTCCCAGTCCTAATGTACTTCTATCTGGATTACACTCCACTTGCTGCACTTCATTGTCTGACACGGTGTCTTAGTTGCACATCTGAAACAGACTAAAGTCTGCATTATTCCCACTACTACAAACTTCACATATTTTCTTCCCAGAACTTCAGGGCATGGGAAAATCAGAGACTTTCTTCCTTGCTCCTCTATGATGTCAAAACATCTTTAAAAAAATCCACTGCATCAGCTGCATGTTGCAAAGCTGAGAACTTAAAAGCTCTGCCTCCCTAAGCATTACTGTCACCTGCACATGCAAATGTACTCTCCTTGAGACAATGGTGCACTACGGGCTATCAAAGGGAGAGCTGGGACAGCCTCTGCACCTCCTAGAGAGCAGCCAACACCTCAGCCTCTACCAGGAGCTGCAATGGGAACAAGGTGATGTTTCCTAATTAGGTCTGGGATAAAGCCCAGCAGCAGGGCTCAACCCCCACTGAGAGGTTAAACATGATCCTGAGAAGGGTCTCCAAGACACAGAGAACAACAGCAGTATCTGCTGTTATTTTCTGAAGCACATGCATGAAGGAAATTCAAACATAAAATGAATGGATGAGTTCTTCTCACGGCATTGGCCTGCATTGTTTATGACTTAGCCATTACTCTGCTCTGACTCCACTACTCAAGCAGTGATTACTGGATACAGGGGAGCCAAACAACTGGGAAGGGCTGGCAGGAGCTGTGCCAAACTATCCAGCTTTCCCAGCTCTTATAGTTATAAGCCAGTGGCCCTGCTTGCTCACAGACTTCTCATGAAACTGTAGAGCCCATTCAGCTCTCCTTAGCTAGCAATGCAATACAACTCTTGCCAGATTCACCTTCCCTTACACCAGACCTGGCTGTCAGCTACGTGCAGAAGCCAGCCCAGCACACCTGGAAAGCCAGGACTGAGCTGAGCAGGAACTGACCTGGCTGGCACGGTTCCTCAGGCAGCTCCAGTGGTCAGGGGTCATCACCAAAGCCCAAGACACCAACCAAACAACAGTGGGAGTGCTGCTTTTCAAAACAAATCAAAGTGTTTCTGAATAAAACCTTTTGACACTTACAGAATGCCACTAAACTTGCTGGCAAACATCTCAGCCATTGCAGCAGGATGCCAGGATTTTACCCTTGATATTTTAAGCAAAACCCCCAAACAATCCACATAAATAAAATTAAACCCCCCCAGCCACAAACCACAACATAATGAGAGGCCCTCCGAGGATCTCCACGCAGAGGCTATCAGCTGCCCACATACCATTGCAACATCTTCATTAGGACCTACCGTGCTCTCACGCTTTCTGTCTTCAGCCATGTAAACACCATGGGGACACCTCCAGAGATAGGAAGCCATCTCCTCTCCCCAGCAATCCCATGCACATCTGATTACAAACGGTGCTGCTTGCCTGGGAGTCCTCACTTGGAGGCAGAAGATGCTGTTGCAGAGCCCGAGCGGAGCTGCCTCTTGCCCAGCTGGAGCGAGCGGGCTCTGGCACCAGAGACAGGCGACGGAAGAGCCAGTTCCTGGAGATTTGCTCTGACTACAAGTCTAGACAGGAAGCTTGAAAGAAAAAGAGTTGCTTCATATGGGTTGGGGACTTATTTTTTTCCTTTTCAGCTAAAAGGATATTCCTTTTATATGATATCATATATTCTATATATGATAGACAAGACTTGTCAGAGTCATTCAGGCATGCTAATCTTTGTTGCTTTGTCTTTGCCCATGGTACAAGAAAGCTCTTAGTATTTGTGAATTGCCTGAATCTGAACTGCTGCTCGAAAATGACACTGCAGATTTTCTGTCTACATGTTAAGTTAAACTAGAATTAAGAGTATGTTAAAATACTAATGAGGGAAAAGTACTGATTGTAATTAAGTTATGGATAGACAAGTAAGAGGCAGCTCTGATAAAACATTAGTCCTTTAAAATTTCTTTAAATGACAGTATCAAGCTACATAAATTCCAACCAAAAGTGGTGGTGACAATCGTCCTCTCCACTGTCTCAATCATTAACAAGTGGGAAAGGAGCTAGAAATGACATTTAGGGGAAAAAACCTTCATATACAAGTGTTGTGGAGAGTAGGAGTGGAGAGAGCACAGTGTGAGGGACAGAAGCAACAAAGTTCTATTTGTTGAATTCTCCAGCTGCAGCTGAAGTGCAGGCTGCAAAGCTGCTGCTGGGGAATGGGAACCAAAGGGACAATGCAATGGCACTACCAGGGCCTTCAAAGGCAACAGGTTTGGCTGACAGAAAAATGCACTTAAGCAGGTTAGCCTTCCCATATTTTGGCTCAACCTTGACCTCGGCAGTGCATCCTGCTGTCCCTTCCCATGGCAGTGGGGCTGGATTAGATGATTTTTCAAGACCCCTTCCAATCTAAACTACTTTGTAATCCTATGATCCTCTCCTTAGCAGCTGATCTACTTGCTTTATAAAAAGTACTATTGCAGCTGGCATGCATCCCAGTAACATGCAAGGCCAGCCCAAAGGTGGAGAGCAAGGGTAGCTTCATGCTGGGCACAGGTAGCTGAGGAGACTTTACCACAGCAGTAGCCAACAAAGTGCTGCTGACCCAGCATTAAAACTCATTCCAGCTCTGTTTGCAAAGCAGCTGAACTCAATGACTGCAGCAAGCCTAGAGAGCACTGGTGTTTTTTCAAGGCACTGTTACTTTGTAGATAAGAAATGGAAAAATATGTTGTTTACTATAAGCTGTACTGCAAGGACACTGGTTTCAGTCATGTCTTCCTATTTAATTAATAATCACATTGAAGTTGCTGTGATGAATCCAGGGCATGTTACAAGCCAAGCAGCTGTAACATACAGCTGTGAAACTGGAAGCTAAGCATATTTTTTTTCTCATATCTCAGAAGTAATGATTTTTTTTATCAAGATTGGCAGCAGAAGTTTGTATTGCTTATTCTGTAGTATTAGAAGATGTAAGATCAACACTGGCATATGAGGAGAGGCTGAGGGAGCTGGGGTTGTTTAGCCTGGAGAAGAGGAGGCTCAGGGGAGTCCTTACTGCTGTCTACAGCTTCCTGAAAGGAGGTTGTAGCCAGGAGGGGGTTGGTCTCTTCTCCCAGGCAACCACCAGCAGAACAAGAGGACACAGTCTCAAGCTGTGCCAGGGGATGTTTAGGCTTGAGGTGAGGAGAAAGTTCCTCACAGAGAGAGTAATTGGCCATTGGAATGTGCTGCCCAGGGAGGTGGTGGAGTCACCATGACTGGAGGTGTTCAAAAAGGGATTGGATGTGGCATTTGGAGCCATGGTTTAGTGGTCATGAGGTGTTGGGTGACAGGTTGGACTTGATGATCTCTGAGGTCTTTTCCAACCTGATTGATTCTATGATATTTAGACGAAGAAAAAGATTCTGCCATTAGGAACTCCAGTTCGCTATTTGTTACAAAATATCCAACAAAAATAGATTCTATCACCTTAAATATATTTTCAGCATTAGCACACACAAATAAAAAGCCTCAAGAATCAGTGTTCAGTGCTGCTGTTTTGTGGGGCAAGAAGAATGCTACTGACAACACGCTGTTTGGAAAGGTTATGCAGGCAGAGTATTTCTCCGCTGCAAATGCTGTTCAGTGAATAAATCATTTATGGGAACACTGTGGTGAGATTTACACAATTTAACTTACATGCAGGTGGAAGTTTCATAAAGTAGTGTTACCGAAAGCTATGTAAGAACCAATTTCATTATAAAACTCCATTCTGAACCTAACACAAGGAATGTTCCTGGAAGAAAGTCATTACAATTCAGATGACCCAGCTGGCCATAAAACGTGTGATGAGCTAAGGCACAGTTTGGAATAACACCGCTTGCTTGCTTCCTTCCTTTGAAAGGACTACCAAGGACTTTCCTAAAAGAGGCTGAAGCAGATGAATACCACTCTGGTAAAATGACATCTTTAACAAGTTTATGATGCAGGAACTCTCTGTCCAGGACAACAGGTCATTTTCAGGGTGGACAGAACAGAGGGAGGCTAATTTACAAGCAGATTACTAAACTCGCACTAATCTCTGTTCAAAAAAAATAAATCAAGAAACTCCAGCAGGGTTTGTCTCTTTCTTTTCCCTCGAAGAGGATTTTCCACCTTTGCTTACAACAGGTGACACCTCCTCCAGCTGAAAATGGAGAGGATTCTTGGTGAAGCCCGTGGCATCACAGAAAAGGAAAACGGTCACACCACCTCCCTTCTTACAACCGAATGCCTGTGAGCCAACTTTTTTCATCCAGGAGACTTAAATACTCAGGAAGGGATCCACAGAGAAGACACAGAAGTGCCATGGAGCAGAGAGGGTGCTGATACAGGCAGGTGCAACCAGGTATCTGGGAGCAGGACCAAAGCATGGTGTTTCTTTCCTCCCTTCCTTGTAGACCTCCTGCTCCCCATCATGGCCCTGACCTCACTGCTGGCATCCACAAGGACTTCTCTGCAGGAGGAGCAGGCTGTCTTTCCCCATGAATCCAGCACACAAAAGCCACAGACACGCAGTCCCAGCGTCTGCTTGGAGATCTGCCACAGGTGACCTGATCACGATGAAACAAGAAATTGAAACAAAATGGAAATGGAAACAATGAAGTTTTATGCCCTGGAACAAGTTATTAATTGTAGCCAACCCATGTTGTAAGCATAGTAACTGGAGACAAGATGGACAGCATTGCTAACCATCTGATCCAGTGCTGTGCCCTGAGTCTGAAGCTAATCATGAAAATATTTCTCTCACACCCACTCACTACAACAAATGGAGCCAAAAGTAATAAATTTTCCCCTTTTTTGTTGTTGTTGATCTGCCTATGTCCCGAGTTTCCTGCCTTTCAGTTAGGATCATTCCAACAAGAACAGTGTAAATCCTTCTCTAGCTGCCACTTTATCAGTAACTACATAGCTTGAGAATTATTCTGCCTGGGTTTACCACCCAAGAAGCTATTATTAGATAAACAGAAACAGTGGAAAGAAGAAAAAAATATCAATGCATTAAAATTGAGCACAGCCAGGTCCTTTAAACAAACATATGTGCCTCAGCCTCCCCGTGGCAACACACACTTTCTGGAAAGGTTACACACTTCACTGGAAAATCTTAACTCTTAATGGAAATGTCAACATGGCTCCTTTGCTCTGCTCCTCTCCCAGCCCCAGCTCCCTCACCAAGTTAACAGTAAAGTTGTGTCTGATCTTCTGCCTCTACATCTGGCCTCCTCTGACCATACTGCATCTTATCCATGGGCATCAACACATGCTTAAGCACAAGGCAACACTGTCGGTCAGCACCGTGAAGCTTAATCTGACAGACTTACCATGCTTTACTCTCCAGTGCTCTCAAGTCCTTCTACATTATATGGTCCAATCAGTAAATATAACCTTCTCCTTCCACAACCAGCCCTCAGCTACTTTCATGGCCACCCCTCCTCTTGAGAAGATCAGTTTGTGACTGTACCAATTCCATAATCTCACCAAAGACCTCCAAAACCATTTGACAGAGCTTCCCACAGATGGAACAAATGGACAAATGCTCTTTGACCATTCTTCTTTCCAGAGCTTTCCCCATCAGTTTAATGCTTAAAGTAAACTTCTGTCCGCCCCTTTTGGACAATACAGGGGTTCAAGTAACAATATACTGCAGTGAGAGACTCTTAGTGGTATGAATAGCATTATGAAGGTTAATCATCTACCAGCTAGAACAAGCAGATCTTTTATGGCATTAAACTGCCTTTGCTAACATCAAATGCAGTGCTGGAATGTAGCAAACACACCACAGCACTGCAAAAGAACAAATTCACATACATAAATACATATTTTCCATCCCAAATGAAACTATTCCTTCCCTCAAAGAAACAGATGTGATGGCAAAGCTGTCTTCTGTTTTAGGACTGATGCTTTTTGTCAGTTTAAACAGTTTTAGCTGGTATACAATGACTTGGTTTTGATCAGTAACTGCTTTATCCTGGAAGTGGAAATGAATGGGAAAATGAAATCTTTATGAGATAACGACTCTGAATCACAGCTGAGAAAAGGAATATTTTGTGCTGCTCCTCTAGAAGCAGCGACAAAAGTACGAAGGAAATAAAATGAGGCAGAGTGGCAGCTCAGTTACACAGGAAAGCAAAAATGCTATGGTTTAAAATGTAACTGCTCAGCACTCTGCTTTGGGCTAAGGTGAGGCAGCACAGCAAGTATTTTGTCTTACTGCTCCCATTTTACTGTGTTTTTTCCTTTGAAATTCCTAAACAACACCATTTGCAGCTAAGCAGCAACACAGTGGTCAGGAAGTAAGTCTCAATTATTCTGAAAATACTTCTACCTTTCCACTTCCCACTTGCCATAAAGTGAGAGGACACACTGAGATCACTGGCATTTTCTGTAGTTCCTCTAACATTCTGCTTTGTGTTTGTCAAACAAAAATGAAGAACAGTCAGCTCACGCAGCATGAAATGTCAGCTCATTCTAGGCCAAGTGGACACAAAGTCACTGGAATCTCAGAGGTGCACTGTTGCCTGCGTGCCTCATGGCTTTTAACAGATACCTTCTGAAATTTGCTAGGGTTGATGTACATTTCGGTACAAACCCTTTCATTCCTAATCCAGGAAGAGCCTTCGGTCGCAGTTCCACGCTCCACAATACCCATCCTGCACACTGCTGCATAAGCCAGCGGTAGAACTTTAATCGAGACCAGGAGCTGACACACATTTACATCTTTGTTAAATAATCCAAATCATTATGCGTTTATGTGAGCTGCAGAAGGCCAGAACAATACCTGACACACAAAGATCTTACTGGAGCAAGGTTAACTCCCAAAGTTTGAAAGAGCAAAAGCAGCCAACATGGGGTGAGTTCTTTGTTCCACATGGCCACAGCATTGATAACAAGGACCAAAAAATTAGATGGATTTGTGACGGACCCTGCATTTAGTATGAGGAAAACAACGTTTTCAACAGCAACTCCTTTAGAAGAACTTGGTAACTAAGGAGTGGTTTTGCCTTCATAGAAGCTGCTAAGGTGCTCAAAATACTGCCTGTGGTTTCATAGAATTCATAGATTCATAGAATGGTTTAGGTTGGAAGGGACCTTGAAGATCATCTTGTTCCAACCCCCTGCCATGGGCAGGGACACCTTCGAGTACATCAGGGTGCTCAAAGCCTCATCCAGTCTGTCCTTGAAGACCTCCAGGGAGGGGGCATCCACAACCTCCCTGGGCAACCTGTTCCAGTGTCTCAACACCCTCACTGCAAACAATCCTTTCTCATCTCTAGTCTACGTTTCCCTTCCCCAAGCTAGCTTCACGTAAGTAGTTCAGGCTGTACCTTATGAGATCAGAAATGGTCAGAACAGAAATTCACGTTTCAGGAATACACAGAATTAAAGAAATGAAGATTTGACCAAAAAGTGGGAGGAGTGGGCATGACCTGCCATAGTCATCTAGCCTCCCTCCATGCTCACTCAGTTCTGGGGGAGGCAAAACAGTTTCCCTCACTTTTGCTAGTAAGCAAATTGCTCCATTCTGATATTGCAACAAAAGTCAGCTCTTTAACACGCTGCAATTAACATATCACCAAGTCCCTAACCAGAATGTTTTTAAGGACATTTCAGGTAGGAACTGCCATTCGCTGCAGCAACCTAAGACTGTCATTAATGTTCAGTCCTCAGCAGTCATCCTCCACACACCATTAACAGTGCTGAAAATAGCAACAAGATTTTACAGAAGGATATTTTTCAATGTAAACTGTTTATAAATTAAGGGTATTTTTTAGACTGGCTTCAGCACAGCTGAAGCACAGCACAAAGCAAGCTGTCTGTGAAAATAAAGAAGAACCTTCTGTATTTTCTCAGCCTTCTAGAACAAGAAAGGACTAATATTGTTCTATTTTCTGCCTGTATTTAAAGTGTCAGTGGACTGAACTCTGGATAATATCCAGGAATCTGAGGTCTCCTCTTTGACTAAATGTATCTTTTCCAGCATGGAATTAGAGTTTCAGATATTGTGCCTTTAAGTTGTGAGCAATGTATTATGAGTTATTCAAAAATTGCTACTCCCCTGCTAAAAAAACAAAAGCCTGCAGCAATGATAACAGAAATGCACAGAACAGACCTACAGAATTTCATTTGTGGTATTATCAGTCCAAACTACAAAGATCATCTTCTAGTAAACACCCCACCTTGCATAACTTCACCAGGGGCATAAGCATCTTACTTGTAAGACACAGTAAGAACAGCATATGGTGAAACAGGAGAAACACATGGTTTGTGGTTCTTGCCTCTGCCCTATTTGACAGCTGTGAGTTTTACAAAAGCTGGTAGACTTAGGTTGGATTACTGGTGCAAATCCCATCAGACATTACTTGGGCACGTTCACATGCCCGTGTTGGCAGAGGGATCCTGATGCATGTGTGCATGTAGGAGGTGTCTGCACACAGCATGTGTGTTATGCTCTCGCTGATGCTAAGGGAAAGATCCCATATAGAAGAAGATGGCAGTCACTGAACCACAGGAAGACACAAAGTTGAGCAAAGGCAAAGACTGTGAAGAAAAGAGAAGGGAAATTGGAATAGGGAAGAAAAGAGAAGGGAAATTGGAATAGGGAAGAAAAGAGAAGGGAAACTGGAATACAGAGTAAAGGGAGGAAATGAGAAGCTGACGGTACACATAGCAGAAGGATAAGTCTGTGGCTAATGTACAGGACAAAGAGTCCTTGCCAAGCACCATGTGTAACCACAGTCACATCTTCCCTTATTATTCCAGTTAACACATCTGCCAAGCGAGGGGAATACTGAGCTAGAACAGGTAGGAAAGATCACATGAAGTCCTGGGAGTAATGCTGCTGACTTGCTGCTAGCACAAAATAAACTAACTCTGTCCCAGTCTTTTTGGTTCAAAAGCCAAAATAAAGGCTGTTATTTTGAAGAGGTCAGAGCTATAATGAACACCTGCTGTTCACTATCATGAACACTTCCCCATTTCACTCTGCACCTCAACATTACCTGGTAGAGTCCAAGTCTCCCCTACTTCTTCCTCCCAGCCCCTAGAAGTGCAGCCAGGGATAGGCAGGGACATCATTTCTGCTTGAGACGGACCTTGAGTGACATGGGCCAGTGGGACAAGTGAAAACAATCCCTGATCTCTTCATCCTCAGTGGGAGCTGGGACCAGCAGCTGACCCTAGACACTCACTCTCAGCTTCCTCTTTCCTTCTCCTGCCATGAATGACTTAGGGTGGAAAGGATGCAAAGTCATCACACACAGCAAGCTTTCCCAGGTAAGAATAGCTCCACTAGACTCTTCTGTCCACTTACACAAAGAAGCAAGAGTTTGAGGAGACCAAAACCCCATTTCCCTCTCTTCCAGCTGGTGCAGTAGGGACGCAACGGAGCCAGGCAGGGGTTGGGATTGCTGGGCCCCGAGCACACACTGTGGCCATGGCTGTATGCCCAGTAACAGCCACACCACTAGTGCCAATGCACCCCTTTGTGGTTTTCCATAAAAGATTCCCCTGATGCAGTTTGGGGACCACCTTTTTGGAGACAGCGAAATGCAGTTTCTCCTCCTAAACAAAGTTGTCCTGAGATGCGAAAAGGGACAACCACCTAGCCCCAAGTACAGAAAGCCCAAGCCAACCCAAAAAACGTTTGTTCACTTTACCATGTCCCTGAAACCAGCTGTTGCTCCAGAAAGCACTTCAGGCTTCTTCAGAGCAGCTGGCAGATACGAAAGCTGCCTTTTACATTTCCACAGTACCTCTTCTGACCTAGCCAGCAGCCCCTAATTTGGTAGCAATCCTCTGGCTTCTGCTGTGCAGCCCACAGAAACTGCTGCCAGCAAGCATCCGTCTCAGCACAGCAAGGGGAAGCAGGGGCACATTTGTAGGATCATGAAACCTACACCCCAGTTATCTTGGGTGTAAAGGTACAGTAAAAGGGTAAGCAAGTACAAACAGAACATGAGTGGTTAGGTACAGTCCAGACCACAAACAAGACCTTTTAAAGAAAAATAAATGCATCACCAATAGCTAGTTTTGCCCCCACAGTGTGACAAAACATAGCTTTTCTTTCTAACATTCTGGGAACAGACACCTCCTCCTTCATCTCCCAAATTCCCTTGGTCCAGGGAAGTCCTGGACTCAGGTGTAGGTCCTAGTCTCCCAGGCACACATGCAAATCAGAGGGCTATGGGGCTCCCATCTCAGCTGGCCTAGTAAAAGGCTATACTGGGGAGACACCCAAAATCTGCAGCCAGGTTGTCACAGCACTCAGTTGGGTAGAGAAGGAATCTGAACCTGGCTCCCTCACACCCAGGTGGAGCAGAGGGAAAGGCATGTCACTAGTAATTCATGGGTTTGTTTTCTACTTTCATATCTGTATTTGCTAATAGGAATCCTACCTTCAACCCAAGAAAGATCCTGGCTGAAACTTCATTTGAAAAAATACACATTATAAAATGTGGTGCTTGGACACATGATGATTTTCTGAGACAAAATGTGTGGTTTAAATTCACAAACACCTCTCCAAAGGCTTCTCCTTACAGTCCCAGCATATGCTCTGCGAGCGTACAACAGCTTCGAGGTGAGACTAAGCTTCAGGGTGCTTCCCTACAAGAAGCACATCCAAACACAGACAAGGGAATTCTCTCCCTGTTTCAGCTGCAAGGATCCTGCATTGAGAAGTGCAAGGAGTCCTGTTTCCCCCATGGGCTGGAAAGATACAAATTCCAAATAATGTAAGGTGAGCCAAGGAGAAAAAGCATCCAGGCAGGATAAAAAATTCCAGCTGCATGCTGACCACAATAGAAGCCAAAACAACTGTTCAAAGAGCTGTGCCAGGCATCCAGATGCTATTGTTGGCATCAGAAGAAGATCTTCCAGTCTGATAGCAGCTGGTTCCAGGGACTGCAGCCAAAGCCTGAACGTAAAAAAGAGAAGTAAAGAGAGAGAAGAAAATAGAGAGAGAGAAGTGACAGCTCCCCACTCATCATCCCCAGTGTCCTTTCTACACAGGCATATACATGGAGGTGTGTGTTGGTCTCTTCTCCCAAAAGTAACTAGGGACAGAACAAAACAGAATGACCTCAAGTTGCACCAAGGGAGGTTTAGGCTGGACATTAGTGTGGGGGGAGGCAAGCCAAGGGTTGTCAAGCAAACAAAGGCAAAGGAGGGAAGGATGCATCACACAACTACTTCAACAGCTCCTTATTCCTAAAAATTTAATTGCATTTGGACAGCTACTGAACTCTGTACAAAATTATCTGCTATAAACTCAAGATCTTACTCCTAAGGTGCAAAGGACTACTTAGACCCACTATCAGCAGTGAAAAATTAGATATTAGGTATCAGAACTGTGTCCAGCTTTTTCCTTTTTCTTGTAAGGATCAGGTCACAGACGTGGGCAAATATATCCCCCACCCCCAAACCCACAGTTAATCCCTCCATCAGATTTTCTTTCAACATTCCAGATCAGCAGTGAGCTTCAAATGAGCTGCTTATGTGGAATAAATATAACAGAGGAAGATGTTATTTTACTCCACAGAACAAAAATGTTGTGGTTGGAGGCTCTGGACAAAGCAGACCGAGTGCGGTGAAAAGTGGGAACCGCTCTCTCATGAAGATGTTCATCAACAAGCTCAGCCTGGCCACTGGCAGCTCGGCAGGACTGAAAGGTGGGCCTTCATGCCATCCAAGGTTTTTCAAGCTCAAGCTGCATCAAGCTACAGAAAGGAGTCTTGGAAAGAATGGGCTCTCAAGGCCAGGGTAGCATGGATGGTTGATCCCAGGGGACCCTGGAGTGAAGGGGCAAGGTATGCCAGTGATCCAGGCTGGATGAGGCTCTGTTAGGGATGAGCCAACACACCAACCCTTCCTGAGTCTCGCCCACAAGCTTCAAGTCTATTTATTTTCTTTCTTGACCAACTGGACCCTCATAAAAGATGTTTTACATCAACCCTGGAAATGTTGTTCCACCAGAAATACATAAGTTTTTTGATTCCTCTTGTGTGTGGTCAGCAAAAAACCCACTGCTGCTAGAGATGCAATGACAGCATGCCTTGTTAGATTGCACAAAGTGTGCTAGAACAAAGGTAGGGAATGAGAAGACAGGCAGGACAGGCACCAGAAACTTCTGACTTCAGGGTAGGCTTAGTCAGGCCAAAAGACTTTGGAGTTGGTGGCTTCACAACCGACAAAATGTACTGGAGATGGAGATGTAATCCTCCAAGGAGTTGGGCAGCATTCTCATCTAGTCAAGTACCTCCCAGAGCCTATCTGGCTTTGGTTGAGACTATCACATGTAAATCACTCTGAAAAATGCCAACTTGTTCAATCTATTTGCTTGCTCTATTAAGCCTACATTTCTAATTCATTCTAGTCATAGTAAGATTTGAAAATCCTGAAAGTATTCCACTGCCCACACACGGGGATTTATGTGGCTTATGCATGACAGTTCCCTACAAGAGTCACCCCTTCCTTTCTCATGTCTTCAATAACTCATTTGTGGCCTTTGCCCAGAAATAACAGAGCTATCCCCATGCTAATGCTGATAAAGCTTTTCTTTATATCATCCTGGATTCTCTTTTTCATTTGACATTATACACACAGGAAAGAAACATGGGCAGAGACATTAAAATGTACTAAACGAAGGAACTGCAAGGAAACAGGAAGTAGGTTTTCTGCAACCTTAAATAAGGGAAACAAATTGTGGTCACATCAAAGCAAAGACCAGAGTAGGAAGACAGTTCAGCATGAAATTAAACAAATATGTAAGGAATGAGGTCTACAAGAAGGTCCAGACTTGAGGATTCAAGTTCAAAGAGGAGGCAAGGTGACAGGACACAGTCCATAAACCTGCTTGCACCCAGGAATGGTAGAAAATGGTTGTCAATATAGGGAATAAAAACATCTAGCAATATCCTACAGAACAGACTGGCTCCTGCTGGCAGCTTGCTGAAGCAGGGTGAAGCTGTTTGCAGACTCCAAGAGATTAATACCTCTACCTCTGATCTGCAGGCTGCAGTGTCTTATCATAGAATCTTCTGAGGACCATGTTTATTATAAACTGATGGGCATTTTGCTTTTGCTCCCTCACATTCAAGGGCATAAAGTCTAAAAATGGGAAGACATCAATCAACTCAATTTCCCTTTTCAGTAAATCCACCCTGGAAGATTAACCACACCTCAATTTCAATACAGATCTGAAACAAATGTGCAGAAAAGGAGTGGGGGTGGATAACTGGCAAATAGATAACCTAATAACTGGATTCAAACACTGGACCCATCTCATAAACCTAATGCCCAAGCCAAGGAAAAAACCAAAAAGTATATATATATTATTGCTTAAATACTACAGGCACAGGCATAGCTATTTGTGAGCACACACTGTTTTGTCTAGGTGCCCAACTACAATGTAAAAACAATGATAACTTCAATGGCAACTTAGTGCACCCTACCACAGCTGTCAAACAACAGCACAATATTGTAGATGTATTTTTCTATTCTTTTATTAGGGGAATTTATTTGAAAACTAATAAAAGAGCCAAAACAAACAGCTGCCCTTCATCTCTCCCAGTACATGAGCAACCTGCTGTTATTTGCCAGATTGGGGGGTTGCCTCTAAAGAAAAAGGAAAAATAAATCAACAAAGTCCTGTGCTTGGATACAAGAAGTCACATGCAAAATGTTGTACATCAGCTCTTGTTGTATGCTAAATGAGTAAATTCCTCTCCCACTGAAATAGCAGCATCCCATCCAGAGGCCAAAAGACCAGCCTGACATTTCTGCCAGGCAGCAATGGCACTCAACCCAGGAGGAGCAGGCGATTCTGTTCAGTTTGCAGCATTTCACAGTGGCAATGTTTCTCCCAGTATGGATTTGCCAGCTGCAAGCAATAGTGTTTCAAAGTTTGAACAACACAAATAAGAGTTAAGATATTACCTGATCCTGTAGAGAACTAAGTCAATTGTTGTTTTATTTTTGGAGCCAAGAAAGTTTGAGCAAGATGAACTTGGCCAATCAGCACAAAATTTAATCACTATTTTTTCATCCATATTGGCTTAAATGCCTAGCCCTGCTTTACCTTTTTAGCACTGGAATGCAAAGTGTTACACTGAAGCAAATAACCTTCACTACTCGCTCTGGCTAGTCAATCTGCTGTATCAGGTTACTTGTGTCAGGAAAAGAAAGCACCATGGAGTTGAGCATTTCTCTTGACAAAGCTCAGCTCTCACAGAAGAGCATGGGATGTCCTTTTACCTTCTACAAAGTTCAGTTCCCAACCTATCCTGGCAACACATAGCCTGAACAAGCCCTCAGCCTCAATTCTGTTCCGAGCATTTGCTCTGGTTCTGTGCTTGGCTTCCTAATGCTTTTCCCTTCATGACTCGTGTTTTCCCTGTGCCATCTTCCCATCCCAAGAATGGCTACCAGACAACACAGGATACCTCTCCATCTCAAAGCTAAACCTCTATGCCAGCCAAAGGACAGGACTTGGGGCAGCAAAGGCTTTCAGACTTTCAGATGTCTTTATAATTCCCTTCTTACTGTAACTGTGAATATGCAAGTCAAACATTTAGTAATGCTTTGTCCAGTCCACAATAACACATTTTCTATTCACCATGAAAAAGAGGAAGCTAAGGGGAAAAAAGCAATTAAAATTTCTAAACAGGTTATGTATCTGGAGCCAACGTATTGACCAAAACTTTGTGTAAGTGTTCATTTGGTTTTAATCCATTTAATTTTATACTTAAGCTAATCACTCATTATTTTATTTCAACCACAAGATGCTGAGGCATACACAGGAATAGCTGGCTTCACCACCTATTTGTCCTGGAGTACATATGCTTGTGTGCACAACACAGCTTATTTCTGCTTATGTTCTATGTATATATGTGCATTGGATTATTTACCCCATACAAGCAGATGTACTCATACTCTGGTCTTGCTGTAAGGTCTAACATGTTATTCTGGAGTAGAGTGGAAATTAATGTGAAGAACACACAGTGGAAGTTTCTCTCTTTCTGCATTTGAAAAGAAGCTAAAATGCTAAAGCAGAAGTAGATACTATTGCAAAACACACTTCAGACTTCCAAAGCCTCGCTGCAGAGAAGCCCTGGGTAGGATGGAAATGGGCACAATTCTGCCAATTTGTAAAGCAGATTATTTAACATTTGATGTCTCCTCTGTGATTTTTCTGTTATGTTCACATGCATTAGTGCCCTTTTGTAAAAATAACTTTATTTATTTTGAGAAGATAAACTCTGTATGGTGAACAAAAATAACAGTGCCTCAGCTGCTTTCCTGCTACTCCCACCCCAGGGCTGAAAAACGCGGAAGCCTTAACAACTGCATATGTGCTCTGACTTAGCAACCATGGGGAGAGAAGGGTAGCACTGGAGTAGAAAGTATGGCAAGAGAGACAGATCAATAAGGATTATTTGCCAGGCTAAGCTGAACATTCCAAGGCACTACTTTTACAGGCAGTGGCTCTTTGTTTCTCTTCTACTATTCCTGCTTTACAATATAGTAATGATTCCAAAAGAAGAGGGGGGCGGGGGATGCTCTGGAAGTGTTACTCTCTCTAAGACACCTGCTAGAGTTTTGACAAGCCCCCACAAAACAACATTACTTACACTACACATACCCTGCAGTTACGGTCTAAAGACTTTAAACAGACTAGTCCAATATCCCATCATTACTCTGGAGTTGCAAAAACACAAAGGAATGATGTTGTTTATCTTCAGTGAATGTTCATAAAAGCCATCCACAAAACTAGGCTGTCCAGTGCTTTGTATAAGGCTTACTGTTTGGGGAAGGTTTGTATTAATCTCTATAGGCAGAGACAGGAGAGCATCTAACCTGCAGTGGGCACCTGCAACTGTATGAAGAATAAGATTCCCCCCTCCTTATACTTTCCTTTCAGATGAATAGATTTCATTTATATCTGATTGCAGCAAAAGTCAATTACATTTTAAAAGTCACAACATACAGGGGGCTTTTAAGCTTCTGATAGAATAAAAACTTTATTCACATAGACATTCAGGAAAGCTTCAAATCTACAGATCAAATAATTCCTCCACAAGTATAGGGACTTCTATTTAACATAGTTACTCCCAACTTCACCAGCTCCTGTGCTCACTGTGTGAAAAGCAAGGCTGGAAAAGACTTTACAAAACAACCATTAACATATTGCAACTTCATGAAACTTGGAAGAACATCGTTTCCTGCTATGCTTTACCGTTGCAGACACATGCTTTTGTTGTGATATTTAGCCTCCTAAAGCCTTTTTTAACCCTAAATAACTAGAAGGATGGGGAAAAAAGAAGCAAGTTCTGTGCACCTCTCCCACAAAGCCTGGGGCTAGTTAGCTGGAATGGCATTAGAGGACTTTATGCCAGCATAAAAAAAATTCAAACTGTTTAATCCAGTTTTATGTAAGGACAAGTTGGCTGGAAGTCATGCAGTTATGGCCAGCTCCAAGCAAACTCTGCTGTCCCTCTTCCCACGAGGGAGGTAACACTGAATCAGATCCTAAAAAGCTACTCTCACATGACCCATTCCTCAGAGACAGGCAGCCTCAAGAGCAGATATTGAAGACACCAAGTTGACAAAGAACAGATCCGAGCCATGAGCTGGGAGTTTTTCAGTAGCACTATGCCAATTATGACATCATGCCTGAACCACAAGCAAAAGCTAATGATAGTTTCTGATCTTCATTTACTAACCAGAGTTTTTACACATTTTTTGAGTCTCACCAGATTTGAAAGGTCCATGGTGCCTAATCATTGCCCAGGAGAACATCCATATTCCTCTTCAGCTACCACCAAAACTAATTAATCAAGTAGTACTGCCAGAAACAATTAATTGCTCTGCATCTGGTTGCTATAAATATTCACAAGGGCATAACTATTGATTACCAATAGCCAAAGTCCATTTATCAAAGGGGGGAGGAATCAATATTTGGCCCTAACAAAAAAAAAGTTCCCATTTCTTCATTTCAATCCAATGTTTTCTATGGTTTAAAAAAACAAATCCTGATGGGAGTTTTCAAAAAATGCTATCAGCATAGTAGTCACTAGGAAACCTCTCTGCATTTAAAAACTGAACTGATAGTCCCACCAACGACATCAGAGCTTTCAGCACTTCAGCTGTGGTTGGTATAAGGTAGCTCTCCAAGGCAAGGGGGGAAAAAAACACGTTGAGAAAAAGTCAAGCAAGCATTGAAGGCACCAGACTAATCCTCCTCTCTAACAGTGATTCTGCTGGTGTCAATGCATTGCTTTCAGACAACACCTACAGCAAGAGACAGCAGATGTGGCAAACTACTTGAATTATTTTACTTCCAAGGAGAAGAGCAGCTATCAAATTTCAACCGACCTTTAGCATCTATAATCGTGGGCTCACAGATTTAGACCGCAGAAAGTATTTGGATAGGTCAAGTCTGAGGACTACAGTTACAGTCAGTGATGGTTGGCATTTCAATTATCTGCAAGCATTCCCATTGTTATGTAAGGAAAGCTTCTACAAATTCCAGACTGGCTTACTGCTTCAGGCTCAGCATTGATATCTGAAATACAAACAGTTTAACAGCTCATAGCTCAGGATAATCGTGCCCAGCATGAATGAATGCACCTTGCTGGTGGTCTTACCCCACCACTCTGTCCCAGAGCTGTTTCATCCTAGGGGACAAGCAAACAGTGCAATGAAGTGAAACCATCTAATTTCACTCCATTCTGAATGGATGGTCTTTCTAATTTCCCCCTAAATGCCCCCCAAAAACCCACAAACAAGCAAACCAAAAAAAACCCAACCAAACGTTCTTGAATGTCTGATGGTCAGCCTACCAGTTTTAGTCACAGATTCAGCCTTGGTGCTTGTGCTTTAATTTGAAGCAAGCACTGAATACTTCAAGCTCTAAAAACAGATGCTAAGCTGAAAAGTTCTAATAAGCTTGCTTCCTTTTCTTTAAGCTTTTCCTCTTCAGTGTTTTTATTCCATAAGAGACCACTTCCAGTGCAGCAAAATAAAACAAACTCAGTCAGAAAACAGACACTGGCAGGGTTACCCTTAATGTATTAGATAGTAAAAAAAATCAGTGCCTAGATGCTCTGCTCCTCTTTCCACATGTTTATAGATTCTCTGCAAAGCCTAAAGTACAATTAATACAGGGAAGAAAAAATATATTATTGTTATTGCTCATGAAATAAAACTTCTAAGTTATATACTGTATTCAGAACACCAAAACCTGAAGAAAGCTGCTTAATGACTACTTAAAGCACTGGTGTGTAGAAATGTTCATCAAGCCATGGTGGTAAGATCATTGGGTGTGAGTAAATTTGGCCCAGCACCAACACATGCCTTCTGGCCCACCAAAGGGAACAGGGCCAGAAGCAGAGGAGGGGAGAGGCAGGATCTCCTGGACCAGTGACAGAGAGGATTACCAAAAGCAGCTTTTTCTGGAAACCACCCAAAAGCCAGACCCCTATAACTCATCACTTAATTCTAACTACTTTGCTGAACAGGCTGCAAAAGAACTAATTAGTTAGTCTCACAAGCTACATAAAATGCTGAAGCAGGAGAAAGGGAACTGAAGTGTACCCTCAGTAATATGCTTTTGTGATTTTAACTTTTTTAGTGGTTTCACTCCAGTCCTGTAAATCTGTGTTTTGAGTAAACACATCTTTTTCATTAAATCTTCCCAGTGATAAAGCTTACTCAGAGTAATATGACACACACCTCCCTTCCAGGGAGTCATCTTTCCAGGGTGAACCAGTCGGTTCTCTTTGTTTCCCACTGAACAGCTCAAAGCCTTCCTGAAAGCCTCTCGGCAATTTGCCACGGGGGCATAAAGTTTTGGCTACAGCTTTTCAAAAGCTATCTGCTTATGCAGCCCAACTTCCCTGAGAAGTGTGAAGACAATGGGATAAAACCCCAGAACCTGAGCATCAGAAGAAATCCTATTTACAGGCAGCTTTCCAGGAAAAAAAAAAAATTAATTATCTATACAAACAGTATTCTAACAAATATTCAACAGGGTCCTTATGGACATAAGCATGCTGAACACCTAAACTCCAGGTACCACCTGACCTGGCTTGATAGCTGTCCCACCAGGCTGGAGATAAATAGGAAGGAACATCTTGGTTGGACATGTGGCAGAGTCAGTGAAAGAACTGAGATTACTGGAGTTCATATGGCTGAAGATGTACACGTGCAATCCAAGTTTACAGCCTGCTATCTCCTTGTATCTTGTGGCTGCTGCTTCACAGAAGATAAGTAGTAGTAAGGCCTCCTTCCTGGGACTATGCTTAGGAAGAAAGTTAGACACTTTTTTCCACAGACACAGACCCCTTACAGCTAGTCACAGTATCACACAGTATCACAGTATTGCCAAGGTTGGAAGAGACCTCAAGGATCATCAAGTCCAACCTGTTACCACAAACCTCATGACTAGACCGTGGCACCAGTCACGTAGTACCTGACGATAAGAATTGTCTGATGTCCTGATGTGCCACACAAAAAACATGCTTCGTGCCCTGCCTAGTGGTATCAATCTGCAGCATGTGCCATCCAGCCCAGGAGAACAGCAATGCTCACAGTATCACAGTATAACTAAGGTTGGAAGAGACCCCAAGGATCATCGAGTCCAACCTGTCTCCACAGACCTCATGACTAGACCACGGCACCAACAGTATCACAGTATATCTAAGGTTGGAAGAGACCCCAAGGATCATTGAGTCCAACCTGTCTCCACAGACCTCATGACTAGACCATGGCACCAACAGTATCACAGTATAACTAAGGTTGGAAGAGACCCCAAGGATCACACAGTAAGACCTCATCTCCCTTGGGGAGGTGGAATAGTGCTTCTCAGGGGTGAATGAGCAGGGAAGACAACTGCTGCTGAGCTGAGTTTAGTTCCCACCCTATTTTTTAACTCCATCCATTTGATTTTTATTGCATTTCCGTTTGAGAGAAGGAACAATTTCATTTGTGCTAAGCAGCACACAGAGCATGAAGCAGTTACACCGCCTCCTAACAATGTCTCCACCACAGAGGAGTCAAAAAAAAAGCAAACCCAAAACCTATTATTTTCTACTAAAAAATGGTGTGCATTCCTGCTGAGCTTGGTTCCCAGTGTGAATTTTCAGTAGTCTAGCTCAGGAAGTTAAACCTCCAAAGTCAAGTCCTCGCCATGTATGGCTTGTGTTCCTTGTTTACATTGCACTCTGCCTTCAGAGAGACAACGCAAGTCAGAGTTTCAGCTCTTCAGCATCAGAGCTATGTTATTGTGCATGGGTTTCCAATACTAACAACATCACTTGTACCCAAAATAGAACTGTTAAATGAAATTAGGGGAAATGCTTCGTGCAGCAGCAACACAGCTATTCACAGGGCCTTAAACACCCTGCTTCATGTACTGAAAAACTAAATTGGAAGCCAAACTGCATAATTCTGCCTCCTTAAGAAAACTGAGATTTGCCATACCACATGGCACAAGTGAGTATCAACTATAAATCACATCTGTTGTACTTATCTGGTTATTTTTAAGTCTACAAACATGAAGTTTAACTGTTTGAGGACAGAGTCACACTTCTGTGTTGAAACGTGTTTCACTGGGCTGTATAAGCAGTGGCACATGATGGGGGCACACGTGTAGGTCACTCTGAAGGATGCTTTCATGTGTCCAGGCACAGAACAATGTTAGGCATTGCTAGGCTGGTGTAGATTAATGTTAATCAGAAACTCAGCAGCAAGGGAGAAAAAAAAAAAAATCTCTCTTTCCTAGAAAAGCTATGAATAACCCCCCAAATTCTGTGTTCTCCCCATGGGAAAGTTCATGAGAAGCCTTCAAATGTGCTTTATGCTACAGGAAATCTAGTTACATACAAGTGCTGACGCTCTTGTGTGCTTTATCCAGGATGTTTCAGGTCATGAAACAGACATCACTTAGCTAAATACTACACTGATTTCCACAGGACAAACCAGAGCACTACTTTCAAACCAAAGCTAATCCTAGCCAAATGGAAATGTAATCTGTTTGAATAAATAAGAAGGAAAAAAGAAGAGCAAAGCCAAAGAATAAGAAGCGTTTCTCAGGGCTGTGTGTCATGGCTAGCTGAGTGTCTAAGACTGAGGTTGCATCATTTATACACTATGTGCTGAAGGAGACAAACTGTGTCCTGGAAGGCAACGTGGACAAATACCTTGGGACAAAAGCCTCCACAGGTTAAACTCTGGTCTTCTGCTTGCTGGAGAGTGCTCTTAGAAGTTACTGCACACCCATTCAAAATGTTTCAGATGGCTGCAGTGGAGCCCACAGTTACACTGCAACTATTCCTACTATAGAGTAGACTTTATGGATATTGCAGGAGTGAACTGCAATACTAAGAGCTTCATCTCTACCACAAAAACTTCCCACTGTGTAACTTAAAGATAACACATTTGGTACATATAATGAGATTAAAAAGCACAGGGGGTATTCCCAGCACTGAGGTATTTGGGTATGTGTTGCTCTGCAATGCCAGCTGTGCTTAATGCAATGGCTACAGACCCTGGCCTGCCCTGTTTGCTGTCATCTCCCCGTCACTGGAGATTAACTCCTGCCATGGCATGGTGGCTGCTCCCAGGAGTATTCTGGCATCTTTCAGATGGAAATAGCTGCATTAAGAGAGTGCAGTGCTGGAAAATAACCTGGCAGACTGAAACTTAACAAATCATCTGTCCCAGAAGTTGCTCTGCTGGCTGCCTGGAGCAGTGCTGTGCTGATTGGAGCAGCCCATGAGCAGCTGGAATAGGGACTTCTGCATCCTGGCAAGCCACAGAGAGATGATCACAAGTGAGCAGCAAAACCCTGCTTCGTTGTCAGCATCCTGGGTTTACACTCAAAGACCCTGCACCCCACAGACTAGAGACATCCCCCATGCCTGCTCTGAGCACCTATCTCTTGAAAGATCCTAAGAAACCACAGATGTGTCAGATTTCTTCCACCAAGCAAAGTTCATGCACTGGCAAGTCCTGAAGTTGTCTCAGTGTCAGAATCTGGAAAACCATCTTGGCCTGGCACATTTGGAAGAGAGCTCCTTCTGCTATCAGGCATTTTTTATCTAAGCTTACATTCTACCAGCTCTGGTGATGCATGTGTCTTACTCCCTCAGTTATAAAAGGTAGGGATTTGGTTTGGGTGGGTGTTTTAATATTGACCTTGTGTAACTTCACTAAAAACTTCCCCGAATAATATTTGAAGGCCAACAGAATAATTCATCAATTAGATAACTATGTGAAAAGAACAGGGCTTCCCTTTATGCTTAGCAGCAATAAGGATACTGAGAGGTAATATTCGGATGTCAGTGCTGCTGCAGTCTATACCAGATTCCAACTACGCCTGTAACCAAAGCCTTTTTCAAGTACAGCCTGGGTTAAATAAACAAAGACCAGTCATGACTGCAGCAAGCAGCAGTGCTCAGCTGAGTTCAGTCACTGCATATCCAAAGGTCTTGCTGGATGAATATTCAAACAATGCATTCAGCCTCATGACCTTGGACTCCGCTAAAGAAAATTCCAGGAGACCTCGGAGGTCTGGTTCTCCATGACCTCGCTGGGAAGGGAACGTAGAGATTGATGACCTGAAAGTGTAACACAACAATCTGGAAGAAAATATAAACCATATTGAACAAGAGTTGTGGAAAAGGTAAATAACTACAAACAGCACTACAGCAACTTTGACAGATATCAAAACCACAGCAGGGGCAGAAGAGGAGGGGAAAGGAAGAATATAAAATTGTGCTATCAAATGACAACACAGAACATGCCAAAGAAAAACTCTGTCAAAAATGGATATAAAACTCTGAGCACATACTGTGAAATTGTGCTGCTGCAGCCAAACAGGGGACCAAACCAAATGAGAAAATAAGCCAAGGGCTGACAGTACCCCTTACTGGGAAGGGCTGTGATGCTTAACATGTTGTTCAAGCACACTCATCATCTAGAAGAATGAAATACTAAAGAGCGTTCTTTCCTTAGGAGCCAAACGCAGAGATTGTGCAAAGATCTCACTTAAAACAAAGAAAACCCTTCTTCTCACATTTGATATCCATGCTTGCCTTGGCCCTTGACAGTCCAAAACCAACAAGGGAAATTTTGCCTTCGTTTTCAGTCGCTGCATATACAGACAACTTCAGCCTCTTGCTAGATGAGCACAAGAATGACGAGTTCATTGATCTGTACCCGCCGGAGCACATGGGCTGTGGCCTCATGGAATACTAAGACAAAAACTGTATCTATACTAGCTGCTTAATGTGCACAGTACCAAGTCATGAACCCAAAGAAGAGTTTCCTCCATCACCACTTCTCCCTGCAGTCCCTGCTGGCCCAGAGGACCAGTTTCACAAATGCACTATGGGCAGACTAGTGAGCCACAGCTACAGAAATGCTTCTTCATTCCCAGCACCCAGAAATACTCTTCCTTCACTTTATTTACGGAAAGTGAGCAGTGACCTCCTCAGCCCAATGCCAGCTGACTCAGAAGGGTTTAGGGGGAATAGACAACTCTGAGCATATGGGACTCACATAACTGATACCCAGGACACAGCATAGCATGGATTTTTCATCACATTCATCCCTGCTACTTCCTTGCTACTTCAAGGCTGACCCGGCTATGAACACATAAGTCATTCACTTGCTCTGAGATTGCATCTGAAGCCTAGGGTGCTCCTAGCCATTTGCTGAAAGAATAACTCATGGTCATGCCACATTCTGGAGTAAGAGAAAGTAAGACATAATAGAAGACAGGGCCCAAGGAAAATACACAAAAGCTGCATGATGTCTGAATCTTTTGCATTCCATCTTTACAGTGGAAGGCTGTTATCAAAGGCACAGCCACACTTACTCTTTCCCAAAATACATTATTGATAGCTGAAGATGAGAAAAAGCAGAAATAATGAGGGCCAGGTATAGTTTGCATCCAAGGGTTCTGAACAATAGAGGAATAGGTGACTGACATTATGGATAACTAAGTGTTTTAAGCATTTCATTTTTAAACAGATCTATTAAGACAAGCAAACTTGTTAGAACTCAGCTACAGACAGCATATGGCATCCTTATTATCTAACCCCCCCAATAAAAAAACTCAAAAGAATGAACAGTACACCTCTAAAATCTCTTTAAGTTTTCTCATTGTATCAAAAGAATTAATACTAAATTCAAACAGTACCTATCTGCTGACAAAGTTTACAGGGAAGTTAAACTTATCAAGAGGATAAGTTTACTTATAAGAAATTGCTTAAGGACCTGTAGAGTGCATCAAAGTGATAAACCAGCAAAGCAGCTTGGTCAATCACAAACTATTCTGCTGATAATAAAGGGTATTTCATTCAGTTCAGCCCAGTTCAAGAACTAGTTTGTTTAAAGGGTGAAGAACTGATTGGAAGAAACAATTCCCCTCCCCCAAATCTGCGAAAACATGGCAGAAGAGGCTGACACAGCTCTGAAATCTGAAAGCAATGAACATCAGGAACAGTCCATTCAGACACCTAGGCTGTCCTACCTGCAGATGCTGTGCAGGATTTCTAACAGGATAATAATTCCCACAGCTTGCTTTCTCAGACATCCAGCATACCTGATGGAGGTGAAACACACAACAGTGCATACTGCAGCCTAATGTCATGTAAAAGCAAATCCATTCACATGCTCCAAGGTGGCTCCAGGATGTGAACCCAAGCTCAAAAGTGTGCATGATCAACCAATTTGCTTCAAAATGCACATTCCTGATTCAGATTAAAATCATAATTGTAATGTCTATACAGTGTTGTTTAACTGACAGTCTGATCATTCCCTTAGCTTCAACAGCAAAATGTGGGTTTATATACTTTCAGTGCTTCTCATATCTAATACAGACTAATGCAATGCATGTAATTCATGTATTACTTAACATTATAGCACTCATCTTTTTGCCTCATGGACTGAATTCCATGAAGACATATCCAGGAGTAAAATATGACCATATGCTACATCCATTATTCACCATTTATAACAGCATGTGTATGTAATTTGTCAGTCTGAATAGCAAAAGAATTACCAAATTAAGGCAAGTATTATATTGCCATTGACACTCAACACATGAGACAGCCACCAACCAATACAAATTAATCTTGCAAAGAGAAGACCTATAAAATACAATACATAAAGGTTTTTAATCAAATCCCTCACTTACTAATCAAGTACCCATTTCAAACTTTGGATTAAAATCACTTCAGCTAACCAGTTTTACAGTGCTTTCTTCCTAAACACAGGAGAACCCTAAGATTTCAGCTAAATCAGATCCATGGAGTATTTCTTCACTGACTGATCCAGGAGTGCTTTAGTGCCCTTGAGTCAATTGGTTCTTGTCCCTGCCCACAGGTAAGACCTGGGTTTGCACCAGCCCTACTCCTCTTACTCCCTTGTCTCCTTGGCTCTGCATGAAGGCAGCAAGACTCAAGCTATTGATGTGCCTCCCTGGCACATCCCTATCCAAAAGCGGCACTTGCACCGAGACTATCTGCACTCCTCAGAGCTTGGACACTCAAAGTTCCTCTTCTTATGCTAGAATGGCACTGGGTAGGAAGATCTGAAGCTAATTTACTAAACACAAGCTTAAGGAGGACTTTGGAGTAAAATACAATGTTCTGTAGCTTCCTCACATGTGAGGCCAATAATGAATTCTTCTTTCTGTCCAGTTTTCACACGTAGCATTTGGCCTGCCAAAGCCAAATGTGGGAAACATTTTGTTCTGTATTTGAACATACCCAGAGTATTCAGGCACGAGAGTACACAGGAACACATGCATGTGCAAGAAACACATTTGCAATGTTATAAGGGCTTAGTTCTTTTAAATCTTATCTTTTCAGCTGCATGTTTGCTCCTAACCTCAGCATGTAGAGATGAAATGATATTTTATGGAAACATCAAAAGGAGAGAAATCCTTCAATTCAAGGGGTACTTAAAGACAGACATCCATAGAAATCTGATTATAAAGTATCAGTATAAATGCCCAGCACTTAGAGCTAAAGTCTACTTAGTCATTTGTGTTGCCCTACAGATTTTCAGTTCACAGCCTTGTTCTGTCATTCTGAACACACATGGAATGTACACTTTGGTATCAGTTTCATGTGGTTTTCATCCTTCTCACAGGAGCAGAGGCAGACAGATTATAGTATTGCCTGTATATATAGACCAAATTCATATCATGTTGAATACTACCTCTAACGTGAATGTCAACTGTCTGCTTCCAAGGTATGGTAAGGCATCTAAGCAAAGAAATGCTACACCTCATACAAACAATACTACAAAACATATTGTCACAATGCAATCTTATTAGTTATTCATTAACAATTCATTGGTTGCAAACAGTATAACAGATGTGATAATAATCACACACATTTGGCAGTTCTTTCCCATTCAGTATATTGGACTAAATCACGAGCCACACACTTTCTGAATGAATGTTGCTTCCTCCTCTCACAATATGAAGATCCTCTCTATGAAGATCTGTCTAAGCCACAAAATACTGAGTCATCTAGCTGAAAAGAGAACAGTGAAGACAAAGAAGTCTCAAAATTAAGTAAGACTGGGTGTAGGAAGTCTGGATGTTGGTAGATCACATCCTACAAATGAGATTATCAAGAGATTTGTACAGGGACGTAACCAGAGTCAGACATGTCTTTGCCTACAGAAGTGAAATACAGAGCAGTGCTTCATGGGCCAGCTTACACAAACATGCACAACAACCCAAACCCTCCAAAATGTCCTTTTTAAAAAAAATATGGTAAATATGAAAGTGTCAAGGGAAAATAAATCAGATCCCTACCTCACTGCCACAGCTGACACTGCACTGCAGCTTCCCAGCAGGTGTCCATGTTAGATTAGGCATGGGAAGATCTAACAAATGCAGTCCTCCCTGCTACAGGAAGGCAAATTAACTGAAAAAACAAACCGCAGTCACAGACAGCAATAAGCATCACCAAGCAGAGGCCTGTGTTACAACACTGCCCTAGAGGGTTTTGACCCAGTATCAGGTTTTGTTTTATTAAAATGAGCACATGTATTGAAACAGAGCATGGGCTGTAATTCCCTGCCCCCAAAAATCATGGATTGCTTTAGCCCCAAAATAGGAACCAGGATGCGCTCTACTACTGTATTTCCTTCATGAGCATTACATGATCAGCCCTAGCAAGGCAGCTAGTGGTGCAGGGATTCCCACATGAATCCTCTGGATTCTGTGTGGATTTTCACGCTGTCACATGCCCATTTCTGTCTCTCAACCCCCTGCAGGCAGAGAAGATTCTACAGATACTCTTATCACTCTGCTTTACTGTCTCATCCCTAATTTGGGCATAATCCCACTTTAAAACAGTTATCTCACAGCTAAATATAATTTCTGTAGGCTATGTAGTTTCCAGAAATAACTAATGCTGCATCCTCTTCTCCAGAGAGGGAAACACCTAGCATCCCTTGCCAAATTCCACCCCACCTCACTGCCCTACTCAGCAGGGCCATGTGGCACACAGACACAGCCCTCTCAGCAGGGGCTTTCCGTGCTCCTATGTGGACTAGACATCAACTTCACAGGCTCATCTGCAGCTCCCTCCCCAGTCCCTTGCTCCTCTGGCCATTTACTGATGGCTCCAAGAAACATACCAAGCAAACTCCCCTTTGCTTTTCTGCTTTCAGCCTCCTCTGGCCTTAGATTTTCTTTCAAGAGGGGTCAGCAAGCAGGCAGCTCCCACTGCTATCCATCTTCTACGGGAAACTTCCACACACTCCTTGGGAACATCCCAACTAGCTGTTCCCTTCCAGCTTTGCTTTTATTTGCCCCAGATGTTGCAAACCATACTTCTCCTTTCCCCTCAGCCTCCATTCCACCTAAGTTATATCCAGTACAAGATGAGCTCCTGCTTTCCTACAAATGCTTTGAGTGTATTTTAATTAAAGGGGCCAGCAATAGAGTTATTAAATGCCTTTATCTCAACCAAAGGAGTGTATTTCAAAGAACTGTAAAGAAGCCAGAAGTAAGTAATTCACTGCAGGAATCTCATTCTGTTCAACTGTAATTCAAGTGACATCTTAAGCCTGCAATGCTCAGCTCAAGAAAAGGTCTATGGCTAAATCTCTTGCTGAATGCTAAGTTCAAGTAGTTGAACTTGGTCCAGAAGGGTCTTCATGAGCTCAAAGTGCTTAGGAAAGGTGCCCTACCACCTGAGTTGATATAAAACTATGTAGCCAGCATATCTCCATTCTCTACCCTACTCACTAGCATTCAGAAGGCACAGAGTAAAGGCTGGCACTTGTGGCACAAATGATACAGATCATGGCCTTTTATCTCTACCCACTCTTCCTGCAGTGGCACCATGCTGGCTCTGCTGGGGCTGCAGCTGTTGGCAACAGGATCCTTCAGGTTACAACAAAGATCCCTTCTGTAGAAAGCAAGACAATATCCAGCTTCCAGACAGTTTGTTAGAGAGACACCTGCAAACAACCAAGCCCTCAAACTCAGTATCCAAACACCACGGAGCTTTGCTTTGCGAAGGCTCTCAGAGAGGAAGCTATGATTGACAAATACAGCACTGCAGCAGCATAGCTCCTGAGGGGTCCCTTCTAGGCCAGCTATCACAGGGACAGAAAGAGTTGCCAAAGAACAGCATTTCAGCCAGATCCCACACTGCAGCAGTCACAGATCCTATTTACCATCTGACTGTATAAGCTGGATGCTACTGGATTAAAGAAATTACAGAGATTTGGAATTTCACTAATACTGCCTCAAGACATCTTTCTAAAGCCAGGCAGCTATGCTATGACAAGCTGAAAGCAACAAATACAAATACCTGCTAGAAGGCAAATACAATATAGCAAGTTGGGATATGATACATAGTAATCACCATAAAACAAGCACAAACAAAACATGAACAATATTTAGAGGGCCAAGTTGAAAGCACTACTGAAATGAGAAACAGCTCAAGAAGACATATGGGCAAGAAATAAAACCCCTTTACTGCTAAAAAGTGGAATTCAGTTGCGGGGAAGACCTCAGCATTGCAGAGCTCTTCACCTGGGAAGGAAGAATAAAGGAAGCAAGCTCTCACTACTGTAACAGAAAGTAAGGATATAGATACAGAAGAACATTTCAAAAACTGACTACCTAGAAACTGGATTTTCATCTTCAAAAGCAAGTCAGGAGCTTCTGAAAATCTTATTGCTAAAGATAATGTTGAGAACTACTCAGGGAGTGAGAGAACTATGCACCACAGCAGCCAGTAGGAATCACATGCCTATGGGTCTAACACCCACCTTTCATCTTACCAAACCACACCAGCAGTGAGATCTTCTCTGAGGGCAAAGTAGTACAGCAGGCCATGAAGCAGAGAGCAACCCCAAAGGGGCACCTTAGGTGCACCACTCCCAGGAGGAAACTAGAACTTCACACCATGAGTAAAGTGAAGTAGGGATGCCCAAGGAGGAGTCACAGGTCTCCTCTTCCCAGGGGTGGTGGCACTTCAGTAGAAGCCTTGTTTTCTAGCTCTAATGATATTTTACTTAGCTGTTAATTTCTTAGTCTGTTTCAGTGTTTTCCTGTTCTTTATCTCCTTTTACTTGAAACACACAGCTGCAATTCACAGTCACCTTACTCTCTTTTTATTTTCTTGTCCATTCAAGTAAGAAAGTACTTACCAAGACTGCAAAAGGCTGTGACTCCAAGCCATCAAAGCTTTGTTTATTGTGGGTGAGATCCTTCTGTCAGTCTAATTTCATACTCAGCGCTGAAGGCTGCACGTGCTTGACAAAACTTCTGCCAGATGAACAAAGACTTGAAGAAATAATTTCTCAAGGGCAAGGAGAAGAGATACAGATCAGATGTCAACCAGCATACTCCAGAAGCTCAGAAAAGTCCACTACTGCATGGCAAACAGCAGAAAATTATGACCCATTCTCCTTTTACATTTCAGCATGAAAGCCAAGAGCTCAGCAAGCCAATCTGGTACCAGCTCTTTCCATGCTGAATGCCCCCAACTGCCTATTCTAGTTTAGTTTAGCTTGGACTGATCCCACTTACAGAGCTGTACCCTTAAGCTCCTAAATTGTAAGGTCAATATCAGGTTAAACTGTTGCTGTGCAAGGCAATATAGGCAAAACCTTAACTGTCCTCCTGCCACACCTATCACCTGTTTTTTTCTGTATATCTGACAATCCCCAACTCCAAGCTCAGGAGGAGATTTCCTTTCTTTCATACCCCTTCAGTTCTCTTCCTTCTCTCCCAGATTATTTTTACTCTTCTGAAACACTCAGGAAGGTGACCAAAAGAAGAAAGTTAGAAAAGCTAACCTCACAGGAATGCTTCTGGTGCCATCATTTTACTACAGCCACTGACTGAAGTTTGAGGTAGCACATCATATGTCCTGTCATGAGCACAGGGCATGAGATGGAGCAGGAAAAGATTACAGTGTTCTGCCAAATGTTCAACATTTTGAAACTTGAAGTGAAGTAACCCACCAAAGCAGATGGATCTCAACTGCAGAGCACACTCTCCTGAAGGCAAATACCTTGTAGACCTTAGGCTCCCTAATGCTGGAATATAAAAGCAGGCTTGGTTACATGAGCTGGAAGGAAACCTACCTGGCAAGCAGTTACTGAAAGTTCCCTGTCAAATTTGTGCTGAAGTTCTGATAGAGCACCATCAAGCTGTCTCTGCCCAGCACTAGAACTTGAGAAGGCTTTGCTGCTTGGTTTGGGGTGTTGGGGGGTTGGTTTTTTTTAAAACACCCCAGCTTTTTTGTCAGACTTGTGGAAAGTCTCCTTAGGAAAGCCCAAGGAGGTTTGTTGAGAAGCATGGCTGAAATGGACAGTGCATTTTTGTGTATTTTATATGCTTTGTACTCTAAATGGAAGTATTAATGATCACTACCTGCTAAACTTCTAATTCTTTCCAGTCTGGTGTGGAGCAGTTTTCTTTAACTCCTTTGAGAAGGGTTAAAGAGCATCTGTCTCGCTCCTGAAACCAAGACAAGAGAGCATAGAAATGGTATGTGCTCAGACTTCAGGCAGAGAAAAGATTAAGAAACATTTTGGACCAAAGCATTTTCCAATATGCAAATTTACTAATGTAAATCTAACTAATTAGCCTAGTAAAAAGTTGCTTTAAAATGCTCACACAGACTGACTGCTAGTTATATCACATTCCTCTGGTGAATACAGAACTAAGGCACATTATCCCTGCAAAAAGTAAAACTTCTAACTGTGTTTAAGTAAGTAATTTGACCACCTGATTCTCCCAGCTGGCTATGGGTTGGTGCCCAGTCTCTCACAAAGTCCACTCTGTGCATCACTTGCAAATATGCTGTCCCCTTCCAAAGGACCAGTGAGATGTGTCCCCACAGCACACTGCTGCAAGAGCTGTCACTAAATGCAGACACAAGACGACATGCTTGAGAAACAGTAGTGGAACAATGAGCACAAAGCACACCATATTTTGTCAGCAGGAACATTATGAAACAGCCACAAGACATCTCAACCATATTGTTCTAATTTATGACAGAGTAGATAGGGTCTTATTTTGGAGCATGACAATGTAATCTATTCCAGTCTCTTTTGCACCACCGCCCCTTTCAAATAGAATACACAGTACATAATTAAGCAGGTTAGAAAAGACCTTTGAGATCATCAAGTCCAAACTATCACCCAACACCATCTGATCAACTAAACCATGGCACCAAGTGCCTCATCCAGTCTCTTTTTAAACACTTCCAGCAATGGTGACTCCACCACCTCCCTGGGCAGCACATTCCAATGGCCAATCTCTCTTTCTATGAAGAACTTCTTCCTAATATCCAGCCTAAACTTCCCCTGGCACAGCTTGAGACTGTGTCCCCTTGTTCTGTCACAGGTTGCCTGGGAGAAGAGACCAAGCCCCACCTGGCTACAACCTCCCTTCAGGTAGTTGTAGAGAGCAATAAGGTCTCCCCTGAGCCTCCTCTTCTCCAGGCTAAGCAACCCCAGCTCCCTCAGCCTCTCCTCACAGGGCTGTGCTCCAGACCCCTCCCCAGCTTTGTTGCCCTTCTCTGGACACATTCCAGCCTCTCAACATCTTTCCTAAACTCACCCACATTAAATTAACAGCTAAACAAAATAACTGACTTCCAACCAGGATTCAGCCTTCCTGCACATACAAAAGAAATTCTGCTAATAAGACCAAGATAAAAATATTGCCCAGAGTCCTTTAACAATTGAGGAGCAGGTAAAAGAGAAGGATTTAAGAAGGATCAATCTGAGATACATGTGATCAAAACAATAAAATAGGAGCAGGTATAGCAGATGCATTAATCCATGCTCTTTAGCTTTAAATTCTCCCATTTCATGTAAGCCTCAGAGCTTGACAGAGTGCATAAAGAAACAATTGCCTGTCTTCTAAACACAGAGGATGGCGAGATCTCCTGAACAGTTTGCCCAAAGACTCTATTGTGCCTAAACTCTTGTGGGAATACAATTTAGAAAGGTTTATTCAATAAATTAAAAGAAATACCTCCTACAGGAAGCAAAAGACATAACAGAATGAAAAACATTTCCTGTAGGAGAAGTATTTTTAAACTTTTACAGAGAGAGGCAAATGAAAACTGAACAGCCTACTGCCAACTGGTTTCTCACCACATTACTCTCAGTAGGGTGCAATTCAACTGAAATTACCCTTTGGAGAGAAAAAAACAGAGTGCTGAAAAACTATCTTGCCATATTACTGCAGTGGCAGAAAGTAAAAGGATAAAGAAACTGAAACTTGCAAATAGCAACAGAAAGGTTGTATTAGTCTTCCTTTGACACCATCAGTTATGCTTCTTCGGTGGAGGTACAGTCTCATCACTGCAAACCAAATCCAGGCAGCCAGCCACTTATAGAAGCACGAGCCTGAAGCAATGCAAAAGTGATCTCAATCAGACTAAAAAATATGAACCTTTCATTTATTAGTACAGTCTCTCTCACACTCTATACTTTATTGCTTTAGTTGTCATGAGGTGTTGGGTATTAGGTAATAGTTTGGACTTGATGATCTCTGAGGTCTTTTCCAACCTGGTTGATTCTATGATTCTGTAAAAGCAGGTCACCTTGTCATACAAGAAGATGAGGTTCATCAAGCAGGACCTGCCCTTCATGAACCCAGACTGACCGGGCCTGGTCATCTGGTTGCCCTGAATATGCTGCATAATGGCACTCAAGATGATCTGCACCATGACATCGAGGTCAGAATTACAGGTCTGCAGTTCATCAGATCCTCCTTCTGGCCTTTCTTGCAGATGGGGTGTCACATTTGCCAGTCTCCAGTTGGCTGGGCCCTCCTTGGTTAACCAGGAGTGCTGGTAAATGATGGAAAGTGGCTTAATGAGCATTTTTGCTGTACCCTGGGATGTACACCACCCAGCCCCATAGACTTATGTGTATGTGGTGCAGCAGGTCATGAACCATCTCTTTTTGGTCTATGGGGACTTCATTCTGCTCCCCATCTCTACCTTCCAACTCAGGGGGCTGGGTATCCAGTGAACAACTGGTCTTGCTGCTAGAGACTAAGGCAAAGAAGGTATTGAGCACCTCAGCCCTTTCCTCATCCTTGACCACTATGCTCCCCATTGCACCCAACAAAGGACAGAGATTCTCCTTAGGTGCACCCTCACTAAATGCAATGCTCAAAAATGTCTTCTCAACACCATCAGAGTCCTCATGGATACAGTACATCAGAACATCTTTGTTTTCAGAGGATACAGAAGAAACTGACTAAGAAGACCTTGAAAATACAGTTCTGGTTTCACAACTTAGGAGGCTGATGCAAGTTTTTCACATAGCCAGGACTGTGAGGATGATGACCCAGGAATGAGAGCTTTAGGGTGGGAAACTGATGTTTGTTTTTATGAGCCAGAGCCACAGTACCTAACCTAATTAGCTCAAAAAACATGAACATGTGGTACTAAACATCTGGTTCTAGTGTGACAATGTAGCAAGTGTCAGCACGGGAAGCTCATCAGATGTTTTAAAAACACTCTTAACTCTCCCAGGCATTTAGTAACTCCTTGCTGACAGTCAGGGTGGAACAGACATAACTTGAAATAGCCAGTCTGTACACATCTAGGAAAAGCCTGTACATGCATTTGTCTTGATATACATTATTGCTACAGGAGAAGAACAGACAAAATAGACGTTATTTTGACCAAACATCTTGAAAATCTGCACAAAAGAACAGTTGCAAAAGTTTTAAAGATCGGTGAAATAAGCAAAATCCCTAGGACTGAATAATAACTAAAGGTTTTGATGGTTATCCTACCTGATACTCTGTTTGGACTGGTAGCATTCACTCACCAAAAGCAAAGCGCTCACTTCAGGACGCAGTCAGATTGCAGCCTGAAAGATCAACACTCTGCAAGACTGGATGGTGAGTTGCAATGTCAAATTCCAGTGAAGTCTGAATCTTGCCCTTATCTCCTTATTGCCCTCCTTCCAGTTTCCATAAACTTCATTTTCACTGCCATTTTACACTAAGATTGCACCTCTGACACTAGTTACTGCTCTGATCCAGTTACTACCATACCATCGTAAGCATTCAGCCCTCTTTGCTCAGAGTTCCTTGCTGGTTTCCATCACAATATTTACATCTGGAAGGAAAAAATAATCCCCCCAAACATGCTTAATACTTGCATGCCTCTACAGCCACAACACTGCAGAAGAGTGAAGAGAAACTCCTTAAAAGTTTTCCACCTGCAAATTGTCACAATTGAAGCTCTTGTCATACAAGAGACTCTGCAAAGCTAAACACACTGCATCTCCATCATGATGTCACGGCAGCATTGTGGGTTCTTGATATTTTAGAGACTGCTTAAAATTACTTTTCAGTCTCATTCCTATTATTTTCACAAGTTCCTTTCCTATTACATAAGCAATGCAATGCACACGCAGGAAGATTCTCTCTGTCTTAGCTGTTAGCTCCCGTATTGTTACCAAGTGTCTTCAAGATGCAATTTAGTTGGGAATGTTGAATATATTTAGTTACTTCAAATAGCATTTCTCTTCATACAAGACCTACAACATTTCTGCCCACAAATTTTGCAGTTAGAGAAGTCTTACACCATTGAATAAGATGAACTTGGGCTGAAACAATAAACACAGGCCAAGGCAGAAGAAACTAAAACGTGCGGCCAAGATCTCAGAGAAGATAAAGCCTGTAAGACTGTGGCAACTGGAGAGCAACAAATATGACACTGTCACAAGAGACTAAATGTTGAGGAGGTATGCCATTAAAATACTTGCATGTATGGTGTTTAATCAGTTTATTGGGGAGTACTGACCTTTAGATGATGAGAACTGCTGCAGCCTTCAGCAGTACAGTAGAGCCTTACCCCCAGCTACAAGTGCAGCAGCTTTTGGTTTTACACCTCAAAAGCTTCAGCTCAAGCACTGGTTTGACAAACATGGTATCACATCATCACCACTTGGAACTGTAATGCCTTTGCTTACGTATCTCATGCTAGATCTTTTGAAAGTGACACAGCATATGTACTTCTATTCCGTATTTTCTCCAAGCATCCTACCAAGGGAGAAGCCAGCCTTCTTCCTCTCTCTTCTGGAGGTAACCTACAATTTTCACAATATAGATCAATCACTGCTTACAAGTTGAACAGAGGAAAGAATACTCAAGAAAAGCTCTCCCTCATCTAAATTTACAATGAACAGAGCCTGCTCCTGCACACTTGATTGTGCAATCATTCCTTCTCTCTCAGAAATAAGTTGTCTCACTAACCTCAAAGAAAAATCCCCATTTGAAGCCCCCAAGGGTAACACTTCCATGTGGGAACATCACCTCTTCCTTTGCTCAGTTTTCACAACTTTTGCTTTACCTTTCATGTCTGAAAGTATTTTTTTATGTCCTTCCACCAGCATGGTTTTGGAAAAAGCACTGGCTGTGAAACAGCTTCTGCTAGAAGTAAGCCAGCCACTCCCAACAGGTGGAAACTTTGGCAAGCAAGGAGATACAGGAAGAGGAAATCCAAGACTGCCTTCCAAGTGGGTTTAAACTGTTAAAACATCAAGCAAGTAAATTGATGGAGGCTGACCTCTCAAGGCACCCATCAGCTGAAACCTGCAGTGCAAGTGTTCACTACTTCCTAAACTATCACTCTGTAAAACTCAAACAGAAGTTATAACATAATTCAGCTAAATGAATGATGTTCCTTGAACATCTCCAACTTGGCCAATCCGAAGCTCAGGAGACACGAAGATGGCTCCTGGATTCTCCCCCAAAACCTGGTAAAGAACCAGGGTGACCTTCCCTCTCACAGCATGGGAAACCCCTTGCCATGTCATGCTCAACAGAAACCTCCCTGGGCAAGCATTCAGGTTGGTTGCAGGTTGCACCAGGAAGTAGAAAAAGTGCAGAAGGGCTGTGCCAACTACTCACAGCACCCCAACAGCACTGAGGAGCAAGCAGCAAACTCACAATGGTGACTCCTGCTTCCCTGTGGCCACGCACACAAACTGGAGGGCTGCAGATATTACGCAGCCATTACTTCAGAACAGCTCTTCCCCAGAAATGCACATTGGCTGAGGACGTTAAGGTTCAACTAGCCAGCAACACACAGAGTATGACAGAAAAGCAGTAAGGCCATATATGTTTAAGCATGTTTATCATAACCAAGAGATTATTCAGATGCATTGGCACGGTTTGCCATACCTGTTATACATGCTGTGACTTTCCATTGCTGCCTTTAGGACAGAAAAATAAGCTGAAGAATTAACACCACCTGAGACTTCACACAGATCTATCCATTTTAAGCTATCTGGGACTTTTTTCCCCCCTGGCAAACATATCACAGTCAGTCACTGTAAAATACTTGCATTCTTCACTTGTATACCACTGCTCACGTGGGTAAGAATAAATACATGGCTAAATGGGGCCAGAATCAAGGCCTTAAGGTATCTCTACATATTTTCATCACTTTTTTCCATGATGCTTAGTTTACTTAAGAGAGTCACTTAACCTTATGAAACACCTAATGAAAGCACAATAGTCATAACAGACTTAATTTTGTAAGTGAAAGTTAATTTTCTTTCAGGTAAATGGCTTAAAGGGGCAGTTGAGATCTGATGGGAATTGAGGATGAATGCTTTTTTCCTGTCTAAAAAGACCTGTTGGCTTTGCCCCACTGAAACCACTGGAAGCATCACAGACTTCCACAGACCAGGGAACAGGCTTTTGCTTTAAGCATCTTATACACAAAGAGATAATAGAGAGTGGAAAGAATGCTTGTCAGTGAAGTAAAGCTCTACTAAAAATAATCTTTGCAGCTGTAAAATAGTCTTGTGAATAAAACTAATTGTTGTTAAAGAAGAGCCAGATGACCTGGGAGTAAGAGACACCTCTGTCAAATAATGCTTCACATTCAAAAAGCTGTGAATCCAAGAGGACAGCCCTAACACTTTCTTTGTGTAAAGCCTTTAGATGTGACCTGCTGCTGAAACTGGAAATCCCCTCTGCACTCTGGCATTCTTTAAAAAAAACATTTATGAATAATGTGAACTGAGCAGCAATATTTCTCTCCACAGGCCAGTAGACAGAGTTGTGGCATAAAATGCTGAAGTCAAAGAGCTACAATTATAAATATACATTGTGGCCTTATGGAGATCAGCTGGTAAGGGAGCACCAAGTGCATGCTTTAAAACCTGGATACAGCTGGGCCAGGTGCTCCTAATCCTGCAGCACTGGGCTGCCCAAGAATGAGATTCACACAGTTCATGCACATCATCCTGCAAACTGAATCTTCACTACATTCATTCAGGCACCACAGCATAGACACCACTTAGAATAGAATCATGGAATCAACAAGGTTGGAAAAGACCTCAAGGATCATCAAGTCCAACCTCTCACCCAAGACCTCGTGACTACTAAACCATGGCACCAAGTGCCACATCCAATCCCCTCTTGCACACCTTCAGGGACGGTGACTCCACCACCTCTCCCTGGGCAGCACATTGCAATGGCTAACAACTCTCTCTGTGAAGAACTTTCTCCTCACCTCCAGCCTAAACTTCCCCTGGCGCAGCTTGAGACTGCATCCTCCTGTTCTGGTGCTGGTTGCCTGAGAGAAGAGACCAAGCCCCTCCCAGTTGCAACCACCCTTCAGGTAGTTGTAGACAGCACTTGAGACAGCTCAAGGAGGTCCTGCTTAGAAGTTATTATTTTGGGGCATTCTACAGAGAAAATCTCCATGGCATTTTTCATTCTCTTTACCACTTTAGAGATTAAGGTAAGGTAAATTAAGTAATTCCCACATTGACCTCCTCAAATACTATTTTTAGTGCATAACTCAGTTGCTCTAAGGATTTTTATTATTTTTTCAAGTGCACTTATACTGAGGGTGTTAGAATGAAGGTAAAGAACAGAGGGCTTTGCAATGAATGCTTCATTTATTGCCCAGCTAATAGGATTCAGAATTTTAAGTAATCAACCCAAAACCTTCCACGCTCATTTTCAGCTTGCAGTCATTTATTCAGTTGCCTTTTGCAGCTCAGTATAATCATCATCATTTCTAAGTTCAAAAAAAAAAGGAACTGCAGATTTTCTATTGAGAATTAAGTATTTGGCTAATGGGACTTCTTAAAGTTACAGTATCATAGATAGTTATTTTCTTCTCACCCAGTGTAGTGGGGGGTTTTTCACCTCCTCAAGCATACTTCCTTTGTCACAGCTAAAGCAAAGTCCCAGAGACAGAGAATACTTCACTTCCTAAAAACTGAACAAGTTCTCTTCCACTAAAGACAAAATGGGAAGCAAACAACTGCATCCTTTATAAACAATGCTATTTTGTGACAAAACCAAGCTGAACAACCACTAGGATGCATGCCTGCAAAGAGAGGGGCAATATTGTCAAGTTATGTGTGTATGGGTACAAGTTACTCCTCAGGACATTCCAACTGGACACAAGAGGAAAAATTTTCACAATGAGAACAATCCACCACTAGAATAATCTCCCTGGGAAGTGGTGAAATCCCCAGCATTGGATGCTTCAGATTTGGCTGGACAGGGTGCTGGGCCATGGTCTAGACCACAGCTTTGACAAGAAAGGCTGGACAAGTTGATCCCTGGTGACCCTTCCAATCTGGTATTCTATGATTCTATGTGCAGTTGCTTAAATACAGCTCTAAATCGTTCATACCTGTGCTTGCTGATAGTTACAACTAAGTCAGCATTTGCAGAACACCTTGGAAATAGAAATTGAAACCACAAGGTATCAGGTTACATGGCAACCGACATGCAATGCCACAAATTCACAGTGATAGCATTAACCCTCCACCGGAGGCCAGCTTCAGGTGCCATACACCTTGCTTCTATATTGCAGTCCCACCACTGTGACTGCTGGGCCAGCAACTGCAATTACAACAGAACTGGGGGTGTTCAGCCTGGAGAAAAGGAGGCTGAGGGGGAGAGTCCTTATTGCTCTCTGCAACTGAGAGAACTCTGAAAGAAGGTTGGAGAAAGATGGGGGTCAGTCTCTTCTCCCAAATAAAAAGTGATAGGACAAGAGAAGATGGCCTCAGGTTGCACCAGGGGAGGTTTAGATTGGGTATTTGGGAAAATTTCTTCTGCAAAAGGGTTGTGTCAAGCGCTGAAAGAGGCTTCCCAGGGAAGTCAGGCAACCATCCCTGAAGGCATGAAAGATGTGTGATTTAGTAGTGGACATGGCAGCACTAAGTTTATGACTGGACTCAATCTTAAAGGTCTTTTACAACCTAAATGATTCTAAGACACCAGTGCCCAACTCGGAGCACATGGCCCAGCCAGCTGCCCAGCCCATGGGGACCTGGCACGAAGATGAGGCTGTTCCCTTGTCCTGACAGCACTGGGCTAAAGCCATCCCAAAACGGCTTACAAAAGAATTGCACGTGCGGTTTTTCTCCTAATCTAAAGGTGATGGCTTTTTCTCAACTACACTGGCACATACGTCTCCGTTGCTCTAAAAATCAGGCCTCACCAACAGGCAAAATGCCTCCAAAATACAAGAGCACTCTTGTTTTGTGTAAACAACCATTTCTTAAAAGGAAGAAAGTTATTTGCTCAGGTTCAAATGCCAAGTACCAGCAATTTGTCAGAGAACAGCACAGTAACATCACGTGAGACTGCACTGAGTCCAAATTAACTACACATCACTGGCTTGACTATTTAGAAATGATAGATACACACCACACCAGGAATAAAAAAATAATTACTTTGCAATTTGCAGTCTGAAGAGGTGCTGTGCTGCATGGCTTGATCACAGAGAGAGCTGAACAAAATGCCCCAAGTGTCCCACATCTTCATATAGATTCACTGAAAGTAAGGAGAGCCACTTACATCTGCAGATCAGAGACCATGCTCTGAGTCTTGGACTCGGTCAGGCAACTCTACACAGCAGCTCTTACATCTCTTATGCTTTTTGATGTTCCCTATCAAATTGTGAGTGGGTAAGCAAACAACTTACCCTTAATTAGTGTGAGATTCTAAAGGTCATTACTCACTGTCTCACTGGAGTATTTTGTCACACTGCAGAGTTCTTTGAAATCATGACTTTTTAACGATCTTAACATTCAAGAACCAAGATGAAATATTCCTAAGTGTAACTCCTCATCACAAGACTTAATGATAATCCATTTCTGAAAACTGCTACAAACCTTCATTGCCTCTTTCAACACTGGCCAGCTTCATGCCTGCAGTCACCACTCAAGCGCTGACACTCCACCCTAGCTGGCAGATGTTGACGCTTTCATACCCCCAGCTAACAGGACGATGTGAAGGCTCATTCAGGCTGAGAAGCAGCCTTTGCCTTTACAAAATGCTTTTGGTAATCTTGTGCCATCACGCTGTCTCGCTTGGCTTTGGATCCCTGCAAGGACTCCTGCATCCCACCAAAACAACGGGGCTGTTCTGTTCACACAGCTAATTAGTACTGGCTACGTATCATAAATATATCTTAAATCGAAATGGAAATAAAAGGAGAAGGCTGCCTTCTGACCTCAACCCAAAAGCTCCAGGAGGCACCACTAAACCCCATAGCCACACACAGGGCAAAGAATTGCTTCCAAAAAGACGTTTCTCCTGCTGCTACAAAGGGCTATGCATAACCAACTGGAGGAGCAATAGATGTCGAGAAACAATGCCACGTTCTCTGAATACAATCATCCACACCGTACAGTATCTGCAGCCCAACGTTCACAACATCCAAGTAAAACGAGTAAATATTTGCATTGCAGAGTTGGATTTGTCTTGGATTACTATCGCTCCTCATGTGGTTTTGACACGTGTGAGTGGTCAAATAAATCACGACTCGCTGGGCGTGCATATTAAAAATACTTTGTCTATCTTGTTAGAAGCCATCGCATATTTCAGTTTATGAGGTGTGAAACTGGGAGGGGAAGGTTTTACATGCTCAGAACAACTATTACACGGCGCCTCTCCAGAAAACATCAAACACCGCCGCCATCCCCACCAACGCCGCAGACCCCCGCGCACGGCCCTAACGCTTCTGCCCGTTTTCCACGACGACCTCGACGGCACTACAGTCGCAGCCGGCGGGGGGGTGCCCGGCTCTCCCACGGCCACCACCGTCCCGTGGAGCCTCCCCGACCCGGTGCCCCTTGCCCGCAGACTCGGAGGGGCCACCCGGCTGGGGCGGACGGGCGGCATCGGAGCACGCCGGAGGCGAAGGCGGCGCGACGGGTGCCCGTCCCCTGGAGGCGGGCGGGCTTACCTCGGATTTCCACACGACGTAGGCGGCAGGGCGAGGCCCGGGCGACGAGGGCTGCCCCTTCCTCTGCTGTAACCAGCGCCGGGGCGAGGAGAAGATGCTGTTGCCGGGGCCGGCAGGGCCGCTCAGAGCCGAGGCGGATGGGGTGCGCGCCAGGAAGGGCAGCTCGTAACCGGGACTCCGCTTCCCGCGGGGGTTCTCCTCGTCGAAGAGCGCACTGCCCGGCGGCGACCGCTCCAGCGGGGTGCAGGGGGTGGAGAAGGAGACGCCAGGGGGCGGCGGGGCACCCCTAGGAGCGCGGCGCTCCCCGGGGGGACTGCCGGCGGCCCGCGCCCGAAGCGCCCTGCCCGCATCTCCGCCGTCCTCCCGGCCGCAGCTGATGATGGCGGGGTCGAGGCTGCGCGTCTGGCGGAGCCTCCGCTTGGAAAGGCTCGGGGCGGCAGCGGCCGGGGAGGAGCAGGAGAAGACGCTGCTCAGCAGGCTCTGTGCCGACATCGCGGCGGCCGCTGCCCCGGGCACGCCGGGGACGGCCGAGGGTCCTGGTCTCTAGCTGCCTCTTGCCTCCGGCTCCAGCCACGGCAACACAGAAGGGAGCGATTCTCCGCGCGTCCCCCTCTCCCGGGCTCAGCCCCCGGCGGCACAACCCGACGGTGGCACCGAGGGGCTCATGGTGGCGTCCGGCGTTGGGGCTGCTCCGGAGCTGCCGCCGCTGCGGTCACTTTGCTGCGAGGGAAGGGGAAAAAAAAGTTACGAGAAAAAAGGGGAGGGAAGGAGGCAGCAGCGGAGCTTTTATCTCAGCTGATGCAGCCTGCCAGAGTCACTCCCCCCACGGCTGCGATGCGCACGGGTGCCGCTTGTCGCTCCCCCACCCCACCTCGTCGGGTTTGCGGGTAGCAGGACCCTTCTGCCGCCCTCTGAGTTGGGGAGAGCTGGTCTTCGCGGGACTCCCACGTCGGGGGCGCAGTGGCCAGCGTCTTTGTCGGGCTGCGAGGGCACCGGGGCTGCGGCTCCCGCGCGCTGGCCGGGGTGGCCCCGACAGGGCGCTGCGGCCGCACTGGCACTGCAACGACGTTTTGGGGAGGGATCGAGCAGCGAGGGAGTTGTTTTTTCGGTGCAATCGTGCCGGAGGTACGGCAGGCAACGCTGAGTCCAGCACCGTGTCCACGTCTCTCTGGTGAGCGGCAGGAGCGCGCTGGGTTGCAGGCTGTGGGGTCCCTATATGCTCCCCGGCTGCCTCGCGGGTAACGGGTGCCCTTCAGGGGAAACTTAAGCTATTGGAGGACAGGGAGGTGATTCAGGCCATCCAGCACGGAATTACTAGGGGCAGGTCTTGCCTGATTAACCTTGTGGCTTTGCATGACAAAGTGACTATATGAGTACATAAGGGACGACCTATGGATGTGATCTGCACTTCTGCAAGGCCTTTGACACTGTCCCCCACAACATCCTACTGGCCAAGTTGGAGAGATATGGATTTGATGTGTGGACTGTGCAGTGAATAAGGAATTGACTGGATGGTCACATCCAGAGCGTGGTGCTCAGTGGTTTGAAGCCCAGATGGAGAGCAGTGACAAGTAGTGTCCCTCAGGGATCTGTACTGGGATCTGTACTGTTTAATATTTTTATCAATGACCTAGTGAGATTGAGTGCACCATCAGCAAGTTTGCAGATGACACCAAAGGGTGTGGTGTTGTCGACAGGGACCTGGCCAACCTGGGGAGGCGAGCCCAGGTGAACCTCATGAAGTTCAACAAGAGCAAGTGCAAGGTTCTGCACCTGGGCTGGAAAAGTCCTGGCTATCAATAGAGACTGGGGGATGAAGTGATAGAAAGCAGCCCTGTGGAAAAGGATTTTGGGGGTGCTGATGGACAAGAAGCTGGACAGGAGCAGGCAGTGTGCACTTGCAGAAGGCAAATCACATCCTGGGCTGCAGCAAAAGATGTGTTGCAAACAGATCCAGAGAGGTGATACTGCCACTTTGCTCTGGTGAGACCTCACCTGGACTACTGTGTCCATGTCTGGAGCCCTCAATATAGAAAGGACATGGACCTGATAGAGTGTCCAGAGGAGGGCCCTGAAAATGATCAGGGCATTGAAGCACCTCTGTTACAAAGACAGGCTGAGGGAGCTGAGGGTGTTCAGCCTGGAGGAGGCTCCAAGGAGCCTGATAGCAGCCTTCCAGTACCTGAAGGGGGCCTACAAGAAGGATGGAGAGAGACTGTTGACTAAGGCCTGCAGTGACAGGATGAGGGGCAAAGGCTTCAAACTGGAGAAGGACAGATTTAGACTGGATATCAGGAAGAAGTTCTTTACTATGAGGGTGATGGAACACTGGAACAGGTTGCCCAGGGAGGTGGTTGAGCCCCCTTCCCTGGAGATATTCAAGGTAAGGCTCAATGAGGCCCTCTGCAGCCTGGTCTAGTTGAAGATATCCCTGCCTGCTGTGGGGAAGTTGGACTAGATGATCTTTGGAGGTCCCTTCTGGCCTGGACCATTCTGTGATTCTATGAACTTAAAGGAATGGGCAGGGTCTCTGCAACGTACAGTACGCACACACATCTGTTGGGCTACCAAGACCAAGTCTGCAGTGGAGCTCGACTATGTTCTGCCCAACTGTATTGTGCCCAAGACTCTTTCCATGATGTGCCAGACTGAGAAGGTGGTCTTGCATGTTTAACCACAACAAACACCTGCTTTGAGTGCACACACTATTATTCCTGACAGCCTCTGCAGAACGACCCCATGTGGATGTGAGGCCCATAGACAGCATGGATAACTCAACACCTTTAATTGCTGCAGTGGAGATACAGTGGTGTCAGGGAAAAAAAAAAACAAGGGAGTGGAACCAATGAAGCTAACTAAGCCTCCTCAAGATAAATAGCTACACTTGCTCAATCATCTGTAGAGACTTTGCCCACTCTTCAAGTGTTGATGAGAAAACTTAGGAGAAAGGAACAAACTTGGGAAAGCCAAAACTTCAAAGAAACACAGGAACAGAATGCACACAGAGGAATACTACTACACAGCCCCACAAAGGCAGGCAGGCAGGCAGCCAGTGACCTCCTTCTCCACCTGGAGTGGAGGAAAATATCCCTCCACTCCCAGGAGCAGACTCTTGCCTCCCTCTCCCAGCTGGGAACACCTGAGTTCCCTCCTCACTGGAAGCAGTTCAACAATGATGTATGTCATGTTCTTTCTGGAGGCTCCACACCATTGTTTACTTACTGTTTCAGCATTGTTAGGCTGCAGCTAACCATTAGCTTCACAGGTGAGTTCAAATCTGTTGCCCTTTTGTCAGTGAAGAATACAGCCCTTACATTTTTGAAGAGGAAAAGCAAAACATGCAAACCTAAGTCGTGGTTTGTGGAGAGGGTGGAAGACACCTAGGGAGAGACAAGCTGAAAGCTCCAGTGCAAGTCTCAAATCGCCCATCTCAGATGAAATCATCCTAAGATTTCAGGTTCCATCCTTCTTCTCACCTGAGAAACTATTCTCTCTACAGTCTCCCCAAAAGTACTGTAGAAAACACTCCATAGTTTGAAAAACAGCACTTGAGCACCACACAAGGGGTTTTTCTCCTCTTGCTTCACTTTCTCCTCAAACCCTAGTGCAGGATTGTCTTGTCCTGCCAGTCATCCTGGAGCCTGTGGAGGTAAGTGTGCCTGGGCAGCATTTTGTAGTTTCATCAGTGAAGGGAGTAGATAGTTGTTTCCTTTGTGGCATTAAATGTAAGGCTCATTGAAGAGAATCATAAAACTGTTAAGGTTAGGAAAGACCTGTGGATCAAGGTGGAGAATGGCACGCTAGCCCATCCGCTTTCAAAGGCAGGTGTTCTTTGTTTCCAAATGGCTTTGTGTTTGTTTGCTTTGTGTTTTGTTGGATTGTGGTCAGTTGGTTGTGTTTGGTTTGTTGGTGGGGGTTTTGTTGTTGTTTTGACTGAGAAGGAGCTTTTCCCTTCTATTTTAATAAAATGTTCTATTGCCTAATTCCAAAGCCTGCTAACTCCTCCACAGTTAAGGTTGCAGCTGTTTCTGTTTAAAATTTCATTTTGCCTCCTCATTAATGGCTTCAGTAAGGTTTCACGCTTAGACTAAAAAGAAGGTCTGAGCCATAAAACAATGATCCAAATTTGTTTCTGTGCTAGCAATTTTGTTGAGAGGGGCATGTCTACAACACAGTGGTGTGGCTCCAAGTATTCACTTTGATCAGCTACAAACATATCATTGGAACATGAAGGGGCAGGAAAACATGAGGGGAAAAGGCAGAGCATGGGGGGAATTCAGAGCTGTAATCACGTGAGAAACAGAGGAGAATCATGCCTACCTCCAAACTCTGATGGGAGTGGTTCCTGCCACTCTCAGTAAGGTTCTTTGAATTTGCCCCTCTTGGGCAAATCCAGGTGCCAGCAGCCAAGCCTGTATGTGCAAACTCACACAACCTGTGAAAGAAGACACAAGTGGTCAGGTAAGTGCCATGTTAGGGGCATGCTTCATCTTACAAGTGACTGAATTAAGTGGCACCAAAGCATTTTTATTTCTATCTACTTCAGTCCAGGTATTACTATTGCCCTACTAGTTTTCTCTATGACAGCCTTCACAAAGAAGTGGAGGACAGGTTTGATGAGATACAGACCTGGAGAGGGACCTCGACAGGCTGGGCAGATGGGCAGAGTCCAACGGCATGAGATTTAACACATCCAAGTGCCGGGTTCTGCACATTGGCCACAACAACCCCATGCAGAGCTACAGGCTGGGGTCAGAGTGGCTGGAGAGCAGTCAGGCTGAGAGGGACCTGGGGGTGCTGGTCGACGGTAGACTGAACATGAGCCTGCAGTGTGCCCAGGCAGCTAAGAGGGCCAATGGCATCCTGGCCTGCATCAGGAACAGTGTGGCCAGCAGGAGCAGGGAGGTAATTCTGCCCCTGTACACTGCACTGGTTAGGCCGCACCTCGAGTACTGTGTCCAGTTCTGGGCCCCTCAGTTTAGGAAGGAGGTTGACTTGCTGGAACGAGTCCAGAGAAGGGCAACAAAGTTGGTGAGGGGTTTGGAACACAAGCCCTACGAGGAGAGGCTGAGGGAGCTGGGGTTGCTTAGCCTGGAGAAGAGGAGACTCAGGGGTGACCTTATTACTCTCTACAACTACAACAACAAGGGAGGTTGTAGACAGACGGATGTTGGTCTCTTCTCCCAGGCAAGCAGTACCAGAACAAGAGGACACAGTCTCAGGCTGCGCCAGGGGAGGTTCAGGCTGGATGTTAGAAAAAAGTTCTATACAGAAAGAGTGATTGCCCATTGGAATGTGCTGCCTGGGGAGGTGGTGGAGTCGCCATCACTGGAGGTTTTTAGGAGGAGACGTGATGGGGTGCTTGGTGCCGTGGGTTAGTTGTTTGGGTGGTGTTTGATTGGTTGATGGGTTGGACGTGATGATCTTGAAGGTCTCTTCCAACCTGGTTTATTCTATGTATTCTAATCATCCCAGCTGCGATTCAGTGAACAGAGCCAGCACATGCATAGAGATGCTTCACTACCTGGCTTTGCTGCTGTCTGTATCTTTCAGGAATGACAGCAACAGAAGCATGTAGTGATTATTTTTTAAGTTGCTATTATTACCACTAGTAACTACATTGCTCTGCAGCCTGGCAGCACAACCCATGCAGCTAGGCTTCAGGGCTTTGGTGGGCACTGTACAAGCACAGAACAGAGACAGTCTTGATCCCCAAGACTTGAAATTCATCTCCAGCCAAGGTGCTGAGGCTATGGATCAGCTCTGATGGGAAGAATCCCACATGCTCTGATGGTTGGTAGACCAAATATGAGTCATAAGAGAGCTCTGGCAGGGATGAAGGCTAACAGCATCTTGGTCTGCATCAACAGAAGAATGATACATTGGCCACAAAGGAAAGTGATTATTTGTTTTGACACAGCATTCAACAGCCCTCATCTGGAACACTCTGCCTAGTTTGGGTGCCCTGTTAGAAGATGTCAGGAAAGTTGGACTTGCTCAGCCGGGGAAGGGAAACCTAAACCTTCCAGCACCTGCAACAGTGTTTTTAAGAAAGTGCAGCCAGGCTCTGCATTGAAGTGCAAAGTGAATGAATGACAGTGGTTATAAACCAAAACAGGCCTGCATCTAAAGGAAAAAACCAAACCAAACACTGAGGATTTTGCACTGAAACAGGTTGTAGAATCATCATCATTGATAGCGTTCAAGACCTGACTTGACAAAGCATTGAGCAACCTTGTCATAGCAGGATGTTGGACTAGAGACCTTTCAGGATTCCCTCCAACTTGAAAGACTCTGTGTTCTAACCCAATACAGATTTTGGATTGAAGTCAAGAAAACCCTTAGCCTTCATAAAATGTTCAGGAATTTTGTATAAATGCCTGTCACCTTGCTGGCTAGCAAGCCTGCTGCATGGGAAATGTTTAGAGAAGCTGTAGTGTTATTTCAGCAACGTCTGGTGTTATTAATGCCCCATGAATCTGCAATTGGAATGAGATGCCAAGCAGAATTTAAAACAAAAATATTTTAAAACTCATCACAGTTGCACCTGTTTGGGTAGGGTTAGTGGGGGGGGGGGGGGGGGGGGGGGGGGGGGGGAGACTCAAAACATGAGTGTATTCATGTCAAGAATTAAGCAAAGTCTGTTTTGTTCAGACCTTGGAACAAATCTGTGAAAATAAGGGTGAATTAGAAAATAGGATCATTTGGCTACTTTTATTGTTTCTTTAGAACTTGTTAAAAACAACAAAACAACCACAAAGAAAAGTGAAGCTATTATTTTACCTCACTTTTTTCTTACACAAGAATTCATAACTTTGTGATTCGAGGGATTTGATTTTTTGGACAAAATTTAGCTCTTCAAGATTTTCTGTGAAGTTGTAAGAGCTGTCATGTTTCCTTATGTAGCCTGGAGAAGAGGAGACTCAGGGGTGACCTTATGACTCTCTACAACTACCTGAAGGGAGGTTGTAGACAGGTGGATGTTGGTCTCTTCTCCCAGGCAGCCAGTATCAGAACAAGAGGACACAGTCTCAGGCTGTGCCAGGGGAGGTTTAGGTTGGATGTTAGGAAAAAGTTCTATACAGAGAGAGTGATTGCCCATTGGAATGGGCTGCCTGGGGAGGTGGTGGAGTCGCTGTCATTGAAGGTTTTCAGGAGAAGACTTGATGGGGTGCTTGGTGCCATGGGTTAGTTGTTTAGGTGGTGTTGGATTGGTTGATGGGTTGGACGCGATGATCTTGAAGGTCTCTTCCAACCTGGTTTATTCTATGTATTCTAACTTTTGCCTATATGACAGTGGAACTGATCTACAGGCATTTCAGCATAGTGTTCAGAACTCCTTCCGCAGAGGAGAAGGTTCTGCATACAGAAGCATTTGTGAAAGCAGCTTGGGAGTGGGTGCATAACTTGGGTGCTGGCTCCTCGCATGGACCCAGCTTGGCTCCCATAGTGTTAGACCTTCACCTTTGTGGTAACCAAGTACTGTGATTGCCTGTTTCTGTTTCTACAGAGGCCACAGTGTGTTTTGGCAGTGACCTTGATAAGATGTGTATGGCTTTGCCATGGTAACACAGAAAGTGTTCTGACAAGACTAGGAAGGAAATTGCCTCTAGGACTGTGTCCCCTATGGGACACAGCATGGGACTCTACAGGTTAGTCACTGAGACACCCCAAGTAGTCTTGGCCAGTGTTTGTCCAGGCTGGCTTAGCTAGGGCGGAAAAATCTATGTGACCGCATCCTTTAAAAAACAACCAAACATCAAACCCGAAACAAACAGAAAAGCCCAGCAGTGATGGGATGTCATTACTCCTCCACACATTTGCAATCCTGAAGGACTTATAATGACTTATAATGTATATGTACCATACAGCATATATATAGTTCTGTAGATATATAGTGTATATACACGCAACGTAATAATGACTATATATTTTGAGACAGAGTATGCATCTGATACTTCCCAAGCCCAGCATTTAAGTGCTGAACATCACAAACCCATGCGACACCCCGGGGACCGCTCTGCCCCGGCTTAAAGTGAGCAGCCGGCTCTTAAGGTGGCGGCACAGCGTGCCTAGCTGCGGCAGCGGCTCCTTGCCCCGGCCCGTGTCACCCGCGCCAGAACCGCGTGGGACGAGAGCCAGCACCACAGCGCGGAGCCGCTGGGCGGGGAGACAGGTCCTGCACTGCCCGGCCCCGCCTCGGCTCCGCCGCGCCGTAGCCCCCGCCCCCCGCCGCGCCCCCTGCCCGAAGCCGCCGCGCCGATGCCACGTGGGAGGCGGCGGAGCCGCCGTCGGCGCCGGGCCGGAACCGCGGCCCCCCTGACGCTGGGGACGGCCCTCGCTGGACGCCGGGAGGAGGGGAGGTCGCGGAGCCCCCGGGACCGCGCCGGAATCGCCGAGACCCGATGGGTGCTCGGCGCGGTGGCGCCCGGCTCGCGGCTCGGCCTCCCGGGCCTAGAGGCGCTGGCAGCGGCGGCCGGGCCTAGGGGCGGCTCCCCGCCCTGGGCAGCGCCTTCGCTGCTCCAGGTGCCGGCGGCGGCCCAGCCGGCCCCGCGGCGAGAGGGCAGCGACCTGCCCGCCGGCGCGCCGGCCACCCTGGCCGTGCTGCGCCTCCAGCCCGGCGCCGACGGCTCGGCGCGGGCGGCAGCAGCGGCCGCGGCAGCGGGGGCCGCGCCGCGCCTGCGGACTGTCTACGTGAACCCGCGCTGGCTGGAGCGGCAGGCCGCGCTGGGGGCGGCGGCGGCGGCGGCGGCAGCGGCCAGCCCCTGCGCCGAGGCAGCGGCAGCGGCGGCGAGCGGCGCGGCCGGGGGCCCGGCAGCGGCGGCCGCGGCGGCGGGGCAGGGCGAGGCGGCGGCGGAAACGGCAGCCACCCCATACGTGGGGCTGCGGCGACCGCTGGGCTACCAGCTGGCCAAGGCCACAAAGGAGCGGATCTGGCGGGGGGAGTTCATTGACCTCTTTTCCTTGCTCCACACAGAGCTGGCCCCCGAGCACGGCCCGCGCCCGGGGGACACGCTGGACCAGTGGGTCTCGGCCTTCTTGGTGTATGCCAGCGTGCTGTGCGAGAAGCACCCGGCGCGCTGCGGAGCCATGTTCAAGTACCTGGACACCATCCGCAAGCTGCATGCCACCTATGGGGGCACCTCGTGGATGAACTACGACGAGGACTTCCGGCGGCGGGCGGCCAAAGACCCCACTCTGCCCTGGGGTGACGTCGACCTGGACCTCTGGATGAAGTGGATGGCGCCCCTCAAGTCGCTTGTCAGCAGGCAGCCGCGTGCTGAGAGCGAGACGCAGCCCTCGCCGGCCCCGCAACCGCCGCCACCTTCCCAGAGCCCCAAGCAGGAGGAGAAAAGCCAGGTGTGACGAACGACAGCGCGTTTTCCCACTCCTCTTGGCTGGGCTTCGTGCCCTCTCGGTGGGAAAGAGGAGATGGGGGCACTTAGGTCGCCCATGGGTTGGTCAGCAGCTCCTGCGTCGTGGTGTTGACCCTTCGCTTGTGGTAACCGTAGGGCCGTGGCATCAGCTGGAAAGATGTGGGGCCACGCCAGCATCCAGCAGGCCACCACTGGAAGTGCTGGCATTGCTGGAGTTTTCCAGCACGCTCTCAGCAGATAATTGTTTGTAGTAGTTATTGCTTGGGCCATCAGAAATTATGAACCTCACTTCTTCCTTCCCCTGGTGTGTAACTTTGCTTTTCTTCAGACATTGGGAGAAAGGTGCTTTGCTTTGTTTGTCCTTTGAGTTGTCGTAAAAAAAACCGGAAAAGCTAAACAAAAGCTTTCCTAGGAGTGCAGTTATCTGTGTGTAAGACAAAGCATACAGACTGCTGTTACTACAGGAACATGTGGTAGCTGCACTCTGTGTGGGAGGCCAGAAAAAAAATCATGTCAATAAAGATAAACTTCAGTAGGAATAGCCACAGCTTGAAAATGCACCGTGATGTGGAGGCTTAATCTGTTTTGGGACTTGGTAGTTTTTAATCCACAAGTTCTGGCCTATTTTGTGGGAAAAGATGGTGGATGGGATTAGGGGAAGTAACTGGGAGGATTTTGTGTATGCTTTGCTTTCAAGTATAGCAATCGAGTGCCACTGAATTGGCTTAACCCCTGATGTACATGGGCAGATCTTGCCCTTTCTGCTGCCAGAGCTGTGACAGCAATCTCTACAGGTACTAAGGGCTGCCTGTCTGTGGTAGGGTTCGTGCTGCTGCTCTTAAACTGGTGGTTGTAGTCTGTCAGATTGTCAGCACAGAATGCTGAATGTTCAGGTTTCATGCCAGCTGAATGATGGTAGAGAGATTGTTACTTATACTGGTTGTATTTATTTCAAAACTGGCTTTTTAGGATCTTTGCATTCCTGAAAGGTTTTTGCTAGCTCATCAGATGCTGTGCTGCTTGGGGATTTCTGGTGCAGAGGACTAGCTAAACTGTTTACTCTCGTTAGCCTGAACTGGAAAAAGGAGGGCCCCTTTTCAGAGCATCTGGAAGTGTTTGTAGTATCACACCAAGTCCAGACTTCGGTGCCTATCAAAAGTGACTTCTCTGGGCCAACCTATGACAAAGGAAGGGACCAAAAAGCAAGCAGTAGTACAGATAAACAGATCTCAGTACGGGCCTTTTGACCTTGGTGCCTTCTGTGCTTGATGTTCTGGATATACACAGCTTTTTCTGATGTCTCCTGAGAACAACAGTGAAGTTTTTGCTTTGCTACAGATCTTAGGTGAGCGCTAGATGGGCAATGGCGTACAGTTTTTATCTCATCCAGTCCTTGATCCTCAGCCTGTCATGTTGACCAGACTTGTAACTTCTACCACAGCAGCTGACACCTCAGTGCAGCATTTTGCGCTCTTGCCTGCTGAGGCACCGGAGGTCTTAGTCTCCTTTGGTTTCATGGACATTTCTGAGTTGATTTTTAGCAGTGACATTGATTCTTTTTATATTCCCCCCGCCCCCGCCCATGGATCTACAAAGAAAAATTTTAAAATACCAGAAAATTCATGTTTGTAGAAACAGGCATGTTTGAGCAGCACAATGAAAAGCAAAAGTTGTGTAGTTGTATTGTTTGTGTATCATGCCTTTCTGTTAGTTATTTGGTAACACTTAATTTCCTGTAACTGTTTAAAAGAGAAATAACGTCCTTAACTCAAATAATGGTTTGAGCTGCTGTTAAATGTCGCTGAGGCCTAGGATAAAGCATGAGTTTATCATCGGTAAGACAGCAGCAAGGAAATGTTGCTCTTTCAGAGGTGACCTGTGGGGGGGGTTTCCCCTTGCCTCCACAGGTCCTTGCAAGCTTTATGCTGTGTAAAACTCCATCAGAGAAATGAAATGTCACTTCACATTTGGGCAAAAGAATTGAGATTCTGAATAGCCTTTTATGGGCTTATGTCTTTGGCCAGAACCTGAGCTTTTCCACATTCATGCTGGCAAGAGGAAGAGGAGGTGCTTTACAAAGACCTTTTCTTCCAGACTGTTTGTCTGAATGGGTTTTGTTTTCATAATTCCAAGTGATAGCATTAGGCAGCCTAACTGGATTTCATTTCCCCTCTTGGTTGAAGGCTCCTTAAATTTCAATGTGATGTAGTGCGTGTATCTCTAGTTCTGCAGCTCCACAGGAAGTTAACCAGTGAAAACAAAGTCAAGGGAAATGAAGTGTTGTGTTGGAGGCTAGCTGTCCTTTCTAAGGCGCAGATGAAGTGCTGTGACTTGCTTTACACAGAACAAAGTGAGAAATCCTCGTTGTAGTTTGAGTGAGATAACTGGCACGTAGAAAGGATAACTGAGATTGGCTCCTGAGAATTCATGTCTGTGTGTATAACTTCAGACAATTCTCTGGTGTTTTTTCTTTCCAGGCTCCATGAAAACAGAAGGCCATTTGGGATGGCAGTCAGAATAAGTGGGTGAGTTTATTTATCAAACTGACTAACTTTGAGTCTTAAATATTTGCAGATTTGTTAAATACAGAATTTCTTATTGGTGCCAACAGCCTGACTCCGTTGGTGTTTAAGTGGAGCTCTGGTATTCTAGTGCATTCTTTTACCTCTGCTTCTGTTGCGTTGCAAGCTGAGCTAGAGAAGACATAGGAAATTGATTTTACCCAATCAGCAATTGTAACAATGGACTACAAACCTGCAGAGCAAGCCAGTTTGCTGGAAAACAGGAATTCCTGCAGCGCAGCACTTGTCACAGACTACCCAAAGAGGGCAAAGATTCAGGAAGGTGAATAAATTGAACATTGGCTGAATGAGGTCAGGACCGGTCTCCTGGAGGAGAGCCCTGCCCTAAAATACTACTTTGAAAGTATAAAACAATTCAGTGCACAGATTAACCCTTGTCATTTGAGCAAACTCGTGTGCAATCCTGGATCTTTGCAGATCACAACCGGACACTTCAAAAACCTATGTACTCTATTTGCTTTTAAAGAAAAAAGGAATAATCTTAAATTGTCTTGTTACAGCTGTTACTTTTTACCATTTCATTGAGAGTATTTTCAACAAATGTATATTTAACTCGAAGCAGTATCCTACACTTGGTATAATAACTCAGGTTGTCAACAGAACTATTCTGTGAGGCTCAGTATCACCTCTCCATTCTTTTATGAAACATGCATTAACCACTGCTGTCATTGCCAGAGGTCAGCTACAGCCCAGCTGTGCTTTACACAATTCTTGACAGCCTAATGGACCTAAATTATTGTCCTGGGTTTATCCTCTTAGAACGCTTCAGATCCCGAGCGCCAGACTAGACCTTTACAGTCTGGTGTTCGTAAAAATCATTCACTGCTTCACAGTTTAATCATTCTGCATCTTAGGCTTTTGTTTTCTTTCCCCCTACGTACTAGGGAGTATGATCAAGGTAATGCTATGATCCAGTAACACGCATGGTGGTAAGGGTATGCCTCTAGTTGTTTCAGGAAGAAGCTGCCATTATCTGCTCTCTTACCTTTCTTGGTAGTTTCAAGAATATGCATACCATGAAGTGTTTGTAAATTGTTACTACACTGTTTGTGACTTCACCTAAATAAATTTTTATATATATATAAACGCTATTCTTGTCCTCCTTTGTTCTTCTGTTGCTGCTTCCCTGTTTGCAGTAGCTTCTCCCCATCACCTGACAGCTCAGGAAAAAGTTCTGCTTTTAGTTATTAAAGCACAGCTGAACTTTGAGTTGTTGACAGAAAACCAATCAGCTTTGAAATTTCCTTTCAGTATTTGTCATAAAGGCTCAGTAATGTTGTCACTCTAGTTGTTGTGGCTCACTCGTCTTTGCCAGTTCTTGGGACAATGAGAGGCACCAGACTGATGTGTCTGAAAATGAAATTGCTGCTGTACTGTGTTTCAACAGCCTCCAAGCTGGGACTCTGATCCAGTGAATGCTGAGATACCTGCCTTCAGTCCAGTAGAACAGAGAGCCCTTTTGGAATTGCAGGCTATAAAGTTGCCTGTCATTTTCAGAGCAGTGGCTTAAGCTCAGTGGTAAGGCTACTAGTGCCATTTTCCCTTTGTTCTGTTTTGGTAAGAAATGAGAACTGGGTTAAATGCTGGCCTGTGGTGCATTTCTTCACCATTGTTACTTTACACATGAACCACTGCAGGCATCTCCTGAGGAAGAAGTGCTCTAATAGTGGCAGGTTTTAGGGGAAGGTGTGGCAAGTGGAGTTGTGGAGGAAGGATGAGTAGATGTTGGCCTCAGTCCCACTGATGAATTGCACAAGTCTGGGTCTTAACCTACTGACTTGGAGCAGCAAAGGAGCAACAGTTTTGTTTCTCTTGTCCTATTTGTGAGCAGCATACCCAGCTGAAGTCTGAAACACTTCCTAATGTTCTTTGCAGTCCTTCTGCCAAGAATTTGTTGGGTTGGTTTGTAACTCTCCACACTTCATACAGTCTGGTGCCCTTCCTGGCACCTTGTCATCTCCCAGTTTCCTGGTTGCTACTGGTGCTGGATGGGACCACCCTGTCTTCCGTGTCTGCTGCAGACGATTGTCAGGGCTCTGACTTGTGACTGCCTGCTTTACAATTGCTGTATGCTTTCACAAGGAAATTTGCCTTCCAAACTGTTAGCAGTGGTGTTTTTATGTCATGTGGGACTTAACCCCTCCCTCCTTCCCCTCTCCCCGCTTCCCCCCCCTCCTCCCCCCCTTCATCATAAACTTGGCCTTCATCACTGTCTTTGAGCCTCCCAAAAATTTCACTGTGGTACTTGAGTATTCTTGCTCTGGGGTTTATTGTTGCACCTGTGTGCTCCCTGCTGTGCTGTAAGCTTCTGCATGAAATCAGTTTTTAATTTGAAGTGTTGGACATAAATGGGTTTCTTCAGATTACAACAGTTGGCTGCAGCATGGGTTTCTGTATGTCATTGACACTGGATGAATCTTACCTTCAAAGGTCCTGCTGTTGCCTTGTCCTTGCTGAGTGAGTGTGCTGGCTGTACTGAAAGCATGTTGCAGAAATTCCTATCCTCTCTTCACCTCTGATTTATGAGTATTTCTTTCAGTGATTAGAAGCCAAACTTGCTGCCATTTATATGGTACGGCAGCACAGAGATGCTGAAGATGCCTGCTGTCTGAAAGCAGACATTGAGGGCAACACTTCAAGTGACATGTGAAGGTAAAGCTCATGGTCACTGAGAGGCTTAGTGTTGAGATATGAGCTGTGATTCTGTTATTCCTCCAGTAATTGAGTTCTGCAGCTCAAATTAGAGAAGCCCAGGAGCTGCAAAGTTTTACACTATTTCTGTGAGTCCTGTGAATTAGCATGGGAGGATGACATGGTTGGACTTGATCTTAGAGGTCTTTTCCAACTGAAACAATTCTATGAGTTCAGTGTTACTGCCATTCCTTATGCCTTTTTCAGAAGATCTTGAGAGTGTGTGCAGAGCTGCAACAAAGGGTTTTGTGAAGATGGGAATACTAGTAAGTGTGGGAATTTGGGAGGACCAGCACCTTCTGGAAAAACAGTTTTCTGCCAGTTGACTAGAATTAAGTAATACATACTTTTGGGGAGTGATCTCAGACACGTTTTTATTTGGGGGGCATTTCTAGCAAGACAGGATTCATCAGTTTGGGTGGGGTTTGTTTTTCTTTACAGATGTACTTTTTCATGTCCTGGGTCAATATGCATTGTTATTACAAAGAACAAAGTAAAACCAGTGCAGTGTGGCTCTGACAGCACAAAATGTGCTGCACCTTAAGTGGCATGACTAAAACACTGAACTTGTTGAGCAGGCTGACATGACTGGGCAGTTTAGGGTTGAGCTTCAGCAAAAGCAGGGTGAAATAAATGGGATTTCTGCCTTCCACCTGTATGCAGCAGCTAGGTTTGAGAGATTTGGAACAGCTGGAAAATTAAGACTCTATTACTACTCTTCTGGCCTCATTAGTATAATAATGTGTCTTAAAATGACAACATTTTGCAGGCAATGTACAGTTGAACAAAGTTATTACTTCTGAGCTCTCTTGAAATGGATCACTTACTCAATGCAACTTCCAGCTTTAGCTTAAACTGTTGCTTTCTCAGCTTTCATCATCTGGCCAGCTGCTTTTCTTTATAAAAATCTGGTGAACACAGCAAGAGTGTCTTGAGGGCCAGCAGTAGGATAAGGCAGGGTTCGACCAGGCTGTCTGCATGCCCTGGGTACTTCACCCCCATCTAGGTAGGTCTGCCCATTTGGTGTGGTCTAGCATGAAGAAATTCAGTGCCCCTAAGCGTGGCTGGACGGAGCACATGTGGGAGACTTGCCTGGATTTTGAAAAGCCAGTGGCAGTGACAGCAGGTCTTTCTGTCCACTCCTGGGATGAAATCAAAACCCAAATCCTGGGGGCTGTTAAAACCTTTGAAGGGAGAGATGTGAGTCAGTGCTTAACAGCCTAAATGTTTGTGGAAATGTTGCCTAGTGAATTTATCCAACCTCTTTTTGGGTCATATGCTGAACAGGGACTGCAGCAACTGATAATGTCTTGCAATGCTTTTGGCAGTTACAAAGAGATTATGTTCCTGAGAACTTGGCTAGAGAAATTATAAAGCTGGATCTTAATTTTCTCCTCTTGTTTTGACACTCAGATTTTACCTTTACCCTGTTCTGAAGTTCAGTGTCCATCAGACCAATACAGCAGTACATTACACACATTTTTATCTATTATATATCATCTGGGTCCAGCACATTTTCTTTTCTTTTCCCTTCCCCCTTTTCCCTTCCCCCTTTTCCCTTCCCCCTTTTCCCTTCCCCCTTTTCCCTTCCCCCTTTTCCCTTCCCCCTTTTCCCTTCCCCCTTTTCCCTTCCCCCTTTTCCCTTCCCCCTTTTCCCTTCCCCCTTTTCCCTTCCCCCTTTTCCCTTCCCCCTTTTCCCTTCCCCCTTTTCCCTTCCCCCTTTTCCCTTCCCCCTTTTCCCTTCCCCCTTTTCCCTTCCCCCTTTTCCCTTCCCCCTTTTCCCTTCCCCCTTTTCCCGTTTGGGTTATATTTTGTTTTTCTAGGAATACTCATCAAAACCAATGAGCATCTTTGCCATGTGGCACTTTACTGAGCAATCAGCTAAACAGCAGCTGAGACTGAAAAAGCAGGAAAGAGGTTTGCTGTATCTGACATATTTGCAAGCTTGAAATCTTTCAAGAAGTACTTTTACCTTTTTTGGTGCCTGTTGCTCTTTCTTTAATTCAAAGGCCACTTTCTTCCCAGTGTCTGAGTGCAGTGTTGCCACGTTAGTATTTCCAGGGCAGCAAGGAAATATTTACATCCAAACAAAACCTGTTTCCTCTGCAATTTTTAATTGCAAACATTTGTCCATAAAATCCTTTCCACAAAACTCAGTCACTGTTCAGCTGCACTTTTTTGTTGCTGTTACATGAAAAGTCTAAAACTCAGGTCACAGTCACTTGGGGGTTTATGTTTGTTTTGGTTGGGTTTTTGGTTCAGCTCCTTGAACTGTGTAACATTGCCCAAGAATTCTTACTTCTCTGCCTATATTTTCCCACCCCTGCTTGGGCATTCTGCCATGTACACCTGGGATTGTGCCTCGCTTGTTTCCTCTTGTTTATTTACTCCTCAACAGTCAAATGTCATTCATGCCAGTTTGGAAGGAAGAAATACCACCAGTGCATGCAGATTGCTCTCTACTCTGTATGTGTGTCCTGTAGATGATCCGTGCAGTGCTAAGACCTTTTTTTCTTTAGGGCTAGTGAATGAGGTTTATACAAGTGCTTCACAGAGGTGCTGGCATTACAAATGTTAGCAACTCCAGATTCTTGACAAGAAAGATAAATTTGCCTGCATAATTTTCAAATAGCCCATCATTCCTTCTAATTTCTTCTGGATGCTGTTGCTTTCAACATTTCTAACTATCTCTGCCAGGCTAGCAAGTAAGAGATAGCAACTTTCATGTCCTCAAGTTTATTTTGTTCCTGTCAGGTCTCTTGTCTTCTGAGACAGCCTGCTGTCCTTTACAGGACAAACTTCTGCTGCTCATGTTTCTAAAACAAAGCCACCTAGCCTTAGATTCAGCTTCATGTCAAAACAAACAAACAAAGTCTCAACCCATTTTGTTTAAAATGAGGCTTTTCTATGTCATGAAAATCACTTTCTGAGTGACTGGGCCCTTTGTGTTCAGCATCACACTTGTGTATGTTTATTGTTACATGTACTTATAAAAGCATTTCCAGTCATATAGAATCACAGTATGTTAAGGGCTGGGAGAGACCTCAAAAGATTGTGCAGTCCAGGGCAGGAACACCTACACCAGATCACACAGGAACACATCGAGGTGGGTTTTGAATATCTCCAGCGAGGGAGACTCCACAACCTCCCTCAGCAGCCTGTTCCAGTGTTCCATCACAGTGAAAAAACTTTTCCTCATGTTTCCATGGAACTTCCTATGCCTCATCTTCCACCCACTGCCCCTTGTCGTGTCACTGGGCATCACCAAGGAGAGCCTGGTTCCATTCTCTTGGCACTCGCCCTTTGCATGTTTATAAACACTAACTAGGTCACCATTCAGCTTCCTCCAAGCTAAAGAGCCCTCAGCTCCCTCAGTCTCTCCTCATAAGGGAGATGTTCCACTACCTTAAACATCTTTGTGGCTCTACACTGGACTCTTTCAAGCAGTTCCCTGCATGCTAACAACAACAAAAGTTAGTCTCGGCTCTGATAGTAATGGAAATGGCCTGCAATGCAAGTGAGAAATTTCAAAGTATTGTCAAATAAGAAATTGAATTGTTATTGGTTTTATTTCATTTTCTATTTTCAACTGAGAGAACTAATTTCTAGGACTGTATTTGTAGCACTCTCTTCAGTTTCTGTTTTGATGGCCTGGCCTGAAGGCAGCCTGTTTTTGTGAACTGGGCATTTTTCTGGCACGATGTCAGAAGGGCTCTGATTTATTTCTGACATCTTGCAAAATCTCTCTTCAGAGTCAACTTTTCTAAGTTAACCAATGCCTGTGCAGTGATTTCCTGCTTCTTACAAAACCACAGCTGAAAGAGGCAATTTAAAAGCCTGATTGCTGCTTTAAACTCGACATTTAATCTGCATTTAACACAAGTAAGTTCTCATTTCAAGCTTGTTTGATGCAGCCATTTCCCAAGTCAGTGTTAATCATATTTGTGTGTAGATGGTGAGATCTAGTACCTAGGGGTTTAGACATGATGGGCTCTCCTGCAAGTGGTTCCAGATGGTTGAATTTTTCTTTCAGACACTGTCTTGGCTCTTCCCAGGATATAACTTGTACCAACCATCCTAAGATTGCAAGGTGCTGCTTCTTGAGAGGCGGTTGGTGTAGCTAGCCTGTATCGTGCCTCTGTAACACTGCACTGAGTTTCTCTCATCCAAACTTTCAAGCAGAGTAATACTACATCTTCCTAATACCAATACAAAAACAAACACCTGAAAAATCCCTGGAGGTGCAAACAAGAAGCCAGGGAGAGAAAGCTGAGCCCAAGCTGTGTGTCTGACTATGGCACTGGAATGACAGACTCCTTGCAGCTTCACTGTCACTGTGGGGAACAGGAAGTGCTCAGTGCAGAGACAGCTGAGCCAACCCTGGCATTTCAGTATGGCAAAGCTGTGGCAGCATCCTGGTGACGTAGCTCTGTCACATCCAAGTCCTACGCTGTGCCAAACTGCTTGCTGTAAACAGTGTCCCCAGTGAGACAGAAACATGAAGGAGGTTAACTGCTACTCATCTGTTGCTTTTGGACAAGGCAGATGCCCCCCTCTGCAGTGTGAGCTACTGAGCCAGGACTTCATTCACAAGCAGTCTAAGCATATGAATGTGCTGGATCCAAGTCACATCAGTCCAAACTGTGGCAATGATTAGATGTGCTTGTGACGACATTTCATGCTGTCAGCTGCAGTACAGGGAAGCAGAGCATTGTGCCTGTCTGCATTTACTCCTCTTTACCCCCAGATTTAAAGCTAAGTTTGTACAAATACATAAAAAGCAGGTATGGAAATATAAAGCTAATTTCATTTTCAAGTCTTAAATTAATGTCTATGGTCTCAGCATAAATAAATGGGTAAATGTGCCTCTTGTATTCAAAGCCACATCTGCAATTCAGAAATGTCTCTTGGAGACTTTTCCCAGCTCTCAATGACCAAATCTTCTGTCAGTTGTCTGCTTTGGGTGCTGCACTGCTAGTAGCTGTGGATGTGCTGCAAAAGCAGCCCGTCTGAAACCTAGGAGGGCAACTGCCATCTCACCCATGCACCACAGAGCTTATTACATAAACTCGGGGCACCTCTTGTTAGACCAGCCTGGGTAAGGGGAATGAGGACTGATGGCAAACATTTGGCAAAATACAGTGTCTTTTGATTGCTCTCTTGGTGCACATCATTCTTGTGTCTCAGGAAATCTCCCACCATCAGAAAAATAATTGCCTTAAAATAAGATGCATCTTCACATGCATAGGGTTGGTATCTACTAAGCCTCAATATAAACTTTTCTTTCTTGGGCAATAAAGTTCTCATCACCCTTCTGAGGCACTCAGATCTCCCAGTGGATAACAAAGCAAATAGTGAATGAGTACTCTGATTTTTACCAACTTTTAGTAGACAGTATGTTTTCGTAACACAGTGTCCCTCTGGCTGGGGAAGTGAGTTCCAATACACTGTGGAGCTTTAAGGGGGAGACTTTGTTCTGAGGACAACCATGTGTCCTGGGAAAAAGCAATAGGAAGAGATAAATAAAGTAAATAAGCATTTGGAATGGAAACAGTGAGTTAGTATCTTCCCAGAGTGGAAAGCAGAATTCAAGTGTATTTCTTCACAAACATGTGCAGTAGTTTGGTATCTTAAATCAAGAGAAAGACTACACTGCCTTTTCTTTCCATTAACTGCCTGCATGCTCACATCCAAATAATGTTTGTATTTATGGTGTAAGCAGGAACACTGTAACGAGTCTTGGCCAACCAAACTACTACTGAAATGGTTAATTTGATGCATTGTTAATTCCAATATGTTTTCCTCCCATTACATTTTGAGTTAGATTCAAATTTACATTTCACTTTCATGCTGAAAACTTAGAAACATGCAAGCTCTTCTGTTTGATTTTAGCTGTATAGACCCATCCTGCAGTTCACCACTAAGTGATAAGGTTTTCAGTATCATAAAAACTAGGCTGAGGAGTTCGGAGTTAGAGCATTAGGGACAGAGCCCTCCTCCTTTGCATTGTTCACAGATCAGCTAAGGCTTTCACCACTGCAGGAGGATGTATGGCTAATGTGAACCAGCAAAGCTGACCCTATATGGCACTTGCCTAGCCTTCCACCAGCATCAGAGGCATGCCTGCTGAAAGCAAAAGGTCACAGTTAGTGCATTGCTGAGATATGCCTGTTGTTGGCATGAGGGTCCCTACTGCAAAGCAGTGTAATTCAGTGTAATCCTCAGGATCAGCTGCCAGCAGCTCGTGGGTATGAAGGCACTTTGTCATTCTCTTTGAGATGTGCTGAATGAATCCTTAGCCAAGCAATGCAAATAAGGCACATTTCCAAGTCACATCAATGAGTAATGGTGGTGTACTGGTCAGTAACTGTCTGATCCTACTTTGCCCTGCAATGAGATGTGTTTTAGTGTGCTTTAGAGAGGGGTGAACTTTTGCACCTTGCAAAGGACCTGTAGCTGCTTTTTCAGCTCCTCAAGCAAACCCAGAGATTGAAAGGCAAAGTGCTCCCAGTCTGAGCCAACTTTTTGTTCTCCTGAAAAAAGTTCTTTTTCCTGGTTAAACAAAACATAGCAGCCACAGGAGAACAATCCCTCAGCCAAAAAAGAAGGTGTTACAATACTTTATATTAAATGTCATGTACACACTTCAGACTGTGCGAGTCTCCAGGACACAACATACCTCCTACCTCCATTTTGTTGAACCAGTATGAACCAGCAGAGTGAGTTTGTCTAGGGCTTTGCAATCCCTGCCTGTTAGAGATGGTATGAGACATCCTAAATCATCTTGTCAGACCACAGCATAAGCACATAATAAAGCAAACTATTTCATACAAGGTTTCAATCTTACAAGCACAGTCATGCAGCTGAATTCTCCTCTGAAAATACACACGTGGTCAGGGGAGCCCCTCATGTGCTCAGAATTAAGTTGTTATCTGGGAAGTTGAACAAAATGGGCATTAATCCATGATTTCCACATTCCAGTTTGGCCACAAACCTGGCAGTGTTTAGCTAATACCCCAGAAATCATTCCAGGCTGTAAGGATAGCTTTCCACCCTCAGCTGGAAATATTAAACAAGATGAAATTTTCTGCATGGTGAGGTTCAGACACTGGTGCTGATAACATGTTTGTGCAGTCTCTGCAGCAGAGTTTCCTAAGGGGGTTATGAACCAAGAGGTCCAGAGATGTATTTCACACCTGAAAAAAAGAAAAGGGCCTGTACCAGATGAATGTTTTCCTGTCATTAAAATAGAAGGCACTGTTCCTTCCCTTACTTGGCTCTCTAACAGAAGCCAGCTATCAGGAAGAATATTTGGATGCACCTTCACAAAAATCAAGGATGCCTTTGCAAATTGTTTATGCTAAAAATCATCTGTTTGAGAAATGCTGTCCTGTTTGTAACTACATCATCTGCAAAGAGACAGTTGGAGGTCCTGGAAATATTCCAGCATGCTCAAATGACACCTGAAGCAACACAGAACCATGTTGGGCTGAGGCTGAATGTTTTTGAAACTGTCTTTTTGGGTGTATTCAGCCCTGTTAATTAAAGGACTAATCAATATGTCACAGAAAGTTTTATTGTCTTCCACAACTCATTTGAGATCACTACTCAAATAAATACATGGCAGTAATGTAACCACAGCAGGGTTCTCCCAAAATCAGGTATTTAATTTTGCTTAGGCAGAAAAGGCATCCTGAAAATAAGAGGAGAGTTATTTTCATAGTAGTGTGGGAATATAATCTGTCTCCAGAGAGGTTGTAAGCTGTTGGTAGTAAATATTTGACAAATAAAATGCAAGCTGATAATCAGTTTAGTGCGGTGCCCTTACCCTGAAATCATCTTCATGAACCCAGCTTAGGGGAGAACATCACTTTAACTCCTGGAGCTCAAGCTATAGTAAAGCAATGCCAAGCTGAAGACATTTTCGTACACATTACTGCATCCATCTTAACAGCACACAGAGCTTTCCTGCAATAAGGAAAACTACCACAGAAACCAAAGTACAGCAGTGCAGAGAAATGCTGGCAAACTCTGGTGAGGGCTGTGGCATCCTGGTTTCACTGGGATGGAATCAACTTTCTGTTCAGGAAAGCTGCATTTTTTGAGAAGACTGCAGCACCCAATTCAGTGAGAATGAAGCTGCTCAGACACTTTGTTTTCATCATTGCCAGCCACCGTATGTGGACCAAGGTTGAGTTACCTAGCTGCTAAAGCTAGGTGGAGCAAAAAGCCTGGGCAGCTGGCCACAGCTGGCCAACAGAAGTATTTCATACCATAAACCTCACCCTCACTATACATTGGAAGTTTGCTGTGCATGTTCCCTTCTCAGTGGTTGCTATCCCTGGTAGGTCTCTCCCGTCATCCTGCTCTCAGGGCCTCTCCTATTTGCTGCAACCAATGTACTGGTGAGCTGTGGTGCTCACAATGCTTGGACATCTCGTATTTACTGCTAGGAATGCACAGCCTGCAACCACTGCATGGGCTGAGGATAACTCTGTGTACTTTACATTAGCATTAATATGAAAGAGTTTGTTATTTTATTAAATATTTCAATTGGTGGCTCTTCCAGATTCCCCTTCTTGAGGATGCTGGGTCACTGGGTGATAGAACAACTGACTGAATGGAAATGTGGTTCTCTGTTAGGTCCTGTTTCCCTGCATAAGGAGGAGCCTTGGCAGCAGCCTCTTGCTGGGAAGATCAGGTAGAGCTGTGGCACCCACAGTCAAGTGACAGCATTCCCGGCAGGGTGCTGAAACCAAAGTGCCCTGGGCTTGCTTGTTAGGAGGTGAGTGAGCTTCAGTAGCACCCTGGGAGGAAACTAGCAAATCACAGGCCCTTTAAACAGTAAATAGGCTGTATATTCTCTTTTTCCTTGCCCACACTTAGCTTTCACTTCAATGTATGATTAAAATGTGAGAGGTGAGGGTAAACAAGCATTTTACTTACCTTGAACTGTGTTTGGCATTGGAATGACATGTTATGTTACTGTGGAGTAAGGACTGCATTTGTTTCTTCACTGAAATGCACTCAGAGTCTAATAGCACTTGTGCTCTTTTCTCAGCCTGTAAATAACCACATCTTTTTCCATCTGTTAGCTCTTCTGGAACTCAAATAGTAAAATGTCTTTTGGTGTTCATTTTTGAGTTCACGCTCTAGGTGTAGAACATATGTTTCTTACATCTTATGCTCTGTCTGTATGATGCCCTAGCGACTTCAGTCACTTTTCTTGCATGCCCTTTTCAAAAGGTATGTTAAAAATTTGTGGGGAACATTTTTCTAGTCCTTGGTATTCTTAGGTATGTATGAGACATAAATCTACACCACTTTCAGTAGCCAAGGCTATTCTGCTTAGCATCTTAGTGTACACAATCCAAAGAAGTTTGGACATTGCATGAGTAGTCTGATACAAACAATTGTCTTCAATAAATAAATTAAGTAGAAATACAACAATAACAGTGTCATGGAAAGTGATTTAGTTTACACAGGAATTTAAGTGCAACATGACATCCTTTGGGAGCCAAATACTGTATTAATATGGGATGGGAAATGAGCCCAACATCCTGTCTTTCCAATGATAGCATTGGAAAGAGCAATCTTCTGACTGTTGGAAATGATCCACTTCACAGATTATTCAGCCTTCCTCAGCTCTTCTCCTATGTTATTCGCAATCTGAAAAGACCTCAACACTCATCTCAAGCCCCCACTGTGCTCCTCTGATTTCCTGGGTAATTGGTGAGTGATTCCTCCCTGTACTTGTCTCAGCCCATGAGCCTTTTGTTAAATTTTCTCCTGCCCATACCACCAGGTGGAGGAGTGAGTGAGTAGTGGCATGTTGCTGAACTGGATTTATACCATGAAAATATGAACTTAAAACTTTTAAATCAGCCTTGCCTCCATGATTTTTTTCTTTATTGAAAAGAATAAAAGTAGATTAAGTTAAGAAACAATTTCCATAGAATGAATGTTGCCATGTCAGTTCCCTTAGAAATAATTCAGGAATGCTCTTGTCATGTCAGATGAAAAACTGTCAAGAATGCTTCATGGAAGTATACTTTCATTATAGTAGATGCTCTAATTTGTCTCTTCCAAGGGTTACCTTGGTAACTTTTTTTACACTGATGTCTCACAAATTGCATAGTTCAGATCCTGCTGTACTAGAGACAGCTAAACCTGTCAAGAATGCCAAGCCATATTTCAGTGACACTCTCTGCCTTGACTTCAGAAACTCTGCTTTGTCTGACTCGTTCCATTTACAGGTACAGATGCAAAGGGAGGAACGGGAAGGGCTGACTGAGTGACCTCACAGAATAAAAGGCTGCATTGTATCTTGTAATATGAGGATTTTGTTTAGAAGTCTCTCCCCTTCTTTACACTTCGGAAAAAGATGACTATGAGAAACAGAACTTAGCAAAAGAATGAGCATATGAAGTGAAAAAATGGAATCTCATAGTTCAGTAAAAGAAGGCTCAGTTTGCTTACCTGTACTTCACATCAACTTTTCTGGCTCCCTGAACAAGTGCAGAGGGTCACATTGTTATTTCAGCCACTATTTACTTTAATGAATTGCCAATTTATACTCTCAAAGCTACATGAGGAAAAATCCTCATGTGCTCACCCTTCCCGTTTTGAGTTATGCAAAACACCCTATGTTAAAAAAGACACTGATGGGACTCTCCACTCCAATCAAGTGAGCAGGAGGTGTGGGGAGTTGAAGGCTACAAGAGAAGACCAGAAGCTGCAGCAAGGCATCATGGGTTAGGGCTGAGTTGGCCACTAAGTAAGTGACAGATGCTCCCTATTCACCCTTATCCCTTCCCCAAGGAAAGAGACTTATGGTTTGAAAGAGGAAAGTGGAACTACTTTAATTAAAGTACTACTGCTAATAAAGTAAAATATATGTAAACACATACAAAACCAAACCCCCCTGACAGCCATTAGTCACCATCATCACTAATGCTGTGGCAGAAGTCCCACACTTCTCTGGACACCAAGGCAGCCATACACTCTGTATTTTCTTTTTCCTCTCCAAGCTTCTGACTTCAGAGCAGCAGTTTACTGTATTATTTATGAAGCCACAGTCCAAAGGCCAGGAATAAGGGAGGTTTACATTCCAAGAGAGCCATTTCTTTCCCAAGATAAGTATGCACAATCCTAATGCTCAAAGTGCGTTTTCTGCTACAAACAACTCATTTCCATGATATGTGATACGTATAAACACCTTATTTCTACTTCCCCTGCTATCGTTTGCTCTCCATATTTAATCCTTTTTCCTTTGTTTCCTCAAATACTTCTGCAGCTTCTTTGACCCCATTCTGCTACCATGGTCAGGCTCCTCTCAGATTTAGTGTGCTCAAGAGTCTCCTAAGAGTCTTGGGCCACTGAAGATAAAACTGCAAATACAAGTGATGGCCCAACGATTATATAGCCTGCTACCTGGACACCTGCAGGGCTCATTCCTTTATGCCAGTACCCACAAAAAATCCAAGACTGATTCATGGATCATTTAATCCAGAAGAGTGTGAAAGTTTTAATTTTAGTTTACTGGTGGCTTGAAACATTATTATCATTTTACCAGACAGGAACTAAGGCAAAAATAATGAAGACAAATGTAATTGGGATGTCCACCTGGAGTTATTTAACTCTTGGGGATTTTGTAAAGACTATTTGTTAGTGTATATATTGTTTGTATTCCAGCCCAAGCTTCTGCTCAATTTTGCTGCAGATCAGCCTCCTTGCTGCACACACAGCTGTGCCAGGACAGCTGATGGTGGTGGGCAAGAAAACAACCAGGAGCAGGAACTTCAGCTACTTTTGGGAACCCTGGCCTGAGACCTTCTAAAATTAAAGACTTCTCTACTGATCATGTGCAGTATAGTGGCTTTTGCCCAAAGGGATCTAAAGCTGTACCTACAGTGCTAGAAAAAACAGGGCCTGTAAATGAGCTTAAACACTGGACTGCTAATTGCCCATTACACCTAACTACAAGCATGTGTCTTGGAAAAGGTTTGGCTTGTGTCACTGTCCCAGACAGAATCCAGACAAGGAGATGGTACATGTGTAGCCCATTCCAGTGGGCAGCATGTACCAGGCAAATGCCACATCAGCCTACCTCCTTTCCCTTTCCCATGCCTAGTATCATCTTTCACCACCCCTGGATTCCCTAGGGCATGACCTGTATGTTGTCAAATTTGTACTATGAAAATATGAAAATAACACTCCAATAAGCTTTTAATAAGATTTTTCCCCCCCCTCAGGAATGTAAAAGAAACAGCCAAGAACAACAGCAAAAAGCATATATGTACTAATGCTTCTGTCCTAGGTCCATGGAAGGGAAGAGATTGCTCTATAAGGTAGATGTGGCCAGATCTTGACATTTGGCCACAGAACAGTCACTTGTTTTATTTGGTGTGATAAACACAGCCCAGGTATAAGAATCTGGTTTTACCTACAAAGGTATGGCAGAAAGCATATTGGTGGCACTAAGGCCTCCATCCTGCTGAAATCCTCAAGAGCCTTTGAACCAGAAATTATTCTTATTTTTCCCCTTGGGCAGAACAAATGTTAGCTTTGTCCATGGAAGTGGCAACTGCTTTGGCTAAAACTTGTAACTTTGAAACAGACACCCAAACAAGAACACCAGGAGGAATGTCCTTCATGGGACACTCAAGAATAATCTCCCCATTTGTAGCGTATGCAGGCAAAGCCCTTTTATATCCCAGAGAAGTCTGTAGCTTTACTGTAAATTAGTGTTTTTGTTTCTAAGACCTCACATTTTAACTACATTGAAGCAGATTCATCACTTCATTTAAGCAATGTCTGGATTTCCCTCTAGAGCCATTTCATGGGAAGAATCCTTACTTCTTTTTTTCCTGTTTAGGCTGAAGGTTTATGAAGCCAATGTAAACAGCAGAAATGAGCGTAAACACCAGGGATTAACTTTAGGAGATTTGAAAGGAACAGGGGTTGCCTTAATAAAATGAAGCAATTAGATTATATAGTCTAGAGATACTGGAAAACTGTGTTCCTCTATTAAACATTTACCAGTTGGGGTTTTTGAGGATTACCTCAAAGAATCAAGGACAGCATTATGTTGGTGTTGGTGTTAAGTTTTATGAACTTCAGGGAGAGGACATCTGGTCTGTTACTTCAGTAAATATACAGACATTGTATTATCTGTGCATCACAATCTGGCAAGATTCTTATGCAGTAAAATATTCTCAAAGGGCAATTTGGATAATGCAGTTGTTCACTTTAGGAGAAGCTGCTAACAGGACTAGTCTTCTGTGGTAGCAAAGCTGTTTATTTATTATACAGAGAATCTCCACATGACAGAATATCACATCTTTGATTGCTGATTTAGGCATCCTTTCAGCCAGTACTTTGTTGGAGAAGCTCCCAACAGAAGTCTTCAGCCAAGATGTAATCATACTCACAGGGCCCTCGCATGTCTTACGTAGTACTCTTTTGCTGGTGAGATAGGTAGTGTACCACCGAGACATCACGTGTCTTCCAAATATGTGCCTTTTGGCTGGTGGCCTGATAGTGTTTGAGAAGTACCTTTATTGTTTTCTTAAGAGAAGCAGCTACATCCCACAGTTTAAGGCGATTTAGACCAACCTATGACTGCATCATTTACTATTAACAATAAGCAATGTACGTGCATGTCTCTCTACTGCTGCTTCTGGAGAGTCAGTTTTGCTATTTGTGCTGTAGTTGTACAAGACCTTTGCTGTTATCAATTTGAACAGCAGTACCTTCGAAACTCTTCAGTGGCAACCTACACAAACTTGACTCTTTTCAGGTTTTAATGCTGACTGACTGAAAAACAACCTGCGTCGTTTGCACACCACAAATGTACCCACATAATTAGGTCACATTTTAAGGTGTTCTCATTTTAATTTGTTGTGTGCAGGTATGGAAACCAAGACGTGACTTTCCAAACGTACGACAGAACGCAAGGCGGCTGCCGCTGCCCCCGCCGCGCCGGCGGGGACCCACAGGCTGCCGGGAGCCCAGCTTCCCGCCCGCCTCGCTACAGGACGCGGCACCGCCTTCTGCCGCGGGCACCCCTCGTCCCCGACCAGCTTGAGACTCGGTCTTATCCAGACCACTGCACGGAAAGGGACGAGGCACTGTGTGCCAGAATGTGCCGCCTGCTCCCGAGAGGTGCAGAACGATCCCGACCCGGCCGGCCGCTGCCACCGGACTACAGCTCCCAGCATGCCGTGCGGAGCCCTCCCCCGCGCCTCCATCTTGTGTAGCGCCGGCTGCTCTTCCACACGCTCTGGTACTTGCGTTAAGGAAAAGCAGGGCACAGTAAGGCAGGCTGTTGAAACGCTTCCTCGAGAAACCTTTAGCCCTCCTGACTGGTGAGGCACGCATTGGCAAGGGGTGCTTGACAGCAGCCCCAGGCCCCTTCTCCCAGGCTTGTGTCTCCCAGAGGAGCTGTTAAACCGCTTTTCTTTCCGGGAAGCCATGTAATGTCCTGGGAATCTCTTCAAAATATGCGCCGGGTCAGCTCCTCTCCCAGTTCAGAACATGGAACAAGCTCTGCTGCTGGCAGTTCCCTGCCGTCACCCCGCTCCCTGCTCCTCGGCATCCGGGACGTTGAACCCAAGCACAGATCTTGAGAGAGTCCTGCTGCCTCTCCTTTCCTCCTGTAGGCATACTCGGGGGTGCAAGTGAGGAACTGTAGTTCAAGCTGCGATGAATCACACAGATCTGGCGCTTGGCCTTTTGTTACTATGGCATACGTGGCAGGTGCAACCCATCCCAGGACTTGCCGAGGCATTATGTACATGCAGTGCACAGCCACCATCCTCCACGTTTGGGTTTGTTTATTAGCTATTTTGCACAGCCATTTGGCAGCCTTTGCTGTGGAGAACTCGGTACTTGTGAAAAATCCATATTCTGCGTTTCACCTCGCAGGAGAACCAGGCATTGCCTGGGCAGCACTATCTCAGGGGTAATTGTTCATAAACTTTACAACCTTTCTGCTCTTGGGGCTCTGGCTCTCTGGGTCACTGTTCAGTGCAGCCCACATACAGGTTTTTTAAAATCCTGCTAGAGCAGGACCCTTGCTGGGAGACCTGTCAAGGCGAGGGATCTGCTGGCAAGGATCATCTACAGCAAGGTGGTTCAGGGTGATAAGGGCAGATGCACACATCTGAGCGTGGGAGCAAGGAGAGGGAAGACAGGCCAACAACTGAACCTCACTATGGCAGAGAGCTATATACATGTGTTAGGAAACCTAAGTGAGTACAAATTTGAATCGGAATACTTGAGTAGCTTGGGTGGGAGCCACTGAAAGTGGGCTGGGGTTAACTAGGAAAGGCCTAGATAAGAAAAATGAGAAGCAGAGTCTGCAAATGGAGATTCACGAGGAGGAAAAGGGGAACCCAGGAGACACTGCAGAAATACATAAGGCTGTGCAGAAATGGTTGTAGGCTCCTTGTGAGTACTCAACATCAGGTTGGAGGCAGGGGCACAAACACAGGTTGTTCTTTGCCTGTTTTTTTTTTTCCCCCTTCCTATTTTAAAAAGCATGGTTGTCCCTTGGAAACAGCTTAGTTCTGCAAGTGCTGCACCATTTCCCTCTTCAAAAAGAAAAGAAGAAATGTTCAATAACATGTTCTACAATTGACATCGCAACCATACATTTTTGGAGTCTGGTTCTTAACCTAAGCAGCAGTGAGCTCTGAACAATTTCAGGAACATTTATTTAATTTTCTCATGCATTTGGCTTCTCTCAGTCCATTCTGTCTTATCAGCAAGTTTAAAGTTTTCTCCACTACCCCTAAAAAAGTTTTGAATCAGAAGAAATTGAATACTCGGTCCATCCTACCCCAGGGAGCAGATGTCCTCTCAGAATCTCATTGTCTGGGCATCACCTATCACATTTTCCTTTCAGAAACATTCTGGTAATACACTAGCAGCTCTCTGTTCTGGGAGTATACTAGCAGCTCTCTGTTCTATCCCAGGGCAATCCTGCCAGTTTCTACCTTTGCTATCAGCCTCAAAGACTGGAAAGAGGATGTAAACTTCTCTTCCCATGAGCACAGGGCTATTGCCTGCTCACTTGCACAGTTGTCTTTCTCCGTTTAGAGTCATCCACTTCCTGAAGAGCTTTTACAGAAAGCCAACTTCAGAAATGCTAAATAATCACAAATAATCACAGCTCTTTATGCAAGGCTTGCTAAGCCTCCTGGCTGTATCATGGTCAGCTGTAGAGCAGAAATGCTGAAGTAGCATTGAAACTATAATGGCTTAAGGGAGCATCTAATAATGTTGTGCAGGAAATTGCAGTATTTCCCTGACTGAATCCCAGTCTCTTCCAAGCATCAGTCAGCATAAAGTACATTAGCAAGAAAAATGCAAATTATTTTATTTCCACTATTTGCATCGTATTTGAGACTCAGGGAGTTTGAAATTGAAAGCTAAACGGAACCCTAAGTAATCGAGTTTCAAATCCAGCAGCCTATTTATGTCTATTTTCTTGCAGGAAGGCTCAACACTAGAGAAGAAAACAAATCTTGAGAGAGGTCATGAAGTAGCCATCTTGGGAGTACAGAGCCGTTCTTTGTTTAGGGGAGAAGAAACAGGGTAATGAACAGATGTGCGACGGTGTTTAGCGGCGGTGGTACCGGAGACAAGAGATGCTGCTGTTCTCGGGGTGCACTTAGGCTCCCCAGCACAGGGCTCACACCCAGCGCAGGCCCATGATCGCGGGGTGGTTGGGTACCGCCGGCAAGGCCGGGTAACTTGCCAGGGCCGAGCACCCTTTCTCCAGCCCAAGGCAGAGGGCGGCCATCCCGCCCGGAGGGAAGTGTCCCCTCGCCACTGCATCTCCCGCGGCGGGTTCCCAGCCGGCCATGACACGCAGCCCGCGTGACCGGGAGTAGCAGGGCGGGCAAAGGCAGCAGCCCGACTCCGCAGCAGCCGCAGGCGGCCGCATCTCACCCCCTCGAGGGCTGAGGCAACCGCCGCACACAGCACCCTAACCCCTTCAGAGCTTCCTCGCCACCCAGCCGCCCGCCTTCGCCGGAGGAGCGGGAGGCCGGCAGGGGCGGGGCGGGGCCGGCCGCGGCACCACCCCCAGGGGAGGGGGCGGGGCTCCTCTCCTTTGCGCCATGATGAACAAATGACCTCGCGGGGAATGAAATTTAAGTTTCACCGAGGGGAGAGAGTTCTCTGCTTCGAGCCCGACCCCACCAAAGCCAAAGTGCTCTATGATGCCAAGGTGACCTGCCGCGCGCGAACCTGCCTTTCCTTCCCACTCACCGACCCAACGCTCCTTCCCCCCGCCTCGCCCGCGGGGCAGCGGCGAAGCCAGCCGAGCAGGAGGAAGCGCGGCGGGGCGGGGCGGGGCCGACGCGGGACCCGGCTCGTGGCCGTGGCTGCCGTTAACTCTCGCTGCTGGGCGTTGCGCGCGCCCCCGGGTGGGAGGCGGAGAGGGAGGCGACTGCGGACCCAGCCGACGAAGGGGGGGGTCAGAGGGCAGGCGGTGTGCGCTGCGGCCCCGCCAGCAGCACTTGTTGCGGGAAGCGGGTGCTGGCCCGGAGAGAGGGGAGGGCGAAAAGGCCGTGGGGCGGGGGGCGGTCGCCGTCGCGGGGCTGAGAGACAAAGCGAGGCGGTGCCGACCTCGTCTTCTCTGTCCTTCTGGTACTGCCATTGCCCTCCGGTTGCCCTAGCCTAGCCCCCTCGGCGGGGCTTGATTCCTTACCCTCCCCGGCCTCTCCGCCCTGGCGGTGGGAGGGGCGCATAGTAGTTGTGCTGAGCGTGGAGGCGTCCCTCTGCCTGGGTGACAAAGAGGCGGTGGAGCCCTGCCCCTCGGTGTCTTGCTCTCGAGTCGGGTAGAGAGCGGGGTTGCTGAGGCGCTCTGGAACTGTCGGACTGGGTTCCCGCCTTCCGTTCTCGGCTGAACACCTGCAAAGTAATTCTGAAATCTTGCTTTCATACCCGCTTCTTTAGTAGCGTAGCTCGATGTGTTCCCTTTCCTCCCTTTCCTGTCCTTTTGCCTTTCAGAAGGTTTTAAATGGTACCAGCGGTACAAGAGAATATACAGATGTGTTAGCAAGCAGTGATTGATGGACCATGTTCAGGTGCACTATGCGGTGGCCTTAAGAGTAGTGATAGTACGGGTAGAGCATTATGTAAACATAATTATTTTGGGATATTGGTGGGACAAGAGGTAATTTTGAACTTCTAACTCATTTGTTCTTGCAGTTACGGGGGGTTTGTTTTCTTACAGAGGTGAAAAGGAGTTTTTGCAACCTTATTTGCTATGAGTTTACTAGTTGTGTAGCTCTGTATTTTTCAAACATCTTCAACGAGGAACGCCTCTTTCCTGTAGTACTTGGGCTTTTGTTTGCGTATGTATTCTTATGGTCTGACTCTCCGTGCAACTTCAAATGCCAGCCCTAGAGGTAACCTGAGTGCAAGAGAGAATAGTGTGTTTTCCTTCCTTACATTTAAATACCCAAAGCTTCTGCATAACTGTCCCTGCTTCCATCAATTGTTCTTAAATTCTGTAGTCCCCAAGTTTTCACGGTTGTTGGGTGACTGCTTGGTCCATCTGGAGATACATTGTTTATCGAGGGCTGTTCAAGTGCAGGCACAATGATTCCTTTGTTATTACTAGTCCTGATGCTCAGCCACCTGTCCTTTTGAGGTGCAGGCCCTTCCAGGCCGGCCCATTTTACGTGTGTGAAAGAAAACAAACAAAGACTCAATATATTTACAAAACCTTGCGGTGGTTTGTGGCTAAGAGTTAGTGTTGTTCAATAGAGCAGTTGTTTCTGAAGTTTGTTTGCTGAACTCTTGCTTCCTGCTTTGTCTGCATGAAGAGACAGGACAAAGAAGAAAGCGGTAGTAGCCCAAATGTATACCTGCATATCTGTGTTGCGATTTACTGCATTACTTTGCATCTTTCTTGGTCTCTTTTGAAAGCATGAGATATTTGAGGACAACACAAAGATGGTTAGTAGTCTTTTACTTCAAAAATGCTCAGCAAAAAAAAGCTAATTTTTCTGACACTGTAACCCATTTCTTCTGCTTCTATTAATATTCAGTGGCAAAATTATTTTTATTTCCATAAATATTTTTTTTTTCTTTGTGCATTAATTCCATAAATACTGGACAGCTCACTTCCTCCCAAGCTTTTTAATACGTGCTATTCAATAATTGTTTCAGATCGTTGATATTGTTGTTGGGAAAGATGAGAAAGGCAGAAAGATTCCAGAATATCTGATCCATTTTAACGGTTGGAACAGAAGGTAAGAACCTGTATGCACAGTTTCAGCTTTTCCATCCCTTCTATTTTATTCTGCAAAGACAAACAGTGCATAGACTATTAAAGGACTTTGATGTTTGAATGAATATTCTTGGATTTGTGAATGCCTTTAGTTTACTTGATCGTGGTGACACCTTGGTCTGTATCCATAAATTTCAGTGGATCAATTTGATAGCCATGAATGTAAACTTTGAGGTATCAGGCACATACTTGTGGCTCCAAGGTTTCCATTAATGAAAGGAGTTAATACTTTGTTAAATGTAGAGTGCAGTCTGATTGTAGTCTAGAGCATGAGTTTGTGCTGCAAATGCTATCACATGGTAAGTCAAGGTTTGAGAGAGAGGTTTTAGGTAGAGAATTAAAGCCATGTGAATACAAGAGGTGGTACAGGTGATGCTTCTGAATGACATTAAGAGTGCTTTTTAGATTTAGTGTATATTAATTGATTAGTAATCATGAGTGGCATATTTTCATAGCCATTAATAATTTCCTTTTGACCTATCCTTAGCTGGGATAGATGGGCAGCTGAAGATCATGTTCTTCGTGATACAGACGAAAACCGCAGATTACAGCGTAAATTGGCACGGAAGGCTGTGGCTCGCATGTAAGAAATACTTTTGGTCTCAAAATGAATGAGAGAATCACTTTCAGATTCAAACGAATACATCCAAGTGTTCACAAGTGAGCTTGGCTTCTAAGAGCATGCTGTAGATGGTAGATACCTCTTCAGTGTATTCTAGAGAGCTACTGTTGTCATACTAAAGGTAGATACCTGTATATTGTTAATAACACTCTGAATGACTAACACTTAATAACTATGTTATTCTTAACTGTTGCTGCAAAATGCCTGTGTATTGGATCTACATCTTCCCAAAGAAATGTTCTTGAAAAATAACTTAGAAAAACCTGAAGTATTTTCAGCCAAAGGCAATAATCTAGTATTGGTTGGCCATGGCTTGAGGATCTGCTTGAGAACACAAATATGAGGTAATGTACGGCCATTAATGTATCCACTGTAAAATATGCATTGTCCAAATTATTTCAACATTAATTAAAGTATCTCAAAAATGTTTCCTGTGCATGTAATGTAATTAGCTAGGATTAAGAAATTAAATAATATTAGCCAAATTTCAGTGAACTATTATATGTTCTGTAGGAGAAGAAAGGGAAGAAAGAAGAGGCGTTGCAGGTTGCCTGGTGTTGACTCTGTATTAAAAAGCCTTCCTGCTGAAGAAAATGATGAGAGCAGTGAAAACTGTGAGCTTGTTTGTCTTCTTTCATAACTGGCATGCTGCCTTTTAACTCGTTGACCTAGGTTTGCAGTGCATGCTCTGACTTGCTATTAGAATGACATAAGAGTATCATAGTACTATTTGAAATGCGTGGAGGCAGTCATACAAAGACTAAGCACTATATTTCAAGCTAAGCATCTATTAAGGTACCTCTCTCCTTGTGTTCCAGAGGCTTGTCTTCCACTCAACTATTCCAGTGATTTCAGAGCTTAATGCTGCTTGGTTTAGTGTAGTATTAGGTGCAAGAAGCCCTCAGTTTTAATTGTTTGGTGTTAGAAAACGAGATTCTTTCCCTGCTAATGTTTGTACATATTTTAGGAGGCAGTGAGCTTTTCTTTTTCCCCAGTCTACCTGACACAAAGGTCTATTTCTTGTCAGATGACTGACTGAGTTCACTCTTTTATTTCATAGCGTTTTGTGTTGTAGCTTGAAAAATACCAGGAGCACTGGCTGGCATTTAGCTGATGTTCTGACAGCTGTTGCTGCACTGATCCAGGGTGTCTTACTGATGAATACCTTAATCCTCTGTCAGAATTAAAATCCAATAAAAATTTAAAAGGTCTGTGAGTGTTCAGCAATGTAGGGACCTCTTAGAAGTGAGTGTTTTTCAGATGGAGTGGATGCAAGAATACTTCTGCAAACTTCTTGTCTTACATATTTGCAAAGTTTCTAGTGTGCTGTAAATAGTACTTGTTTGTTTAATTCAGTCAGAAGTATTACTCCTTACTAAATATGACAGGGTAGTTGTGGAGGGGTTTTGGATGTTTTTTTGTTTTGTTAGTTTTGGTTTTGTCTTTTTTTTTTTTAAATTGAGGCCTGAAATGATTTGATCTTAGCCTCTGCAATGAACTGAGAGATAAATATGTAAAATCTCTTTTACACAGCTATAAGTAGTTCTTCTTCTGATGACAGTGATGAAGGAACCGATGAAGAAATAAAAAGCGAAGAAAGTGACATTGAAGAAAGGACAGAAATGGTATATTCATGAGCTCAATAGCATTTAAATGTCTGTGTTTGAAACTCTGGAAAATATGGAGTAGATGAAATAATAGGCCACAGGTAGTTATTTAACTGGAATTAAAAGCATCATTTTCTTACTTTGGTGCTTGCTGTGGCTGATTTTGGTTTTTTCCTTTGTTGAAAATCATAGAAGCTTGGGGAATTCTTGTGGAGTTCCTGGATATTAATCTAAACACACACATTTTGTTTCTTTTCCTTTGTTTCTACACATAAGGCTTATGTAGAGAAAATTTGGCAAACTAAATCATCCAGATTTGTGGATGTGGTAAAAACTGTGGGTCTGTGCAGCCTGGACAAATCCCAGTAGCAGCAGGATCTCTCTGGCTTTTGTATTTCACCGTGAAATGGCCTTGTCAACTCAACTCTGCTCTTAAAACTGACTTCAAGAAAAAACTGTACTTCAAAAATGAAGTACAGTTGTTCTGAAGGTCTGTAGAGTCTAACTGATCTGAAGCAGCAAAACAGAACGAAATCCTGTCCATTCTTTTGTGTTAAATACTTAAGTGAATACTGAGAAGAAAAAAAAAGTCTTAAATTTGGGGTGGCTTCAAAGCACTTCTATTAAATTGCTTACAGTAAGGCTGCAATCCCATTAAGTGCTTGCTATAGTTCATATAATTGATTCTTTCATTAGAAAACTTGTGTCATATTGAATCTTGACTCCTGAAATTCATTCTCACTAATGTTCACATGCACAACCACTGTATTTTTTTTTCTTGGCCTGGTCTGTGATAGAAAGAAGACCAAGACACTCACACAAAAAGGGATATGGAGGAGCGAGCAATAAGCATAGAAATCCCAGACGTCTTGAAGAAGAAGCTTGAGGAAGATTGTTACTACATTAATAGAAGAAAACGGGTATGGAATGAATGTGCATTGGGCTGGGGAGGCCATTTGAAGTAGTTCTTACATATAACTACTGGTTTCTTTGACCTTTATTACAAAGGCAAGCTCAGGCAGTACAAAGAATAAAACCATTGCAAGAATGTGTCATTTCAGTACCCCAAAGTAGTTTAGAGTGGAGGCTGTTTTTTAAAGCAGGAAATGTAGCAAGCTTGTTAATGTGGGTATATTTTTGTTTCTCTAGACATTTATAAAGGATTGATCAGAAGTGCAGGTAAAGGATTCAAATAAATTGGTCATTAAGTACTTTATGCAATAGAGACTTATTAAACTAGACAGTACATTTACCTTTATATTTGCTAATTGGTTTTGTAAGGTATTAATTTGTTGTTCCTTTTTCAGCTGGTGAAGCTGCCTTGTCAGACAAATATCATAACCATCCTGGAGTCATATGTGAAACATTTTGCTATTAATGCTGCCTTTTCAGCCAATGAAAGGTCTCGGCACCATCAAATGACTGCACATGCTAACATGAATCTTCATTATGTGCCACCAGAGAAGAAGTAAGTATTAGTTAGTCCGGCACTATTGTCACAAGAAGAATGACCTTGCATTCTGTATTCTGTTTCCAGGCTGTTCATTTCTGAGTTTGTAATGTGATGTATGTCTAGTCACAGGGCTTAAAATATTTGACAGATACCTGTAGTGCTGACAATTTGTTTATTGGAGTACCTATAATCTGAGAAGCCATTATGCAGTGGCATCAATATCTCCTTTTATCATGTAAGTCCTTGTAAGTAGTGTGCCTAATTTTGAGGAATGTGTGCCTGTTTGTGAAGAACTTTTTGAGCACTGAGTAACTGATACTACAATTCCCTGCTTAAGTGAAACTGAAAAGGTTCAAATCTTATGAAAGGTAAAAAACTTTGTACAGACATTTGCAGAAAACTAGTGCAGGTGACTTACTGACATATCATAAACCCTAGAGTCAATATGTAGGGAAACAATTTGCCTAGTAACTCTAATCTCTATTTTATTACCACATTCCGTTTCAATGGTGCATAGTTATGCTATTTGTGATATTTTGGGCTATATGAGTGTCTTGGTTCATACTGATGTCACTCATTATTTGACAATTGATATCTTCCTTCTTTGTAATATGATCTCCCAAGTAAGAAGTTCGGGAGACAGGCACCAGTATTGAACCCTGGGGGACACCCCTAATAACTGGGCACCAGCCAGACTTAACTCCATTCACCACCCTTCTTCGGGCCTGGCCATCCAGCTAGAGCAATTGTACAATTGTTTGACGTGATTAAGCAGACATAGAACTTGTACTTTTTGGAAGTTATCAACAACAATCACTGCTTCTGAGCTGGCTTTTAAACAGTATTACATAGTGATGAAGCCAATATATCATAGTTAAGATGTTAATGATCTGTAATAAAAGGGAATTTCCTACAACTACACTGAAAAATGTTGACATGCAATTTTGAAATACATAATCTCTTTTCTCTCTAGTGTTGAGCTGTGTAAAGAGATGGTGGATGGGCTGAGAATAACCTTTGACTTCACACTTCCATTAATTTTGCTCTACCCTTATGAGCAAGCTCAATTTAAGAAGGTGACTTCATCAAAATTCTTTCTTCCCATCAAAGAAAACTCAACAAATACAAACAGGTAGATTTGGTATATGAAGTCTAATACTGCTTATCTCCTGAGGAAAAAATGCAATGGCATGTGGTTCTGTCTTCAGAATAGGATGATTTCTTACAGATGGGCTTAAAAATCATCTTGCTGAAATGTCAAAACTGTTCTGTGAATTGCTTGCCTGAATTCAGGGTCTGAATTTCTATTAATTTCAGAAGAGGTTTATACTGACTGAGATAAGTTGTGCTGCAGCTTTGTGGGGAGAAAAGATTAACAGTGAAATGTAAATTCGTGTTCTTTAGATTCAAAATTTGAAAATAAGTCTGCTTCCATTTTGGTAGTGGAAGGAGTGAGGGAGGCTGTGGCACTGAAATAAGTGTTTAATGAGATCTGTGAAAGGATCTGTTCTGGGGGGAGATCCCTGATCACTTCTGTAAAGCTGCCTTCATTTCCTAGAAATCAAGAGGAGCTTTCCCCAAGTCCTCCTCTGCTGAATCCACCAACACCTCAGTCAACTGACAGCCAGCCTACAACAGGAGAGCCAGCCACCCCCAAAAGGCGAAAAGCTGAGCCTGAAATGATGCAGTCGCTGAGGCGATCCACACGCCACAGCTCCAACTGCGACAGGTTATCGGAAAGCAGTGCTTCTCCCCAACCCAAACGACGACACCTTGAGACCCCAGCTTCCATGCCAAAGCTCTTCCTGCACCTGGAAAAAAGTAGGGTTTGCTCCTTCAATTATTGCTTTAAACAAGATTTTTAAGTCTTGCTTTTTTTTAAATGTCCCCTAGAGTGTGAACCGATTGATGGAAGAAAATATTCATTACTGTTTGTATCAGTTACTGCTGAAGCTTATACCAAAGGGAGAAGTAAAAAGCAATATTCTCAGTACTTGGTGCTGTATTTCTCCACAGGTTCAAGGAGCTGCTTTTCTGTGAGGCTGTCTTATGAAATTCTGGCATTTAAGTCTTTAAATACTGAAGTTGCAGGCTTCTGTTACTTTTAATAGCTTATAATTCCATAACCAGGTCATAAGATTTCTAATTTCTTTTGTTTTGTTTTTTCTCCTTGACTTTTGAAGAAACACCTGTCCATAGTGGATCATCTTCTCCTATAACTTTGACTCCTAGCAAAGAGGGGAGTGCAGTTTTTACTGGCATTGAAGGTAGAAGAAACAATGAATTGAATGAGGTAATAGACTTTTGTGTTACTGTCCTAGATTCAGTGATGAAAGGTGTTGTAGCTCTCACAGTAGGGCTGTGTGAGAGGGTTTTTTGCATTACTTATTTCATCTTTAATTTTTGAAGTTCTTCACAGACTAAATTACTTACAGTGCTACAGCCTTTTCATAACCAACATTCTCATGTCTTGTTTAGGTTTTATCATGGAAATTGATGCCAGACAATTACCCACCAAGTGATCAACCACCACCTCCCTCATACATCTATGGATCTCAACATTTGCTACGGATGTTTGGTAAACTGATGGAAAACTGTGCTGAATCAGAAGTGCTTTATTTGGCTGTTTAGGGTTTTCTTTACTTTTGTAGTGACCATATGTACTGAACACATCTAGTTCTATTCTGGAGAAGCATACATTTTCATTGGTTAGGCTGCTCATAAACTTGCTGATCTCTTTCTGGCTCTGTAAGCCTTCACTTAAGCATTGCTTCCAGTACACTATGAAACATCAATTAAGCCAAGCAGCATTCACCTTTTCAGCATATTTCATTTCAGTAAGGTGTTGAAACATCACTGAGTAACTTGCAAAGAAAAGCAGAGGCTGCAGGAGAAGAAACCTTTATGTTCTTTTCTACGTAGTTAATGAAAGTAGTTAGAAGTTGCTTTTAGAAGAACAAATGTAAACATTTTTTCTCTTATTTACAGTAAAGCTACCAGAAATACTGGGGAAGATGTGCTTTCCTGACAAAAACCTGAAGGCTTTAGTGAAACACTTTGAAATGTTTCTGAGGTAATGTGACACAATGCACCACGGCAACATTTGCACTGTTAGGTAGACCCAAGTGCCCTGGAATGAGAGAGGGTTCTTGAAAGAAAATGTTAATTTCCTAGAACTATGAGAATGTTAATGAAACTAATACAAATACTTTAATAATAGCAATGTGAAGAAAGAGGAGTACTGAATTTCTGATTCTATAACTCAGATGCAAGGGGACCTGAACTCCTTACTTAAAATTTCAATAAATAGAGCATTAGGCAACTGAAGTATAAAAGTGTTAGGTAGTATGTGTAGGATGACAAATCTGACGTGGTTAAGAAACATGTTTATGAAGAAATACAAACTCTGCATTGTCAGTTTTGAGAATGTAAACTGAGAGTTTTGACATTGCATTGGTATCAGAGGGGAGAAACTTGGGTTCTAGAATGTTTTGAATAATGATAGGTTTGGGGGTTTTGTTTGGTTGGTGGCTGTTTGTAGTTGGTTTTGGTTTTGTTTTGCCTTTTCTCTTTCTTTTTTGGTAAGGAAAGTCCCTCCTAACTGAGCTGTGCTCTATGATGCACTGTAGTGGCTTTCGGATCAACTCAAAATGCTTTCTGACCACTCTAACTTCATGGTCTGGGTCAGTGTGGTCATACCTGCACCATGATCAGCTTTGTTTGTCAGGTACTTTAATGTCTTTGCATGACATTGTGGTGGTAATTAAGATACCTACTGCAGCACTGTATTGTGAAGCATCAGTACAGTGGAACAAATCTGCCAAGGAAGACTTAGAGTAACATTGTAAATGTTAAACATCTGAATGAATGTGGAACTCCTAACTTAATTTTGGTGAAAGCCTCTTAAGTATTCATACACTGAAAAGTAACATCGTGTGGCACTAGGATATTGAAAGCCCTAATAGAGATCGAGGGTAGAATCCTTAAAATGCATTTACTTCTATTGTTTATAGAAATTAAAAGGTGTCTCTAATTTTTTTTCTGCAATACAAAATTTTCCTCTTGAAGTATTGAATTTTTAAGTTCTACTGTGCTTTTTCTTATGCTAATATGGACCTGACAAAACAAAGACATGAAAAATAGCATTAAGTTAAGCAGAACACCATTAGTACTTACTTTGGAAAACCATTTTTGCTTCGAGTGAATATTATTTGAAGAACTTACTGTGGATCAAATCAGTTTTTGTCAAATCCATGTTTGCTTAGATTCTTCTGTGTTGGCCAGAGCAGGTCTTTAATCTTTAGCATCTTAACTGCTGTGTCTTCAAACCCATTCTATAGATGAGCTGTGGCAGTGTAGAATACAGAGGAAATGTCCTCCACACAAGTAAGGAGCTTATTAAACTCCAAGTTCTAGTGGCAGTATCTGGATGTGTCTTATTTTTGCATCTGATGGTCTTGTTGAGATGTGTAGTGATCTATAAATAGAAATAATAGTAAGAAAAAGGCAGAATGAGCCCCCAAGGTATGCATAGCAAGGATGTTACCTGTCTGGTACAACAAAATATTTGAGCACTCTGGCTTGTTTTGAAGTGCTTTCTAAGCCAGTGTCATCTCCTTTGCTGATGCTGTTCTCAAGGTTTCTTTTCTGTGCTGAAATAATGATTTTTGGTTTTCTCAGACTGATCAAACTGAGACTGTTCCTGAAAAAGCTTCCAAGTTAGTTACTGCTGTAGGAACTGCTTGATCTTAGGTAGCTTTATCATTGATACTTTTCTTAGACTAGTTCCCTTTCCAGATCTGCTACTGTGTGTTCAAATAGACAACACAGAAATAAATGCCAATTAATATTTTTCCCCCCAGCTTGTGTTCATGGGGACTCTGCATGTTTCATTTGGGCATTTCCTTCTCTTTCCCCATGTCATTGAAAGTAGTCAATTACATTTTATAGGAACTTGTTCAGAGCTGATTTTCATCACAGAAATACTTCTCCATTATCTGTTTCTCATCACATTGTGTACTAGTTCTTCAATTTTCACATCCTATTTTCCTTTTTGGGAATGAAAAGACTAATGGATTCTCATTAAAAATCTTTGTCAGTTCTGTTCTGGTTTACTGTTTGAATGTTAAGAACTGTCTTGCGGAGTCTGCAAGGCTGCATTAGTTGGTAGCAGCTGGTTTGCTTCAGGATGCCTAATTTCTTTTAGGGAATTGCTTATGAATGACAAGCTGAAATGCTGCCCTCTTCTTGATTTGTCTAACAGCAGACAAGGGATTGAAGCTGTCATTTTGCATTAATAAAAGTACTTCTGAATCTTCTTTGAATTCCAGGTAGAGTAATCCAAGCATAAGAACCATATGTGGCTTTAAATAAAACATGTGGTACACAACTCTGTAGTTCTGGCATAGACACTGATTTAATCTTGTATTATGATTTTTATGGGTAAAATTTACAGTTTCATTTTAACATTTGTACCATTAATCTCATGTGGGCAGAGGAACTGATACCTCTTTAATATAACACTTTGTCTAGAAGCTTGTTTTATTGAGTTTAGTCAGCACTTGATAGATGCATTAAATTCACTGAGATGTTACATGGGTAATATTTTTTCAGCCGTGCCGTCAGATTGCTGCTAGACAAGATTGATCCCAGTTGCCCAGACAACATGCATTTGTTCAGGGATGTATGAAATACATCTTTTTGAGTTTCATATTAACTAGAAGCTGTACTTTTTCTGCTCAGTGTAGTTTTCTAGAAGTGTGCATAATGAAAATACCTTAATAGAGAACATGAAAGTAAATTGCCTCAATTACAGAACTTGTAGAAGGAAAATTATTGTTTCAAATTAAATACAAACCTCTTAGTCTTCACTTCAAATAATTTAGCTCTGAGGTAATTTCTAATACTTACAGTCTGAAAGAGACCTTAGTGACTAGCTCATCTCTTGGTTTCACTGAGTTTTACCATTTTGAGTTTAGTTGTCAGGAGCAAGAAGTGGAAGCTCACACAGTAACTGGTGCCTACTAACTGGTAAGCTTATCAGCAAAGGACTCCTGATTAAATCTTTCATTTGAGTTGTTGCTGAGGTAGAGTGAATATTGCCTTCTAACTATTTTGTTTATTTCAGCTGTTTGTTTGTTTCAATAGAATGCTGTATTGTGAGGTACCTAGCATTTCTCCAGAGACTGCTTAAGTGATGAGAAATGATAGGCAAGAATGTGCCAGGTTTTGTTTTGCCATTTCCATTGGTTTTCACTGAGCCTCGATTTGCAACGCTGTTTTGGGATCTGAGAGGCAGTTTCTCAGGACTGTTGACAAAGGAGGTGCTTAAAAATTAGAAGAATACAACATGTCTGTTTTTAGAAGAGCAAGACTCATTTTCACTGAGGTAATTTCAGTCAATGTCTTTGCACTTCAGGGAGCAAAAGGCAGCCAGAATGATGCACAGATATTTTAAGAGTTTGATGAAATAATGGAAGAATGAGTGATGGAATGTTTCTAAAGCAATGCTTGCAAAATGTCTAAGGCACTTTTCCATATGAGGCCAACATATAGTATCTTACATTATGGAAAACTACATTCTTAATGGCAAACACTTGGGCTTATTGAACCTACTCATATTTCAAACTCAGTATCACCTGTAAGTTACGGTTTTCCATTTAAATCTCTTTCTTCCTGATGTTTTGCAGCCTGCTTGTATCTATTGTTTCTGCTTCATGGATAGAAAAGTGGTTTAATAATGCTGAGTATTTTGAGAAGAAAGCCAAATCAGAATGTGACCACATTAGATACAATGTGTGTATATACAGAAAGATGACAATTGGTTTGAAATTACTTTAAGACTTAGCTCTGTGGGTTTGGTAGCACGAAGTTTTTTGGTGTAGTACAATTGCAGTGATGAATTACGACCACTAGTCTGTGCTAATGTGCAGCTAATGAGATGTTGCTAGTGGCTTCCTGAGTGAAAAAATGAGCATTGCATACGGTGAATGAGTAGAGAACATCTCCAGGTGAAGTTGCTTGTGACGGAGTTCCTGCTCGTTGTGATTTAATCAGTTGTCATCTTTCAACTTTATCAAGAATCACTTCTTGGAAGACAAATAAAAATGCAGTTCTGCTACTCTATCTTACATTGATTAAGGCCTTTCTATTTGCCTTTCAGTTTGGGGATTAGCCTGTTACTTAGCAGAAAAGCACCTATGCTGCACAGAAATGTTGACATAGTAGAAAACTTAATGTAACTGGAGCCTAAATGTAAGAAACCCCAGGATTCTAAGTGTCAGTGGACAGGGGTGGATTTAAAGGCACAAAAATGTAAAGGAACTTTTGTGTTAAGTTTTGAAACACTTTAAAAGGGAGGAACTCTACTTGCATGTAATTAGCATTGTAATAAACATTGCAGGAATGTTTTCCTAGAAGTGCTGCTGGAGGTTACGATTTCTAAGTTTCTCTCAGTCTGAGCTGAATGTTGCAGTGGTAGTTTGGTATCTTCAGAATTCTCACTCCTTGCCCTTGAAAGGCCACAGTACATGATCTCAATTTTCTCTGCAGATGAATGCCAAGCATCCAGTCAACAAAACAAGCCTATTGGTTCCTTTGGTGTGGTTCTTGAGATACTGCATTTCAGAATCAACATCTGTAGTTTTTCACTTAATCTGTTCTGGTGACTTAGCTCTGCCTGCTAAGTACTGCTCCCTCTGTTTTTAAATCTTGGCTCATGACTTGCAGGTGCCTGTGAAGTTAATCTTGGTGCTATTTCAGCTTTTCCAAGAGCAAAACATCAGTGAAATGGCCAAGAGCCAAGAGTCATGAGATTCCAAACATTTCTGTGGCAGCTTTCCGCACTGTGATGTGTGAATAGAAAGCAGCTTCAGAAGGACCACTGCTCTTTCTGTACAGAGGTACAAGGAAGTGGGACAGAAGCTGACATTGTGTTCTTTTGTCTGCTCCTTCCTACTTCTCTGCAGAAAGCAATTTGTATTTGCTAGCTCTGGGGTGTTTTGCTTTTCACAAGTGTTACATTAAGAATGGAGATGTACATCTGACTGCGTGCGTTCTGCCTGCAGCTCAGCTAAGTTTCTCATCTTTACCAGCTGTCACTTTAGCTTGTACCAAACTGGCATTCACAGCTCGGGATTGTAAGAGAAAATTAACCTGTTTTCCTTAAATTGTTGGAACTGTCATCTATCTAGTGTCCTTTGAAGGTTCTTTTGGGTTACTGATGTTCTTTTAAGGTGTACTGCCTTCTGTGATCTAGCACTTGATACTATGTTCTATGAAATGTTAGTTGATGCTAAGAATGTGATCAGCTCCAATAGTTTGTACTTAGTGTTTATCTCTTGAAGTCATTAATGTGTGTTATGAAGAGTTACTAATCAAGTTTCATTTGTCTCATCTTAATCTTGGGCAGTCTAAGTATACCAAAAGTTTGATTCAAGTCTGTTAAGTTCTAGGCCCTATCATACTTAATTCATACCAACCTCTCACATATATCCCAGAAGGTGATTCATAGCTAACTACAGTCAGAGGTCACAGCAGTGGATGAATTGAGTATTTCACTAGTTTCTGAGTTACTATAATTTCAATACTCTTTTGGAGTGGTTTTTCCACAGTGGGGAGTGGCTGGGTGTTTAGTGCAGATGAATGACATTTCAGTGATGATTCTGAGTTGTTCTTGTTTTGGTTTATATCCTAAGAGGTATCTCTACCTCATGAGTGAAAAAGAAAAGGGGGTTGGGGGGGTGTGAACAACACAACAACCAAATCTTTTATGAAGTATTGGAGCAGTTTATGTCCTGGTAAGCCTAGAAAAGTGCGTGCTAAATGGTTTTAATGAGGGGCTAGTTCAAACAATGTATTAATCAAATATTGGTGATTTTAATCTGGATTTGTTCTTTGTGTTAATTGTTCTTGGTGTGTTTGGTGTTAGTTTGGGGGTTTTTGTTCAAGAAAATAGTAAAACTACTTCTGGTTCATTCTTGTGCCAAAGTTCAGCTAATTTGGACTCCATGTTTATTAACTTGTGCATTCATTGTGACTGTATTTTGTTCTTGCAGAGGAAAATGCTTCACTGCTGGTTTGATTTAGTTTATTTAAGTGCCTTTATTTCTGTAAATAGGAAATTATAATGAAACTCTAATGTGCTGTGATACTGAACTTTTTTTTTTTATTTAGCAAGATAATATTAATAGATTTTTGTTAAAAAACTATCTCTCAACCTTAATTACATAATCCTTTGTGCTGTTTAATAAGCCTGGAGGCTGCTGTTGGAGCCAATGAGAAACTAGCACAATATGAATACTTCAAAAGTATGCTGAAGTAGGATTGTGTGAATGAAGAATGGAACTTCTACATTTACTTAGCTCTTACACATTTATTATGATAGTTTGTGATGTTAGTCTGTGGCAGAACTTGTGTCCCCTTGTTCTGGACACAGTCTCAGGCTGCGCCAGGGGAGGTTCAGGCTGGATGTTAGAAAAAAGTTCTATACAGAAAGAGTGATTGCCCATTGGAATGGGCTGCCTGGGGAGGTGGTGGAGTCGCCATCACTGGAGGTTTTTAGGAGAAGACTTGACAGGGTGCTTGGTGCCATGGGTTAGTTGGGCGGTGTTGGATTGGTTGATGGGTTGGACGCGATGATCTTGAAGGTCTCTTCCAACCTGGTTTATTCTATGTATTCTATGGTGCTGTTGCCTGGGAGAAGAGACCAACCCCCTCCTGGCTACAACCTCTCTTCAGGTAGTTGTAGAGAGCAATGAGGTCACCCCTGAGCCTCCTCTTCTCCAGGCTAAACAACCCCAGCTCCCTCAGCCTCTCCTCACAGGGCTGTGCTCAAGGCCTCTCCCCAGCCTTGTTGCCCTTCTCTGGACACGAAGTTCAAGTGTCTCAATGTCATGTCCAGATGTTCTCGCCTTCTGTGACAGGGGGTTTGTGTGTGCTCTTTGCCAAGCATAGCGTCAACTTCTGGATCACTTTGGGGTTGGTTGGTTTGTTTGGTTTTTAGTTTAGCAAACTTTTTATTGTCATCTGGATTTGAGAATTGCAGAGGAATGCTCTTTCTCACTATCTAAAGGCTTGAAAAATAGGGCAAGCCTTCTATATGCCAAATTTCCAAGTGTAATAATTCCTGCTTCCCAGACTGGGGTTTTGCTGATCCTGAAAATTAATGTGAAAATAATTTTTCTCTTAAATGATTCATGTTCTTTTATTTGGTGTGCTTTCTTCTCAGGTTTTTAGCAGAATACCATGATGATTTCTTCCCAGAATCTGCTTATGTAGCTGCATGTGAAGCCTACTACAGTACTAAAAACCCCCGGGCCATCTACTGAAGCTATTAATGAAGGTTAAATCCTACTCTGTGTAGCCCATGACCATGCTATTTTGCCATGTGGCTACAGGATGAAGATGAAAAAGGAATAAAACAACTTCTGAAGAAACAGGGGAATAACTTCTGTGATGGTTGGATTACCTGGGAACAGAGAACTTATTTTCAGAGATGTGTATAGACAGCATTGAGTTGCATAGAGGACTGAATATAACTCATGAATAAAGAAGCCTTGTTCTGACTTCTAATGCATAGGACTATTAAAGAAGAAAGGAGGCAAAAGCAGATGCATTAGCAACAGGACATTTTAATGAAGATAGATCATCATGCTGTGCTTTGTTTTAGTCCAAACTCTGCAACCTGGGGAATAAGGCTTGACTACACAGTTAAGTGAAGAGAATGGACACCTGATACCTTATGGATTGTGTTTTCCTCACAAATTGCACTTTAATTTTGTCGTGGAACAGTCATGATGGAAAGTGTTGCTTGATGTAAATGTGATTTTGTTGTCTGGCTAGCATGACATCTGCCTCAACAATGACTTCCTTGCTTGAATGAAAGATGTATTGCTTACTTTGCATTTTGCAAAGGTGTGTATAGATGTATATACTCTTTTCATAGTAAGCCTGCCAGAGTTCCAAGGAAAGCATGTGTTGCCAGTGGGCCAGTATTTACCTGGCAATAAATGATTTCCAGAGCCAGTCTGAAAGGCGACTTTCTGCAAAGTGGAGTAGTCAAAGTGATGGCAGTTTAACTGACAAACACTTCTTTTCTTAATAAAGTCCACAGTGGTTGCTGTGTAAATGTCTGATTTTGATAGTCTAAAACATCTTGTTTGTGCTTGGCTAGTGATTTTGGGATTGCAAATTGTGCACGTAGTGAGAGGTTGGGAGCATCGACAGCACAGGGAGGAGCCCTTTCAGTGTCACTGGATTTTATTCTGCAGACTTGAAGGATATCTTGTTAGACATCATTAAATACTTGCTCTGGAAATAGGAATTCAATGAGAACTGTGTTTCTAGAGACCTGACAGCACATTCAGCAGAAACTGATTGAAATAATTCTTGTCTTGATTGTCATCAGACCCTCATCCACGACACAGAACTGTGGCCTTCAGAATCCTCTGCTGTGGCAAGACAGACACAGATTGTAAAAATGCTGAGACAAAATAGGACTCAAGGCTGACAGACTCTACTGCTTTAATCACTCCTTAATCCTTCCTAGTTCAGACGACTTCCATTGGAGCACCTAACCTGTAGGGCAGAACTCAACCCAATCCTCCCAGCTTGGCAGAAGCTAGTAGTTAGGAGGAATCATCTTTCCAATGTAAATGGCATGCTCAGTCTAAGATGCCAGATAAAATCTGAAACCCAGTGTTGGCATTTACTGTCACTTACTTTTTTCAGTGTGCTTGTGTGTTAAAGCTTTTGAACTGGAAAGATAAAGCTTACCTTGGTGTTAGCAATTTAGAACTGCTTTCTAGGAAAAAAAACTTTTAATGCAAGTTTGTTGATGATTGTTAACCAAATGCTTGGCCTGGGTGCATGCAGCTTTGGGGATCAGTATTTCTGAAGATTGCTCTTCAGTGGCATTTATTTTTTTCAATGCTTGTTGTGCCAACCCCCCCGTCTGTAAGCTCCAGTCTTTTTTTCAAGTTACAAAAGTTTTGGAGCTAGCAGAATACAAGGACCTCAAAATCCACTTTGTAGACCTGTTTCATTCTAGGCTTTGACCCTGTGATTCTGAAGACACAATTCCACAAAACATCACTGCCAGTCTAATGAGGTTAGTCTTGGAATATTGCCTGTAACTTCACCCTTTCTCCTTTCTATTGCAGGAATGTTAAGTGTATGTATAATATGGCAAATCTGTGGGTTCTACTGTTGGTACCTATGGGTATAAGGCAAGTTCTGAACAGAGTTTAAACCTTATTGTGAGACACTTTCAAACTCCTAAAATGACACTTTCTGCTGTTAAATCTGTTGGTGTTGCCTTGTCAATACAGCATGATTCTCACAGATGTGATGGGGGTGACAGTTTTGAAGGTCCCATTAGTGTAGTTTTTGTGTGGACAAACATCTGTGAAAATGTCTTGAAGCTGCTGTTGGATATTACATTGCAAACTAGGTTGTTCTCGTAACAACTGCAAAACTTGAATTGACATGCCTTCCCCGGACAAGTATCTCTTTGAATTCAGAAAGTTTGGACTTCAATTGCATTAATGTACATCTTTGCCACCCCCCTTGCATACTGTCACACTTCCTTTACTGCTTTTGGTTTTTTATACCTGATTTTTAATTTATTTTGTTTTAAGATGAAGCAGTGCAAGAGATTTGCAAAAACTTGAACCTGATTGCCTAGGAGGGCGACGAGTACTGGTCTGGAAACGTATGGAGACTTATTAGCGTGTCCCCTGAAATTCACTTGGAGTGGAATATTCAAGGGCTTGGGTGGCCATAGGGAAAGCTTTATAGTGTAGGTAACCTGCTGGTGTGAATCTGTAACTGTTTGAATGTGCTTGACTGACTAGAATTTTGGTGGCATTCATATCCAACCTGATGAGAGGTTTCTGCACTTAGCTCGTTGTCATTTGTTGGTTGCTGTTTATAGAGCTACTTGTATCAATTCTTTTTAACCTGATTCAGTCAAAACGGCTTAGGTTAGCTGAAGAAATGTGACAAAAGTGTCTGAAGCAGGCTAGGCAGTGTTCATATCAGCAAGTCTGCCAGCTGACTTCAGAGGCAGCCTCCTGTGGTAAGAAAGCAGGTAAATGGGCAGGACTGGCATTGCTGTATGTATGCATATCTCACATATGCTCTGGTTCCAAATTAAGGGGCTTTTGTTTGTGCCTTTAAGGAAGTCACACCAGTGTAATTGCAGTGCAGACTTAACCTGGTAAATCTCTCTGCTGAAGAGAAGTCCTTGCACTTGCTTACAAGAACAGGTTGCTCCCCAGGAAGTGTGGTCACAGGGTTTTGAATGTGATGTTCTTGGGAGAAGGCAGAGGAGAGCAATCGCAGCGTAGGATTAGGAGCAGCTGCAGTGGCACATGAAGTGTGCTGCCCTGTATGTACCTGCCATGCTCAGTCTGCACTAATACTATTGCCTCCTTATTTTGCTAGCATGAAGGCAATCAAGTCACTTGGCACTGCACTACAGAAGCACAGAACTGTATGCCAAGTGCTTTACATACATTGTAAAGATTCCCAAAGAATAATATATTTACAGAATATAACTTCTAATAGTCTTCATTTTCATTTCTAATTTTAGGCTTTTATTTGTACCTACAGAAAAAAAAAGCCCAAACCATACTATTCTTCCCATGTGCACCCTCTAGAGTTGCTGTGTTGCCTTTCATTTTGCTATTGCATTGCTATGCTTTTTCAAGCTTGTTTCAAAGCTCAGGCTTTCATGTTAGCTAGCGTCCTCTTGTGCTGAGATGACTGAGGCAGATGTTGCTAAGTGCTAATTTAAAGTGTACTCCATGTCCTGTTCAGAAAGTGAGCTTATGCAGGTGTTAGGGCTTACACTTGGCAGTTGGTGTGGGCTAGGAGTATGTGTATGGCCAACCCTTGTCTGAAATGTTCAGTGGTAACTTGTCAGACACTGGCACATGATGGCCTTGCTCTGCATTATGCTGAGGCATGTCTTCAGTCAAAGAGGAAATAAAAAGCTGATTGGAAATAAAAAGCTGTTACTGCTTTTCAGTGTCTGCATCATAAAAAGTGTTATCAAGACAGCTGGGAAATACACTAGGAAGATTGTTACCACAGTTAAAATATATATTAATATAGTAAATCCTTCATTTCCTGAAAACTATGCATTTTCTCCCCTGGAGTCTTGGTGTGTCTCCCAAAATGACGTACACCAGGGCGGCAATGTGTTTTTCAGGGCAGCGGGGAGAGAAGCAGGGTGTGTTACCCTTACTTGAGTCACAAATCAAGCCTTACTGTGGTAGGTAGAGGTACAAAAGTAAAATGCTGACAGCTGTTGTACAGCCACATCTTAACTTCTGGCTTGGAGCATGTGTGATCACTTTGAATTTCCTGACCTGGAAAGCAAGTTTGCCCTTCACGGTGCACAAACACCGCTCTCTAAATGCAAGGTGGAAATGCCTAGTGACACAGATGCAAGCATGCTTGGGCCAAAGAAGTACCTTTTTGTCCTGTGTACTGTGGAAGCTCCTTTGTGGTATGAGGTGATTGCATTTAATTGCATTAAGTCAAATTACCTGTTTATTTTTCTGTATGAATCTGTGCAATGAGATTCCTTGGACCAATGGGTTTAGATGGTATGGTACATTTGCAATGTGTTTCACTGATCAGTACAGCCCTTGTGTTTATGTAGTCACAAACTTTCACTTGCTTATGGAATGGTGAATTCAGAGAGATTTTTGTATGGCTGCTGCATCTTTCTGTATGAAGTTTGTGAATACACTTCTACACTCTGAGGGACCAGTGCAGTGTTTCTACCTCAAGTTTTGGTGACTTTTACTTCAGCACCCACACTGCCACCCCCTACCCCTACACACCCCAACTGCCCCTAAGAAGTTGGAATGTATGTTGCCTCAGGAAAATGCCACAGCAGTGACTGAGTGGCATATGTGGATGCTTACTAAGATCTCACTCCGTGCATCCTGCCTATTGCATGCATTATGTATCTTCTAATTCATATAGCAGATGACTTCTTTTGCATTAAGGCTAAGGATTATAGCAAGCTGAATAAAATCAGTGAAGTACAAACACGTGCCTCAAAATGAAAAGGAGAGAAAAAAAGGCAAAAGGAAAACAAGTGTGTGGTGTTACACCTGTACATTGGCTGAGAGTGGCTGTTCAGACCAGGTGAAGTGGATAACCTCATCAAAAGCAATGAATGAACCTGTGAGATGCAAACTGCTGAATCCTGGCACTCCTACAAGCTCTCACAATACCAGTCTCTACAGAAGGATGGATAAATTTCTCCACTGTTTTGTTGCTAGAAATGGTGGAGGATTTTAACTGATTTTGTTTTTCTCTTAGCAATACAAGGTATTTGATCTACTTCTAGGGGAAGCAACCCAGGGATGAAAGCATTAAATGGTACAATGTGATCATGGGGATACATCAGTGCAGTGCTAGAAAGCAAAGTGTGTTTGTGTAGCAAGAAACAGGGATAAATCTGTTTAGTTCCTGGCAAAATGACCAGCAGACATTTCCCTCACAGCAGCAGTGTACTGGTTGCACCACCAATATCTCTGAACAGTGTAGATGTTAAACTACTTTCCCCCCATTTTATTAGCTTAATTATCAGATAAGAACTATTAAGCTTTAAGACATGAAACAAAAGATATCTCCCAAGTACTTTTTTACCTTACTCCCTTTCTTCTTCATTGTTCTTTTTTGTTTTTAGTAGCCTGGAAAATTACAAGAACATGCTTATGAGGTTTGTGGTGAGGAGGAGAATGATTCTGACTCAGACTAAGCAAGTTGCACGTTCTTTTCTTAGTGTTTAGGTGTTCCTTACTTCATTTTGAGGTACAATCATCAAATGTGTGTTAAAGGCCATTAGGAATTCACCTGGATGCTCAGAAGTAGAGCCAAAACAAGTCAGGTGAATCAAATCTTGTGAATATCTCTTGAAGTTACCAGATAATTTAGGTATCCCTGAAATGAGTTATTCTGTCTGTATTTCTGTGTTTTCTGTTCTAAATGTGGCTCCCTGATTTGTCTTGGTTATTTGATGCCAAATACTGTAAATGAAGGTCTCTCTCTAAAGTGTAACATTGATTAAATGTCAACATGAGTAAACAAAGCATCAAATTTCTACATCAATGTAATTTAAGCATAGACATGCTATCATCTCATGCTAAGGGCAGAGAGACATTCTGTTCTTCTTTTTGCAGAAGCTCCCTAGAAATACAACAAATCTGCTGCCACATGGCTGACCTGGCACATGTGTCTGTCTCAGTGGAAGGATAAGAGCAACCTGTAGCTCTGCACAAAGTGCCTTCAGCCCACACAGAAGGTGCTTTTTGCGCTCCACTAACGGCCTGGGGACAATGGTAACCATGCCATGAGCGACTCCTCAGATGGATTAAACCTTTACAAGCTGCCTCTTACACTTGTATTTTTGTGACAGCAGTGCAGCAAGTGTGTCCATAGCTGATACTTAGCAAGAGCTTTCATGGCTTACAACATTCTGTGTTTTTAGGCTGTGGAGTTAAGAAATCTGCAGAAGTTCTGTTTAGGTCTCACATGCCTAGCTGAATAGGAGAGAGATTTTGCTAGCAGTCTTAATGAGGGTTTTATTTTCTGTTGCTGTGCATGACTACTGCAGTGATACAGCTTCTTTGGCAGAAGGGATTTGTGCATTTTAGAAGAAAAGATTTGTTTTATTTTTTTTTTTTGGAAGTGTTGTGAGTAGTAACTAATTGAACATTTTGTGAAAGTTCTGCTTGCTGGCAGATGGATGGTATGACACATGTAATGTATATGCAGTGCTGTGAACTGCAGGCATTAGAAATCATGAGTCAGACCCTTAAAAGTCTTGAGAGTGATTAAGAAAATGTGAAGATGAAGTTCCTGTTCCTGGGGCCCCTAGGGTAACATGAGTCAAGCTTGTGACAAAGTTTGCCTGAGACTTCAGAAAGGAAAACTGAGGCTCTTGACTAATCCCAACTTTTATAGGCTTTGGGGGGGAAGGCACAAAACCTGGCAAGACTGGCACTAAAATGATGATTTGGCAATGCTCTATTAGAGTAAGATGCCATTAATCTGAAAATAGAGACTGAATTTATTTGTGAACAGCTGTGAGATCATAACACAAGCCTTGGATGATAAGGCTTTCCGGATAGGGCAGTTAGATCTGCTCCTCTGCAAAACACACTCTCTTTGCCAAAGGCATCAATCTAAATTTGTAGGTTCCTTTTTTTCCACTGGTTTAGACTGACAATGAAGTGAAAGATGTATTGTTTACTGTAGTAACAGAATTACCCAGTGCATGATGATGAAGCTGATGAAATCATTCAGAAGAAGAAAACAGGAAGCAAGATGAGAACTCTGCTGTTTCAACACTTTATGTGCAAGAGTAACATGCTTATGGTGTTAGACCCACTTGATGTTTGTCTCTCTGATTGCAACAAGAGAGACAAGTTGTCACTACTGCCCTGGATCCAGCTCTCTCTAAGACAGGAGCTGTCTAAAGGAAAATCTAGACTGGGATCAGATCTGTGTAAGCCAAAGGGAGCAACCCACCACTCCTTTCTTTCCCAATCTAGTATGGCAGCCTGTATGACTGTAGTAGCCTAAATTTTTCTGGTGAAGTTACTTAAACAGCTGACCTGAAGTTTTAGCACCTGTGTCAGTTTTGCAAGGCCACTTGGCATGTACAGATTGAGCTTCATTTGTACTAAACATCTGTTGGAGGATGCAGGAGTCTTGCCAATGGCAGTGCACCAATGTTACAGCAAGAGTAGTCACTGATGAAAGCTGGGAGGAGGAGCAGACAGAAGAGGCAGTGGTAAATCCCTTTACTATCCACTAAGTGTTGATAACAAAGGGGTGGATCTGGGTTTGATAACTACTTAACCTGAGAGATTTTGCTGTGCCTTCTATAGGCCTTGCTTTGTAAGGCCACCTCCTCCATTGCTTGTAACACTAACTGTACAGAAAGAACAGCAAGAACCACAGACCTGGAAGGAAGACTTTTCTTCCTCAGTCAGCTGGTGAGTATTATTTTACTTATTTATTGTGGTTTCTCCGTACCATCACCCTCCTAAGGGATACTAATGTAATTTGAGTCCAGACTCTGAGATTTCTGTGTACATCCAAGTCCCACTACAACCCTGAACTTCTGAGTCCTTCAAGTAAAGAACATTGAAAAAGAAACTGAAATCCAAACCAACAGCAAACAATCCCAACAACCAAACCAACCCCACAAGAAACCCAAGCAAACAAATAATAAAACCCAAACCAAAACAACAAACCCAAAACTTGGTCTTGGTCTTGCTGCTCAAGCATGTGTTGTAGCTTTCAGCCCAACAAACAGATGCTGGCAGCTAAGGATTTGAAGGAGGCTTGTTTATCAAGAGTAGGGCACTCAGTAAGTGCCTTGGCAAAACAATGCTGCTGGTGGCAGTACAGGGGTGACAATAGGAGCAAATTACGGAGCTGAGACTGTACAGAAGTGCTGTGCAACTGCTCAGAACTATGGTGAACAAGTGGATTGTGTGGAGCCATAACACATGCTTTCTAAAGTGGGGGGGATGTAGGCTTCTCTGTCAATGTGGATGAAATGGTAAAAATCTATAAGGACAAGAAGTTAATTCTCTGAGACAATATAGATGCCAATAGATTAATATCCAGAATAAGACTGTATTCTTCCACCTGGAATTTAGACTCTGGAGCAGAAGATTAAAACTTAATCACCATATGCTGCTCAATCTCTGTGTGTAATCTGGTAGTTGTTTCTCTAAATAATTAATTAGATAATTCTCCCTGTCAAGTAATCAGTTTGAGGTTCACTTGAGGAGAACTAATAATGAAGTCTATCAAAGAGAGGATTTTATTAGGAAAACTGTGATTAAAGAATTGAACTCTAAATGAGAACTCCTTAATTATGCTGTCCAAGTGCAGATGGAGAAATATTTAGTATATGAAAAGATTCTAAAGGCCCCTGTGGACACCTCTCTATTCTTTGATTGCATCTTGGAGCAAAACAGGAAGAAAATTCTTAGGAAAAAACCCAAATTTGATGAATCTTGTGGAGCTGTGAGTGCTAGTCATGAAAGCACAAGAGGCAAGTCAGTCAAAATATTTTTAACCCCCCTTTTCTCTTGTCTAGTTTGACATTTCCTAGAAGGCAGGGTTATGTTAGGTATTTTTCCAGTCATCTTGTAACATTTATTGTGCTTTAGCTGAAATGTGCCAGAGCAAAGTGAAGTCAGCACCTCTGCCTCTGATAAATAGCTTGCAAATTTTAAGTACAGGTTCCTGTGAGGATATGGAGATGTGCATGCTACCCAGCCCTGAGTGCTGGGGCTAGCAGTGGTCATCAGCTAGTAAAAGAGGAGGAATTTCAGAGCTATCATCTCATGGTGACACTGATCATGGCAAAAGATGACAGGAGCAGCAAGAGTCCAGCTGGTCTGGATCTGGAGCACTCTCTGTGCTCTCTGCTTTGTGGTGGAAATTGTGCTACTGAATTGTGCTATTTATTGAAAAGTATTTATATGAGCAGCATTAAACTTTGTTATGTGGTATTTACCAAGTAATGCTTAATGTTTGGCTGGAAACAGTGAGGAATTATTTTTTCCTAGAAGAACAAGAAGTTACCTTTCAATTTCCAACTTCTGCCTGCAGAGACTCCAGGGTTTTGCTGCAGACTCACTTGTCATAAATGTGTAAAACTTCAGTGGGGATACAGAGGAAAGCAGGCCACAGAAAGAAGCTACTTACGATCCAAGATTGCTGTTGTCCTACCTGGACTTGACTGGGTAAACATGGTGCACATGACTGCAAGATAACATCTAAGGCATGGGCAGCCACTGTACTCACCATAAGAAGCTGTATGGTTGTTTTGCTTTGCTTTGCAAGAGCTTGTTTTTGTTGTACCTGACCAATAGTCAAAGCAATGTTGCAAGCGTGAATAAGCCTGTGCATATAAATCATTGTTATCTACAGAGCAGTGGGAGAAGCTGATGGAGAAGGTAAGTTTGTGGTTCCTGTTTCCCATTCCTGTCATACTAATTATTGGCCTATATTCATAAAGGATTGCAATCTTAAAAGCCAATTTTTTATCCTTTTTCTCCAGCCTAAGTGAATTCTTTAAATGCACAGTTTTTCCTATTTATAGTCAGGGAGTATTTAATATTTTGCATCTGTGCACACTTACAAACAGCTGTTGGAGCAGCAGTTAGTCCAGCCACAAACCTAACACTGCCTAGTCCCTAAGTGCCACATCTACACATCTCTGGAGCATCTACAGGCACGTTGACTCAACCACTGCCCTGGATGGCCTGTTCCAGTGTCTCCTGGATGCTGTGTGCACTGTGCTGTGTTGCATGCTCACCTCCCTCCTGAGGGCAGGAAAGGAATCCAGGCTGCAGAAGAGCTGCACAAGAGTGGGGCTGGTAGGATGGATGTGACCCAGCAAACCTTCTCAGCTGGAACCATGCCTTTTTGAGGCACATGTCATGAATGTAAGCCTTTTGTAGGTGATGTGAAAATGTATTGTTTGCTTCTGCATAGCATGAGCTGCTGCACAATGAACCTTTATTTCTACAAGCCTTCTGTAAAGGTTTTGTTGTACATCTTGAAATGTATTTAACTGTGTAATAACTATAATTCCATAACTTAATTCTATAGTATGTTATAGGAGGGGTTTGAGCACTGGCTAGCTGCAGGCACTACACCTTTTCAGTATAATGGCTGATCTGTTGTTGAAATTATAGCTTCACCTCTGGTGGTAGAGGACCTCTGAACCTGTCAGCCTGAATGATTTCACACACTTCTTATGCCTGTAGCTGTTAATAGGCTTAGAAATCACTAGTTTGATAAAATGACTCAAATAAGATCTCTTTATTGCAGCTTCACTTTTTGTTTGTTTGTTTTTTCTCTGGTGATTGCAACAAGTCTGTCTGCTTTAAATCTAATTAAAGTATCTTAACTTGGCAGGGCAACATCATTTCATAACATATATGAAGAAAATTAATGTGCATGCTTAGTATGAAAAAAGAATCATTTCAAAAGAAATGACAGGCCTAAGTGTTCCACCACTGACTTAGGGATTAACAGTACTGTGTAATTGTGGTGGTTTGGTTCTCGGGGGGACAGATGTCCACCAAAGCCACTTTTCCACCCCCTTCTTTGATGGACAGGGGAGAGGGAAAATGTAAAGCAAGGCCCATAGGTCAAGATAGAAACAGTTTAATAGGGCAGAAGTGAAAGCAAAGGCTGTGTGCACAGGCAAGAGCAAAGAAAAACAGTATTCTCTACTTCCCATCAGCAGACAATGTCTGGCTGCTCCCCAGGAAGCAGGCTTTCAATATACATAGTGGTTGCCCCAGAGGATAAATGCCATCAACAAATAACCCTCACATTTCCCTCTTTCTCTTAGCGTTTATATCTGAGTTGATGTCATATGGTATGCAATGCCCCTTTGGTCACTTTGGGTCAGCTGACCTGGCCACGTCCCCTCCCAGGATCTTGCTCACCCCTTGGCTTACTATTGGAGGCTGGGGAATGTTGGAAAACCCTTGGTGCTGTGTGAGCACTGCTCAGCAGCAGGCAGAACACTGGTGTGTTATCAACACCCTGCCAACTACTGCTGCACAACACAGCTCTATGGAAGATGCTGTGGGGAGAACTAACTCCACCTCAGCCAACCCCAGTGTAATAATTCAGTAAAGCATAGGAGGTTCCAGTTGTTTTACTGGAACTGGAGTGTTTTCTACAACATTCTCTCAGTATTTTGGCTGAGGCTTTTAAAATAGCAGCTGGCAATAGTGAGGAGTGAACCCATAGTAAACCTGAGCTAATCTACATTCTTCACAGATGCACTCTGTTGGTTTAAAGTCATGCATTCATGGCCGTGCTGTCATCTGAAGATAAACACTGGAGTGTGTGCTGGTATGGCTTTCTGGGGTTTATCAAGTCACTGTTTCTCAGCCTGAGTGCATCGCTCTTTTAATTGATCTCAGTATGAAAGCTGTCTTTGTTTTCAGAGTCACACCTGTAAGCACCCTGGCAGAGAAGTGTATGGTCCTCTTGTTTCAGAGGAATCATCTCCTTTCTGGAATATCTTACCAGAATCTCTTGTGAAGTGTTTTGCTATCAGAATGGAATTGTTGATAGTCTGCAGAAGAAAATCTAAGATGAGTATGTGGTCTTCAGCTTCGCTGTTGAGTTTCAGTGGCATGAAGGCTTTACAGCATGCTTTTAGCTTTTCTTTTTTGGATTAGGTACAGTCCCACATGTCCTGACAAAACAGCTGGATGGTTTCAGTTATCATGCTTGTTAACTACCACCATTTCCTGCTTCATAAATTGTCAGTCTGCCACTTTCTCTTGTTAAACCTCATTCACCGAAACACAGCCTACCATTTCTTATCTCATGCCTGCTGAGGACTAGGAACAAGCATGGAGTCAGCTGGGCTGAGGAACAGTATTTCACCCCACTGCAGAGACTCCATCAGTGGCTTTGCCCTTTCTGTGGGTGATGCTTGAAAGCGAGAGCTAGTTTTGAAAAGGTTTCATACCGTGTCTCCCTGAAAGATCAGGTTCACAAAAACACCCCTCTTTAGTCTGGAAAGCTCAGACAGTGTCTTTGTTTTATCTGCTAGATGATCTCCAGCCTTGCTGAAACATCTTGAGCACAGGGTGGTTTGATATTTCTCACTCTAAACACTAATGACAAGGTCTCCAAGTGAAAGAAGTAATTTTCTCTTTAGGAATGAGAAGGTATTTGATTCTAAGCTCAAGTCTCTTCAAGTTTTGTTTTCAGTATCACTTGCTGCATTTATGGCTTATAATGCTTGCTTGGTATCAGAAATATATTGAGCAACTCAGCTGAATAGTGTAGAGCTCTACAGAATGCTGCCACAGAAATAGTCCTCAAATAGTGACATAAATGCAATTTTGTGTGCTGGATTCTTTGGGGATTGGTTTGATGTAAGACAAATTCAAAGCTTGCAAAGGATAAGTGGTCCAACTTTGCAGTAATTTAAATACAGTAGGAATCACAGCCTGTGCTTCTTTCAGTGCCACTCCTGATGGGACTCTGCAGTAGCATGCAAATATCAGAAATACTGTCTTAACAGAGAGGCTTGTGGGGCCAGCAGAGCAGCATTGCTGCACTCATTCTTTACATGCTTGCTTTGTGAAAGGCTGCTGGATGCAGAGGGGCATCATGAAGGGTGATCACTGCTGAAGTGACAATTCTGTCATTTCCTTATTCCAAACAATGCTGTGGGGAAAAGTTTTGCCACAAAAGGCAGTTAGGGAGTTCTACTCTCCAGTAGCAATAAATGCAGAACAAAAAGCTAAACTCCCCAAGTCATACTTTGAAGTGATTTATCAGCACAAGTTATTCGAGGGGGGGGGGGGGGGGGGGGGGGCGGGGGAAAGACTTGAAAATGAGAATTGGTTGTTCTGGTCAGTCAAAATGATCACAACAAATGAAAACCACAACCTCAAAAATGAGAGCATCCATTCTGTGCCCACTGTGGTTTTTCTTTAGATGGAATTTGGGAGTGCCTGGCTTCACACTGCAGAAGCGCTTGGTACTGCACGAAGGTGAGGTGCTGCAGAGAGATGCCTAGGCAGTCCCTGGGCTTATACCTTTGTATGCCTGGAAGATTATCTTGGCATCCTCACCTTTATGCATAGGGAAATGAAGCATTGGCCAATGCAGTGGGAGGAAAAGGGAAATCCCTGAAGACCAAGTGAAAGCATACTTTGTGAGAGGGAAGCTCAGTGCCAGAAAAGTAGTAGAATTAAACTGCTTCATCTCACAGAAATAAAGAATTGGACTAACAAAAGACAAACCTGTTACAGGTTGTCAGCAATAACATACTCCCTCATGCTCTCGTCTTGCTATTATTTAATAAGTCTTCATTTTTAGAAACAATAAAAGTGTCTTTTGTGGTTTGATTTTAATGGAAAACAGTAAAATAGTACTTCATGGAGTGAAATATTTTACTTTAGGATGTGTCAGGGTGTTGGGGTAGCTTTTTTGCTAATTAATTTTCAAAAACAACAAAGCAACAAAAGATTTCTCTTTGGCCATGGAGATGTGCTGCCCAGGGAGGTGGTGAAGTCACTGTCCCTGGAGGTGTTCCAAATGGGATTGGATGTGGCACCTGAAGCCATGGTTTAGTTAGTCAGGAGGTGTTGAGTGAGAGGTTGGACTTGATGATCTCTGAGGTCTTTTCCAACCTTATTGATCCTATGATTATAAGTGTGTTTGAGAGTATCTAAATGACAGACCTTAGCTGGCCCATTTGTCAGAAGTGCTGAATCCCTTTTAAACAGACATCAGTACTGTGTAAAGGCTTCCAGCATGAATATCTGAAAATAGAGATTCTCAGAACTGCAACTTGCCTTCCATAATATATCACTCTACACTTCTGCAGGAACTCTGGAAACAGCCTCAAAAAGGCAGAGGGGTTGAGCTGTGTTGTCAGCATAGCTGCAGATGATAGCAGTTGTTCCTTCCTTGGCTGCATTGTGTTGTTGTGACCTTCTTTAGTTAAAAATACAAAACCTGAGTTGGTTTGACACTCTAATACATTGCTGCAGTAGCTCCATCATAGCAGGGCTGAAACCTGTGGAGGGTAAAGCTTCAATTTAGATAAATGAAGTTCTGACGTGCACAATGCCTACGACACCAGTGCTGTCTGGGAGTATAGCTAATGCTTATGGCACCATCTTTATGAAATATATGAATCATCAGTCTTTGGGGGAACCCATTGTAGCTTCCTTCTCCTGCCTCTGTGTTAATATAGTGATTTAATTTCTGCTTCTCACTCATCCTCGGAGAGAAAAATAGTAGCAAACATGAGCATTTAATAATCCCAGCGTTCAGGAGGCAATATATGTGCTTCAAAAGCATACAAATGGGCTGGGAGCATGCAGAGCTATGGAGAAAAGAACAGTGTGTTCCTCAAACATGCAGGCACGTTTGGAGGGATGCTGTGGAGCACAACTGCCACGGAGGTTGGCACCTTGCTGTGACCTGATCCTTATGCCAAAGCTTACTGGGGATCATTCTGGGCCGACGACTTCCCCAGCAGTAGATGCTACTGAGATTAGTCACACATCTTTCACGCTCCATCCTTTGGAAAGATCCTTGGAACGTCTTCTGGCTATCAGGGGAGAAACATTTTTGGATGGAATGTGAGCCTGGTGTATAGCAATCTGGCCAGCACTGCTACAGTTCATCTAGCAACTGATTTTTATCTGGAGACAGGATTAGGACTGCCAAGACAGTTTCTTGGCCTAGTTACTATTTACACAGTGAGTTCTCCCTGGAAAGCCATGCAGAGAGATCTGGATATGCCTTCAGCTAGCACAGGGTGCCACGTGGGTTAACTTTATTGCCTGATCAGGTTTTGTGTGTGCATTTCTATTGTTTATGCTTGCAAACAGACCATATGGTCACTTCCAGATTAAAAACCTTATTGAAAAGCTATGAATATTTGTTTCCCAGGAAAACTAAAACCAGCAAATAGACTCTGGTCCATTTTCTTCTTCAGAATGATGCTTTCTAATGCTTTGTCCGGATGGAACCAGGATAACTTTCCAATTCTTTTGATTTAATGTTCCCCATACACTAAGGTAATGGTTAGCAAAGTAGAGCAAGAGCTGGCATAATCCAGAAATGCTTGGCATAGCACAATCACAAGAGAGTGGAAATCTCATCTATCTTTTCCCCTCAGGAAACAAAAAACCCCAAACAACAACAAAACCCACCCCAACAAACAAACAAAAGCAACAACAAAACCAGTAAAATTAAATGAAGAGTAAATGTGGGCAGAAAATAATTGATAGTGGTTGCTGTGATATAACATTTTCTTGTGCTGAACTGCTTCAGGCTTCAGAAAATTCTGAAGGTAATTTGGTCATTTAGGTTTTGAATTGCAAAGCCTGTGGAGTCAGTGCAGTCCTCCTATGGTCCCAGTGGTCTGTGAATTAAGGACTCAGTGGAGATCTGGATTAGACTGGCTGCACGTGGAAAACATCCTCTTACATTCAAATCCCATTTCACCTTTCTCATATCTCATTTTCCTCTAGACCCCATTGCCTATTTAAGAAGCATAATGTCAAGAGCTGCAAATAAGCCTGTGTTTCATGCTGTTTAATTTTTGGTGTGTGGAAAGACAGGGGTAAGAAAAAGGTGAAAGTATCAGGTTGAAAGCAACCAAGTTTCTCTGATCTCTGGCTGGACTAAGCAGGCAAAGTGCAGTGCCTTTTCATTTGGTACCTATTATTGCATGATTTCAGTGATATTCTTAAAGCATGCATCTGACAGTGCCTGCCATGCCACTGCTTCTTTAGAGCAGATTTCATCTCCTTTTGGCGAGGAGGTTCAGTATGCCTAACATTGGTGCTCAAATCCTGCATGCTGTCAGGAGTGAAAAATAATCCCTTCCCTCTGCCTTCTGCCACATACACAGATGTACAAACACATCCTGGGGCAAAATCCTGAACACAGTGAAATCCAGCAGGGCCAGTAAAGTGGGGAGGGAGTGGCACCCATGTATGTAGTATGTCTCACCAATATGAGGGGGTAGGATTTATTGTAAGAAGAAAGAAGAGAGACAAAGCAAAAACACAACTGGCAATTTGATGAAGTTAAATTGATGAATGAAGAATAGTATCACAGCTATCACAGGCAAGACTCTTGGGCTGAAAGGTTGGCAGAACTGTGTGACATAATACAACAGACAAGGACATGGTCAACTTAAAGAACCCATCAGATGCTATCAGCTGAAGTGTTTCACACAAATAAACCCTCAGTAGCCTAATTCTTGCCAACTACTTACTAAAAATAGACTATTGAGCATTGTTTATCAAAATGCAGTCAGGAAGTATTGCCTTCAGTTCAGCCTCTCCACAGTAATAAGCAGGATATTTAGTAAATCAACTCTTCTCACAAACAAGAACCAGCCAATGAATATGAAGCCTCTCTTGCAGCACAATAGATTGTCCAAACCAGCAAATGCATCTCGAGAACAACAGAACATAGCTGTTCCTACTAGCATTTCATTTTCACGGATGCAGCTGGCAATTATTCAGGATGTGTTGATGTTTCAGGAATCTATCTGTAGTCTGGCATACTGAAGAGTGTGTGACATAATTTGCAGTGTGCTTTAGGGAGGAATTAATTCTCCACAGCAAAGCTAATGCCTTCTTCATAAATATCTCTGCAGACCAAGGGTACAAAGGAAACTGTGAAACAAGCATAATGAGACTGTGAAACTGTCACAGGGGGGCATCTGGTCTGTGCTCTTATTTGCTCTGTTTTGTCCTGTATGTCTTCAGATCTAACAGGCTACTTTGTGATTTTTGTTTTGCAGTACCTAGCAGAAGCAGATCCTGGTCCAGAACCACCTGTTTGGTGGAGTACAGCACAGGGAGAAAGCAAAAGGAAGAAGTGCTCCTGTCTCCAGATTTAATCTAACAACCTTAGGGCTACTGTTGCCTGGCAGATTTGGTCTAGAATCAGTAAAACCTCAGACATCTCCTCTGCTTCTGTGGATCATAATGCTGAGTGCTTTCAGACAATACTGGCAGTCAAGCTGGGACTGGGCACCCTCATCAGCCAAGATGGTGTCAAGAAGTGAGGAGGTCTACCTGTCTGGAGAGGAGAGGACGTGGCTAGGACGTGGATATGCCACCTGACTGGTTAAATATAACATGAAATGTTTCTTTCAGATGCACTAACTTGAGTGGCACCACAGGCACCAAGAGTCATCTGGTAGGCACATGTCAGCAGTACCACATACTCCAAATCCAATCTGTTCCCTGGGATAACATGATGACTGCAGTAAAACCAACCACTAACCTGTAGTGGGGTCAGATAAGCTCATTGTGATATGGATGGCAGCTCCCCCCCAGTCTCACCAAACATCCTACTTCAGGCATGGACCTGCTGCCTGATTAGGCTTCACCTACACAACGTTTTTGCAAGAGCAGGGCAGAGCATTTGGGAAAAGGCTTCCTTATGGAAACTGAGCAGGGAGCCACTTGGGTTGTGCAGGAACAATCTTCCTCTGTTCAAGCTCCAGGGTTTCCCAGAAGCTCCTGTCTAACTTGCAATTGAATTGGGTAAATACAGGAGTTAAGGCTTCAGCACCAGTTTGTACCTGAAGGACTGTAGAGCTTTTATATGTGTATTATGTAAACAAAAAGTCAAAAGGCCTACAGGTGTAAACCTCCTCTTTGTCTTCCTCCATAGAATATCCTTTGCTTTAATTCATTCAGAGTGAAGAGCAGCTGCCTTCACCAAGTTACTGATGTGCCAATATGTCTGTCTACTCATGGCACAATTGCTTCTATCTCAACTGAGAGTCCAGATTTTTCCCCTGTGGATGTCAATGCTTCAGCTGAAAATCTACAGAGTGAGGCAGGATTGATGTTGTTTGTTATTATTGTTATTATTTCTCTTTTATGGGCAGTGGGGCCATAAAATAACATTCACTCTGGGCTCCCTTGTAGAGCTTGGAGATGAAGAAGTTTGTTAAAGTGTGATTTGTCTTCAGCATAAAATGGTGAGTCAGATAAATGGATCAGATTCAGCGAGGCTTGGGCCACAAGCTCAGGTGCACAAATTTCCTCTGTAAAATCTGAAGGCAGGTGACAGAGGTGAAAGCCATTCTCTGTGTGCAGTGACCGCTGCTTGCTTTACTGTTTTCCACTGTCCCGTTGCTGCGTACACTCCTGTTACTTTCTCTCCACTTCCCATCCCTTTCTGCCAGTCAGTCGTTTCTCTCTCCTGTACTTTGAATGTATAATTCACAGAGCAGAGAAAGTGACGTTTGAGTTCTTGCACTATGCCAAACGCGTTGGGACTCCGGCCTGTGAATGACTCCCATACAAATTACTGTAACGAGCCTCATTAACAACCCCTTCCCATCAGGAGGGTACTTAAACACATTTGTAAAACTAAGGATGTGCTTATGTTCCACTAAAGAGAGCTTGACCAAGGTAGGCCTCAAAATGTTCTTTTAAAACCCAGTTAGGACTGTGGCTCGGTTGTTTGAAGCAGCTGATCTAAAACTCTGCCTCAGCCCTGGGGAAGGGGGAGCAGGGACTACGTGCTGTCATCAGGAAAATTGGTATTTGACTATTATTGACGTTTTCTTAGCACTTCATCACCAGAGAGCGATTCCCCACAATCTTGCCTTGCCTTTCTGTTGCATCTCATTCCAGTCAAGGATCTCAACATGCTTTACATACGCAGCAGATTCAGTGAGAAGCCGAGTGTCTTGGCAGTTGATTGATCAGCTGTCTCCTTAATAACATCCACCCTTTTTATAAAATCTAGGCTTTTATATTAAGGCTCAAGTCTGATTTGGCAACAGACTTCAGATTCATTCTCTTTGTGCAGCTGACAGTAACTGTTCTGCTATTAACTTTGGAAATCACGGTATTTGAATCCTTGTTTTTAATGCACAGTGCTCAGGTTTGCAGCCCTCTGTGCAATGTCTGGCTCCCGTTGTCCCTGGCTTCGACAGAGCCGAGCCAAAAAACGAAGTCTACCCTGTGTCTGCAGGTTTATGGCACAGGATGCAAAGTAGTAATAAGGCCTTTAGCACAGTGATGGTTTAAATGGGTTTTGTCAGCTGTTATTGTTTCTAAATGGCCTCCATTTTTAAGCAACTGTAGGCAGGGCTTATTGATTGCAGTGTTTCTACGATGTAATGAGATCTTGCAGTCCAATTAAAGTGTGTTCCCCACCAGCGTCTCTTTGCATTTTTGTGCAAAGCCTTGCACTTAACAACATGAGAACAAACTGCCTTATTGGGCTCTTTCTCAAACTGTCAAAACATTTAGCAGTTTTACCCAGGCTGGTGCTGCAACCTCGCTTGCTTGTGGAAACAAAACTTTGTGTGCATGCAGAGGGCACAGAAGTGTAGTCTCTACCAGGGGTCACCACCTTGAGTCCTGAGGTGAGGGGCAGTGGAGCAGGAGAACAAGCCTGTTTGGCTGGGTCTGCTTTTGAAGTGTAATTATTTCTGTCATTTATCCAGAGCAAAATACATTTTATAGGCTTTTAATATTCCTTTCCTTGCTACAGGAAAGACAGGTGCATAAAGGAGAGGAGAAACAGTCTGGGAAGTCGTGGGTTAAACTGGTATATCCTTCATCCATTAACTGTTAGCACTGGCATAGGCAATGTGTTTTGAGGTTCCTTCAGCACTAATTTGTCTGCCATTCACACATGCAGATGTTATGAAAAGAGAAGAAGCTGCTTAATAATATTCCTTACATAAAGGTTTGTTTTGGCTTTCAAAAATCTCTTCTTATAAGGAAAGATTAAAAATCAATGTCAGTGAAAGCACAAAAACCATGCAACTCTGCTTTGAAAAAAAATCTTATTAAATTCTCTTTTATTTTAGACCAAAAGGGAAGCAGAGCTTTTGATAGATTAATTAGAAGCCTAAATGTGTTTATTACCTCCTTTTTTATAGCTTCTCATTTTCTGTTGATCAGACTGACTCGATCCGCTCATCTCATCTTTGAGCTCATCTCATCGTGAACTGATGAAGTGTCTGAACGAGCCCTGTGATGCCAAACAAAACCAGTCCTGTGATGCCAAATAAACCCAGCTTTCTAAAACTTTGCTTAGGACGTCAACTCCAGATACTTCTCTCTGGCTTGGAGGAGGTGAAGGCTTAGAGGAGAAAGGAGAGCTGCTTTCCACCTGCCAAATTCTGCCCACCTTCTTGCCGCTTGACTCACCCATCTGCAAAGAAAAGATTAGTCCAAATGAACAAATGCAGCCAAATCTGTCCTCTGTAAGGACACTTGGATGAAAACAATAATTTTGTTGTTCAGGAATAAAGCTCCTCTTCTCTCTCATGAATTTAGCTTTGTGTGTGTGACAGCATTATTGTCCCAGGAGCAAAATATGGTATTGTATGAAAAGTGAGGGCCTGCTAAGCACTGGAACAACCACCTAGTCTTGAGGAAGATGTCACATTTATGAGTAAGGTACAAAGAGGTACATAAAATTCGGTGTGTTAATGGGCATGGCGGTGTAATCCCACCTGTCGCTCTCTTGCTGTCTGGGAAGCTCATTGGGCTTTCTCCATTTTTCAGAGCTAGGAAAAAAGCTAATCCAATGCAATAATGACTTGGAAAGAGACCACTGGTTTACAAAATAAGCATGGTCAGGTTTTCTAACAATCCTTCAAAACCAGAGTTCAACACTTCTAAGGGAGCCCTCCTTGAGGTACAGCAGGGTCAGGGGATGGAAGCAAGCTGGGCACTGAGCTGGTGGGAGGGCACTCATACTGACTTCTTGTAGGTCCTGCATTTATCATTTCCATTTACTCTTCTTCTACCAACTTTACAAGGGAGTCAGAGGCACATTATGCTGTCCATCTGTTTTCTTTCTCTCTCTATTTGGCTTGGAAAAGATGCCTTTTTTTCCCCCCCCTGAAAAAATTCTTCTGCCCACCAGCACAGTCAACATTGCAGACTCAGATAGTGCCCCCTTGGAGGGTAGATATGCTTGGAAGGGAAGAGAAAAGCAACATTCCTGGTGCTGGTCTTTTCCCCACCTCGTAGCTCGTGAGAAAGGCAGCCACAGAGGCACAGAAACGCAGTGTGGTGCTGGCTGCCTCCAGAGCTGCCCACACCCATAGGCCACTGTCAGATTCTGTTCACTGACACACATAATTGCTGGCAGCACCAACACTGAGTTCAGATGTGACACAGGTGAGTTGCCAGACAAGTTCCATGACAGAAACAAAACCTAAGCTTCACCACAGCTGCATGTTGAATTTGTGAGGAGCAGAACTGCAGCTATGCTAATAACAAAAGCAACGACACTAATTATTTACTCCTTGATTTGTGGCTTTTCTGTGTAAGGTTTCTCTTACCAGGGATAACGAGGAACCCAGAAATAGTTTTGCTTTTATGGAGGTATCATTTGGTGTTGGAAGTATAGTGCTATATACTTTACAAAAAATTGAGGTATGTTTCAGATTAAAAGGCAAAATCCAGTTCCATCTGTGGGATGCTGACTTGCTCTTTGCTGTTGTGTGGTTTTGGACAATTTATGTGTCTCCCTGTCTAGTTTCTCTTTTTGCCTCCCATCTATCTAGATTGCAGTCTTTTGTGGTTATTGACTCCCTCTTATTGTTGTGCTATGCCCAGTTTAGGGGAATCTCAATTCCAGCATTCTGATTCAGACACCAAGATACAGAAAATTCAGGGACCAGTGACCAGTTTTCTCCCTTCTGATACTGACTGGGTTAAAAGGGCTAGTCCCCTGGACTGGCATTAGGATTTGCTATTGCACCGGTGACAACTTTTAGGTAAAAACACATGCCCATAGTCAGTTGGGACCCCCTGGAAAGGGGACATCCAGAGAAGCTTGCCAGTACCTGTAGGAGGCACTGTGTGTCCAAGGATACCCAAACCTACAGCCTGCACCCTTCTGCCTTCATGCCCTTAATAGGGCCTGCATTCAACTTGAAATTGATAGGTAGTGCTTTCTGCTGGTGCCTGAGTGAACAGCACAAACTGATGCCGGTCACTAGCATGTGCCATCTCAAAGGTGCTTTTCTTTTCCATCTAGTGTAAAAGAACAAAGAGCTTAAAAAGCCAGACAAGGTACAACTTATGCTCCTTATGTCAATTAAAATGTGATTTTGAAGGCTGCCCGGGAATGAAAAGCTCATTAACTTCATGGTGGCCTTCTAGGTCCTAAACACCCTCTGCAAAGCCTTGCAGTGCACGCAAATAATTTCTTTAGAAATATTTCTCCTTTGATTTATGTTCTAGAAAGAAGTACGAACAAAATCTGATTAATTACAAAACCATTACATTTTCTCCCTCACCCCTGAGAGAAGATTTCTTCCCAGGTTTTTGTTCTGCCTTGTCAGACAGCATGGAAATTGACAAAGTTATTCTGAGGCACCCCACACATGACAGCTCAGCCGAACCCAACACACCTTCTTCATTCACAAACTTTGCTTTTCTGCACAAGACAATGGAAGCATAGATGAGAAGGAAGATAATGGATATTGTAGCTCACATAATCTCTGCTTTGTTCTCCTGAAGACTGCAGGCACAGGCACAAATGTTAATTTTCTTAAAAGGAAGTCTCCAAGCCACATAGATCTACTTACTGCCTGTCATTTCTACGTCCCTTCCTTAGTGTTTGAATGTTTCTTAGTATTAAACATTCAATGTTTATCTCCTTGTATGACTGTTCTCTCCCACCACTCTCTCATCCCTCCCCCTCATCTCTCATTTGAGGTTTTCTTTGAGATTGGAAAGTTCTTGATGACACAGCCAGTGCACTAAGGATGGCATTGCCTGTCTTTAATGGAAGATCTCAGGCCAATATCCCATTGGGTTTCTTTTGCTGGCATTGTCCTTCACTTGTGCCCTGGCTTTGATGGAAACAGAACCTCACTTTGGTTTCTCTGTGCTTTTGTAGAATATAATAACAGGGAAAAGGGATGGATGGCAGGTGTCCCTGAACACCCCATGGATCTGCTCATGGTTATCATGGGAGGATCTGTAAATGGAGCTTAAATCTGGCTGACTACCATGACATAGTGAGCAATGTGTAACACTATATTCTTCCCTCACAGGCTGGGAAAGGGTAGGATTGGCCTATGAAGAATATAGGAATATCATTTCCCCAGTAATTCTCCTCCCTGGAGTGCATAGGCAGGTTTGCAGCCAGCAGAGGTTCCCCAGTAGGGTGTGGTTTAGCTACAAAGATTCTGCTATTATGGATTATTCAAGGCTTTTTATTTTCAGAAGCTTTACAGAATCACAGAATTGACCAGGTTGGAAAAGACCTTCAAGATCATTGAGTCCAACCTATCACCCAACACCATCTGATCAACTGAAACTTGGCACCAAGTGCCTCATCCAATGACTACCACCTCCCTGGGCAGCACATTCCAATGGCCAATCTCTCTTCCTGTGAAGAATGTCTTCCTAACATCCAACCTAAACTGCAAAATTGTGTTAGAATCATAGAATTGCTGGGACCAGAGGGCACCTCAAGGATCATCCAGTTCCAACCCCCCTGCCATTGGCAGGGACACCTCACCTAGATCAGGCTGCTCACAGCCACATCCAGCCTGGCCTTAAAATCTCCAGGGATGAGGCTTCCACCACCTCCCTGGGCAGCTTGTGCCAGTCTCTCACCACCCTCATGGGGAAGAATTTCTTCCTAACATCCAATCTGAATCTACCCATTTCTATTTTTTTTAATCATTCCTCCTAGTCCTATCATTACCTGACTCCCTAAAAGTCCCTCACCTGCCCCATTTCCCCCTTTTCCCCTCAAACCCAGAGCACCTGGGCTCTATTGGAGTCTCCTCCCACCCCAGGTGTGGCCACTTGGCTCTCCCCACCCACTCCCCTATTTAATCCCATCCAGGAAGGGCAGCAGCCCTAAGCTGAGCCCATCTGGGCTGGAGGATCCTCCTCTCATCTCTGGTGAGTGCCCCTGGTGCACACTGGGTGATGGTGGTGGTGACAACAAAGGCCGGGGGGCCTGCTGGCCCCCCGGTTGTTAGGGCAATGATTGATGACTTCTCCAGTATCATTCACAGGTGCTGGCTGGGGCTCCTTATGGGCCTGAGCTCCTCTGGGTGGCATCTTGGCTGATGAGGCTCTGGGATGGGTGCAAAACTGGTGGTGGTGGAGCAGGAGCTGTTTAGCCAGACGGTATTATGCTAATTGCACTGGTTTTATCTGGAGGCTCCTCAAGTCTCATCATTCAATAAATCTCTGCTTTTGTGTCTCATTTACAGACCAGTGTAACTTGGATCCTTTATACCAGCTTCAGTATTGATTTTGCTGTTTCATTAAATCTGGTTTTATTTCAATCCATGGCTGTCCTTCTCCTGATCCCCCTCTTCAGCTGGGGAGGGGTCAGCAGGTGACAGGTAACTGCTAGAGTGTAGCCCTGAATATAGGCTAAATGTAGGCAGACCCCACCAGGGAAGGCCAATCTCCTTTGCTGTGCTGTAAAACACTTTGGGGCTCAAAATATACAGCACAGGGTGGTGCAGCTTGGTGCATTGTTTTAAGATGGGGAGCAGCCAATTTGCTGTCTCAGATGCTCGTTAGACAGAAGTCTGCCTTGGAAAGGGATCCAAATCAGATTTGTATCTACTGAAATACAAACCTGAGCAACCTGATCTAGTGTGAAGCATCCCCACCCATGGCAGGGGGCTGGAATTAGGTGATCACTGAGGTCCCTTCCAACCCTGACAATTCTATGGTTCCATGAAATCTTCTGGTAATGGTCTGCATGCATACGTTCAGCTCTTAGTGAAAAGTCAGGGAAAAAACCCCAAACCCCAAGGAATTTGCTTCCAGGAGGGGAAGAGTGTGCCAGAGCATGCTCAGAGCAGATGGAGCTTTTTAAAATGCCTTTGGGTTGGATGCTTGTCTTTTCAAGGGGTAAAGGAAGAGTTTATTGGAGTTTTCTGAGGTATTTTTTTGTGAAGACTCTCACCAACAGGCAAGCTGGCTTGTTTGTCTTTTTCCTCTATCTTCCTTTCTTTAACTGTGAACTGGGTTTAAGAGAATGAGGTTTGAATACAATTCTCTGAGTATCCATGCAGGATGTGAATCATCAACACACATAGGCTGCCTGTGTGACTCCTTTGTACACCTAGCTCCTGCTTTTTCAAACCTGGCTCCAGGAGGAATTGCCAAAGAATGAGCACTGATCAGCAAAGATGTAGGTCTAGAAAACTCACTGGGATGTAGACCAATCCATTGCCATAAGAGTTTACATATCTCTGTAACTCTGTTTATATGAGCAGTCCCATGACTTTCCCCAGAATTGCTCTTGGAAGTCAAATTAGGAATATGAATGCATCTCCCTGAGCTGTGTTTAAGTTTCCTTAATTGCCATGACCAAATTACTGCAACTCAGTCATATAATTAAGCTAGGAGATATTTTCAGATGCCTAAGATGAAAACAAGTAAATTTTCTTTCTTTCACTTCTGAGTATCTTCTCCTGAACTGTCTAAAAGAGATTGCCTGCATTTCTGGGTGGTGATAATGAGAGGAACAAAGCCAGGTCTGATGCTGTTAGAGTCTGTGGGGGAATATGGCCATGCTCAAAGTGGGCAGAACTGTCCCAGCAGGGGACCTGTACAGGTAAAGTATTTCCTGTAAGTGTCAGTGTGAACTGGCTTTCTGGCATAAAGGCATCATTATACTTCTGGAATGGCATTTACTTTTAGAAAGCAAGTCTCAAAAGAGATAGAACACTTTGTTTTCTACCTCACTACTGCAATCTCACCTGCATGAAATGGCTCAAAGCCACAGAGCCCCTAGGTGTAAGTGGTGACTGTCCTGTCAACACTCAAGGAAGCCTGAGTGTTGTCTTGCATTTCTTAACATTGAAATACATGCAGGCAAGAGCAGATATATTGTCCAGACCCTGGGATTCACCAATCAACTGCTAAAGACTTTGAATACTAATGCAGTGTTCTTCTTATGCAGTGAACTTCTCCTAAATCTCCCCTGACTGGATACATGGAAAATGAAGCAGCAGCAGTAAGAAGTCTGGAAGAGTATCCTGACTGGGAAAGGGGAGCCTGCTCACTCATTGCTTAGAGAAGCAATCTGACCTTCCACTAACCACCTATAAATTCCTTTGTGCCCTAGTGGGACAAAAGGCATTTGTGTTCGTGCCAGTAAAGCTAGGATTGCCAGACTAGACATTGAACATGAACTAAAATGCATCCAGGGCCTTCATTAAGTGAAACAAACAGAGGAGGTGGGATTTTCAGGAATAATTGCAAAGGACTTTGCAGACTGTATGATTTGCTCCAGGGAGGATTTTCTCTCATCCCTGGCAGGATTACCAACGCAGCCTCTGCTGCAGAATGAACAGATCTTGGAGGGCGGGTGTGGAGCTCCGTGGCATGTAAGGTGCCTTAAAAATAGGCTTGAATGTTTTATTCTCTTTCTGCTCCTGGTTGATACTATTTATGTTAAGGCAAATCTGGGTGTATAATATTGCCATAAATAATTGAAGAGCCACAGTCCCTTAAAGTGTTTTCTGTAATGCACTCACAACCCTCTGGAATCTCAAGATGAGCATTGTTGAAATGCCTGCACCGGCCTGATTTTAGATGCGGGAGGAAGAGAGAACACCAAGCAGCCCATCTAGAAAGGGAAACAGAAATGCCATCAGATTAAATGATGCTGTCCAAGACCTTCTGCAGTAACAGAAGTATTTTAGGAACTTCCTAAGGTACCTTAGGAAAGAGGGACTAGACAGAAGGAAGAGGTAACTTTATATCATGAATTCAAATGTGTTTTGGTGCTCACAATAAGGACTCCTTCCAAGGTAATTTGTAGGAATCCAGGGGCTGCCTGTGTCATGTATGACTCTATCATCCCTGAGACTTTGTAACACCCCTCATGCAGGGCAGAAGGGCCCCAGTCTAGATGCCGTATGTTCTCTTCATATCTGTTCATGCTGCAGTTGTAACTCAGAGTGTCAGTTGCATGTTGTGGACTGACAGCATCAAATGGTAGTCAAACTGTAAAAGAAAGTTCTACTTAGGTATTTTACATACACCAAGAGACAACCAGGAGGAGGTGGACAGGCAGAAGTGCCCAGCTAGGCTTCCACGGCAATTGCTGCCACATTCTGAGTGCAGCAGGAAGCCTCTCACCTCTGGCTGTTTATGCTTGAAGGCACTGCAGTGGGCAGGTTTTGCCTGGAGAGTGTTGTCAGTGATTTCCAGCACAGCTTGGTTACAAAATAGGTGAAAGATCTGGTCACCTTGCAGAAGCAGCAAGCAGGCTGCTGATCAACTCCCATCATAAGGCTCTGGTTCTGCAGACACCTCAAGGCTGTGGCAAAGAGATGGATGCTGCTCTTCTCCTGGGATCTCTGTCTTCTTCCCGTCTGCAGTGTCCCTCGTGCACTACATTTCCTACCTATTAAGCTGCATAGCCCTACTTCACTAGATGCAGTGTGCATGGATTGCTTTTGATGGTCCATCCCTGAGCTCTTGTTGTGGCACTAGAGATTTGTCTAGCAGTGTTTTGTGTGTGTGATGGGAGCTGGTGTGCAAGTATCCTGCACATTTTCCTTGTATGAACGAGAGCACAACAGACAGCAGGAGCCCTCAAGCCATGGAGAGGACACTCAGCACCATGAGGTAATGAGCCCACTGTGAATTTCATAAGGAGCTTCCTTTGACAAAGAGTCCCTCTTCTTTTGGTGCAAAATGCTTCCTGCATTTTCTACCAAATTGGAACTTGTTTTCCTGAAGAAAATTTCTAGCCTCTTTAAATTCAGTTTGTGCTAGAGGAGAGGTGTGAAATATATTATGAGATGAAAGAAGACAAACCAGTGTAGGGATAGACTGTTCAAGGGACTTAAATTCTAACTGTAAGTTATTTAAAACACTAAATTGAATTTACAGTACCCCTTAAAATCATTCTGTGTATTCTATAATTGGAGGAAGGACTTCCAGAGGCATTCAGCCTTCTTCCCTTTCTTTCCTTTTCTTGCTGGCTGAGTACCTGACAGTTTTCTCTTACTCTCTGGCTATGCTACATTTAAAGTTCCCTTTAGATGGGCTTTAAACATTTTGAATGTGAGTTCACAATACTTTCCTCTAAGCACAGACCCTCTCTTCCACACAACGGAGACAGAGGTGGAGATGCACAAGGAAAGGTATGTGCTTTATCCCCTGTGTTGTGTGAGACTCCCCTGCCAGCATCCTGCCTTAATTCAATACCAAGTGGAAGACTGGTGCTGTTTTTCCTCATTTTTCACTTGAGAGGGGAGTGTGGGTACACACTTATTCCTGTTCAGAAAAAGAGGCTATTTTTGCCTTATCAAATACAATTATTAGGCTTGGGATCCAAGGCTCTGCTTACTGCCAGGGAGAGGTTTTTCAGTCTGCTACTGAAAATGCTAAATCCTACACTTCTGCTGACTGGTTGGAGGAAGCACCATCCCCCAGCTGTGTGGGTTTTTAGCCTGTTTTTATATATTTTAAAGTGCTTTAACACTCTCCCTTATATGTGATGGACAATCTCTAAGCCTGAGTGTTGGGCAAAATATCAATACAACTCACTGCTTCTGTTGAAGAGAGAACCTCATGTGGCTTCCTGTGCATCCATTACATTTGTAAATCACTCGGGGCACATGACCTCTTAACAGTATCTTGTTTCCAACTCACAAAATGATGAAAGGTGATTGGGCTCACTGCCACTCTCCCCCCTTCTTTCCTCTCTGATTTTCCTTCCCCTGAGTTTCTCTGGCAGAGTAAGCCCGGCTGGCTCCAGCCTTTTCCAGCGGAGGGGCAGCAGGAGCAGAGTGGCTTCATGCGCTCCTTGCTCCCACAAAGGGAAGGGTCGGTGTTTTACTCTCACCTGCGTCATGGAGAGGGACTTTGGTGGGGAAAAGCAAAGCCTTTGCATTCCCTGGGTCATCAGTGGAGTCCTAGATGAAATGGAAGAGGAGCAGTTTTGCCCGTGAGTAATAATGCTTTATTTGGTATCCACTCTCAGTGCTGGCAGTGGAGCCACAGTGCAGGCAAGTCATGGCATTGAGAACTGGCCCATGGGATGGGGCAGCCCCCCCCAGCTGTGGGGGGCAAAATGAGGTCTGTGTGTTCCTCAGCATGTGGGGCTGTGCACACAGCAGGGCCTGCCCCCTGCCCGGAGCACAACCTCAGCAGAGGATGGCCACGATGTAGGCACTCCTTGTGCCTGTGCAGTGTGGCAGAGGGCTGTGAAATCTTCTGAAAGAGGAAGAGAGATCAAGCTAGAGGCAGTGCTGGAAGAGCAGATAGAGAAGACAACTCCTGACTAACTTGTGTGCTAGTACACATCTAATTCTTTAATGGCTGTAAGAGAATCTGTGTCTTTATTCTCTTGAAAAGGTCAGAAGTCCCTTGCAGTGCAAGAGAGCAGAGAAGACTTATTTCTACTTAGATATGGTGTCTTCTGATGCTGAAGACCAAAATATTCAGCTGCCAAAACTTCAGCAGGGAGAATGGATTTGAGGGGTGAGAAAAGGGTTGGCATGAAGAAGATGATGTTGACAGCATTTTAGGCTAACATAGTGATGAAATCAAAATTTGCTTCAGTTTCAATCTTCGACAAGACAAGCAGTCCTGGCTGGATTTCAGTACTAATTAGGGGTGTCTCTCTTGATCATTGTACATAGACAGCAAAATCCTTAGAACTGCTTAACAGTGCCCAAAGATGTTCAGATGTCCTTTGCAACCAATAATAAAGCAATATAAAGAATCAGATGTTGTAAGTGTAAAAGATGTTTTCCTGATACAGCGACTGTCAGGTGAAAACAACACTTGCTGACCTCTAATTTCCTTCTGTCTGACCAGCCTTCCCTCATCCCCAAAGCTGGCCTGGCTCCACCTGTTCTTCATTCTTTTGATCTTTGTAGATTAAAATGGATTTTAAGCAGAGGAAGCTCTGGGTCACAGGAGGGAAGAGGAAGGGGGGAGGACTGCTCTGCATTTTGTGTAGCAGGCTGTGTGTTAGTTGATGTGCTGCTGTACAGCTGACCAGTGCTTTTGTCTTCAGCTGTGACTATATGAACTCATAACAATATTACTGTGGGAGGGTTTCATCATAGAATTGTTAGGGTTGGAAGGGACCTCAAGAATCATGTAGTTCCAAACCCCCTGCTGTGGACAAGGGCACCTCACACTAGAGCAGGTTGCTCACAGCCACATCCAGCCTGGCCTTAAAAACTTCCAGGCTTGAGATTCCCACCACCTTCCTGGGCAACCTGTGCCAGTCTCTTCCCACCCTCAGGGTGAATCTACCCATTTCTATTTTTGTTCCATTCCTCCCAGTCTTATCACTACCTGACACTCTATTTTTTGCGGGTGTGGGGGGTTGTTTACTTTCTTTTCACTGGAAATCAAGAGAAGGGGGAGAATCAAATCTTTTTTGCTCATTCCTCTGAGTCAGGATCATATACTGAAGGCTTGGTAGATGCACTTGGATGTGTGCCCTTGCCTGTTTGCTCGTAAGGCATGCTGTGCTTTCCTGGTTTGGGGGACATGGAGTGTGTCTTTGCCCTGCAGGACTAACAGTTAGTCCCAGGAGTTGTAAATTGCACCAGAACTTTGTTGGGGGGTTACTGCAACCAGGTACCCCAGGCATTGCAAAGGCACTGGCCACAACCTACTTTCCTATCACACAGGCCTGCAGGGCAGGGAGATGTATAAAGATATATCCTAACTTAGATCTGGGATAAACTGCCCTATTAACTGGCCCTTCTGGTGAGGCTTCTGGGAGCAGGAGGTTTGAGAGATTCCCCACAGTACACGCTAGCACCAGGGCCCAGACTCCCCCTGGGTACAGGGGAGAGCTGCCACAGCAGCTGCTGTTCCCTTAGGCTGAAGGTAATTTCTTTGCTCATGGCCATTTCACCTAAAGAAAAGAAGCTGTAATTGAGAAAAAGAGAGATTAGCTCTGCTGCCATGCAGACTGTCCATTCATTTACCTTAGGATGCGAGGGGAAAGGGAAGGAGATAGCACAAAACCCATCAGCTTCTCACAAGAGTAATTACACTTCTCCTGCCACTGTACAGAGCAAACTAAAAGCCTGTAAAGGGCACCATCTGCATAAAGACAACAAATAAGGGAACTATGGATACAAATGTTTATAACAGTGAACAGTGTTCATTTCTTATCATGTCTGTCCTTTATTGTTGTTATCAGTCTCAGCTAAAATAAAACTTGAAGTATGCATTTCAACCTGCACAGGTGCCATACTTGCACCCTCTCTCCACAACACAACGTGCAAGCTCCATTCAAATGTTTTCTAATGGTTAAAACACAGCCCTAGTGAGAGATGTAGTAAGCCACGGGTGCAATTGCAGTTTTCTTCTGCAATCATGTGGATTCCTACCAGAGGAGGTCAACTCCACTGTGTTTTGAAGTCCAGTGAAGAACAAACAGGGGAGGAAAGGGCACAGAGATTTCAGGAGGTTTTACTAACTCTCTTCACAACTCTTTAAATGAATATATACATCACACACCGAAATGCCATCACATGGAGTTGCTTTTGACTCCTGCCCTGCAGTGCCTACACCTCTCAGGATAAAGCGTTTTAAGATGCTGGGGTGACTTTAATGTTCAACTTCATTAGGTTTGGGGTTTTTGTTTTGTTTGGCTTTAAGCTGAAAATGAGTATTTTTTAATTAACTGATCTCATACTTGTTTATGCCACTGCTGGTAGGAAGAACTCTGGCAGTGACATGGCTTTGCCTGATCATTTTCCTTCCTCCGGTAAGTGTTTCTTACATATGTGAATAGAAACACATGAGCTGATTCACCTTCACATTAAGAGGTGTGTGTGATTTGTTAGCTGCCTGTGATACCTTTGGCTTGTTGAGACTCCTGCTGCACTTGCAGTGAAGCTTCCAGCAGATGTTTTTGACGGATTTCAGGATGGCAGAGAAGCAGTTCAATGAGCAGTGAAGCCAGTCTTATGCTTTAATTCCCTGAAGATTTGTGTCTTGAGGTTGAGCCACCATGCAGAGGCTGGTTCAGCTTGGGTAGCTGTCGTTTCTGTGCCTCACTTCTTTTTTCCATGGATCATGTTCAAAGCAGTCACCTTTGATTCTCCTGCTACTCTGTCAAATCGCCTTGAAATTGGCCAGCAGCTTCACAAGCTGTTAAGAATGACAGGTTGGTGTATTCATAGCAATGCTAGATAAATCTGATTAGGAAACTATAGTAGATCTGTACAGATACATGTAAACCATAAAATCATACAATTGCCAGGGTTGGAGGGACCTCAAGGATCATCTAGTTCCAACCCCCTGCCACAGACAGGGACACCTCACACTACAGCAGGTTCCTCACAGCCACATCCAGCCTAGCCTTAAAAACCTCCAGGCATGAGGCTTCCACCACCTCCCTGGGCAACCTGTGCCAGTCTCTCACCACCCTCATGGTCAAGAACTTCTTCCTAACATCCAATCTGAATCTACCCATTTCTATTTTTGTACCATTCCCCCCAGTCCTATCACTCCCTGACACCCTAAAAAGTCCCTCCCCAGCTTTCTTGTAGCCCCTTTCAGATACTGGAAGGCCACAATTAGGTCACCTCAGAGCCTTCTCTTCTTCAGACTGGACAGCCCTAATGCTCTCAGTCTGTCCTGATGGAAGAGGTGCTCCAACCCTCTGATCATCCTTGTGGCCCTTCTCTGGACACGCTCCAGCACGTGCAGGTTCAGCTTCAGTGTTGACACTTGCTCTTTGGAGGGCTCAGCTGTGCCTGGAAAGGAGGGAAGAAGGCTGAGAGGAATCATGGAGCGTTTGATATTTTGATGTGCAGTGTGTTGCTCTGCAACTTCTGCTCTTCTAAAGCTGAAGGTCACCTTAGATTCAGGCTTGCTTTAGATTTGGGTCAATACAGGAATTGTCTCATCTTTCCTGAGAGCATTGGTGGTTACATTAACCAGCTGGGGTTTTGTCTAAGAGGCTGCATTTTGCTACAAGCCCCAGCTTATGCCGCAGAGATATTGAGCCTGGTTTTAAAGCCGCAGGAGTGATGGCTACACAGAAACTTGTTGCATTTGGGCTCTGGTACCACAGTCAGTGTGCTGATGCCTGCCTGAGACCCATGCAGCATTGTCTTTTCAACAAAGAAGAGAGTGCTTGTGAGTTTGTGCAAGGCAAGTAGGCTGGCTGTGGGTCCTGCTAGCCTTTGCTGTGGCCAGGTAGGTTACTTTGGTGTTTAAGATAAAGTGAAATAGAGAAGGTGGAGCAGGTTTAAGGCTGCAAACTATTGTGGTTTAAAATCACCCCAACAGCAAAGATAGCTGTACACAAGACCTGGGCTTCAAGAATTACTATTTTTAGTAGTTTTAATATTATTAGCTTTTCAGAAAATAAGTGCCTGAGCTGCCTCCTGGTAGCTTCTACCACCAATGTGTTTGAACCAGAGATTATTTCAGTCTTTTAGCAGGAGGGAAAAAAAAATCTAATTAATTTTACCTGTCAGCAAGCCAACTGTTAATTCATTATCCACTGAGAAGCTTTTGATTAACTAAAATTTCTCCTTTATTAAGCAAATGAGAGCCATTTCAACAGCACATGAGGCATTTATAAAGCCACTGTTAGAAGTAGCTTACTGAATGATTTTACAATAAGAAGTTGATTTGCTGGGGGATGAAGACCATTTCAGTTTCATTGGGCATAGACAAAGGTGTAGCATCACAATGTACAGTGAAGTTAAACAGTTGCACTGCTCAGGCTGCTCCTAATTATTTGTTTCCTGTATGAAGAATCTGCTTCTTGTACATTAACACTCAGGAATGCTAAAATATGAGTTAAGAGTAAATAAGCTGAACTGCTTTTGGTCACTGTGCCAGTTCTCTCAATAAGAGTTGACCTTAACTCTATTAAACAGAAATTATTTTCAAAGTGATATAAATGAAGCAGAGTGGTAGAGACAGCAAGCTATTAGATTGCAAATTGTTATGTATGAGGGATCTGCAGTAATTGCCAATGATTCTTAATATATAGCAATGTGAAGTCAGTAAGCTGGAGTGGTGCAAAGGCAGAAAGCACACATCAATGCTTGTGTAAGAGCTGGCATGTAATAGCATGTTACCCCAAAGCTTGTAGTCCCAGCACTAAATCACTCTAAGCCCTTTTTAATTCTCTATGAGAGCATCTGCAAAAGAATTTAATGAAGTTTACCTGTACCACCTTAAAAAAGGTATCAGGATTAACTCTGCTTACTGCTGTGCATGCCAGGCTGTGGTATGTGAGCGGGATTCTGGAAGCAGTCAAGGGACAGCTGAAATCTGTTCTGCCAGTTGCCTTATGGATGTACTGCAGTGCAGTGAACTCAGGGCCCCTTTGGGAAGGGAATTGGAGATGTGACCGAGTGGAGAGTGCCCTCCAGGTGAAGAAATGTCACCAAGAAATGCCTCTGCTGTTGAACCTCCTGTGAGAGAGCTGGGGACTGCCAGCGCTGGTGCAAGATGGCAGCTTGTAGTGCTTGTCAGGGTGCAAATTCCCAACACCAAAATCAGGCTCCAAATGTCTCCATTTCACACCTCATTGCAGTGGAAGGTGCCACCATGTCCAGCTCTGGATCTAATCTGTCAGTGCCGACCTATCTCATGTATTTCATTTTCTGTGAGTAATGAGATGGGCCTGGGAAACTTGTCTGAATCTCTCACTGACTCCTTGGCATTCTTCCTGCTTTCCTGGTTTCATCTGGCATTTCTGTGCTTGCTCATAATGAGCATTCACAGAACAACAATAAAGGGGAAATTTGGTGAAGAATAAAGGTAAATGTATTGAGGGTAGCCAGCGCAGGGAACGCTGCTGTGTGCTGTGCCTATCATGCTGCCAGTAACGCCGCCACGGAAATAGCAATTTAGGGTTTGCATTCAGCATCTGCATTTCTTCTCTGTTCCTCCGCAATCAGACCAACAGCCACTGCAGAGACCATCAGTGACAACAATTACATTATGACCTTTTAAAGCTTACTTTCAGAGTAAAGATTTTTGTCCCATATTACCGATAGCTGCTGACTGAGTTTCATACAATCCTCCCAGCGCATTGGAACTGCAGGGTTTGTGATTTCCATGCTTTAGTGGATCAAGTGTCTTGGCTATGTGGGAGACAAACTATTGTAATGGGATCTTTGTCATGTGGTGAATTCAGGTTTCCTAGTGAGATGTCCTATGTTTGCTGTGCACTTCTGCTGCCTGGGTCTTGCGAGTAACATTACCCTGCTGTAGAGCATATCTGTGTCAAGGGTGTAGTCAGAGACAGTTTTCAAGAGCTGCTCAAAGCTTTGTGCTGATGAAACTCCAATTTAGTTTTCTCTCCAGCCAATCCATCAGAAAAGAGGTGCATTAATCCTGTGGTTCAGCTCTCTGTGTCATGCCTGTCTCCGACAGCTTCATACTGCATGTGGCCCACCAGAAGTTTCATGTGGTGGAGGGAGAGGACAGCTGTGAAAGGCATGACACAGTGACCTGTTCCACTAAGGAAAGATATTCTTGTGCATAATGTGACCATTCATGTGCCCAGCTTTGTCATGCAGTGTGTTAGTTAACTTGTGGCACATACATACGTCAGACTCGAAATAAAAGCAGAATTGGTTCATCAGCTCTGTATAAACCAAACAATTTCAGCATCCCACTGTGGAAGGGGCACTGCCTATAGAGACTGAATTGAGATGTAGATGTGTGTCTTACAAGTTTCCTGCATTGTATAATAGGGAACACCTGCATTTATACAATTCTAATAAACAAATTACTTACAACAAAAGATGCCACAACAATGGCTGGACCTGGGCAAGTCCCGCCAACCTGTGAAGCACGTGTTAAGGCAGGCCTTGGACAGTGCCTGGGACATTTTATGGCTACTGAAGAAGAAAAATGGGTACTGGCTCTTTCAGCAATGTGTTTCCTTTCAGGGCTGTGGTAGGTTTAGGCCCACCACAAGGGCTCACAGCTTAAAGAACCTGTCTGCTGACATGTGCACATACACATGTGTGCATCCATGTACCTGCCTTCGCAGGTGTGCACACGTGTACACTGTCACCCTTCCCTCCCACCCCAGTCATCTCTCCTTTGGGGACAGAGCAAAACTGGGGAATGGAGGAGTGGTCATTCCTGGTGCACAAGCTGGGGGCAGGATGCCTTTGCTTTTGCTGTGTGCTGAGCCACAGGGTAAGGAAGCCCTCTGTGACAATGGGCAGCCAAAGGCACTTGGAAAGGATGCTGTGGTCATGCTAATACCTTGAGGAACCAGGAAATCTGCAAAACTTGGGTTTGTTACTTTAGATTTTGCCCCCCCTTGATGCAAGCTGAGAGGCTGGCTATGACTGAGCTACAAAGTCAGTGCAGGGTGACGTGGAGTGCTCAGCGCCACAAAAGCTTCTCTGAACCCTCAGCCTGCTGTTCATCTTTTTGGATGAAAATGCCCCTGTTTAGCTGAGGGTTGCTGGCAGTTTGTTTGTCCTCTGAAGCAGTTAGCACACCGCACCTCTGCCAAATCAGCACTTCTAGGAGCCTAGTGGGAATGTGCTTTTTCACCTGCTTACTTCTTGGTCTTGGTTGGTGGAACAGATGACACTTTGCCAAACACGCCAGCGGTTTGTGGACTGAGGACTTGTTGGCTGGGTTCTGGATGAGACTCCTGAGCTAAACCACGCGGTCGCTAATAGTAACAGCTCCTCTTCACTGCGAGTTCTGCTCCCAGCCTCAGGAGAATGGCTCTGTACTAACAACCTGAAAGAGAAAGCCTTTACAGCCTGTTTACTCTTGGTTTGCCAAACTCACCAGTCCCCCCAGATGATATGAACACGCCTACAGTGAAATTTCTGCATTAAACAGAGGACCAAATATTTTTCCACACCTCCGCTTGATAGAACCCTGTATAAACAAGCTGAGAACTCTCAGCTCTTAAATTCTCTAATGCAAGAAGCTTCTGTTGCTTTCTGAAACGGGGAAATTTGGCTCTGGCCATTAGATAGAACAATTTTAATGCTTTTATAGTACAGTTCTGGCATCCACCCTTTCCACGTATTGTCTAAAAGAGCATTAACTAGCTGCATGGGAGTTATGAAACTAGTCAGCTAACATTCAAAGCAAACATTTTAGCAGCACACCCCCACAGTTTTCAGAGGCTGAACTTTTGTTTCAGCTGTGATGTTATACAATCCTATTTCCATGGCAAACTTACAGATCCCCACTTGTCAAAATTCATGGTTTATTTAGCAAAACTGTCGAGGCACATATGTGCCATATGCATTCTTCCATTCTCTACAGCTTTGTAAAACAGCAATTTCCTCCTGCAATTAAGTCTCTTGCTTGGACTTCAATAGATGTATTTGGCATGGAAAGGGAGTCTGGCTTGGATTCCTATCACTAAAAAGAGCACTGGTCAAAACCCCCAACATGTTCTCCTACTGTTTCACCTTCTATCACAGCCTTTCAAACATCCTCTGCTTTATTTGACATTTCTTTCCCCATCTCGTTATTTGTCCAGTTTTCAGGAGGTGCTCTTGCCCTGAAGGAAACTGTACCTGATACTTGAACACACCTTCATATCTAATATTTTGAGCTCTGTCTACCCCTGAGTCTCAAAGGTCTGTGTCTGCTAAGCGTCATAACATCTTCATACAACCCAGGGTAAACACATGGGCAGTCTGAGGACAAAGCAGATGCCTGCTTTTCCCTGCACAGAGATGTGGTAGGCAGGAAGGTCTGGAGTGATGGCAAATAGCAACGAACAATGGAAATTCGTGTGCCGAAGCCTTCGACTCCAGTTCCTTATGAGCTGGGAATCTGCTCAAAGCATAGGAAACTTCATGGGGCACTGATTTCTATTTGTGAGGAAAAAATAATTAAAAGGAAAAAAAAAAAAAGGCCCTTTTTTTTCAGTGTGGAGAAAAATCTTCCTCCTGCATGGTTGTACTCTTCTCTCTTTTTCCTCATCTCCAGCCAACACCCCTAGATTTTGTTGCCTAGTCCCAGCATAGATGCATCCCACCCCAGCCCCAGCACTCCTACCTCTGCTCCAAGCTGACTGCCACGCTGGTGTCCCCCTCAACGCTGTGCTCCCATCCATGTCCCTTGAATTCTCCCACTCAGCTCTCTCAGCTCCTGACCTAATACCATCTTGGTAACTCTCTTCCATGCTCTTCACATTCTTCAGCATTAATTATATTTCTAACCACCTCTGCCCTCCAGGCTCAAATGTGTCTTGCTTCCTTTTCACACCATGCCCTAAGACAAGCTGGTGTTGCCAAAAGATGGCAAATACAGGCAGAGTTTCCCACCCCAGCTCCTGTATCAGTGGCACAGGGCAACATGGTGCCATGGATCCCCTTGAAGTTGTCCAGTGCAAACAGAGACTAGCCTCTAACAGGAGAATGTGTATTTTTGTAGAGGATGATGTAGAACTGTTTATCTGGAGGATTATTATCAGACCTGACTGTAACAAGTGAGCCCAAGCAAAAACCTAGCAAAAAAGCAAGGTGTAGACCTCAGGAGCCCCAGCTCTAACTGAGTAGAATGTCATTAACAATGAGCAGTGAGCTGTTTCTCCCTTGGCTGATTATTCCTCCACCCCCAACATTAACACAATGCATGCTATCAAGCCATGACTTAACTATCAGCAGCTCAAAGCACAGCCACAGCAGAGTCAAGATGAATTTTGATGCCTGAAGAATAGAAGCAAAATCCCTTTCTCACCCTTGCCCATGTGGTGGGGAAGCAGCTGTGCACTGTGGAGAAGCCATTCATTTTGGAAAAGGAAGGGGAGAGAGGAGTAACATGAGGAGGAGGCTGTGCCTGGATTGCAGGAGGGATCACTGGGCCAGAGCTGGAGGAGGGCAGCTGGCAGCTTGCATGGGGATGCATATGTCATTTTAATTTTCACCCAACAAATCACCACAGCACAGCCACCTTCTTCCCTGCACCACAACAAGCCCCACTCAGTCCTTGCCCTTTCCAATTTTATAGAATAGAACAGACCAGGTTGGAAGAGCCCTTCGAGATCATTGAGTCCAACCTATCATCCAACACCATCTAATCAACTAAACCATGGCACCAAGCACCCCATCCAGTCTCCTCCTAAACACCTCCAGTGATGGTGACTCCACCACCTCCCTGGGCAGCACATTCCAATGGCCAATCACTCTCTAAGAAGAATTTCTTCCTAACCTCCAGCCTAAACCTCCCTTGGCACAGCTTGAGACTGTGTCCTCTTGTTCTGGTGCTGGTTGCCTGGGAGAAGAGACCAACCCCCACCTGGCTACAACCTCCCTTCAGGTAGTTGCAGAGAGCCAAGAGACACAAGAGGGACAGCTGGGATGGGAAGAGAGGGGCTGGCAGGGAGCCCTGGCCAACTGGACTTTCCTCTTTTTCTTGTCTTTTTTTAAAGAGAAACTATTATCTAGCTATGGTGAGGGTGTGCAGAAAACATGCTAGGAGAGAAGCCCCAGGAGGAGAGTTTGAAGCCCTAGTCACTCAGTCCATATTATTGCATATAAACATCTCACTCACATATTGAAGCAATGAGTGACTGAGTAGCACCACACTGCCAGCTCAGAGAGTATTGAGATTAGGCTCCTGGACCTAGGAAGCGAGGGAGGAGGTGCTCAATTTGCTGGGCTGATGTAGAGGAAAATGAAGAGACCTATCTGAATTAGACAGACTGCAGCTTTTTGCTGCACCACAGATAACAATCAAGGTAGGTTATATTTTAAAGTAGTCTGTTTTAGGACCAGCAGTTCTTCGTGTGGTGTCTTTAAACCTTCCATATGCCATTAGTATACACAGTGACCTTCAAGCAGCCTAAGTTTTGCATCCTTTTCAAGGCTTAAATTGTTTTCCCCTAGTTTGCTTGGTTCATTTTGGTTTTGGAGAGAGAGGCGTGAAGGAAAAGAACCAAATGTTAGTAAGATTATTTGGAAGTGAATGAAATGTACAGTTGTGAAGGTCACTTGTGACAGAAAGGCTTCCTGAAAGGGCAAACTTTTACAGCATTTCAGTAATTTGCCTTTTCTTTGAGGCTGTTAATAACCCTTTCCTTCAGCTGAAATTTCTCTGTCCCCACTCTTTCCTGTAAAACTGTACAAGGTAAGTGTAGCTGTTGTGGTAGTGGCTAGATGAAATCTCTCATTTGACACAGCTGAAGCTTGATCCACTTACTAGTAATAAATACTGAAGGATAAGCAGAAGGTAAGTTGGATAGAAACCAGAGGTATTTGCCAAGTGAAGTTCCTTGGTTTGTCCCAGAATAAATCAAAGGGCCTTCTGAGATGGCTGTCAGAGGTTCAGAATTAGACATAGCCTTTTAGTGAAATCAGCATAGATTTTCTAATAGATTTCCCCTTGCCTTAGAAGGTATGACAGCAGCACTGAGGACACAGTCGGTAACAATAGTCCCATTCTTCCATCACCTCTCTCTAGGGGAACAGGCATATTTATTATTCCATTTCCACCAGTGCCAGCATCCTCATTCCTCATACCTCATCCTCCTCCTTTGTTTCTAGCATTATATGTCACCTAGAGAAGTGTATAGCTTGAACAATGTTTCATCTCTGTCTAGGTTTTCTGCTCTGCCTGCCTAGTTTTAGATGACCAGAAACTTAAAGCTACATTAATACCTCACAGGGCTTAGACAGAGATTGCTTGAATTATTCATACAAAAACACTGTCTAATTCATTCTTGATTTAATTTATTCCTCCTCTTGCTAAATGTAGGAAAAATGCATGTATTCTATAACCAGTCTTAATAAGTAGCTCAAGCTACCCCCTCTGATTGTGATTGCTTGAACATCAGACATTTTTCCTTGGGAATTAGTAATAGGTTACATGCACTTGTCCTGAGCCTTCATTACTCTGCCCTACACATATGACAAAGGGCTACATGCAGATAGAACGGCTTTATTCCCTGTTGGTTCATGCACATGTGTGAATCCAGTGCCTGGAAGGATGCTCCAAATTTATGAGCAGTCTGTTCATCCATTCTATCAAATGCAGCACTTTTCTACCAATGCCATAGCCTGAAAACAGAATTGTCTCCTCTGCCTCTTTTCTTAGTCTTTTGTACACACAGCCACCACAGCAGTTACTTCACTCACAAAATCCTCTCTCCAGATAAAGCATTGCTCCTTCCCACTTACATTTATTTAGTTTATTCCTGTCACATGGAGAATAACTGGAAATGCATGCACTGAAATGTGTATGAGGGCCAGGTTTAATAGTCCCATCTATGTCAAAGTTCCTGTGAGTGACCACCCTCCTGCACAGCAGAGATTGGCAAACTTGCCAGAGCATTATGCCAAGTTTTCAGTTTCTTTACTGAAAGAGCCATTATACCTACAGGTTATCAAAACACCTCCAATCACTGTGTTAGCCATGAAAGTCTTCCCTTCCTGAAGTACTTGCTATTTACATACCCAAGGCCAGGAGAGAGGACACAGCCTGAAGTCTGAGAGGTGAAAACAGATTTGCTACACAATTGAATACATACCCAAGTAATGACTGAATACATGGTGAACTGGGATTGTTTACTCCAGAGAAGGGGTGGTTGAGGGGAGACATCATTGCTCTCTACAGCTGCTGGAGAGGAGGTTGAAGTGAAGTGGGCATCTGTCTCTTCTCTTTACTATCAGGACACAGGACAAGAGAAAATGGCCTGAAATTGTGCCAGGGGAGATTTAGGTTGGATATTAGGAAAGGTTTCTTTACTGAAAGAGTGGTCAGGCATTGGAACAGGATGCCAGGGGAGGTGGTGGAGTCACCATTCATGGAGATGTTCAAGAGATGTGTGGACATGGCACTTAGGGAAATGGTTTAATGGCCATGGTGGTGTTAAGTAGATGGTTGGACTCACTGATCTTAGAGGTCTTTTCCAACCAAAGCAATCCTATGATTCTCTGAAGGCAGTTAACCTGAACAAGAAATATTTGCCTTATTCCTTTTTTCCCCCCTTTTCTTAAAGTAGACATTTATTTGTGTTAGAAGGACACAAGCACATAGGTAAAGTAACCAAGAAAACGATGCAACAATGGAAATTACATGTTGGCATCCACAAAATTGTGAAAGTAAAAGTCTCAGGATGCTGAGCCAAACATAGATAACAGAGTTCATAGTTACCAACAGTTACCACAGGTAGCTTATGATATATATTTATTTAACTAGTATATATGTAGCAGCAACACCACTTACAACAGGTTAAAGTAACTAAAGTAATGCTGAATGTGTAGACATTTAGTATTATCATCCCCATGTGCACCTGCAAACAACTAGCTTAAGATTTACGGGTGTTAACTACATGAATGTAGCAGAAATCATTGTTTGATACTCTTTTGTTTTCATAGATACATGGGCTTTTTACAGGGTATTTTGGGTGGTTTTTTTCCCCCCTACAGCTTAAACATGTGTTTTCCCAGAAAGCTTTTTGGAAAAATGGGTTTCCTTTGGCTGCTGTGGATACAAAAAATGCTTCAGTGCCTCTTGGGAGTTTTTTGTGTTCTCCAAGGTAACAAAGTCAGAGGAAGGAGTTAAAAATCAGAGGTGTCACAAGAGGAAATAGATTTGAGAGTCCTTCTACTGGAACATAGTATCATCCCAGTGGAAGTCATTAGACTTTTTTTCTCCATATATATAATGAAGGACTACTGTGGCTCATTCCTGAATTCTAAAAACCTTTCAGAGCCATGGTCAGGGACATCATAAAACCCAACAGCTCAGGATATTGTTCCAAACTGTAATTCCTTAGCAAGGAGATTATACAGGTCAGCTGCTGAGTAAACCCTGTTTATGCTCATTGAACTTCAGGTCAAATGTATTCCCAGGAAATTAATTTTCACTGGAAATTCAAGTGCTGGTGAACAAAACCCCGAAGCAGTTATGACCTACCTATCACACCTGCATAAAGTAAATGTGTCTCTTTGCTGCTGGTGGTTTAAAATATTAGTGACCAGAAATCAGCAGAGATAAATCAGCAAAATATTTTCCACAAATTTCTGGTCAAAGTACCTGCTGTACCTTTCTTTTTCTCAGCTCTTCTGATGGAAAATGACACCATGTCAATCTTTTCCACATAAGTGCATTATTGTACTACTGTCTTGCTAGAAATTAGGAAACTTATTCAAAGACTGTTGTCAAACATTGTCCTTTCCAGCCCTTAGTCTCCACTTTTCAAAGTATCTATTTATTCTGATGTGATTTCAGCCTCTTGAAAATTTTAATTTATTTATTTAAAAATATTGTAATTTGTATCCTTTCCTCCCACCCAGCTGGCCTAATCCTAGCTAAGTAACTGGAAGAACAATGGGCAAAAGGCTGCGTGTGAACTGCGGGATTGTATCCCCTCCCTACATCCTGCCGTAGCTTAGCCTTGTCCTCGTGTGCAGCTCAGTGTGAAAGGTAGGTATCGCCCCTGAGGGTCAGGTGTCAGGTCAGGCTGGGAGTGCTGCAGAGGTATCACAGGATGATGACATTTTGCTCATTTCTGTGACCTTTGCAAAGTTAATTCAATGCTGTATGCCTCAGTTTCTTCATCGGTAGCAAGTGCACGGTTACCGACCTCATAGGTTTGCTGCATCATAGTTCATCGATAACTGAAAAGCACATTGTGCTCCCCAGACAGAAAATAGAGATGATTTAGAAGATTTAATTGAAATAGTCAGAGAATCTTTTAGAGGTTTTAAATCCTCTCCTCCATCCATTAGGAACATCTACTCCAGCCCGCACAGAGCGGTCCCTAAAGCAGCGCTCTCTTCTCATGAAAACCACAAGTTTAAGTACCTCGATTAGATACTGTGTTCAGAAAACATCGAGAGTGAAATCCTATCTCTGCCAAAGAGAGTGACTAGGGTTTTGTTTCCAATAGAGACTTAGAGTCTCCAGACAATAGAATGGTGCTTATACCCTTTGGGATCATATTCCAATGGCTTATGGCCCTTCCATCTAAAAATGTTTCGCTTGGAGATGGCATTTCCCAGAGGAGTCTGCCCATCACGAGATTTGTTTTGGGCCATCTCTTCTGCCTTGTAACTGAACATTAAATGTATTCAGAAATACTTTTAGTAACGTCTTGTGGCTGCTGATCTGGGTGAAAAACAATTACAGGACTATTTTATAGTAGCCATTATAGCATATTGCCTTTCCAAACATCTTGGTTTATACACAGGAAAGAGCTCAAAGCAATTAAAAAAAGGGACTATTCTCGTTCAAAGAACTGTTGAAGTGTTTTTCAAAGGCTGATACTGAGAAAGTAAAGGCAATGGAAAAGTGGGGGAAAAAAACAAAATTTATTAGGGGATATATATATATATATATGCCTTCTGTGCAGTTCTTAAGTAGATGAAAATAGATGCAAGTGTTTCACTCTTATTAAAAGAAAACCAAGTCTGGATGCAAGCTTTTGCTTCCAGTAAGGTAATACTGACTTCACTCCAGGAAGCACTATAGAAATGTAATTTTTTTTCCCCTTCCAAACAATTGTATGCAATTTCATCTACAAGGGATGTGGATATGGGGGAAGGAAAGAAACCTTCGGACATTATTGCTTTAATCTCCTCAAACGATTCTGGATTTCAGTGGCAACAGGTGATTGACATTACAATGTTTCAGTTAAATGTGTGGTTATGCTGAGAGAAGTCCAGTCAGCCATGGCTGTGTTGCTGTGGTGAGCAGAGCTTCAGCGAATCTTTTTCCCCATTAACAAGCTGAGCTAATACAACCTGTGTCTCCACACAGGAAATGTGAATTTGCAACAACATGGCACTAAAATCTACTTCAAGCCACAGAAATTTTACCACAGCTAGTCTGAATGCACATGGGGAAAAACTGTTCCTGCACCTTCAAGATCTCTTTCTTGAAATAGGTCCAGACTTCCTGGACCCCTTTTGTTTTTAAGGGCTGTTTCCCAAGGTACCTTCTGAATTAGTTCCTTAAATAAGCCAAAGTCTGCTGCACCAAGGCTTCCAGTGCCTCTTGTTTGTTACCCATACTGCGTGCGTTAGTGTACATGCAGCTGGGCTGCTGGTTTCATCCCTGACTCCTGCTTACCACCCTCAGATTCCTGTCTGGAGAGACTGGTTTCAACCTCTTTGTCCTTCAAATCTAGTTTAAAGTCCTGTCAGTGAGCACTGCTAATTCCCTTCCTAAAACCCTTTTCCCCCTGTGGGACAAGCTATTCCTATCTGTTGCCAACTCACATGCCAAGATCTTTCTCTCCCTCTGGGACAGATGTATTCCATCTGTTACTGGCAGACCTGGTGCTATAGAAAGTTCCCCAAGATCAAAACCCCCAAAATCCTGCTGGTGGCATGAACAGAAGATGGATCATTCTTGTGGAGGAAGCTCAAGGCAATGCAGAAAGGAAGTTGCTCATGCTGCCTCAACAGGAGACCTCATCTACTCCCTCTTCCTGCCTGCATCCCTGAGGTGTTCTCAGCCCAAACTGTCAAAGTCATCTTTTATAGCTCAGTCCAGCTGTTCCAGCTGGTGTGGCCTCACAATTGATGATTTTCATTTAATGGAGGCTAGCAAATGGTAAATTTCAGGTTACAGTCATGTACCTGAGTCTCGTAATCAATGAAAGTAGCGTGGACAATTTAGTTCAGCAAACCCTAAAACATGCTTGATTCAGATGGATTTTGCTGCTGTATTTTAAATCATCTAACATAAAATGCACTTCTTGTGTCTAACTGCATGTCTCAGCCCCTTTGAATCCAGCAGTAGGTCTCAAGAAAGTTTTGCTGATGCTGTGATTTCGAAGCTGAGCGTGACTCTACCTCCTGCCCCAATTATCAGCCAGTTTCTTTAATAATTCAAAATCCTTGCTAAAATCCTGACCTTAGAGAGTAATAAAAATGATCCTTTCTAGCCTTTCCAAGTCAGGCCGATTAAACACAGATTTGGCACCAGCAACCTGAGAAACTTCAGTAACGTTATTCATTTAGCTAACAGTTACCTCCCCTGCTGACGCACTCCCAATTAATGCCAAGAAAGGCATCTGATCTGGTGGAAGGGGACCGCTTGTTCCGTGCTCTCTATTACCTTGGACTCAGTCCCAATTTAATGATAACATCACAGTGTTTTACTTGAGAGTTTTAATTATCTGATGGCATTGGGCAGCAGCCTGTCCAGCTCACAAGCTCTTCCGAGGCCTCGGCTGACGGCAGGTGTTTCGGAGGAGCGTGTTTGTCCGCTCCGCTGAGAGCACCTACGGGAAGACAGGCTTCTTCAGTATGGCAGCAGGTGATTAATTTATGCCCTGCAGCAGGAAGATACCCAAGCTGAAGTGTTTTATAATTACAGCTGATGGTCTTACTCGTATCAGCGTGTCAGCTTTTCCAGACCATGGCTCTTCTGCAACCAAGCAGCACCAGCTTAGTTTCAGTCTGCCTGCAAGCCTCTCTGGTTCAAGTGATGCATCCATACACAAGGCAGCAGATTTAAAATTAGGTTTTTGTTACGCTAGTGTTTATGGATTCCAGCTGAATCACTGCAAACTGAATTTAAACCAGTTTACTAGAGTTCATACCTAAAATTAGTGGGAGTGTGCTGAACCGGTTTAGAAGTTCTCTGCAAGGGTGGTGCTGGCTGAGTGTGTCGTGCTCTGAGGCCACCGGGGAGGAGAGCCATGCTAGGGGTGAGGGGACACCTCTGACCACCTCTATCCAGCTACCTGTTGCTGCCAGCAGATCCCAAGGAGCAGATGTCATATGGGGGTGGCTGCAGGAGGAGGAAAGGGGGTCCCAGGGGGAGTTGACACAGGTGGGTTCTCACCAGAGAGAAGGGCCAAGGCAGAGGCTGTGGGCCATGTGGAGGCTCCCACATGGCAGTGATGGCTGGAGGTTTCTGACTCCTGGCAATGGCAGGGGGGTGCCCTGCCATCTACAGACCTTCAAGGAGGGTGGGTGCCCTGCAGCAGGTAGGAGCAGAAAGCTATGCCCAAGGAGGCATCCCAGACCCATGGCCACACCAAGAGGAAGCAGAGGGAGATGGCAGGGGGAGACCTCCCCTCCCCACATCTCCCAGTCTAGCCTACTGCCCAGTGCTTGGGCAGGCTTAGAGACTATTGCCCCACACAGACACGATCAGGAAGTCCTTATGTTTTTTCCTGAGTCCTGCTAGTGAGGGGAAGGGGATTTAGCTGTTGCCATGGACAGCTTTGGCTTTTATGAACAAAGGACCCCCTTTGAGAACTGACAGTGGCTTTGGAGACACCTAACTGCCACCTCTTAGTACCTACAAGGAGATCATGCAGAGGATGGAGTCAGGCAGCATTGCAGAGCAGGAGGGCAAGAGACAAAAGGCACAGGTTGAAATGACAACATTTCAGGTTGGGTATGGGCAGAAAGTGTCTCTCTGTGAGAGGCAGTGGAGCAGATCACCCTGAGAGGTTATGCCATTTCCATGCTTGGAAAGTTTCAAGTCCCAACTAGCCCAACTAGCCCAAGCCCAGTCTGCCCCAGGAGCTAGCCCTGTTTTGGACTGGGAGATGAGCTGAAATGATACTATCATCCTATGATAATCACTAAGTGTTTTTAAACAGAGACAACTTTGTTGTACTCTGCCCTTAGTTTGATAAAGTCTTGGCAGAAGAGCCAAGATCTACTGTCCTTTTCTAATCAGATATTGCTTGTGCTAAGATTTAAGGGAATACTGTGCTTTAAACATGAGCCTTAGTATGCTCTACTAAAATACTGAATTTGGTATATACTCTATTTGTAGTCATATGTTGTATGTAAAAGAGCAGACATCTTTCTTTCCCAACTTTTATTTACATAGCTGTTTTCTTCTCTTCCCCCCGCCAGTAAATTAGTCACTAATATCATCATCTTTAACATCCATATGCTCACCCACACCATCTTTCATATGAGTATGAGATAAAGATTAGTATTTGCTGAACTGGGGTACAATTAAGCATTCTGAATTCAAATTATTTCAATTGATTACAGCAAGGGATCACATAGTCTCCTACAATTCAGTGAGAGAACTTTTTCATTCATTTGAAGTGTTTCAGAATTGTTTACACTTGTCTTTCAATTTAACTTTGCTAAGAGGGCTTGCTTACATCAAACCAGTAATACACTCCACTGAAACAAAATAGTTTGGTTTGGTTTGGTTTGGTTTGTTCCCCCCCCCTTCTCTTATGGCCATATTGGCAAGTTTCACAGTTGAGCAGTATGACAAATACCATATGTTCACCTTCGGGCCACTGTGTTATTTGCTGGTAAGTGCATTTCCTGCTGCTGTAGTTGCTCTGTGAAATTAAGAGTGACTGTGACACTTCTCCTTTATTACCTTATGTCATCCCAAATATATAGGCGAATTTCTAGAGTCAGTGCTCCATGAAATGGATAAAAATGTGTGTAGATTCATATTTGGGGTTGGTAAAACACAAGCAACATTTGAGTTCTCCACATAAATGAAAAACATTCCAACTGGAAAGTTGCCTGCAAAAAAATCCAATACCTTTCTGCCTCCATTCATTTATTTCAGCCCATATTGTTTACAAATCTAATGAAATGCTAGAATGGAGCTCCATTTCAGTATGAAATGACTCAAGGGAATGGGGTAAATGTCCAGCTCCATGAACAAGATATGACAAAGCTATTGAGCACATCCTTTGATTAGTTCATCTAGTGGCTTGTAACTTTGCTTTTGAATAAACAGAGGTTGTCAGACTGATGCAGCAGAGGAGTTTGATGTGAATATTCATGCAAACATGCCTGTCCTCACTACAGCACAATCTGATGGGGATTTTTCTCTGCATTGCTCTGATTAATTGACCTTCTTGATTAGTTTTTGACCATTTCTGTTTAAAGTTTCCAAGAAAGAGGGCATGAAAGAACAAGTCACCAAATCTTTGTTCTCCATAGAACAGAATAGCTACCAGCAGGAGATGGGAGTTCAACAGAAAAGCAGATCTGAGTCCCGGTTCTCTCAGGATCACTGAAGAAAGGCTGACTATGTACAAGATTGCAGCATTCAAGGGATGTTTGCTGTTATTCATCTATTCATCTCTCAACAAATTTGTGCAGACCAGCCAGAATAAACTTTTCCTAACTACTAGGCTAGTCCTGGGCCAGAGTTTCATTTCTTGCTCCACTGCTTGTAGAGAAGCTTTTGCTGGTCCAGAGAATTAGCTTCCTATTCTCTTCTGATTGAGACATCTTCCTCAGTGCTTTAGGCTGACTCTTTCTCCTCATGCTTACACCCTCCACCAGCTGCAGCAACCCACTGGGGGTCCTCACCTGCAGATATGAAGCAGCTCTCTAGTTGGCAGCTGTACTGGAAGTCTACAAAATCAGGGACTGATCCAGATTTGCTTATTTATGTGTCTAAGAGTGCCTCAGTCTCAACAGGAATACCTGGGCACCTGATTCTGTTGCCAGACTCAGAAGGAATTTGCAGTGCTTGCCTAATGCATTTGCTTGCTTAAAAACATAGAATCATAGAATTGTTAAGGTTGGAAGGGACCGCAAGGATCATCCAGTTCCAACCCCCCTGCCATGGGCAGGGACCCCTCACACTAGATCAGGTTGCCCAGAGACACATGCCTGAAGCATCAGAAGTGCTTACCCAGAGTAGGAAAACTGATGTTCAGTTCCTCTTTTACCTCTGTCTGCCCATCTCACCAAGCTTGATTTTTAAGACTGAGTACCCTCAAAGCTGCATCTTTCGGGAAAGGATCTGGATGACAGCCTGAATATTGTTGTAAGATGAGGATATTCTCAGTTGTCAAGGAAAGTGACTAGCATCGAAGTGTATAGAAATGGAGAAAGTTAGTAAGGGCTTGTCTGCATACAATGCTCTCCACTGAGAACATGTGCTAATTTTACTGTGTGGTGGTGTCAAAATCCAAAGACACTGCTTGATTTGTATACTGTGTAACCTTTGGTCTTTCAGTCAAGGGCACAGATCAGGGATTTGGACCTAGGTTTATCCCCTCCCTCTTTCCCAAACATCCCGGTTGGTGTTTGGTTAGGATCATACATTCTCGTGCCTCGTCTCTCTCATCCACGTGACTTCAAAGATGTAAATGAGGTAGATGAAGTCTTCAAATGGGATTATTTTCTCATGTGTATTTTCACATAGAAAACATTGGTAATAGATGTTTTCCAGCTAATAAAGCTGAAACCTTGTGAGACTGAGGTGTCAAAAGAAGAGATGTTAGAACAAGCAGCTTTATTAAACAGTAGCATATTTAGAAGAACACTTGGCTCCTCCAAGTATCATATGGAAACACAAGAACAAAATGATTTGTGTTGTTAACAAAATACACAATGTTATTTTAACAGCAGAACTTTGGGTAGCAAATTTCAGTCCCCTCTCTAACAAAGCTCTGTGGTAACTGTGGAAACTATAAACAACATTTTCTAGTATCAGTATTGAGTAATAAGATGAAAAAAAAAAGATTAAATGAAGTCATTAGAAGCCAATAGGAAGATAAAGATACACAGCACTCCCAGTCAACATAGGTGCTGTAAAAGAAAGTGGTGTTTTCAATCTGCAGGCAATTTATTGTACGTGCCAGCACAGTCTAAAGCAAAATCTGAAATAATTTGAACTTTTAAAAACTCCTTTTGCCAAAATGCCTGAAGTGTAAGGGGCTGTTAAGGAAATTAAGTAATCATGAGGTAAGAAAAGTATGATTATAACTGGCAAACCATAAAAAAAGCAAAGAATCTCAGTAAATACCCAAGTGTCATGCTGTCAAAAGGCCAGCCAAGTGATGACTGCAGAGCTGCACTGTGAATGCTGTCAAATACTTTTCAAATGACAGAAGAGCTCACCTGAAGTGCAATAGACTGTGAAAAACACCTAACAAAGGGACCTAACAAAGCTAGGTAAACTGGCAGCGGGGTGATAGATGGAAGATGGCAACAAAACAGTACCATGGACAGTACTGCTCGTTTTCAAGTGGAAAATAACCCCGGACCACTTGGAGGTGGAAAGGACCTTAAAAGACCAGTTCTTTATCTGCAGTGATGGTTAAAGTGTGACTGGATGTCTAAATGGGGATATAAGTAATCACAAAAATAATACTACATTGTATATGTAACATTCTTTATTACACATGTATAGGATCTTAAGACATACTATGTGGGTGCATGGGTGGGAGTACATAAGCACATCAGAGTCCATATATGTACTGAGATAAAACACTCACTCATCTACAGAGATGAATTTGTAGAAGCAGTAATATTTAATAAGACAGTCCTCTGATTTAGATTTTCTGGGCAGTGTTGTGATGCTATACCTCTGAAGTGCCAATGCTTTGAGTGATCTGCACATGCACACGTGCCCACGGGAGCGTGCACATACAGAATATGCACATAGATAACAAAGGTTTCCCCCTCCCTCACTGTCTTTTATAATAACATTTTACTTGTTTATAGATTTCTTACAGAAATGATTAGAAGCAATTAAAAATTTCCACAGAAATATAAACAGAGTAGACAGGGACCCTGTTCCAGGGAGGAGATGAAGAAAAGTATGAAATAGTTGTGAAATCATGTAGAGAGGAAGGCAATCAGGTGGTGGGAGGAAGGCAAATCAGGTGGTAAGGAGATATTAGATGCAGCAAAAAACTTGAAACACACAGAGGTACTCTCCCATTTAGCACTGAAATACCAACCCATAGAACTTAATGCCATACAACTGCTGAGCCCAGGAGTTTAGTGAGATTCTCCAAGCAGTTAGACAGCTGCATCAGTAACAAAACTATACATCAAATAGAAAGAAATGAATGAGCAGATGCAGAGACAGTGGGGCTAAATGATTTCCTTTAGCAGCAAGGCTTTCTGTGCTGCTGCTTCAGTATTTTGAGGCACATGAAAATATGGGTAACAGTGTTATCTGGCCAGGCAGTGCCACAGATCCCAATTCCTTGTGTTCCTGTAACTAAAGACACTATCAGTAACTTTGATGACTGTGTTTCCACCTTTCTATACCCCAAAAAGCGCTCCTTCAGATTTCAGTAAAACTCAAACCCCATTGATCCAATAAATAGTTTTTCAGTGTCCTGCTGAGCTCTGTAGAGGATGGTCTCTTACACAAGGTAACAGTTATGAATCATGGACAAAATTGAGTGTAGGTAGGCATCCCAATAAACAGGAAAGACACACATTCTTTTGTCACATTGGTTTTGAACACAGTTGTAATTCCTCAAATGTTGGTTGGTTGGAGGGTTTTTGGGTTTTGTTTTGCTTTTCATTTCTGTAGGAAATAGGAAATCCACTCAGGGAAAACTAGAACCAGAGATGAAGTTTAGACACCAAAATCAGTCAGCCTACACATCATGGATCCATAACAAAGCAGGCTGCATTTACTACTGGTCATGGGACTTGCTGGTTTGTCCTTTTCTTCCTCCTCCTGCCCCTACCACCCTAGCTCTACCAGGTGCCTCTGACTCTTCCCAGGCTGCTGCCAGGACCTAGAAGATAAGCCCTGAAGTATCTTAGGCATATTTGTTCACCTTTGGTAGCATGTTCAGCATCTCCCTATATCTGTACTCAAGTTCCCTTTACAAAGGTTGCCCTGATACCTTTGCATCCCAGACCCATAACAATAATTGAGTAAACCCCACGACGATAAAAGGATCTAGTAGCTTCGGGACCAAGTTAGAGCAACCACAAATGCCAATGTATGCAAGGTTGGAGTCAGGACATCCTCATTCCCTCTCTTGTCCTCCAGGACACAACAAGTAGAACTCTGCCTGTGAACAACTCCTAATTATAAGAACTGGAATAGACCAGATCCTAATAATAACCATGTGGTTCATTCATGCAATCTTTAGTTTTCTTTCCTTACTGAAATGAAGCTTCTTTTGCATATGCAGAGTTTAAATTTAAAGGGCTCATGTAGTTCCTGAATTGTAGTTCCCAACATGTTCTGGGGCAGCCTTGGTGCAATCACCTGAGACTGCCCCAGAGGAGGAGCAGGGTAACCTCAGCCAGTGCCTCACATTGATTTCTGTTTTGCTCTTTTTGCCTTATTTATTCTGGGCCTTAGCAATAAAGTCCAAAAACTGAAAAAGATTGCCTGTAAAACTTGTTGCCAAATAGATGAAATCAATCACTCAATGGCAGCTCTGTACAGGTTCATTACAGCACTGAAGTGGGAACCATGTTAATTTGCTCTCCATTTGTGTCAGGACTACTTTATATTCTCTAGGAGATCCTTAACGTTCTGTTATTTCAGCTCTCTGTGTTTGAATATGTATCTTAATACTGCCTTATAATTCTGTTCCTAATCCCAAAAGTGTGCTAATTGATATGCTACTTGCCTTTTTGGTGACTATTTTGGTCAGAAATCAGCAGTAGATCTTTATATTTGCAGAGCAAAAGAGAATTAGAACACTCTCTGCTGCTGTAAAATGATTTTTTCTTGCTTTCTTTTTTTCTCTCTCTCCTTTTCTCCCAGCACCAGCAAGCTCTTGAACGTGGCCCTTGTTGCTCACCATCAGAATAACACATTGCTTACACTGGGATTATTCATCACAGGCTATCACTTCAAATAGTATTTGGAAGGTGAGCCAGGTGATTTTATTTCATGCAGGTGGTCAGAATTCTCCCCCTCACATGAGTAAATATGTTTTCAGGAAAACACTGAATTGTTAATTTCTGGTGTGCAAGCCTCAGAGAGCCTGAGTTGAGCAAGCTAGGTAAGCAGCATGAGACATTGCTCTCCTTCTTACTCTTGGATCAGAATCCATTCCTAAAGGAGCGTGGCTCTGGCAGGCAGACTGCATGTCCGTGGAGAGCTCTCTCGAGTGTTTGACCTTTTTTGTCACCCAGAGGTGACAAACAGTGGTTTTTCAGCCATGCTGGTGTTCATATTTGGGGTTATTAACCCCTGCAGTGGCTGTGCTGGACAGAAGGCATTTACAATGTCATACACCAAAAGGCAAAAAGACTTCTTTTGGATCGTTTATGAATGACAGTGGGCAATTTCTTCCCTCGCAACTTTCCTCCATCTTTCTTAATAGTTGTGCTACTTACTAGTGTATCATAGAATCAATAAGGTTGGAAAAGACCTCAAAGATAATCAAGTCCAACCTCTCACCCAACACCTCATGACTACTAAACCATGGCACCAAGTGCCATGTCCAATCCCCTCTTGAACACCTCCAGGGACGGTGACTCCACCACCTCCCTGGGCAGCACATTCCAATGGCTAACAACTCTGTCAGTGAAGAACTTTCTCCTCACCTCGAGCCTAAACCTCCCCTGGCTCAGCTTGAGACTGTTCTGGGGCTGGTTGCCTGGGAGAAGAGACCAACCCCCTCCTGGCTACAACCTCCCTTCAGGTAGTTGTAGACAGCAATAATATGCTGCACTGAATATTATTTACTCTTTTTGTCTCTCAGGGCAATTTGTAATTCATAGAGGGTTGGGAACAGCTGGAAGGCAAGGCAGTGATCCTGAAATTTGCTGAGACTAAAGTCAATGATGTTTTTATGGTCACCTAAGTTTCCTGGGAGTATTTTGTGTTATGTTAAGTGATTGTTATGCACTGATAAGCATGTTTAATGAGTGTAGCCACTTCCCTCTGATAAACTATGGGAACAAATTTGAATGCTTATTAACATATATAAATACATGAATTAACCACATGTGAACGTTGTAAAGAGTTCTGCAGGGTACAAAAATATCACTTTGGCTTACCCTGCTGTTTGCACCTGGGTTTATCACTTGTCAGGAAGACCAGCCTAAGTGAAATTAGAGAAATTGCTTCTTTCTACCAAGGGAAATGGTATTAATATAAATCCCATTTAAATGCTCATACCTGTGGGCAGTTTCTTTTCTGTCAGGAATAGCACTGAGAAGATATGGAGAGAAATAACTGCACAAATTAGTGTACTAGTGAGAGAAGAGATAAGGAGGGCCCTGTGTGCTAGCAGCAAGCTGAGCCAAGTAGCAGTGTCACCTTGCTTTATTTCAGAAAAGGCTAGAGTCCTGGGGACCAGTGAGCTGCACATGGTCTTTCCAAGGCTACTATTTCCTTAATATAATCTCATTTTTCTATAGCAGCATGCACATTACATTACTGTAACATTTTATTGTTGCCATAACCTGAAGTAAAGGAATATTTTTCTGGGCAAAGGAATATTTTTCTTCTGGGAAGATTCAGCAGGTAAGAGAGTTTTAATCATAACATGCAAAATAAATCAAAAGGAGTAAATTTAAGGAGCAGCTTTTGATCCAGTATAGCTTTTCCCCAGTAGATTTGATCAGATAACTGGTTGAATTAATTGGTACTTGGTGTGGGAAGAGATGCTAAATACTTCTGCCTGTCAATTCATCCAGATATACAGAATCATCTAAAAAAGCACATGCAGTAACTGGTGGCAATGAATTCTGAAACAGCTGACAATTATGAATAATGCAGTAAGGTAAAAAAGATATTGTGGTTGAGAGGTAGTTCACAGGTTGTTCTACCAGCATATTCTTTAAATATAAAGTATTGTTCATAAATGGAACTTTTCATATAAGTTTCACTAAATTAGACAGTAAACTGTGAAGGTAAGCTGACAGGCAGTGCCACACCTGAAACCTTTAAATATAAAAACAACCTGAGGCCTGGAATGAAAGCTCTGATGAAATTACAAGTCTGCAATTGAAAAACAAATATTCTTTCTTTCCTGACTCTATGCACAACAGAAACAGATTTCCACTGATTGGGAAGCAGAGATATTTTAAAGGATGCTCCTGCAAATACTCTCTCATTTGGTACAAACCCAACCAAAGTCCAGTAGGAAGGGATTCAATGACTTCAGTGGACTCCTATGTGGAAATACTTTCACTTTCCCTATCTTAAGCACATAACTTGGTAGTGTAGGTGATTCCAATATTCCCTGATACTTAACCCAATACATTACTCTCTCTTGTTTGGGTGCAGTTTTGCACTGTTTTCCAGAGCTACGATCACCCTGCCATATAAGAGAGGACCTGGTTTCAAACCCAGTCCAAGTGACAGGAACAGAGTCTATGTGTATACTGTGAAGCTGCAGCCTCCTGCAGATCAGAGCTATCACACAGACAGCTGTTTGGAGAAATCCAGACCGGATCTGGGGGCTCAGGGAACAATTAAGCTGTGTGGACAGTCAGTAATCAAGCTTGCACCCTGGCCTTGTTTTATTTAGGACTATAGAGGCACTCAGTGTGATACTTCCAACAAACAGGAACAGCTTGTAAAAGGATAAGAGAAACAGAATGATTTCTGAGTAAATAATCTGATCTAGGGAATGATGTAAACCAGCAGCAGAGGCACTTTCATACAGGGTGAAATCATTAATGTTATGTAAGAGCTGAAAGCATTGTCGAAACGCCGGTGCATTTCTATCAGGACACGGATCATGCTCTTACTGACATTTAGCATCCTTTTACTCCTGAAGCTGAGGCCACTTGAGAAGCTCTAAGTAAATTGTATTTAGTCTGCAATATTTTGATGTTAACTGAACTGAAAAGGGCTCTCCTGATGAGCTCCTTAATGAAAAAAAACATGGACCAAGCTTAAATTTGGAAGGAGTGATTGTAGGTGGCTTTTTGACCTGACTCTGTGTCACAGAGCGAGATCGAAAATGTGACCTAAGGAAAAAGCAAAATGAAGCTGGCTGGGAGTGTTTCTGCTTAATCCACTGGTCTGAAAGGCAGATGCTGCTTTTGGTACTCAAGAGCTGTAACCATGAGCAGTGCAAAGGAGGAGAGTGGTGGTAAGGGGAGCGCCTTTTGGCCCAGCACTTGAGAGTCTGACATAAACTGTAGTTCGCAGATTTTCAGTCTGAGCTTTCTCTCCACAGGTTATTTTCCTGAAAAATAATTAAAGGAGATGTCCTCATAATACAGTTTCTATTTCCTGATACAAAAATCTTCACTGTTCCTGGTCTAAATGGTAAGCATTAGCTACTTAATACCAGCAGATTTCCCATAAAGTATAGTTCTCAAAAGCATGGTAGAGATGCCTCATTACCCAAATGAACTATTTCACAGAGATGGAAAAGCACACGATTGACACAGAGTGTACAGCCAAGGGCAGTACTACCTTGAAAAGCTTTCAAGAAAGTCACATCTAATGTGCACTGTGCAAAGTTCAAGTAACAAATAATGGGCTTCATTAGAAGAATCCAGAGTACACTGATCCATCACTGATGAAGATCCAGCTGAATGCCGGCTAGAATAAATGGTGGTTATTTTGTTTCTTTCCGAGCACCAAAGCATTTTGTCTTCTAGGCCTCAGAGTCTGATCTCCACAACACAGGAGAAAGAAGGTGTTAGCTTAAAAAAGATGTGGTTCATTCCTAGCGCCCAGGAAATCAATGTTGGGTCTTACCCTTCCTTACAACCCCCGCAACAGACCTTTGGCTCCATGCCATGCTTTGTGATATGTAGTGCTGCTCTCTGTCTAACAGGGCATGGCTCGTTGTGCCTTAGCAGAAGAGCTGGGCAGGGAGCTGAATTAGCAAAGGGTGTTTCCTACACAATTATAAATCAATACCCTTTTGATAATGCTGGTCAATATTATTTTTCAAGTGCAGTTTTAATTCCCTCAGCGCATCAGTAACAGTGAATCTTTTGGCTCTTCCATATGTCCTCTAATGTGTTTTTTTTTTGAGACCCTTACATCATGAGCTCATAGAATCATTGAGATTGGAGAAGACCTTTAAGATCATAAATTCCAACCAGGTCTGAGTGCCAAGGATGCTTTTTGTTGAAATCCTTTCTGCATATATCTGAGTGAAAGCTGTGTAAACTAAAGGGAACACAACCTGATGAGAAATGTAGGGCAGTGTTTATCTTAATGTAATTTTCAGTCAGTGGAACTACAGTTTCATTTCAGGGAAACAGAGAGGCTGTTATTTTGGAGAGCAACAAATTTAGGCAAATGGCAACTGCAGATGCTCTTCTGCAGATTCAGACATCTCCAAGTAACAGGCTAAGGCTCTGTGTGTGAACATTATTCTCTTTTCAAAGGAGTTGCTGTGGTTAGCTGCAAAGTATCTCTTGGGTACTTTGATTTCATTTGTTTCAGAACACAAAGCAGGTATATTTAGCTAATCCTTTAAAATTCATCTCTATTATCTTCTTTCATTAGCCCCTCTAAAATGCATTTTTACTGTTATATTTTAAAGAGGATTAATCTTTCCTAATATAAATCACAGTAGTCTCTTTAGTTATGGTACATCTTAAGGTCTGCACAGTTTAAGCTATTCAAACATTGATTTATGTTGCCTAAATTATTCTATTAAAGCTGCAGAGAGAGTAAGACTGACATTAGGATTATTTTATTGCCTGGTATGTTGGACACTGATCTTGTTGAGGACCTGGTTCTTTCTTGGTTATTGTCCAACATTTCAGCTTGCCCTTATCTTTTCCTTAAAATTTCAAGAAAGAGTGATGGGTGGAAAACAATAGGAAACCACTGGATTGTTACAAATGTTTATTTGACAAACAAAACCAACCAAACAAAACCCCACAACCCAAAAAGACAACAAACAAAACAGCACATGGACTTTCTGTATGCCATGGATACCTGGAAATGTTAGTGAGCCCTATTCTGCGTTCCCAGAACCACAGCACAAGCTCTCACCTGAGTGTATCTGAAATCCTGAGGCTTCTTTCCTCCACGCTGTCATTCTGCTACAAGCATTAACCTACTAGTTTTTTTCCCCTCCTCATCTGATTTGAAACACATGGAACACTCTCACTTCCAGAAAAGACTACTATGGTGACTCTGCAGAAGGTAGAATTGGGTATGATCTGTGAAACTCTTGGTAGAGGTGTCCTCTCTTTCACAGGTGCCCTGTTTACTCTGAAACACAGCCTGCACTCAGAGGGAGTGATGGAGGCTTGGCACAGAAAATGACAAATGAACCAGTGCGCCTCTGTGGCCTGGGGCAAAATGAGGACATGTATGTTTTGCTTTGGATGAAGATTTTAAAGTCATTGCAAGTGGCTTACCTATAATTCCTTGGATTTATTAAAATAGTTGGCTTTAATAGGTGGGTGTGGTTGCAGCATGAATGAGGAATTCAGTCACAGTTTAGCCACTGATTTTCTGGATGATCTCTTACTAGTCATATGCCAAGGCTTGCAGAAATAAGCTGGAGTTTGAGGTGTCCCAGTTTAGAGCCACACTCTGCATGAGGATGGTTTAAAATTTAATTGAATGATATTTTATTTTTTCTTTACTTTTAATTTCTTTAGAAGGAACATTTGAACACATTGCCTATTTGTTTTGGGTGACAACAAGCTGATTCCTTGGGAACAAGTCAAGTGCATCTTACCCAAGTATAAGAAGGTGTTTTCAGAAACTCCCATTTTGTTCTTTACTTGCCTATATATTGCCTGTGATGGACACAGCAGTGCTGATAATGTAAAGCTTTTGCACATGCTCTAAGGGCATTTAGCTCAGGTTCATATGAAATTGCTCTAGAGCTGTGAAAGCAAAAAAATCAGGTGTTCCTGTCTTTCAAGCCTACAGGCAAATATTTGCACATCAATTTGCATTTTGAACCCATGCATATTTCAAACTGGTTCACAGTGCATTGAGAGTGGAGGCAGATATGAGAGGTATCTTAAGGACAGCTTCTCAGTGTGCCAGTTGGGTGCTCTTCCAATGAGATTGCTCCCGAGTACCCATTTGACTGTGTTTTGCTGGCAGGAGCAGGGGAAGGAAGAGCATCACAAACCCTTCATCTCACATGCTAGGGTTAGCCATTGCTGGGCATCCCCAGAGATGAATACAAAGGAGAACAATGGGTATGTAACCATTACACCTGTGAGTCTTTGCCAACCTCACATTCCTACCTGCTCTCCAAGGGAAATGATTCACTTTGGAGCATGCTAGCACAGCTGGGTCAGGGCAGGGTAACAGCAGTTGCTGAGGGCATGCCACCTGAACCTCAGCAAATGGAGAACTCCAGCTTTGCTGTCCTCTAGTATCTTTGTTCAAGAAACCTTGGTAGAAAGTCCAGTCAAACAGGCAGTGACTATGTTTCTGTTTCAAGATGCAAGAGAGAAAAGGAGAGTGCTTTGGCAAAGACCCTCACGCAGGATTGTTTGTTGGAGACAGCTCACCTAAACTGACACAAATTCTCTCCTTGTGAATAATTGCTGTCTAAAGAGGGGCTGCAGCATTTCACAATGGGTGCAATTCCCAGATTCAGAGAGCCCTCAGCTGGAGGTGGGGATCACACATTTGTGTGATTTTAAGTAGCTAAAAGTGAAACATTTAACAGTATTGCCTTTCCTGAGTGAAGGTTTCACTATTTGATCTTTTAATGCACCCTAAAATGGCTATTTCAGGGGTTTAAACATCTATTTCAACCCCCCACCCCTCACTGTTAGACCTTCTAGTTACTCTTAAAGATTAGAAAATGATGCAAAGTTGTGCTGCCCTTGTTCAAATCTATGATGTAAACAGAAATAATGAAATATCTGCTTTAGGCTTCTGCAGCTTTAAGAAAAGTCTTTTTCAAGGAGCAGCAATTGCTGAGCTTATTGCATTTTTTTGAGCAGTCTTTAGAGAGCTTATAGAGAACAATGTTTCAGAAGTGCTGACTGAAAACAATACACCATTTCACTTGTTTACTGGTTTGTATCCTTGGCTTTTCTAGTGCTTCTTCTAATTTGCACAGCATGATGGGTTTTGAGACTTCAATTATAACACCAATTCTAGTAACAGCTTTCTCTCCTTGACTGGCCATAATGCTGGAAACAGGGAAACCTGTTCTTCCTTTAACCTCAAGAAAATTGATGTCTTTGTTTTTCAGATAGAAATTCAATATACACAATGCATATTTACCATTGAAACAAAAAAAAAAAAGGCCTAGCTCAGAGCAGTGCAATACTCAGGCACTTGTGTGTGTTCACATTTTAACACAAATATTTGTGTATTACATTAATAAAGGAGAAGGTATTTCCTTGGTTTATCAGTCTTGATAATGGAAGTCACAGCATGGCAGTAAACATGTGCCTCAGACCCCTTCAGAGAAAACAGCTTTTTCACTCTCATTCTTACCAACCTTTCCAACTTTCCTTTTCTCCTCCCCCCCTCCTTGTTTTAATATAGGCCATGAAAGCACAAATTATCAGAAGAAAGCAGACACGACCCTACCTTTCCCCTGGAAATGCAGAGCAAATCCAAACCAGTTATCCCAAGAATAAACCCAAAGCATTATTACTCAGCTTGATTTGTCACTTTTCTGGTGGATGGTGGAAATGGAAGATCTCAGTTGAATCCAGCCTGGCCCCATTGCACTGAACAAAGTCATTGATCTGCCAATTGATGAACATCAGGCAGGGCCTTTTTACAGCCTTATTGGTCAACATGTTAACTCACAAGCATTTGTTGTCACCCTCCAGTGAAAACACACAAAAATAAATAGGGCATGGCCACCAATGTCAGTAAGTCATGGGCTGTTATCATCATACAAGCTGTGGGCTCCTGGAACAGTGGTTGTCCCAGACGTGGTTATTTGCAGTATAAGGTAACCATCACAAAATCGGCGGTTGTGATGTTTACTGATGGCATAAGCCACCCATCCAAGGCTGTTATTGAGTAGCAGGGGAATGTCAGGCTCAGAGATGCGCACACTCTAAGTTCAGCATTAGTTTAGCTTTAAGTCAGAAGAGTTACAACAGGGTCTCTTGTAGCAAGCCTTTGTTTACAGGGCGTTTATGCTTGGCTAAGGATAAAAATCATGGTCAGTATTTACGGAGTACAGGTGACAATTCAAGCTGCCATGATCCTTTCTTGCCAAGAGCAGGCTAAGATGAGGAGCTCCCATCTACAGGTACACAATGAATGTGAAAGATGAGTCTATCAGGAATAGCTGCTATTTCTGAACTAAGAATTGGGCAGATTAAAAATGCAGTGGATTACATCTGGGTTCTGTTCTGTTTTGTTTTTCTCTACCTCTGCTTCAGAATTGGCAAGGCCCTAAATGAATTGTACTTTATCAGACTCTTTCAACAAGATGTGATGCTTATGCATCCTTTGCACTTGCTGCAGTCAAGTCAGAATGCTTTCAAAACAGCATTGGAGGCAGAGCCTGCCATCTTGGTGTTCAGCAAGTGCTGCCATTTCCTTTTATGACCTTGATGCAAAGATTGAACTCCACCCAGCCGTATTGATCGGCTTATTGATCGACCGGCCTTATTCTCTTTGCTTGGTCAGAGCCACGAGTGTTTTACTGTGCTTTTAGGGAATAAAGTAGGCAAGGCTTCCTTCTGGAGGCTGTCAGCAAAACCTCTGGTGTTCCTGGAAGGCCATGCACAGTGCTGCCCATTGGAGAGTGCCATCTGCTGGCACTTTGTCCTCCCAGTACACGGAAGGGAGTGCCCTGCAGCCAAGTGACAATCTCATGAACAATTCCCAATTCTTGCATTTCTAAAAATGGTTACAAGAAGTCTGTCAAACCTGATTATTCCCACACAGTGCCCTGCTGGGGGGGTTTCATATCTTCTCTAGACCTCTTGACCTGTCTTTCCTGCAGGAAATTTTATTACCAACTTCCTAATATGCATGACAAATCTACTATTGAACAGGCAATTACCAAATTACAAATTATAAAAGGAGCCTATTATGTTCTGTTAGTGGTTTCTAATGGAAATAAAAGCTACAGCACAAAGCTGATGAAAGTTAGTTAAGATCCTAAGTATGACAATTAACCCCCTAATCAATCAGCAACTGTTACCATTTAGAATAGAATAGAATTAACCAGGTTGGAAGAGACCTTCGAGATCATCGTGTCCAACCTATCATCCAACACTACCCAATCAACTAAACCATGCAACCAAGCATCCTGTCAAGCCTCGCCCTGAACACCCCCAGCGACGGCGACCCCACCACCTCCTCAGGCAGCCCATTCCAGTGGGCAATCACTCTCTCTGTGTAAAACTTCCTCCTAACCTCCAGCCTAAACCTCCCCTGATGCAGCCTGAGACTGTGTCCTCTTGTTCTGGTACTGCTTGCCTGGGAGAAGAGACCAACCTCCGCCTCACTACAACCCCCCTTCAGGTAGTTGTAGAGAGCAATAAGGTCACCCCTGAGTCTCCTCCTCTCCAGACTAAGCAACCCCAGCTCCCTCAATCTCTCCTCATAGGGCTTGTGCTCCAAGCCCCTCACCAACCTTGTTGCTCTTTTCTGGACACGCTCCAGTTCCATTGTGATAAGATCTGCATGTCTGTGCAATATTCTACGCTGAGTTTTCCCTTTTTTTGCACCAAATGGGCCACTAGAACATTCCATGCACACCCTCACAGTCTGCAGAGCAGTTTCTGCTCTGTTCAATTGGGTTTTTAACAGAGCATTTAGTGCTTTGTGGAATGTGTGAGACCTATTCTGCCTATGATATTTCACTTCAGAGTATGCACTGGCTTTGCAAAGGACTAATCATCCACTTTGTCCTCTACTCAGGACTGCCTGAGCCCTCAGAAAGTTTTGCCAGTGTAGCTGATATGCTTGACAGAAGAGATGCTGTCCAGAGGGCCCTTGGCAGGCTTGAGGAGTGAGCCCATGTGAACGCCATGAAGTTCAAGAAGGACAAGGGCAAGGCTCTAGAGCTGGGTCAGGGTAACCCTTAGTATTAATACAGGCTGGGGGATGAAGGAATTGAGAGCAGCCCTGCAGAGAAGCACTTGGGGGTACTGGCTGATGAAAAACTGGAAATCAGCCAGCAATGTGCACTTAGAGATGAGAAAGCCAGCTGTATCCTGTATCTGCACCTTACTTGTGGAGTGCACACCCACGTGCTTTTTGTGAACATTGATCTTGATGGGGCCTTTGTGCAGCTCCCATTTAAGCAAGACACGAAGCAGTGAGAGGATCTGTGCTGTAGCACACTGTGGTGGTAGCCCCTTCTATTCAGAAAGCATTTAGAAAAGAAATGTAGTGATCAGTTATGCATTGGCAGGTCTTTGTGAAGGTTTGGTGGAGGACAGTATTCTGGGCACAAGTGCATTTGGGCAACCACATTATGTTGGCCTAAATTTGTCTCTGTGGTTTCAGTCAGAACTGATATTGTTCACTTTGAAATTGCTGCTGTGCACAGCTGAGCAGCTGCTCCCTCTCAAGACAAAGAAGGCTACACTTCAGAATGTGTTGAAGTGATTTCTGATTGTAAAGCATTTTGGGGTCCTTCAGACTAAAAGGCATTTTTACCACTTCTGCAGCTACTTATGTAAAGAGAACAGACAAAAAGTTCCCCTGAGCTGGTACAGATGAAACTTGACTTGAAACAGAACTTCAGTTGCTTCTGGAGGGTTTCCATTCTTCTTTGGTTCAAGCTGTAGGCTGTAATAGCTGGGGTTTATACGTAATTCTCTTTAGGCCACACTCCTAGGGTAATTAGTGACAAAACCTGACTTTAATTAATGAGTACGATGAGGCTTCAGGGATGGTCATACAGCAAAACTTCTCAGCCTAATGAATTGATTTCCATTGAATTGGCACTAAATACATTATCATCAATAATGGATTTGTTCATTATAAGGATACTGGTAGGCACTAGAAAGGAGCAGATGTTACTTTTTTCTGCCTCAGAGGCAAGTATGAAGGGTTGCTTCCCCAGTAAGTCGGCAGAATTCCTAATGAGCAATGTAGCAGTGTTTGGGACAGAGATAAGGAGCTAGAGGTTTAGAGCTGTGATGGCTCCAGGTCCAGTTAAAGCAAAGGTCCTGCAAATGGACCACCTGGTCTTGGGCTTTTCACAATGGCATGTAGTGAAAGGACAAGGGGCAATGGCTGTACACTGAGAGAGGGTGGGCTTAGATTATATGTAAAAAAGATGTCCTTCACTGTGAGGATGGTTGCCCAGAGAGTCTATGGATGCCCCCTCTCTGGATGTGTTCAAGGCCAGGTTGGATTGGTCTTTGAGCAACCTGGTGTAGTGGAAGGTGTCTCTGCCCATGGCAGGGAGGTTGGAACTAGACAACCTTTAAGATCCCCTCCAACCCAAACCATTCTATGATTCTGTGGCCACTCATCCCACAGAGAAAATAGCTGAAGAGTCCTAAAATATTCTTGCAGTCATTGTCTTTTTAAACTCCCTGGGAATTACTCCTGCATAGATCAAGGATAGGTAAAGAGATGAAAAGCTCATAAACAGCATCAGCAATATTGAAAAAACCTGATGACCAAAAGTAATTATTTGATGAGGAGGATGGAACTGGCCCAAGCAGATAATGTCAGCACACCCATTGCCCTGTAGATGCCACTGCTCCACACAGGGAAAGGGGTTTCTACAGTGCTGCACTGCCACTAGAGGTGTTCCCTCCTGAGACCCAAACATACACAATGCAATGCTCATTCTTCAGAGGCTGTGATTTCTCACTCCTTATTTTTCTTGTATTATAGACCAACATCTTTCAAAAGTCTGCAAGTCTTTATTCAGAAGTCTGTAGGAGATGTCTCCATGGACATCCACAGTTTGAATTAAGAAGAGAAGTGACCCCAAAACAATTGCATGAGAAAAATCAAAGTTAACATTTTGTTTCTCATATATATTGTGTGAGCATCACCTGAATCCTGTTCATTATATATTTTGTCTTCCAAATAAGCTATGTTTGAAAAGCTTAAACCTCAAGAGTTTCAGAGGACTGGAGATTCCCATTCCTAACACAGAGATGACAGAAACCCTGGTTTTGCAAGCTCAAGGAATGGTCCAGTTACAGAGGAAGAAGAACTCAGGGAGTTCACTCTTATGAACGTTTTTTTTCTGTATTAGCTGCAGGCCAAGGTTACTTTCCATATGTGCTGACACATTGGTGTGTGCATTTAAACTTCCTTTTGCAGGAATCAGCTGACAGTGCTGTGTTATCACACTCTAATACATCCATTGGCACAGCTGACCAGCTTTGTTGATTTTTCCCTTCATTGGAAGTCTCAAAATAAATGCCCTTAGAATTGCATATCCATATTACTGCTAATGTTTTCAAGCCCACATACTTGTCTGGTATGTGGAAAGGGCTGATTCTCTGAATGGCAGAGGAATTCACAGTCCCAGGGAATTCCACTCGATATGGCTAGTGACTGGCATTCATGAAAATTAGGCCACTCTCGTTCAGGTGCTTGAAAAATAACCCAAGTATCTTACATCTGAGCATGCTTATTCTAAACTGATGGTCATTAAAATGTGTCTTTTTGTAGGCATTTTACAGAAAAAAGGTGGGGGTTTTTTGTTTTATTTCAAAAGTGAGTTTGATATTTCAGCCGTGGCTCCCAAGCTAAGCCTGCAGTTCTGACCTGGAAAGAAAACACATGATGATTTAGCACAGGTGAAAAAATATGCCATCAAACATGGAATTCCAATTAAGCTCCCTGGGTACCAGTCACTATTAGCAACTGAGAAGAACAAGGAAGAAAAATAGGTTGAGTCTCATGCATTTATTTAGATCTAGAGAACAAAACAAGAGGCATCCATCCAAGGCTCTCCATCTCTTCTATCATTAACCACACAATAAATACATTCTCACAGCATCAGAAAATCACTTCGACAGGAACTCAGCCAACCAGCCAGCTACCTAGAGGGAGTCCTGGGGGACAGATGAAGAAGTAAAATGAGTGCCTGTGGATACACTGGAAAACAGTAAATCTCCAGTAGCATAACTCTCCTGCTTCTAGCCAACAAGAAGGACAAGGTGCTCAGCCAACCTTATAAACTCATTATGATAGAAATCTGAATCCTCCTTGCCCTGGTTTTCCTGCTAAATGCTGGTTTGTTAGGTTGTTCAGTGACCAGTGCTATTTTGGGTTGCAAAGAGGGCTTTCTGCTTTGGAAGGAAAAAGAGAGGCTGGCTAACCATGCATCCAGCTGAAGGTGAGGGACACGTGGACTAACTCAGCAGGTTGCTGCAAAAGTAAGCTGGCATGCAGAAGCAAAGAGGTTAGCAGAGATCTGCTTCAAGACCCAAGAAGAGGATGTGTTATGTGCTTTTTGCATATGTGGGTAGATTTTCAGGCATTGTATCCTGCAGTGAATGCATTCATAATAGCATATATAACCATGCAAATGAAATATTTGCCTTAACAAAACATGCTAATGACCTAAGGCTACAATACCTTGTATCTGGAACTGAGTAGTGCTGAATGCTGCAGCAGGAAGATGCAAATGCCATGCACAACCTTCTATGCAACACTACATTATGGAGCAGTGATCAATACCTGTCCAAAGCACCAAGAGCAATAATGTTTTCTGTAGCTACAAACCATGCCCTCACATTCTTCAGCTGTTTTGCTACTGAGTGGGGCACACTGAGGCGTGCAGTGTCAGGGAAATGCACCCTCAGTCTTAGGTGTAACAAATGCGTACATGTGTAGATTTGCTTTTCCCTTTCTGCTCACTCTATTTTGAAATCAGAGATATTTATAAATAAATGTAATTTCAAAAGGAAATAGATGCAACTATGAAGTAATTATTGCAGCTACAGGAAGAACTGTAAGCCTTATGAAGGAGTTTTTCAGAAGCTCTATATTAATGGGAGGGGGGAGGGGGAAAGGCTTTTTATATATTTCTCTTTGCTTTCCTAAGGTTTGTGAGAGACCAATAGGTTTTCATTATAGGCAGCAGTTTTTGGATGTTAATTCTCTGCTCATCTGTCTTCTCAAGCCCCTCAGACATTAATTAAACTTTCATAGCCATTCAAACTAACATCTAAACATCCAACTCAGAGCAGCTTAAGTACAGCCTTGGGCTACATCTGGCCCAAATCCACCAAAATGGCTCTATCCCTAATCCTCTGTTCCAGCTATTGACTGTTCTTGACCCCTTTTTCTTTTACTTTTATCATCTATTATCTTAAGGGAGCTTATTCTGCCTTGGTCCAATTCTGTTCACTAGCATAAAAATCCCTTTTCCCCCACCCAGTACCCCAAGTACTTGTGGCCAGCTAGGATTCTTCCCACAACACTTTCATATACTTGAAACTTGCAATATCTTGACACTCTGATTTTACCCAAGTTACACCAGATGATGGTAGCTATTGGAGCTTGTGCCTTCAGATGGCATGGGTTCAACAGATGGGATGTGACTCAGAGCCAACTAGATATTTGAAATGCAGTGGTGCAGCTCCTTAGTAAGTGCTCCAAGCCTTACTGTTTTGAAAAGAACTGCATGCCAGTGTTTGGTGAGGGAGACATGCAAATCATCAAAGCTGAAGGCTGTTTGGGCTGAGGTTTGCTGTTTCAGTCTCTTGTTTCCCACTGTGTGCCATTACATTTTTATAATTGCAGTGTCTAGATGTGCTATGACTTATACAGATGTCTCAGCTCCCATTAACAGCAGTGGAGTCATTAAAGAGTGATTCAGTGAGTTTTGAGTGAGACATACAGTCATTAAGACAGTACTGACCATGGGAGCTACATCTCCTTTTCATGTACCTGAGGACAGCTGTACTGCAGACAGGTAAAATTACACCAACACTTTTGTGTGCAGCTGTAACAGTCCTCCTACAAATGACAGCTGCATGATAGATATTCTTTAATGCAGAAACTATTTCCCAGTGCATGGAGGATCCCTCAACTATTTGGGTAACATTTTCTAGACATAAGGTTGGCCCTCACTTTTTCCCCCAGTTGAACGTTATGGAGTTCTAAAGACTTAGTAACTAAAAAAGAAAAAAATAATAATATTGCTTTTTAGGTCAAAGCTCAATTTTGAGTTTTCTTAGTATCTGTCCAGCAGCTAATTCCAACAGGTTACCCTGAAGTCTGACAGCATTTCAAATTCTAGCAAGCACTAAAGGAAGGGTTTTTCCATGTACATTGCTTTATTTTTGTCTAACTTTCCAACATTTTTCCTATGTGGTAGAAATGTCCCTGTTTAAAAAACAAAACCAAACCCCCAAGCAACTGAGAATCTGTTTTCTCTACTTGTCAGAATGTTTCTTCAATTGTGAAGTAATAGATGACAGCATCTATGATGCTAGATTTCTGAGGAGGATATAAATTCTTAGCAATATTTAGCAGTTAGTGTCAGCAGTTGGACTTCAAGCAGCTGTACCACAAGGTCCGGGCATCCTGAAAGAGCAGGATGAAGCTAGGTCAGTGGGAGGAAAACCAAAGGAAGAACAAGTCCCAGCACTGAAACAATTATATTTGAAATTGTATTAATGATTGTAGTGTTAAGTCAAATTAATAAAAGCCTCAAGTATTCAGCACTTGCAGAGAAGAATACTGACTGAAAAGAACAGGGATCTGTTGGAGAGGATCCAGAGGAGGGTCACAAAGATGATCAGAGGGCTAGAGCACCTTTCCTGTGAGGACAGACACAGAGAGTTGGGTCTGTTCTGCCTGGAGATGAGAAGGCTCTGGGGACACCTTACAGTGGCTTTCCAGTACCTGAAGGCTCTAAAGTAGAGCAGGGTAGATTTGGATTAGATGTTAAGAAGAAGTTCTTTATGCAGGTGGTGAGACACTGGAAGTGTGTTGCCCAGAGAAGTTCTGGACAACTCTTCCCTGAAGTGTTGAAGAGCAGGCTGGATGAGGCTTTGAGAGCCTGGTCTAGTGGGACTTGTCCCTGCCCATGGCAGGAGGCTTGTAACTGCATGATTTTTAAGGTCCCTTCCAACTCAAGTCAGTCTATGAAATCTGAAACCTGACTTCAAATGTCTGTCTCTGCTATTTTAAATCAGTTAAAACGCTTTCTACTCCAGGCTCTCAAAGAGGGAAGCTTCCCTCTCAAAGAGGGAAACTCCAGTTCTAATGTTTTGTAGTCACATTACCAATTACTAGATGTGTCAAGCAAAGTCTCCAGTATTTTGTTAGTACCCAACATTGTCAACTCTTTATACATGAAGCAAATAGTTGTGATCATGTTTATTGCTTGTTTTACATGAGGAGGGAATGCCTTTGTGTGAAAGCCACTAGCCAAAAGCTACAGGCAGCTCTATTTAAGAAGCTTGTTACTAAATCCTATTTTCTAATGGAGAACAGAACATAAAATTTGCACAGTAACTGTACTGAAGCACAAAGAACTGACTATTTGTAGCAGTCCTCTGTTTAGAAGGGGAGGGAAGTCAAATGGTGTGTATCCACAAAATGCCTCTTTTTTCATGAGGGTTGAGCATTAATTCTGGCTCCTGCAGTTTTGATACATTAAAAAAGCTGTTAGATAGGTCTGGCAGTTGCCAAAGCAAATTAATTAAGAAAATGATAATATTGTCCTTGTTTCTGATAAAATAGCATGAAGTTATAAAAAGAACACTGAAATAATTTCCCCTCCCCCTTAATCCTTATTCATTTTTGTGAAGATTAACGCTGAAAGATCTAACAGAGCCTCCTTAGGTGCCAAGAGAAATGGCAGGTATGTTAACATCCATCTAGGAGCTGTGGCTATGGCTCCAGGAAATTAATTTATAATTCATTCTAATCTGATGAAGACTTTTCCTGGGTGTTACAAGATGGGCTCTGTCTGAACTTGCAAAAACTGTACAATATATAAGGTTAAGCTGTTCTTTGCACCAGAGAACTAGTATAGAAGCTGTGGTTTTTTCCTTTGCTTTCTTCTGTCATCTTCATCTTGCTTAAAATACACAGTAAGAGCTCTGCCAATTGGGATGTAAAATGTCTTCTTGATTGTAGCATATAATTAAAACTTCCCTTTCTGCTTTTTCTTTTTTCCACATCAGTTTATAAAGGAGCTCCTTGAATTTGAGGCAAAAAAAGACATCTGGTTTCATGGCTTTGTGTGGGCTGAAGATAGTTACATTCTTTTTTTAATATACACTTGTATGGAGTCAAGCCTAAAATAGTGAACACTCCTTATCCACTAGAATGTGTTCCTTCATTCTGAGGAGTGAAATAAATGCTGCTATGATCACTGAAAACATGCCAGAAACATGATTGCACATTGCACTGCTTTGGCCCATTACTGAAAAGATTATAGTCCTACACAAACAGCTCTTCGGTGTAAGAAAACAAAAACAAACAAACAAAACCATTCTAAATGCTTTTCCAGGTCCTGCCTGTGGCTTTAATTAAAAATAACAGGTTAAGGCTACTGCTACTACAGCATATTGTGTGAGAGAGTGTCTGTAATAAAGCCCTGCCTGTTCTTCTAGTGCACGCAAGAACTACAGGGTTTAAAACGCTGAAAGCACTTTTGCTGGGTTAACATCGCTGCTGCCAGGCCTTTACACAGTGTCCTTGCTAAGGGTCACAAGGGTGCCTTACAGGGAAGATCATTACAAATTATCCATGTTTAAAAACTCAAAAGGAGCAGCAAATGTTTCTCTGGTTTAAGTGGTGGAAGAGTCCAGGCAGTTTTAAAATCATGATGGAAAGTTTAAAAGTCAAATGGTATCATTAGAAATGCCACAGCCCTTCAGGTCAGGAGGAGGGCAAACAAAGCAGGGCTCTGCTTCTGGTGGTGAAAGCAATCTGTGAAAGGTGGACAGTGAGAGGTGATGAGGTGAACTGGAATATAGCTGTCCTTGCAGTGCCATGTGGATGAGAGGGTGATGGGGATGGAGAGGAGTCCCTCACCTGCCATTGCACTGCACCACTAACGCAGCAGCTCCTTGTGCTCAGCGGTGACGCAGAATGTGGAGTATTTGAGAGGTATCTGGTTTATTTGAAATCCATTTCCCAGAGTAAAATATGAAGAAATACAGACAATGTTTAGTACTTAGGAAATACAGTGAAGTACAGACTGTTTCAAAGATGATTGTGCTTTAAGTCTGTCAAGCTTTGATGAGCATCAGTCTGGAGGGGAGAATTTTGCTGATTGGCAAAACCTGGATATTTTTCCAAGTGACAAACTGAATCTTTCAACAGCCTCACTAAACTGTTGGGATTGGGATTATGGTCTCTCAAAATATCAAGGCTGGCTCCTCCACTGCAACCACACTGTACCCACCTCCTCTGCCAGCTCCATGGGGTGGCAGCAGTTCATCCTGCACATGAGCTTTTGGAGTTGAGGCACCTGGGTGATTAACTTGTGAGTACCAAATTGCTGTGAGAACAGGCACTGAGCTGCTTTTGAAAGAGGGAGACTCGAGTTGTACTGGGCAGCATTGTGTTTGGCTCTTGAAGAGGCACAAACATGTGAAACCTCAAATCACCTCCAAAAATGACCAGCATGGTGTCCATTCAGCACTCATCACACAGTAGTTGACAGTGTCCCTGAGGGACTTTACACCTTAGAGTAATCTTAGGAGCTCTGCTGACACCCCACAAGTGCTGCAGCTGTAGCAGGTAAGAGGTTTAGGAGCCCACTGTAATGAACCCATCGACAGCTCAATAGCTCACCCTGCCATGGGGTGAATGATGCATTTAGCAGAAGGGTGAAATTCCTGTTCCTTTAACAACTTTTTACTCATGTAGTGTTGTTGATAACAGCAGTGTCACTAATTACTAAATAACCATGTGTAAAACAGCCAGATTAATACTCTCTTAAACTGGAGCACTTGAAACAGCTACAGAGTGTTGCCAGGCAGCTGCCAGGTGCTGGGGCATGCAAGGACATCTATTTCTAAGGAGCAAAATGGTTTCACTACCAATACCAAATGGCAACCCAGCTACCGTAGGAACTTTGTCCCCTCAGTTGTAGAGCTCCCCCAGCTGGGTGACATGCAGAGCTTGAGTAGCACAAGCAAATCCTGCCCCATAGCAATAGGCATTCTTTATGGCTGCACAACAAAACCACTGTTAAAAGAAAAGGTGTTTGTTATTTGGAGAGGGGAGAAATGAAAGATGAAGAGAGAAGAAAAAAACCACCCAAACTTCCCAAGCAGTAAAGTAAAATAAATGACAGCAGATGCATCTCCCTGGAGTAGCACCCTGGGAAGCGATGGCAGCTAGACTTCCTTGATGCAGCATGCTGTGCTGTGACGTGATGTGCTGTGCCATACTGTGCCATGTGATGTGCTGTGCCATACTGTGCCATGCCATTCCTCCATCAGCAGGCTTCAGTATGTGTTTCTGGGCCATGTGGCCTGATTTCCCTTGCGCAGGGAGTGGACAGTGCTTGACCATGCTTAAGGCTTTTCAAGATGTGGAGTCAGGAGATGGCTAGATCATTTTGCAAGACAGTCTCCCTGACTGGCACCACAAATGTAGCAAATTAAGCCAAATAAATTGCATGCATAGAGATTAGAAGAGCCTGTAACTGAGGTAACAACAAATGCATCAGTCTTTATTTCAACCTGTGTGAGAAAAAGAGCAATATAAGGCTATCCTGAGTTATTGCCATTTTAAGTGCCTCCTGAATTTTTAAAAACTCTTCTGATTTCTATCTTGAAGGACATGCTGAGTGGAGAGCCTTGCTGAGCTCTCTATAGCTTGCCACGTACAGTAAATCTGGAAATAGCTGAGTGTCTCAAGCATATGGAATCATTATATTCTGTAGAGGCTAGGGCCTTACCAAATGTATTCCTCCATCAGGTGTCTGTGGGGGCAGTTTATAAAAGCCAACACACTTTAAAAAAAGTAGAAAGGATCTGAAGTGACAGCTTTGTGCATGCCCATTATCCAACAGGTCTGCCTGCCCTCTCCTGCAGCGAGACTGACAGGCGCATGTGGCAGGGAGGAGAATGAGCGAGGGAAGCCTGGGAGAGCTCTCAAACCAATTCCATTCACACGTTCATACCTGGCCTTCCTCTGCAAACAAGGGACCATCACCTTTTAATCTAGCACTGCATTTTCAAAGGGTTCTTTTTCCACTTGAAATGTGACTGTGAAAAAATGTCAAGCTTTGCTGAACAAATTCACTCCCTGTGTGGATCCATCACATCTGCTAACCACAGTGATGAAGCATTAGCTAGTTCTCAGCTGAAACGTTCTGGCTTTCATCCAGCACTCTTTGGTTTGCAGCCTAAACCCAATAATGTTCAGTTCTAGTACGTAGTTTTAAAATAAAAATAAGACAACCCCCGCTTCTCCCACCCCTCACCTCCTTTATTTTGTTTCTAATGTAACGAAAGCAAATGCTTTTGGCCCTTTCTTTTTGCTCAGTAACAAATACGATACTTGGCAGAAGGTGGCTGCTGGAGAGAATTTTACCAGGCTCATCACGTACCAGCCTCACGTACAGCCAGCAAAGTAGTGCAAGCTATTAAAGCTATTAAAAGGAAAAACAATTTTTTTTTTGGCTGTTGTGAATTTTGGCATTAGTCACTGCTGCATGTAAGTTGTCTTTAGAGGAATAGTATGAGTAATGGAAAGAAGTGTTAGAGGATGGAAGGGAGAGTTGGCACATATTGCAAGGAAGATCTCTAATAGGAGATAGCCATCTTGGGCACCAGGATGATCTTGTGAGGAGGCAGTATTTGTATTGCAGAAGCTGTTGCACAGATCACTACTTGTCTGGCAGAAATTAAGGCCTAAAAGGAAAGTGGGAAATGTGATGTCTATCAGCTAATGCCTGTTTATTGCCTACCTGTCTCGCTGCCTGTTTTTTAGAGTGTTACTGCTAAGCTGTCTCTGCATATTCATCCCATCTGGGGCAGCAAGCTTTTCCTGTAGGAATAAGAAGCCTTGAATGCTTCCCATAAGCATCACAATTTCTACCTTGGCATTTCAATATGCCTAAGAAGATTTTTGTCATCAACACCAATGAACATAAACTGGAGTGTTAACGTTTCCCTTGGACACAGACACATCTTCCAATTGCCACACTAGTTGAGGAGTGTGAAGCAAGCAGGCAAGTTCCTAACATAACAACAGATTTGTCACTGATGCTTAGAGGAAGATTTATATCTCTTCACAAGACCTCTTAACAGCCTGCAGATATGAAGAAGAACAGAGGTGATAGCATCTTTGTAGAGAGAAATATCTGTGCAAGAATAATCTCACAAACAACAGCCAACACAGCGTGTTCTGCTTCAAGTCCATATCTTATGAGCTTGGCAGATTGCAGATTGCCCACAGACATCCTGTCTGGACACACCAGGGATCATGGTAATCATCTTATTGCATTCAGGCATGCAACATCTTGAAGTATGTGGCTCTGACCCTCTTGGAGGTCAGGCTTAGAGGTCTGCTGGTTGAACAGCAGGTACACTGAACAGCCCTATGAGTGCCATATATGCCAAGTATCAATGCATCCACTTTTGCAGATACAGAGATCCTGCATTCTGGGAGGGCTAGCAGGGATACCTGCTACTTATGGAAGGTAGAGAATTAAAACTCATATGTAATGACACTAAAAATACAGAGAGGATACCAGCAAGAGAAAATTAAGGAATACAGAAGAGCAAAGTGCTGACTTGCAAAGGAGTGGGTTAGGTAAAGAAGGCAGCTAGGGTAAATGCAAGTTGATTTACTCTTCTTTCCTGCCACAGCAGTTCTGCAACAAGGAACGGTTTGAGGAGGAGACACTTTTTGAGTCACTGCCATAGAATCATAGAATGGTAAGGGTTGGATGATGAACAGAGGCTGGAAACATGCACATTAGTGGCATCAGCACTCTGCCTCAGGGGGAAGCCTGGGTCACAATACTACAGGGGAGATACAGAGATAGCTTCTAGGTACACTTCCTTTCTAAATCCTCTTTGGAAAGCTGAGGAGAGGTAGACTGCTATGTTTGAAAAAATAGTTCTAATACAGTTTAATAATTTGAGGTTTCAGGATCACTGATGATGTGGACAACATTTTCTAAGCAATTATCTGAGAGGTTTTTTAAGCAATTCCATGTCACTGGAGTAATATTCTAGTAATTTATATAGTTCTCTCTAGAAAAGAAGGCTCAAGACAGTATTCCACAGAATGATTTGTGTAATTGTCATTACAAAATTTGGACATCTTAATTCTTTCATCTAACATTTATTTCACACCATAAAACTAGCTTATGTTCCTTGGTGTTTTGCATACTGAAGAGACATCACGTGGGATGTGGATGCTGTATTAAACTATGAGTTTAGCTCTAACTTCTGAAGTATTCTCAGGTCCGAGAGTCAAGCTTCTGCCAAATTTCTATCAGTTTTGGGTGGCTCTCTTTAAAACTACCTGAAAGGATGATGTGGAGAAGCTGCTGCTGATCTCTTCTCACAGGTGATAGAACAAGAGAGAACAGCCTCAAGATGCAACTGGATAGGTTTAGACCGGACATTACGGAAATGTTTTTCACAGCAAGAGTGGTCAGGCATTGGGATGTGCTGCCCAAGGAGGTGTTTGAGTCACCAACCCTGGATGTGTTTAAAGGTAGTTTGGATGTGGTGCTTGGGGATATGGTTTAGGGGTGAACCTTGCAGAGTAGGGTTATTGGTTTGGCTTGGTGATCCTGCGAGTCTCTTCCAACCTGACTGTTTCTGTGATTCTGTGATCCAAAGGGGACCATAGATTCATTACTGGCATGAGCAGGAATATGGTCTGACCTTGGATTAATGCAGAACAGAGTGCTGGTTTGTAAACTGATGCAGATGTACTGACTTTGATTTGACTTTGGATAAGACCTCTGTGGAAAAATATATTCAGCAACAGAAAGAAATTCAACATTAATTTGCTCACCAGCTGTTAAAAATAAATAGCTGTGCAAGCGATGTACCATAAACTAAGACTACTGTTATGCATAAGAATGTGTATCTGTCTTTGATGATTGCTCTTTGTTCCATGGTAAGGTGGGTCTTGTTCTCTTCTATCTAGTATCAGGTGATAGGATGAGAGGAAGTGGCCTGAAATTGTGCTAGAGGAGGTTTAGATCAGATAGTAGGAAGCATTTCTTTACAGAAAGAATGACCAGGCATCAGAATAGGTTACCCGGGGAAGGGACGGAGTCACCATCCCTGGAGGTGTTGAAGAAATGCATGGCCATGGCCTGATGGGATGTGGTTTAATGACCATCGTGGTGTTAGGTCAGTGGTTGGACTTGGTGATCTTGGAGGTGTTTTCCAACCAAAGCAATTCTATGATTTGACAGTTGTGTTTTAATCTCCAAGGTGTGATATGTAACTCTGTGATTTGGCTTTGTATGCACAATACAAAGGAGCATAGCTGAACATTTCTTAAATTAAACCCCTCCCTTTTCACAACATTTCAACTCCCTGGTTAAGACATCCAGTCTTAAACCCATAACACATACTAAATCTTGGACTGCAAAACCTTTTCTATGTGAGGACCTGAAGGAAGATTGAAGAGGAGGCATTCGCTAAGCTTTGTATACAGCCCTAAATTGCATCAAGGCTCTTGGTAAGTGTGACTTGGTTGCAGGTTTCTGCCTGCCTTACCATATGTGCTAGGACAAATGAATGCAGTGGAGCAAATGAAATAGGAAGATAAACAACTTGCTGAATGGGAAGGATCCATACAAGAAGCTGTGTCATACTGAGTAGAACTATTCAGTGGAATCCCATAGGATGTTGGTCAGTGCTTGTACTTCTGAGGCACACAACAGGTGTGAGTGATCCCAGGAAGGCTTGAACTGTGACTTGGTTTGTTCTGCAAACAGCATAGAAATGGGAACTAAAGGGCTTCAGGTGAAATGTGAAGGTATTTCAATCAGATGTATAACTGGTTTGACATAAGGCTACTGTCATTTCACTATGACAGGTTGGAAGCAAGAAAAAAAATTACTGGCACAATATAAAAGGAGTTCAAACAGAAAGCAGGAGTGCTGTGTGGAAAACCTGGCAATAGAATGTGCAGCATGGGGGACAAAATAAAGCAACTCAGATGTCTTGCTCCTGTGCAAAGCACTAGTTATCTGTGAAGCCAAAATGGAGAATCTTGGCTTCACAAGCATTCGAGCGGATGCCAGGCTGTAATGATCTATGCTTACAGTATGTACACACAGCATTAAGAGAATGCAATGTTATTCAAATGAGCCTGTGGTTTACTAGATGAATTTAATTATTTCTGGTTTGGTTTTGCCCCTAGGGGCTAGTTTTTGATGGAAGAAATTCAATATTAGTACTTAGATGACTTGCAGTATACAAGCAACACTGCTGAGAGCATACCAAAAGCGGTGTTCAATTATAGCTCAGTGAAGTCAGTAAGGACAACGAGGTTACATCTGTTATGCACAACCTTCAGTGCAGGAAACTAGGTTGCACGTAAATCAAATACATAGGGAATAAATGAAGATGCACAGATCAGGCGCGGGTACAGATCTGAGTGGAGACCTGCATCCTTACAGTAGTTTTTCTCCACAGTAATTCACAATAGTTTCTCACAATAATAAAGAGAAAGTTCACAATCTCAGCAAAGTCTGTAATTACAAACTTCTCCCATCTGAGGATCATTTCAGTAGGAATGATTTATGGAAAGAGCCACTGCAAAAGCTTCGTAAAAGAGCCTTCTTTCCTGCATCCCACTATAAAGCTCCTCCGATTGCTAACTGCTTTTGAAAACCAGCTTTTTCAGCAGAAAGCAGAGAGAGAGACACTTTGTGATTTGACAGAGAGACAGGTAGGCATTCAAAACCAAGTCCTTGTACAGTCATGCATCCTAGATTTAAAAAGCCTAACCGCTTTGGTGTTTAGCAGAAGGCAAAAGCAGTGTGTGTATAGATGAGGTCTGTCAAGAGAGCTCTGCTTTGGCTAACGTGCATTGGGGTCAGTGATCACATAGATTTACAATAGCACATCTCTACTGGTACATGCACTTGTTAGTAATTAAAAAAAGATTGTTTCAGCTGCTGCTTTGCCTGAATACCTTCCCAGGCAAGAGCAGGAATGAGTGGGAGGAGGAGGCTGCAACAGAGGACTTTTAGCGCTGGTGGGAGATGGCCTAACTAATTTGTGTTTGTTTAGTTACCCAAAACAGTACCCAGCCCAAGTGTGCTAATATGACAATGCTCTGCTAAAGGATTAGAATGTTAGAGAGGAGAAACATGCAAAAAAGGTCCCTTCCCTTCTCCATGGGAAGTGTGGCCACAGGAGATGTGTGAGAGAAAATGCTGATGCTACCTTCCAGTTGCTGTGGGACAGGAAGGAGATAGTGAGAAATGCAGCTCTTTATCCTCTCCCATGTTCAGTTTTAATGGAGCATCTTCACATCTGGAGGATGCCTTGTGACCAAAACACCATGTGGAAGAACCTCTGGCTAGCAAACTCTAGCTTGTGGCCACTAGGTCGCCAGGTGGTCATGTGGCTCTTTGGTCTCTCAGTCACCTTGACAATGGCTGTGGAAATGGTCAGCAAGCCCACCGCCTATACCGCCCCCATAGAAATGGGGTGGCAAAATACTAGAAAATATAAGAAGCAAAACTGGTATTAAAATGAAAGCCATGAGAATTTAGCCATTCCATTTGAAAAGGCAGATAGAGATGTTAAATACGCGTTCCAGATGTCTTCTGTTGTGGACGATTTCTGTCCTCTCTGGAATTATTTTCTGGCTAGTAGATTGACCTGTCAAACTGACACAGCCTGGAAAGCAGCTCCACAACAAATCTGCCCTGCAGTTTGCCTTTCCTGGAGTTGAGGCTGGTGGAGGACTCGAGACTGACTTGGAAGCAAAGGTTGTCTTTCATCTTACTCAGGTTTTGATGGCAAGTGTATTGGCCAATGAGACTTACCACAAACCTTTGCAAGTAATTCCATTAGTGCAATTGTTCAACTCATCACTGCCTTTGTCATGCTCTTCTTTGACAGAGTTCCCCTTTTGTTAGTTAATTATGCATTTGGAATCTCCCATCCAGCTGGGAGATCATTTGTCTGGCTATCTTAGTTGCTACAAATCTCATCATATTTACAAAACAGAAACATGCCTTTTCCTATCAGATAGAAGTTCTGAGTTACATAACTCTGAGTATGCATGAGTTTAAGAACAGTTTTCATGTCATATAACTTCCATAGCAGTTGTTATTCTGACATCTGAACAACCTTCCATGGCTCATTAGAAGTCCATGATAGAAATTAGGTGTGATCATATATAATAAAGCTTGGCTTATTGCTATGCCTGGATCTGGGGACCTGTGATTATGGTTTGTTGAGTTACTGGACCTCCAAGTGTATCACCTTTAGCCCTGTTGCCCATTGTGAGAAGCGTTTGCAATTTTCTTGAGTTGCTCATTAGCCATTTTTGAATGAGGAATATTGCTTGTCACTGCTGATGTAACATTTCCATGCTTGCTCTCTGTGCACAGCAGCCAACAAGGTGTGCACTGTGACGTGTGTCTGCACACGAGGACTGGACATTCAACTCCTTAGTGACATGGCTCTGGATACACGTTTCAGATGCCAGTTCAGCTACCAGAAGGAGCCAGTAGCCACTGAAAAGTACAGACAGTGACTAGCCCTAGATTCATTTTTGAGCAGACCTGTCTTGTCAGCTATTAGAAAACTCTCTGTGAGCTGCTTAACCTTGATCATAATCTGTTTCTCCCAGTTGGTGAGGCAACTTTGTGCCAAAACTTGTTGTGGTGGATATAAATCTTCTGGTAGAATGTGACTTCTGCAGTCATGGTCCCAGCTTGCTTACAGTATGGTGTCAGTTTCTGTTTGCTCAAGGCAGTAAGGCATGTGTCTGATCACTTGGGATTTCTGTTCATCAAAACCAGGGGGAAAAAATTGTTAAACACTTCTGGCAGCACTGAGGCTTCTCTCATTTTCCTTTACGTATTCCAGACTGATTCTGTCATGCATGTTCACAATGAATTGTATCTAATCCTGCACATGGGATTATGTGATAGGATCTCATTCAGCAGGTGGAAGGATGGAAAAACACAGTTTAATTTTTTCCTCTGATTTTGCATTTCTCAGTAGCTAAGGAACAATGTAGAGCAATAACATTTGTTGCAACTCCACAATGCACCTCGAATCAGTTTGTTTGGTTTACTGATTTACTTACTGGGTTTAAGATGATAAATAGTAACATATGAAGAATTTTCATAAGGATGCAAAATGCTTTTTATAGTTTTGTTGATAGAACACAAGCACAGAAAATAATACTCTGTTTAATGTAAACGTCAATAAATATGAGTCAAACACAAGCCAAACGTTAAACAAACACACTGCAATTCCAAATGAATGATAGATACAAGATTAGCTTCAGCACTGCTCTCCTCCAGCTCTGCCCACTCTTTTCAGTGAGCCTGGGGCATGCCCACAACTCCAGTGCTGCCAGTCTGTAGACAGTTGCTCATTCTCGTTTTCCCCACTTCTCAGCTCCTTTCACTAGCAGCCAGGGCTGGAGATGATCTTGAAGGAGAGGAGGAGCTCTCTGCAAATGAGAAACACTGCATGAAAGGTTTTGACAGGGGTTGGAAATATGATAAGCAACAGGAAGAGAACTCTTGCTGAACATAGTCAACATTGTGGTCTAGCTGAAGCAATAGATTATGCCCAAAGTCAGTGTGTGAGTACTCAGTCTGATGGAGTTCAGGAGAGAGGGCTGGGCTTTTGAAAAAATAAACAAACATTCCCTTAGACTATTGCCAGAGCAGAGTTTTCAAGGTTTTCTTCAAAAAACTTCTTCCCAAGCCTCCAAAAGGCCCAATTCAGTCACACAGACAAGCATAACTTCATGGAGTGCTGCAATAGGACAGCGATTTTGGTGCTGGCAGCTTTGTAGAGTGGCACAGAACTGAAGATCAGTTTACAGATTGGTTTCATGCAATTTTAATGCAAAGCCTCACAGAACGCTCTGAGACACAGACCCTCACTTAAAGTTCAGAGTTCCTCCTGCATCTTTGGCTCTTTATTGCACACAATTGCCATCTGAGGACCTCACTCTGAATGACTCTGATAGAAAATGGTAAAGACACCACTTTGGGGTCCACCTGACTCAGTGCAGGCATCTGACTCATAGCTTGTTGTTGTGAGTTCACTTCATAGTCATGGAGAAAAATGGAGCCATCTAGACATTATTCATCTTATCTGCAAAGCAACCCTCTGAATTAGGTCAGATGAATCACATCATAGATGCCACTGTGGAAGCAAGTGATGGGTGACTAGCACAGACAGTCAACTGCACCATAGGTGTCTGATGTTAGCTGCAATGAGTCCTGTTTATGAGAGCTGTTGCCAAGATCAAATGAAGCTACAGATAAAGAGCATGTCTAGGTTAGCTATTGTGTAGTAAGTGATTTGATTGTCTATTCACCTCTTTCTTGCCATTAATAATCTTCCCAATATTTCCTTTTTTTTCTCCAACTGAATTTGCCTCTCATGCTCCTTATTGTCCTGTGGTACTGTCACCATATAGAACCTCCTGGTTACTGAAATAGAAACTTCTAGGTATCAAAATGCCATCAGGCCTGAGTCAATGACATGACATAGAAAGTTCTCATTTTTTTAAAGCAGTAGTTAATCTTTCTAGCAGCACCATCCCATCACACTGGCAACTTACCAGTAATGTTCTGTGTATTCCTTTCTTCAGCAAGTGTGCCTTTGGCTGTGCTGAGGGGTATTGACACCTTATCCTTAGAAACCATGCTGGAGTCAGTGGAGTGAAGCTGATGCAGAGAAAAAAATAAAAGCTTGGATCCTCTGTAATGGAACCAGCCATAAGAGCTGGGATGAGAGTTCACCTTCTCTCAACTTTGATGGCTATCCCTCCTCTAACGATGGGATTCATTGCACTCAAAACACATCTCTGCGAGGCTGAGATAATCTATAGGTGCTTTGTTCTGATGTTTTTATGGTTTCAAAGCCTTGTGGGAGGGTGTTAAAAGTCTGCACTTTGCAGGGTGGGTCCCTTTCTTCCAGTTTAAATGGGAAAATCCTGGACTGACAATCAAGAAAGAATTCTTTCTGTCATGGGTTATTGTGGATTTTTTGTCCTTTTGGTTTGAAATAGGAGGATGTGTTTTCCAAAGTTAAAACTGACAGACATTTTCATCTTGACAGAGTCAATCGTATTAGAAACAAATCCTGTGCCAGAATTACCAGTTACATAACCTATGAAACCCTTTATTAAGGTCTAGTTGTTGCAGTGTATATAAACCACTGTTGTTCTGTTGGTTTCAGTGTGTCTGCATCAATTCATGCCAGATGAGCATCCAGCCCCAAATGTTTAGTAAATGCTTCTCAAGATGCTGTTAAGAGTGTAGCAAGCAGAAAGGATTATGCTGCTTTATTTCTGTGTTGGTTCATTCACAAGAGATGCACTGAGAAAAACAAATAAATTAACTTTTACCCCCCTGCCTTTTTTTGTTGTTTTTTCCCCCCTCTCCCCAGTTCTGTCAGTTTTCCCCTTGCTGAGATTTTAGAACAGGAAAGTCCAGAATGGGGAAACTGCTTATGTTGAAGCCTGGCTTCTAGGACCTATTTCATTTTGTATCATGTAATTTCTAAAAGGATCTATTGAATTTCTTCAGAGTAATGAGTTTGAACTGGGAGCCTAATGGTACCTGTATAGCTTCAGAGGCATGCCCTGCATAGTGTGAAGGAATAGCAAGGCTGCTATGTGGAGTAGTAGAGAGTCTGAAACATGAGTAAGGAAAAGATCCAGTTTAAACACATGCAATGGTGAGAAAACATGAGGGTGTAAGTGATCAAATTATCTAGCTTAATAGTAAATGTGAGGGAACTTTATATTTGTTGGGGTTAATCTCAAGGCTTGTTTCAAGGTGAAGCTACACAACAGTGTTTAAAATTGCCATTGAATCATTACAGCCCAGACCATGGACTGCAATTTTCACATTGATCCTCCCCTGTCAGCGACATCAACATGGGCTGGCATGTGGGAGCATCACTGCAGCGGAACCCCTGTGTGCCCAGCCACTGGCTACAGTGCCTCTGGTAGCTCTTAACCAACAGCAATGTTAGCAGTGCAATAGCCTATCTGACCTGAAAAGCTGAGCCAGGGGAAGCCAAGCAGAAGGTAGAGAGGAGGGCTGTGTGTATATGTGCGTGTACGTAAAGGCTCCAGCAAGAGAAGAGGCACAGACACGCTGACCAAGACTGCTGAGTCCCCAGGAGCTGCTTCCATCAACTTTAAACACAATGGATGTTTATGAAAACCCATTGGGAATCTTTACTGTGATTCAGTGAGTAAGCCAATACATCATATTATAACTTAATGGGAATATAACTATTTCAATATATGCATAGCTTGCCAGGGCCATATGGTTTCACATACTCAAACTTCTGTGTCCTTAATGATAAGACATGTTTTGAAATGACTTAGTTAAACATTGAAAATAGTTTTGACCTTTGAATTAAACTAATCTAAGTAGCATTTCAACAAACACTAATGCTAGAATAATTTATTGAAAATGCCATGGAACTGCAGTGAACTTTATGATCTGAAGGCATTGGGCATTGTCTTTCTCCAAAGAATGCTGACCCTCTGGAAAGTTTGAAGAATCCTTAGCAGCTTTAGCAAGCATGTATTTCACACAAGCATTTGAAAGAGCCTGAAAGTGATTAAGCTAGTTTCCCATTGCACTGTGTGCTATGTTTGTCTTTAAAGAATGAATTCATATCTTAAATAAGTTATTCAAGACTTCACTGTATGGTACATATGTTGGGGTCATAACATAGCAAATGTGTGTTTAAAGTGTGTCTCACCACATTTCCTTGCCAAAAGAGACTGTCCAACATTTGTGAGGGCTGGGAGTCGGTACGCCTGGATTTTGCTTCCAGTGCCATCAAAGATAACTCTTCAGCCAAATACATATTTGATGGTTTTTTTGGGGGGTGTCTGTGTTTCTCATCTCTAAAATGGGTGTAAAATGAGAACTTACTAAATAGCTGCATTTTATTTTTAAATTTTAAATCTCCATAATCCAAATCTTCAGGAATTTAAAGCTTTGGACTCAACTGGTTCTCTTCTACTTGAATAGAAGTGTCTTTTCTTGTGGAAACAGACTGCAGCTGAAATATTCCAATATGTGTCTTTCAGTAATGTGGGGGGGTTGTGAATTATGTAACTCCCTTTGCCTCTGTTTAATCTTGCATCTCTATATGGAAGATCTCCTAACCATATAATCATGAGGTTTGTGTGTATCTTTTCCTTTTGCATTGTTTCCTTTTCATTGCTTCATTATTTTAATTTATTAAGGCAAGATTTAAACCTATGCTATAAATCCTTTTGAATAAGGACACTGCCTTTGCAGGTCTCCAATAAAAAGGCTAGTGTATTCTGGAGCACATTAAAATAAATGCTGGAGTCCTGGATAGTTTCCTTATCAACCTAAAATCCATCCTTCCACCTCTCCTTGTGCTCAAAGGCATATTGGCCACTGCTGTGGGGTCACCTTCCCCCCTGCAGCTGAATACAGGAACTGTACAGACTGAAAAAAGAAAGAACAGCAACAGAGACACAAAAAGGGATAGCAAATACAGAGCCATATTCATAAATATTTCCCTTTCTCCATCTTCCCCTCCCCAAAGACAAGAAAACAAAAACTCAGCCTGAAATAGAAAAGGCAGTTGGAATCCTAATCGACACATTCCTGGGTGCAGTGTCTACTTCAGCTCCAGGCACACTGGGGACCTGCTTGGGATAATGTTGTTGTCCTTGGTTTCCCAGATGCTCCAGATACTTTGCCACTGAGGCCTATTGAGCTGCTATGTAAAGCAAAACAACCACTGCCAGTTTAGTGGAGCATAGCAGATAAACCCCTGCAGAAAGACTTTCCAAATAAATTGGAAAGATAGGATCATCTTACTGTTTGCTCCTTCTCACTTCAGGGAGGCTGAAGTGTGTTTGTAAATTCACATTTTTTGAGGAAGGATAAGGAACATCCTAACCCCAAAGCTGTGTACAATGGGTGCAGCTACTAAACTCCATATGCACTGGAGTTATGCTTAGTAGGCTTAGAATTGTTCAGTAAATGTTGAGGGCTTTTTGTGGTTTGGCTTTTTGTGGTTCGGCTTTTTGTTTGTTTTGTTTTGTTTTGCTTTGTTTTGGTGTTTTGTTTTTTTTCCCAAGTGTAACACTTTGAGCAAATTATGTCAGAACAAAAGACGCTTGGAAAGCGTGGGCAGTGCTTGTTCAGGTTCTACAATAAAGCCATGAGTAAAAGTGAGAGCTCTTTATTATACACATTCTCCTTACAACAAGAAGAAGGCTGGCAAGTCCTGCACAACCAGAAGTAATACTGATGAGGAATTTCAAAGCTTAAAAGGAAAGGATGTATTCAGACTCAGTCATTACAATTTCCGTTCTTTGATTATCTGGATGAGGAGTGCTGTGGTTAAAAGAGGGATACACAGTGAATTAAATGGGGAACCTTGTACTGTCATCAAGCCCCTGTATTATCTGTTGCAGAACAAGACTTTGGTCATTAGAAAGATGGGCTGAGATTTTTCCAGAGAACCAGCTGTCCACCTGGAAGTCAGTAATACAGCTCCCTAATTGCTTGTGAACAAGCTACCTGCAACCCTTGATCAGGCATATGCTCCTTGATGAAAAGGACTGAGGCTTCATCTCTCCAAAAGCCATTTACTTCTATAAACAAGCAAACAACACCCAACAAAAAGCCCCTAAAAAAACAAGCCCAAGAAACACCACACACACACACACAAACCCCAAAAACCTCCAAAACCAAACCAAAAAAACCAACCAACCAAAACCAACCAACCAAAACCCAAACAAGAACTAAGCCTAATCAACCAAACCCCAAAGTCTCTCTTCTTGTCTTCTTTGCAGTAGTCAAGCAGCCATTGAGCAGTGAGGATCATGACTGTGCACTGGGGTGTTTTTCTGATTCTATTTCTGACATGCTCTTCTCTGAACTCCCATCAAGCTGACTGTGATCTCACAAGAGGAGTTAACTTTTTGGAAAACAGGGCTTGTGCTTTCTGTGACTTGGAAGCAATAAACATCTCCCCTTCACAGACACACGGTGCTGTCCCCAGAGCACCACTCCTGACTCATGAAGTATCATAAGAACAAGCACCCTTCCATGGACATGCTTGGAAGCTGACAATCTCTGGCAGTGATGGTCTGAGCTGAATATGCTTTAGGAGCCAGTTAGTATCAAATTGTGACAGCAAAGGCTCCTACTGTCAAAGGATATCAACCCATGATTTGTACTGCTTACTTTGAAATTTTCAAACTACAGAAAGACAAGTGTTTCATAATTTGAATGTCTTTTGAGATACTTAACTATGCAGAAAGATAAGTAGGTTGTAGTCCTTCCTTTTCCAATAAAGAAGGCAAAAAAAATCACTAGCAGTCAGAGCAGTTCGTAAGTCTTGTGTTTAACCCTATGCAGATAGTGTGAATAGGGAATAATGGTTTTATTAACTACAGCTGGAATCTCTTCCCATACAAGGGATTTGCTTGGACCAAGCCCACTTCTAAGAGTTGCAAAGACATGTTTAAATTACCAATTTGGTTTGGATTGGGGATATACTTGGGAAGAAAATATCCTGTCCCATTCACTGTGCTTGCATTCTCTCTGTGAAGTGGTCTTGGAGCACATAGACTGGATCTGTCTGTGATGACACCAGGAGATGAAATCCGGCAAGGCATCTGCTCTAGACCAACCACTAGACATTCTGTGAAGGGTCCAAATGAGAGCTAGTCTGAAGTAAAATCCTTAAAATATGCACAGGACAGCCCTTAGCAGCTCTGCACCCACTCTTTCAGTCTATAGATCCACTCCAATTATGCTGTGCTACTTGCTAATGTAGAGATGCCCTAGACTTCTAAAGGGGACAGCAAAAATCAGGCTGGCATTGAGCCATATCAGCTATTAGCTTGCCAGCCTTTGCAGTAGTTTGCATTGAGATTATGGAGAGGTACTGAGCAGGAAATGTATGACTGCAGTGTGGGTGGTGCTTAAAGCAATTTTTAGCTTTAGGTTAGATGAGGGTTTCCAAAAGAGTGGTCTTAGTGACTTATTTTACTGCTAGATATTCCCTCTCTCTCTCTCTCATTTTTAATTTTAAACACTGTGCTCACCATCATTATGTGGAGCAAGTTCTTGACAATGCCAGGCAAAAAAAAGGCAGTAAAAACCACTGTCACAAGCCATCCAAATTGAAACAAAGGCAAGGTAGGGCAAGTGTTCCACCACTGTCAGAGAGATCATCTGAGTGATATAACTGGATCTGTGACCTTCCTTAACTCACAGGGGATCTTTTCTGCTCAATAGGGCCCTGAAATAGCTGACTTCTGGCTAGATTTAAATAAGCCACTTGTAAATAATTTTGTCATGTGTACTGAGAGGGAAAAATTCTGGCTGAAATTGATTTTGTTCCTGTACTTTCACAGCATTTTGCCACAAGCCCTCAGTATTGACAGTCTTCCCAGACCTACAGTGAATTCACAGTGGCTGCCCTAAATATCTCATGTCTGCTGTTTTCTCTTTTCCTACATGTTCATGTTCAACAAACACTAAAACCATTCCTGTCCCTGAAATATTTGCATACTCTGGTAAAGCCTCTGAAAAGCCAAATGCATAGGACTGTTCTGTGACCAACTCTGTACAAGATACTTTACTGAGAAGGTGTGGTTGGGAACAAACCCCACCTCACTGTTAATCTGAGTTATGTTTGTGTCAGCTGGAAAACTATTTGTTTTAAATGGTTGGATTTTGAGATTGTGCAGTCTTTTGTTCAGAGTACTGTAAGTGGTCATGGTTATCATCTCACCTTTGACCATTGGCCTGTCGGCGTGGAAGGATGGAGTGACTTCACATAGGCAACTGAGAACTTTTTGGATAGGACTACAATGGTAGTCTTTGAGCTGGCAATGTACAACTGAAAGCCAAATAAATAATTTGGCTTTGAGATAAGCACTACTTATCTCAAAAAAAGACCAAGGCCTTTGAAGAAGGTCACCTGGTAAGGTGTTAGGTATCGGCAGAAGCTTTGAGCAGGAGGTTGGATGAAAGTTCCCTCCTCTCCTCCCAGGGGAGAGGAAATATGCTAGAAGTAGCTTATGAGAATAAGTTCACACACCTTTCAGAAGTCCTAGATGTGTCATTCAAATGTAAGCCAAATACTGGTTTCTGATGTTGATGAAATCAAAAGAGTTGCAGGCAACTACAGCACAAACAGGAAAGACTGTATTTGCAAATCAGATACATGGTTAATCTGCCAATAACACATTTTGGGTCCTTCCTCTGTGATGTCTTTCCTTCCACCTTAACAGCCAAACCACAACAGTGGCAGAGAATGTAATGTGGACTTCAGTATTGGCAAAGTTTGTAAACAGAGAAGATGTTTTTCCTTCCATCTGAGAGTGGCCAACTATTTGGTGTCATATCAGGAGACTCAGCTGACACACAGCTTTCCAGTGGTCCTAAGTGTTCAAGCAGCTCAGCTGCAGAAGAATATCCTCAGATTGTTCAGTTTTGGTTCTACATAAAATCTCAGTATCAAAGCTTACCCAAAAGCAGTTATCTCAGGCTGGCAATGAGGTGGATGTGTGGGTTTAGACTTCCTGGCCTTTAGCACAGCAAATCAGTCCTCACTCAGAGCAAGCAGGGGTCATCCACCATGTGCACATATTCTTGCTACCCTTCAGGTCTATTGAATGGCAGGTAGCTTTATTTAAAATACAAACAAATAAAAATTGCCTGGCACCTACCTGTGCCCTCAGGCAACTTAGACAATGTTCCTTTCTGAGCCCAGTTTTCAGAGGTATTGATACCTGGTGCTTCCACAGTGAGTCTGGAATGGAGGGCTCTTATGTGCAGCTCCACAAATCGAGCATCAGACGTTTCTAGTGTTTGCCAGGAGAATCAGTGGTCATTTTCAAGGCTTCTTGTGTATACTTCTGTGATTCCAGAGGTTTGCCTTTTTACTTCAGAGCTGCTGAGAAAGGGAAAATATTCATTTGCATGCTGCAAAGGATAGGCAAGGAGCCAGCTCTGTGCTATTACAACATCTGATGTCTGTAAGGCAAACATCTTTCTGAAAGGAGCTAATGTTTCTGTCTATTCAATTCCAATTCACAGTTCAGCACTTTTCTTCACTCAAACACCCTGGGGAAGGTTGTTAACTGTAATTTTCCCTTCTCCTTTTATCTTTATTCCTGGATTAAGTGAAGATGTTATCGGTTCATGTAACAGTCCTTTTTTTGCCCTTGCAGTAAATCTTCTGCAATACTTTTTGCCAGTGTTATGCTGCACGCCACAGACACCCCTGTTAATCCCAGGCTGAAAATGGTGAACTCCCTTGTCTGAAGGACAGGCACATGGCACGGTACGAATGTACCACGGGGGGAAGCGGTTAACTGATGCGTACGTGCACGTATCTGCAAACGCTTCACAATGCATTTTTCATCCAAACCAAACAATTGCTCTAAACCATTTTGTAACTAATGCACTTGGTTGCTTTTCTTCCTTCTGTTTACAAACACGGAGCATAATATTTAACACAGTTGTTAGCAGCACCTCAGCAGCAATATTTTAAATGCTGTTCCCTTGCTGCCTATGCCTGGCAAATGCTTTACAAAAATCAAGTGACCCGGGTCACGAGGCGTGGTTTCTTCCTTCTGAGAGGACATGAGTGACTGTTAAAAGGGGCTTTTCTTCTCTGAGCGCAGACTTTAAACTTATTTTTCTACAAATGCCGTGCAAAACACATTTCATATGTATCACTTGCATTCCTCTGTACAATTGCTGTGTACAGAGAGCAAGTTAGAGAAGCAATTTCATTTAAATATTTCAACTTTTCCAGTGTATGCTTTATCTGGAAAAAAAACCCAAACAAACAACCCACCAAAATCTTATAATTGGAGGAAACTTTGCATTTATCAGCACAAAAGCTGGCCGTGTCTTTCTTATTGGCCAATCTGCTTATGCTTTCTCTAACACAGCAGTTGCCCTCTACACCTGTAGTGTCCGTATGGACCCCTTGCCTTTCCAGATGAAGAGACACACAGGAGCTAATTATTCTTGCAATGATTCTCCAGGTAAAGTCTGGGGAGCTTTTTGGAAGCACAGCACAAGCCTCTCCCTGTTGAACCAACATGCCCAGTATACTGAAATGCTGAATAAATAGCTTCCCTCCAAAATCAATGCATGTTATATATTACTCATCCATTTAAATAGCATCCTGTTTATCTTGGGGCTTCAGCGTCAGAGCTGTGTAATGTGAAGGCAAGTTATCCCTGCACAGTTTCAGGCTTCATTTGCAGTGTGGCTAGGACAGCACAGGCTACTCAGTAATCTTTCTCTTCCAAACACTTCTGCGTGGTCCTGCTATGACTTTGCTGACAAATTCACTCTGCTGTAAGAGTCCACAGCACTGCTGCACGGGGAACTTGCCTTACCAGCAAATCATTCCTTCCAAAGGAAGGTCAGAATCCCCCTGGCTGGAGGCCTTCTTCTGCAAGCTCCTCCTAGAGCTGCATCTGCTGAAGTTCTACCATGCTCAGTATGGGGAGGATGGGGTTAAGGAGGCTCTGAGCTCCTGTTTATGATCTGCTGCTGTAGATGTGGTTGCCCAAGCAAAGGCATCTGAGCATGCTGGGTTTGTATATTCTTACTCCTCTCTTGGTCACATCTTTCAGCGCTGCTGGAAGAGACTTCTACAACAGCTGTGCCTCACAAGCTTCGCTTCCCAGGTAGGAATTGCCAGATTAAAAGCTTCAGAAGTTATTTCATGATGCCACAGCAAGAGCTTTTTGAGGGAGAGACAGCCACTTCTAAATACCTGTGTTATCTCAGATACGTTTTAGCAAAGAGGCCAACCTCACACAACTTGCCTGTGGTCTTCCTAAGATCCTGCCATCAATCCCTGGGATCTGGAGTGGAGGCAACAGGCTGCATTTCATTAATTGTTTGCATTTCCAATGATATTTGGTTTTCTTTTACAGCAAAAAAGTAACATTAATATTTTGTTAATGGTGACGTACTGAAGCTGGAACAGCACAGCTTAATGGATGCTAATGAACTTTGTATAAATGGAAGACATATGCACGCTAATCTAGTGCCACACTTGAGCAGCTGCACTCAGTAGTGTAGGGCAGGTGTGCTTGTGGGATATGGACAGGTACCATCAACCCTCTCCAGAAAAAGTGCTCAACATCCCTGCTTAGGCTGACATAGGAAAACATCTCTCCAGATGTCAATCCTTCAGCCTCCTGCAAGAGGAAAAACTCGCACGGTCTGTTGCGACTACAGATCAGTTTTACTGGTGCTTATAAGCAAATATGATACCCATAGAGAAAATAAATGTCAACAGTCAAAGATAACATTAAACTGAAAACACACAAAATAAACCAAATGGCACCAGGAAAGTTGTATCTTTTCCTGTGTAAAAGCATCAGTAGCAGCACGGAGAAAAATGTCTCATGTGAGTTATTGACCTGTTTCTAAGCAGTTAAGCTGGCTTTGAAAAGATAACTTAAAAAAATGAGGAAGGAATGCATTCTTTTCAAGATCTGCAGTTTTATTCCTTGCCAAAGCTCATGAATTTGGGCTCTGCACCTCATTGACTTAGTGAGGAAGAGGCTTTTTAAAAAAAAATGGAGAAGTACTGAGCAGCCAGGGTATCCCTGAGCATCTATACAGGAAAAAGGTTTCATATACATTAATTTCCCTTGTCTCTAAGAAGATTTCTCTCTGATTCATACAGGTCAAAAAAGTTCCTCTCATGAAAACAATTTAGCAAATTCAAAGGTAATCCAGTTCTAGGCTCTATGCCATCCAGGTGCTTGTACCCAGCAGGAAAAAAATATCTCCTTAATCCTCTTTTTGTTTTCATAATTACTTGTTTTGCTGCTTCCCAGCAGCTGTTCTGTTCAGCACAAAAGTTACCATATCCAATTATAACTTTTGTCCTTGCTTTAAAATCTTCACATCTCCTCTCTGTTAACACAAGGTCAATCCCTGGATTAATCTCAGATTATGATTTCTTTCTCATCTCAGATTATGATTTGTTTCTCATCTTGCACAGTGACTGCCACCTGCCATCTGGGGGCACGTTCTTAGATTTTTGTGCAGCCAACACGTAGGTGTGAGTTGCATGGAGTGAAAAAGAGGGTAAACTAGAGAGAAGGCCAAGAGTGAGAGCTTTAGCACGGTAAATGCCACGGTATTTTGGAGAGCAGCTTCCATGTGATCACCTGATAGCTGCTGCTTCGTATTTCATTTTCTATGTAACAGAGGCCAACAAGAAGGGCATTTCTTGGCAGTTAATGACCGCAGCCATTGACCCAGCCAATCAGTCAGTAACAGGAAATATCTGACCTTTATGTCTTCCTTCCTGTGATGATTCTTTTCAGTCATATATTTTCTTAACCTTTCCTGTTGGCTCTAGGACTGTGTGCTTTGATATTAATGCAATGTGCCATTCTACAATGCCGATTATTTTTTCCCCAGACTGTTCCTGACAGTTACTGTAACCAAAAGGAAAACAGGATCACATTCTGAAAGCTCCATCGTATTTACACTGCCTTCTAATGCTTCCTCTTTCCCTCTCTTAACTTCGCTGGAGCTGCTATCACTTTCTGATGTCCAGAGTGTCTACACTCCAGAATTAATTTCAGCAAAAGTCCAGGATTTGTTCATGATTATTTTGCTTAAGGCCTGCTACAACATGAGTATTTTAATTTAGGGGAATTAAAAGTGTCCAAAATTGACTTTTCTGACCAAAATACACCTAGTGATGAATACTGCAGCCTTTCTTTGGGAAGAGGTTACTGAAGTTTAGTTTTCAGATTACTTGTTTTTCATTTTCTAAGCCATGATGAGCAGAAATTAACTTGCTAGGGTGTATTGTGTAGTGATGTTCACCAAAGAACTTTGCTTTCTAAGGGTTTTTAAATAGCTGCATTTATTAGAGTAAATATTTATACTTTTCTGCTCAGGAAGAAACGTTCTGATTTATTTAGGCACATAGGAATGGACTCTTATGGATTCTCAGATTTGATCTAGTCAGTAAGCAGTCAGTAAAGACACCAAGCAGCCAGTGAACAAAATGCCTGGCCTCCTGTCACCTCCAGAAATTCAGGGAACATGGCCTCATGTCTTGTTCACCGCACAGATCTCCAGCTCGATTCACTTTGTGTCCCTAAGGCAGATGCCTGTCCATCCCCTGTCTTCTGTGGTGATTATCACAATGGTAACATTGTGAAGTGACTTTGGACCAGCTGGTGAGAAAGGTCATCCATGAGCCACCAAAGCCTGTCTCTCTGCTCGTGTAGGGGAGCAATACATGCTGCTTCTGGGTAAGGGGACGCTGGGGAGTGAGCTTCAGTTAGCAACTAAGCTAATTAAACATTAATGAAATTCTTTCAAAAGAGGGAGTTTTGCTTCACACTTGCGTAGATTTAAATCTAGTCTGTGTTTGCTTTCCCCGTTTTAGCTCTTCAATTTATTCCTCAATTTCCTAGCCTTCGAAATGATAATAGAATGTACTAGATTTGAAATAGAAGTCTCCAAGCAGTATTTTGGTAATCTGTTAGGAGTTGCAATACCTATGGCTTACCCTGTAAATCCAAGTTATTGGCACTCATGAGAGATGATTACCATTTCTTTTGGTTTATTGTGTAATATTTTGCAGCTATGGCTGCAGTATTGTTATTAACTTGTGAGAGTTCTAAACCCCGGTATGTGATTTGACCATTTAGATAAATTAGATCATTTACTGTGTAGAATCTGGGCCACCAAAGTAAGATGGTGCTAAGCAGTGGAGCCACAGGAGTCCCAGCTGCTCAGCCTTTCCAAGGGTTTGATCCCTATGTTATGCCATAGATTTCAACAGAATTTTAGTTTGCTGTTGGCAAGAGTTCCTACAATCTATTTTTCATTGACCTGCACAGGATGATTTTAATTTATACAAAGAAGATAATGACAGGAAAACATTCTTTCCAGATACAAAGATAGTTCACTCCTTTAAAATGTGCTTTCAACCAGTTGGATGGAAAGTATTTTTCTCTGTTGAAGTTATTTCCTTTTCATATTTAGCATGGATCATACATGTATCTTAAAAAAAAGAAGGTACCTCTCTGCATTAAAATGACAGCTTGCACTGGTGAAGGATAATCTTGCAACTCAGGCATTCAGGAGATAGACTATTGCCACAAACTCACTTCTGATCCCCAGGCAAGTCAGTCTGTTAGGTTTCTTGCCTGTGACATGAGGTAACTCATCCCCTCCCCCCACATTCTTGCACATTACATGGATCTGTGTGCCTTTTACTTAATAAGAAAAGCACAGTGACATGTTTGCTCATGAAGCACCTGAACAGGTTTAATTCACAAATCTTGAGAATTGCACAGGGAGAAGAGGACAGAGAGAAACTCAGTCACTTCCTGCAGGTTTTGAAGGCTTGGGGTTTTTCTGATCAGCTGGAACATGTCTGAGATACATCTTCTATCTTTCTAAGCCCAGCTGCAGACATCAGTGGTGCAAGCAGTACTAACTGTTCCAGACACCTTCAGTACTCGTTGGGCTTGGTAGTGGCTTGAATAATAAAGGGTCACATCTGTACAGTGTTAGAAATGCAGACTGACACTGTAACCACACATACAACCAACACCACAGTTTTTCAGTGAAGTCAGTGACAAAGATGAAAGAAGACCCCAGAATTGCTGCATTTAAGAGAAGGTAAAAACTCTTTCCCTAGACACTCACAGTATTTGATTAGAGAGTATAAAAATGTATTACTCCTGAGGTGTTATGTCTATTTGGAGCTCATTTAAGGCATTTTTACTGTCCTGGCCCAAGTGATCCAGACATAACTGAAATAAAATAGTTATTAAAAGAAGCAGGTAAGGGTTATATAAAACCAGAGAGTTCCATCAAGACTTTTAGTTCCTACTAATTTACACAAAAATGCTGGAGGGAGTGTTCGGTGTTTCCTCCCAGACTTTTACTTCTGGCTTTAGTTTCTGACCAGAAATCAATGACAGCAGTTAATTCAAATAACAATTTGAACAGCAATTCTGAGATGTGGTTTCAACTTCTCTCTCCTTTCAACTTCTTTCTCTTCTTATGCTACTGGGATGCAACAGAGGAACTTCTCCATTCAAACAGAAATTATTTAGTGGATAGGTTCACAGGCTGATGTTGTAGGTTGCTTTAGTACCCTATATAATAAAACGCCTATATTCTAGGAGCTGGAGAATACAAACCAGTACAGTGGCAAATGGAAAGGCCTCATATTATCCTGAAAAAAAGTCCTGAGAGAATTTCACAGCAGTTCCTTGGAGAATTAACAACTACTTTTAGGCTTTGCTGTCATTCTTTCCGTAACCATTTCCCTAAAAATCAAATCGCCATAAGAGACAGAGTAACTCAGAAGTGCAGATTTTGTAGTATGCCTTTCTAGCTTGCAATTTCATGAAGGAAAGTTTTGAAAGCTTCTGCCATAGAACACCTGCTGTGTTAAATAAAACCTGTTTCCTGTAAAGATAAAACTACACCATTTCAGTTTATTTGTTTCACCAGAGTCACTAGAAGCAGTCAATCATGGAAGTTATCCTTTTGCATTTTAAGGAAGACACTTTAAGCTATATTTAAATAGAGAATTTAAGTTAAAGATTTGGGCAAAGGATCCTTAAACCATTAGACCTTTTGAAAATGTCATCTGACCTTTTGCTCCTATGTTTTAATGCCCACTTACAAGAAATTCAGACTTCTGTCCCTCTCCACCCCCAGCTTTGTGACTTATTAAAGGCAGTGAAGTTATCACTTGTCTATGGGAACACTCCATTTACCTGCATGACCCAAGACGGCTAATTATATGCAACTGCTCTCAGCAGGGTTAACTCCAGGCTTTTAAGTCATCCATGTAATTGGATGTTCTAAGGGAGACAATGGCATCAAATATGCTGGAAGAGAAAGTTAGCACAAAGAAAATGCCTGTTGAAATTGCATTGCACTTCTGCAGCCACAAAAGATGGGAAATGTGGGAGAGCCAATTGGGGACACCAAAGCTGTTTCTTTTTCTTTTTCCTTCACAGTACCTACTCTTTCACATGTCTGTCTTTTTCTGTTGAAGAAGGCTTTGATACTGATATGTGTTTGGAAAGAGATAAGATGTAGGCTGTTAAAAATATTTATGGCTGGAGATACTGTGATTTATAAACACTACGGCAAAAGGACTCTTTTCCCTGCATTCCTTTTTCAGCTTGATAATGTCAGAATGCATCCCACCCAGCAGGTCTATGATCTTTCTGCTGTCACCTCCTGGATGTCTGATCTACAGCTCCTGTTCTGCTCAACTTTACCAACACAGCTCACGAGAGCAGCGGTTGGCAGGCCTTGAAACATAAACTTTCTATATGCTTGGACATGGCCTTCTAATTGTTTCTATACTAAAATCAGAATCTCTTGAAACTGCCATTTGGAGTTTGTACTTCTCTAGTAGAAGAAAAGTTTTTTTGCTTTCTCTTATGTAGCAGCATAGACCTAAATACATTTGGATTATTGTATTTTTGTCTTACCAAGGAGGACCTTAGTTATGTTTCCCATTGGTTTTGTTGTTTACCGAAGTAATTTAAACATAGAATCATAGAATCAACAAGGTTGGAAAAGACCTCAAAGATCATCAAGTCCAACCTGTCACCCAGCACCTCCTGACAACTAAACCATGGCACCAAGTGCCACGTCCAATCCCTTCTTGAACACCTCCAGGGCTGGTGGCTCCACCACCTCCCTGGGGAGCACATTCCAACGGCTAACAACAAGATGTTTATATATTTTTTAAATGGCATGGTCAAATCACATCCCTGGGCATAGTAGGTTAAAAAAGCATTTTAAAAAGTACTAATTTCTCATTATGTAAACTTCACATCTTTTTTAAAAAGAAGCCAACACAGCATGAATTGCAGCAGAAGAGCAATTGATCTGACAAAACATACAGGAGGTCAACACAGGGACACTTTTACATAGTTAAAACAACAAAGGATGAGTTGTACAAGCATTCTGTCTGCTCTTCAAGATAAAGTTCATGTGATCAGACATCCATGCATGCTGTGCTGTGTCCCTTGCACATCTCTGTCAGTCTTGTCAACTGAGGAACTTGCTCAATAAAGACTGATAAAAAATAAATAAAACCTCCTTCTGCTTCTGCTAAGGGATGATACATTAATAACATTTACAGCAGCATTGCAGCAGGATGAGATCTTGTGAGAGCACACTGAACTCGATGAGCCAGGTCTTATTGACAGAGAGATGGCAAGCTTCCAGCAGCTCTCGGGTGCCATGGAGTTCAGCACTGATTAAAGACATGTCACTCTTCCCCTCTGAGACAAGACCATGGCAGTTTGTTTGTAAAGCCCCAGAACTAAACTAAAAATATAATATCAGCTTTTGGACACAAGACAATACTGAGGTCCTCTCTAAGTGTGGTCATTTAAATTCTCTTTGAGCCGTTGGAAGACCTAACACGGACAGATGCTACTCGAGTTTACTCCCTCATGGGGCAGCTGAAGTTGCCTCCAAAGACTCTAGTGAGTGTGGTGATTTGGTTTTTTGGACAGAGCTGGTGAGTGGGGGAGCTCTGCTTCACAGATGGCTTTAATCCTCTGCATGCCCAGTGTAATAATGTGCTCTACAGCTTTTAGGCTTGCTAGAGAACCCCAGCAATGAGACCACACGGTTATTATTTAATGAGGAAAATAGATAACCTCAATAATTGAGAAGCAGAGTCACATAAAAGTTTTGTAGATGATTCTAAACATTTGCATATAAAACCTGTTTACTGTTCCATTCAACCACTTCAGTGCTGAGCACCTCTTACACTTATGACACTTAGTTTGTTTCAGAGGTGGGTTTATTTTAATATGTGAGGTTAACTATCCTTTGAGCATGCTACAGTTCCTGCCTCCTGCAGGCTGGACTTGAAGCATTGCAAATCAAATAGTAGAACAGCATGCAGTTTCTGTTGATGTAAATAACTACTTGGCATTCACAGCCATAGAAATGAAGTAATTTTTATCTCCTGACTTCTGAACTTGATAACTAAATAGTTTTGTGTCCAGATTTATAGTTACAGCATGGAAAGTAAAACCCACGAGTGGTAAATGCTCTGAGGTCTCTGAATTGCCTAAAAGAGTCTTTTAGTAACAGTAAGATGGTTACAGTCTCACCAACTGTATTGCAACCAACACCCAGTATCCAACTGAAAAACTGGAGTTTGGCAGTTCCCAGTACAATGTAACTCCAGTTTTGGGGCCCTGATGGATTTTGGGTAACACAATGAAGCTGTGACTGGTTTATGAATATATATGTAGTCCATTAGAGCTCCAAGTAAGCAAACATCAGGGAGGAGAGAGGGAAAGCTTCGTGGACTGGCTGCATTGCTGAAAAAAATTAAATATTACAAATGAGAAGAGAAGCTCATAAAAGCTATACAACTCTCTACAAAATGTGATGTAGGTCATGTAGTCAGCAGAGCTGTTCTGAAAGGTTCAGAGGTATTAAAAAATAAAACCTGAAACTCTATCGACATGATCTGATTGCACTTCATCATCCGACTGCCACTACTGAATTCACAGACTGCTGCTGGAAGGCCCAGGAATAATGTGATACAATGAAAAAAAAGGAGAAGGAACAAATGTTTAGACTGGAACACAAATAAATCTTTTAAAGTTATTTTGAAGCCAATGTGGAAGAAATTGCTACCTGCGTTCTTTTCAGTCTTACCAGTAACAAACTCATAAAAGAAACAAACAATGCAAACCCAAAGTGGAACTCTGCTTCCCAGAGCTCCTGCCCTTGATCCCTGCACACACCAGGAACCACTGTCATTCTTTGCCACATGGACTGAGGAAAACTTCTTTATATTCTACTTCACAGCTTCAGTGTTTTGAAAATGCTGTTACCCTCAGTTCCTTTCAATAGAGAGAAACTGAGATCTCCAGAGAGCCATTCATCTCATCCTAAAATAGGCATCTAAGACAGGTCAGAAAATGGTCTTCTGAGGATGAGTCTATTAAGTATAAAGGAAAGGTAGACTTAGATATTTAACTTTTAGAAGTCTGTAATTAGACAAGGTAATTTTCACCCATTGAGCTACTTTTAGACAACATATCCTTCCCCCTCCCCTCCCCCCCCCATGATATGAAATCTCACTTTATTATTTTTTTTAATACAACCTTGCTCATCTTGTAATCCTGCATATAGTAAGATGGACTTGATGAAACTAGACTGAGCTTTCAAGCCTTTCCTTTATCCCCTACTGGAAACGCCAGAACACTGCAAGGACATTGCTTTTTCTACTTTCAGGTGTAACTCAAAGCAAAGTGTTTGAAGGCTCATGAAACCCACTGTACTTGTCACATTTTCAGCTCAGGTTCAGACATTTCCAGTTTGTGTATGAGTCAAAGGATCATCTAAATATTAGGGTGTTTATATGAACTACAATGAAATTTCAGCTTCTTGAGACTCATTCACCATTGATGATATTGATGCTGTGAGGAAAAAAAAAACCAGCTATTCCCCCTAGAGATGAGACATTGAGAAGAGCAGTGGTAGACACAGCGCTCACTAGAATTTACAGTGATGCAAAACTATGAACTACCAGGGAGATGAGCAAAGATTGTTGGAGACATTTCCCATTATTCATACCAGGAGCTCTACTCTGCTCCTTGATGAAAGCGTACACCTAATGTACAGCATGAAGAAAGTCAGATACTGTCTACCCCAAACAATTGCATGTGTCGGGTCAGATTGCTCACTGAATGATGATACCTCACTCACTTCATGCTCCTCACCCTATTCTCCGTATCATTCCTTTGTTGTGACCCTTTCTGTCAGACATGTTAGTTTTAGAGCCAGCATGAGATTAACTCCATAATGCAACCCTTTCAAGCCTGCCTTTTCTTTATGTCTGTCCAGTCAAGCCTGACACCAGGATGTGCCAAGCCTCCCCGGGGAACATCAGCAACTCCCTGTAGTCTGTTTGTGTAACAGCTTGCTTCTCTTCCTAATGTGGCCACAAGAAGAAGAGGGGGCACATTGTTTCCAGAAATAAAACAGATTACTTTAATCCTAAACCTACTGCAGCACCAGCATAATAATCCCCATTTTTAGCACATGTTTAACCATTTCTAAGGAGGTTACAATAGCTACTCAATTTGTTTATATGTGATTAGTGTTTAAGGAACTGTTCTCAAGCTGGGTTTATTAAGGGTTTGGGGTTTTTTTCATCACAGTTTAAACAAACACATTCAGAAAAAAAATTAATCAGAAGACTACACACCTACTTTCCAGTCTCCTTAAACCACCCACATTTAGTGTGTCCTCTCTCTGCTCCCTGGTTCTCCAGTCAACTGAAAGGTATATTCACCATCTTTCAAGGAACTATTACTAGATTTTCCCATGAAAGTCAACATCTATTCTCTTTCCTGATTAACCAGCTAATCGACACCTATGAGGAAGCTTTTTTCCCATGCTTTTCCCCTGTGTCTTTACTCTCTGCACAATCCTTTGATTTACTTCTGTTTGCACTATTCCAGGCAGCTCTGACTCCTTACCTTTAAGCTACACTGTAATGAAGTAGGACAAATGCTGCAGAGCTGTCTCATTAAAAGAGAGTAAGACTTTAACACAGATGTAATTTACAAATAAAATTCACCTCTCAACTTATTGCCTCTGTGGACTAAGTCTCCAGTAATTTAAGTCTCTGTAAATTAATCATTTACGTTTGATACAGTCAACATGGATAGGAACTTTCAAGGGGCAATTTATCCCCTGCTAAAATAGGTGCTCACTGCAGGCACCTGCAGGAGACACTTGCTCTTACTTCATTTGTTGAATAGATGCAGAACCTCGATGAACTGGCTTAAACTTGACCTGTAAGGTTTGGCAAACCCAAGTCACAAGACATGACATTTACCCAGTGTCTCTGATTACTGTTAACACCTAGCCCTGAAAAAAAATAATCCAGCTGTTTTTAGATAATATGGCATCATCTTCAAGTGAAATGAGGTGTACTGGATAATTCCTCACATTTAAAAATGACAATGAAAGCAACCACTGAGGAATGAGTTGCCAGCAATTAAAGAATATGATTTCCATTTCTGTATCCTTTTGGAGAGATAATTGCTCAGACATTGGAACAATGATTTAGTAGTAGCTTGGATTGTGCAGCACTCAACAATACCCTGTTCATATACCTAAATACATTTACTTGTTATGGTGACATGGTGTTGCTACTTCTCAAGCTTCGTGTCTTGCTGAGGAAGGAGAAAAGAATAAAAGGAAGAGAGATTTTATCTCACATTTAAATCTCTTTATTCTAGACACAGATTCCATCCTTTGTTGAATAAACTTTAAAATGTGAACTTTTCCAAAGCTTGGAACTGCAAGCATTCTAAACCAATGCTTCACATTATGGATGTTGAGATATCAACATTAGCGATAAATGCCAATTCACCTGAGAATTGCATCTTGCTGAAGCATTGAGATAACTATGTTGAACAAGAAAGCATCAGTAGATTTGGGAATTAAAACTGGCTGAACTCTGTCAGACTGTTCTAAACATAAGCTTATGTTTACTTTTGCAGGAAACCCATAAACCTGTGCAGATGAGAGGTATGTGACACGGGCACACTAGTTTTTTGTTTCCGTATGCATTTATTGCATTAGGTTCTCTTGATGGCATCTCCTCTCTGCCTCTCATTCTAGATCTAGAGTAGGTGCTGCCAACCTAAATGCCTCCCAAAGCCAGAGTGACTCTGACAGCAGGATCTATGCCTCCCTGTGATGTTGTTGGAACATTTCTTTATCTCCATCCCTGTTGCCCTTTGACGTGTGTATGCAAGATTAAGAGCTAAGAGAAAGAAAATATCTTCTAGGTAATACTAGCTGCTGTAACTCATGGATTGTTGGAATAAGGGGATATCCTTGCTCTCAGGCCAGCAAGCATAGAATACAGTGGTTTCAGGATGCAGAGTTTTCAGATTTTTAACTCTTGCTTTTGACAATTGGATTGTTGTAGTACGACATGGAAATGCTGAGGGAAGGCTTGCTCCTTTGATGATGTACGCTGTGGCTCATGCTAGTGATCTGTCCATGGAGTATAACGTAAGAAACTTCTACAAGAGGTATCAGCCAGGACTCAACAGGACAATAGATGTCTCCAGCTGTCTCCCCAAAATGGCTTCTGCATTTTTAACTAGCGGTGAGCTCCTTTGCAAGTTGGTGATGTATCCCTAGGAAACCTGGCTTAAAATGAACCTGAAGATCATGAAGTCTCAGGCCACTGTGACCATGTTTGTTATCCATGAGTAGCAATTTAGACTTTCTGTCACTCAGAGATAAAGAGCATTTTTATCAGCCTGTGTGCAGAGTTTGTGAAGCATACAGGAAAAGTCCCAGGTCACCACATTATTTAGTTAGTGTTGCAAGTAGAGTCCCCTGGCAGCAAAAAAGAGAGCTGTGATGTGATATATTTTTAATATTCCTCTCTCTTTTTTTTCCTCTTATGTTCCCTGCAGCACTATGGGGGAATCTCTTATACTCTTTCTGGGAAACAGGCACAGCTGGGTGCCTCTAGTGCTTGTACACTAATGCCTGCAGCACAGGGAACAAATAGGAGGAATTAGAGCTGTGCATGCAAATGCAGGGCTATGATCTCATTTGCATCACAGAGATGTGGTGGGATTAACACAACTGGAGTGTTGTGATGGAGGGATACAGGCTTTTTGGAAAGGGTGATGAGAAGGGTGAATTATGCTGCCTGTGAGACAGCAGCACAGATGCATGGGCCTCTGCTGTGGGATGAGAGATGAGATTGCTGAGGGCCTCTGGCGGCACATCAACATGGATGATGTTTGGATGTCTGCTGCAGACTTCTTGGTCAGGAAGAGATGGATGAGGTCTTCTTTGGACAAATGGAAAAAGCCTTATGTTCACAGGTCCTGGTCTTCATGGGAGCTTCGAACCATGGTGGTATCTTCTGGTGTGCATTGATGACGTCTGACTGAGAAGCCAGTGATGGGAGGTGCATTACTCATGTCATACTTACAGACCAGGAAGGGCCAGCTAGGGGTGTGAAGGCTGGGAGCAACCTTGGCTCTAATGCCTATCAATGACCAGAGTTCAGGAGGCTGAGAGGAGGGAAGAAGGCAAAAGGTAGGATTAAAACCCTGGACTTCTGCAGAGCAGGATTTGGTGGGGTTCTTTTCATGGCTCTGCTCAGAAGAATCTCATGCAATATGTCCCTGGAGAAAACAGAGATCAGGGAGAGCTGGTTGATTTTCAAGGACCATCTTCTTCATCCTCAGGAGTGGTAGATATTAATGAGCAGGAAATCATGCAAATATCAGCAGTTAGAGGTTCCTAAAGAAGGTCTGGTAGGGACCAAGGGAAGGAATTTTATCTGAAGAGAGTAGAAAAACTAATGTGAATTTTCTGTTGCATTACCCATGGATTCAATCAGCTTTCATCCTAACTTGTGACCTACCAGACAGAGCTTAACTTTTACAGAACAAGAGACTTAGCATCCATTGGAACAGAAAGTGATCCATGTTGCTGACATTTTAGATGATGTCTTATAATTTTCTCCAGTGCCTTCACATGGATATTAAAAAGAAAGAGTGATTGATGGAGAACCTGGAAGGTCTTCATATCTTCAGTGAGTAAGACAAAGCAGGCCATCAGTCCTCTGATTACATTCTGCACAGGGAATGTTTTCCAGCTCGGTACTTAACCATTAACTTCCTCAAGGTAAAATAACTACTCAGCATGGTGAATATTTTGAATGTTGTAGAAAGAGAGAGGAATCTTCAAATGGGCAAGAGGATATCATCCATCACTGTAGTCAGTGGTGCATCTGTTCCCCATACTGGCCTGAAATTTGACTAGGAGGAGTCCATGAGCCGGGTGGGAAGTTGGTTGTGCACAGACATAGATTAAAAGCAGTGGGAGTGCAGAGGTGATAGGAGGATTGTAAATGGCATTTTTAGAAGTTTAAAAAAATTTACATTATTAAGTCTACATTCTCACTGCTGGTGAACCTTGTGTAGATCAGACATGCAAATAATTTAGACTGCACACAAACTCATAGCATCTGCAGACTGAATTACTGGAGTCCTAAAAGCAGTTATAGAATAACAGCATAATTGTGTGTATTATACTACAACATCCTCAGCACCTCAAAAGCTGCCCTGGGCAGACCATTCCAATGTTTGATAACCCTCTCTGTAAAGAAATATTTCCTAATATCCAGCCTAAAACTCCCCTGGCACAGCTTGAAACCATTTCCACTAGTCTTGTCATTTGACACAAAGGAGAAGAGGCTGCCCCCTCCTTGCTCGAACCTCCCTTCAGCCTCCTCTTCTCCAGACTCAACAACCCCAGCTCCCTCAGATGCTCCTTGTAGATCATGTGTTCCAAGTCCTTCACGAGCCTTACTGCCCTTCTCTGGACACACTCCAGCACCTCAATGTCCTTCTTGTAGTGAGGGGTCCAGAACTGAACACAACACCTGAGGTGTGGCCTCACCAGTGCTGAGTACAGGGGAATGATCACCTCTCCTTCCTGCTGGCCAGTGTTTCTAATACAAGCTGGGATGCCATTGGCTTTCTTGGCCACCTGGGCACACTGCTGACTCATATCAGTCAAATGTCAACCAATACCCTCAGGTCCCTCTCTGAGTCACAGCTTTCCAACCACACATCCCCAAGTCCGTAGCTTACCATGGGGTTGTTGTGACCCAGGTGGAGGACTTGATCTGAATAACTTAGAACAAGAAATGGATACTGTATCTCAAACAGGGTGTAAAACTCTATGAAATGCTTATGTCTAGTTCTGGCAAACTGTGACATGTCACACTATATGTCTGCATTGCCCTGATATAGAGGTGAGCTATCATTGATATTCTGGGGGGCTTTACATTTGTATGAACACTATTTTCCCTGTCATCCCCAGGACTCTGCTTTGTAACTAGGCAACTATGTTACAGAGAGAGGCACTAGAGGATATATCTTTTAAAATTCTTTAAAAATCCTACAGTTATTTCTTCATGTTGTTCTCTAAATGTCTCCAAAATGCTGCATAAACAAACAAGTCACTGGTTTGTGTCTTTGGACTACACTATCTATATTTACCTATATTGTGGGTGATCTTCAGAGCTTACTTCTGCCTTCAATCCCTGTTAGCAACTACTAGTTAGTACTTTTTCCGCTTTGTGGGAGTAGATGCAAACCAAAAATATGATCAGCTGTTCTTCTGCACCAGTGATTTGTTGTGGAGGACACTGTGGAGATCAGCTTCATCATTATTCTTTTCCATCATTACTCATTTTGTCATGAGTGCTTTAAGCTGTATTGGCATCGCTGGGCTAATAGCCCTCAGTGATTTCTCAACTAAACAGTATGAAGGTCTTTCAGCTTTCCCACTGACTGGGCCAAAACTGGGATTTCAGTGAGAATTTCTGTAGTGTATTTAATGCAAGAGATAGGGAAAAGATACTAGCTGCTAATAATAGAATTTGTGTCTGCTCCTCTACCTTATGAATATCATTATCAGGCAGCCAAACAAAAACTGCAGAAGATCAACCAGGAGCAGATATTTGTAGCTTATGTCTCCTGTGGAAAGTGAAGAGTGGGATGAACCTAAATGAATGGCATGAACATGGCATGAATGTAACATTGATGTTACCCCTGGCCTTTGTATCTTTTCATCAAAATACACCAACATAAGTCTCTCAAAGCTAATACTCTTGTTTACTACCAGAAGCCTACGCTGAGGAAGTCTGTCTGCCCACATATCTCTGTAGATGGACTTGGAAAGAGTGTGACCAGCTTTGCATTATGCACTTTCATGTAAAAAGTCTCTTATTAAGTTCAAAGTGCAAATGTTGACACACACACAAACTAAGAAATGAACAAACCCTGGTGACACAACTCTCTTAAATACAAGAGAATCAAGATTGCACAGAATCACAACTAAATGCAATACATAATTTGCCAAGGACATTAAGCCTTGTGCTTGGAAGTTGAAGTCCATCGTTGTTCAGGCTGCCAGATGAGACTGGCACGTGTTTTTCTGTGTGCCTGCAGACTGTTCCCCACTTGCTATTATGGGATTCCTTTGAAACATAACATTGGAACTGCAAGAGAAAGGATACTGGATCTGGAGTCTAATCCAGCATACCAATTGCTGATAGCCCAGGTTTCCTCAGTACCTCTGCTTATAAAGCTGAGGTATTAGCAGTGCTATTAGAGGTCTTTACTTTTTGCCCTTCCCTGTAAATCAATGTAATGTGGTAGACAGACTGGAAGTATGACACTTGGTGCTCAAAGGCTGGAGCAGACTTAACTTGGAATTTCATGAGCATCCTGTTTATTTCTCCTAAGCATGTATTGTGTTCTCCTTAGGAAACAAGATCTCCTGGAGGAAAAGGAGATTGTTGCTCCTCTTAGGGCTACTGAAAGTTCTCACAAAGAGAGAGATCAGGAGACTGCAGGATGGAGTGAGCAAGAAAGTCATATCTGGGGGGGCTGGAGCTCATGCATGGTATGAAAGGATACAGTGAGGATGAGAAAGCAGCCCAGCATGCTTTGGAGGAGAAGGGGAGACTCTCTTGAGGACTAGTGCAGACAATGCAGAATTTACTGCTCTTCACAAAGACGTTAAGTTAGGTGCAATCATGGACTACCTTTCATAACACATTGGACTTGGAAGAAGTCTGTAGAAAATCTGATTTATCTCTATGTTTTCTTTTGTCTCCCTTCTACAAAGCTGGCTCTAAGATTTAATTCACACAGGCTTTAATTTCTGAGCCTACTGCAGACATGCACTAACCTAACTTTGAAAGAATCACCCAGGGAAAAATAATGCTATTGGCATATTGTAAACATACAGTTGTACTAATCTCAGCAGAGAGGCACAAGAAGCCTTTAACAGAACATTTATATCATCTTAAAACCACTCATAAAGCACTCCTTGGATTAATTCAAATCTACAGCCACGGTGTATCTCAGGGAAAATAAAATGAGCAGCTCCTTTCCCCACCCCCTTCCTTACTGCTCCTCTGCAAGAAAAAATGAAAAAATCTCATTTAGATCTGTGTTCCTTGCTGCATGAAGCAGCAAGCTTCTTGGCAGTTTCACTGATACTTTTCTGACTGCTAAGCTTCAAAATAGTTCTGAACCTCAGCCATTTTATGAGGCCAGCAGTGATTTCAGAATACCAATGCCTGCCATTCACGTGGAACAAGTCCTGATTTCTTGCACCTTACTGAAAATCCATTCACCTCAAACTCCTGAAACTAAAGAGATAGGGCAGGCAGTGGGTATTTGTGTAATGATGTATGACCATTTTTGCCATATGCTTTGTGGCAATTGTGCTAGGCTTCTTTTTGCAAGAGCTAAGGATACCTGGTAAGTATGTCACTTCTCTTTCATGAAACAGAATTCCTTTATTGTTGCATTTGGATGTAAAATGCTTATCAGTAGAAGATCTGGGTGCACACCACAAAATTTAGATCAGAATTAAGCAACCACTTCTGTAACAACCCCCACACAGCACCAAAATAGCTACCCTGGAAAGGAGTGATATGAGGCAGATGATTAAATGTCAGAGAATTCTAAAGACTGTTTCTACTAGGGAGCACAAAGAAAGTGATCTTGCATTGTGCTTTAAAATGTCTCTGCCCTGTCAGCTGATGTGCACAGACTGATGGTTCTTATGCCGCCCATTGGTTCTTTGACTCCCTCTTGACTCCTGAAGGTGAGTAGGTCCATTTGTGTGAACAAGGTGCACGATCTCGGCTGAAACGGCCTCCCTTGGGGAATGCTCTGCAGCTGACCTCCTTGCTTTCAACTTCAGGATGCAGAGTATTGCAAAGGGGTAAGGGTAAGATAAGGTCTGAGATAATGACTATAGAGAAAATACTGGTCCTTAAATTTCACCCAGGCTGGAACTGGTAGCTGAAGAAGACTGTGAAACACTCTCTTCTATGTTTCTTAATGATCAGAGCAAACAGATTTCTGTTAGCAGAAACATGGCATAAGTGCCTTCACGTGCAGATTACTCAGCCATGTGATAAGGCACTTGCTGATGGGCATTTTGAGGTTAGTTTTCTATTTCCTCCCAACGGAAAGCATTAGGTTTGTACAATGAGGTAAGTAAGTAGTTTCCTAATTGCACTGTATTTACAGAAAACCTTTCATCAACTGCAGTGCCTTTCTAAAAATTGCACATGCTTTCCTAAGAGAATTCTGAGAGCCTTGTGGCATGCTATTGTCCCTTTCAGCTTTCCAGCTCCCCCCGATCTTTCCATGTACCAAAATCCCATGACAATTCTTTATCCAGTATTTATTGTTAAGCCACATTACAGCCTTAGTTTTTCTCCTAGAAGCACTACATAGCCTGAACAAAATCAAAATCCTCAATGAGTCTTGACCATTCCCTCAGGGTCACTTGAATAAACAGGAGTGCCTTGAGCACGCAAGACTCCTTATCACGCCACTCAGTATGCCGAACAGGTAACTACTACCTTACTGTAGTTTATTCTACAGACAGATTTGCAGTCTTCTCTTCTGTCTGGAAGAAACAGCATTCTTAATGCAAGCCACATGATATACTTGCCTGTACACACCTTGAATACACATAGGTACGCTGAGAACAAACCCAGATCCACACAGACCGGTAGTTCTGTTGTTGCAGTGGTCAGGAAGAGTGGCTGCAGTGTGCCATAAGTTGCCTAACCTAACAGTAATTATCCTCTGCCTCAGACCTCACATATAATTAATGAGTGTAGATTTATTAAACCCATGAAGATCAAAAAAACCCACATTTGAGTGGACAAAATCTAGGGTATGTGATGTTTAAAAACACCTTCTGAAAACTGCAGAACTCCATGCTGGAGTTTGGCTCTGCAGATACTCAGGAAATTTTGTATAAGCTGCTTTGTTTTCAGAAGCAGCTAGCAATTTCCTTTTCATTTGTGTATGTTTAGTATTACTGGCAAGTAGGCCACCTATCTGCAAGTGTCTAAATATGGACTGAGAAAACTAGGTTTTGGCACCCAGACACAAACACTGTGTCTGTGAAGTTTCAATTCATTGTGAAAATTTGCCTTTTTAATTTGCTTCTCTGAGTGTAAGCTGCTTTGCTCTTATGAAATTGCTTTTCTTCTCCCTCAGCTGAGATGGTTGTGGATATTTCCTGGGAAAATCCACACAGGAGAAAAGTTCTCAGTGTTTCTTGAGTTTCATGTTCTAGTCTGATAGGGTTTCCTGTTTTGTGATGAGTTTCATGTTCTGCTCTGTGTTCATAGACAGACAAGTGGACAACTTCTAAGCCATAACTGAAATCACATTCTGGTACTGGCAGAAACTATGAATAACTTTAAAATACTTATGAGGATTTTAAACTTCAGACTACAAACAAAAATAAAGGCTGCCTACAGCAATGTGTTTCTAATATAACCAACTTGTCCTTGGTTTGTTTCAATCACATCTTAATAAAAGATAGGATATGACTCCAATTTGCAAAACTCACCACATATTTGATAATTTCAATCACAACTGAACAACACAGTAAATAATACTGGAAGATGAATACTGAATGCTTCAGTGTTAGTCCTTTTGTTTTTTTAATTTAATATAATATTGTACTTTTAAATGACTGCTTTCTTCATTTGCTTGGAAGTTGTCAAAAAATGTTTATTCAGTCTGCAGAGAATAGAATAGAATAGAATAGAATAGAATAGAATAGAATAGAATAGAATAGAATAGAATAGACCAGACCAGGTTGGAAAAGACCTTTGAGATCATCAAGTCCAACCTATCACCCATCACCATCTGATCAACTCAACCATGGCACCAAGTGCCTCATCCAGGCTCCTCCTAAACACCTCCAGGGATGGGGACTCCACCACCTCCCTGGGCAGCACATTCCCATGGCCAATATCTCTTTCTGTGAAGAACTTCTTCCTAACATCCAGCCTAAACCTCTCCTGGCACAGCTTGAGACTGTGTCCTCTTGTTCTGGTGCTGGTTGCCTGGGAGAAGAGTCCAGCCCCCACCTGGCTACAACCTCCCTTCAGGTAGTTAGACAGCAATAAGGTCTCCTCTGAGCCTCCTCTTCTGCAGGCTAAGCAACCCCAGCTCCATGGTTGGTTAAAGCACGAAAAAAGTAATAATGTTAGAATTCAGAATTACCCTGAGAAACAGTGGGGGAGGCTTTACTTTAACCTCAAATTTTCCTTTATTGTAAATAATTTTAAGCACACTTGCTTGCAGATAACATTTTGCATTTAGTTTGTCTGATTCATCTTGTGATTTTACAAATCATATTGATGCAAACAACACTTTAAAAGCCTGTTTAACTTTTCAGGTATTTCAAGTTACATTTTAGATTAAGTGATGCCTTGAATAGGGCTGATCATACATTTTAAATATTTTCTTTATCTGGGTCTTTTGTCAGTAAAAGAGCCCCTGTAGATAACTCTGCTCTCTCCACATCCTGCTTTGAATATTTCATACATACCCATTAGAGAATGGCAAATCCACTTTTTATAAAGACTAGTGTGTTTTAAAATAACTAATGGATTAGTATGGTCTGATTCGCTGAGGCAGAACATCTTTAGGTTGCCTAAGGTCCCATTCCTTGCCTTCATCTCACCTGCCTATTGCAACATACTAAAACATCACAGAATCACACAGTCACCAAGGTTGGGAGAGACCTTAAAGATCATCAAGTCCATCCTGCCACCACAGACCTCATGACTAAACCATGGCACTAAGTGCCACATCCAGTCCCCTCTTGAACACCTCCAGGGATGATGACTCCACCACCTCCCTGGGCAGCACATTCCAATGGCTAACAACTCTCTCTGGGAAGAACTTTCTCCTCACCTTGAGCCTAAACTTCCCCTGGTGCAGCTTGAGACTGTAATGTTACAAGTTCTGTATGTTGTCAGGCTTTTCAGTTCACAGTAGAGACCAGTATTTTTTGTTAGTGTCTTTTTAACCAACCTTCTTGTATACATTTGACTGTGTATGTCTGGCTTCATCACAATTGTTGTGCCGGTTGCAATATCCTTGCTTATTTTGTTTCACGCAATCCAGTTTCCTTTAGGCTCCTAGATTGATTTGTTTCCTGACTGGCAAGAAAGAAAATCCTACTTGCTATTTAAGTTTTCAACCATCTATGATTTAATTTTGCATTTGTATGTGGCTTGTCATATCCACCACAGTAAATTATACAACTGCTTAACAGTCTGCATGGGTCAATAAAAAGGACGCCTGACAAACCCCTATTTGATAAAGATGCCAAAAATGACATGTAGAAGCAGGGTGTATAGATTGAGGGTAAGCAGAAGGATTTCTTGGTAATGCTGTGAATGTGGGCATAGAGAAAATCTGTAACAGTTACAATGCTTTTATATGGACTAGTAAGTACCAGGATAAAGAAATGGATTCAAGGCTGAGGGGAAAAAAAAGTAACAGTTTAAAATGCAAGCAGCTCAAAGTGCTGCAGAACTTACTCCATGAGATAGTCATAAGCAACTATCTTTAGAAATAATGTTCAGTAAGTACCAGTTCACAATGACAAAATACCTTCCTTCGAAACTTTGCATCACCAGCTATGTATGAACACCTCATTACTCAATGGGTCTTATTATCCCATTCCTCTCAACACTGTTGCCATTTGGATATGAATAATATCATCAGCACTGCATAAAAATGGTGGAGTCCTCAACTGTTATCTTAATGGGTAAAATATCATTCCAACTTGATGAATTTAAAACCATTCTGAAAGTAAGATAAAGCACTTTCAAGTCTCTTTTTTTTTAGATTCCAAATAATGAAAAAAAACCCTTTGAGTAGCCTTAAAAAAACCCCAACAAACAGTAGATACTTTTTTAAAGCTACATGAGAGGATAAAACTTGTTAGACCTCATCCATTTCCAGGATGTCTTTGGTTTAAGATCCTATCTGTCTTCTTCTAAATTATCTAGGACCATATTCTACTCATCTTCAAGTAATAAAAGAGATATTACTGGTCCAGCTGCAGGGCTGAAAGTTTGTGCTGTGTAGAAATCAGGAAAGCCCAAAGTATATTCTTCTGGCCTCAGAAGGAAAAATGAAACCCCCCCAAAACACAAAAATAACTGTTTCTCCACATCCCTCATAAAGATATTCACAGTGTGTCCTCATAAGAGTTTCCCTAGGACAAAACCAACTAAAGCTTAAAAACAAACAAACAAAAAGTCTTTACAATGATTTAATTGATTTTAAAGGTAAGATAACATACCATTCCTATAAGCATTACATATGTCTGTTATTTCCTTTAGAACAAGGAGTGTTATAAAAGAAGACCAAGGGATTCACTGTAAGTGCATAAGAAACTGCCATACTATATGAAATTAAAGCTTTTACTGGCCCACAGTCTACACTAGGATGTCCATGATCACGCAAAGCATCAGTATCAAGTGTCTTAATTTGATTTACTCTGGACAAAAATAATAAAAATGTAATAGTAAATGGTAACAAAGCATCCCTGGAGAAGTGATACTTACTGTGCTGCTCTACAAAAAGCCAGCTAAGAATTCAGCCAGGAACTGATGTCAGATTCTGGCTTTAAGATTAAGAATTTCACGTTCAATTACTGTTTGTTACTGAGATACTAAATACACACTGTTTTGCTGTCTTTGGTTGTCTGTTCTCATTCAGTATTTACATGTACTTTTGTCACCTTCAAATGCTTTTTATTTCACCTGACTTTAGATAGCTGTAAGACAGCCCTCTAGTCAAAGGCAGGCAACTAGGCTTCCTCTCACTGGAGTTGGCAGAGAAAATAAAGCACCTGCAAAAGGCAGTGTATGCCACTCTTTTTTTAGGCAATGGTTTAGGGGAGTTAAGTGTCTGTCCATCATAAAGATAGGGCCGGATTAGGTGAGGTTGGATCCTTAACTTTTGGTAATTAGTGAGAATAACTAAAGGCAGCTAAAAGGTATAAATGTATATGTCATGACACTGGCTAGTTGATGTTCTTAAAAATGAAGATGCCATACTGAAATATGATATCAATGTACAGACTGGCTCCAAAGCTAGACCAAACCACACAGAGCAACAAGTCTTGAAATAGAACTTACTCCCAGCACCTTGCTTCTTTGGGTAGGCAAATTTCCTATGGCTCTGATGTAGTTTTATATCCAGTTTCTGTGACATCAGAACCCAAAGAATCATAGAATCACAGAATGGCAGGGTTTGGAAAGGACCTCTGGAGATCATTGAGTCCACCCCCCCTGCCAAAGCAGGATCACCTAGGCCAGGCTACACAGTAACATGTCCAGGTGGGTTTTGAAAGTCTTAAGGGAAGGACTCAACAACCTCCCTAGGCAGCCTCTTCCAGTGTTCTGTCACCCTCAAAGTAAAGAAGTTTTTTCTCACGTTGAGGTGGAACATCCTGTGTTATAGTTTGTACTTTCTGCCCCTCATCCTATCACAGGGCAATACTGAAAAGAGACTGACCCCTTCTGCTTGACACCCACCTTTCGGATATTTGTAAACACTGTTTGGTAAACATGAATAAGATCTCCTCTCAGTTTTCGTTTCTCCAAACTAAACAGCTCCAGGTCTCTCAGCCCTTCCTCAGAAGACTCCCTTAATCATCCTTGTAGCCCTCCACTGAACTATCTCTAGCATTTTCCTGTCCCACTTGAACTGGACAGAATTGGATGCAACACTCCAGATGTGGTCTTACTGGGGCAGAGCAAATGGGCAGAAGAATTCCTCGTGACCAAAGAACCATGAACTGAAGTAAATCCCAGTCTCCTCCCCCATGAGTGATTGGCTCTTATATAGCAACGCTTCAAGAAGTTACCAGTATTTAGCACAGTTGGAAGAGGCACACTTGTCCAGGCTTTTTGTTCATGTCTGCACATCTGGGAGTAAGACTCCTGTGACCTCTAGGGTGTCAGCTGTTCCAACATACCTCCATAGTTTTCTGGAAATTTGTAGAGTTGCAATAGCTTCTGCCTAGGAAAACAGTATAAAAGTAGCTATAAACAGAGCAATGCTCCAGCTATCTGCTCATAATGTCAAAGAAAGAGAAGGTAATTTCAGCTTTGTTTCTAATTTTAATGACTTTCTGCAAAGCCCTATCATTTTGGGTACATGCTCTGTATTTACCATACTGATATATTTGTATTTTTTACCTCTTTACCTCTTTTACCTCTGATAGGCAAAACCCTTTCAGCCTCCTGTCATAAGACTGACTCTTCATTACCATTAACACTGCTTTAGTATCTTTCTGTGCCTGTATTCTTCTTAAATGTACTTCTCCAACAAGAGGGATATGGCATTTCTGATCAGATCCTATGCTTTGTGCTTTTTCTATACATCTCTACTGTAAATACATCAGACCTAGGATCACATTTGCTTTTCCACTGAAAAACTCTGAAACCACAGAATTTCTAGTGACCCATCAGTTCTTCACTTCTCTGGCTCTGCTGTATTTTAAAGCACTGTCATGTGACACACCTTGCAGAATGAAACGCTCAGGGCAGAAACTTTGTTTGATACAGAACATATGTGCTTAATTTTATACATGGTATATAATTTCATCAGCTTCACTTAGCTTTGTAGGATCTTGGCCTATCTCCTCAGCCTATAAATAAACAATGACAGTTTTATAAATAAATCAGTTTCTAACCAGCTGAAACTGTGTTGTCTTCGTAAATTTCACCCATGAGTAGAGCAGCGTGAATACAGGCATCGGCTTTGCAGTTTAAATAACCCTCTTATAACCTAAATAAATAGTTACAGGTAAGAACCACATAACCCTTTCGATGCACTAGCATAAAATACCTCATATGGCACGTTAGAATATGCACAAACCATTTATATCCACGGTAGGCCAGCAAGTGTTTTTTAGCTGACAGTTCAATATTCTCCCAGTGTAAACAGATGATTAATCATTCTTTGTTGTTATTGTTTTAAAGAATAGTTTGAAACTTAGTTCACAGTGAGTTTTGTACTGCATGTTCTTTTTGTTCTCTTACCAATACAAGGTTCAATACTTTAAAAAGTGCATTGTTTTCAGCTGGCTTCTGGAGTCTACATCTTGGGCTCTACTGTCATTTTTGAAGTTCTTGGTTGGTTGGAGAGTGCAGGTGCAAGTCTGCAGAAGAGAATGAAACCCTGTAAAGGCAGGAAGTAATGAGCGTATCAATCTATTCAGTGAACAAAAACACTGAGGTGGAGAAAATCCATTCTCATGCTGAGAATTATTGTATTGCAGTGTAGAGCTTGCGTGAAGATGAATTTGAATTTCACTTGCCTTCCTGTCTTGCTTGCTCACAGGAGGCTTATGGATAGCGGAACTCCGCAGTTTAGGATAGTGCCCCTTTTGAAGCCTGATGCAGGGCAGTAGTGTCAGGCAGTGTGTCTGTACTATTCTTGCACCAGGATGTGGATCCACGAGATGTGACATGAAGATTATTTTTAAAATCTTGCCACAAACCGGCTTTTCCACGTTCCTGTAACAAGGGCTGCAGTCCTTCAAGTTTCTTTTCTGGCATGGGTAGAGGTCACAGGATGGTGAAAACAGTCCTGCTGCCTGCCACATCAGTCCCCCATTGATAAGCACCCAATGCGAGGGCTGAAGGCCAACAGGCACTTCCCCACCCTGCAGGGAAGCATGGAGCAGGATGATATTTGAGGGAAGATCGCCGGTGGGGAAGAAGGTTTTCTGCTTTTCACAAGTTTTGCTTTCGAGGAGGGCTGTATGCTACGGTCTCCTTACAAGTCCCAGGGTGCTGCTCCCTGCCTGGAGAGAAGCTCCTACTCTTCAGGGCTGCCCTTCCCCTCTCTTTCAGGCGTGCCTCCCGTTCTCCGGGGGGAGTGCCAGCGTGCCGCGACTGGGCACCCCCTGAAGCCTCGACCCCTAGCCCTCCGTTCCCGCTGCCGCAACTCCCCGAGGCCCTGCGCGGGGGTGATCGTGGCGAAAAGCGGCCAGACGCCCCGGTCCGGTCCGCTCCCAGCGGCCGCAGCGCCACCTCGGGCTGGAGCCAGCGGGCGGCGCTCGCCCGGACCGTCGCCGCCTGCGCCCTCCACTCCCCCACAGGAGGGGGAGACATTGCCAGCGGGAGGAGAAATTCCCCCTTCAGCACCCTCCGCCTTCCTCAGCCCCTCTGCACCTTCCTCTTTTGGGGATACTGCAAAGAGGTAACGGGCAGCGCGGCCGCCACCCCTTAGCCTCAGAGGTGCGCGGCGGCCCGGGCTGACCGCAGCTCCCTTGCCGGGCAGCTGCCAGCGCTCTCGCCGTTCCTTGAGTTACCCCCAGGAAGGGGCAAGGCAGGCAGAGAGCGGGGCGGGGGAATGGGGGGAGTAAAGGGGAGGGCTGCGCGCAGATGATCGTTGTGAGATGCTGCACGCCCAGCTGCCTGCCGGAGGAGGGTAGCAGCCTCTGCCTTCACCCGCTCCTGCCTTTGCAAGGGTTGTTGCTGCCGCTGGACGCAACCTTCTCCCGACATGGAGCTGCTGCCGCCACCCCCGCTGCTGGAGTGAGTGAGTGCGACGGGCAGAGCTAGCCGGCTGCATGGATGGATGTGTTTAGCTTTGTGAAGATTGGGAAGCTTGCCGGGTAGGTGTTTGCTGCTGTTACTGCCGCTTCGCTACCGCGGGCGTCCCACGGCTGCAGGCATTGCCCTGCCTGGCGGGGGCGGGAAGGAGTCGGGGGCTGCCCGGTGTGGGGAGCGCCGGTACCGCGCTCAACTTCCCTCGGAGCGGGGTGAAAGTCTCGGGGTCGGGGTGGGGCGGTGGGCTCCTGCTGCCCATGGCACCTGCTGGAGCCGCGCCCGCGGCTCTGCACGGGGTGGCTCCTGGCCGTCTTTCTGCCCAGGGCAGAATGAGCGCATCCCGCAGCGGGCGCTTCTCGCCGCGGTACGGCTGCAGTTGGTCGAGAGCAGTGGCCGCCTGGAAGCGGCAGCGTGAAAGGTTGGTCAGAATGGTTCTGAACGTGCAAAAGCGGCGACGGGAGCCAGGACTGGGCCGGCGGGGGGTCGCGTCGCCTCCGCGCGTGCGGTACGAGTGACCATCATCTGCCGTGGTGAGGGGGCGAACTTCGGAGGGAGCCGGGCACCGCCGGGCCTCGATGCGCTGCCGTGCAGGGCGCTCGCCCTGCCACTGCTCCTCCGCTTCCGCGGTAAGCGCCGCTTCGGGCGCACCGGCCCCTCCAGCAGCGATATTTTTAGAGAAGCGGTGAAATCATCGCCAGGTTTTGAGCGCTGCCCCTCTGCCAAACGTTTCACACGATGATGGGTGCTGGGGCGCGAGTGGATTTGGCGTCTTTTAACCCTTGCTTGTAAGGCTTGTGCGTCTTGTTTAAGTGGGTGTTTGATTAGGAGCATTTTTATGTTACTTTTTGGATAAATCTTTCTTTTAATGGCTTCGGAGTTGTGGTCTATCTGTAGACTGTTGCGTTGGCAGCTAGTTGCCAGGCCCGAAGCTGGCTGGCTGGATCAAGAAGCACAACAGCCTCTCCTAAAATGTTCTCGCTGTAGTTAAATGTAACTGGAGGTAGCCCTTCTCAATAACGGGAAATCGTGCTTTATCTTAAATATGCAGTATAAAAGTATTCCAGTCGCAGGATTTTTCAGGATTCTGGTGCAGATAATCTTCCTAAAGGATTTGGCTTTGATCAGAGTAACCAGGGGTGTTTCAATTTTTTAGGATTCAGTGGTTCCTACACCATAGTTACTGTAGCCTTTTATGTTTATGAAGCGCATATTGAGGCTGAAAGTGGATGTCGTACAAAAGGGAGAAAGGCCTTGGTGAGGAAATACAAAAGGTAGATTGTTCCAATGGCCCTCAGGTACAGAGCATGTCAAAGTGAGAGATGGTCTTTAAAAACAAATACTGCACGGCTGGACGTTAGAGAGTGCCACAGGTGCAGGCATAGCCTTTATTCCTCCAAATTCCCTCCATTGTACCTGGCTGTGATTACAGCTGTGCTTGTGGCAATGCCAGAGCAGAAGGGCTGCTATCAATCAAGCACATCATTCTCTCATCCTGCTCACAGATCTTTTACACAGCCCGCTCAGCTTTTCCTTGGGTCGCGTTCCCAGCTGATACCACTAGGGCTGCAGCAGTAACTACAGTGGAAACTTTGAGGAGAAAGAAAATTTGCTCACACAGATAAGGACCAGGTGACGTAGTATATTTCTTTCCAGGTAACTTAATTGCTTGACCTCTTCTGTTTCTTTGGAAACTGTGGTAGAAAATCTCCCAGATTTCACGTCACAGTGGAGCTAGGATCAAAGGGAGAGAAAGGGATATGCCACTACACAATGTTATTGTCAGGTGCAAGGTATTTTATATCTATAAAGTTTTGGTCTCTGCTGGTGTGTACAAAAATTGTAGCTTTCTGCATATTTCAAAACACTGCTGTTACCAATGTTGAGATTTGCATTCAAGTAAAGGCAGATCATAGCATTTCTCCAGATGAACCTGAAATTTCCTTCTGATATGAAATCCCAAGCGTCAAAGCTCCTCTCTGGCTTTGCTTGATTCAAAGATATGAAATACTTGGGGGGTCTGAGTTTGCCTTACAGATTGCAGTAAATCATTTATGTACTTAGCTACTCTTCCTTTCTAATTTTCTGGTTGTTAAATGACCTGATAGTTTGCACAGGACTTTACTTTACTTGCTGTTTCCTAGGTAACAGTTAGGTATCTGTTCCAATTTTATGAGAGCTTCATGGAGCAGACAGGTTCCAGTGTAAACTCCATGTTTAATCCCTCTGGGTGTTTGGGTTGAAAAACTAGTTTGCCTGAAAATGCTGGTTCCTTCTTTGCTATTATGAGGAAGGCCTTCCTGAAAGAAATGAACAAGGTGGTAGACAGTATTGGAGAGCGTGATCTGGCAGGCAGATTACCTGCAGAAAGTTGGTTTGAACTTGGCAATTGCTGAGTTTTTTAATGACTTGTGGTATTTCCCCCCCCCAATTTTATTTTGTTATACATTCAGATCTTCCATTCTGGTTTTAAAGTCAGCTATTGCAGCCTGCATTCTGCAGGCAGTGTAACAGCTAAGCTCTGCTATGCATGGCTGCTGGAGGGATACTTCTTAAAGTCACAGCAGTTTTAATAATGTGGCGAGAATTTAAACTTTACCTTGATCAATTAATCTTTAATTGTAAATAATCTCTAAATAGGGCATGGACTGGATGTAAAACTTTACATGACATATCTACAAAAGGTATTATAATTATTCTGTGCAGTTGTGTTGTTTTTTTTTAATGTGGTACCTGTGCATGCCTGTTAAGAGACTTACTTCTGCAACTGCTTCAACAGTCCTCCAGTGTTGCTAGGCAAGTGGAGAATATGGGCATAATCTGGAAAAGGAATGTGTGCAGCAATGGAAGAGAATGCCAAAGTGGTTTTATGACAGATGTGATCTCTGGTAGTCTTTCCCCCCCTGCCCCTGTCATGTTACATCCTATCCATCAAATAGGGATGCTTCATGGTAAAGTTTCTATTGATTTCTAAAGCCTGGAGATACCCATCTGACATTGAAAACAAAAATATTGATCGTAGAGGAATACTGCTCATGCTTTCAGTGCCATAGCTTCTCTCTCACCTCCCCTTTTGCAAATTCACCAACCCATACCACCAACACCAACAATACAGTAATGGTCCAGAAGAATTGTTTTGGTATAAATCCTGTGGTGCCACTCTCTGGAGAAACAACCAACCCCCTTCTTTTTTTGTAATGTGTAGAGAATGATTGACAAGCCATGTTTAATGGCTCAGTGATGTGAAGCTATTCAAAGCAGGTGAATACTTCTGTAGTATAGTGTGTGTAATCTGAGAGGAAGGATTAGTAGGATAGAAGAGGTGCACATAAAAATTGCCAGATTAGGTTGCATCAGAAGTCTTCACTTTCTGTTATTATCTCTTAATTGCTTTCAGCAGCTGCTTGGTGAAAGAGCAGAGTGAGCAAGAGTATAGGAATCTGGAGTAGAGGGATGATGCTGCTGCTGTGTGCATATGAAATGGAGCATTTTCCCATCGAGGTAAACCTGAGTAAGGAGCACAGCCTCAAGTTGCTAGTTGGTACTGGACAGATGAACTACGAAACAGTAGGTCAGAACAGCAAACAGAGGTTAGCAGGGGTTTAAGCATTTATTGATTAGAATATACTTTTAGTTAGAAAATGACTCTTTAGTTATGTCTGTAGAGGTCAGTTCTATTTCAGGGCTTTCAGAGGAGCATGTAAAACTTTCATATAGAAAGATGGTTGTCCAGGTACCACCTGAATGTGACTGAGTGGGGTATTGATGCTCCAGCTTCTGTGCCCCTGCTACTTTTTGTAGCTCTGCCAAATAACACTAGATAGACAACAATGGTATTGTCAGTGAGTGGCTATCGGTCTGTAAGCTGTGGCATTACTTGTAGGGGTGGGTTGGATGTTTCTGGTACACAGTTACCTTTGCAGGAGAGGATGTGAGCACATGCAAGTAATTTGTCACCAGAAAGAAAGGCTCCCCAAAATAGGGCTGCAATATGGGGGAAGAAAGTAGACATCAGCACTAGCTCATTGTGTCTCTTAAAGGTGTAATTATTGGAGAATTAGCCCCATATAACAAACAGGATTATAATGGCAAGATTTGGATCCATTGTTAACAGCAGTGCCAACTTCTGGTATGTGGTAGGTAGATTTATTAGATCTGGATCTTTACTTTTCTGCCCAAGTTTTGCATGCCATCAGTTATTGTTAAGATTAAATTTATTGCATTAAAAATAGCCATACCCTTGCTGTACCCTTTGGAATCAGCTTTAAACCAGCAACAGCAGAACAGTCTCAAACCTGCAAGCTCCTCTTTCAGGAGAGCACTCAAATATGACTTTTTTTTTCCTGGAGCTGTGCTAAGCCTGAGGCTGGATTTCTCACTGAGAAGGAACCTCTTAAAAAGTCCTTTTTCACTGAGGTGGAGAAATCTCTCAGTCTCCTTTTTTGTGCTAAGATTTCTGTAGCTGGGTATCTCTAAACAGGTAGATTGACTTGGTACCTGCACAAATGATTTTGATTTTTGGGTTCCTATTGCTCATAAAAGTGAAGTAAGTCTAAACAGACTCCAAATTTTGGAGTGTTACTTTTGCTGCCTTATTTTTCAGCCTTCCTAGCCCCGTGCTTGGTCCTGATGTCTTCAGATGCTGTCTTTAAATGGCCTGCCAAACTGGTGTGAAAGGTTCTGTCCTAGATCTGTCTTAAAATCTAACAAACCAGAAACTGTTTGTGGATTCTGAGTACTAGGCTCTGGTTTTCACAGGGAACGAGGTTGCTTGGCTTCATGGTTTAGTTATTTTTATGTAGCCAAGCAGATGCATGTTTCCCAGATTTAAGGTTCTGAGATTAGTCAGTCTGTTGTTGGGTTTTTTCTTTCTTTCTTTCTTTTTTTTTTTTTTTTTTCCTAAAGGGATTTGAAACTATTTTGGGATGCTCCTCTATCTTTACCTTACCAGAATAGCATCTTCTTTTTTCCCACTTGTGATTTTCCTTGTTATGTTTTTGCTTCGCCATAATGTTTAAAGAGCCAGCTCAATGGTGAGACAATTAAAAGCATACTTAAGTGACTGATGCTCTTCTGTGCATCCTTTTTGGAACAACTTTTATGAGTACTCTTTGATATGACAATATCATAGCTCATAAGTTATTTTCAGTATTTACAAAAGCCTGTGCCAGTAAGAAAGCCTGTGATTATCCTTTTTATGCTCAAAGGAGGTAATTTAATCCTGAAAAGGATTTTATTATTCTGGATGATAAATCAAATACCCGTGAATGCATCTCATCTTTTTATTTCTTCTCCAGGGCTGCATTACATTTAGTGAAATATTTGTGTGTTCAAATTAATATAAGAACATTATTTTATTTGTCTGTTTTGTTAGCTGACACTCAGAATAAGAAATGTGCTCTAATATCTGTGATGTTGGTAATGTTGTATGTCATCACAGCTTCAGCAGTTTAGAGATTTATTAAAACTACTCCTTATGTTACAAACTGCTGTAAGCTTGTTCAGTGGCCAGGGAATGATGATGCAACTCTGCCGAATGTATGTGGTCTTTAAGTACTCTTTGCTTAGTGATAAAGTGTGTAACCACAGAGAGAGTGATTGCCCATTGCAATGGGCTGCCCGGGGAGGTGGTGGAGTCACCACCACTGGAGGTGTTCAGGAGGAGACTTGGTGGGGTGCTTGGTGCCATGGTTAAGTTGTTTGGGTGGGTTGGATTGGTTGATGGGTTGGATGTGATGATCTTGAAGGTCTCTTCCAACCTGGTTTATTCTATTCTAAGAGTAACCTTTTCTCTGGAAATTTTTGAGAAAGCAAAAAAAAAAAAAGGAAACTGAAGTTTGTAAGTCATGCTTTCCATCCCCCCCCCCTTCTGCTAATTGCTGTAGATGATGGAATGACAGCTCAGAATTGGTGCTGTGATTTGAGAACAATCAAAGCATGTGCAGGTTCAGTACAGCATTTTAATTTCTAGGAATATTGGTCTTTCATTTGTGTTTGAGGGGGTTTTGAGAACTTTGTGATGAGCCCTTAGTCATATGATGGAATCAAGAACCTTGGGAGAGTCTCTTTTGTAACTGCCACTTGCACTGATGTTCTCATGTATGCACACTTAAGTCAAAGGTTTCATATTCTTGCATGGTTTGAGAAGATAGAAAAGGTTGGGTTTTTTCTTTCCTCAGTATGCACTGGTAGTAGGAAGACCTTGAGGTGGTTAGCCACACCATGAGTACTGTGTCCAGCTCTGGGCCCCTCAGTTTAGGAAAGATGTTGAGATGCTGTAAGGTGTCCAGAGAAGGGCAACAGATCTGGGGAGGGGTCTGGAGCACAGCCCTGTGAGGAGAGGCTGAGGGAGCTGGGGTTGCTTAGCCTGGAGAAGTGGAGGCTCAGGGGAGACCTTATTGCTGTCTACAACTACCTGAAGGGAGGTTGTAGCCAGGTGGGAGTTGGTCTCTTCTAGGCAACTAGCACCAGAACAAGAGGACACAGTCTCAAGCTGCAGCAGGGGAGGTTTAGGCTGGATGTTAGGAAGAAGTTCTTCCCAGAAAGAGAGATTGGTCATTGTGATGTGCTGCCCAGGGAGGCGGTGGAGTCACCATCCCTGGAGGTGTTTAGGGAGAGACTGAATGGGGTGCTTGGTGCCATGGTTTAGTTGATTAGATGGTGTTGGGTGATTGGTTGGACTCGATGATCTCAAAGGTCTCTTCCAACCTGGTTAACTCTATTCTAAGATAATTCTTTGGTGCTTTTGTTTGTTTGTGTGGGTCTGGTGTTTTGGGTACTTTTAACATTTGTTTGGGGGTTTGGTTTTGTGTGATTGGGGTTTTGGAGGTTGGTTGGTTTGTTTTTATTTTATTTTATATGTTTCTGAGCAGCCTGCTTGGCTTTCCAGTCTGACAGATTCATCTGGTGAATTTCAGTTAAATTGGAAATTCCTTAGCCATAACAGTAATACAGAATGAGGATATATTTCCATATTTTACAACATTCTAGGTCATTATGGAAGAGCACCAAGCTGCTCATAGAAATACAAGCCATGACCTGAAATAATGAGTGGATAATACATGCTCTCAGCTCTGCTGGTAATGTGGCAGAGAAGGGATATTTTAGTGCTCTCGACAGCATTTTCAAGCAGTTATGTCAGTGTATCACAACTTTAGTATCTGACTGATGTAATAAGAATTGAGTAAAGTCATGTAGGAGCTACCATCTCATATAAAATGAACCATCATCTGGGAAGGATCTGTAACTGGTGAAGACAAGTAATGCAAAAAATGAAATGTGAAGAAGGGAAAAGCAATTTTGATTTCCAGTCCTACATACCGTGTCATACACAAGTAGCTCTGTTAAACTAGGTGAGACCATCCAGGTGCATGAATTACTTGTTTTTATGACTGCTTGCACATTACCTATTTGGATATGCCACATTATGGAAACTTCTGGTGCCAATATCAGTGTTTAAATATTGCCTTGAGTAGGAAGGAACTTCTGATAATATCAGATTGTACTTAAAACTACGTTTTATGGAGACCTGGGGCTGTTTGTCTTGAGAAGATAAGACTGAGAGGGGATATGATCAATGTGTATAAATATCTGAGGGGTGGGTGTCAAGTGGAGGGGGCCAGTCTGTTCAATGATGCACAATAAGACAAGGAACAACAGGTACAAGCTTGAACATAGACGATTTCACCTCAATGTGAGGAGAAACTTCTTTACAGGGAGGGTCACAGAGCACTGGAACAGGCTGCCCAGAGAGGTTGTGGACCCACCTGGATGCATTCCTGTGTGCACTACCCTGGGTGATCCTGCTTTGGCAGGGGTGTTGGACCTGATGCTGTCTGGAGGTCCCTTCCAACCTCTAATGTACTGTGATACTGTGATTAAAGTTTCCTGGAGTACTTTGAAGAAAGGTGTGAATTCAAAGGCTTGTATGTTTAGTGAGGACTTTTGAAGATGTTTCAAGACTTTTAAAACAACCTGTGAGACTAATTTCTGAGATTTATTCCATTGATTGGAATGAAGGAAATAACAGTGCCAAGAGTACACATTTCAGTAATTAATTGCATCTTCAAATCCTAGTGATGTCAAGACAGCTTAAAATCTAAACATGCGAAAGTACCTTGGAGCTACAGCTGTGAAGTACTTCAGGACTCAAAAGCCTCTCTGACTTTTTTTTATATAGAGAAATATTTGGGGTTTTTTCCCCCCAAGCCCCAAAGCAAAAAACCAACCAGCCAAAAAACCAAACCAACCACAACAACAACAAAAGATGAAAAAAACCCCCCATGAGAACCCAAAAGGCAAGTGTGGATTGATGAGAACTACTTGGTGATGTATGTTAACAGACCAAGAATGTATGCCTTCTGTTCCTCTGAATTTATTGCTGTATTTGTGCTTTTGGATGGCGTGGGGGAGAGGGCATAATTGTTGAAAATTACCTTTTTGAGGAAGAAAATGTAAACCCAGCATTTGTAAAATCTCTAGTGCTTATTTGTACCCTGTTTAGGGTAAAGATTTGCCAGAGCTGTTTGCACAATTTAGTTTTTATTGCTCAAATGAACTGTCAGTGTTTCTTGTGTAAGTGCTTGCACATTTGTATACAATACCTTCACAGCGTTGTTGCTGCCTCTGAAGTTACCTTGCTTACAGGTTTTGCAGTTCCACTAGTTGTTTTTAATCTTGAATTTGTGATTATACCACTCTAGGCGTGGCAGTACCCATCTATTCAGAGAGGAAAATGGCCATTATTTTGGGGCAGTAGGTGCTACCAGAAGCACTCACAGTTGTACCAGCCATGTAGAAGCAGCTAGACAAGTGTTACAAGTCTGAGCTTTGTGTATTTCAATCGTGCTCTGTATTTACCTGAAATAGAGCAGTGGAGAGCTGGAGAAGAACTCTGGAAGTAGTTGGTATCTAAGAAAAACAGTAGACATAGGATGCTTCGTATTTACCTGAATGCCTGAGCAGTGGCACTGGCTTTGGCTTGCTCTAAATATCACAAGGTGAATTTTCTTGAAGCATCCATACCAGGAACCCAGAAGAGAGTGGAGATGCCAGTTGTGCTGAAGAGCACATCTCAATGTTAAAGCTCAAATTCTTTCTTTGCTTGTGATGTTAGCTTGTAGCCCACAAAAAGTTAGTATAGCACTGCCTTTAAGGCCTGGAGTACTCTGGAAAGAAGTGATCTTTTTGTTTAACACTACAGTGTTTAATTTTGTAGCACAGAGAAGACAGGCTTCGCTTCTTTCAACTGTGTGATATGACTCATCAAGTCAAGATGTAGTTTTCATACTCAGGTACATGTTATGAAAATTCACGTGCTTTTTGTGGTTTTGTTTGGGTTTACTGACATTAGGTTGTGGGTGACATGAATATTGGCATTTAAAGGCATCTGCTTTTCTTGAGTTCTATTTTGTACTTATTAGAAACCTGACATTGACCAAAATGTTAATCTTTGTCTTTGAAGAGTTGTTTTTTCCCCAGGGAGAGAGGCAGATGGCTTTCTCATAAAGTTGCCTATTTGCCTAGGGTTTTACTTTACATGATGTATTATTATACGTTGCCTGTCATGTTTACAAGGGGTCCATCCTCCTCTGCCTGAGCACACAGCGAAGAGAGGCGGAGAAAAGTAGTGTGGGAATTGATCTGTGTTTGACTTTGCTTTGAGGGCCGGGGAATAGGGGCTACAGTGCGTAACAGAGTATCAGATGCTGAGGTAGAAAGAGACAAGAGGTTTGAGAAAGAAGGATAAGGGCTTCTTTATCAGTGAATTGAAGTTATTGTTGAACGAGCTGATCTTTGTGAAGATGAACTTGCATTTTTCTCTTGGTAGGAGTTTATTTCCCTCTGAAGGCTGGTTGAATTAGTTGCTGTAATCTGTGTGATTTTTTCGGTATGTTTTTTAAGGTATTGAGTGTCATCTAAGTTGGTTTTTTTTCTTTCTCCAAGGGATTTCTGGTGATTGAGCTTGAAGTAGCTTTAATTAAGGTGGTCTCCATCTCCCTCTGTATATGTGGCTTAGTAGACACTGTAATCAGGATCCCCTGATTGCTGAGCCTTGTGACTTAGTTTTTTCCATCCTCAAATGCAGATAACTGGACTGCAAATTCTGTAGCAGTTTGAGAACATGCTTATGTTTTATTGTGGCTTTAAAAAACCCCCCCAGACAAAAAGTATTTGTGTTCTTACATTGGTATGGGGAAGAGTTGGCACTCTGAAGCACTTTGAGGAGGTGCTTCTGTAGTATGGTCAACCTGATGTAACTGCTGATGGCACAAGACCTCATGTGACTGTGGGATCTCTCTCAGCTTTCTGCCTCTCCCCCTCCTCATTCTCTCAGTCTTTAAGTACATCTCACACTATGGTGAACTACTTCGGGGTAAACCCCAGCTCTAATGGTAAAACCACTAGAAAACTGGTTTGTTGGTGGATTTTTGTTGTTGTTTATTTTCTTTTGCTTGGCTTGGTTTTATTTCTGTTTGTTTTGGGGTTGTATTTTCTTCTTTCATACTTAGTGATGTTTACTTATCAACCCTATCTCATCATTGAAAATGTAGGTGGTGGTGAGGATCTCAAACAATAAATATAAGGGATCACTTAAAAAATAAATTTTTTTTTTTAAAGTCCTACTCAATCCTTTTTTGTTTCTTTATTATATAAAAATATAGTGCATCAAAGGCAGTACTGTCAGGATGCACAATTAAAAATTCCATAGGTTTTGCTTTTCTAGATAGCTAGCATCATGCATCTGGATGACTAATATTTCTTGAAGAGGTATTTAACATGTCTTAAGGCCACTTGACAAGTATTTATCTTGGAACACCAACAGCAGAAAAGAAGCCTCTGCTTAATTTCACATGCTTAGATAAAAAGTTTCCAGTATCTTTGTTTTTCAAGCTGAGCACATTGCATATTTTTTACTGGAGGAAGGGGGGGCGGGGGAGGGAATGGCTTTTTTTTTGAAAGAAAAACATTGATTGTCCTTCTCTCTTGATGTCTTTGGTAGGCATTAAGTACTGTGACAGGCCTTGTCCAGAAAGGGGTATTCCAAAAAGGTAGTGGAGATGGCAGCTTGGAAAGCTGACAGAATCTGTGCCCCTGGAAATCCTTTCTATACTGCTGCATTGGGTTCAAGCTGTCCATGGCACCTGGGCCTTCATGTTGTGGTGATTGTGGAATAAATGTTGTGGTAGCCTGCTTCCCTCTTCCAGATGTCAGTGCAAGCTTCACCCTTTGTCTCAACAACAGTACTTTGATTTGGTTTTTCTTGTGTTTTCTGAAGCTCCTCTTAACCTCATAGCATTCTGAGGCCTTGAAACGAGTAGACAAGTGTATGCTTGTGGAAGTGTTTCTCTTTCATTTGTGTTCATTAGCTATTGATGTCAGAGTTCATCCTGTTCCCTCATGTTACATGCTGCTTCTCAAAAAGAGAAAGTCTATTTTCATGTTAAATATATTAAATGTTTCTTTCATGAGACAAGATAAAGCATCACTTAATCTGATTTTTTTTTGCAAATGGTTCTTAGTTCAGTGCTGTAATGAGTAGCTTTCCAAGTAGAGGACACTACCCTATCCTACTAGGCATTATCTCAAAATGGTTGAAATTTGTTTCAGGTGAATAAAATACTACTTTAGCAGCATGTGTTTACCAAGCTGCAATGATAACAACTGACATTTATTCTACCCAGTGTTCAAAATACTACTTTTCCCCCCATCTCTTCATTCCCCTCTGTCATAAGCAGAAAATGGTTTGTCTCCATTTCTGTGGCCTGGTTTGCTGCTTTCTTTGCTTTCTCCCTTGCCCTGACTCCCCACCAGTTTTCCTTCTTTCTTAAGCTAGATATCCCCTTTCATGACGTGTAGTTGATGCTGATTCAGGAGTTTTTGTGATTGTTTGGCAGTGTTGTGTGTGCATGCATGTGGGGGCTCTGACCTTGAGAAGACATCTTGCACCACATCTTTTTCTATTCATTAATTCAATATTATGGCTTTAAAAAACGTTGTGAAGGACTCGGTGGTTTGAGCTTTCCTTTGGACTCATATTCAGGAGGAAGAAATTTTGAGCATTAGACAGCAAATTCACTTTTGCTTCTGTCTTTAGTGTTTAGTGACAGGAAGACTTAAAGTTATTATGTGAGATGATAAGGAAATGTAACTCTTTTTGTATGACCTTCTGCAAAAGGTTGGCAATTAAGGATAGCATGGCTACTTAGTTTTACAAATGCATACAGTCACCGGCTACAGTGTCTCTTTACTCACTAAGTAAACAATGGGGTAACTTGAATTGCAGCCAAAACTTCCTTTGCAGGCTTGACTGTTGCTTTGATTTCATCTGGTAGGACCTGCCTGTCCCAGATGCCGATTCTCTCTGTCTAGTCAACCACAACTGGCCCCATGTACCCCGAGTGGAATTAATGAAGCGTCTTCAGCACAGTGCTGCAGTAGCTACTGCTGTCAGGTTGCTTGAGAGAAGGAAACCTGCTATACATTTTTAGGCCTGCTTCATGTGCTGATGGAGTGTTTCTGAATGTGATAGTTCCCAGGTTTGGCAGACTCTTCAGCTGGGGTGTAAAATTTGCATTATATTCCTAGGTGACATGATCCAGTCTCCAAACTGGCAAACAGTCGTTAATAATGACACCTCCAGCAAGAAGGCATCCGTGACCTCCCTGGGCAACCTGTTCTAGTGATATAATCTAGTATTTTGCTGACTTCCTAAGATTCAGAAGAGTCAAGTAATTTTGTTATCACAAAAACCTAAACATCTCTAAGTATGAGAATTTACATCACATTCCTGAGGTTCTTGAGCGTTCTAGACCAGTTCATGTTGGCTAAGGGAGAATACCAGATGTCCCTGATGAGCAGAAATGGGAAGACATGTGGGGGTAGCTAGAAGAAATTATTATCAGGCACAATGGAATGAGTTGCAGAATTTCAGCCCTTCTTTGGAGTTTGTGCATTTCATGTCTCCTCTGAAGGCTCAAGGTCTGAGCCAACATCTGTCACTCCTGGCTGCCAGGCATTAGGATATTCCAGAGAGAAAGAATGCAGTTGCAAATGCAAGAATGAAAATGGAACTCAGAAGAACCTGTAAGTAGCTGTGGTGTCTGCTAAGGAAAGGGGGTCCTTGGTTCCCGTTCCCTTTTGCTGGGTAAAACAAAAGCTGTGGCTTTTACTGTCTCACATTCTAAAACAGTCATGCAGAGCAGAGGCAGGGCTTTGGGCTTGCAGCAGCCAACAGCTTCTGCAGCTTCTTGCCAACACTGCCTCATTCTGTTAACAATGCCCAAATTGTTCTTGTGGACAAAGGTGGCTAAATTACATTTCTCTCTCCCTTCTTCAACCTTTGCCTCTGTCTAGTCTGACTTTGTAGCATATATCCCATGTGTTCCAGAGAAAAACACAGGTGATTTTACTTGCTCTTTTCCCACTGAAACCTAACATTTCCTCAAATACTTTTATTAGAGGATAGTCACAAATTTCTGTTCTGTTGTAAAATAAAGCCAGATAAAGTGTTCCAAATCCAGCAAGACTCCAAAGAACATATATTTTGACAACTTCTACCAAAATGACTTGAGAAAGCTACACTACTGGCAACTACAGTTGTCTCAAAATAGACTTCCACTGCAGTACAGCATCAGGCTAGAAAAGCAAGCCACTGTGCAGCTGGCTTTTTTCCCTGCTTCCTTTCCCTCTTGTTCTTTGATACCAAAGTTGGTACAGATAAATAACCTAAATTCTTGTATCTATTATGAAAATAAATGTAAAAATGATTCAAATGCATTCTGAGCTTGAAGATGAAGACCTCTTAGGCCAGTCATATCCAAATATGAACCCTAACGTTACTGCTTTTTTCCCTTGTGGAAGGAGCCAGGCTGTTTGTTCTGTAACATGTGATGGTTTTCCAGAGCTAATATTAACATTAGGATGGGCTTAAAAAATTATGTGGAAGCTATTTTTATGCTGTCCTTGGAAGTTGAGTACTTGATCTTTTGTGCTGAGCAGTGAAGTAAGACAAATCACTCTCATGGATCCTGATATGAGTTATTTCTATAGTGTGTTCCACCTCAGCAAGCAGAAAGGTGCAGGTTTGGAGTGCTTTCTTTACTGCTCTGTGTTCGGTTTTGTTTTTCTTGAGGGGGGGGATGGAACTGCAAACAGCGCTGTGGTGGCTGTGTTCAGGTGGTCTCTGTCACCCTACAGTGATTGTGCTGTGTGCTCGTAAAGCCAGAAGAGGGAGCACAAATGAAGACCTTGTTTCTAAGGTGCGACTGATCTGGAGCAATGGAAAGACTGAGGTCACACACGTTGAGTACCTTACTCTGTTGGACACGTGTGCATAAGGAGTAGGAAATAATGTCCTGGTGTGGACTCAAAAAGAGAGGATAGGCACGCACTGGAAGAAATGAAATGATTAGGAGGACCTGCACTTGACGTGAGGACTTTCTACCAAATTATGATGTCTTACATGGTTTACTAAGCCTGTTGTTTGCACTTAAGCCCAATGTATTTGGTTTGTGAGATCAGCAGTGTTTCTTGTATGTCATTGCAGACCAAACACCTCAGCAAATATAAAGGTCTAGAACTTACTCAGATGTGGCTTATTCAATATAGCTGGTGGGTCTTATTGTAGGTCCTGTTGCATGTTTGGGGTTTATTTATCATTTTTGTAAGCATGGTGATTTTTAGGGTTGCTAGTTTTCAGGTAGATGTTGGTGTGTAATTTTACACATGATGTGTTTTCTTACAATAATAGGCAAATGTGGTGTGACGAGCACAGGCAGGGTTGAAACTAATCACGAATGACAAATCAGTAGGGACACTGAGGTGTTGATACTTTGTAAATTGATCTCCTTGATGTAGGCAATTGGCATTTTGTTTGCAAGGAACTGTTAACAAATATGCAAACTGCTTCCTACTCGAATTAGGATACTTTCCAAGAGTATAGTCTTCTGCTAAGTGTTTTCTGGGACTTTTAACTTCATCTGCCTTAGCTTATTTGAGGAGTGTGATATGATACGGATGAATGATACTTTGAAAAGAATAATTAAAAAAGCAAAGCCACAGTCTTATTACCCCCTTACATTCTTTGTTGTTCTGTTTTGTTTTTCTGTGTATTGTTGGGGAAGAACTCCACATTTCATGTCTGCAGCTATTTGCTTTATTACCTCAGATGTGCCGTTTGCAGCGTTACGCTGGTAGACTTAACAAGCTAATCCGGGAGACTAAAGCAAAACTGTCATTTTGAAGCTACTCGGCTGAAGGCTCTTTGAAATCAGTTTAGAAAGCTCCAAGACTATTTTTGTTCCCTTTTTAATTTTTAGAGAAGATGTGTTGACATGTTATGGCATTAGTGGTCCCTAGAAAAGGGATGTTATGAAAAGGTTGCCTCTCAGAAGTCGACTGTAGGTTAGACCCTAGATGGATTATATTTGGGAACTCTGCCAGTCTGAAGGCAGACCAGGGATGAATTAAGGATGTCCTCTTTCTTGAGACATTTTTCTTAAGCTGTACAATACTGAACTTGATGAAAGTGTGCTTTAGTGCTTAAGTGAGGAAAGGCAATCCATTAGAACAACTGCAATCCTTGGTAACATTTCTTCATATAACAATAAGGCACCATTAAATTAGGAGCTCTAGAATAATTCTTGTCTCTTCATACAGCTTTTTTGCAGTCACAGGAGGTCCCTTCCAACCCCTAATATCCCTCGATCCTCTGCTGATGGACCACTCCTCTATCAGGATGCCTATATCCCATGATCCTTGTGCTTGAAGCACCTGAAGTTCACATCAGGAAGGATTTCATTATCTCTATAGCAAGATAGTGCTGGGCTGATGACAGCAAATGATGGGAATCTAGGTTAATTTCACATTCTTCAGCACATAAATGAACTATGTTTCAGATTATTGTCACAGTGCCTTTGTTCATGCTATATATAATGTTTTAGAACCACAGAATTAGAGGAGAGTTTGGGTAGAAAGGGACCTTTAAAGGACAGCTTTCAGGTTTGTGCAGTGTGATGGTACCTTTGAAGTACTAACTTACAAGTGACTGTAGTCACGTAATAAAATGTTTTGTTCATGAGAATTTATAGCTGTCAAGGTTGGTTGGATGAGAAGGGATAATCAATAGACTGCTAGAGTGAGCTTTGGCTCTCATCAGGTCACAATGCAATTGCAACTCCAAGTATTTCTTGAGTGATCTTGGGAAAAAATCTTGGTGATTTTCAAGCCAAACAATAAGAAGGAGGCACCTGTTTTGGTCCCAGTTTGGAGGGACTTTTTAGGCTGTCAGGTAGTGATAGGACTAGGGGGAATGGAACAAAACTAGAAATGGGGAGATTCAGGTTGGATGTTAGGAATAAATTCTTCACTATGAGGGTGGTGAGACAGTGGCACAGGTTGCCCAGGGAGGTGGTAGAAGCCCCATCCCTGGAGGTTTTTAAGGCCAGGCTGGATGTGGCTGTGAGCAACCTGCTGTAGTGTGAGGTGTCCCTGCCCATGGCAGGGGAGTTGAAACTAGATGATCCCCGAGGTCCCTTCCAACAGTGACAATTCTGTGATTGCATGATCTAGTTGGGAGGCATCCTTGCCTATGGCAGGAAAGGTGGAGTAGATGATTTCTGAGTTCCCTTCCAACCTAAGCCATTTTGTGATTCTGTGGTGCAGCTTGAAGTTGAAGAAGAGCTTTTATCTGCAGTCATGCTGTAGGCTGCTAAGGCAGCACTGTTGTTTTTTAATAAAATGCTTTGCCTGAGAATTTACAACATTGCTTTACTACCATTCTCAGCTTCACACAGGAACACCTAAGCTTATGTGCTCTAAATTTAAATGCTGCATTTTCTCAAGCTCTGAGTTGGAAGCAAAATGTGTGCCTTAAGCATTCATTCTTTGCTTCTCAATCTTATTTTGCAAAATTAATACCACTTAATTAGGAATTATTCAGACCCTTCCTGGAAAACAATACCTTTATGTTCTGAAAGAGCACAGGAGTCCACTGGAGATCTCAATGAATGAGCAACAGGGAGTTGCAGTAGTGAGGAAGGCATTGCTATTAGTGCATGCAGAAAGTCCTGTGGTTTATAGAGATTAGTATTTAAGGCACAATTTGCAGTGTCCCTTTTTTTTTTTAACCTGGATATATCTAGTAGCAACATCAGCTATAAACAGGTAAAAACTGGAGTTTAAGACTGAATTGGTAAGATAGCTGAGGAGGAAATAGCCAACAAGTGGAAATGATGAAGAGAGAGGGGCAAATGACCAGTGGGAAGAAAAATGAAATCATTTATCCTTAGAAAGAGCACACCTGCTCTTGTCCTGCCAGTACTCACTGGTAGCAGCATTTAAAAGTGCTTGCTATAAATCACCTGCACTGCAATAGGTTATGTTAAATTACTTCACTTTTCACAAAGCTTTCTTGCAAGATCCTGCCTCAGAAGCACTCCCAGGCAGAGTCCTGGCAAGATGTGCTTATTTGTACTTATTTTTACTACCACCTTAAAAAGAAATGTTGGCAAGGCCTGAAAGAAGACTAATTACAGCTTTGCAGTGGGGATCTTATTATGGTTGTGGATGACATTGTCCTTTGTTTTTGGAGGGAAAAAAATAGAAATGAGTGTGAAACTGTAAAGCAGGAAGCAGGGACTGCACTGTGACAATGGCTCTTAAATTACTACTTCAAGAATGTCACTTGCTGGTGATTCAGGACACAGTGATGACAGGGGAGGGTTATTCCAGACAGATGGAAAAGATTAAACAGCATGCAGAAGAAATGAGAGAAATAAATGCTTGTTGGGGAGGGAAATAGCAGGGACAGAATGAGTGTTTAAAGAGAATTAGAGAAAAATCAAGCCGTTCCTCAGCTTTCGAGGCCAACTTGGCACCTCCTTGACTCATTAAACTGGTGTTTTGAATCCAGAAATTTGCTCTGCGAAATGTTGCCTCATCAAACAGCAAAGGGACCTTAAGTGAGGGGGTCAAGGCCAACAAATCACTAGCAAAAGTTCTAGCTATTTTAGTTCTGCCCACTCACTGTAGCTTTAAGCTGGACACTTAATCTAAGTGTCTTTGTGTTTGCTGATGCTTGTATTTCCATTCTTATTTGGCATCGAGCAGGATGGTCATTTAATCTTAATGTATATTCCAATGGCCAATTACTCTTTCTGTGAAGAACTTCCTCCTCACCCTGAGCCTAAACTTGAGACTGTGTCCTCTTGTTCTGCCACTGGTTGCCTGGGAGAAGAGACCAACCCCCACCTGGCTACAACCTCCCTTCAGGTAGTTGTAGAGAGCAATAAGGTCTCCCCTGAGCCTTCTCTTCTGCAGGCTACACAACCCCAGTTCCCTCAGCCTCTCCTCATCAGGCTTGTGCTCCAAGCACCCCAGCCTTATTGCCCTTTTCTGTACATGTTCAAGTATCTCAGTATCCTTCTTAAAATGAGTGGCCCAGAACTTAGGTGTGGCCTAACCAGTGCTGAGTACAGGGGCAGAATGACTTTCCTGCTCCTGCTGGCCACACTGTTCCTGATGCAGTCCAGGATGCCATTAGGCTTCTTGGCTGCCTGGGCACACTGCTGGCTCGTGTTCACCTGGCTGCCAAGCAGTATCCCCTAGGTCCCTTTCTGCCTGGCTGCTCTCCAGCAGCATTAGCAACATTCGTACCTAGCGTGAGAAACACAGCATTTTGTTAGCTGTGTAGCACTTGTGACTGCTCAGTGCTTCTGCAGGAAGATGCCATAGTTCAGTCCCTGCAAAGGACAAGCCCCCCAGCTGTAGTTTGTAGACACTTTGGCTGAAGTGATTTGGGAGATCCTGTATAGTGGTCCTGTTTATTCTGTGGACCATGATATTTTTCTTGTTTAAACCAGTCTAGGAAACGTAGACATTTCATACTTCTGTTTGTATGGTTATTGTGTATATTCTTTGTTCTGGGTGGTTGGTTTGTTTATATTATTAACACATCATCTGTTATATGGAATAACAGTAATCTTTCCTTATGTCATGCATTGACTCTTAAGACCCAAAATTTCAGCAGTTGGCTGTTACCTTCTGTATCTGTGATCGAGATAGAAAATGTAGGATTCTGCTGGACTTCACAGCAGTTTGCAATTGCATCTTTTGACTCCAGGCTTTATTTCCAGTTTCTACCACTGCTAGAATTCTTCCATCCCATCTTTTCTCCTCAGCAGGTACCTGCTTCCCTGACACTTCCATGGTACTTTTCTCTAACCCCCATTTGTGTTGGCTGCCTCTGCCACCTCATCTCTTCATGCCGGTGAACCACTGTTGCAGTACTGTGTGCTCAGTTCTTGTGCTGTTCTCTGCAACAGCTCCCAGCCAAGAAGATGGGCAACCATAAGTGAAATCCTGCTCAGCTGCTTCCACCACTAAGCTGGGCACCCTCAGTGGCTCTCTGGGACTAAGGCATGTTTTCTTTAGCAGATGCATGGATAGCAGGTAAGGATGGGTAAAAGAGTTCCCTTTGCAGTCAGGGTAATAGAGTGCTGTAGACCTCCCCAAAAGGATGCCTATCAGTAAGATTCTTCCTTGCCAACTCCTTTGTTTTAAAAAGGATGCTAATTTTATTACATTTCCAGGAGAATGGCAGCCTCACTGGTTCGGATCAAGGAGACTGCTTAACCTAGTTAACAAAACTATATTCACCCTAGGTGGAATTAAAAGTCTGTAAACAAAGCTGTGTGCAGCGAAATGCTAAAGGACATACTGGGAAAGGGGGAGGAGTACAGAAAAAGCCATAAACTGTTTCTTGTTTCTGGTAACCAATGCTGGAATAAGGGATGTGGTAAGGATGGAGCAGCCTGTTGTAATGATGGAAATCTGCAATAAAATACAGACTCTGCTAAACATGAAAAAAGCTGCATGGGCCCTCCCTGGTAGCTCTTTCTGTTCCTTTTTGAGAAGCAAATATTTGAAAACTGCCAGGGGGTGGCCATTACTGGCCCAACCATAGTGATAGGGCTGATGAAAAAAACAGGATTATTCTGCTGCACTTGGCAGTCCATCTCTTGTTTTCTGTTTCCATGGATATCTCGGATTCGGGGAGGGGGTTAATGTAGGATTAGCATTTCCCAATGTATGAATAACTATACCAGAAAATTCCTGTTGAGCTCAACAGCCCATTCCTGCTTTTTAAAGCAATCTGCATTTGTAGCTTCAATTATTATAAATAATTGAACATTATTACAAATTTTGTTAACAATAGATCTGCAGTAATTTATTATCCCCAGTCTTTTGCAGTGTAAAGTAATATGACTTAATAGCACACTGTTCTGAATGACATGGAAACATAGATTCAATGTGAAAGCTACTGGTAGCATCCTGTGTAGAGCAAAACTTGGTGGAGGCATTTGGCTTTGAGTTCAGTTGGTTGCAGTAGTTAGTTGTGGCCATCACTGTACTTCCTCTCACTGGATTATAACATTACTGGAAAAATAGTGCAGCACATAAGATGATTGCTGTGTTATACATGTTTAAAGTCTTAGTGAAACTGAAAGCTGTAATTACTCAGTTTTATTCACAGAGGCAGGTTTTATCTTCTATTATGTAAGTATCCACGGATTTCAGAGTATGTTCTGTGACCTTTTGAGGTTATTTATCTTGTTTCTTGTATGCACTAGAGCTTGTGTGCTTTAATCTGTGTTTGTTGAGAAGCTGCCAAATTGCCTCTTCTCTTCTGTGGCAATCTACTTTTTTTCCTCTTCTGTGTAATCCATGTTCTGATTGATGTGTTAAAGGTTTTGTAGGGAAAAAAAAGAGAGCCATCTGTATCGGTATTTGCTTATCAATCATATTTTATGGTATATTTAAATACATGTTAAGAGCTTACAAACACTCAGCTGTTGTTTAGAAGGATATATACTTAAATGAGCGTTGCAGTGTACTTAACATGCTAGGATGGGTGATAGGTGGTTCTTTTTTCATTCATGTGCTGCCTTGATTTGTTAATCTGATCCTTTCAGGTCCAGCTACGTAAAGTGTTGGCAGATTGATGAAGATTAAATAAATCTGATTTATTCAATTTTCTTGTGTGCGTAAGTAGATCTGAAGGACTGAGAACAAGGAAGTTGCTGGTGGTACAGAAAGTCTCTTGATATACTGGAATAAGTAACTATTGCTGATACCAGATCTGATTCTGCACGAGAGAATTGAAAGGAAAAACCCCACTGACTTCAGCATCGCTGGGACTTGCGTGTGTGAAGCCATTGCCAAAGCTTGATGACAAAACAGTGCATCCAGATTGTGCTTTCATGTCTTAAGTACTGATGTAAAATCAGAAGTTCACCATTTCAGAATTCAGCAGGAGACAGATTTCTTTCCACAGTTTCATCAATAGCAGTTTCCAAACTGTTCTGCAGCGTAAGGTTGTGCTGTGTTTTCTCCCCGTATGAACACACGTGTCAAAAAGCCGGATGATTTGATCCTGAGGTGGTGAAGGTTAAAACAACATTACTTTTTCCCAGGAGTCTTGCTGTCTTGGATCTCTCATAGTGCTTCTTTTCTATCACTGGCTTCTTGACCTCTGATTTTGTGCAGGTTGTGTGAAGATGTACTCCAGTTCGGTGCAGTCTATTCATGTAAGTGTGATCATGTTTTGGCCCTGTATGCTACTCTGGGCAAGGCACTAGGATTCAAGACAGATGTGGGCCAGTTGGTCTAGGGGAAGGAAACAGGTACTAAGATATCTAAGAAAAGTGATCTTTTGAGAAGTCAGAATGAATCATGCCCATTTACTCCTGGGACAAACACAATTTCAAGTATCTAAAGGACTGAATGAAGCCTGGAGAAAGGCAATAATCAACTTTCTTTTTGTAATGGATAGGGCAAGAAGCTTGAACTGTGAATTAGGTATTTAAGAGAAGAAAAGGCTAACAGAAAGCTAAGAAGGCAAAAGCTGAAGTTCCCACTTCTTTATTTGCAATAAAATTTTACGGGCCAGTAAGCACCACTGCCCAATGCCTCTCTGTGTTTTGGTATTTACACTCTCCAAATTGGGATAATTTTTGCTCTGCTTCTGCTTTTGTATGCTGGAGGAATAGCTGTTTACCTAATGGAATGGCTTCCTACAAAGCAATCAAGAAACAATTCTATTTCAGAGGCCAGTTCTGCTTCTTTGCTTAATCTCTTTTCAGATGCACCTTCAGAATACAGGTGGTGTTAAGAAGGAGATGAATATCTGGAAAATGCCAATTTAGGGCCACAAGATGCATTTACATTCAGTCTGGGAATATATTTGCTGCCTGTGAGTCAGCAGTGTCAAACAACTCTGCAGCAGAAGAGAAAATGATAAAATAAAAAGGACAGAAGTGACAAAATGAGTGCAAATGATGTAATCAATGTTTCTCCTTTTATCAACATAGTTATTTCAAAGCCTAATGAGTTTTGCCAGCCAGCAGTAACATTTTGAAGTATTATATTAATAAGCATTCAGTGAATTTTGTTAGTTTTGATATAGTGTTAATTTTCAGTAATGCTGCATTAATACCTAGGTGACATTTAGCACAGCTACTAAGCAGTAGAAATACTGAGAAAGGTTAAATATGAATTTTAAGATAGGCATGAAAAGAAAAATCCTTTTATTTTGTGAAATGAGGTCATATTAGGGAAATATCTTGTGGTTACAAGATGAAGTTCCCTGGATCCAGTGTAGAAAGGCTGGGTGACTACTGAAAATGGAGTATCAGTTTGTAATGGAGCTGTGTAGTCCTGCATGGTTTATTTCTGCTAATTTATTTAGCTTGGCACTGATTCATATCCACTAGAAATGTTAAGGTCTTACATCATATAGGTAATAATAAGCATTTTCTGACTTTATGCAGCTATCTTTGTATTGAGCTACCATAGAGTGAATCTCCTAGAGGTCTTTGGTCTTCATTTGCAGATGGGAAAGGATAAGGAAGCCGTGTTTCACCCCAGCCTCATCGGGAGCTAATGACCCTCATTGCCGAAAAATGTAATTAAGCTCTATTTCTAATAGGAATTTGTCTGGCTTCAGTTTCCAGGCATTGCCTCTGGTTTCTGCCCCAGAGCTCCAGTACTTTATTCTTAGTAAGATGTTTATACTCTCTAATGAAGCCACCTTTCAGTTCTCTTGTTCTAAACTAATTGGGCAGCTCTTTAACTCTTGCTGTAAGGCATTTCCTCCAGCATTTTGTTGTTGCTGTATCTATATGAATTGTGGTGGTTGTATTTCTATAAGATTTTAAAGAGAACTGCACGTACACTGTTAACATCTGCCTCCACAGTGCAATACAACATACTAAAATCAATTCTCTTGCTGTTTTCCTGTTGATTTATTGGAGGATTGCTCTGTGCCTCTTCATTAACGTCATCATCCTGGGAGCTTAGATTCACCTACAAGCTCACTAGGAATTTTTCAGAGATGTTCCTCTTCAGAACATAGGTAGAGTTCTACAGAATAGGTTAGAATATTTTATGTCCAGCTATAAAGTTTATATTTGCTGGAATAAATTAATTTTGCCTCAAGAAAGCCAGGTCATGAAATGATTACTCTGAGTGCTAACCTTGCCAGGCAGAATCTTTCAGATTTTCTTTCTGTATTTGTTACAGACCAGTGGTGAAATCACTGAATATGATTAGATTGGCACCTTGAGTGAGAATGTACCTGCACAATGGCAACTGCTTTTTGTTGAGTTTATGTGCTTAGGGCTTAGTCTGTGTAGTGCTTTCTAATGAAGCTGTGGAAAGTGAAACCTCCCCCAGCTGCGTCCCATGCTTCTTTTTTCCTTCTAACACTTCTTTGGCTTTTGTGAAACCTTTCAAGAGAGCTTAGTGAAACACAAGGGAATCTGCTAGGCACAGTGTTTTACATAAAACCCCCAAACACACTTGTGAATTATTGCTTCTTGGGGTTTTGCTGTATTTGCTAGTAGCAGCCATACTGTGGCCGCTGATGACAAGACACCCAGCAGCTACCTCAGGTGTTGCATACAGTAGTGTTTGTCTTCCAAAAATTATGATCTGTTTTCATTAATTCCAGTGCTGCTTATAAGTGCTGATTGCTGGAGACCATCTTCCAAGTCTCTTCCAAACTGAAGTTCCCCTGATCAGTTTTGATTTTCAGATTTTAAGCATGCATATTTTCCTGTTTCCTAGGTTGACTTGCTTGTGTGCAGCACTGAAAGCCTAGTGATCCCCATGGTTTTAGGTTCAAAGTTATTGATAACTTCAGCAAATGTGGTTGGAGACAGTTACTTGGAGGTTGCATCATCTGACAGCTGTTGCTATAAATAACATTTGGTCACCTGCATCATACTTCAGGTTCGCTTTACATTGATTTCCCTGACAGTTAAGTGCCTCGATGCTTGGGGAAGATGGTAGCCCTTGTATATTTTATCTTTTGGTTTAGAGTCAATATTTCCAAGTATAGATTTATTGTATAGTTTGCTGAACTGGAAGTTGCCTTATCACTGTATTTCTCTATCATAAGGAAAGAGGAACTTTGCAATATTCTAATCCAACCTCTGCAAAACATTCCAAATAGTTTTCCTGCATTGCTGCTTACATTAAAGCTTATATTTAAGAAAACCACCTGAAGCTGCTTTTGAATACTGGCTTGTGATAATTGCAGTGGATAATTGCCCTCACAAGGACAAAAAGAAAAGCCCAACTATTTTTGTTCTGAGTTTGTCCAACTTAATCTTTAAGCTATTAGGTCTTGTTTGACCTTTGTCTGCTCTATTAAGAGTTTGTTTTGAGGCTTCAGTTCCCACAGGTACATACTTCCAGGCAGGAATTCAACTCAGTAAGTTCCTTCTTGGCATAACAAATAAAGTTAGTGCTCTGAATTGGTAGTAAGATGCATTGTGTGCAGGCTTACTAATTCTTAAGGTTGCTCTTTGTTGTGTTTTTTTTGTCTTTTAATGTTTTGAATTGTGCATATTGGTAGGGTTGCAGGATCCTCTTTCTTGCTCCTGATCTAGAATGTCATGTTCCTCAGTATGGTTTCATGCCTGATAGTTTATTCAGTGAACATGTAATATGTTTATTGAACAACCAGGTTTAGTTTGTATCTTTGACTGTTAAATCACTTCAGGTATGTTGTTATATTATAGTTCTGCTTTATTGCAGTAGTTGCTCTTAAACAGTTGCTGTAAAGTGAAACAATGCTTTTACAAGAATTTTTATGATGGTCATACCCTTTTTCAGCCCTGCATGTGAATAGAAATGCTTTTTAAGCTTCATAATTATTTTAGTTTTCAGCTTCTGTGGGTGCAAACATCACTCTCAAGATACAGAATTCTAGTAAATCCAGAACGTTCTGTCTTCCTGTGCTTTTTTAATAAACCAGAGTTTTATTACTTCTCTTGCTGTTTACAGGAATTCCTATAGATTTTTGACTGTCAAACTTTGTAACTTTTTCCGTTTTAAAATGGCTTGGTTGTAAGTCTCTACCATTAATTTCCCAGGTCTGTGCTGCACTGGAGAAGTGCACTACACTTACAAAGAACTTAGTGATAGATGCACAACGAGTGAGGAGACTTCATGTATCTTTTATGTCTCACATTTAATTGTCTTTAACCTGTTTTACAGTTCACTTGCAATTGTACTCCACGTTGGTACTTCACTACTAATTGCTTTAGTAGTGGGAGTCACTTATGTGCTTCCATTTGGATAGATGCTGACTGCCATGACAGGCTTATTGGACAGAAAGTAAATGTCTACGTCATGCCACTCTCCTTTATATGCCTCTGCCTGCACAGAAGAGGTATAGTAGGAAAATGCATTTCATTCAGTTAACCCCAAACATCATTTTTATCCTTGGTGTCACCGCTTTGGCCGTACCTGTCTTTGGGATGCCTTTGGTCCCATTTGCACCTATGTCTCCCCTTGTGCACGTGTGCACTTCATGCTCTTCCCTAACATTTGGGAAATGCTGTGTGCAAAACAGTGTGTTACTAACATGCAGTGGCACATGAATGCTAAGAAGCTGGAAGCTTTGTGAATATTTTTGTATGAAATGAAAGGCACCAGAAATATTGACTGGCTGGCTTTCATTTTCTTTATCCTTTTTTTTTCCTTTGGCCCCACTATTAAGCATGTTGTAATGTGTTACCAGATTTAGCCTTTGATTTATGTGAAAGACTGCTTGCCTCAGGATTCAGCTGTCGCTTGCTGCTGGAGATGGGGGATCTGAATGCTTGTATTTGGGTCATTCTTACGTACCCTGGAAAAGCTCAGAGAAAAGAAAACTTCGCTGTTTTATCAGAATAACTTTTACTCTATGGATCCTCTCACAATTTGTGATAAATATGGTGTCACATATGGGTATTTCTGTGCCCCTGTGTTGTTGTCGGTTTGGTTTGTGTTATGGTGTGGATTTCTTTGTGGGTTTTGCGGTTAGTGAGGTTGGGGGTTCTTTCTTTGTTTTGCTGTAAACTTCTGTGCTATTGTTGTAGTATCTGGAGGATAAAAATCTCCCAGTTAGGAGCAAGAGGTCTGGTAGATGCAGTGAGTTATCATTCATATATGTTCACAGGAAGCCATGTTAGCCAGTTATTTATAAACATTAGAATTACAATTGTGATTAAAGGAACAGTCTTTAAATTCTTACTTCTCAGATAATTATGATTCTGAACACGCTTCCAAAGCTCAGGCTTTGTGCATAGTATGCACACAATATTAGAGCATCATATTTACTATGTTCTTGCTGGTCCTGAGGGGGAAGAAAGTTGCAAAGTACATGTAGTAAAGGCTGTCTAAATGATTTCAGTGGTGGAGGGATGAGGGAATGTTTTCATCCTAAACAATGTGGGTTGAGTTTGTGAGGAATGATTCTAGGAGGAGAGGAAGTATACACTGAGATACACAGCAATTCAGAGTCTTTTAGTGAAATCCATGTGGAGAAATAACTAATTTGGGGCTTGGTTAAAAATTAATGACAATAGATAATTTGAAATGCCTTGGCTTAATGCCTCTTCATAGAATTGTAGAATTGTTTGGGTTGGAAAGGACCTTAAAGATCATCTAGTTCCAACCCCCTTCCCATGGGCAGGGACACCTTTCACTAGATAGGTTGCTCAAGGCCCTGTCCAACCTGGCCATGAACACCTCCAGGGACGAGGCATCCACGACCTTCTTGGGTAACTTGTTCCAGTGACTCACCACCCTCACTCTAACTCCTTTCTTAGAAGTTATCAGCCATTAGCTAGAAGGTATAGGAGTGTGTCCATACTTACCTACTGCAATGATGAAGATTAGTTCACTTTTATCAGAAGTGAGGAACCTAACTGCTATGATAAACTTACGAGTTCTTGGTGCAGCAGGCGTTTGCCTGCCCCTAGGGGATTGTGAACTGTGTTGAGAAGGTGACTGATCAGTCTGGGCAATCTTGACCCTTGGAAAAAGCAAGTGTCACCAGCTGGCACATCTGTAGTCCTCCTAAACCATGGGGAGCTGGTAGCAGGTTCATCTCAAGCTGTGGTTCACAGTTCCTTCCTCTGAATGTCACACGGTAGGGATTGGGATTGGTCTATCACAATGCGCTGTTTGGAATACGTGTTGTAAAGTACTGAGCCATAATTGAAGTGTCCCTCAAGCCAAGTGCACTACTTCATGGTTTGCAGTTTTATCTTTTATAGAAGTTCCTTGCTTTCTCTTTTACCCTTCCTTCTTTCAAACAAAATAGAGGATGGTGAACACAATTTCAAGAACTGTGCTTTGGGAAATGGGAAGCAGGAGCAGGTAGGAAGCTGGTTTGAAACAAACAATTGGTATTGTGACTGAAACATTGGCTACAAATGCTAACTTGTTTTTGCAAAATGTTGTCTTAAAGCTGGCCACTTTTCCAAGAGCAGACTAAGAAATCACCCTTTTTAGTCAGTAAGTCATAGAAGATCACATACTGCTATTAAGTGATAAACTGTAACTGCTTATCCAGTTGATCTTGGGATTTAAATAAGATTTATATCACATATGTTAAGGATACATTGGTTTCAATGCCATGTAATTGCATGGTATGCTTCCTCCGTTACTGCTTATTTTGCCCATTGTTTTACTGAGTTACAGTCCCTCAGGTTCTGTTACTTGTGTTAATTGAACCTTGTTAAAAAACCCCAGTAAGTATACGTCACAGTTAGGAGTGAAGGTTCTTTTGCTTACATTCCTTATATCCTTTGTTTTTCATACATTTTAAGGGAGCAAACAGGAGAAAAGAGAGCAAAAAATTAGAACAGGGAAGCAATCAGCTATAATTCTTTTAATGAGTAAATTTGAATTAAACAGACTGTTTAACTGAATTATTGTTAAACAAGTGTATTTTAAATGTTAAGAGTAAGCAAACAAAAGCAAGACTAAACTGGAGTGTGTTTCATAAATGTGTATGAGAGTATTGTGAGCCTGTGAGGTGCAGAGGAAGAGAAATGCCTAAAAAAAATTGATTAGAACTTCTTTTTCATTATAAAAAAACCCCAAACCCACAACAACAAAACTCTGAAATAAACATTTGAAGCAAAGAATAAAAGGCAAACTGTTTTAAAGAAGAAAAAAAAAAAAAAAGAGAAACTTCAAGTGCTGGAAATCTTACGTGTGATAGCACTAATGTACCAAAGAGGAGGCAAGACAGGAAGGGGCTACTTAACACAACAGTTACTACACTAATGTTAATTTAGGTATATCTAATGCCGAGAATATAATGAAACAAAAGTTAACTCTGGGAAGCTTGTTTGCAAGAGGAAGCCTTTATTGTTTAAAAGTAGTATTAGTAGAGACCCTGCAAAAGTACATTAGAGATGAGCTAGAGAATGCCCAAATTAAGCAGGTACATCTCAATGCAAGGAATGCTTAAAGGAGAGGAAGATACCTTTGCCTTTTTGCTGAGGGGAGTGGAATCTTTACCTCAAACTGTCCTTGCAAAGCTGATAGCAATTTTAATCATCAGATTATTTTTTTAAGTCATTCTATGCATCTAAACCTTCCTATCTCTCTTACAGCCTATGCCAGTACTTTGAATGTCCTTTTAACTTTTTGCCACTTTCCATTCAAAACCCTAAATTTTATGTGTGTTTTATCCCTACCTACTGCAGCTGCATTATGTGGTAAGTAACATATTTGAGAGCTTTCAGAGCCTTGCCCTATCAAATTTGGTCTCAGCCTCTGCAAGCCCAGAAATTTAAATGCCCTTTTGGTCTGTGTTTGAGGCAAATTAGGTGTTTCTTATATATGTATATGAAGTTGTGAATTCTTTGATCTCAGTAATGATCTTATGCCAACTGGCTGCCCCTTAAATTATGAAATGCTCTTGTGGCATGTTTCTGTGGGGAAATGTTGCCTTGCTTTTGACCGAGGGTGACGGAGCACTGAAGCAGGCTGCCCAGGGCGGGTTGTGGAGTGTCTCTCTAGACATACTCACAACCCACCTGGATGCATTCCTGTGTGATCTGGTAGAGGTGATCCTTCTCTGCCAAAGGAGTTGAACTAGATGGTCTTTTGAGGTCTCTTCCAACCCCTAACATTCTGTGATTCTGTAATTCTTTTCAATATGAATAGCACAAGAAACTTTAGTAATAAACAGTCATTTTAACTTGTTAATTGATGCACCTCTAGGCAGGTGGCATTACTCTTCTTTTGACCATTAGAGGAACTGTAAGACATAGTGATTTATTAATAGCAGAAGAAATTTCGTGTAGTTATCTATAGGGAAATCCTGACATGTGTGGCCTATGAATGTGGGCTTTTGCCTGGTGCAGGAGTCTTTCCCCCCACCCCCGCCTTGCTTTTCCCTTGTGCATTAGTAGTTTTCTTGTTTACTCCCCTTCCATAAGGGCTGCCCCAGCTCGCCTGCTGTAACCTTCCCATGGTAAGGGATCCAACACGTGCAGCTGATCCCCTGCACAGTGTCTGGAGGCTTGGAAAACAGAGACAGGCATGGAAACTAACTAGCTCCTGTTTTGAGAGCTGCCGTCGGCAGTGGCTTCCAGCCGGCCCTATGTGACCTGCCTTTTCCAGGAACGTGCCTGCAACTGTCTCCTCTGTAGCTCTGTGTACCTGTGCCGTGATTTATCAACACACAGCCTAAGCGTGCACCAATTCATCATAAAGCAATGTACTTGAGTTGCCTTGGGTTGACCTTATGAGGTGGGTAAAAGGGAGGTGCTTATTCGCTTCCACCATTAGATGGAGCAATGAGCTGTACTCCCCCTCTAAGCCTCAGAGCTGAGAGGTCTTTCCTTAAGTTCCTCCTGGGAGCAATTGCAGCCTCATGACTTAAAAGAGCTGTGTTTACTTCAGAAAGAAAAAAGTGCCCAATGCAGAATCCCAATGCGTTTTACCATCTATTTACAGCTGTAAAACTTAGTAGATGTAAATTAATACTATCTGTAGTGAAGCAGCTTTTATGCACATGCTCATTCATACATGATTACTGCTTTAACTTTCTCAACTCACCTGAAAAATTCAACCAAAACTATCAAATGGATGAATGATAAAATGCTTCTTAAGCGACTTTTTGTCATCAGAAGGCAGGTATAACTGATGCCCAAGATTTAAGTTATTATTCTATTATGTGGAGAAATACAGGTTTTGTGAGTGCAAATCATTTTCCATTGGACCATCTTTCCATGCTGTGAAGCTGTAGTAGATCTCTTGTGTGATTGTGGCTCCTTAAAAATGGACTTATGTCTCCACTGACTCTTGCTACTTGCTCAGTGTTTGTATAATGGGGAGGGAGTGAATGCAGACAGGAGCAAGATGAAAGCCTACTTGTGCCTGGCTGTTGAAGTAGTCTGCTTTTCTGTATGCATATGCATGTCTCAGTGCATTAGGTGCCTCTTACAAGGACAATTGCTTGATCAAAATAGCATTTATTTGTGGCTATTTCCCCCTCCTGAATCTTTTCTGGTAACTACAGAGTTATTTCTGCTTTCAGTTTGGGACTGAGAGCCAAGTTTGGTACTTGCCTCCTGGCTGAGCTTTTCAACTCATGATCCCTGTCTAAGTGTGGTTAGTTCCTTCCAGTGATTGTTTTTTCCTGTTTGTGAGTTTGTTTTGTCTGTGTTTGGCATGTTTTGGTGGTTTGCTTTTTATTTGTTTGGGGGGTTTGTTTGTTTGTATTTTTGTTTCATTTTGGTTTTGTGGGTTTGTTTTTGCTGTGCTGAAGAAGTATTCGACAATGAGTATTTGACTCTGCAAATAGTTACTGTACCTACAGCACATCCTGCAGAAGAGCTGCTGTAAAACTGACTTGAGGTATTCAGCAGGTGTGTAACAGTTGAAAGTAAATCTTGCTGCATTCAGCTTGCTATACCTTATTTACAAGTGTATAGTCACACCATCTTCTAATAATTCACTAGCATATTTTTCTCTTCATATTATGCAGCATTTACTGAAATGGTATTGCATCAGACATTCTATGCCTTTTATGAGGTGAAAGGGCTATGTCTTTTAACAAGGTCATAGACACAACTTCAAGATGACTTGCCTTAATTTATAATTAAGTCGCTATTCTTGGCTATGTAGTTAAGTGCAGTGGCAAAGGACATAGCTACTTACAGTCTTACTTTAAGTAAAAAAAATATAGATTAGTTGTCTTTTCAGTTTTAATGGTGATTGATCCTCTTTAAAGTGGTTACACACCTGTGGCAAGGTGGGATCTTGTGTGGAGGAGACGATGCTGTTTGGCTAGCTTGCTGGTAATGCATAGAGCTCTGCGAATGTGTACAAAGCAGCTGCAGGAGGAAGGGTCTTCAGAAAATGAAGCAAAGGTATTGTGGTGGGATTTTGTGCATAGTTCAGTGCTTGGGCATAATCTAGTTCATTATTGTGTTGACTAAGTACTGTATAAAGATCACTTCAGGCTTACCAGAAGTAATGCAGTCTGTGGAGGGCAAATTCCGATTTGAAGTGATTTGTCATTCTGCAGAGATTATTAAAGCTGCAGCTCCTCCAGCTTTATACAATACCAAACATTTAAAGAACATTTAGGTTATTTGCTTATTCATAGGGAAGAGTCAGTTGCATATGATTCACTGTAGTGAATATTCAATCTAATCTTTCTCTCCTTCTCTTTGTTCTCTTGGAGTCTAATGTGTGGTTTATTTTGCTGCAAAGTCTTTGTGGATCACCTCTATACCTGTAGCTGGCCTCTCCTAAGTAGCAGGAACACCTGTTTGGTGATGCAAACAGAATATTATAGTCCTAGATGTGAAACAGTTACAGAATATGTTTCTGATCTTATTTTTTTATGAACAAGTACTATCCCCTACTGAAAACTGAAGGAAAATGAGACGTTGAATTTGATTAGCCAACACCAGTAACACTGTCAACTTTATCTTCTGTATTAAGAGCTGTGCAAGAAGTCTTTTGGTTTGGCAGGTGAATGGAAAAATCTAATTTTACACAGTGTAAAGCCAGAATTTAATATTTTTTTTTTTAGTTTTTCTGTCAAAGAAGATTTCTGACATTTTATGCTGTGGAAACAACAGCCTTCCTCCACACACACTATAGCGTGGTGGCCTGGATAGTCATCTAGGAGCTTCACATTCACATCTATTCTCTATCATGTTTAAGGAAGAAAATCTAACAAGTAGTTATTCAGTGATGTTTTTGAGGGTGAGTGGGGTGGCTTTTCTTTTTTTGTTTGTTTGTTCTTTGTTTGTGTTGGTTTTGGAATCTTGTTTTGGGAGAGGGGCTGAAAATTAAGATTAGGTATGGTCTTGAGTGGCCCCTGCAAACCTCATGAAGTTCAACAATGCCAAGTGCAAGGTCCTGTGCCTGGGTTTGGGGCAATTCCAAGCACAAATACAGACTGGGTGATGAGTCAATTGAGAGCAGATCTGCAGAGGACTTGAGGGTATTGGTGGATGAAAAACTGAGTATGAGCTGGCAGTGTGTACTAGCAGCACAGAAAGCCAATTACATTCTAGGCTGCATCAAAAGAACTGCTGCCAGTGGGTTCAGGGAGGTGATTTTGCCCCTCTATTCCACTCCTGGATTACTGTGTATAGCTCTGGGGCCCCCAGCAAAGGAAAGAGACAGACCTGCTCAAGTGGGTCTGGGGAGGACTGGAGCGCCTTCCCTATGAGGAAAGGCTGAGGGAGTTTGGGCTATTTTCTCTTCCTGGAGAAGAGAAAGTTCTAGGGAGACGTTATAGCACTGCCTTCTATTACTTGAAGGAGACCTAGATGAACGATGATGAGGGACTCTTGTCTCCCACTTCTATTTCTTGTGATAGTGCTCTGTAGGTAATTGTATGCCATACATAATCACTTATAGCTTCCAGACCTAACAGATGTAGTCAATGAAAGAAGCAGTAGGTTTTTAATGTGAATGGATGTAGCCATCCACTACTGATCTAAAATCCTGTAGGATGTTTTCATCACTGGCCCCAAAATGAGGTCCTGGAACACTGCTGCAAATTGATGTAGTGGTCCCTAATGAAAGAAATCCTTCTAAGCCACAAAGTGCTTGGAGGCATTGGGATATTTTTTCCTGCTGGTTTCTTTGCAAGGGCTTTGCGTGTGGCCTGTACCTTTGCAAAACAGCCGCAAGCGCCTTCCAGACCTGAAGGACTTTTGCTCTTTAGGATGAGCTAATCTCGGAAACAGAAAAAGCAAGCAGGGTCCTCATGAGAGGAAGGATTTGAATGGCTGAGCCAGAGCTGGCATGCAGCACCGGTGCTGGCAGAGCTGGCTTAGCTCCATGCCCAGTGCTGGGGCATTCATCACACAGTGAGGGAACAGGAGCTGGAGTGCTGCCAGCTGAGGCTCTTTGGAGAGAACAACGGCCTTGTGAATAATCAGGAGCACCATGGAGGAGTTTGCTGTTGTTTTGTTTTTTCCTTTTGCCTTGTTGAACCTTTGCCTCTATTGAACTCTCTGTGTATCTGGCCCAGCTGCAGAGATTTAAGCTGTTGGCAGCATGCTAGCCTTGAAAGGTAAGAGTAAGGGGGGCAACAGGGCTGGTTATGATTTGTGTGTTGTATTGATTTGTTTGTAATATTCTCTCCTGAAGGTCTGGGCACATGTATGGGCTGTGTTAACAACGTGTGAACAAAATGTGCCTTGGAATACGTAGCTTTCCTTGGTCCACTTGTAACAAAGGCAGCCTAAAGAGAATGAGACAATAATAAAATGAAGATAAAGGAGCTCAAGGCCAGGGCAGGGAAGCTGTTGCTGAGGTCCATGGTGTCCAGGCTTTGTATTCAAAGTGGCATCATCCTTTGCAGTGGTTTCACTTGGCTCTGCTGGGTATATACATGCTACAGTTATGCACACACAAGTGCATGGTGCAGCTTTTTTTCCCCTTTCCCTAGATGGTTAATGACAGTTCATGATATAAGATGAACTTAACAATTTCTTCTGAGGTTTCTAAATGCTCCCTTAGGAATTTGTATCCAAGATTTCTGTTCAAACTGTGTTACTTTTCACGATAGAGGAATAGTGTCTTCAATTCTTTCTAGTAAATGTAAAGTTTTTTTCTTCTACCTGCAACTTACTGTGGACATTCCTTTCCAGGACATAATGTTTTCTAGGTTGGTAACTCTTGAAGTGCAAGTTGTGTTCAGAATACTTAGAATTTCTTCAAGAAAAGGAGTGGCTTTACAGAGTCATTCTCGTTTCCAGAGCCCTTACTATCTCCCTTGTCCCACCTTGAATTGTACAGCCAGCCTTCTTATGTCTTGGTGTTTATTTGTGCAGCTCAGGGCTGGTGCTCTTCTACTTGCCATTCAGAAGGTCATTTGTAGACCTGCAAGCAAGAAACTTTCTCCTCTGAGAACAGTCTTGCATTTACTTTACTCTTATCTTGTGTATTTTTATCAATTTTATGCTTGGTTTTCATCAGCCTTCCACAGCAAGAGAATGGTTTATTCTTAATTGTCCTTAAAAAATCAACAACCACAAAGTAGTTGGCTACTGGTAAGACAATAGAAATCTTGATCCTAACTGTGATACCAGTAGGTGAAGAATAGTGACAGTGGTATTTGTGCCAGAACCTGGCATAGCTGTAGTCAAGGAACTGTATTAAGGAGCTAAAGCCAGTCCTAAGCCATTGCATATCAGGGTAGCTCTGACAATAGTACATCTGGTGTTTGGGGTTGTTTTTGAGGGCATGACTGTCTAAGAAACATCAGTACTCACCCTTTCTTTCCCTTTTTCTTAAGGTTTGTGTGATGAATCACAAGAGTTGCATGTCACTAACATGCAGAAGCTCTGAATTTTTGATTTTGAAACCTGGTGGTCAAGTTGTCAAGTCTGGATTTATCTGCAAATTGCAACCATGACTAAAATTAACTTCCCTGTATTTAGCTTAGGGTAGAAGTAATAAGCTGAAGACCAGATCTTGTCAACTACGAACAGTGATCTGTCTTAAGGTCTGTTTAGGCTGGGGGAAAAATTGTTATGGTATTTCTTAAAGTTCCCCAATCTCCATCTGTAACATCTGGAAACTGAAAAACTAATAGTTTTATTTAGGGTTTGTTGTTTGGGTTTTGTGTCTCTTTGATCACAAAGTTACCTTCTGATAGTGGAAAAAAAAAAGTTGTGTTGTGTGATCAGGCCTGATCATTATATGTTCTAGAAATGTGAAATAACTGTGTTTTCAGGAGTTTGCTCCCCTCTCAGACATTAAGTACATCTTCCACCTTTTCCCTATTATAAGGCTTGGGGAATTAAAACAAACAAACAACAACAAAACCCCCCATTGCATTCATTTTTTTTTATAATACAGGATCTTAAACTCTTAAGATAAATGCCAGAGTATCATCAGAGCTATAATATCAGGGCAATAACTCAGAATTGACAATACTTCTGATTCTTACCTTCTGCTGTTCCTTCCACTGAGGCTTTTTTTTTTTTTTTGCATTACAAAATGAATGGCTTTTATTTTCTTCTTGTCATTTGGCATAACTCTGTAGTATTGGTTTGGTTCATTGGTAAATCAGCTCAACTGCAGAATCATAGGGAAATTATCTAAGCTGAGATGTAAAACTGCAAGTTTTATCTACAACTGGGGGGGGGGGCGGGGGGGGGGGGGGGGGGAGTGCCATTTTTCATATTTACTCCTTTGTCTAAAGCTTGCCAGATGTCACGCCAAGCTTAGGAGTAAATATGCAAAGAATGGAATGCATACTGATACACCTGGGGAACTCAATCATTGCTTCATGTTGTTATGGTGGTTTATTTGATCAATGCTTTTGTCACAGGGATTTTCGTCATGTTGTTGTGATGGATGCTCGCTAGATTTGAATGACAGCTAGCAGGCAGTTTTGCCAGAAAAGCTGACCAGCTGAAGAGCTCCTTTTTGGCAAGGGGCAAAAAAAAAGGAGAAAAAGGAGAGAAAAAAACCCCCAATCATTGACTCCAGATAGTGCCAGTTGGCCTCATCAGAGAGTGTTCATCAAAATGCCAAATTTACTTCCCTGCCGTAGTTGTGAGCTATTGCTTACACATGTCAGGCTTCACCCTATCTGTCCCAGTTCAAAGTCAGAGTCACTGGCAGTCTCTATGAAGACATGTCAGCCATAACCCTGGGTATTTGTTTTCTTCAATTTAGTAGCTTGTGGTGCAGTTAGGTAAGCATAGGGCATTCATCAACTAGCTTTCCCCGGGCATCCATGCAGAGGGATGTGTTCTGTTTAGGGAGGATTGTGCATGCACACAGAATTGTAAACACAGGTTTGAGGAAAAGTGTCATGTGTCTAGTGTGGCTCAGACACTCGCTAAGAATGTAAAACCATTCATGATCTCTGTTCAGGTATGAAGTTTGGTTTGGGTTTCTTGTTTTTACTCTTTATGATCAACAGCCTTCCCTTAGGAAAGTAGATTGTACAGTAATGACTTCTCACAGGAATGCCTTTAAATATGCTGCTAATTAATACTTCCATATAGAAACTTGGGAACAGGAATGTATTATTTCCTTCCTTGGATCATTATGGAGATAGATTCTTCTCATCTAGTTTCCTGTTACATTAATATAATACCTTCACTGTTTCCTCTGGAAATTGTCATTTAGATGACTGTTCTAATTATACCTCACAGTTACATACAGTCATCTTATTTCACAGTATACTCACCCTCTTTAGAATGACGTTTGTTCTCATCTGGACAATTCATGTCAGTGCAGCAGTGTTGTCATTAAGTGAAAGCCAGACTTGTGTTTTTCATGAGCTGTGCTCATAAAAATACCATGTTAGGTTTTCTTGTTCCTTTTTTGGGTTTAGTGGGCAGGGTTGCATGTGTTTTGGGGTCTTGTGCAGAAGATTGTTACCCAATACAGAAAATACTTTAAACCCTGTAAGCTCTTACTATAAAGCCTGACATTTTCAAGACGTGTGAAGAAAGGAGTATAAGGAAAAGTTGAGAGGTGTCAGAGGACACTTTAAATAGGATAAGACCATGGAAAATAAGGGTATAGAACAAAGTTCAGATAGCAGTATTCAGAGAAACGTAGGTGATTAACAATCCTTTATCATATATGGAACAGATGATGTCAAATCAAGTGATTACTTCTTGTAACTTTAAATACTTCACTTGCTATTTGACCATATATCTGAGGTAGGCTCTTGTGAGACACAGTGTGTTAGGTTTTGCTGTCTGCTGAAACAGGTGGCAGGACCAGAGGATGGGACAGCAGTCACTTGTGGTACGAGAGTGGGCCTGAAAGCTGCTGGTGTTTCAGAATGCAGATGTATTGTCCCGCCTCAGGAGCATGCTTGCTTTCTTCTGGAGGTCCTCAGAATTTTACTTAATATAGAGCAACACTGTGAAGAAGAAGAATTTTTCTTCACTGTTTAAAGTATCTGAAATCTCTGTTTCAGTCTTCCTTCCTAGCTGCTTGCCTTCCTATCTAGCTGTTTGCAGAGATTCATCATCTTGAGTACCTGTCCATTCCACTGTCAGTCTGCAAGGAAGTAGAAATAATTAATGAATTAGTTTTTTGTTCTGGGTCCTTGGCTCCTTTATTTTTATTTTGAATGCTGCCAGCTAGCCTGTGTCAGATCATATATCTGCTTCTCTTGCTCATCCTAGCCTCCTACGCTGTAGATTGGGCTCTTTGCCTGCTTCCTCTGATTGTCACTTGTACCACCTTCAACTTGCGCACCATGGGTTTGCATGGGCAGAGGGAAGGACAGGGCAGGATTCCATGACATGATGAGAAACTAGAGTATTCTTTATGCTTAGTAAAACCCAAACATCCTGGGAGCAGGGAGTTGTAAAACAATGGTTTTTTAATAGATTTTGAAGGGCAGTTCAATTTATGCCTTCAACCACAGCAAAAAACCCCTAAATGAATGTAACAGCAGAAGAACCTTCCTGATTTGTCGCTCTTTCTCTTGCATGCTATGTTACTTCTCAATATTAGTTAGCAACTAAATACTTAAATACTTCCAATGAAATATTTTTGTATAAATACTTGATGGTATGTGCTAACAGTCTTTGGTCTAAAACATTCCAAAAGAAAAGGTTTGGGCTTCAAATGAATGGTAGGGACTCCAGGAAAGATGGTAGGGTTGGTAATAAGGAAACAGAATGAAGAAGATATTTTAATAATAGCAGATAGAAGATATTTTAATAATATCAGAATAGGTTTGGCTGCAGTTTTTCTTTAGTAAACTACTTTGTAAACTACCATGCAATTTATTTGCTCCTTCTTCCCATTTAGCTGGCTAGCAACATTAAAGACAAAATACTTTTTTTCTTCTTTTAAGAAGAAGCAGAAGAAAGGACCACTACCAAGGTGAGTAGGAATGAGGGATTTAACTGCTGGTTTCAGTATTATGTTTTTGATGGAAGGAACTAGGAGGCATCAGCTTTGCTGCTACTGACAGAATGTTCATTCAGCTCTGAATGCTGTTATGAAACTTAGACTTAATGGAAAGCTCATAAACTTTTGAGGCCAAGGCTAAACCAACTTTCTGGAAGCTTGGTGCAGTTGGTGCTGTACCCTTTGTTCTCTAACCCTATTTTGTTACAAAAGCCCAGAGTGGCCTCTGAACACTGTGATGTAATTGGATGTGATGCCTTGCTTGATTTCATCACTGTTTGTTTCCTTCAAGGCTTTGCAGCTTTCTATATGTTCAGTTTATTTCTGTATGCTCTCACAACATTTGAAAGTAAAGTGTGCATGTTAGTATAGAAAGCACCAAACAATGAAGTAACGCTTTCAGTCTCACCAGGGATTGTTCTTCACCTCTGTTGGACAAGGGTTTTGGAAACTCCATCCAGATTATCTGTATTTCATTGCCTTTAGTCAAAACTGGCCTCACAAATAAGGAAGTCAGTGAAGGCCATGATGATCCAGTCATCTTTTAACTTTGTAGATGCAGACTAATGGCCAGATGACACAGTATCTGCCACATCATGTGCTGAGGGAAGCTGAATTAGCTATACTCTTGTTTCCCAGATGTAAACTTGCGAGTATTTGTTCCATTTGTTCTTTTTTTTTGGTTATATTATTATTAGCAACAAACTCCATTCTCAGTGCTGTCATTTTTGTTTCACTCAGTAAGATAAAATATCTATAGAGAATGTAGTCATTCAGGTATGACCAATCTTGTTTTGTGTATAAAAATAATCTTTCTATTTAGGGAGCCACAAAACTCAACCACTTGCAAGCAACTGAGGAGCTGGGACTCTTGCAAAGCACAATGCTTGTCAGAGTCTCCCATAGCTGGTGGGAGCCAAGTAGGATCCCCCAGTGCCATCTGTATTTGCTACCTGTGCTGCAGGTTTGAGGCAGCTTTCAGCAGCTCTTGACCATCTCTAATAGTGGCTTTTAAGTGTTTGCTATTTACAGCGTGTTGCATTTCAGAAGGTGAATTTGTGTAACAGAGCTTGAAACTTTCCCATTATGTCTCCATGATGACACAGCTGAAAACAGGTACAAAATTCAATGTGAATGTCAAAAAGTGTCTGTATCTTACAGCTTTGCATTATGAGGGAATTCACATGGCTTGGCCTTTTACTGCACAGCACACTAATGCAACAGAGATGAAGATGAAAAAGCTGGGGGCAGCTGTACAAATAACTTTCAACAGCGCTGCAGTATAGGTGACAGCTTTTCTAGAAACATGAGTGCAGAGGCTGTTGTGGTGATAATTGTGTTGTCTGCCTTGCTGTCCTTTAACCTCTTGTTCGTGGTTGTGGTTTTTTGTTTTGGGGTTTTTTGTTGGTTTGGGTTTTTTGGGGGGGTTCCTTTCCCCTACCATTTTGCATTTGTTGTGCCTCCACGCTTTTGTTAACTTCTATGAGTCATTTTTGGAGACATTTATCGGCTTGAATGAGCAATAGTGTGATTGGAAGGTGTTTGTTGAGTTGCCTAGGTTGTTAACCTGGATTTTAATACAACATGAAAGAAAGTTACCTTGAAAGTTGGAAATAGTCAAGAGAGATTATGTTCAAAGAGAGGCTGCTTTTTTTTCCTTACATAAAAAATTACTTTCTTTGAAACATTTCATGAGGTTATTCAGAGATTGTTTTTCAGGTGGTAAGTTAGAACAGAACCAAATCCTTACTTACACTAGGTAAAGCCAAAGAAACGTATCTCTACATCTATTTTAATACACTTTTGAAAGCTATCTATTGGAAAGTGTGAAGACAAAATTTTAAACATTCAGAGAGAATGGCTCTGATATTCTCATGTGTTTTCAGTAAAGGCTCATCTGCTTTTAGTTAAACTGGCTTTGCAGGAGCGTTACTGTCACTTCATATGATTGACCAAAACCATTAAATAGATCAAGTTTGAAGGCGTACCAAATCATAGTTGGACTCAATGATCTCAAAGGTCTCTTCCAACCTGGTCTGCTCTATTCTACTCTATATGTAATGCTGATGAAAGACTATACTGCAGTAAATTCCTGCCAGTTCACATGGAGTTCTAAATAGTGACTCCAGAACTGAGACAACTTTTATCATTTATCCAGTCTCATTTTGATGGAGGGGGGGAAGAGAATGAGGGCAGAAGAAAAGCCTGGGGACTGTAAAGTCCATGTGCAGCAAATGAATTATTATTTTTCTTTAAAATGTCCTTTCTAAAAAGCATGATTTGAGTTGTGCAAGTAAGAAGCATAAAAAGCCTTTGTACCTGGCAACCATGTGATGAACAGACTGTCATATTTTTTTTTTGTTAAACTCTTGCATATCTTCTGCTGGAATCTGAATGTGTAATTTTCAGCCTTTGGAAAAAGAAAATGGCAGTACCCTTTTGGGTTCTGAATTCAGACAATGAATGCAGGCATTCAGGGAGTTCTGTATTGCGTCAGTGCTTTGTTATGCTCTGCATACAGACTCTGTGTTCTTGCAAATTAGTTGAGAAAGTTCTGGCATTGCCTATTCTAAACAAAAAGCAGATCAGAAGAAAGCTCTGACCTAAAAACCCTAGCCCAAAAAAACCAAAGCACCCAGAACAAATGTATCCATATGTGCAAGGGGTGGGCTACCTGTTTTTGGTCTCACTCTAGTCTTTTATGCATTCATACAGAGGCATACGTGCGGTGATCACATTGGAATCTCCTTGCATAGCATAAAGTCTTGGTGTGGGCAAGGCTGAAAATACCTCTTGTTAAGGATGACTTTTGTAGGGGTTTGCTGGGGGTTTTTTGTTTTGTTTGTTTGGTTCAGGTAGACATGTCCTAGATGGGATGGCACTCCCATATACATTTTGTCTTTACATTTCTGTACCTCTGTGCTACTTCAGTGTTTTTCTACTGTACTACGCATTCTGAACCCAACATGTTCAACATCAACCTGCACACTACTGAAGTGTGCAAAAGTTAAACTTGTGTTGCAGGCACAGGCTCTTTCCATGTGGTGCACGTGTAACATAAATAATTAGAGTAAGCTATAAATGCAAAGGGCAGCTTGACTTCCAGTGTGATCCCTGCCAAGCAGCACCTCCCTATCCCTTGTAATCAGATGTCTGATAGTACAGTGACTTGTCACTGTTTCAGATCACAGAAAGTGGTTCTCCAAGTTTGGAATCTGGGGTTATAAACAAACAGTTGTTTAAAAGCTTGCATACTTAAATTGGATTAAAGAGAGAGATCTTTTCTAAAAGTAATCTGTGTGATCTGAAAAATCCTTCCCTCTCTAGAGTTCAGTGAGGTGCACTGTAGGCTCTCCACATGGTTTGCAATAGTATCTGTTCTACCTGCAGTCTAGCTGTGTGGACTGGGACAAAAAAATGTGTGACAGTTGATGGTAGAGTTGCCTTTATGCTCAAGGTTGGACTTTCTCTTATCAGTGGACATGTTGCCCAACTGGTTTAATTCCTCCCCTAAGCCCTTAACAATGCACACGTTCATTACGTGGGATCGGTTTAACAGCAACAAAGGTGCATTGATGTTGGCATCTGTCTCTATGGTTGTATCAGCACAAAGATCTCGCTTGTTTTCTAATGTTGTTAAGTGGTTGGTTTTTTTCTGAAGGTTTTCTTTAGACATCCTAAGTGATTATTCATTTGTAGCTGAGTATTTCTTGTGATGTGATCACAGTAATTTAAAGCTTTAAGAAGTCTTCCTGGTTTCCCCATTTCTTCTGAGCATTGCTGCAGGATATTGAATGCTGTTTCTCTTACTTCAGTAAATATATTTTGTGGTGGTTTTGGTAAATCATATCAGTGCTTTCTGGTTGTTCTCCAGCTGCTCACTATGTTGTGGAAATCTCTCACTTCTGTTCTTGTTTATTGTGAAAACTAGAAATAAAGGACACTTAAATTCCATTAGCAGTGCCCTGTTTTGCTTTCCATTTCCCTCTTGATATGTTTGCTTTGCCTGAGGGTGTCTGAAAAGATTTTATTTCTTTTATGTGTGACATTTAACTCTTACATCACTGTGGTGCACCATGCAACTCTCTTCTGGTGCACATTCTCAGGGTCGACAAAGCTCTGAGCAGCCTGATCTAGCAGAGGATGTCCCTGCTCACTGCAGTGGGGGTTGGGCTGGGTGACCTTTGGAGATCCTTTCCAACCCAAACCGTTGCATGATTCTGTGCTCTCTTGTGCAGTGTTTGCACCGTGTTGCCAGGGCAGTGCTGAGTTCCAGTCTCAGGAGAGCCACATCCTCTTTATGACTGCAGGATGTTTATCTTGGCTTTTTTTTTTTCCCTTTCTTTCTTTTTCCCTTCTAGGTAAAACTTAAAGCTGTGTTTTATTTCCAGACTGATACTCAGAAAAGCATCTGTAATCCAATGGTGCAGTCTTAAGTGGTTAGAAGTACAAAAGTTATTTTTGAGCATCTGTTTTGGAACTTGGTTCATACTTAATGATATCCAAAGCATGATTTTCAGGAGGACTATATTAGGATGGTTTGTTGTGTGGAAGAACTGATCATAATCTGTTGAAGAGGAGGATTGCTTTATAACTTTTTCTGTTCAGTGATGTGGTAAATCGTGTAAAAGTTTATGTAATGCTGTATCTTCAAACAAATGCTGGTTTGTTATTTTGCTGTTTTCTTCCCATCCTAAGATTGAGGAAGAGTTCTTCCTTAATTGAATTAGTTAGAGACACTCCAGTCAACCACTGTTTGGACACCATTCTTTAGTGGGAACAGTAATAGAGAGAAAAATGAAATCTGCTTTCTTGTTTGAAAAATAAACAAAACCCACCGAAACTGATTGTGCAGTTGCTTGTCAGGCATAGAAGCATAGAATTCTTTTGGTTGTAAAAGACCTCTAAGAGCATTGAGTCCAACCATCAACCTAATACCATGATAGCCATTAAACCACGTCCTGGAGTGCCATGTCCACACCTTTCTTGAGCACCTCCAGGGATGGTGACTCCACCACCTCCCTGTGCAGCCTGTTCTAATGCCTGACCACTCTTTCCATACAGATTTTTTTCCTAATATTCAATCTGAACCTCCCCTGGCACAATTTCAGGCCATTTCCTCTCATCACCTGATACTAGAGAGAAAAGACTGTCCCCCACCTCACTTCAACCATCTGTCAGGTAGTTGTAGAGAGCTATGAGGTCTTGCCTCAGCCTCCTTTTCTCTTAAACAATCCCAGTTCCCTCAGCTGCTCCTTGTAGGACTTGTTCTCTGGACCCTTTGCCAGCTTTGTTGCCCTTCTCTGGACAGGGGCACAATTGCTTCCTGCTGGCCACACTGTGCCCGATACAGGCCAGGATGCTGTTGGCCCTTGTGGCCACCTGAACGCATTGCTGACTCCTGTTCAGCTGTCTGTCAGCCAGCCCTCCCAGGTCCTTTTCTGGTGGGCAGCTTTCCAGCCACTCCACCCCAAGCCTGTAGAGTTGCATGAGGTCGGTGCGACCCAAGTGCAGGACCTGGCAACTTGTTAAACCTCATAGCGCTGACCTTGGCCCATGGATTCAGCCTGTCTATGTCTCTTTGCAGAGCCTTCCTACCCTCAGGCAGATCAATACTCCCACCCAGTTTAGTGTCATCTGCAAACTTACTGAAAGGTGTGTTCAATTCCTTTGTCCAGGTTATTGATAAAGACATTAAAGAGAACAAAGACATTACTGAGCCCTGGGCAACACCACTAGTTACTGGTCACCAACTGGATTTAACCCAGCCAGCCAGTTCTTAGCCTAGTGAATCATCTGCTCTCCAAGCCATGTGCAGCCAGTTTCTCCAGCAGGATGCTGTGGGAAATGGAGTCAATAACTTTAGTAAAGTTGGTTGGAAACTGTCTATAAATTAGTTTACAGTTTCAGTTTTACTTTAGCTTCACAACTGACAGCACTTGGTTTTCACTCTCCTTAGTTTTGCTGATGTGAACATTCAGAGCAAACTCTGACAGCTGAGTGCTTCATTGCTGTTTCTCTGTTTAGCACTAGCAGAGCAAGGTGACTTGTTCTTGTGCCTTGCACAACCCATGGGGCTGATGTCTCCTTAGGTGCTCCTCTCCCCTCCAGGGGCTGCACAGCCATTGTCTGGGTGCAGAGGAGAAGTGCAAGGGCAGTGGGCGTAGCAAGCCCTGAACTGGCCTGTATGGTCCTCTTTGGGGGGACTTTTGGTAAGCCCCTGCAGTGGGATGGAGTAGGAAAAGCTCCTTTTGCTTTCTAAAATCAGTTGAGCTGCTTGACAAAATTCAACAGATGAGACTCAGGAGATCATGCTGGTTACAGGGTGAGGCATGCTGGCCGTTCTCAGCTTTCTTCTGATCAAAGATGATGTACATGTTGCTTGGCCAGCCTTCCTTTGTCAAAAACATTTTTATGAAGACTGTAGTGTAGTGTTTGCCATGCTGTAGGTGTATTTGTAGTTCAGAAATTTACACATTAAACTTTGTGCTGATGAGAGATGCAGGAACAAGGAACAGCTTTCATAGTGAAGTAGTTCTGCATCTTGTTTGTTCTTTTAGGATGAGAATGCTTGTGAGAAATAACAGCTGGTTTCTTTAATTCATTTGGATGTAAATTATTCTGTGTCAGCAGAAGAGGTGATTTTGTTGTACAAGGTGGTCAGGTTAGTTGGCATGATTTGCCTTTGTGAATGTTTGCTGACTTTTTGTCATCACTGGCTTTATTTGGTTTATTTGGCATCTATGTGTTTTGTGAACAAGCTGAAAGCCCCCAGGTTTCACAGATTTAACAGCAGAGGAGTCTAAGGAAAGTTACCTTGGAAATGATTGCTGTGAATGTTAAGTGTTTGTAAGGCTCTTTAACCCTCCCTTCAGTTCTTTTCTTTTTATTTGAAACCTCCTCTATAAAAATGAAAAGAAGCTTTGCAGGCTGTGCTTGATAAATCAAACAGACTGGCTAACCGTGAAGTAATGCTGTGTGGCACCTGCTGAGCAGGAAACAATTGTATTTTTGATGTATCATAGGAAAAAAAAGGCCCTGGATATTAAAGCAGAATATGAGACATCTGTCAGGTAAACTAAAGACACAATTAATATATTTTAGAAAAATATCAAGATGATAGCCAAAAAAATCTCCTTTGTATTTACTCTAAAAAGCAATTGTCTGGCACACGAGGCAATTTGGCATTCAAATGAGAGTGTTCTGGGAGAAGCACATACATAAGGAAGAGCAGGATTTAGGAAGTAACAAAATCTCTTATGCCAAAGAGAAGCTACTTAAAGATGAAAGCAGGAACCAAAGGAACTGTCCATAATTGATGCAAGATTTTCTTGCTTTTCTTCTTGCTTGTGTTCATCTTGCAGAAATTAGATCCTTTTAACAGTTACTGTGCTTTAGTAGCACAGTGATATATCCTAGCTTATTAATTGGGGTTTTTTTATTGTGTTTTTTCTTTTTCCTTCTGTCTCAGGGTGTTAGCAAGAATACTTCTTAGTGGGTAGATGAGGGACTAAATGAATGCAAACTGTAGTTCTGTTTTTTCACTTTTAATTATTCTGAGCAAGCCTATTTACTTGGCAGACTTAACTAGATCCCATATGGGAGTGAAACAGACCTCACTTGATTGAGACATAAGTCTTGTATGAAATTTGGTAGCTTTTGAATAAGTCTTGTGCAGAGGAGTTTGCTTTTCAGGCAGAGGAAAATTACAAAGCTCATTACCAAGTATCAGATGAGTTCAAGAAGTTGTGTAGGTTGTTGGGATTTTTGTTGGTTTGGGTGGGTTTGTTTGTTTGTTGTTGCTAAACTTCCAAAGCAAACCATGTGCATGTGACCTAAGTAGATGGTTACAAAGAAATTTATACAGCTGAGTTTGTTGAAAATGGGGCTGCTGTTATAGGAGCCTATGATTTTGGGGGAAGGGAATTCTCTCCATGCTACTTTTCCACATGGTTTTATATTCCACTGGAAACTTTGCTTTTCTTCCTTTGAAGCAGACATAAACTTACCAATAATAAGAAATACAAATGTGTTCTTGACAATGTAACACACAACATTTTCTGATTCTGTTGCTTCCACTCAGAAGATCCTTTAATTTATTTATTTATTGTCCTCAACCTTGTGTTAGTCTGTCTAGGTAAGCTAGAGAAATCATTTTTTCTTTATAAACTCCAGTAATTGAATGGATGAAGTACTTGGCTATTGTGCTGCTTCTCTTCCCAGAGACTTTCTGTAGTGAAAACTAGACTCATAAGTGAAGCAAGCTGGACTGGGAGAGAAGTTCCAGAATGAGTTAAATTGAATCCTGCACTAATGGCTTTTTGTTTCAACTACCTGACATGTCGTGGTTTTAAAAGAACTGCCCCTGAAGAAGTAAAAATGAGTTAGTTCTTTTCAGTCTTTGAACTATGGAAGGTGTCTGGGAAAGAAGGCAACACTATCCTTGCTGCTGCTTCACTGTAAACTTGCAACAGAACAGAGCAGACTTCCCCTGTGATTTTCAACAAGGTTTTGTAGCTATTTATTTTTCAGGAGTGATGGGAAGAATCCTCAGGCCAAGGCAAGTTAAGTGTCTGGTCCATGTAGAAATTACTTCAGTATTCTTGAAGATTACTTGAAAATTTTTCCCAACAGGAAGCAGAATCTGTGTGTGTACTTACATATGCATATATTGGGGTTTTTTACAGTTGTAGTGTTTTATGCTGTATGACTAATATTGTAGTTATCAAGATCAGAGAAATTGTGTGCTTTCTAGAGCTTAAAATAAGCAGCCCTTGTTTTCCCTCCAAGCTTATGAAAAGGCCTGCAATGACTCTTCTTCCTGTGACAAAGCTAACAATGTCCTGCAGCTTCAGCTAAGATGCATATAATCTGAATGAAGATGATACACATAATGAAATTGTATTTCCTCTCTCTGCTTTGTCCCAGAATGAGGGTGTTTTAGTGCATGTATTTCATCTATGCCGTTAATGATATCAGCCTTGCAAAGCTTGATGTTCCATTGGTGATAACGAGCTTTTGAAGAGGTGAGGTGTGTGAAACAAAACCCCGCCATGTACTGCAGAGACTGAGTGATTATGTTCTTGGAAATGATAAGGAACTCTAAGTTCAGCTTTACTGTCATTTTTATTGATCTTGATTTGATGGATTTGCCCCTGATTGCACATGAAAAGTAGTTTCGCATTCATGTTGAATTCCATTTCACGTGGTCCCTGTTGTGGCAGGTTCTCTTTAGATGCTATAAAACACATGGATTGTAATGGATTATTACTTCTCAGTGTTTTGGTGTGTGCTGCAGGCCTGCACTGCTGAGCTGTATTATAGCTGATATTATTGTAATAATAATTACTACTGTGATTGTGGAGTGCTTTGCCTTTTAAATGCTACTTGTGTGTTTACTCTTATAAACCATTCTCTTTATTTTTCTTCCTTCTCTCTCATCATGTGTATGTGCTCTTCCAAATTAACTCAAGGGTACTTATGAGAACTTAATTATGTGATGAATAAACTCTGAAACACAGACCACAGTAGCAGAATTGTCAGTAGGTAACAGTGCTGCAATGCCTCTGTGCAGGATTGGCTGAGCAGCCTTCTTTGTGAGTTTCACAGGTTGGGGTGCCTGAACTGCATGGGCAGATCAGGGCATCTGCATTTCCTTGTCTTTGAGTGGGCTTTAGCGCTCCTGTTTCCTGCATCTTCTGCTCTCTGTTGGGCACCTACAGACCCTGTAAACTGCAGGTAGGACAGGAAGTCTTTTCTTAGCTGTGCCTAGCTATTCAGACTCATGCTGAAGCACAGGCTTACCTGCAGCTCAAGAATTCTAGGAATGGACTGAGGATAGAGAAGAAATTAGCATCTAGTCTGAGATAGGCTAGTTTTGCATAGTGCTCAGTTGAGTGAGGTATTATCAAAGGATGATTTGTTGCTTTTTTTCTGTGTCCAGTGCTCATCTGTCTCTTCCTTTATTCTGACAGGAAGTGCAGACAGTTAGATTAAACAAAGTGAATCCCAGCCCCTTTGTTTATACTTCTGTGCTCCTTCAGGCATGTGCATTACCTTCCAGAAATGGTCAATCCTTACCTTTAATGGTCTCAGAGAAATATAGCTGCAGATCCAGTCATGAGATAGGAATGGGTACAGGACAAGGGTAAATCTGAGTTTTATACATACACAAGAGCCTTTCAGAAAAATGACTTGTGCCTCAAAGAGGCAATGAACCAAAACTTGGTTAAAACAATTCAGTTCACCAATATGTCTGGGCTCATTCTTTGCTAGCCTTTGGAATAACCAAATAGTTCCCGGTTCTGGCTTTGTGTGTGGTTGTTTTTAAGGCTGGAAACATATTGTGTAGCTGAGCCTGTAGGTTTTTTGTTGTTGCTCATTGTTTTTTAATCTTCTGTTTATAATAAACCTGTTAATAACGTGCAAGATGGCAGCTAACCAGTTTTGGATCTGGGGTACTTATGAAGGGAAAACAGGAGAGAAGTTGTTTTTGTCTTGGGATTTTCTGATGAGCCAATGAAATAGCAGATGAAAAGAACCAGATCTATATATAAGGGGAATGTGTGAGGGGAGGAGAGATGAGAGAGAATCTGGTGGCACAGTCCTGAAGAAACTAACTACAATTGCCTGCTGTTGAGAATTTCTGCCGCGTAAGGCCATGGGAGCTGGCAGAACAGCTGCTTGGCAGTCTGGGGTGCATGAGGCTGGGTGGCAGCTCTGTACAGAAATAGAAAGGTGTAGTTGGTGTTTTTCATGTTGGCAGTGTGCTCTGCAAAACTGCTCTCTAGAAAAAGTTCTGGAAAATGATATGTCATGTGTCACTAGCAGTGACAGCATGCTTTTTGCATGAGCTGGAAAAGTTGTTATCTGAGGAGAGAAAGTTGCCAAGATACCTGGGCTTTCTACTGCAGTCAGTGTTTGTATCAGATATTATGTACTGTTATCATGGGAGGAGAGTCAGCCGGGTTCAGGCTGGTGATGACCGAAATGAGCACATTAAGTTATTCAGGCTGGAGAGAGATCTCTGGAGGACTCTAGTTCAGCCTCTTTCTCAAAGCAAAGTTAGTACTGAATATGAGATGCTTAAACTCTGCTCCAGTTCGGGCAATGTGTTCCAGTGTTTGAACACTCGTGGAATGATTTTGCTTTGTTAGGGTACCTATAAGGAATAATGCTGTGGTGCACCCACAGATTTTGGCACTAGCAGACAGTCCATAGCCATGCAGTAATGGAAGCAGGTAGGCAACCCCTGTAGCTCTGACTGTATAGAACTAGGATGCAGTTGACATGGTAAATCCCAAGATCCCTTCTGAAATAATATTGTAGAGCAGTACCACAAAATAAAAGTCTCTGAAGTAAAAAGCTGCTGTTTGTGAGCACAGATGTCATGTGCATAAAGCTTTTGAGGTAACAGTGTCCTGGTAGAAAAGTTTCAGAATCTGTATGGATTGACATTGGTGCCACCACGTTGCTCGCCTCATGAGCTGTGGTTTGCTGCTGCCAGCCTGGCAAGGAGCAGAGTGAGTTGGGGCACCATCAGAGCTGAGTGCTGATTTGGGACAGCATCTTACATCTGGAAAAGCAATAGCATCATCTGGAGTGTTTTAGCTAAATATAATTTTCAGAGAAAAATTATAAATATTCATTTAAATATGCATCTCAAAGGGTTGGGTAGAGAAGCACAGCTGGCCTAATGCCTTCAGGAAAAAAAGCATATTGCCATTAGTTTCTCTACATTCATCTTCTAGCTGACTTATTAAAAAACAAAACAAAAAAAAAACTTAATATGCAAGGAGTTGTATAAATACTGCTTGAAAAGTTGTTGTCATCAGTATATTTGCATATCATCTTTATTTATACTGTGTGATTGCTGACAGCTTCAGTTTTCCTTCTCATACCTCCGGTGCGTTAACTAAGGCGTCTTCATGTAACAAAGCTTCTCTTTTGTCCATCATTCCTAGCTCTTTTGGGCAGCTATAGCACAGGGCATACAGAGAAAGAAATCTGTGTTAGTGCTTTTTCAGTTCCTTTTGCTACTTCATGTTCTAAATATCTCTCTTGAAAAACAGTCCTGCCTTTTATCCTTTATTTTCATCTTCTGAGTGCTTCCAAAGGGTAGCTAGTTTCACATCTTGTTTGGTCTTGGTTTTGTTTTCTTTGGGTTTATTTTTTTTCTTGTTCTTGGTTCCCCCCCCCCCCCCCCTTTTCCCCCCTTTTAACTATATGGTGACCTTCTCTAATCTGAGACAGAATGGCTATAGCTCTTGATTTAGGGAGCTCTTTATTCCCAATTTGTATTAACTTGCCTCTTAGCCTTCTTTCTGACTGACAAATGGGGTTACATGTTTTGGTTTGCTCATTGTAAAACCTGCTTTCCAGTCCCTTCAGTCATTCTTGTGCCTCTTGTCTGAACAACATGTGGGCACCTAAATTGGATATTATTCTCTGATACAGTCTTGAGGGAGCTGCCACAACAACACAGTCTCTTGATTATTACAGTGTATAGATTTGAGATTAAATTCATTAATTTCCCTGAAGGTTTTCATAGGAAGCTTGCTTGGTTTGTTAGCTCTTATGATCCCTGAGTCTCGTGCTCAGGCTTTTCAGACTGAAGTTCATCACTCTTTAAGTGCAACTTTGGTTTTTTCTTTTTGCTTGTTTGTTTGGTAGGGTTTTTGTTGATCTTTTGCTTTATTCATTAAATCTCTGGCTGTTTATTTGAGCCTTGTTGTTTACTGAAGTCAAATACTGTCTCCACTGATCCAAGCCACTGATTTTTTTGGGGGGAATTAATTATTTATTAGCCGGTTTTGTGTCATCAAATAGCTAAGTAGTAATTTCTTTCCTAGTAATTTAATTAAAGCACTGGAGATTGTAGGATGTTGCTTGAAATACAGTCAATCAAAGCTGGCATGTTGATAATAGCCATTGGAGAAGTGTTGCAAACAAGTTTCTGACATTGCAGAAATCTATCTGCAGTTGGGTTGACATAAAATTTTCCCTTTAATATATATTAACTACATTCTCCTTGGATCATTTAAGAAGTCTTCAGTGTTGGTAACTGTAGAAAAAATTGCAATATGTTATCAGTGTGTTTTCAAAGTAAAAAGAAAGAAAGAAAAAACCAAAAGGCACCTTAATGGACTGCTTTTAGATTGATCTTTTTCTTTGTGTTGCTATTATAGCTCCATTACTTACTAGTGAATTGGCATCCTAGGTTTGGGTTTTGTACAAAACACTCCCCCTCTCCTGTTTTCAGCCTCACTAGCAGCAGGTTTCTTTTTTGGCCTCTGGAATACTTTTGAATTTAAAACTTTATACATAACAGAAGGGCACATTGATGAGGCATCTGTTTATAGATGTCATGCTTGACTGAACACAGAATTATTTTAAGTTTAGCAAAATTGGCATTTTGAAAGGATGAAGAAAACCTTTTCTTCTCTCTTCAAGTTGAATTCCAGGGGAGGTTCAGGCTGGATGTTAGGAAGAAGTTCTTCACAGAAGGAGAGACTGGCCATTGGAATGTGCTGCCCAGGGAGGTAGTGGAGTCACCATCCCTGGAGGTGTTTAGGAAGAGACTGGTTGAGGCACTTGGTGCCATGGTTTAGTTGGTTAGATGGTGTTGGGTGATAGGTTGGACTTGATGATCTTGAAGGTCTTTTCCAAGCTGGTTAATTCTATTCTGTTCTAATTCTAGTACAAATATCTTGTAATACCTTTTGCATTAAGGTTTGGTTTTGGTTTTGTGTTGTCTTTGGGGTTTTTTTTTAATTAAATAGTACAATTGATGAATTATTTTTTCTTTTCCTTTTAATTAATGGCCTCAGGGGTGTGAGAATACAAGTCACTATCCTTAAGTCCTCCCACTTTCAATACCTGAAGGTGCTGTATCTTTCAAGAAGAGTAATGATTAAGCTGTCCTGTTGTTTAGTGTTGTTTTTGTTGTTTGCAATAAAGAGGAGATACACTGAACTTTTGTCAGCAGTGCAGGTAATTAGTTTCAGAGTTGTTAATTACTGAGGAAAAGGCAGTGATATTTTTACCAAGTTCCTTCTTTCCTGTGCACAGCTGATCTTCACAATTAGATTGTAGTCACTGACTTCATTTTCCAATCATGAATCTTGTTTAGAGAATTTATACTAAAAACCCCCCAGCCCTAAATTCCAGTTCTACTCATGCATTTTGCAGCCGCTCTGTATGAGCTTCTATGCAATAAAGTAGTTTCTTCTTCATAAGTCTTGTGAATGTCTTCAATGGTATTTTCTCTTCTTGGTAAGTGTAGGAGAGTTCCATGTTGAGAAAACACTCTTGGGAAGGGTTTTCCTAGCAAGTAGCCTCTGAATTTTGCCTTCCTCTTTGGCTTACAGTATGAGAGACATTTTAGAGCATGAAATGGATTTCAGAGTGGCACAGTTGAGGCTTGTTTGGGCTTGGTTTCTTTTTTGTTGTTTATTAATTTTTTTTTTTTTTTTTTTTTTTTTTTTTTTTGCATTCAGGAGGGTTTTGGGGTTCTGTGAGGCAGATGACAGAGCTGTGCAGTTATAATCTGGAGAGATGGTCACTGAGAGGTGGACTTACCTTGACACTTCTTGGGTATTAGCTGCAAGAAAGAAGTTCCCAGGGTGGGAATAAATTTCAGAAACTGAAGACTTTGGGGTAATGTTCTGGATGGTGCATTGTCTGCTCTCCAGTTGGAGCTGGGGGTCTGACTTTCCTCAATAAGGCATTTCTTGCCTTCATGTCTTGAGGGTGTCTCCTGCCTCTTACCTCCTTGTGGATCAGTCACCTGAAGTGCATGGATGTCTTCAGAAAGCTTAAAGGACTCAGCTGTATCTTTTGTAGAGACAAGAGCTCCCTTCCCTTGTAGCAAAGATGCCTAAAGGCATGCGGAAGATTGATCTTTTCTTCATGTAAGTACTATAGTTTGTTTTCTAGTTTGAAGGAAGTGAATGAAACAGAAAATGTCTATTGAATCCTCTTCAGGTTAATGTTTTAATTCTGCTGTCCTTACCTTTTGTCTTTAATTTCATCTTGCATTAATGGTTATCAGGAAAAATGTACTGAATGTACAGAATGGTTACATTCGCTTGGCATTCCTATGTCATTTTGCCATAATAAAAAGTCCACTTCCAGTCTCTTCATCAGCAGGTAATGAATGTGTCTTTTGGCAGTTTCAGAAATGAATAAACACTTTTTGAATCCTCAGAGGGTAAAATTCTGTAATAAGTGTGAGTTTTATATTGAGTGTGTCACCTTTGAGCGATGTGCATAATCTTTGTAGCTTGGCCATATATAGCCTATGAGGGCAATGAGCATATCTGCTTCTGTTCCATGGAGACTCAAAGAGGAGGTGGTTTGATGAAGGTCATGTTACAAGCTGTTGGGCAAGAGGAGAAACAGCTCACAACCACCTGCTTATTCAGATTATCTGCAACCTTCACTCTCTACAGTGAGGATGGTGAGACACTGCAACAGGTTGCCCAGGGGGGTCATGAATGTCTCCTCTCTGGAGGCCAGGTTGTATGAGGCCTTGAGCAGCCTCATCTAGTTGTCCCTGCCCATGGCAGGGGGGCTGGAACTAAATGATCTTTTAAAGTCCTTTCCAACCTAAACCGTTCTATGAATCTGTGAATCTTTGCATAGCTTGAAACTATGGTAGTTCTAGTTAAATGTATTCATAATTCTTTTGTACCTGATAATAGATGTGAAGCACAAAATGAGCCAGAAAAACATTAAATTAAATTCAATTTAGAAATGTATTCTTCCAGAGTTGCTTTTTGAAGTCTTCAGCAAGGGCAAGCACAAGTGTGAGGGAATGATGCTGGTGTCAGTTGCAGCTTAATTTCAAGTCTGTTTTTCAGAACTAAATGGAGTGATTGACACTGCAGGTAATATACTGAGCTATAATTCACATTGTTGTATTTAAATAATGACTTTTGCTGTTTAGAAGGAATTATTCATTTCATTAATCTATGTGGATTGACTGTGATGTCATGGCTGTGAATGTAAGTTATGTATCACATTTATTACTAGGAGCTTTGTCATTTTTATTGTGGCAGTGGGAATGAGGAAGACTGAAGAGGTCAAGATAAAAACTGTAATGAGGTCTCCAGAGACTGCTTTGCGTGGTGGGGGAGTGCTCTTCCACCACACACCCTGTTGGCCATAGGATATTTATTATGACTGGTTTTTCTCCTATCAAAGTCAGTCACTCTGAGATGTTGGGGGAAAAAAATTGCCTGCTGTGGTGATAATAAGGTCTTTGCATATCAACTGTTTCTTAAGGTAAATGATTTATGAACTTTTGAAAGAAACTAAATGAGTTGTTTGATATGGGAGGGAATGGATCTTTGTGAATGCAATAAAAATATGGTTCTGTTAGCACTCTCTTTGGTGTATCTGAGACCAGATGCATCTTGAAGACAGAAGAGTCACACAGAGAGCTTTCAAGCTCTGTAAGTGTCAGCTCTGCATGTCACTTTTTTGGAGCTGATTAGTAGACATCAGAAGGAGGTAGTGGGAGGGGACTCAGGGTGCTGTGAAGGTCTGTGTTCAATGTAGTTGGCCAAGGGAAAAAACAAGTATGGAAATCACACCCTCTGTGAGGATGTCATGCAATTACAAAGTGTGAACATCACACTAAGTTTAAGAAGGGCTTTATGTAAGCCATGGAAAGTAATTATTTTGTTCTATTCAGCTTTGGTAAGATGTTGTAGAAAATATGTGGACCAATTTCAGTCCCAAATGAAATGAGAAACAACGTGGGGTCTGAGTAACACTACCTTAAACTGGAGATCATAACATGGAAGGGAGAAGGCTGAGGAGGAGCACAAGGTTTTGAATGTACACAAATGCCATTGCATAATGGATTTGTATTTTGCATTTCCTGTGAGTATGCAACTCAACATGGCCACTATAAAATAAAACTACTTCATCAGCTCAGTGTTTCAAAGATGCATCTCCTTATTGAGGTTTTACCCTGCTGGAGTGTCAGTAGGAAAGGGATTATTGTCAAGGAAATTGAACACATTGCATGGCAAGAGGCAGAGATTTCAAAGATCAGCCCTCCAGTGAGGCCTGTTTTAGTTCAAGGGCCTATAGGAAGGGTTCCTTGGTTCTCTTGCTGTGGTGCACATGCACTGACTTTTCCGTCTTGCCTGCCTTCTGCCCAGGCAGCAGCTCTCGATGGCTGGTTGTCTGCTATGTGCCATTACGGAGCAGAAGGGAAAGTGAAGTCTCCAGTTATTTGAAGTCAACAGTTATACCTGGCCCAACAAGTCCAAGTTTCAAGCCTCAGCCCAACCTTGGTGACTTGGTGTGGCAGAGCACAGGGAGCTGTATGGCAGGACAGAGATTATGGAGGTGGATAGCTTGCATGCAGGAATAGAGCAGGTGTGGGAAAGTAGGTGGCACAAGACATGGGATGACTTAGAGCACTGAGAGAGCTAAGGAAAGATCCTGATTTTGAATAATGTAGCAAGTTGGAGTATGGTAGAAGTAACAGGTATGAAGTATTGATATATTAGTATACTGACTGGGAATGGTTTAGAAGGGGAGGTAAGAGAGAAGATGACAAATGCATCTGTGGTGATAAAATGAGCAAGCCGGAAGGAGAAGGGCTACCAAGAGAGGGAGTCTGGGATGTGAGAGACCTGACAACTGCTGCCTTCAGAATAAGGTTAATTGTAAGCTTGTGAGTGCACACTATTGTCATTAGTTTTGTTTTAAGATCATGTATTTGTTTGGCTCAGTAGTTTCACTGAATTTAAGATGTGAAGCACTTTCACTGTGCTATTGTTCATTGTTGGTTTTTATTCTGAGTAGAAAAGTTTGTGGAAATTGACCTTCCCTCCTCCCCCTCCCCCCCCCCCCTTTTTTTTTTTCTTGAAGTTTGCTTTGAAGTAAATTTTTATGGATTTTACTCATTTGCCTACTTTTCTGTAACAGTGGTGTCAGTGAGCTGCTGAAGGGTGCAGAAGAGTTGGACACCATGCCCTGAGGGAAGAGGACATTTAAAGAAGTTGCATATGTCAGTTTGCTCCTACATTTTCAGCATTAGAGGCAATGTAGCAATATTTAGCAAACAATTCTGTTGTGGGATAGATTTTTCATTTCAAACACTTTGCCTTTAAAATCTCAATGGATTTTTTGTGATTTGTTTTTTTTTGGAGGGGTTGTTTTTTAACAAGCTAATTTCAGTCGCCTTAAAAGGAGCTTGTTGGGATGAGAAGCACCATTTTCAGTAAGCTCCCAAGAACAGCAGAAAAAGGTAGTCTGAAGTTAGTTCATGGCTCTGCTGTTCTCAGCTGGAGAACAAAAGCATTTGGGAAAGCAAATTTGTCTTCAGAGTTGAAAAGAGATTTCAGTTCTGAATTAATTTTTGCTACAAAGAGACTTGGCTTTTGATCTTCCTAAGGGACCTCTTTAGAAGTAAGGCAGCTTTGAATTCTGATGGGTGACTGGCAAGGAAGAAGAGGCATGATGAAGCTTCTATTCTAGAGAAACGTAGTCATCTGAAAGGTCACTTGAATTGAGGGTGGGAATCAATGGTTTCCTGCTAATGCATTTTTAAAACCTAAGCAAGCAGTGCTGGAGAAGTGGCTGATAGATGTCTTGAGTTAATTCATGAGTCATTGGCGGGTGGCTCTTTCGAGGACAGAGGCAGGAAAAAGAAATTATGCTGCTTGCCATGTTGCAAAATTCAGAAGATTAGATGATGCCAGGGAAGCAGCATAAACACCAGTCACAGCAAAATATTTGTCTCTCTCTTCCCTTCAGATAATTGGAACTCTTGCTTGAGTAGTTCTGGCACATTTTTGTCAGAGATGTTGAGATGCTGAGTTGGCAGATGCTAGCAGGTGAACTGTAACTCTTAGACTGGACAAGCTGAGATGGAAAGTTTCATGTGGCACCCAGAACAGTGATTCTTATCTCCCTCCCTCCCATCCACAGATTTCTTAGGTTGTCAGATAATCCAGCCTGTCCCGTGCCGTTATGATGAGGCTTTTATGTCAGGTCTGCCTCTAAACTGATTTAAATTTATACCTGCAGTAAAGCAAATTCTTTCTTATAAGGAATTTTATTTGTAAAATTCTGGCATGAAATAGTAAGATTATTATAAACCTAGTCCAGGGGAGAATCTTCCTGGGAATGAGAGCCAAGTCTGTCCGTTTTCCACCTGGAGCACTCAGATTCAAGAAGCTAAGCAAGCTGGTCAGTGTGATGGCTGTATGAAAGAGGAAATAAAATAAGGGAAGAAAGGAATGGATCTCCAGTTCCTTGTGGAAATTTTGCATCTAAAACAGAGCACAAATTTCTCCTGCAGATAATAGTTTATAGACTGTATTGCTTCTGTATCACACACATTCCTATACTTCTAGTTATATTACTCCACCTGTTACAGTCTACAAAAGAAAAGTACTGTCCTCTCATCTGTGCTTTGAAATCTATTGAGGCAGTTAAGTAGCTTTGGTTGTTTTGGCTAGTTTTAAACTCTGCTACCTCGTTCTTTTTTCAGGCTCCTCCGTTGTCCGGTCTTACACCATAGTGGCTGTGTTTCTTTGTGATGCTGATGCTGTTCCCTGAGAGATTGCCTGTGTGTTTGTGGCCAAGTACAGCTGAGTGAAAACCTGGCCTACTTTCCAAAGTCTTTTTTCAGGCTGTAATAGATGTGGCAATTTTGGAAGCAGAGAAGATTGTTCAGGATGCTTTATTTGCATGCCAATACATAGAGGGTGTGCACAGATCGTTAGTGATACTTAGCAGTGCTGGAGTTTGCTGGGTGGCTTTGTTGCTGTACTTGAGTAAGCTCCTCCAACTTTATCTGCTGCTTCATGACAGCTGGTGTCATAAGTGAACTGTGAAGGTTTTCTGGATAAGTCTTTGCACTTCAGAAGTCAATTAACCATTGTTTCTTGCCATACTTCCTTGCAGGACAAAAGGAATGCAGAATGTACATGCTTTTGTTCATAGATATTGAGTTATTAAAAATATTTTAAAACACTTTATTCTGCTCAAAAAGGGGAAAAAAAGAAGCAATTTAAAGAAAGAAGCTGATGTTAAAACTCAAAATTTCATGCTTTGGCCAATGTGCAAATGGAAATACTACAATTAGTTTATTTTTCTTGGAAAAAAGAAGGAAAGGTGCTGGTTCTGAATCTTTTCAGGAGTGTGCTCAACAGCAATTCATCTTTCTTCTCCAAAGAAGAGCGCTGCAGATGGTAATCTTTCAGTGGTCTTCAGAGCACAAAGAGGAGCAGTTGTATACACTGACTAAAAAGCTTTAATGGATGTGTAAGAGACAGGGATATTGGTTTTCCTTGCTCATCTTGGAGCAGACAATAGAATATTACTGCTATTAGAAAATACTGTGTAACAAAGCTTGTGATTACGTACTGTCTGGTGAGGGAGTTCTTAGGATGTCAGGTAGTGGTAGGACTAGGGAGAATGGAGCAAAACCAGAAGTGGATAGATTCAGATTGGATATTAGGAAGAAATTTTTCACCATGAGGGTGGTGACACAGTGGCACAGGTTGCCCAGGGAGGTGGTAGAAGCCTCATCCCTGGAGGTTTTGAAGGCCAGGCTGGATGTGGCTGTGAGCAACCTGATCTAGTGTGAGGTGTCTCTGCCCATGGCATGGGGGTTGGAACTAGATGATCCCTGAGGTCACTTCCAGCCCTGACAATTCTATGATTCAATTTTTCAGTCATGTAGAAAGAACTGCTGACCTTCACAATTACAAATGCTTTACCTTAGTGCAATGATGTCTAGGTCATCTTATAACAAAACTTTCAAATACTCCAGTGAGTGTTAAGTATGTCAGAGTACTCAGTGGAAGTGAAGAAGTCATTACTACTTCTGACAGTCTCATGGTTTTCCTTAAGAGCTTCTTAAAATGCATAAAATGAAAATACTTTGAGAAATGGTTCAGGCACTGCTTTTGTACACAATGGAAGTGAAATGGGTGTGACAAAAGATAGCCTGCATATAAAAGGATAAAGGAAGTTGCAGAAGTTGTTGATAGCATATATCATAGAATCAAGTGATGCAATGTACAGAATGTGGTGTAAGGCCAACCAGCACATCTGTGGAGAAATTCACCCATGAACTGTTTCGCAGTTCACTGGTAGCTATACTCAAAGAGGATATTTACCAGCCTTTACAGTTGTAGGTCACTTCAAGTACCAAATTGTATGCAGTGGCTTGGTTCTTCCCCCCCCCTCCCCCCCCCCTTTAAGGGGAGTGCAAGCTAAAGGAGCCTTAGGCTAGTTGTCTTGACTTCCTGTAAGAAAAATACTAGAGGGAAATAATTGCATTGCTTGAAGGCTCCTGGGAGAAAACAGTCTTCAAGAGGACAAAGCACATGAAACCGAGTCGGATTTTCAGAAGAAAATTAGATGCAGTAGATGCTTTCCTCTGCTAACTCAAAGTATGATTCTTGCTATAATGTAGTGAATATAGCAGGGAAACCTGTGTTTGGTGACACCAAATAAAGCAGAGTAGGTCTGGAAAACTTTCCAGCTGTCACTTGTTCACTTGCAGACTGGAAGTTTTGCATAAGTCTGACCTTGTTCTGCATTTCTGTGAGCAGGCTGAGTGATGCACATGTACTCTGTTACAGTTCCATGTGACATTTCATCCTTAAGGGCTTTTAAGGATAGGTAAGGACAGTTGTCACAATGATGTAGGCAGAGCTGATCCTGCCTTGGTGAAATGGATACAGCCAGTAAACTTCCCTAGTTCCAGCCAATTTCCCTGTTGCTGCCTGACACCTGCCAGTTCTCTACAGGACAGCTTAGGGGTGGGGAAGAGCTTTGGTTATTTGCTCTGGTTTGTAGTATGACATTTCTAGGGATGAGGAAACTTCTCTGCCTATGTTTCTGTTTATAAGCAGAAGGCAGGATCATTATGCTAATCTTTGCCCATTGGAATGTTGATAGGAGAGCCTTAGCTTCTCTCTGAGGTGGCATATTGCTTGTGGAAAGGTCTCTTGATTATCATGTGCATTCTAATGCTGAAGACAACAGCAACAGTTTTGTGTAACTTCATCTAGTACTGGGCTGCTGTGCTGTAACACTGTGTTTTGTAAACCTGGACCTTAAAAATGGTTTGATGAGGTCTGAGCCACTGGGTACTACAGAAATGTGATAAAAAGGTGCAGATTTTGTTACCATTTGGACATGACAAGGCTTGCATATGCCTTTTCTAACATCACCTAGGGAAGTAATACCATGTTTCAACTGCCTGCTTCAACATAGGTAGGTAGTTCTGGCTTTTTGAAAGGCCATAAAGAAACCCAAACTCATGGATGTTGCCTCTCTTCTTAAGGTCTTTAAATCCAGTGATCTCGTGGGTGTTGTCTGCGTTTAAATGTTTTAAGGGGAATCTGTATATCTGTCTTAAGTTCTACAAGTATTTTGGTCCTCACTGGGCGGCTTTTAGCAGGTCCGGTGTTCAGAATGCTGTTCCTTAGTTGGCTATTGTTCCAAAAATATGTACAAACATATAAGAGTTACTCATCCTAAGATGCATGGTTTGGTTTTTGCCCATTCTGTTGGGTTATAGGAGCTTGGATTACAAGGTGACTTTTCGCCTACTCTAAACAGATCAGCTGGCTTCGTTCCCTTCTTACTGTTCTGTCCTGGTTGAAGTCAGATGCAGGCTTCTATTTGGTGTATCATCATATTGAAAGTGCAGAAACCATTCAAGTCAATGTACTTTTTTTGTTTTTTAGTGATGCTGAAGTACTGACATCAAATAAAATAAACCAAAAAAAAAAGGTAATTGCACATTCTTTAAACTGTTGGTGAAATGTTACTGATTTCTAAGGACAGCTCTGCAGTCTCTTCCCATCTGAGTCTGCAGTCTCCATTGCCGAGTGGTATAAATAGGCATAAATTATTTGCTATCAGGCTAATAATAACCTTGACATCTTAATATACTCCTCTCCCCTTCCAAACTATCCCATCTTACAGAAAAGGCATAACAGGAGGAGGCTTGTATTTTTATGAGGAAAAATTCTTCTCTTAGAAGAAAATCCATACAAATTATTCCTTCCCCACCCCCTATGCCAGTGTCTTTGTTATATATGACAGGACATCTCTTAATTTTCTCACTTAAGTCAGGAAAAAACAACAATTGCAAAAGAATTGCTCAGCAGAAGCCCAGTATTTGATGCTTTGGGGAAGGTTCATGTTTTGATTTAAAAAGATTTACATAGGTATAATAAATAATTACAGTTGTGTTACAGCTGTCAACACACAGGAGCTGCAAAGTACACTTTGCAGTTAAGAAGCCTTCTATGCTATTTGTTCTGGAACTTGTTCACAGTAATTTAATAATTCAGTGTTGGTCTTACTAGCATGCATTGAGTTAATGAGGGTCCATTACCCTTTAGTTTACAATCAACAGCTGAATAGAAGGTGTGCCTTTTTCTCTGCCCTCCTGTGCTCTGACAGGCTATCCACAACACTACTGTGAAGTCTGCCAAAGTGTAGATGAACATAAAATACACAGTAAAATTTACCATTTCAGCTAAAACAGAAAGTGCATGTCCATAACCCTCTTGTAATAGGAGCTCCAGAACTGGAGGCAGTACTCCAGGTGGGGTCTCACCAGAGCTGAGTACATGTTTAACGACTTGCTCTGCATTAAAGACTGTCAGAAAAAGGGTTAAAAGAAATAAGGTTCCTAAAAATAGTATTTAACTTCTTGCAGAGTGTTTTGTGAGGTGACAGGTGTGCCACTGAAGGATCAGTGGTGATCTGTCTTTGCAGGAATCTCCAGAGCTTTTCCCTCTTGTATGTTAAACATTCAGAGATGACTTAGCACTAGAGCAGGGACAGTTCTACCGGTGCCAGGTGAGGGTGTGGGCCGTCCATGATGGTGTTTGGTGTTCCATAGTAACCTGGATGTTCATGTGAAGAAGCAACAGAAAAATTGCAAAGGCCATCTCATCTTTGCAGGAAGTGAAGAGTAATTTTATCTACTGAAATAACTGCTTTGTCATTTAAAAATTATCTTTTCATCAGTGTTTTGGATTTTTTTGCCATGATGCCAAATAGTTTTTCTCAGTGATGAGGGATTTCTTCAATTCCTTCAATTCTTCAATTAAAAAATCCAAATCCAGTGTTTAACTTGCAGTGTCCTTTTTTAGCATAAAAAGGAGGTATGGATTACTGTAGAATTTATTCAGCTACTTGGAGTAGGGCTTTTATATGATTCCTCAGTGAGCTCCTCTTGATTAAAAAGTAAGTGTGATGAGTTGACTTTATTGTAAACAATTAGCTACTTATCTGCATAAGTGTCCTAGGTTTGGATGGTTTTGGGGGTGGGGAGGTACACTGTTAAAGATCTAAGGATTTCAATGTAGGTTTTTTTCCAAAGGTAAATACCTCTTTACTATGATTTGATCAGTCTTGTGCAAGTGTAACTTATTAACCTTGCAAGGTACAGGAATTGAAAACTTTTAATGACAAAGATAATCACAGATGTATTGAAGTTTCAGACCTCCAGGGACAGGGTACTGTGCCAAAGGGTGGGTCAGGGCAGTGTGTTTCAAAATGGTTATTCCTCCTGCAGCTCCAATGGGGTTTGTCTCTTCTGCTTACCTTCTGGGAGGTGGTAGTGCCCTTCCTTATACCCCTCTTCTCCACATGCTTTCATTTTTGGAGGTATTAAAAGTGTTTCCCTAATTAAGCAAGATGGAGACTACAGGCAAGTGAAATATGTTCAATGATACAGAAATTCTGCAGAGGCTTGGGGACAGATGTCAAACTAGGAGCCAAGCTGTGTTTGCAGTGAAAAGAAGTCATCTTGTATAATAAAAAATAAAATTCAGATTTGCTACATTTGGCTTAGTTCAGGTCCCTCAGCTGTACTCTTGTTTCCATTCATGAGCTGGATTAGAGGGATGAAGAGGTAGAGAGAGGTGGATGTCTCTCTAAAGCAGATTGCAGACTGCGGAGCAGCACCGGGGCAGCGTGGTGCCCATGTGCACAATTCCTCCAGATGTTACTGGCCATTAAGAATATAAAATGAGGCTAGTGTGCAGTCATTGCACATGAAGAGCCAAATGATTATTGTTAATGATACTCTGCATGTGTGGTTTGCTTTCAATTCCTTTGTTCAGTGTGAGATACTTCTGGCTCCTGATTTCCTCATTTAGATAGGATTCTACTAATTCTGCTCTCTGAAACATTATTCCTGGTTTCTCTCCTTTGATGTAAACACTTTTATTTCAGCTGTTCCTGGTTTTGTGGTGGAAATAGTTGTATGCCCCAGGAAGCTGCCATAAAGAATACCCTCCCCCTTTTCCCAAGTAAGAGAAATAGAAGGTGGGCATCTTGAACTGAAAAAGTATTTTAACATTTTATTGTGACTTGTTTGTTTAATTTCAGTCTGGAAACTTAATTTCAAGATCAGACATGAGTAAACCCAGAGGGATTTGCTACACAAGATGTTTCAGAGCAGCTTCATTGGCTTAATTTCATTTATTTCCAATTTTCCAGAGAGCTTCATTTAGAAATGAAGTGAGATTTCACTCTGGCAACTTCAGCTTTGTAGTTTTGTGTAGTCATCACTGGTCTGCCAAGTGTGGATAGTACTTTCTAAGAGATTTTTATTACAGCTTTAATAAATAATTTCAAGCTGTGTCTCCAGACTGAGAGATTTCTAATGGCCTTCAGGCAGTTCCTGATGCACATCTTGGTATTGAAGAAGTGATCCTCAACTCTGTGAGGAGAGCTAGAGATTAAAGGCTAGGAGCTGCTGGAATAGCAGTGGGTTTGTGCTGATACTTTATTTTGGCAGCCGCCAGCTTTCTGAAAACTCTTAATATTTGCAACTGTTCTTAGTAGGGCATTAGTGTATATGCCTTCTGTAAATATCTCCTTTCTTTAGTCACAGTGGAAGGAGAGCAATGTTGAACTTGTTTGGTCCTTTGGCTATTTCTTGATTGTGGTAAAAGATGTGCACACAGTGCAGGAGGCAAAGATGTTGGGAACAGAACCAGGTGGGAATGGATAGGGCCTACATAACTCAGGGAAGGAGGTCCAGATTTGTTCCATGGGGCAGAAGGAGATAATTATAGCCTGAAGAGAGAAGTGTGAGACAGTGAAAGTATGTTGGATTAGGAGCATCTTTGGGCTAAGGAGAAGCAGAAAGTTGCATACATCTGCTCATGATGCATACAGTTTGGCTTTTACTCATGTATCATAAAGTGGTGGGCTTTTTGACAGAGGATTGGATTAACTTGCAAAATGCTAAGGAAGTTAAAACAACTCACTTCCCTGCCCTCCACCCCTACCACCCCCCCCCCCCCCCCCCCCCCCCCCCCGGCCTCCCTTTCTTTCCCTTCTGAAAAGTATTGTGCAACTTTGAGTTTCTTCTAGGTATCCTGTTATCAGAATTTAGAATAGAATAGAATTAACCAGGTTGGAAAAGACCTTTGAGATCATCAAGTCCAACCTATCACCCAACACCATCTGATCAACTCAACCATGGCACCAAGTGCCTCATTCAGGCTCCTCCTAAACACCTCCAGGGATGGGGACTCCACCACCTCCCTGGGCAGCACATTCCCATGGCCAATCTTTCTTGCTGGGAGGAATTTCTTCCTGGACCTTTAAATCTGCAATGCAGACCTCTTACAGCATAAGGAAAAGAAGCAATTTTCATTATCTTGGGGAGTGGTAGAAAGAAGCTTAATGTATTGTTTCTTTGTATTAAAACTGCTGGTAGGCAATAGCCTAATAATGGAGAGCAGGAGCTCAGTTCAAGCTTCAGGTCTGGAAGGGGAATGCTGTCTGTGGTTTAGTGATAAAACAACTAAAGAATTATTACCTTGCATGATCAGTCCAAGAGTCTGTTAATTTATTGGCTTGGCAACAGTTGCATTGACCTGCTACATGGACAGGAAAAAATTGCTTCAGTTTACAGGGATGGGTAAGAAATCTTTGTTGTAAATAAAAGGCAAAGTGGGACCTAGAAGCGTGGTTAAAGCTCTATTAAAAAGAAGCAGCATAGATTTTCTGTCTTGCTTCTGAAAGAAAGATGAAGTGTGATCTAGTTGGAGTGATGACATTTAATTAAAACTGAGCATTCATGAGAAGCAAAGGTATGATTTTGTGTTGGGTTTTCTCCTGTAGATTTTCAGGTGGGAGCATACCTGTGATCATTGAAGCCTTTGTGTGAAGCTATCTACTATTTAGATTCAAATCAGTGCTGGCTGCACTTCTAAAATTTTCTCTCAGGAAGTATGGTAATGACACTCATAATAAAAAGGAAAGAGAAGAGATACAAGATACTATTAACACAGTTACACAGCAAAGCTGCTCCTTGGCTCCATAGATATGTATTAAAAGTTTGTTTGTTTGTGTGGTTGTGTTTTTTTTCCCTAGTTGCTTTAATAATTTATTCAGTGAGTATTGGGAGTCTGGGCTCGATGGACAAAAAATGATTGGCAACTACAGAGAATGACTCCGCTTCTGAATCACTCTCTCTCAGGGATGAGCACTTATTTTGTTCTTAAGGGACCATTTGGTACAGCAAGTTAACATCTCTTGCCTGGTAGAGTTGCAAGAATATCCTAGAGAAATGACACTATACCCTTCCTAAATAATATCAGAGCTAGCATATCATGTATGACTAAGATTGAATCTATCTATGCTCACAGTATTGAAGTACTAAGCCCAATTTAGACTTAATACTGACTCTCATTTGTTACCTTTTAATAGTTATGGTATTAGAGAATTAGTGCTGAATATTTTGTGGGAAAAGAAGCTGTTGTACTTCAGAAATTGCTTGACTAAATGCAGTGTTGGTAAGTAGGCAGGAGGCAAATGCTGGTGCACTTATCTCACATGCTCTGAGATTGCAAGGAGTCAAAGGGTGCTTCCTGCAAGGAGTCAAGGGATCCTTCCTCCACACATCCCATGTTCCCCTGTCTCAAATTTCCCAGCTATGTTTAATCTTGAAGATCAGAGGATTATCCAGTTGCCTTTTTATTGGCAAAGATTGATTTAAAAAGTCTCTGGAAGCTGTCTTGGTCTTGGTGCATCATGAAGCTGGCTTCAGTAAGGATCCTTAAGATGGAAGCAGATGGGTCACTGTTCTTGTGTCTTTGGCACAAAGGACACTTACCTCATTTCTTCAGTTAGTGGTGTGAATTCCAGGGTCTCATGGTTTTATGTTCTGTTTTCTGCTTGAAGGACAACATTGAGATTAAAACCTTTTTACTACCAAATAAAAGTATAATTAATATAGGACTAATGCTTTGACAGGGGAAAAAAACATCTCTAAACCAGATGCTGGTGTTAATTGGACACTGAGTCACTTCAAATCATTCATTAGCCTGTAGGTTCACTGTTCCCAATCAGCTGCAGTTTCATTTCAGTCAGAAAGTGATCAGAGAGCCTTTTTTCTTTCTTTTTTTTTTATTAATTAAAGTGCCATTATAAATTAACCTGCCAATAAATAGCATTAACTTTTTCAACGGTGCAGTTACAAGTGGATGGTTTCATAGCACAGTTCTTTAGCCAAGAGAAATATTGGATCCAGTGCTGAGTTGTTAAATGCCGATGAATAATTTAGTTAATGAATTTTGTCTTCCTCTGTTCAGGGTATGACTGGCAGAGCACCAGCCTGCTCCAAATGTTCCATTCTTCAGAATACTTCCAATTTTTTACCCAGAATGCTAACTTCTTTGCCCTCCTGTGGACTAGATAAACCCGTTATCTGTTAACTTCCCTGATCTGGCTGAGAACCCTTTTCCTACTAGAGGTTTTGGTGAGAATGCATATTGGTAATTAGCTTTGTAATTCCATTTCTGTGGAAGCTTAGCATGTGTATTCTCCAGTAAACCTGGTTGTGTAAATGGTCATGGAAGTGAAGGCACAGTAGCTCAGGCATCAAAGTGAATTAAAAATATGTAGAACTGCAGAAATATTTTGTACCATATCTGGTCTAATTTAGGTTATTACTCTCTCTTGCGTGATTAATAGAACTTCTGGAAGAAAAGTGGGATGTCTCCAAAAGCATTACTGGAAGAAAATTGACCTCCAATGTACATCTAGTGTAAAGAAATACTTGACAAAATGCTTCCTGAGATTCATGAACACTTGTACTAGAGCAGTCAAGGCTTTAGGTCTAGCTGTTTATTGCTGAACTGTGGATTGCTAAGCAGCTCTCTTTAGAAGATGCTCTTGAAGGTCTAGTATTTCTTGACCAGGTTGAAAACCCAAACCAAACACTAAGAAGTATTCTGGTGTACTGTGCTGCAATGGAAACAAAATGCAGAGCCCTGGCAGCAGGGCTGTGTTGGGATGGGGCTTACGCTGGAAGTATCGCTGAGGTTTGACGTGGTAGTCCTGAGGCATGTGTGGAGTTGGTGAGCATCATCGCTGCTCCAGTTTATAGGCTGCTGCTGCATTTTAAGCTCGTGTGCTTCTACTGCTGGCTCGCCCCATGCCCTGCAGTGGTCTGGTTTGCAGGAAGAACTTGACGTTTTAAGGACTTGTGTAGTGCTCATTTTTATCTTTGTCATCTGCTGACATCTGCACATAATTTAAAATAGAACTTTTGCTCCCTCATCTTCTCAAAGGCTACCAAGTCTGCTTCTGTTGGAAGGAATTTTGTTGGGGGTTTTTTTCCTGCCCTCTGGCAGACAGTTATGTTTTGAGGTTGTTACTGGGGTCTGAGGAAATTTTTTTCCCCCTTAGTGTGTAAGAGAGAGGAACTTGTGGGAGCTCAGAGGCGGGATTAAAAGGACTTCGGTATTCATTGCTGGACCTCTGCTGGGGCAGTTGTGGGACCAAGGTCAAAATATTTCAAGTGCAAATGCAGTTTGCTTAATCCCTGAACACAGATTGTTCGGCTTACCTGGTCTGTCACAAGCAATAGCTTTGAGCTGGTCACTAAAATCAATTGGTGTGATAATGTTTATGGCAGACTGGCTTTTGCTGCAAGACACTCTGCTGCAGAAAACCGGGACTGAGGTCCTGAACATACAGGCTTTGAGCAGCAGTCAATGATTTGATAGCTGGCTTTTGTCCCTGCTAACTCTTTCCATGATGTATTTGTGGTGTTACCCACAGGCATATCGGCACGTTGAGGTGGATTTTCTGTTTTTAATTACTATTTTTGATTGATTTGAGAGGGCATGGGGAAGCATGAGGATCTGCTGGTGAAGAAAAAAAAACCAGACCTGGAACTCAGAAAAACCCAAACCAGGGAGCATGGAGCAGCGTGGGGCAGTTGCATTTATTCTCATTTTGCACCATGTAACAATATTTAATTTTTATTTCCTGTCTGAATTAAGTGCATTTTTTACTTGAATATGTGTCCCTCTGAACGATTATCTCCTTAATGGACTTCCCACCTAACTGTTTTTTTTTTCTTGTGTGCCCTTCATAGCAATGTCAATGTTTGTCTCTTTCTCCTCTTCTCTACTTTTTGTGTATTCCTCCACAGCTTGTAGGTTTCAGCAGTGCATTGATCTCCCGTTTCATTTTGCCTGAGTTCCCTATACTTATCAAAGTCTGTTAATTTCCTGTCAGTTGGCATTTTCACCTGTTGTGAGGCAGGCTAGGCAAATTCTGCATTGCTAGATATTACGGAGGGCTCCAGGAGAGCCAATATTGCTCAGGGACTTCCAGAGGATCCGCAGCCTCGAGGAAAATGTGGAGATGATGTGGATTAAATAGTTATTTTTTTTTATATTTCTAGTGGTGCTGAGACTCACCAGGAGGCAAGAAAAGAAATTGATTTTTCCTTCAGCCTCTTGGAGAGGTTGTGTAAACATTTTGCCTAGGTCGTTGAACGAGAAGTAGAAAATTACAAGCTGGTCAGTGTGGGATTTCATCCGAAGCGGAGGAAGCTGCTCTCAGCTCAGAAAAACCCAACAGACAGATAGAGAGCAGGCTGTCTTAGGGAGGTGTAGAGATAAATACTTTGCTAGATTTTGTGCTCAGAAAGGAGCAAATCTAGTTGCCCACTACTGGAGTAGTCTGAACATCAAAAAAAAAAAAAAGAAGCTTCAATTCAGGGAGTGGTCTTCTCTCACTTTCTACTCAAAAGATACTCATACCAACTTCGAATAGCACCGTCTGAGCACCAGAAAATGAGTTGATCTGCCAAACCATTTTCTTAGCAGCAGGAATGGTTTTGCATGCTGTGTGGAAGGGGAGCTGGGTGCTGGTCTGCTGTCAACCCCTTTCTCATCTCTCTGTTGTGATTGATAGACTGGGTGTAGGAGTCTTTAACTCCTGATTTCACATTTCAAGTGTTCAGCTTGCCTAGGGATTTTAATCTTGAAACCCCTAATCTTTTGAGCAGAAAACCGTGGCAGTACTTTGAACTGCCTAAATGAAGGTCTGTAGCTTTTGTGGATGGATGTGCTTTGGCCATTCATGACTGATTTCACTGCTAGTCTGGATTTACTAAATGAGTAGAAATCCTCTGAAAGAGAAACAGCACCAACAAGCCAGGGCCTCTTCTAAGCTAGCTCATTACGCCAGACAACAAATATGTTGTGAAGCTATGTAACACTTACATTGTGATTAGTTCCCTCAGTTATTCATGTTCTGTAAAATAAACACATTTAGATGGCTAACCAGGACAAACATTTCAAGAAGTAATGGTCTTTAAGCATCAGCAAAGACATAATTAAACCGACCATTGAAAAGAGCTTCACAGCTGTTGAGAACAGTTAATCAATGAAATGGGCTCTCTGAAAGGCCACTGATGTTCCTCGTCAGCTTTCAGTTCTGTATTTTTAGGTCCAAGATTAATACCCTGCTGAAGGTGATGGAGACGAGCTGTCTGGGCTCTGCAGTTCGAGAGGGGCAGGGAGCTGTGAGGATGATTAAGGGACTGGAGCATGTCTTTTATGAGGAAAGACTGACAGACCCAGGACTGTTTAGTGTGGAGAAGGCTGATAGGGGACCTTATAATTGTCTACAAATACCTGAAGGGTGAACCCAGTTTCTTTTCAGTGATAGGGTGAGGGGTAATGGGCATAAACAGGAAATCCCATCTCTACGTGAGAAAGAACCTTTTTACTGTGAGAGTGGTGGAGCATTGGAACAGGCAACCCAGAGACGTTGTGGAGTCTCCTCTGGAGATCTTCAAAACCTGCCTGGACATGTTCCTGTGTGGCCTGCCCTAAGTGGCTTTGTAGAGGGGTTGGAGTCTGTGATCTCTGGAGGTCCCTTCCAACCCCTACCGTTCTATGATCCTATGAACCGTGATGGGGTGGGGAGAGTAACCACCCATAAACCCACTGCTTCTGAAACCTTTTGGGGAGCTGCTGTGCTGTAGTCCTGCTGGGGTTTGGGAGGCTTAATTCAAAAGATGAGATGTTTTATATTATTTATAGGATGTATTGCTAACAGGAAGTTGGTAATGGGCAGCACTTGTGGCATGATGGTTAAGAAGACGGGTGAGCCATGAACTGGCTGTTGGAATCTAAGCTGGTCTGCTAATTTGAAGTTGGAAGGGGAGAAGAGACACCTGACAGACAAGCAATTGTGTTCATGCTGGCAGAATGTATACTAAAGTTGGAATGACACAGAGAACATTAGCATTGAGGAACTGTGATTCTTCCAAAGAACTGTGTGATTTGGGTAGGTATACAGTGGTAGAGTAACTCCCTTTCTGACCAGTCCTATCTGTTGCTGGAAGAAAACACTTGAAAGTTAAAATCTTTCAGAGTCTTTCAGAGATTGTTATCTAAGTGCTGTTGAAAGTCAGTGGGATTTTGGTGACTAAGTTTAGATTTCAAAGTCTTTGGTCCTTAGACTCACAGAGCTGTAAATGTCCCCCTGCAATTCTTTGTTTTGCTCTGGTTTGTGCTGTCACTCGGTCTCCTCTTTGTGTTTCTGAGCTATACTAAATCAGACCTGAGTATGTGTATGGCTCCATCAGATGTATGAGAATGAATGTGAATTAGCAGAGATGAACAAAATGGTGATCTTAGTTTTCATTGCTGATTTAGGTTATACTTGGTATTGCCCTTTGAAGAAGTATTTTCCAAGATCACCTCTTTGGGGAACTCTTTGTGTCAGACCTTTCTGTTTACACATGGCAGAGCACTCACTCAGCTGGGTGCCTGTTTGGTGATCTTCTAGTAACAAATGTCTTTGTGTACAAATTTTGGGAGTGTTTGTATACAGCATGGAAATGAATTGGTTGTTTCCACTACCACCTGCTGATAGCTATATATTATGTCAAGGTTCCTGTGAACTATCGGTACTTCTTCTTGGAGTGTTTTTTCACATTAACTGGATGGTGACTATAGGCAGCTGACATAATCTTTTGAGCTACTTCACACAAGCATACAGATTCTAGTGTGTTGTGTAGAATCCTTGGTTGGTAGAAATAGGAAAATGCAATCTTATTCACTTGCCTGTTGGTGCATGTGATGGTGTGTGACCTGGAATGAAAGTAGGCTATGTCTGGGGCCTTCTGCAGAGATCAAGCATGGCTATGTGACAGAGACTGTATGTGCTGAAATGGGTTAGTTCCTTGTCTACTTCCATTTGAGAGTTAATAGCAGAAAAGAGGGCTTAGAAGGTTTAACTTAGTTGGTTCAAGTAGGGTAAACCAAGCTTGGCATAATAGAACAAGTGCTGTATTGTGCACATGTCTGGAGTTCTGAATCTGTCCCCTACTGCATGTCTCTGCTTGTTACCACTACAGGGAAAGTGGTTCTAAAGAGGAGTTTTTATAGCAGGCAAAGTAAGAAAGTCTTGATCTGAGCACAAAACATCTATTACTTTTCTTTTTATTATTCAGCAAGGGATATACTAGAAAGAGGGTGACTTAGCTCAGAATAAAAATGAACAAATCAAATATTGAACTACCAGGTAGTTGGCATTCTTTCAGCTCTTAGATTGTTCCCTCCTACATGTGTCTTCCCACAAATCTGTAATGCTAACTATGTTGTATTGCAGTTAGTAGTCTTCAGCAGATCTGCTTTCCATCAAATAGATGCTCTTCAATCTGTCTCCTACTTCAGATAGAGAAGAAAGCAATACTTCTATTGTCTTGGAATTTTTGTTTCCTTGTTTTTCTTGTTTTGTTGGTGAATTCTTTTGTTTTTTGATTTCTCCCCTCCATGTGATTTAGGGGAGAGAGGGTTTTTACAGATGGATGTCTTAAGCTTTCACTCAATCTTCATATTGAAAACCCACAAACCCTCCATATTTGAAAGGGCAATAATTCATCTGCAGCAGTCTGTTTAGCAGAGGAACAAATAGGGACCTGCCTGAGGCTGAAAATCACAAATAGGTGACTAAGTGTTGAATGAGGAAAAAATCTGCAAGTTGCTCTACCACCAAAGTCCATGATGTTCTGTTTCCCCACCAGGTAGGGGTTTCCTTAAAAGACTATGGAAATATAGTACATATGGAATCAGCAACTCTGCCTATACAGAAGGAAGACATCTTAGTCACTCGTTTCAAATATGAACTGCAATCAATAAAACAGGGGGGAAAAGATCCCAAATGGAAGTGCTGGAGCACTGGTTCAGCAAACACTTATACACATGACTATCTTATGCCTAACTGATTAAGCATATGAGCCTTTGCCAACATCAGCATGAATTGCATAAAAGCTCAACATGAAACCTAAAGATACAGTAGAAGGACGCTGCGGGAAGGGGAAAAAAACAGGTTATTTTCTTTTTAGCACCTTAGTCCACTGTTAAATGTTTTCAAACCCAAAGTTGGCTAGTTATGTGTATTCCTGCTGCTCTTAAACTACCACCAGTTTTCCTTGATGAACTTTAAGGACCACCAAGAATTTGGGGATTTGGTTTAGCATATCAGCCCATGGTGTTCCAAACAACCTCCATGATAACTCCTCAACACAGCACATCCTATTTTGTTACAGCTGTTGAGAAAACCTTGTTTCCAGTGGTGTGAGACCTTTCTGAAGCTCCAGTTGCATTTCATGGGGTTATACTAGAGTGGATCCCTTCCCTGGCACACTGAACACTCAGGGATATCAATACAGGACAGTCAGTGGAGGTGTGTGGTGTATAAACCCACTCCCTGCCCCTGCAGAAATTTCCTGGGGTCAATCCTACTATGTAATTCATGATAGAGAGATGGAGTTTTAGTAAGAAATGGTGGTAAATACGGTGTTAAGAGAACTGAATAATAGGTATATAGTGAAAAGAAGAGAAACAAGTAAATGGAAAAAGAAGGAAGCTACAGAAGCCATCAAGATGAGTTATATTTTTAAGGCTTTACTTTATTGAACTTTTATTGTTTTAACAATGAAGCTCATGAAAGGTATTGCTATAGATAGTGCTTTTCTCAAACCCACTAGTGCTAAGAGGTTTTCATTTAGAGTGGCAGCATCTCTGTTCCTGTTACTTGCATTGTGCATTTTTATTATTACTAGAAAACTGTATTTTTCAAGGAATCGCTTTTTACTTCCTTTTGGTCTCGGAAGGGAAGATCTTTGCAACAGGCACTTCTTTTCTACAGGTATAGAGAGCTATTACTGCAAGGAGAATGCTCATGAAGTATAAATAATGTATTGATAGGAACTGTAGAACCATGTAGGTGGAGGACTAGAAAAGCAGAATGTTTGCCAGGCTCTTTTATTATTTATCAAAGCTGGTGAAATCTATTTGTCACAGCCCAAGATACTCAAAGATCTCGGTAAAAGCCATTCTTTCAAGCAAAAATCACAGTTGCACTAGTAGTGTTCTTTAAAGGGCTGCAGGCTGGAGGAAGTTGACCATAGTTTTGTAGTTTTGGGGGGTCTGGGGTTGTTTTGTTTTGTTTTTAAACAGCTTTTAATCCATAATATTTTGCTGACAAGTTCAGAAATGAACAAATTTTTTTGTCATATGGAGCTCTGGTACAATAGACATATTTTTAATTAAAATCTTCCTTGCATTTGTAATTAAACTACCCAGTTTTCATCTGAAGACCACAGAGCTACTTCATCACATGAACTTACCTCTAGTCCTTTAGGCACATTTGAAAATTGAAGCTTTTTAATGCTTTTGGAAGCCAAAATAGTTTGAAAATCTGTTGATAAGCAGGCAGCTGTATGTATACTAGCAGAATAGTTCTTTATGCCACTGTCACTTACAAGTGCTCGAAGGAGTAGGGTTGGCTATTTTTTATATGGCCCCAATTGGGTTATAATCCACGTGCCTTACGTAGTGTTGCTGTAGAGCACCAAACGTAAATACAAGTGTGCAGATAGTGTCTGGCCATAAAAGAAGTGGAATGGTTGCAGGCTTGCTGACACACACCATTGGAAAGAAAGAGAGCCCTGTAATAAAATCTCATTGAGAATGCAGAGAGTACTTTTCAGCATTAGGCATTCTCCTCATGTTTCACATAAATGCATCCTCCTCTCATGAGAGGACGAAGAGTGCATTTGCACCAGCTCGTTCAAATTGAATGTTGGTAAAGAAGAGTCTTGAGCAAACACTGCACACTCTGGCATTTTTTAAAGACAGGAGAAAGGTTAAGCTGTCTGCTGTTTAAGCTGCTGTTTATTGGATGTTTATTTGCTGACCGTGTGTCTTGAAGGTGGTGTTGAAAGCATCACTGGCAAGATTTCGGATGGCTGCATAGCACAGGTCAGGATTATATTAAGCTAAGGCTGTTTCTACAATAAAGTTTAGATCTCCTTAAGTTTTAAGTGACTTTGTATGTTGGTTTTATGTATGAGGATAGTTGGATTGTTTTGCTGGGAGGGAAAATAGAGTCAGATGTGCCTTCTCCTTTCCCTTTCTGTCTGATGGCACTGCTTTGCTTTGCTACGTAGTACAAGAGAAACTTCACTCGAGAGAACATTTACTAACCAGAACATTTGCTAAAAATGATTAAATCTAGATTTCACTATTAATGTTTTGTTTCTGTTACTTGGGCTTGCTGTTTCAAGAATAACATAGAGCTCACCTAGCCTAAATGTGCTGATTTTTCTCTTTAATACTCTGAGTGGCTGTGTGGAGGAGTGATATAGCCACTGTGTTGGGTAAAGCACAACGTCATCTTGCAGGGCCTTAGGTGTATCTCAAAAGCATCTCTAGTTAATTATAGAAAGAGAAGGTAAGGCTATGTGTGTGCACTGGATTCAATTTTGCTTTGTTCTCACAGTGAAGAGAGATGTATGAACCAAGGAGTTTTTATGTTCTTCTAAGTTATTTGCCTGTTTAACTCCCCCACCCTGCAACAGACACACATCTGTATATGCAGGTGAACAGCAGAAAGAAATGCTTTCACTGCCTCAGGAGGGCATTTAGTTAGCATGTAAGGGGAATCTGATGTTAAATGCTATTCAGGTGTTTTTAAATTCTTTCTCCACATGTGTGCATCTCTTGTTTGGTTTGGGTTGTTTAAAAATAATGTTATTTTTTAATAGTTTAAAAGATTTTTTTCTCTGTTATTATTTTGAAAGCAGCCTTTCCAGGCCTTTAATGCTGATTTGTTGGGTTTGTTATTTCTTTATTTTTCCCTGAGACAGAATAAAATGTCTTGATGTCTTGCAAGACAACTGCTATACAATGAAACTCTGTTTCCTGGATGTGAAGTCTTGCTTGGTTAATGAAAGTTTGCCCAAGGGAGCTGTTGCTATGGGAAAATGTTCAAAATAAGAGTGAATGTCTTGAAGAATGTGTGTGTGTATTTCATACATGTATATAAATATGCACGATACTAATATGTGTATATTAATAGGCACATGGAGTTTAGAGCTGGTTTTGATTTGTCTGTCCAAAACAGGCACTTGTAGTAGTTGTGTAGGTGACACAGTCTTCAGGTGGCATGGACATTCTTCCATGGACATTCCAGATCAGGGATTCCTGGAATTATGTGAACTTGCATTCAGCTAATCTTGAGGTTGACTGGCTCCGTTCAGATGATTTACTATGGAGGTGCTGTAAGTGGTGGCATATTCTCTACATGTTTTTTTGAGCAATTTGCTTGCATTAGTGGTATCAGGTGAATAGCAGAAACCGAGTGGTCCCTTCTGTTGTTCCTTGGAGTAAACTATTCATTTGTAAATGAACTTACAGAGCTTATAAGCATTTTTCTTCTGGAATGTGGTTTTATTTTGTTGAGGTTTTGGTAATAGGAAATGCAGTCTTGCAGTGGGTTCTGTGTGTGTATGGTATGGGCTACAGTGACACTAGAAATGAGAGTGAACCTGGACTATTAAGACTGTAAAGCATGATCCCAAGGTAGATAAATGTTTTCTGCAAGTTTCCCAGTTACCTGTTAAAAAGATTTCCAAAAGGTATGGTTTCACCAAGCAGTTGCATGAAAGTATTACATGACCAGCACATAGCTTATTCAATCCCACAAAGATGTGTTTGAATACTCTCCCCTACCACCTCTGTTGCAGCAGGTCACTGAGAAAACACTGGATGGTGGTCAGCTTCCTGTGAACAAGCCAGTGTTTGAGAGGGAAGAAAAGTCAGTGGTTGAGAGAGAAGAAAAGTGATGCAGGCTGACACTTGCACCACTTTTCATTAGGAAGAAGTTCTTTACTATGAGGGTGGTGAAACACTGGAACACAGGTTACTGAGGGAGGTGGTGGAAGCCCCATCCCTGGAAACATTTGGTATGAATATGAATTATGATTTACCAATAAGGCAAACAAGAGAGGAATAAAAATATTAATTATACTTTATTAATATCTTTAAATGAATAAAAACAGATGAATAGGTGTGGTGTGCAGCTGTAGTATATTTGCAATGGCTATGTAAAGTATGTAGGCAATATTAACAATTTAAACAGTATTATGCAAACCGGGGAAAACAGCACAGGGAGAGACTCTGCCGTGGCGTTATTCTGCTTGTCCACTAGGGGGAGACTTGACAGGAACCTCACACAAAGAGGCTGTATAGAAATAGCCAATTACAATATCATTTATCTGGAATGCTCTCTGGGGCTGCAATATGGTCCAGGTTACACAGAGCCATGGGAATTCCACCCACGTGGAGGTGGTACTGTTGCTGTACATTAGCCAGTAATGGCTTCTGGGGCACTCTCAGGTGCTGGTTGCCTTGCTGTCCCAGTGGCCAGGCTGGCTGCGGCACAGCAGCAGGCAGCCCTCAAAACTTGCCAGGGTTTGCAGGCTGTCTGGGGTTACAGGCTCTTGACAGCAGCCTGTTTCTCTTGACACTTTGCTGCGAGGTCTTGGGTTTTAGAAGAAGGTGCTTAGGCTGGCAGCAACTTATGGCTGCAAGGGGATGGTTCCCAGGGTCTTGGCTCACCCAGGATTTGTCCCTTCTGCCCGGCAAGACACTTCTGTCTGCCCCTGGGCTTTTACGACGCAAAGAGGCTGGCTGCGGTTTCCGTGCAGCTTACACGAAGGGGCTTGTGTCTTTCTGGGTAAACTGAGGCATGGCAAAGATCCTGAGTTTCAGGGCTCATGGCTTCTTTCCTGGATCCTAGGCAAGGCAAGGCACATTGTTTACAATTTGGCTTTCCTTTTATCATTTGCCCGTAGAATGATTTGGCCAATTGGCAACCAACAGAATGGGATTTCACCAGGCTGTGACCGTAGAGGGTAAAGACATAAACCTAGTGTAAGTGAAGCAGGGGCAGTGCACAGTGCCTGTTCACCACAGAGCGGGGATAGATCTCTTTTTACCAGACTTCCTGATGCCTGGGTTCTTTGTCTTTTTCCCCAGACCCCTGCAGGATGGAGAAGGGAGAGGGGGATCATACCTGGACATGCCAGGGCTTGTTCTGGGTTTGTTTGGCCTGTTTGGCCCTACCATCACAACATTCAAAGTCAGTTCTGGGCAACATGATCTAGTTGACCTTGCTTACTGCAGGGGGAGTTGGACAAGATGGCCTTTAAAAGCCCTTTCCAACCCAGTGCATGGTATGATTCAGTCCTGGCTGAAAGGCTGAGAGAAGCTAATGCTTCATAGGCTGGAGAGCCACCCTCCTATCCCATACACACAGTGGGCTTTGCACTTAATTTTATTGTGTTAATTCTGTGTCAGTTTTGGGCAGCATGGGTGATTTTGGTTGTTGGTGGTTGTTTTGTGTTGTTTTTTTTTTTTTTTTTTGCAACCCATTTTGTATTCTTCTTTGAAGAGCAGAACCCAAGATTCTCTGAGAAATTAATTAACTTTCAATACCAGAAGATAGCTTCTTGCTTTTGTGAAATGTGATGATTAATGCTTTTGTTTACTGCTGAGCGATATGTTGTTTGTCATGTCACTGCTAGAGTCCTGCTTCTTGGCTAAAATGGGATGTTCTAAGCTTTGCTCAGGCAAGCACTTCCCACTTCTTTGCAAAACTGCTTTAATTTCTTACCCAGAATTTAAATAGACAATTGAGTTTTAGAATAGAATTAGCCAGGTTGGAAGGACCTCTGAGATAGAGTCCAACCGATCACCCAACATCATCTAATCAACTAAACCATAGCACCAACACCCCATCCAGTCTCTTCCTAAACATCTCCAGTGATGGTGACTCCACCACCTCCCTGGGCAGCACATTCCAATAGCCAATCTCTCTTTCTGTGAAGAACTTCTTCTTCACCTGCAGCCTAAACCTCCGCTGGTGCAGCTTGAGACAGTGTCCTCTTGTTCTGATGCTGGTTGCCTGGGAGATGAGACCAGCCCCCACCTGGCTACAACCTCCTTTCAGGTAGTTGTAGACAGCAATAAGGTCTCCCCTGAGCCTCCTCTTCTCCAGGCTAAGCAACCCCAGCTCCCTCAGCCTCTCCTCACAGGGCTGTGCTCCAAACCCCTCCCCAGCTTTGTTGCCCTTCTCTGGACATGTTCCAGCAACTCAACATCCTTCCTAAACTGTCCAGAACTGGACACAGGACTCAAGGTGTGGCCTAACCAGTGCTGAGTACAGGGCAGAATGACTTCCCTGCTCCTGCTGGCCACACTGTTCCTGATGCAGGCCAGGATGCCATTGGCCTTCTTGGCCCCCTGGGCACACTGCTGGCTCATGTTCAGCTTACCATCAACCAGTACCCCCAAGTCCCTTTCTGCCTGGCTGCTCTCAGCCACTCTGACCCCAGCCTGTAGCACTGCATGGGGTTTTTGTTTTGTGATAAAATGTATATTTTTGTATATTTTTATGTATTTTACTCTCCAATATTTTTGGTGGAGGCATCTTCAAACACTGCTGTAACTTATTTACCAAGGGTATTTACAGGTTCTGTCATTTGGTTGTGAGTAATACATTCCATATGTGAAGACAGTTAAGCAATTGAAGCACATATCTGGGAATGTCCAATGCAGTGATTTAAACTGGAGATAAAGATGCCCTGATCTGTGGTTTCCCACAAGGGGGATTCTGTAAGGAATTAGGAATCCTCTGTCCGGTCTCTTCCCGGATGCTGTAACTATAATTCAAGCAGCTCTTGGCTTGGAAAGGTCTAAGGATCCTCTCTCTTGTGCTCTGTTGCTGGGCTGTAGAAGTGTTAGTTGCCTTGGTCCAGGTGCAAGGCTCAGGTGTAGCTGGTCTGCTAGGGTGGGCTCTTCCGCTGCAACTCCAGCAGCATTGGGCTGTTGTTGCTGTCTGGGTGAGAAGGCGGCAAGTTGCCTACCTTCTCAGCTGGTTTAAATACTGTCCCAAGACAATTAATGCCCTTTGGTAACAGAGAAACCTGGTAACTGAACCTATAGGATGGGGCATATCCAAATATGGCCAGGGGCCAGGTGTGTTACAAGGTTAATTACACGTGTTACACATTTATCTGGGCCATCTGGATCCCAGGAAATGTCCAGGTTTGCACATTCACAGGTGCTTAGCCTTGTCTGGGTTAGGGCATGTTTTGTGGTTTGTCCCTTCAGGACAAGTTTAAAATTTGAATTAACCTTAGAATATTTAACAACTAATTCTTAACACCAAATTCCATTAAGTTAAAGAGTTACTCCTTTCTTCTGCCTACCTGTAAGAACAATGAAGGTGATGACAGCCTGTTTTTCTGCATGTGAAAAACGGAGTTTCAAGAGGGGGTTCATGAAACAATCCTCCTGATAAGCTCAGGGGATTTAATTCTGAAATAATACAAAACTAACCAGGCAGTCAGCAGCTGTTCACTCACTGGTGGAGAAATGTCAAAGGGGCTATGTGGTTACCCTGTATAGTTTCAGGATGGTGACAGACAAGTTAGCCACTTGTAGAGGGAATGTCTCAGCTGTCCTGGAATAATTACCCATTAAATTGTCCATTTATAGTATTGTACTTTCACGGTGAGTTTGTATGTTGGTGTTTGTATGCTTACATTGTGGGCTCTGATGGAAGCCCGCTGAATTCAAAGGCAGACTCTTTAAGGTCCCTTCCAATCCAAACCATTCTATGTATCTATGTACAATTTTTTCCTAGTTATCATTTAATTATAGAAGGAACTCAGGCCAAATTGAAGTAATAGATGTGATATTTGAGTTGCTTTTTCAGTTCAAGCTGTAGTGATTCAGGGAAGTTTTGGTCATTTTCCTTTTCAGCTGACAGCTGCCTGGAGGAAAAAAGGCTCAAAAGTTGTGTTCAAGCTCTGAGGAGCTGTGAGCTCAGCCCTTACTCGTGACTGGTCAGTCAGCTTGAAGGGGATCATGAACTGCCTTTTTGCCCAGATGTTCTCATGGGAACATCTCCAGGGCTTTTTTTTATGGAAACAGAGTTACTGGCATTGGAGGTGTTCAGGACTTGACAGGGTGCTTGGTTGCATGGCTTAGTTGGTTGGGTGGTGTTGGATGATGGGTTGGACACGATGATCTTGAAGGTCTCTTCCAACCTGGTTTATTCTATATGTGAGGACACGTGCTTCTGTGGAAGACCCTTGGTGTTTGGCAAAGAGTCTTCCTTTCAGATCCTGAAGAACAATTTTGGCTTTTAATTTCCTTTGTATTTAGAGTGCTGCTATAATAAGTAGGGAAGGAACACAGTCCTTGAGTCGATGCAGCCATATTAGACTACTTGCATATTTGGTTGAACATATGCAGTCAAACTTCATTGAAGTGGATGCTGCAGCACTTGGAAGACGCTGTGAATGTAATTAAATGGTAATTATAACTCAATATTTTTACACTGAGTTTCTAACAAATTGAAAAGTTGTTTTCCAGTGAAAGCAGGTCATGAAGTTCGTGCTTTGTGTGTATCAAAGGGATAAGGTGAGAAGCTGTTGTGTAAAGTCGCAATAGCACAATGAAGTCCTTGCTGCAGGTCAGGTTGTCTTGCATCAAATTTTCCTTGCTCTTTGAAAACCCTTATTCAGTCATGCTTTTTCTTAGACTTTTTTTCCCACTCAACATTTAAGATGCAGAAAATGTAAATGTCATTCCATATTAAGGATTAGCTTTGGGCATGGAGAAGAAAGTATGAAGTTAATTGAAAGGTCATAAATAAATCTATGCTTTTCTTGTGTGTGTTTGTGCATCTACTTTTAAGAATCCATTTGTGCATCTACTTTTAGCAATCTGTAGAAAAATAAATCTTTGGTTTCTAAAGAAGATCTGGATAAACTTCTTATGCTTGTTGACCATCTTGGCTGCAGTCTAGGATTCTCCAGTTCTCAATTACCTAAGAAAACTCTTACACCTTTTCAGGAGCTACCTGAATTGAGTCAGAAACAGAAAAATATGCCATAGCCAGTGCTAAAGGAAAAGAAGTTTCTAATAATTCTAGCACCTGATATCAAATACTTAGGAAAAGGAGAGCAAGGGAAAGCAATGTTTATTGCAGGAGAGGCAGCATTTCATGAAAAGCTTGTGATGTTTTATGGTGCCATCTCTTGGAACAAGTTTCAGTGAGGCTATGTAATGTAAAATGCCTGTCCTTTGAAACATGGAGTTGGTTCAAGACCAGAATTGTGTTATAAAATAGTGGGATTTTGTGTTGCAATTTTTGATCCCTTGGCACTACAATTTCTGTGTTTCAAACAAACATGATCCAAAAAGTGCCAAGCAAGCACATAAAAGGGAAAAGTACTGAGCAATCCAAGAGTTGTAACTTGTTTGGTGCATCAAAAGCTTGAAAGTAGTTGACAGCATTAGAATTTTGGTGTTGGCTGCACTTACTACATAAACTCAGTGTAGATAGAATAGAATAAACCAGGTTGGAAGAGACCTTCAAGATCGTGTCCAACCCATCAACCAATCCAGCCCACCTAAACAACTGACCCATGGCACCAAGCACCCCATCAAGTCTCCTCCTGAACACCTCCAGTGATGGTGACTCCACCACCTCCCCAGGCAGCACATTCCAATGGGCAATCACACCCTCTGTATAGAACTTCTTCCTGACATCCAGCCTAAACCTCCCCTGGTGCAGCTACTAAACCATGCCGAGATTGGGCTGTGTGATGTGATAGAGCTGAGAGATGACAGAGATAGCAAGTATGAAATAAGAATCAAGATAATGAACTGAAAGAAAGGTCCTTCTCCAAAGCCTGGTGTCATGGTGAGGTGAAGCCAGTATGCATTTGCAGCCGAAACTTGTGTATTGTTTATAGGTTGTGTTTTGTCTGTCTTCTGGTGCATTTCCACTTCAGACAGGGAAGAAAAGTTCAAAATTTCCATGGCAATTCTTGAAAAAAAACCTAAATAAATCAGTTTCTTCAGAAAGGAATTGGTATCAAGGACTTACATATATTTATGTAAACATATGAAAGTGTGTCTGTATATTCATATATATACACACACATACACATGTGTCTTCTTTCTGGGCATAGAATTACTTTTGGCCCTCTTTGGCTTTAAATGCTTCGGCTGTGAAAGAGTCTTCTCTGGAGCCAATTTTTTTTCTCTTTTTATTTTGTTTTTTGCTATTGATGATCTATACCTCCTAACTGTCTGGCAGAGCTGAAGTGCATGTGTTTACTTCTCTGTGCTCGTATTTCATTTCTGCTCTGAGCCAAAGTGCTGAACCATAACAAATCTACAACGCAGAACATTTCCTTATAAAGATTGAGCACAGTAATTTTGCAAACTGGGAAAGATTTTATTTAACAAAGTGCTGAGGGGAAAAAAAAATAATAGCAAATTCATCAGTCCAGGCCCTTTACTCCCATGCCCTTTGCAGAATGATGTTTTCAGGCTCAGCAGAGTGGGGTTCCAGTTCCCCACTTCAGGAGCATGAAGTTTACTGAGGACAGAGGTTGGAGATAGATGTATAAAGCTTCAACAGGCATCCATTGTTGTAGGCAATGTCCACTGACAGTTGCAGTCCTCTTTCTCTAAACCTGATGCATTGTGTAGACTTTTAAAAGCCGTATTGACAAACATGTAGTCAAGATAATTAGCCTCTGGAGGCTTCATTGAGAGAACCAAGAAAGCAGCAGCCTGGTATTGTAAGGACGTAGGGTCCTTTGCAACAGCAGCAACCTAGGGCTGAAGTTCAATTCCTGAGATACAGAGTAAGATGTGTAATTGCATATTGTCGGCAATTTTTCAGCTACTTGCTGATGGCAATGTGAATTTTTGATAGATGCTGCAGAGTGTGAGGGAGGTTGGCCTTTCCAAATCGTTGGAACAGTAGTATTTGCTGAGGCATCTCTTTGTCAGCTCTGAGCCATTAATAATGGCGAGTGATATTTGGAAGCATAAGCACAAAGATGATTTTTAGATGGGAAGGGTTGTTTGGTGGGAGTGAGGGAAAGAAGAAAATGTTTTTCTGTGTTCTGTTGTACCTTCTGACAGTGGGCAGGATCCATTTGGGATGCGAAGATAAGGCTGTACTGTGAAACGTGGCCAAAATGGGCTTCCAGCTTTTATAACAAGATTTTCTCTTTCAGTGTACAGAGGCTGACATGGCTTGTTCTTGTTCATCTGTGCACATGAATGTTTCTTTAGAAAAGAGTAAAAAAGGTCCTGTCATCATCTGGAGTGTTCCAGGGATCCTGTTTCATCAAACATGGGAGCAAAGTGTGCTTCTCTGTAGCTTTATCTGGGGGTAGGATCACACCTTTTCATTACAAACTTCTTTTCATTATTTGTAAGTGGAAACTTAGGACTCTAGTGGTGTTTATGCTGGTTGTAACTTCTTTCTATAAATGTTTTGCTTCTGTGTTTAGGCAGTTTGTAGTGAAACATGAGAACTGAAGGGGAAACTTTCAGAGAACAAACAACTGAGCAAGACTGGACGTGACGAAGATCTTCACCATGAGAGTGGTGAAGCCCTGGAATGGGTTGCCCAAGGAGGTGGTTGGGGCCCCATCCCTGGAGGTGTTTAAGACCAGGCTGGATGAGGCTCTGGCCAGCCTGATCTAGTATGGGGTGTCCCTGCCCATGGCAGGGGGGTTGGAACTAGATGATCCTTGTGGTCCCTTCCAACCCTGACTGATTCTATGATTCTAAGTGTTGGACTAGTTAGCTTGCTAGAAATGTTGAAAAAATGGATATGAAAGCATTACAGCTGATTCTGGAGCATTCCAGCGAAGTTTATTCTAGTTCATTCTTAAACTTTGATGGAATGATAAACCTCCCCTGCACCAGGGGAGTTTTAGGCTGGAGGTAGGAGGAAGTTTTACACAGAGAGAGTGATTGCCCATTGGAATGGGCTGCCTGAGGAGGTGATGGAGTCACCATCACTGGAGGTGTTCAGGAGGAGACTTGATAGGGTGCTTGGTGCCATGGGTTAGTTGATTGGGTGGTGTTGGATGACAGGTTGGACACGATGATCTTGAAGGTCTTCTCTTCTCTTCTCTTCTCTTCTCTTCTCTTCTCTTCTCTTCTCTTCTCTTCTCTTCTCTTCTCTTCTCTTCTCTTCTCTTCTCTTCTCTTCTCTTCTCTTCTCTTCTCTTCTCTTCTCTTCTCTTCTCTTCTCTTCTCTTCTCTTCTCTTCTCTTCTCTTCATTTGTTGTTATTTAGGAATAAATATTTTAAAGTGGAAGTGAGAAGCAAAAAATAAAAAGCTCCACAGCAATTTCCAGGAGGACTGTGGTTTGGCTAATCAGAATTGTAATAATGTATTTGAGACCACTCCCATGGCTGAGACTGCACCATAGTGCCTGGGATCACAAAGAATTTTGAGCTCTGAACCAGTTTCAGTTTGGACTTGTGCCTGATGCATTTCCTAAGTGCAGAGCATGGGGGTATGTGGAAAGAGTTTGGGTGCACGATATCAGCATCCCTGTGGTTTGGAAGGAAGAGTTGTCTTCCATGATGTGCAGTTGCTTAAATTAAATTGAAAATTAAAATCTGATCATTGAATTACAGAAAAGTGTGTTGTTTTTCTCTTCCTATGCCTTGGTTTACAAGCAAAAGAGGAGTTTCCTGCCCATAAGAAGTGGATGAGAAACAAGCTTATGAATGAAGTTTTGTCAAAAGCTAAGGAAGAAGCCAGAAAACAAAAGAATTCTTTCCTTCCCCACCCGTGTTTTGGGAGCTGTTTGTTGTAAGGCAATACCAAGTAAATTAATCTGGGTTTGTATGTAGAGGACTTTTTCCCTTGTAGCTGGCCATTTTAATGTAAAATGTGTTTGCAGAGTGCTTGTTACAAGCTGCATTTCTGGCGTGTTACTTGTGCTTGCCCAATCTCTGCAGTCCCTGCTTGTAAATACAAAGTAGTAGCTGTAGACCATTATACATATATCTATGTATACACTCTTTTAATGTAGAAACTAAACTCTGACCTTTCTTCTGGTGGCTGGCAGCTGCCCAGCTGATCAGAGTAAGATCAGGGCCATTCATGTCAAGGGAGCAAGGGTGCACTTGGGCTGGCATTGTATATGGTAATGCATTAAAGTGCTATGATTTGTTCCGGGGGAATTTATGATTGCAAAAAAAAAAAACCTAGGGTGTTGATTTGTTTGGTTTTTAACTCAGTACTGTTGTTTTCTTTCATTAAGTGCCTGTGAAAATACTACCTGGAAGACACAGTAGTTTTTGCATGTTATTTTATTTATTACAAGCAAGAACAGGACCTTGCTTTGAACTATCTAGTTATAAAAAGGCCTTAAAGGTGTTCATAATGCCCCCTAGACTGTGACTGATGTGGGGTCAAGACCAAATATGAGTGAAATGCAGTACTCACTGTTCATCTTTGTTTTCTCAGCAAAGTTTATTGTTTTAGTTTAGTTAATCTGCTAGATTTTGTACATGATGTGGTGTGATGGTTCTGTGAGGGCAGCTAAGATGTGGTCTTGCACAAAGCTTGTTTAAATATCTCCTTGGCCAAGTTCCTGGGTTCAGACTTTCTTTTTTCCAGAGCTTCACCTCTATGGACTACTATGTTGCTTGTATTGTAATGCTGAAAGGGATGGGAGGAGTAGAGAGAGAGACTGTATTGCTTGTGCTGGATACTGACGGTAGAATAACAACCAGATTGCAGTGTTCCCCTTGTTGCTGAGAGATCAGCAGTTCCCTTTATATCCTTTCCTCTTTAAACTCAGTTTATGATGTAATTTGGTACCCACCTAAAATTTGGAGAAATTCAAAACTGCATAGTGATCTTCTTTCAGTCTTTACTGTCTCTAGGGAGAATTAAAGGCAACTTCTGTGTGAATTGTTTTCTTGCCTTCTCTAGCAAGAAGGAACTGGATATACCTTTTGTTATTGTGCTGTTGAACCATGTGGAAGATTAACTTGTGGAAGCATGGCTGATGCAGAGCCATTACATTTCAGAGGCTGGACACTCTGAATTTAGTTGATACTTTCAAAGGAAGGCTTTGGCTTAGAGGTTTGTGAAAGCAAAGGCAAAGAACTTGCTGTCACCAGTTGGAAAGCTTTTTGTTGTTTGGTTTTCTGTTTGTTTTTTGTTTTTTCTAACCCCCCACATATGCTGGTTTTACTCCGATGAATAACAGTCTAGAGAAGAGTTCTGATGGGGGATTGTCACTGGGTGGGGATGAGTGGAGAAGGATCTCTGGACTTCTTGTGATATTTCGGAAAGAAAAGGAAAACATGATGTATTTCCTTGTTCATGGTCTTGAGTTTGGTAACCTCCCAGGGTCTGCTGTTTTCAGCAATGAAATCTTGCTTTTACACCACAGGTGGTACAGGAGCCTTGTTTGGACTGGTGTAAAAGGAGGGCATTGTCACAGCACAGAGGGACACAGGTCTGCCCATTTGAAATTGAGGCTTGTCAGGCTTTTCAAAATATATAATATGGCTGAATGAAGAAACTTCAAAACATCCAGTCCAACAGAGCTTTTTTGTCTGGGTTGTTTTGTTTTGTTGTTTCACAGTCCCTTAATGTGCTTCTTTCTTTCTGGCACTGACCCATAACTCTGGGTCTGTCTCTCTGATGTGTTTTTCCTGCAGGGTATGAATTCAGTGGAAACTCATCCAGTTTCTGTAGAGACTTACCACTTGATACTTGCTGGCATGTTCTGTGAACCTGGACTTCTGGAATGATTTCTTTAGTGAGACTGCAGTATAGGAATGGGTGCTACTGACTTTAGAGACAGAATAGACCTTGATAATAGATTTAGACATACTCCTCTTACTAGCTGGTAGGCATGTTACATAGTTTAAAAAGCATGCTATTATGTGTTGCAACCTGGGTATCTAGCAAGTGCTGTCAAGCTTCAAGTCTCCCTTTTAAGATGCTCACAGACAGACTCTGTCACAAAAGTCTTCTCAATTTAATTTAGCTGTCTCCTTTATAGCTTAACTGCATTATGAAAAGCTTCCTTAGCTTTCTGTTAGTAGCAAGCTGTCCAGTAATAGCAGACTTGCACGTGGCACTGATGAGTAAGTATCATATAGGTAAACTACATATATTTAGAGGGGCCTCTCACAGTTGTTAACATGCTAGATTTAGAGAGCAGGAGCTGACTGATAGATTTAGGTAGGGAGGTGTAGGAGAGTGTGCCTGGAAATTTAAGTGAGAAATCATCTGCTGTGTAGGTAGAATCATAGGTGGTTTTTTTGGTTGGCAGAGACCTTTAACATCAAGTCCAATCATTAACCTAGCAGTACTGTCAACACTAAACCATGTCCTTCAGCACTGCATCTACATATCTTCTAAATCCCTTCAGGGATGGTGACTGCATCGCTTTCCTAGGCAGTCTGTTCCAGTGTTTTGCTACTACCCTTTTGATAAAGTAATTTTTCCTAATACCCAATTTAAACCCCTCCCAGTACAACTGGAGGCCATTTTGTCATGTCCTATATCTTTTTCTTTCAGCAAAGACACTGAATTCCACCTTGCCCCAGCTTCCTTTCAGGTGGTTGTAGAGAACAGCAAGGTCTCCCCTGAGCCTACTTTTCTCCAGACTAAACAACTGCAGTTCCCTCAGCCACTCCTCATAAGACTTCTTCTCCAGACCCATCTCCAGCTTTATTACCCTTCTTTGGAGATGCTCCAGCACCTCAGTGTTCTGCTTGTAGTGAAAGGTGTAAAACTGAATACAGTATTTGGTGTGTGACTTCATCAGCACTAAGTTAACAGGGGGGGAAATTGCTTCCCTAGTCCTGCTTACCACACTGTTTGTGATCCAGGCCAGGATGCTGTTGGCCTTCTTGGCCACCTGAGCACACTGCTGGCTCATGTTCAGCCAACTGTCAACCAACACCCCAATGTTCTTTTTGCTGAGCAGCTTTCCAGCCTCTCTGCCCCAAGCCTACAGCATTGCATGAGGTGGTTGTGACCCAAGTGCAGAACCTGGTACTTGGCCTCGTTGAGGTCAGAAAGACCTCCAGAGATTGTTCTCCCTGCACATCCTGTAGTCAAGGGAGAGTAAATGGCTATTCCAAAAAGGAGTTCACTTCAAAGCTGGATAATAGCTACTATTCCACTACTTGGAAGAGCCTCTTTTGCTTTGTCAGTGATAGATCAAGCTAAAGGGGACAACTAGCACTAAACCAGAGGCTGCTTTGCTGACTACCTCCCATGGGCTTTTGAAAGGCAGTGTTCAAGTGAAATATGTGAAAAGCACTTGGGATTTCTGAGAGCCATTGAGAGCCATCTGCTCTCTCTGGGTTTGCTTGGATTACAGAAGAGGGAAGAAACCATGCAGTGGAGATAAGAGATCAAGTAGGGGGGGGGGAAATGGAATGAAAAATGGATTACTTTTTTTTTCTGAGACAGTCTTCTCTGTAACATCCTTCTCAATACTGCAAGTATGTCTCAAAGAGTTCAGTACTGAAAACCTGGGGGGAAAAAAGAGTAAATTTTTGCTCTGAGGAGTTTAAAATTCCTTATCTGTTTAAAAAGCACAAGCAGAGGGAAGAAAGCAAGTAGAGGCTGTGGGGTTGTGTTGGAAGCAGGGCTGCAGAAAGGGCATCTCTGCGTGCCAGGCTTCTGCAAAGGCACCTTGACCGAGGTGAGTGGTGGTTGATTTAGGTGGATGTTTGCTGATACAAACTGCATCTTTAGGAGTGAAGTGACATTGAACTTCTCTGGATAAAGGCTCCAACAGGAGTTTGGATCCTTCCGTTTTCACACAAACTTTTAGTACCACCCAAAACTATTTGTGATTGTTGGTTGCATCTTCAGTAAAGGAAGCGTACCTTTGTGGCCCCCTGCGTGCAGAGTGTTCTGTCTGAGCCTGGATGGTTTCCCACTCAGCTGTGTTCACATTCCCCATGAAGCTGCAGTTAGCTGCAGCAAGTGTAGCTGGGTAATACTTTTTTGGTCTAAATTGATTCGGTTATTGGTTTCAAAGAGAAACCAAATCAACCATCATAAAGAAGCCCTTCAGGATCAATCATGTTAAATTTCATCAGGGTGTGACGTCTCAGCCCTCTGTTCTGCAGTGAAAATTCAGATTTTATGAAACATTTCTTGACCTGCTTTATCTTTTTTTATTATTCTTTAGATTTTTGTTTTAAATCCATGGCTTTGTTTTGAGCCACAGAGCATCTGACACATTTGTGAAACTGTTATCTTCCTGGACAGTATTGGCTGTCCAGTGAGAGATCAGAATCAGATGCAAATGGCTTCCATCCAGTAACCTGCTTTTTCCCAAAGATGGGAACAGCTGCTCAGGCACTGAGCCTCCCTGCCAAATTTTGCTCTGCATGCTGTGATTTGTCAGGTGTTTCCATTGAGGGGACTTGCAGGGTAAGTAGAGGGCAAAGTGGGGGTGAAAATCATGCCTCCTGGTCCCCAGGGATGTGGGTAGCTGAGTGTGAGGGCGCAAGGGTGTGGTGTCTGATTCCTGCTGGGAGAATGGGCCACGGACACTGGGATGTGCTTCCTATGTTGCTAAAATTGTGAGCATCCAGGCTGGAAATGGGAAAAGGAATAAAACAAATCCGAAACCCTGTTATCAGGAAAAAGTGAGTGTAGTGTCATGTTGTGGATAACTCTGTACCTGTTGTTCCTTCAGTGTAAGTAGAGATTTCATTCCTGCATCTTGTGGCGTGCCCTGGGCTCCCAGCCATGTGTTGAAATATAACACAAGATTTCTGTGAGATGCCTCTTCCTGCCCCAATGTTGCTGTCACTAAGCAGTTGTTCCCTTTGACATCTGGCTTGTCCTTTTAATTCCCACTCTGCTCACAAGCCTCTGCCAGCTGGTGGCCTGACTAGGGAGGTGTTCAGAGGTGAGGTTAATGTGAGGGGTATGACATAGATGAATATATTACTGAATGTCTCTTGGACAAAATAATAACTGGAGATGGTCTATGATGCAAGCAGCTATAGCAGTTGAGGCAGTTGCATGGCAGTGGTGCCTCTGGTGGTGAGGAGAAACCAGGTGATCTGTTTCTGAATTTCTGATGAGAAATTATTAATCTGGAAAGTGGTAGCTATCTGCTCAGGTGAATGCTTAGAACAGAGAAGTATTGCAGGTTACAAGACCAAATGTATTGATGGAGCAAACGGCCCTCTCTCTGTAAGAAGCAAAAAAAGAGAAAACAACATCAAGAGGTACATAAACATTTGGTACTCTTGGGAAAATGTCACATCTCCTTCTCTACAAGGTGCAGGGGTTTTTTGGGAAATGAATAAAGTAATTAGGTGTTTTCATCATTTCAGTCCAAGCAGCTATTAATTTTCTGCAGCCTTCATAGCAGCAGGCAGTATTTCAGCATTTCAAATGTTCTTTTTCTTCCGTGACCTGCCATCCCGTGTCAGATTTACAATTAGGTATTGCCAATGCAAATAACTAGGCAGTATTGCTTCTCACTTCCTCCCAAAATGGCTATCTTAAATGTGCCTTTGGAAAAGCATTGGTGCTACAACTAAATGCTTCACAGCAATTGGTGGCAAAGGAACAGTTTATACCTGGGGGCAGCCATTTAGCTCACCTGTTTATTTGGAAGTTGTGCTCTTTAGCATTACCCAGCTAAAGTCAGAAGATGTTTAGAACACTGGCAAGTAGTTCGTCAGGCAGGAGGAGGAAAGCAGGTTTAGTGTTATCTGGTTTACTTGGTGGATTGTATTTGTTTCATGATTTATTTTGGTTTTGGTCAAAACCCACATGAACAACTTAGGCAAGACATATCTGGGGACAGATGGCCTCCACACAATAACATAATGATTCTGTGGTTCGAATAAAGGCATCACATGAGAAAGAACAGACCCAGACAGTTCTCCTGGCAGTAAATCAGCATATTGCCTGCGCAGCATTTCCTGCAAAGGTCATTTTTTGGCACTTACCATCAGTTTTAGATCTGATCCATCAGGTTAAGCCTTGGTTTGATGGACAAACAAAAATGTGCCGGTGTGCCTTGTTTTTGTTTGGGGGCTGTTCTGTAGACAGAAATGAGAGTAAGAACAAGCACTGTGTCTTCAGGAACCATGAGCTCAGGCATCTGATCAGTGGGGAAAAGTATTGATGGCTGTTAAACCTTCAGACCTCCCTTCACTCCATGTTTAACTCCTTTGAGTTTCTATCAATGAATTTGTCTTGAACAGTCCATTTCATGTGACTGGGAAAGGTAAAAAAGGGCTACAGGTTGTAGGGAGCTATTGTGTAATACTTGGGGCTTATATTATGTGGTGGCAGGATTGTCTCTACAGGGAAAAGTCCTGTGTCAGGACACGGGGCTGTCAGAGGTGTTTTGAGACAAAATGCACACAGTTCAAAAGGAAAGAAATATCATGGGAGAAGAATTGAAAATTTCAGTTTCTTTAAAATAAAATACTTTTTTCTTCTGTGTTGCTGTTAGAGCACCTTAGAGCTGGTGTTTGAAAAACTAGCACAGTGTAGCTATTACCTGGCAACTTGGCTTGCTCTCATGTTACAAGAATGATGCTAATAATTCCTATTGACTGCTGTGACCTCTGCTGGAGGGAATAAAGTCCATTTTCTTCTAGCCCTTCCTCTCAGAACCTGGCAACATTTATTTATTGCTTGTTTGTTCCCTGAAGCAAATTTCCCTACCTGCCAGGTGGCTGAAATGATTTGCATACTTTGTCATTTATTTCTTGTCCTAACTTTAGTTAACAAACAAATATCTGATAGAATTTGAATCTTAATAAGCTTTCAGTTCTATGGGTATGTGTTTTGTGCACATCATGTAGCATAATTTATCTTTGTATATGAATGTCTTCATGTTTCAATCTACAGCTGCATTTCTGTTTGCACCTTTGCCTTTCACTACATTAAGGTTGCATTTGTACAACATTTCGTGCTTCGAGTGTCTCAGGGATGCTGATGGCTAAGCCTACTTTGCATCACGTTTCTGGGTGCACACACTGAATCTGCAGTCAGATCTACTTAGGTTTGAAGTCTGCTACAGTTGGAAACTGCTGGCAGTGAAGTCATTTCTGAATAACAAGTCTTTGGCTTCAGAGTGTAGGAATAGCTGCTAATTAAGTATTTCTTATTCTTAAACACTGCAAGAAGTAGCTTGCAGTTTGACTGTATGTTACAGTTTACTAATCAGTTTCCATTTTAAGGAGATGCATGCTCATGTGTCCTTGTTTTAGAAACCTTAGGAGTTGTTATTTTGTACCTGAAGGACTTTATGCTGAATCTAAAGGAGGCCTGTCATGGTGCAGATCAACAACCACCTTCATTGTGATGGCTCTGCTCCAGAAGGCTTGCATTGTGGAGTAGCAGTGATCAGCATGCCTATGCCTTGTTTTTGCAGGGATTCCAAGCAGTACATTGCAGCCCTGTTGTGCCAAACAACTCAAACGTTTTGAGCTCTGACCTAAAAAGCATGACGCAAAGTTACTTTTGATTGAGCCTCATCAGCCTTGGAGGAGCTTACTAGAGACATACATAGGCCCACATGGTGTTTGTTCTCTGCACATTTGTGGGTAGTGTTGTGTTTTGGTTGTAAAAGTAGCCTCCTCAGATGTAGAAAGAGGTCAGCAGAACCCTGGGTTTTGGGTATGAGTGGGAGACTTCTGGGGAGGAGCGCGAGCTTCTCAACGCAGCTTTTGAGTTTCTTTGTGTGTTCCTTTCTTATGATGCAGTGGCATCTTTCTGTGCCACCCTGGCTGCCTGTGCTGAGACAGGAGTGCAAACTAGGTGTTGGAGTCACTGCTGAGACACGGACAAAAGAGAAAAATACCTGGGAGGGACAACCAATAGGATCCACTTGAAAGACCATCTTTGTGTGTGTGCCAAGGAGGGACCTTAGGACCTCAGGGTTTGCTGTTTCTTTCATGGCTCTGGAGGCTGAATAGCACCAAAAGTTGATGCAGAATGAAGCAGGAGGAGAAGAATCCGGATGAGGAATGGTCTGGAGAAAAAGAAAGCATCTGCAGGATGTAAATGAGTTTTTGAGAAATGAGAAATAAAAAGTCTAGATAAACCTATGTGTGAGGTTTATTGTTTGTTCTGTTTGGGGGTTTTGGTGCCTTTTTGGTTGTTGTTGTTTTGGTGGTGGTGGTTTTGTTTGTTTTGGTTTTCTTTTCAGTTTAGTCTATGTTTTAGCAAGTAGCACAGGGGAATCAAAAGCTTCCTAATTTCAGAAGGTTAAAACCTGAACTACTGTACTCTGCAAAAAGAAGCTGGTTCCAAAAGCTGTCTCAAAAGTCTGTTTGTCTCTTGCTGTATTGATTACTTAAAGTTGGATATCCTTATCCTGTAATATCTTCCTACACGTGCTGGTTGGAAGAGCTGTGTCTGGCTCCACCTTCTGTTGCTGCATGCTGGAATCCCTGGCCAGTGCTTGCCAGGCAGATTTTAACAGGCTTTGTTCCTTCTCAAGTTTTGCAGCTAAGTGGAGGAGAGCCCCTTGAACTGTTGGAGACCACCGTGACTGTGATGTTTCACTAGGTATCTGTAAACCCAGAGGCTGTGTTTCTTGTCTTTATTAGTAGGCAATAATTAACTACAAATCAACTTTTATGTCATTGAAAGTAAATTTATAAAAGCAACCTCCAAAAGGGGAAACAAAGGTAACTGAACAAAAAAAAAAAGGATGAATCTAACAGATTTTGAGACACAGGTAAATCTTACAAATCCAAACCTTCCAATTGTGTATTTTTTTTCCATCCTTCCTTTTATTAAACCTTTATTCTTATTTTAGGGAATGGTGGTGTTTGAACATGGTGATATTTACATAGTAAAGTGGCAGTTATTCCCTTTTCCTACATGATTGATTTAAGTAATATCTCGATTGTCTGCCAAAAAATAGTCTGCCTGTCTGCTTGACATCTCTTAAAAGGTTCTGAAGACCTTGTGACAAAAGACAGTCTTTGAAGAATCATAATTATGGAGTGTAAGATTCATTCTACCATGAACTTCAGTAGAACAGCTGGAATACAATGGTTACTGAAATTAGAGTGGTGATGCTGAAAATATATTACCTCCACCTCTTTCTTTTGGGAGGGGGGCTCTTCCTGTAAACCCACCTGCAACATGCATACTGAGACAACACTCCTCTGTGGAAAGCTGGGGTCCTGACCAGGTCAGGGGTCTTCTCCCAGGTAACCAGTGACAGAATGAGAGGACACGGTCTCAAGCTGCACCAGTGGAAGTTTAGGCTGGATGTTAGGAAGAAATTCTTCACAGAAGGAGTGAATTGCCATTGGAATGTGCTGCCCAGGGAGGTGGTGGAGTCACCGTCCCTGGAGGTGTTTAGGAAGAGACTGGATGAGGCACTTGGTGCCGTGGTTGAGTTGATTAGATGGCTTTGGGTGATAGGTTGGACTTGATGATCTCGAAGGTCTTTTCCAGCCTATTCTATTCTAGTTTGTGTGGTTATTTGGAGAAGTATTTCCATAGGTCCCCCCTCACACCCGACAGTCATGTTATTTTGACTTCCAGAGAGTAGTGTGTCATTTGGGAAGGAAAGACAACATTTCTTGTGTTTAGTTGTGTAGTTTGCATAGGCTGGTTTGTCCCTTCTTTAAACACCTGCCTTTCTGCAATCTAGATGGTGAAGTTTATTGTCCTCATCCCAAGTATTGCAATGGCTTTGGATAAACTGATACTGGACTGGCACCTTCCATCTAGCTAGTTAGCATTGCTTAGAGCAGGCAATCTGATCTCTTCCAAAACTGAATGCTGAGCTGCAATTTGACAGTTAGACTTGTCAGGAAAAACATGTCTTATGTCCAGCTTCTTAAGCAGTGACGGCTTGGTTCATGGTCTTCCCCTCACCCTATAGTGCATTAAATACTGTGCTACTATCACCTTCCATTCCTCATAAGATTATTTTCTGGCTTCAGCACACAAAGGCTTTTTGTGGTGACTTTAAAGAGTGCCTAAATGGAATTAGAAGGCTCTGTGGCATCTATTAAAACTAATTCTCAGTCATTGGCTAGCAATGACCTACATGTCAGAAATTATGACCCTGAAGCTTCAGTTGTTAGCTAGGACTTCAGCAAGTGTGACATATGTGATAATGAGTGCTGAAGGAAAAAGTAATTAGCATTGCTTGAATTTTATTTATAAAAAGGATGACATGGAGCAGCCTGACTTGAACCTGCTCTTCTTGCTCTTCTTCTTAATGCTGTTGTTTGCATTCTCTAAATCATAGCTGTTGGGGGGGGGAGGGGAATCAGTATCATTTACTTGCATTACATTATTTGCTTAAATCCCACAAAGGCCTGCACTACATTTGTTTTCTGTTACATTACAGCTAAAACACCAATCAGTGGATTGGATTCAAGCCTTTTTGCCTTTCATTTTTGTTCTTCATTTTACTATAAATTGCATCTTGGATTAAATCTACTTTGAGGAATGTGGAAAGTGTTATTTCCCAAATAATGGGCTATTGAGCCAGTTAGGCTTAGTAGTGGGTGATATTTTTTGTCATATTTTTCATGTGGGGAAAGTATGCTACGCTCTGTAAGGCTATATTTTCAACATTATGGTAGCCAATCTACAGTAACCTTTTAATGCTGTTATGCCATTTAGATTGTCTCTTGATAGAACTGAGTAACAGATAAAACTGTCCAGCAGGAAGACACAGATCTTTAGCACCTGCTTCATCTTCTGTGCTTAGGCATAAAACAAATTCTGGTTTTTCTATAGCAGAGTGTTGAAAGAAGAGGGTTAGGGAAAATCATGTATTGTGGATACATCCTGCACTTCTCCATGGTGTAGAAACAAAAGGATATGGTCTCAACAGTGCCTAGCAGGGTTTTGAGGAACAAGGAACAGAGTAGGAAATCAGGGTGATATTGATGGTTGGTAACTGGAATAAATGCATGCTAATGGTTGAATTGGGATTTGGTGTAACTAGTTTGCTGATATGGAGGACGTATGCATGTGTGGGGGTGATTTAGCCTGGTTTCCAAAGGAAAAAAAGGGTTGCATAACTTTGCTGCCTGTTTCTGTGCCTGTCACACTTCTTAACTCATTGTCGAATGTGTTTCAAGCTGGCCAGATGGGTGGTGATCTCAGTGGTCCAAAAATAGTCTGTCAAAGCCAAGAGGACCAGTACTCTCTTCCTGGTGCTTGTCTTTGACCTGCTCGAGTAGCAGAGGGGCAAGTGCCTGTAGCCCCAGGCAGCTGCCATGTGGCTGGCCAGCCGGTGCCTGCACGGGGCTGGATTAGCCCCAGCTTGTGGTGCTCTCCCTTGTTGCCAGCTATCAGGTCAAATTAACCTTGGTGAATGTCCCCTGCCAGTTTTTAAGCGTTGGACTGGGGGGGGAGACTGGCAGATGCACACACAGAAGGCTCCAACTCTGTTCATCACTGTTAGCCTGGGCTTCATCGGTGGAGGAGTCTAGATAATTTCTGTTGGAGAGAGGATGGTAGGCTGGATGCTTCGTGTCACCAAATTCAGATCCATCCTGTGAAGATGCCATGACAAGCATTAGTTTGTAGCTTTGCCCTCCCTAGGACAGAGCATCTTGTTTGCCAGCCAGATCAATCGCCTGGGGAGGTCTGCTGCTTGCCTGGAACCCGGATGTATCTGTTGCAGAAATCTTCTGTGGCTTTCTGACTGTTTTCCCTAGCAGCTCATCTAGACAGGCATCAGTGGAGCTGCCAGGAAAAGCCTTCAGCAGATTGAAGGTGAGTGCAGAGCTCTGGGGGCAGAGGTGAGAAGGATTGATGCCTGAGTGGCAGGCTTCTTAGTCCTCCCACGTAAGGCTTGATTTTAATGGAAATTGAGAGCTCAGGAGAAAAAAAAGTCCTGTTGTGCAAGAAGACTGGGGACTTTTAAAGAAGGTCCATTTGACTAGGCAGGAATGTGTCTTGGGCTCTGAAACTCAGAAAGGCAGGACCCAAAAAGTGGAGCATACAAAAATAAGGACAGGTAACGGCGAAGTACAAACGCATAGCTCGGGCAAAAATGAAATCAAGAATCAACAAAGGTCAATTAAAGCAAGAACTAGCTGAAGTAACCATAAGAGATTCTTAAAGTAGATTGATACCAAAGGGAAGTTCAGGAAAACTGTACATTCATTGATGGTACAGAAAAATGGAAGCATTAAATGCCTGATTTGCCTCAGGGAAAGCTCTGTTCCCTTGTCTCTGTCAATACCAGCATTTTCTGAGAAGGAGGGGCACAGACAGCAGCTGGAAAGCAACAAGTTCGGGGTCACTTGGAGGAGCTGGATATATTCAGATTAGTGGAACTGGATGGGAGCTGCTGACAGTTCTGAAAGAGCTGGCAGATGGGAGACCACTGTGCAGTTGGGGGAGGTCCCCAGTGAATTAAAAAAAGGTTGGCATTTTGCCTGTCTCTAAGACAAGAAGGAGCACCTGCACAACTGTAGAGGGGTAAGCATCAGCTCATCCTAATGGCCTGAGAGGTTTGTAGAGTATATTCTCATTTCCAAACATACAAAGATCAAGAAGACAGTCAGCAAGGATTTAGCAAGGACAAACTGTGCTTGAGTCGCTTTATTGCTGCCTTGGATGAAATGCTTTGCTACAGGAGTGAGGGACAGCAGTAAATGCCTTCAATTCAGTAGAACTTTTGTCACTGTCTCCCACAGAGGTTTCATTTGGAAGCTGGAGAAGTATGGGCTAGGCAAGTAGAATTTTAGATGGGTTGAAAATTAGCTGCTGCAAGGTTAGTGATGCTTTACATCCAGTTGGTGGTCCTTAACATGCAGGGTACTCCAGAGGATGATACTGTGAATGACACCATTAACAATATTCAGCAGCAGCCTGGGTCATGAAGCATTTGTGCAAATTTGCAAATATGCTAAACTGGATGTTTAACATGCTGTGTGGTAGAGCTTCAATCTAGACAGATCTCAAAAATTCCGACTGGACTGGAGCAGGAGAAATCACTTGACACTGACTTAGGGGAAATAGGATGTTCAGCACCTGGTGCAAATTAACCCCATGTGCTGCACTGAATTGAGCATGAGTCATAACTGCGCTCTCACTGCTAATGAAACAAACCAGGCAGTGGGCTACACTAGAAGCAGCACTTCAGGGAAAGTTTTTATCCCCTCTACCAAGTGTTTGTGAGGCTGTCTGGAGTATTCCATTTAGTGTTAGAAACCCTTCACTTCAAGAGGTCGCTAGAAGAGTTGGAGAGGGACCATTTAGAGGCCTAGCAGAGTGCATTTGGCTTAAAAAATGGGGCTGCAAGGGAGAAGTTCACGAGCTGGGCTTGCATAGCCTGGCAAAGAGGAGTCTTGAAGAACAGTCCAGTAGCAGCCTAAACTTGAAGGGTATTTAGAAAAATGTTAAAGCTGATCTCTGTTCAGTAGTAGCAGATGGCAAAAAGAGAGATGTAATGGCACAAATTGTATTGGGATTGAACAGTAGAGAGGCATTTCTATCTGCAGGAGCAGAGCAGCACTGGAACAGGTTGCCCACAGAAGTGGTAATCTCAGAGGATTTTGAGACTCATTTGGGCAGAGCTGTGTCTGACTTGATCTGCTGTTAGCAATAGTTCCCACTACTGGGAAGAAGTTTGTACCAGCCAGCACTTTGATTCTGTGAAGTCTCAAGTCACAGGGGTTATGGACAGTTTGGTTCAGGTACAAAAGAAGTAGGAAAACAGTCTTCTTTCAGCTGAATGCTTTCATGGACCACTTGGTGTTGGGGTTTTGTTGGATGGTGTTACCATCCCAGATTTTACATCTGACTGGAAAACAACCTCTTTGTTGTGGATCTTTTAAAACACTTTAAAGCTATGTGCAAAAGGATGGTCACTCTGTCAGCATCAATATGCATCCCCTATAGGAGCATGTTCTTGGCCTTAGCAAACTAGGCTTTACCTGTGGATCTCTAGTCACAGTCAAGCTGAAATAAAGCAGCTCAGTGTTTTTATACTGCAGCTATAATTTGAAAGGTTTACAGTCACTTTTTCCCCCCCTTTTTTTTCTTGCTTTTGTTGGAGACATGAATACATTTAGGACAGGTAGTTTGAAAAGCTATGAGTGTTGCTCATGTATTCTGAGCACATCTCTTATGTCAGCATAGGTTAGCTAAGGGTCTAGAGTCCTGAAAAGAAATGGTCCATTTGGTAAGTGCTGCCTGGATCCAGGAAAACTGATGAAAACACATGTAATTCCAAGCTTGACTGCCTTTCACTGTGCCACTGCTTAGTCTCACCATCTGCTGCAGAGCATTTTGATTCCACTGAGTGACGGCCCATAGCTGTATTTTTATATGCTTTATCTTTGGGAGATTAAGGAGATAGTCTGAAAGTAAATGTATCACCATCTTTTTGTTCTCTTTCATGTTTCAGATCTCTCTGTGCAAAATGCACTATATATGTCTGCTCATATACTTGTAATAACATTTTTGAGTGCTCTGCTTACTTTTCTTTCTAAATCCTGCTTATATCTTCCCCAAAAGTTGTCTTTGTGCTCATGAGATTATTGGGTGAATACCAGTGTGATGTGAAAGTAATAAAGAGAGATTTTGACTACTTTTTAAAAGATTAAACAAACTGCAGAACTTCCTATCAGTTTGTCAGACTTCTTGTTTAATGTCGTCATGGTGCATGGAGCCTACTTACTGCTTTTATTAGTGTTCATGCAAATTTGTGCTAAATCCCATCAATAATAATCTGGTTTTTATTAGCTAGCCAGTCACACTGCTTGGACTTTTCTTAAGCCATGCTTAATAGCTATGAGAGAGGAATATCTGGAATACTCACTTTAGGATATGCCTAAAGTGTAGTCACACCTTTTCCAATATCACTGAGCTTGGCTGTCAGTAATAGTGCAGTTGCTGGCAGAATCATGTGCTGCTACCATTTATGTGGTTATTGCTTGAGGTTTAGCGTTACTGTAGGGGCTAAGGCAGCACATGAGAGATGAAGCAAGAAGCCCAAAGTGCAGGAATGTGGTGGACACATTGCATGAACTTTGTGCAAGCAATTTATGCACTTAGACTGTAGGAAGGTGTGATCCATATGGATTGATCAGACACACTAGGTATCTCCATAATTACCTTGGGGAGTTGGGGAACGTTTCTTTTTTTCTCTGGGTCTTTGTTTCTAGAATGCATAGAGGAAATGTGGAATGTGAGCATACACTGCTTGCAGGTGGTTTTGTTGTACCACCCATCCTGACACCAGGGGACTAAGGCTATGCCTGTCTGCGAGTGTTTATATCTGCATGGCATGCAGGATTGATATTCCTGGAATAGGCTCAGGATCTGACCTGAAAGCTAACTGGAAATTATGAATGTATGTGTTTAGATGTATTATTGATGCATGATGACTGAAGTCCAACGCAGCTGCAAAACATGACATTTTAAATGGTCCCTATTTATTCTTTTGAGCTGTTGTATGCCTAATAGGAAAATTTCTAATGCTGACATGGAAGCTCAGAGGTGGTATGTTGCTGATACTCTCACTCTGCTCCTGTGGACAAGAAGGCTGACAGTTAATAGCTACTTTGGTGCTAATCTTTGTGTAATTTTTGCAAAACTAGAAATTGTCAGATAACAGTGGCTCTGATTTGGGTGGTTGCTTATTATTTGCTGTGGTTGCTTGTGTAGCAAGCTGAAGGAGAGCACTGTCATCTTTGAAAATTAGGGTCACCAGTCTGCTTTTGTAGAAGCTGCTTCTGAAAAGCTGCTTTGATTTTTTTCCAGTTGCTTGTATTTCTAGTGCAAACAAAATTTAAAACATAGAATCAGTAAGGTTGGAAAAGACCTCAAAGATCATCAGGTCCAACCTGTCACCCAAGACCTCATGACTACTAAACCATGGCTCATTTTACTGAGCAGAGGATGATCTTTGTACTGGGGTAGTCATAGCATCATAGAATTGTTAGGGTTGGAAGGGACCTCCAGGATCATTTAGTTCCAACCCCCCTGCCAAGGGCAGGGACACCTCACATTATATCAGGTTGCTCACAGCCACATCCAGCCTTGCCTTGAAAACCTCTGGGGATGTGGTATCTACCACCTCCTTGGGCAACCTGTGCCGGTATCTCAACACCCTCATGGGGAAGAACTTCTTCCTAACATCCAATCTGACTCTACCCATTTCTGCTTTTGTTCCATTCCCCCTAGTCCTGTCATTACCTGACACTCTAAAAAGTCTCTCCCCAGCTTTCTTGTAGCCCCCTTGAGATACTGGAAAGCCACAATAAGGTCTCCTCATAGCCTTCTCTTCTCCAGACTGAACAGTCCCAACTCCCTCAGTCTGTCCTCACAGTAGAGGTGCTCCAGCCCTCTGCTCATCCTCATGGCCCCTCTCTGGACATGCTCCATGGGGTGTCTGGTGGCTTTATTTTCCCAATTTTTGATGAGTGGAGAGCAGAACTGTAAGAAGCAACAGCCTTTGAAAACAAAACAGGCAGCATCTTGAGGACAAGAATGCAGAGCTGAAAACATTCTTTTAAGCACACAAGAACAACTGAGTTGCTTCAGAATGATTTCTCCAAGCCTGCAGTACCAGCATGTACTCTCCTGTGTCCTCCTTGGGTTACACATACAAACCTTGTTTCGGTTAGTAGTTGCTGGTGCCATCTAATGCATTTCAAAGAGACATCACATTGAGTGCATATATCACCGAATCACCAAGGTTGGAAGAGACCTCAAAGATCATCAAGTCCAACCTGTCACCACAGACCTCATGACTAAACCATGGCACCAAATATATGCATCAGTTCATAGGCTGATGTAGCTGGTAGGACTGTAGTAATGTAAAAATACATTTTAAACAGTTTAGGAAAGAGTCATCATCATCCCCTGCCCCCAGCAAGGTGTAGAAGATCTTCCTGCTTTTGTCTTCTGCAGTCTAGTATCTACACTAGTCTGCTTCCCTCATTAATCAATATAAGTATGGAAAAAAACTCATGATGTCAGTGAGCTAATTCTAACTAAACCCTGTGATGCAGAACAGCATGTGAAACTGCTGGTGCCCATCCATTACCCAGGCCTGCAGGAGAAAAGGAAGGAACAAAAAATATATCATGGATTATTTTTTTGCTTCAGGCATTCTCTGACCTACTGTGTTATGATTTGGCAGCTACAGAAAAAAAATTAAAAGTTATTTGGGTTCTTACCAAATCCATTCTATTAAAATAGAACACAGCAGTAATTCAGGCTGTGGAATAGCTTTAGATGGATGGTTATTCTGAAGATTTTAATAGTCCAATAAGAACCTAATCTAATTGCATGTTGAAACGAAGTTAAATATTTTCCAAATAGATTAGAGAGAGGGAATTGCATTTTGGCAGTGTGGTGTAACACCCTTCTTTCTCATTGAGCACACACATTCATAGACCTATATCATTTTGACTAACACCTCCCAGAGGAAGTAAATGCAACCAAATGATGATGACATCCATGTTGCTCACTTAGTAAGAGGATCACCAACTATAATGCACTGTCTCTTTGATGAATCCAGAGCCAACTACCTCTTTGTTTCCCAGTTAGGTCTCTACAAGACATCCCATGAGGTAAAGGCAAGTCCTGATGAAAGTTTAAGGAATGCCTAACAAGGATCAGAAGTACATTTGAGAGAAGTGCATGAGCTTTGTGCAGCAACAGTGCAAGGTTGAAGTCAGTAAGGACAATGATCCTGGGGTCCCTTTTGCTAGTTGATGGAGCCTCCAAAGCAATTTGGTGCCTGTGGAGCAGAACTTGAAGAACAGAGGACTGGAAGGGCTCTCAGGGATTAATCCTGTCCTCCCTTCAGACCCTCAATCAGGACTGGGAGGGACAATTCTGGTCAGAGCTTTTTAGTGTCACAAGTGCTGCATACAGCATCTGACTTTCATACAGATGTCATCTCCATGATCTTGTCCCTTCTTCAGCAATTTGAGGTTAATATCTGAAGCCTGCGTGTCTGATCATCAGGGTCAACTGTGGCAAGTACAGTTGCTGGTCATCCAGCATCCCATTTCAATTAGACAAGTGATTCAGCAACTGAAAGGGGACAAAGTGGTTGGCATGCAGAATTAGATGCCTTACAGCTATCAAGTATATTGACCTCTCTACATCTCTCCAAGTATAGCTGTAAAATAAACATCCATCAAGAATCATCTCCTGCAAGATTTTCTTTTGAACAGGGGAGAATTAGGTCATGTCCTCATCAGAGTATGAAGTACAAGCTAGGATGTGGCAGGGGTAGAAACTACAGCACAAGTGATTGCTACCTTCCCTCCACTGTTGAATAACATTCTCCATTCTTTTGTTTCTTTTATATGATTGCACTTTGGATACAGATATTGTGTAGAATAGAATAAACCAGGTTGGAAGAAACCTTCGAGGTCATCACGTCCAACCCATCATCCAACACCATATAATCAACTGAACCATGGCACCAAGCACCCCATCCAGTCTCCTCCTAAACACCTCCAGTGATGGCGACTCCACCACCCCCCTGGGCAGCACATTATTGTCATTTAAAGAGTGGGCATAGAAAGCTGTGTTTTGTTCTGTGTCTGAAATGGCCTAAGCGTGCCTTGATAAGATACTAAGATCAATCCATGTACAGCAGGTGCAGGTACAGTCTGCTCCATGGCCAAACTTCTCCTGCCTCCTTAGGCAGACACCTTTTTATATTCTTAAAAAGGTGGTGATAAAAGTGGAGAAAAAAAGAAAGCAAACAGAAAGCCCTAAACACAAACCCAACAGAATATAAGACTCCTTGTCTAGACTATGTGGAGTTCAGGGGTTTCCCCCCCTTTACTTAGGTTAATGAACAAACAGAAAAATACTAAAGGTTCCCCAAATGACCTGTTGACTCAACTGCTGTGGAGTAGTGATAAGTCTGAACTTATGTGCCACTCATTTGAGTTGCATTTCCTTTTGGGGAATGAAAATACAATGTTTTCCTTTGAATTCCTTGTAAGATAGTGGAGAGGCGTGCAGTAGTATTGAGAGCAGAATGCTTGAGAGAGCCAGGGAGCACTTGTGGAGCAGCAATCAGTCTTGCATATTACAGTGTGTAAGTGGGTAATGGTGATTAATGTTCAGCAGGATGCTGTGTGCTATAGAAATGATGCCTCTTCAATCTGTATGCAGATGGAGTCCTGTGAAAGCTGTAAGAAAATCAGGACGATTTGTTTGGTGCAGCCTTGTTACCACCGGCATTCTTTGCATGCAGATTTTGTGTGCTGCTTATAGATGTGGCTTTTTTAATTATTATTTTTGGTTGTTAGGATCCTTGATTTGCTCTTCTCTTTGATGGAAGGTGACTAAAACTGTGATTTTTAATTTTATTTTTAATTTTTTTTTTTTTTTTAAGAATGTTTTGAGCATGGAGCAGAGAGAGCTGGAAAACTGCTGCTGCTCTGTGGGTTAACTTCCAAGCAGAATGTAACTTGTTTGCATTCAAACAAGATGAGTCATTTGAAAGGAGGAGAAGTTATACTGTGTGAATGGTCTGTTGGTTCATTGTTGGTTGTTATTGAATACAGTATCATACAGTAATAGTGTTGCTCTCTGATATATATATGCTCATTTTCCTAAGTGCCTATGTTGCAGGTATGTGTGCAGTCTGTCTACCATGCTTTAATGCATTCATGTAGCTCAAGGGTTTAGTCAAAACAGGATGTGGTTGCAAAAGCAAGTTGTGAGGAGAAATCTTTGCTGAAGAGAAGCAGATTTAAGGATGCTTTATTGTATTGAGCATTGGAGTCTTCTTCTGTCAAGAGCTAAAGTAGTCAGAGCCAGATGAGGAAAGGAGGCAGGAGAAGCTCAGGAGCCTAGAAGTGAGGAAGTCAGCACCATACAGGAGCCTGGCCGAGGTGGGGAAGCTTCTCTGAAGCTACTGTGTGCTGTCCTGATCCCTGTGGCTGATACACAGCATTTGCCATTAAATTCACTCTGGTGGAGACTACCATACTGAAACATTGCCACATTATGCTATTGAGCCAGGCTGCAGCAACTCAGCAAGGATAATTTGGTTTTTGGTGCTGCTGTGAGCTGATGCATGAGTTAGTTGTTCATGAAAATACAATTGCTTTAATCCACCTTTTATGAAGTGATGTCTCTTAAAATAAAATCATTTTTCTCCTGATGTCTCTAAATTGTAGAACAAAAAAAGTCCAGCAGCTGGGTGGCAAGGCCATCATCCTGTTGATTTGTTGCAGCTAAGGTAGTAATAGCATTGTGATGCTGCCTGTCGCTTGCAGTAAATACACAAAGTAAAACAAGGACAAATCAGCCTGAAGAAGACACAATCAGGCATTTGAATCTTCCAGAGCATTGTTTGGTGGTGTCAGTAAAATAAGTAACATGGCTGTGCACTGCATGGACTACAGATTAGTTGTCTTAAAATCGCTTCAGTGGTGCTTTTGAGTCTTGTTAATGAGGGTTTGTTTTGCTATGGTTTGGTTTGGGTTTTCTCCAGAAGTTGTGAAGTATATAGAAAATAGATATATTGCCACTTAAAGCCTTTCATTTCACTCTGCAGTACTTTCCCTCCTCACGTGCTCTTTTCATTCTGAAGCCTGAGAAGTTTTATCTGAGGAGGTGGGTGCCCTGGACTCAGCACAGAAAAGCAGCAGAGAGATAGGATCTTGTTGCAGCTGTCGTATCACACATTTTGCTCAGTCCAAGCAACTGTGATTCAGCACAGCTTCTGAATTTGTCATGTTCCTTATTACCAGAACTGTCCCAGAGGGGTGGGTTGTGGGCCTCTTCTCCTCAAGTACGACTGGCTCTGCGGTCAGATCAGGATGCTTAGGCTTTAGACAGAGCTTGAAGCCCTTTCCTGTGCTTGTCCCTCTCAAAACATGAACTGGTAGTTGCAGCATAAGTAGGATAATTAAATTCTTTCTGAAGGGACAGATCACTATCCGAGGTCTTCCATTGCACACTTAAGCTACTTGGGCTGTGATGGAGTTTAGCAGCCTTTATCTCCACAGTGTATTCTTTTAAGTAGATACCAGACAGGCTTTACTGAGTTGGTACTTGGCTTTCATTTTTCTTGGTTATCTGCTCTTGGACTCCTGTGTTTTGTGCTGAGGGAAGAAAGCTGTGGAAGGCTTTAAGATGATATGAACTTACACATGAACTTGAGAGACATGCTGTAATTTCTGGGTTTTGACAGTACAGACTGCAGTGCCTTTGAAAAGATAAGGAAAGAATGGATTTGATCCTGGTTTTATTTAAAACCTATCATGGTTATAGTATTGGTATTTTAAAAAAAATGAGTAGTTGTGCTTTCATTTAATGATTTCAGTTCCTCATTTCATGAGGAAATGTCTGAATATAAACCCGCTGGCTCCAGCAGAAGTAATGGCAATAATTCCCTTGACTGTAAAGTCAGGAAATTTGCATTATTAACAAAAAGAAGAAAACCATACTTTTTTGTGCAGTGGTAAATGTTGAATAAGGGTTAGAGTTATACAAGGGTTGGTTATTCCCATTAGCTGTGAAGATAGATGCAAGGACCTGTATTTGCTCAGTTTAGGAGGAGTGGAGACTCCAGGAGTCTCCTTCTGTGAGGAAGGCAGAGCTGAACTGGTGTGTGTAGCTAGAGAATGAGAGATTATAGCTATAAAGTGGAGAAGGGCAGGTTCATATTGGGTGTAAGGAAAGAAAGCTTTATTGTGAGGATAATTAAGCAGCGGAGTAGGTTGGCCAGAGGCTATGCAGTTTCCATCCTTTGATGTATTCAAGACAAACTTGCTAAATCCCTGAGGAGAAACTAGGTCTGACCTTACCTTGACCAGCAGGTTTAACTAAAGACTTCCCAAAATCCCTTACAACCTGAATTACTCTCTGATTGTGTTTCAAGTGTTCTTTTTTGCAGGAATTGTAGGGGGCTGACTGTAAACTGCATGGGCATTTGGCCTAAATGAGAGCTGCAGTCTATGACATTTGAAAGGGCCAATTCCTCCAGAGCCTTTTGTCATATTTTCTTCCGTGTTTAATAGATGTCATTTCCCACCAAACTGGGTGTAAGTGGATTTTGATTTTTCATGCATTAAAAAGTAATTAAATAAATAAATAAATAAAAAGAACCTGAGAGTCAGAATTTGATTCTCCAGAGTAAGGTAGTTCAGCTCCAACCCATCTGGTACTCAATATTTACACTGATTTACTTTCGTAGACTTGAAATTGTAAACTAATGATTAGCCTCAGAGTATAATATATAATGAAGCCATTAGTCATTATTATGAGGGATAATGTAATGGTGACTGCTGCTGGTATTAATTGATGTAAATTCAGAATTTATTTGGTATGCCTTTTTTTCCATCAGTTTTACACCCAGTGCATCTTTCTTCATAGAAGCTGAGAGCTTCCTTTTCATTTCTTCCTCTGTCTTCCTTTGTTGTTAATTTTAAGTACAGCTTTGTGCTCCTTTGCTCCTGCCAGTTTTTCTGCTTATTTTTCTTGCTTTTTATTATTCTTCCCAGTGTCTGGAAATAAGAAAGTAGCAAGGAGTTTGGGGAAGTCTATCATCATCCAGAACAAAGAATTTGTTGACAAGAGAAAACAAAACCTAGATGCCCTCATTGTCTGTGAAACTTGTAGTTTTCAGGACCTACTGTAAAGTTATCTTGCATCTGTTGTTACTACTAATATTATGAATAATACATTATTTTGCTGAGTCTCTGCCTTAAGACATGCTTCCTCAGCTGTTTTTGTATCAACTTCTCATGCTGCTTTCTGTTGCAAGAGCTGCTCTCTTCTTTTTTTATAGCTAATGATACCTATTTTGTTTCTTGTTCTGAAAGGCAGTGCTCTTGCATCAATGGTCCCTTTTGATTCCAGAATAATATACCTCTTTAAATTAAAGCATAACTTACTCACTTGATGTGTGTGCTTCCTGAATTATGGTACTTCTTACTCAATTTGGGTTGGTGCTCCTTTTGACATTTTAACATTTTGGGTCCCTGAAACACTTCTGTCTCATCTGGCAGAGCTGGAGGTTTATAGATTCACAGAATCACCAAGGTTGGAAGAGACCTCAAAGATCATCAAGTCCAACCTGTCACCACAGACCTCATGACTAAACCGTGGCACCAAGTGCCACATCCAGTCCCCTCTTGAACACCTCCAGGGACGGTGACTCCACCACCTCCCTGGGCAGCACATTCCAATGGCTCAGGACTCTCTCGTGAAGAACTTTCTCCTCACCTTGAGTTTAAACTTCCCCTGGTGCAGCTTGAGACTGTGTCCTCTTGTTCTGGGGCTGGTTGCCTGGGAGAAGAGACCAACCCCCTCCTGGCTACAACCACCCTTCAGGTAGTTGTAGAGAGCAATGAGGTCTCCTCTTAGCATCCTCCTCTCCAGGCTAAACAATCCCAGATCCCTCAGCCTCTCCTCGTAGGGCTTGTGCTTGAGTCCTCTCCCCAGCCTCATCGCCCTTCTCTGGACACACTCAAGTGTCTCAATGTCCTTCTTAAACTGAGGGGCCCAGAAGATTGAAGGAGTTAGGATTAGTGTGAAAAGTATGAGTTCTGGGGAATTTCGTGGTTGGAACCCAAAGTTAACCCTGCTTTGATGAGAACAGCTTGTTGAAAGCCTTGGCCTGAATTATGGTTTCCTTGTTCAGTCTGTCTGTCTCATTCTGACTCTTTTTGCAAGCAATGTCCTTGCCCCTCTAACTTCTAAGTGCTCCCCTGAAATGAGCAGTGTCAGGGTCTGACACATGAGGATATTGGGCTTTTCTAAGGCAAGGAGGGCAGGACAGCCTCATCAGATTCTGTAGTTGAAGGGGATCAGCAGCACTTTGTTTTGTCAAGGGGCCAAACACACAGGCAGTTAGCAGTGAAATGCATACATCTGCGTATGCATGTGCTCTCACAGAACCAGATTGCTTGAAACTGAGATTAGACCTGAGAAATTCTGGCTTTCTCATAACGTAAAGCATTTCCAAACAGGGTCTTCACAATCTGGTGGAGAAGATCATGGTGCTGTTTCCGTGTTGTAGTTTCCATTTTACTAGTATGTGGAGTTTTGTTTGGCTTGTGGGTGAACACATTTCCTTTGAACCATATAAAAGCTTATGCCATGGTTTCTAGTTTTCTAGCAGCCTGGTCAGATTTTCATTTCTTCAGATTTTTCTTTCTTGGTGGTGGTTTTTTTTTTTTTTGGTACTAGCTCTGTGAATTGCTCTGAGGAAAATATAAATTAATTTGGAATAAATTAGAGCAATCATTCTAGCTTAAGGAAATGCAGAAACATAGCCCATAACTGTAAAGTATTTGCAGGTCGTAGCAGAACTTGTTCCTGATCATCAGAGATTCTTGCACAGCATTTGTCACTCATTATTCCCTAAGTCACATGGAAATGCATTTTTAAAACGCTGCACTGCTAGGAGTTAATGTTTCAACTGATTATTGATCTCTTCCAGCTCGACATCTTACATCTTTATTTTTTTTCTGGAAATACATGAATGCCTTCTCTAGAAACTCGTGCTTTGTGGCACAGGGCTTATGTTATGACAATTGCCTTACTAGTGTCTTGATGATGTGTCCTCCACCAGCCTCTTCTCACCTGTCTGCCCTCCCCCTTCCAAAGGCAACCAGTCCTCCTGCTTTTATTATTCATTTTGAGCTCTTTCCATTATTCTCGATGGGATATGGTGATGGGATGAATACAAAAAGCTTTTAAATTACCACTGATGAGAAGAAAAATTACTGATTCTAAGAAAGAACTACTTTAAGGCTTTCCTGTAGGTGCTTCAGAGTGTCATTCGCATAAAGTTGGCATTGGCACAGACTTTCTGGTCAAACTACAAGAGATGCCCTGATTGCAGTAGTCCTTGAAATAGATGTGGTTGTATTGCCCCACTTAGTCTGTGTAAATGCAATTATATGTACTCATGATTGTGAAAGCAGATGACAATTCAGAACACTGGAACAAAATAATTACATCATTTCCCTCTTGCTTTTTATTATTTTTCTGTTAGCTGTGGTGTTGGGATGTGTTGTATCAGCTGGTGCTTGCAGCGGGCAGCATGGCTTTAATTGCCATTTGCAGAGTGTATCCAAACATTTTGAGAATTGCCAAGCATTCTCTCCTTTGGAGTTAGTGGGTTTGCTTTTTAAACTAACTGAAAATGAAAGGAAGTTTACCATATACTTGATGACATTTGCTTTTTGCATTCTTGTCTGTAAAAGCTTAAGATGGGATTTTCAGTCTTCCACAACAAGCTTGTAATTAGGAAGAAAGATTGTTTCCTCTACCTCTGGAAGGTAAATGGGGTTTGGATACTTATTCACAGGTCTGATGTGCTGGTTTCACAGGAACAGGTCTCCTTTGATGAAGCTCTCTGGACACTAATTTATATCTATGCAATTGTAATGACATGATACTCCTAGGCTTGAGTCCTAGCTCATTAATTGGATGCCCTGGAATTCTATCTGGGCTGTTAATTTTTCATGTATTTATACAGTAATAAATGATTCATGTGTGTTCCTGCACTACAGTCTAAGATTTTGAAATGGGGAATAACAGGTGACACTGCATGCTTTCAACTGTGAAAATGTTTCCCAGGGGACCACTGAAACCTGAAAAAGAGTGAGCAGACCAAAACCAAAGAGTTAAATTCCAGAAAATGCTTTATGTGCTTGTCATTTGAAAACAGAGAGCAAATACTTTAAATTCTCATGAGCATTACATTGTAACCTACAGATGAAGAGAACCCTTGGAAAACCTTGATATTTCATGTCATGTCAGATCAAAAAGCTTAAGTAAAGTAAAGGTGGGGCTATTTGTTTATTTAGTCTTTACATTCAAATGAGCTTCAGTGGGAATTTATTCAGATGGTAGTTCACTGGTAGTTCCCTGCTGGGAGTTGTTAGAGCAGCAGTTCTTTGCTCCCGGTGCCTTTGTGGAGATACTGTTATACCTGTGTCAGTTGTGATGGTGCAGGGAAGCAGCAGGGAAGGGCTGTATCCCGAGTAAGTTTGCTCCCCTTGCAGTCTTCTGAGGAAAGGACCACCAAATACAGACATGTACAGGGACAGAATCCAAAGTCTGCAAATAAAAGAGGTAGCAAGAACTGGGCGGCACTTGGGTGCAGTTTGTGCCCCTGTGCCATTCATTTCCCACTGCTGTGTCAAAGTCAGAGATGTGTGACGTGTATGACTTATGCATAGGGTACCAATCATCTGATAGCTTCCAGGTAAACCTTTCCTCTTCCTTTTTGTGCACACCTTTCCCAGGTATGTGGGCCTAGGCCCTAGAAAGGAGCTGGAGAATTTCTTGGGTTTTGCTTATCTACTTAAGTAAAGCCCTCAAAAGAAAATGCAGCTGGAGATGCCTTGGTGCGGCTGACAGGATTCAGTTCTGGGAGTGGAGAAGGGGGCAGCTGTTGTGAGGTGTTGCTTCTGATCAGCGTGGAAAGCTCTTGAGTCATCTTGCCCCTTTGTCTTTGCCCATGCTGCAATTTCCCCACTATTAAAGCAGATGCGGACGAAGTGGCATTAGCAGCATAATTTTTTAAGGTCACTAAGCCATTTTGAGTTCCTTGAAGTGAAATTACAGTATAAAGGGCAAAATATAATTAACAATTGAGCACTTTGTTTTGCAAGGCAACTAGTTTTAAGCTAAATAAAGTTCAAAGCTGATGTGTCACTAGGAAATAAAAGATTACGGGAAGCGAAAGAGGTTATTGAGCCAAGCTGTGATGAATTAACTGAATTAGTGTGGAGTAATGGCAAAACATCACCACATTTGTAATGTTAGGAAGAAATTCTTCACAGACCGAGTGACTGGCTATTGGAATGTGCTGCCCAGGGAGGTGGTGTAGTCACCATCACTGGAAGTGTTTAAAAACAGACTGGATGAGGCACTTAGTGCCATGGTTTAGTTGATTAGATGGCGTTGGGTGGTAGGTTGGACTCGATGATCTTGAAGGTCCTTTCCAACCTGGTGAATTCTGTATTCTGTACTTCTCTACAAACATGAGGGATTGTGAAATTAATGTCAAAAGTAGGATTTTTGCCAAAGAATCTCTTTGTGCTGTTTGCATTCCTTGATGGGGAAAATATCTGGTCCCCCAAAATATGATGAAAATGTATGGTTATCAATGTGTAAAGTACCACAAAATGAAACTGAGTAAAAAAATCTTAATGTGAAGGCTCCATTCTTTTGCATTCATACCCTTTCCTTTTACATACAGAACAAAACTGAAACTTTACTAATCATGCATATTAAAATAATTTCTGCTATGAGAGGTTTGGGTTTTTCAAGGATTCTTTGAGGTATAGGCTACAAGTTATTAATCAGATGTTGCCTGTGTTACGCACAAGTGTGTTTTAACTGAGTATTTGGCTGTGACTGCCTGTGGTACAATCTGAAAATGCAAAAGTAAATATTCCTGTGTAAGGAATAAAATGATTTCAAAAATTCTGGTTCAAATCAAGGAACCATATTTTCCTGGAAAATGATGTGTGGTCTTTGGCAAAGGAAAATTTCCCACTGAGCCTTTAAATTGACCTATGCTTATATAAGATTAGTCTGATTGAGACTAGTGATTAAGTTTCTGATTTCATTTTAGCTGGGAGGAAAAAAACCCACTGTGCAGCACAGCTCGAGGAACCATCCTCTGGTGCACTGTTCATGGTCATTGTTTTTCAGTCAGCTCTTTAGCTGCAGTGTGTGCCTCTGCTTTTTCATCAACGTACTGGAGGAAAACTGGGTGCAGTGTGTGCAAGAAATTCCTTTGGGATTTGAAAGTTTGTGTTTGTTTATTTTCAGTTGGACTGAGTAAATGCAAGCTTCTGGTACAGGTTTCTGGTAAGAACAGCAATCAACCAAAGGCTCTTCCTTATCTGACAACTGGTACAAGGTTGAGAAGCAAGGTGTTGATGTCAGCACTCCAGCTTAATACTGTGTGGGGGTGGAGAAAGTGTGTACAGCCTGCAAGAACTGGCTGCTAGTCACAAAATGTCTGGTGGTATTACTATGGATGTAATTTTATGGTACTGTTTAACAGGGTTTTTCATAGAGATGGTTGTATCTGCAAATGAGAATGAAAATACTAAGAGTCAGTGAGGTCTTATTGATTGCTTATTATGTGGAGATAGTATTGAACGCTATATGATTGGCCAATTTAAAAACTACATGGATAGTTCCAGGAAGAAATTAAGTGGTGCACACATCAAGAAAACAAATGTTAATCTCTTGCTGTAGATGAGCTTTAAACAGCTTCTGCTCTTCTGAATATTTGAACATTGTATCTCAGTGCTAGACAAATGTATTTGCTGCTTTTCCCTTCATTATTATGTGATTATACAAAAAGCTGTCTGGATTTTATAGCTTCTGACTTTGCTGCCAACTCTCTCTTAATTAATTCTGTCATGTTTATCATGCATTGCTTGAGCAGAGGATGCTCAAGAAGTCAGTATTGTAGCCTTTCAGCACTATTCCTTGTTGCCCTCTCCATGTATTCCCTACAGACAATTGTGAAGCTGTACCCATAAGAAGTTTTCTGAGTTATTTTTGACACTTATAAAGCTTTCGCTGTAATAATGTATTTATACTGTGATAGGCACAGTCAGAACTTTAGTGTTGGTTTTGCCTCTTAACCTTTATGGATGGAGCCTCTATCTGTGTTACAGATTAATTCCCAAAGCAAATTAAACCTCATGAAACCTATTTTTCGTGTCTGGCAAAACTACTGCGAGTGAACGTGGAATTGCATTGTCTGAGTGGCTTAGCTGGAACTTGTGAAGCATCCAGAGTCTGTGAGCAGTCTTCTGTGGTTTGGGAGCAGAGCTGTTCCTATTTTTCAAAAAAAGAAAAGAAAAAAAGAAGAAGCAGCAAAAAGGGGGGCCTGTAAGAAAGCAATTGCATTTAGTGAATAATGCTTATTCCCTGAGATGTTGAGGTGGCAATGTTTGATGGCAAAGAATATTCAAGTGTGGATCTGAGTCAATGCCTGAAATCTTTGAAAGGTTTGAAAAATTGCTCTTTGAAAAGAAGATTCTTGTCCCATTGAACCTCTATAGCTTTTCCTTTCAAATCAAGTCAGTCGGCAGAATAAATGTTAAGGCTTTAATTCTCGTGATGACTCCCTTTTGAAGTGTAAACCAGGTTTGTATAGCCTTCACTAGATACATAACATTGGTTTTGAAGAGTGCACAGGTAACTCTCAGCAGATAGGCTGTTGATAATGCTTGCAGACTAATTGCTTAAAAATGGCTTCACATCATCCATGAAAAACATTAATAACTCATTTAGCCAAAAGCTCAATGCAGATGATCCTTCAAAACTGTCTAATGACTCAGGGCCGCCTTTGGATTTCAGCTGGTTTTGTCTTAACCAGATAAGGATCTTGGGTAATATGTTAGTCTTGCATAATTCTATTCTATTCTGTTCTATTGCAAGAAAAATGTTTCTGGAGGCTGTTGTTTCCTTTTGTTACTTCATCTTTCAGTCTAATCTTATTTCTTCCACTATATAGCTACTAATGTTGAGGATTTTTCTTATGACACAAGTTTATTTAGACTAAATAAAAATCCTTATTTGCCGGTTCTGGAAAGGTATTACTAATACCAGATGTTAATTCATTCTTCCCTCCTACAGACTTGTATTCAGTCAAAACTGAATATATTTTCAGATGAGACCTGCAAGATCTGCTCTTCTTCATTTCAGACCACAAAGAGCAGTGCTGAGAAACTTTGGTTTTTATCTTACTAATGAGCACCTCTGTATGAGTGCACTTCGTCTTATTCAGCTCTCCAAGTAAGAAGATTTAAGAGCACTTCATCTGTCTCTGAAGAATCTCACTTAGCAGTGGTTTTGATTCCTGTTTGCTTTGGTATAAGGTAGCATTAACTTTCATATTTGAACTGTGAGGTTCTTGAGCTGCTAATGTGAAAACAAAGAGCCATATTCCCATGATGAATTTTCAGTCTGGGAGTCTGGTCTTTGTAGAGTCCCCCTGTAATGACTGGAGAGAAGGTGGAAGCTCTTCTAGGAAATAGTGTTCCACCTTCCTCTGCTGGTCTGCTCCCAGAAAAATCTTCAGGCCATTGAGAGTAGAGGAAACCTCAGGAGATTACTCCTCTAAGGCTACTTCTTCTGGATTTTCCTCAATTGTTAATAGCTGAAAATAAAACAGATGTAGGGGAATACTTTGAATAGCATCATGCCAAATCAGGGTGCTAAGTGTAAGCCTGTGTGCTGATTATCGTACTGTGTATGCAACATGATTGTTTCAAAAGCAATTGCTGCTCTTGAACACCAATAGTACCAGAATTTAGAAAATTCTAATACATGGGCAGCCAACCTATCTTTTCTTACACAGGCCTCAACTAAGTTAAAAAAAGTAAAATACCACTGTAGAAGGCCAAAAAGCATAAAAGGGGAAAGTGCTCTTTAGTTCCCAGTGGAACAGCCAGTTGTAATCTGAGGAATATATACCCAAAACTGCCAGATTTAGAGAAGAACATAGGATTCTGTTCTCTTTGTGGTGGTTGTTGTAATAGTTGCTTTTTGCAGTTTTTTTTAATTTTCTTTAAAAAAAAAAAATAAATAAAGCCCAGCAGTGTGGTATTTTAGTGTGTGCTGAATTACCCATGTAGTCCTGTTAAAAAGTGAAGAAGGTTGGCTTTTCATCACAATAATTTCAGTAATTACTGCTCTATTTTTAAACAAATCTTGTGCCTTGCAGCCCAGAGTTCTGCTTTACAAGTTATTATTGTTTTTCCTTTAGTTACCATCATATATAAAACTGGATTCTATTGCCACTGTGTTCCAGGTTCTGTACCTGAAGCAAGAAAATGCAATTTCAGATCATATTGTGAAGAAAGAAGCTGAGATTTCTGTGTATTAATAGGAAGTTTTATATAGCAATTCATTAATAAGGAAAGAGAATGTATAATGACACGTTGCATTAATTTGGCATAATTACATTACTCAGTGGTGATGCACCTGGAGATCATCTAAAGCATATGCTAATGAAAGTTTCATAACTCTAGACATTAGGAAATTGTTGCCTTTGGTAGAACCGATATTAGAATCAGGGTGGGGGGAAAGTAGTGTCTCAAAAATAAATTAGATCTTCACACAGGACAGTGGAATCAAACAAGCATAAGAAGTTACAATTTCACAGGGACAAATTATTTCAATTCTTTCAGTTGTAGGTGTTTGAAAGCTCTCAACTTGAATTAGAATAGAACAGAACAGAATTAACCAGGTTGGAAGAGACCTTTGAGATGATCAAGTCCAACCTATCACCCAACACCATCTAATCAACTAAAACATGGCACCAAGTGCCTCATCCAGTCTCTTCCTAAACACCTTCAGGGATAGTGACTCCACCACCTCTCTGGACAGCACATTCCAATGGCAAATCACTCTTTCTGTGAAGAATTTCTTCCTAACATCCAGCCTAAACTTCCCCTGGTGCAGCTTGAGACTGTGTCCTCTTGTTCTGTTGGTGGTTGCCTGGGAGAAGAGACCAACCCCCACCTGGCTACAACCTCCCTTCAGGTAGTTGTACTGAAGAATTGACAGAGTATAGGCAATGTCATCAAAATCCCTATTAAACAGTTGGTAGCATGTTTATTTAACATTTGATCATAGAAACAGTGCTGCATACATCACGGAGAAATTTATTAGTTTGCCTGAATAAATTTGTCTGGATTCTGAGTGCATCATGCTGTGAGTGAAGAGCCATGAATTTGTTCTGTACAGGTCAATTTGTTCCAGGCAGATACTGTTCTCTTGTCCCTCTGTAATCCCATTATTTGAATTTTAAAATGGTTTTTGTTTCGCCATAGATCATGGAGAGCTGAGTGGGTATAGTGCTGTGCATAAGTACTCTTAAGAACTCAGTTTTAACACAGTTCTTGCAAGATGGTGGATGGCAGCAGTATATATCTTCTCTTTTCTCATAATCTGCAGCTACAGGTGTTACAGGTTAGTTACAATTGGAGTAACACCCTGAGCTGTGTGTGTTGTGCAGTATGTGTGTAGTTTCTCTTCTCTCCTGGTCTGAACTGGATCGTGCACAACTTATTCTTCATCCCCATAACTGCCAGGTATGCCAGGGATTAATGTCTAGCAATAAGTACCCTTGTTTCATTTAGTGCTAATTTGCCATCTTTCAAACTCTGACAGTCAAGATTGCTTAATGTTTCAGTGTGGGAGAGGTTTTCCTGTTCGCACATCAAAGTTGAAGCTGGAAACAAAGCTGGGTGCATGTGTCTGCACTGCCCTTGATCAACAGGAAGACTCATTCACTTGGCCATAGTGGAAGATGCATCTCTCCATCAGCCTCAGCCCTTCTTGGCCTGACTTGGCTCAGGCTCCTTCCTGTGTAGCAGCAGCAGCAGCATATGATAGGCAGTCTCTAGGCATGAGGCTGCTCTTTTATGTAGGCTTTGTATTCCATATTTGTGTTTTTAAATTTAAGATCTTCAGCATGAAATGAACATTTTTTTGACTGGCTTCTTTGATCAGATTTTGCCTGGCAAAAAAGCAGCATGGTGTGTTTGAGTTAAAGGTAATGTAGGGCACATCAGGATATTCTTGACTAAAAAAACAAAGATATCCAAAAATGGTTGACAGTCAGCTAGAGGATGCTACATTGGCTTGAATAACAGAGTACTTGGTTTATTTCCATGGAGTATTAGATTGATCTCTCCAAATTTGAGTGAAAACTAGGGACGAGTAAGTGCAGACAGAAGCATAACATTTGCTGTACTTTAATCTGAATTTTAGCAGTAATTTTGCAGCATGAAGACACAGCGAATGCAGGAACATTGCGAAAGCTTTCCAATGAGTTGACATACGGTGCTGCTGCGAAATAATAAGAGGAAGCTTATGGTTTTAATCTGAATTTGCTAGTGCTGTCAATGCTGCCTTTCCTGAAAACATTTCTATGCTTAGAAAACAAGATGACCATTGAAGGAATGACAGGGAATTCAGAAGCTCATATGTTTGGGTTTTTTTCTGTGTAATGGGTTGTGTTTGTGTATTCATATTCACATCTCTGCTCAACAAGAGCAGGGAAGCGAGCGCACTTACGAGACCACAACTCAGAAACTGTGTTTAGTTTGGGCCACTCACATGAAAGACATTGAGTTGCTGGAGCATGTCCAGAGGAGGGCAACAAAGCTGGTGAGGGGCCTGGAGAACAGGACTTCTGAGGAGTGGCTGGGGGAACTGGGATTGATTAGTCTGGAGAAGAGGAGGCTGAGATGAGACCTCATTGCTCTGTACCGCTACATGAAAGGAGGTTGGAGTGAGGTGGGGGTTGGTCTCTTATCTCTAGTGATAGGATGAGAGGAAAGATCCTGAAATTGTGCCAGGGAGATTTTAGCTTGGATATTAGGATAAATTCCTTTGCAGAAAGCGTGGTCAGAATAGGATACCCTGGGAGGTGGTGGAGTCAGAGTCCCTGGACACGTTCAAAAAACATGTGGCCATGGCACTCTGGGATATGGTTTAATGATCACAGTGGACTTAGGTTGGTGGTTGAATGCATTAATCTTAGAAGTCTCTTCCAATCAAAACAATTCTATGATTCTTTGATTATACATTAAGGTCTCAGTTATGTTATAAATAGTCAAATTCAAAGCAGTTTAGCTTCCAACTGCTTTGCTTTAAACAAAACAGATTTTAATCCAGTAGGTTTGTCAGATTTCCAGGCAGAATGTGATTTGAAGATGTTTTGTCTATTCATGGCAGATCTGAAGTGTTTGGGAAAAGCCTAATGTGAACATTGGATGACTGTTTTCAGATAGTGTCAGAGGAGCATGGTCTAGGGCTAGCTTTTCTGTCAGACAGAGCAGACTACTGGTAGCCTTGGATGAGCTTCAGCAATTGTAGACACAAGCAATACTGGAGTTTTTCACTGCAGCCTCTGAAGTTGGGTCACAGGTTGCATAGAGCAAGGAATGTATAGTCCTTGAGTAAGGTGTTTATATTTGCAACCATTCTGTAATTCTGTGCCTAGAAGGGTGAAGAATCTTAACTGAACATTTTGTGTTGTTACTTATCAAGATCTATCATGTATGAATGTCACTGAGATAAGGAAGCTCACTGAACTAGGATTGTCTTCACATTTCACCATTACATCCTCTCTGTGCATTCCTTCTCTAAGTGTTAGTTTAACAAAGACTAGTCAAGCCTCTTTCTTTTCAGTGGCATAGTGTAACTTGAATTTTCCTTCAATTTCTCTGCTTTATTCCATTTTGATCTAATTGGGAAATAACCATTCCTCCTTCTCTTCACTGGTTTTCTGTGTGCTTCCCCTGAAGCCATCCACTGATTGTGGAAGCTGCACAATTTCTCAGATATCCAGTTGTTAAATTTTAACTCAGATTAGGTCTGAAGCAAAGACTGGCCTGCTTGCCACAGATTCATGCTGGCTTACATTAAGAATGTCTTAAATCATCTTATCTTCTTTTTTGTTTAAGCTGTCATGGATCACCTGGTAAAGTTTGGGAACTAATTTGATCTCTTGCTTTGACTTCTAGCACAGTCAAAAATTTTGCACTTGTTGATTTCTTCATGGTGCCTGTATTTTCTGTTGTGCTTATGCTCTTGGTGGTGGTTTTGTGTTTTGGTTTGGTTTTAAATGACCTCCAAGTTTTATTTAATGTGTGGAAGGGATTCCCCTGACTAATCACCTGTTCTATAATGATAAAAATGTAGCCCTCATTTTTCATTTCATTTTAATTTTCTAGTTATCATTTGCAGTCACTGACTCTCATTCTACTGTTTTCTGATTAGATAGAGATCTGCCCTCAGAAGTTTCTTCAGGAAGGCATTTGTATGTTAAATGGCAGAAGAAGAGTGAGGGAAGCTATGGGGTCTACTGCTGGTTTGTCTCTGCTTAAATCTCACAGAATCAACCAGGTTGAAAGAAACCTCCAAGATCATCAAGTCCAACTGAGCACCCAACCCTAACTAGTCAACTAGACCATGACACTAAGTGCTTCATGGGCAGTCCATTCCAATGGCAGTTTCTCTTCCAGTGTCTACCTTTCATTTTTGTCATTGATGCCACTAAAACAAGTTTAGTCTCAGCTAAACTAAACAAATCCTGCTGACTAAGAGAAATGAAGAATGTGATACCTGAAGGCATGTTTCAGCTTGTCATTCCTTTCCAAGGCAAAAATGACTCCTTGCTTTACTGCTGCTCCACGAAAGGAGAAGAATACAGAATGCCCAAGATTCATATCTGTTCTGGTGCACCATTCAACTGATTCCCTTAACTCAGAAATGAAAATTTTACTCATGGTATTTCATGCTTGTTCTGCTTCTTCTCTGTGCAGCATCTCAGCATGACTTCATGCAACTCAAGATGGCAGCTAAATAAGGGGCTGCAGGCTGGTGGAAGGGGCGAGTTTGATACGTCTTAGATGCACTCTGGATATCATTTTGACGTGAAAGATGAGATTTGGAAGAGAAGGATTTAAAAATCTCAATTAAGCAAAACAGATAGCTATTTAGGGAGAAGTGAAGTCTCTCCAAAGTGCTTTTGTAAGTAATCAATAGAGAATTGATTCAAGGGCTTCAAGCACGTAGCTTTTAGGAAAACAATACAGTGCTGGTGCTGCATTTGCTATGGCTTGGCACTGCTGTAAGAGGACTTCTGATCTCTACCAAGGAAACAGAAGGATAAAAGCATCAAAACACAGATCTGGAAATACTAATGTTTCATCCAGTATGAGATAAATTATCCTTATCTGAAGACAGACTCTTGGAGAGAAAATTACAAGTGCAGCTACTGTACTTCTGTTCCCTTCTATTTGGGAAAGCATCTCTGAGGGTCTGTGCTGCACAGGAGGTGTTTGGGGTGTTTGTTTTATTTGCATGTTTCTTTTAATGAAGAATCAAAGCCTTTGCACTTAGCCATTTACTCTCTGCTCTTACAGAGTACATGTCCAGGACGTGGTGCATGCCCTGTTCTGTTACTCACACCTCTCATGGCTTGCCAGAGGCTATGGGGGTATGACCACCACGAAGGGAGTTCATGGTTGGTGCCACTCTGCTGTCACCTGGGCCCGTGCTATCTCATCTTGCTGCTAGATGTAAATAAAATGTGTTCTTCAGCTTCAGGGAGCTTTCAAAACTGCATGAGCAGATGTCTCAGAGTATGACTGAGTGGCCTCTATAACGACTTTGTCCTTGTGGGATCCAAGTATAATTTGTTGCTCTGTTGCCAAGCAAGATTTAAAATAGGCTAATTCATCTGTTCTATTATAGCACACAGTTTCAGGGTATTAATAAAATGAACTCTGGAAGAATGACACTTAGCAATAGCTGAGATAAAGTCTAAAATAATGTTTCCTGGTACTTGTAAAATCAGCAGAGTCAGGCTTTTTCTTGAGGTTCCTCTTAACCCAAGCATCATGTGTCTTGTGGGTGTCCATGCTCCAGGGCCAGCCTTGCCTTGGGGCTTGTGGGACAGTGTCTTATCTGCTGTCTTGTGGCCTGGCCAGTCATGCCCTGCTCCCAGGAATTGGGTTTGGGAGTGAAATCATCACTTTCACAATAATGCCTTGAAAAATGGATCTGGGTGTCTCATAGTAGTTACGACACAGACTATTAACATGGCTTTTCATAAACAGGGACCCTAGCTAAGTTTGGACTATCCCAGCTTTTGGATTGGTTTTCCTGGATGTTTCTTTACTTCCCTCTCCATACAAATGGAGGAAAGAAAGGATACATCTTTGTATCCCCCCTCACCCCTTTCTTTCTCCCTATTTAACTTTGGTCCAATCACTTTAAACTAATTGGATCATTTGAGCTGGTGCTGAGGAAGCAGAGTGATATCCCTTATGAGCTGAATTCAATGAAAGTACAAATTGGATGTGGTTTTTTTTTTACTGTTTTCCTGCTTTTTCATATGCTAACAGAGAGTTTAGTTTACTTGTGCCCAGTGCTTCCAGGTGAATGAATTAAAACATCTTAACTGGGCTGCCCTTGGTAGGTGCAGTATGCACTCAGACAGGTATCTTAACAGTTGAAAATACAGTTTTTTTTTTCTTGAGAATATATGGGATGAAATATTGCCTGGTGATGACATGCTTTAGAATGAGCACTGGGGTTTCACACCACTGACCTTTTTGTGACTCAAGGTGGTTATGTTCCCAAAGCAGTGCATTTTCATTCCTGGTATTTGCTTTGCATTTCATGTGTTTCATTCAAAGGTAAAAGAAAGCTACCAAACTCCAAGCATTCTCATAAAAAGTGAACACAGCTAACTGGTTCCCTGGCAATAATTTTTGCCCTGGATTGCTTGTTTCTGAACTACCAATTAAACTAGTGTCCTATTTTTACTTCCTAAATGAGTATGTAAGACTAAAGAAGCAGTTGCATTTTCAGTCTGAATGTAATTAAGAGGAGGCATGCAACAACTCACAGTGACTCAAAAACATTCTCACCCCTATGAAGAATCAGGTGTCCTCTTGCATTGTTGGTGAAAGATGTGGCCATATTTCTCTTGGGTGCTGACAGCCCTTCCCAAAGAACAGAATCTTCTCTGGTGGTTTCCTGCCTGTGGTTCTGCTGCAGAGAGAGGCATTCATGTAATATTTGTCTTTAGAAAGATTGTGTTGGCAAAATTTTGGGATCAATTTGGTATCTAAAGTCTTGCTAACCTTGATCTGAATTTGATTTGCAATACTTTTCAACTACTTTCATAATATCTTTGGCCTACTTTTCCACATACCACTTGGTAAATATGGTGCACGATTTTGTGATGAAGTTCACCTTAAGAGATTCTTGGCTTTTGTATATGGAGTGTGTTATCATATTTAAGATGTGTTTTGTCTGTTTAAACAATGTTGGAATGTTTGATGTTTCATCATCCTGGGAAAGGAGAAGGAGGGCCAGGAACAGCTGGCTTTATTTGGGAACTAAGTAGTAACTCACCATGCCATTTTTAGTCATAGGTTTTCTTCTTCTTTTCCACATTCTGCAGTTTAACTGGCTTCCAGAGTCCACTTTCCATTTATCTTCTTGGGCAGACAATCCCTGAATTAGATTTCCTAGCCCTCTGCCTCATCCCTCTCAGCACCCAGTGCTGCAGTCCTCTTGTGGGAGCAATAGAGAGAGGTTTCTTACGGAATGAGCTCTGATAATGTGTGTGTGTGTGTGCACACTTTCACATCTTTGGGGGAATGTAGTAGAAGAAGGATATGATGAAGTGGAGTCACTGTATCCACCAGTCAAGGACACTGCCAATTTATCTCTAAAGGCTGTTTAGAATTTCTTGAATCACATTTTATCCCTTCTAGATGATGAAACAGAGCCTGATGAACTCATCCACAGATGACTTGGGACCTGTAATAATTTGATCAAGTTTGATTTGAGAAGGAAGCTCCTGTAGTTTAATTTGCTGTTAGTGAGGAAGCATTCCACCTGTCTTCATTTTACCTGGAACAGCTCTGGCACCTCTGTGCAGGGGAGCACTTCTCAGAGCAGCTTGGAGGATGGATGCTGAATTAGTTTGTGAGTAATGAGGTTCATTTAAGAGAGTGAATCGCAAGTTGTGGAGGCAGGTTTGAAGTCTGGTGAGGGATTCAGGCTGGTGTAAGGGGTGTAGTGTGGGAGGGAATTGGGAGTGGAGATGCTCCGCAAGCAAGCAGAGCATGGTGAAACGAATGCATGCCTGGTCCTTGCTGTGTGAGGAAGGGGTAGAAGAAGAGATCAGGAGTCAAAGACGATTAGTGTGGCAAGAGGGGAGAAATTGGATTAAATAGAACCAACTGAGAAAATTATCAAAGAAGCCAAGATTGCAGGAGGAAAAAAAGAGCTTCATAAAGCACACAAACAGAGCAAGTCTGTGCCTGCAGGCCTGTGCTTCTATTTAGTGGAAGTATTTAGCTTCAGTGCCTTGGGCGATGTTAGAAGAAGAGTTGTGCCTTGGAACTAATGTGCCTTTTCCCTGCTTTCCCCCTTTTGCCACTGCCTCTTGAGGGAAGAGACTGTGCTGCTCTGCAAAGAGAGAGGTGCTGCAGAGGTTGCCCTTGCTGCCCTGCTAACCCAGCTGGTGGCTTCTCCTCACTGCTTTGCAGCTTTCAAGCCAGCTGCAGCATGGGGGAAAGGAGCACTGAGCTTGCTGGCTCTGCTGAGTTTGTGGTAGTGAAGCTACAGGAGAAGGAGGGTGGGTGAGGGAGCCAAGAAATATATTCAAGGATCATCATGCTATGCATCTGTGCAACTGCAAATTGTTTTGTGCACCAAGCGAGTAACGAACGATGTAGAGGGGTGGCAAGGGAAATTCGGTGTCAGATGCAGTTTGCCTTGTTTGAGTGGAGAAAGACACTGTTTCATGACTGTGTGCAGTAAAGCACGTGAGGCCAATGTGGCAGTAAATTGAGAAGCACCTTCCTCCTCAGCAGACAGTAAATATTAATGAAGATACAGGTGGTGCACGCAGAGAGGTACACTCGGAAGTAAATACAAAAGGAAGTAGAGCAGTTATAAAAGGCAAACCCTGGAAGGGAGTGATGGCTGCTTTCCCAGAGGTTTTTGACAGGGGCAAGGTGAAGGAAAATGCAACAGCATCAACAACAAAAGAAAATCACAACAGAGTTTTATAAACTCCAGAGGAGCTGGGAGACGAGACTGAAGGGAAGTGAGCATCATCCTCCTTTTAACAGATAAAAGGGAATGTGCAGTAACAAGCACTATGGAGGAGTCGCAAGGAATATGGAGCAAAAAAATCTCTTTGCTGCTGACACTTCTGTGATTGATTTAGGGCAGTCTCTATGCAGAAGCTGTAACAGGCTGTGCTAGGTCTAACTACAGCAACCTATGGCTGTGCTAGGGAGGCAGGCCCCAGGGGCTGGAAGCAAGGGAGCAGCTTTTGCAGTGGTAAAGACAGCTTCAAACTTAACAGCGGGGCTCAGGGCCAGATGCCCTGAACATTTCAGTTCAGTGGCTGCCCCATGCATGAGTTGGGGTTGGACTAGATGATCTCTAGAGGTCCCCTGCATCCCCTATCATTCTTTGATTCAGTGAAATGCCTAACCCAAAAGTCCTTAACAGAGAATGGTGACCCAGAGACCAGAGCTGGGTGGGAGGCATTTTAGTTTAATTTAAACCCAAAGATGCCAAATGCAAATTGATGTTTGGCTTTTGTACAGAGGAAGGTCCAGGTCACATAAGTGAAGCTCTTTCACTTGCCAGAGCAAGGCTCAAGCTTCCTACTTGTACCCCACACCACTTCTTTCCTACTTTCAACTGAGGCTCAGCCCATGCCTCCCATGGCTCTTGTCAGTTTGTAGAGCTTGTGGCAGGAGACCCTTTGCTCAGCCTGATAAAAGAGAAGGGAAGAAGTTTGAAGACCATTGTGGCTTGCTCTCCCTGATGCAGGCTGTTGGGAGTCAAATGTTCTCCTGGCTTCCTCAAAAGGATGCAGCTGAAGGATGGTCATCACCAACTGTGCCATGTTTCATGACAGGTGGTGGTCAGAGTGCAGAGAAGTGACAGCAGAGAAACTGTGCAGTTCAAAACCATCAACTAGAAGTGTGTTCTGAGGAATGAGTTACTTCTTCAAGGCATGGTTGCAAAGGCTACCTGTTTCAGAAGGGTGGTGATTTTTGTCAGCAGGACCTTTAGAGTCACCATTGCCTCTTGATGTGGCAATGGGATGCAGGAGTTACAAAAGCGGGCTACAAAATGGTGTTATTGCTGCTTAGTGAAGGACTCTCATGTCACATTTCAGCTCTTCAATTGTACAGTCATTACAGATTATGCCTTTTAAAAGTCCTTTGGTGTTACCAGTGAGATTGACTGGGAGAAGATATGTAAAAAAGATATGTCTGGATCTGAGAGAGAAATTAATATAGATGTCAGATTTCGAGATCCAGATTTTAAACTGTTCCTGGAGGAGAATCACATCAAGTTGTCACTGTCCCATACTGCAGGAGCTGATCTGCTTTACTCTTCGAATCCTTCTTCCAACAAGAAGAAACTTAAAAGTCTTTACCTTGACATATGGAAAGAAATAAAGGTGTTGCTTTGAATAGGAAATGAAGGGAAGAGCTGCAAGAAACCTTCTACAAGGCAATGAAGGAGAGTTTGTGGAGGTTTGTAAAAGCAGCAGGCACAGATAGTTTCTTTCAAAAGTTGCACTTTAAAGGGTAAGACAAAAAATTGCAACTTCAGCGGGGCAGGGATGTAGCTTGCATTTTACCACCATTTGGAATCAGAAAACACTGGCAAGGCTTCTTTAGCAGCAAGGCCACTCCGTTACACAGTGCCTCGTTGTGTGTGTTGGAAGAAGTAAAGCCTTGAGCAACATTTGCTAAAAAGGAGAGGTTCTCTACACTTTTTAGTGTGACTTCTTTCTCTTTAAATTTGATTCTATGTTTTTTTCCATTGCTGGATAAGTGATGCAGTGTTTGGACCTTCTGCTACCTTACTACTGTATACCTGCCGTTGGATGCCTTTTGCTAACGCTGTTGCTAGACTCCTTGTGGCTGTTTCTGTCCCTTGGTGAACAAAATTTGGAGGGGTTTTGGTTGGTTGGTTTTATAAATTTTTGTGATTGGGGGATGTAGACGGTGATTTATTATTTTTATTTTTTCAGAGTAAATATGGAAGGGCAATTAAAAGTGTGTCCGAGCTCTCACTAAGGGCATAGGTTTGGAAGTTACAATGCAAGTCTTCTGTTATGGCATTTCATAGCTGAAAAATCTCCTTTTCTGTTTTGAGTCCACACAACTTATTTTTGGATCAGAATGGAAGTTAACATTAAAAAGGGGCAAGGTTCCTGGAAGCTTTAATTAAAAGGCAACATCCTGAAACTTGTAATAAAACCAGACATTGTGGTTCTAAAATGATGAAATTGGGAAGAAGAGTCCCAGCTGTGGAAAGTTACACATCATAGAATCAACAAGGTTGGAAAAGACATCAAAGATCAGCAAGTCCAACCTGTCACCCAAGACCTCATGCCTGCTAGACCATGGCACCAAGAGAAGTGTGAAGTGTGGTGGGAAAGCAAAGTATGTTGCAGGATGTATATTTGCAGTACTTAATGTATGCAGTGTATGTGTGTGTGTTATAAATACGTCTATACACACACACATATATATTCACATATCTCCCTTTTTTCCTTTTAATGTGCAACTAGATATGCTTGTTCCTCAGTTGGTAATATGATGCTTGAAGAATTTTAAGTGACTGTGCAAACATTATTTGACAGAGAAAGAGGTAAAGAAACCATGTTCACATGTTTTGGCAGGAGTATAATCTGACACCTTGTCCTGTAAACTTGTGGACATGTTTGAAATGCTCCTATCAGTGCCACAGTAGATCACAAAGCCCAGTTTGAAAAACACTGTTTGCTGCCTACTTGGAGCCACCATCACTGGAGGTGTTTAGAAAGAGACTGGATGGAGTACTTGGTGCCATGGTTTGGTTGATTAGGTGGTGTTGGGTGATAGGTTGGACTCGATCTCAAAGGTCTCTTCCAACCTGGTCTATTCCATTCCATTCCATTCCATTCCATTCCATTCCATTCCATTCCATTCCATTCCATTCCATTCCATTCCATTCCATTCCATTCCATTCCATTCCATTCCATTCCATTCCATTCCATTCCATTCCATTCCATTCCATTCCCATCTGCCTGCCCTGACAGAGGGGATGAAAGCAAAGAAATTGCCTTGTGGTGACTTTTAAGAAAACAAGTTTGTTTTCTCAGCTCTCTCTTAACTTTTTATTTGTGGGGGGGTGGGGGATGGGAAAGGAGTATCTACATGGAAATACATGTCTGTTTACCTATTTAGGAACAAACATCTATTCCTAAAGTCAGTCAGCTTCATGGCTCCAGGACTCTGAATTAGCGATGTTTAATCCAGCAGCAGAGTTAGCACTCTTGCAATCAAAGTTGACAGTCTATAAATATTTACCATCCAAACCACCCTGTATTGTTCCTTTGTACTGTCAGTTCCATGGAGCTGATTTTGTGTTGGGTGTAGATGCTAATGCAGAGGGCAGCATTTCTGGGCATGCACTGCCGGTGCCTGCCGTCTCGGCATAGCCCTGTCGTGAGCTGCTGGGGAAGATGAGAAAGTCAGTTGTGCTCTGGAGTTCAGCAGCTCCACTGAGCTAGGCAGAAGGGTCTGCTGTTGACCATATTCCAGGTTCAAAACCCTGACCCTGCTGAAGGCAGGAGTAAAATTTCCACTTCCCTTAGGTGGGATTAGAATTTCCTTCTGTCTTCAGTCATGGTGGTGTGAAAGCTGTAGTTCTTACCTGTAAATGCTCTCCTCCAAAGTGAAGTTTTAAAAAACAATATACTGTGCTTTCAGAACAGAATATAATCCTCTTACTGAAATTATAAATTGCAATAACAATGCTAATTAAAGCAAGCTAGACACATCTGAACTTGTTCTTTTGTTCAGCTTGGTGATAAACTGCAATAAAATGAACTGATTCAGTGATAGTGTTGCCATACCAGGCTACTTTAAAAATGCTTCACTCAGTCTCAGGTTGCTTAAACTGTAAAAAACCTGGCCCTAGGTAGTTTTAAACTTAGTTTTATCTTTCTAAATCATTGTAAGCAAGCTTCTAAAGATTTTGAAGCATCTAAAGGTTCAGGTGAGCTTTGAAAGGGATATATAATAATTCCACAGTGAGGAATTCCTGTTTCCAGGCACTTTTTTTTGCCTATGTTATAAATAACTAGGTCCTTATGAACACATGTAACATTTCTGACTGTCTTTACAGTAAGTAAGCTGTCAAGTTCTGGCTCTGTGCTCCAGAAAATGAGTGGGAGAATTAATACATTGGAGAAATAAAAATAATTCTGTGAAGTATAATGGAGTTATGGGTGATAAAAATCAACCTGCTGACTTGCTGCTTGGGCTTCCCAGCAAAGGCTGATCTTTGTGAAACGACATTGTGAAATGCTTGGTACCCATCCCAAGCATCCTCTGGCATCCTCGTGCACTGCCCCACAGGGTGTGGGACTCCTGTGACTGGCTGAGTGACTGAAAACCTGAAGGTTGACTACTGCAGGGGTCCAGCAGTACATCTGCATGACCAAAGCAGCACAGAGCTCAGCATCTGCTAGGTTGCTTGGTATTGATCTTACCACTAGCCAGGAGTTTAGGCTAGCAGAAAAGGTTTACTTTATTCTGTCCATAAAAGAATCAATTTGTAAATGGATTTGCAGTGGTTGGGGCAGGAGTGTAAAAGAATAAAAGTTAATACCTGTGTGACTCTTGAATCAAACTTGCTAAGGTTTTTCTTGGTTGCTTCTGTCTATAGTAGTTGTCTCAAGTAAGATGTTTGTGCAAGAATAAAACAGAAGAATTGTGAAGATGATCTATTGTCTAATGCCTCTGTGAAAGAATAGATGAAGTAATTTATTAACTACCGCTGACTTGAAATTCTAGTTTCTTCTTCCCCAAGTTTTGCTGCCTTCCACTGTAAGGGACATGATGAGGAGTCTGGGCTCAAGCCAGGCTGGGTCTGATCATCAGTGTCCATTCTCAAGGTCATTTTTCCTTCTTCCCTGGCTGAAATTGGCTTCTGCAGCCTCTGTGGTCACCCCAACCTTCCTCTAGCTTGGCATAGGCTGTCCCTTCTGACCCTTCAGACAGGCCTTCACTTTTTGCTCTGTAGCACGGGGCAGTAGGAAAAGAGCAGTTTTGTTTACTCCCTCTTCTCAAAGCTTCCTGAATTTTCCATTCATTGTGTTTCATAATTTATATATTCCCCTCTACTTTATCTTTTAAATAAAAAGGCTAATAAATAATAATTTTTATTTATTCATTTTCTCTTCTTTTGATTTCTTGTGACTCAGGAAAATGACACATTGCTTCATTTTGCCAAGCATATATTCTCACTGAATAATCTTTAAACCTATAGTTCACTGGTTCCAGAATGTATTTTGTGCTGAGAACATCTCCTGAAAGCCTGATATGATACACCTGATTATGAAGTCAGGACCAGTTCAGTTGAACCCTGCCCCTGACATAGCCTTTTCACACGAGGGGACCCAGTTTACGAGCTGTGTTGTGAATTTATTTGAGGCAGTCATATCTAGGACAATGCATGTATCACCTATTAAATGGATTAAACCTACATGTGTTTTATGTAGGTCTTTTAACAGCAGAAAATAGGTACAGTGAAGGTCAGGTCTGGCTGGGTGACTCCAGGGTTTGCAATAGCTCTTTCTGCACAGTAAACATTGACTTTTATCTGGGAATTGCATTAACTATTAAAATTTAGTGTTTCTGTATGCTCTTACTCACATTTTCCACTATTGATAGGGTGCCTAATTTCATTCCTATTAGCAATACAATCATTAGGAAGCTCCAAGAACTGCAAATGTGGAGGATACATTATTTCAAAGAACTAAATTGCATCTAAATACGTGTGTAGGAGCACTCCTTGGCTGGAACATGCAGTTACAATCCGCAGCCAGATTCATCTTTATTACTACAGGAAAATATCCAGAAGCATCACAACCTTGTGTCAGAGAGCAGTATTAAGCCCATATAAGTCCCAGAGTCCCTCTAATTTTCTGGCTGCAGGGAAGCTTTCATTTTCTGCTGCAAGATGTTTAGGAAGCTACTTGTCAGAGGCTGTAAGTAGGTTAGCTGAACCTGCTGTATTTCTGCCTGTATCATTTCCCTTAGCTATCACTTGCAGATAGCAGAGAGATTTTTTGGGGGGGTCCTTCTAGTAGCTGTGACATGGCAATGCATTTGTAGCTTGCCAGGATGTATTGAAACATGTGTACCCCTACTCCCATCACAGTGTATAACCAAGCACTGATGTAAATTGGAGGAGGAAGTATTTAGGTTATAGGGGGTGGCGGGGTTGTGTTGCTTCATTTTGAAGTACCTGTTATTACAAGAAATTTAACTAGACTTCTAACTAGGCAGTTTAATATCTTTAGATAGCAGGGATTTAGATGGTTGGAGCTTTAGTATTCCAAGAGCTTGTTATTCAACAAGATCTCACACTTACCTTTTTGCTTCTCTAAAAGTACTATCTACCTGCAGAGTGCTTTTGAGGTGATAAATTAAGAAAAACAAAACAAAAAACCCTTTACAGTGTGGGGCTTGGAAATACTGATATGAAAAGCAGCAGCATACACAGCAAACAATAGACTGAGCAAATTTTTCTCTTCCATAGTTTCCTTAATGGAAAAATACAAAGGAACTCAACAAGACACACACACACACACATCCTTGTCACATGCTAGCTGCAGAAACACAGACTGCCTTGCCTGTGTTTCAGGAATGTAAACACAGGTTTGATGTGGTCCTTTTCTAAAGTTTCTGTAACTTTTGTCTAGGAGTGAAATATAGAAAAGCACATGGTAGAGTTAAAGGCCTTTCAAGAGGATGAATCTTTGTTCACACATTCCCAATTTGGAGGGTGCCAAGTGGAATATTAAGGCTTTTTTTCATTTGGAAAGCAGAACAAAATGCCCTGAGCTACAATTATGTGCCTTAGATATAGAATTTGAAATAGACTTTAATCTATCAGGCTGATTATGTTTGTATTGAGATTTCTGATAAATGGAGCTGCTAAAGGCTAATTCCTGTATTGGTTGATTTATTTCTTGTGGTTTTGTTTTTTTTTTTTCTCTTGTGAAAAGATATAGATAGTTTTTCTAAATAATTATTTCAAGGTTCATAGATAATAAAGTGAGCCAGTGTCATGGACTGACTCAAATCTGCTGCTGTTATTCGTACCATGCTGCAGTCATGCCAGCTTCAGAAATGGAAGTGCTAACTGGAGCAAAGTATGATGAGGCTTGAAGTTCAGACTGCAAAATGGGAGGCTTCTGGTTCCAGTTGCTCCTTCTGGGTTCCTGGGTGTTGGCTTTTCTCTGCAGGGATGGTGGCGAGGTGTGTGGTATGGGTAGCTGCTGGGTTTAGCTTTCTGGTTTATGCTGGGGTTTTGTCCTGTGTTTCACTGCACTTCTTCTGCAAATAGGCTAAGCTAAGGTAGTCATGCATGGTATTATTAGATTAAATAGTTTATTAGCTAAGGTAATTGTGCATTGTGATTATGATATATCAAACTCTCATCTCCTTGTCTCAACCCTGAGTTTTGTGTGTTATTGTTTCCCTCACTCTTGTGTTGGGGGAGCAGGAAGTTTAGCCCTTGCACTAAACCCTTACAGCCAATGATCAGAGGCTACATCTCGTCTCAAGGTCATCACATGTCTTTAAAGGAGAGGACTTGGGCTTTTGGAACTGCCTCCAGAATCACTGGGCAGTGCTGCTTATTGTTTACCAGTATTTTTGGCAGGGAAAATAATCTAAATAGTGCTTTGTGTTTTTTCCCCTACTCCAAAGTTAGAAGGATAGTACTAATGTCATTTACAGAACAGGTTTACCATAGGCTGCTGTTAGTGAATATTTTGATCATTTCTCTTTATTTCCCAAAACATTGACAGGGAGAAAAATTCATAGTTGAAATCTGAAAAATGAGTAAAGGTATGAGGCTGTTTTCCCTTTCCTGTTTTATGTGCAGTACTCTCCTCTTAAGATGCAGCCAGACATTTTATTCTGCTATTTTGTTGATGTGGTTAACCTTGAGACACCTCATAAGACTTCCTACCAAAATCAAGCAGTAGGAATTTGAGCTTTAATTCAGCTTTAGAAGAGTAACTGTTTCTTTTTTGGTGATTTGGTCCTTGTTCACTGCATTCTTCTGATGCAGCTTTACTCTTCTCCAGGGTAAAGTATCACAAGACCACACCGTGAAGAATTTTCAGGTGGACACAGGCCTGAGATGTGGGTGAGACCTTTAGAGAAACAGGAAACTACAGTAGAAATCACCTCCTAAGAAGTGCTTGAGAATTTTCTGAGCTGCTTTTTCTAGTGTCTGAGTATACAAAAGGTGTTTGTTCCCAGCAGGCAGGTTGTGTTCATACCAAGGTACTGAAAAGTACAAATTTTTCCTGGTATTAAAGTGAGATTCCCTTTTGCTTTTCCAAATGCAGTGTGCACAGTTGAATTTTCATGAATATGTACATCTCACATGTTTATAGAATAGAATAGACCAGGTTGGAAGAGACCTTCAAGATCATTGTGTCCAACCTATCATCCAACACCACCTAATCAACTAAACCATGCAACCAAGCACCCTATCAAGTCTCATCCTGAACACCTCCAGTGATGGTGACTCCACCACCTCCTCGGGCAGCCCATTCCAATGGGCAATCACTCTCTCTGTGTAAAACTTCCTGCTAACCTCCAGCCTAAACCTCCCCTGGTGCAGCCTGAGACTGTGTCCTCTTGTTCTGGTACTGGAATAAAAAGAAGAGCTGTGTACTAGGTGGTGAGAAAGTATACAGGGTATTATTCTATCTGAAATAAGATTAAGCTTTACAGCATTGTGGTTCCAATGTTCTACTCTATACTACTATAAACTCTCATTATAAGTAACAATGCAGGCAATGAGCTGGGCAGCATCTCTGTCACAGGTATTTTTGGACTTCTTTTCACACAAGGAAGAAATGGCAAAACTCCTGTACTGCTGCAATGCTTTAAATCAGAACAAAACTAGTCAAACTGAACCAGCAGGTTAACATGTCTGTTTCTTCCCAACGCAGAAGTGAGGCAAAAAGTAACACAAAAAGTCATGATTGAGACACCAAAAAAAAAGTGAGATCAGAGAAGAAGATCAGGAAAACATGGTATAAAAAGCATAATTACCTTAGCCTGTTTGCAGGACAAAAGCACGGCACAAAGCAGCAGCAGGCAGAAGCAAGTGACCCAAAAGCCCAAGCCAGAAACTTGTCCATCCTTGTTCCACCACCATCCCAGTGGAAAAGACAACTCCCAAAAATCTGGGACCCAGAAGCAGCAACTGGAACAGGAAGTCTCCCAGGTTGCAGTCTGAACTTGAATCCCCATAATACTTTGCCTCAGACAGGACTGTCATTTTTGAAGCTGGCACTAGTGCAGCATGGTGTGAATAACAGCAGCAGGTTCGACTCAATCCATGACAACTACTCATTGAAACTTAGTGAATCGTGGCTACACTTCACTGGGAAACTGGTGAGACAGATATTTGTGACAGTAGAGTAACAACACTTTCTAAGCAATGAAAGAAGCATGTAAAAATCTTGTTTAGGGTAAAATTCAGCATCTGACAAGAGTTGGCAATTTATCAGAGATAAATGGTGAAGATTGCATTGTGTAAAGAATCATTTTGATGCCTGCTGTAGGGGAATGTCAGCTGTGATGTGCTAAGGTTTTCTGGCATGTGTTAGCTTGGGAGAAAACAAATCCATTTTATAAAGGTTTTCCAGAAACTTCAGAAAGAAATACCAATAATGCATTCTCCAAATGAAAAAGAATCAGGTATGCTTCATCGTTCTTTTTGTTCTTGAAATACTGAGTAAACCTAAGAAAGCCTAAGGTCAGAAAACCTATTAAAACAGGGAGGAAAGAAAGTAAACAAAACCCCCACAACATCTTGCACACAGCAGTTTTTAAGAGACTTTTGCTTTCAAGGACATATCAGCATGAACCTAAAGCATCATAAACAACAGAAAGTCAAAAAGCACTTCACAAGAAGCTAAGTTCCAACCATTACTTGCTGCTTTGGGTGCCTTCTGGCCTTTGCAATGAAAGATTCTGAAGGGAAAAGTAATTCCTTCAGGACTTTGCATCTCTCTGGCTGTGCTTTAAAGGAAAAGTCCTGGCAGTCTAAAAGGAAACCTAATGGAGACTTTTGTTTTGTGTGTAATGCAGGCACATCTTTAGTAACAATGGAAGTATAACATCCAGGAAAACAGAGAAAATGTGACCTTTACCAAATATTAGAAAGAGCCAAACCCACACAAAACCAGACACACATAAACCCCAAACAAACACGACAAAGCAACCTCCCCAAACCAACCAACCAACAAAACAACAGAAATGCCCAAACAAACAACAAAAATACACAGAACAAAGCAACCAGCATTGCCTCCATAGTTTGTTTAATCCCCCTTCCCAGGGTGTTGCCTTTCCTTTTGTTACTCTGTCATAACATTATTAGTTCTGGGACTGCAGTGGACGACAGTGGCTCTTTGGGGCACATCACTCAATGCTGAGGAGCTGTCTAACCTGACTGAAGGCAAAAACTGCAGTAGGTGCTACTTTACTGCACTGCTTGGGTACTTGCATCTTTTCCCCCATGAAGTGGAGCAAAGGGAGGAAAGCAAAAGAGCAGTTGTGGAAGATCCATGGTGAGAAATGGTCACCATGCATACCATTAGCAGGAAGTTTGTGAGGAAGCGATGTTATGTCTTTGTAGTTTCAGATGGAGAGTATTTATTCCTCACATAGCCAGCTGTGTAATGGGTACAGTGTGCATTTTGAACAGCCAGTGCTTTTGTTCTGCCCATCTTGTAGTACAGACAGGAGTCTGGAACTGATGCTGAAGTGATGGGAGCTTATGGAGGGACTGTTCTGGTCGTGTGAAATTGCCCCTCTTTCCTCACCAAGTGATGAGCAGATGAAACTCTCCCTGCTTGTCTGGCATGGGCTTGGTATCAGGGTCTTTCTCATGGCAGCCTAAAGCCATACCAAGTTACTGGTATGGCAAAAGTGATGAAAGTTTAAATAGAAAGCGGTGAATGTTACAGAAAACCCAAAGCGCAGTGACAAAGAAAGATCCCATCCCCACCTGAGGGTGCATGCAAAACCCCCAGGGCTCCTTCTTCCCCCTCCCTCTGCTGGGCTAGTCTCAGCTGGCCAGGCCTGAGACTGCCCATCCCCCTGTGGCCTTGGGCCTAATCAGGCCCATGGCCGGGAGATCTCTCCCCCAGTTACCAAGTCTCGGAGAGGGAAGGAAAGAGACAGTGCTAGACTCCGCACTGGATCTTATAGTGGTGCAAAGAATTATGGTAGGAAATACACAATTTCCTGTGTCCATCCCTCTGGGCTGGACTTCTGGACACAGGAAGTGAACACCCCAGGGGGGCACCCAGCTCAAACTGCAACACTAGTGAAAGGGATCCCTTATCTTTCTGATCAGTCATGTGTCCTAATTATCTCATCACTGGCAACAGTAGCAATGATTGGGGGAGGAATTCATCGGAGTGTTTCCTAGTCTCAGCTCAGGCACAGTTGGCCGTTTAGAAATCTCAGGTTTAGGCACTGAGAAGATGGAAGCTAATGTAGTCTGTGACAAGAACAGGATGACAGAATGTATCTCCTCTACCGTATTGTAAAATGGCTTAGAGGAGTTCAGTGTGAAGTTTTGAGTTGTACTTTTTTCTGTGCCAGCAAAGGTTTCAAACTTTGAATGGAGCAAGACTGAGTGGAACTTTGTGAAACTGTGAATAATTGAGAGCATCTATGGTGGAAGATGGGAAGAGAGGAAAAAAGGTGTGGAGCTACTTGCTTCAGCCCCAGAGTATGTGGAGTAGTTGCTGCCTAGAAAAAAGTGAAACTGTCAGCTGGAGACTTGCTGAAAAAGTGGTGCAAGGCAGCCTGGTTTTATTTGTGGCTCTCACTAGAAACATAGAAAACATTCAGAGAAGGTACTGGAAAGGAGGTTGTCTTTATTTTCTGAATGGTATTTGTGTTTAGCAGGGACAAAATTCAGGACAAGCCTGGAACATGATGCAACATTATCCTATATATGCCCAGAGTTTTCCTGATTGCAAGGTTGCTGAGAGGAACTGGTACCACAGGGCAAAAATGTTTTTCTGGTGCTTTACTGTTATGGTTAAATAAGAAAAACAGTCTGAGACAATTATTGCAATTTAATTGTTTGTCTTAATTACTAACTTGAAACCCTGATCTCACTCGGGTGATGATACTCCTCCTGCTTCTCTCAATTGTTTCAGAGTTTTTGGGTGAAGTGTGCACAGCTATGAGGACTAAACACCTTCTGCTTTCTCACCCAGTAAAAGAGTTGAAAGCCTGTGGGATGTAGGATATGAAGAGTGTCTGACTCTGTGGGTACCTGAAGTCATTAGGTTTCCCTCCTGTCCTTACATGATTTAGTGATAGGAGGCACGGTATGAATTCCTTTCTTTATGTAGTACAACAAAGTGTGTTTGGGGCAGTTAATTTTCTTATTTTGTGCTTCCTGATAGGACTGCTTCTGTGAGGGTTTATAGGACTCATCTGTGCAGAGACAACATGCCTTTCAGCGTCCTTGATCTTGGATCCAGAAATTACTGTCTGTCACGTCTGTCCTCTTGCATGGCGCCACTCAGGAGAGTTTCAGTAGCAGGGTTTGATGATTGATCTTGATAGCACAGCTGCAAAGTCTTTAAAATTTTCATTTTCTCATTTTTTCAAGATAAAATGGTAGGATGGAAGAGGATGTGGTGTGGTAGCCTTCTGGGACAGGAATCAGAAATGGATTGAGAGAGCAGGTTTCTATTCTTAAGGCAGTGGAAGATTGAATATAATAGAAAGACTGTTACTGAACTCTGCATGTGTTGTAAGCATGTCTCTCACTCCCAGGTAGGTGTGCCCTGCAGATACTTTGGACATAGTGTTCTTACTTTTAAAAGCTAATAATAGAAACTGTTGTGTCTCAGGTGTTCCTCCTACTACCACTTAGGGATTGCTGTGGCCAGACATAGCTCCCAGGGCATGTTGTGGAGCCTTGCTCCCTTCATAGTCAACTTTTGGAGGTGTAAAGTGGCTTTTGTTCAGGGTGTCTTTGATGGGCTGGAAAGGGGCTGGCTTTTTCTGCTGGGATATGACAGGCAGAGAAATAGCTTTTGTACCAGCAGAGAGCTGTGTGAAAGCAGTGTAGCCAAGATATGCACCAAGACTCAAAATTCAGATCATTGAAGCAGGTAGTAACAAATTTGTAGATGGAGTCTACCCCAAAATTCTGAAGCTCTTCATATTAAGAAAACTCATTTGATAAATGCAGTGTGCAGTTTCTCATTTAACTAATGGTACCAGGAGCTTGGAAGGTACTTGCCCTTAGTTTAGTGCTCTTAGGTGTTTTGGAAGGGATTCTAGAAATGGGAAAATATAGTAAGATGATACAATTTGCCAATTCTATTATATTATAAAGCAATTTAAGACTAAGGGCACACCATTTGCTGTAAAGGATTCTCCTGATGGTGTTGCAGAATGCACCCCTGGATTTGTGTGCTTGACATTCAAATATTGTTTTCTACACAGAGTGAGACATTGAAGCTCCTAATTACAGTTATTCTACACAGAGTGAGATGTTGAAGGTCCTAATTACAGTTAGTGGAAAACTATTCAATATGAGTAGAAAGCTTCCACATCCAGATGTCTGCTTGAGAATAGAATTTAGTCTCTAGCTCTTCTTTAAGACCTTAGATGCCAGAGATGATCTTCAACTATACCTTGAGATACCTTCTGGGTTTCTATCAAAGAGGCAGCCCATCACTATAAACCATAATTTCAGTGCAAGCCCAAACTCCAGTCTCAACAAAGGCCCAGAACTGTACAGATTTTGGAAGAGGACAAAGAGAGTGATCAAGCCTATGAAAACCTTTGTACAAGGAACAGCCTTATAGGTCCAGATTCCTTAGTGTGCGGTGGAGTCTCTTGGGGTGGGTGGTGGAATATGTCAGAGATCTGCCGAATTTCACTTAAGTTTGCCACTGAAGATCTGAGCTGCGACAGGCACTCCAGCAGCAAATCCAGTTGTGGTGATGGACAGCAAGTTACAGCAATGACAGTGTTTGTCCAGAGGCAGGCTTGCTGAGGTAGAAGGTGTGTTATCTTTATCGTTCAATTATTTTTTTTCATTGTGCAAGTCTTCCAGAACCCTGGGCAGACTTGGTGTGCTTCTCCTCCTTTGCCTGTGAGCGAAGGAAACCTGACAGATTTAGCCACAATCAGCTGCAGGGAGGAAGGATTTGGACCGGGATGCCCTATGGCCAGATGATCTTCACTGGAAGCATCCTTTTGACTTAAAGCCTGCCAAGATGGCTTTGTACTTCCCCCAGGTGAAGGTGCTTAGAATTTCCTCAGAAACCTTTGATATTCCTTCTGGCATTTATCTCATCTTTGCTGTCTTTTGCCCTGTGTAGTGGCCATTGATTAGAATCCTTACATACAAGCAGAGTAACATCCAACAAGTGGATTGAAGTGTATTAACAGAAATAATGCAGTTCATTAGCTCATTTTTTCAGGCTGTAGAGGCAGCTGGGAATCATCAGTGTGAATCACCTTTGAGTGTAAAAGAACTGCATTTTGTTGTTAGGAGTGTTTATTAGTATTAGTTTATTAGTTTATTAGTACAGTGACTATAGGAAACATTCAGTGGGCTGACATCAATTGTATGAGGTTTAACGAGGCCAAGTGCTGGGTCCTGCACTTGGGTCACAACAACCCCACGCAATGCTACAGGCTAGGAGCAGAGTGGCTGGAAAGCTGCCCAGCAGAAAAGGACTTGGGGGTGCTGGTTGACAGCCAACTGATTGTGATCCAGCAGTGTGCTCAGGTGGCCAAGAAAGCCAACAGCATCCCGGCCTGTATCAAAAATAGTGTGTCCAGCAGGAGTAGGGAAGCAACTGTGCCCCTCTGTTCAGCGCTGGTGAGGCCACACCTTGAATACTGTGTTCAATTTTGGGCTCTGCAGTGTAAGAGACATTGTGTTGCTGGAGCATGTTCAGTGAAGGACAGTAAAGCTGGTGAAGGGTCTGAAGAGCAAGTCTTATGAGAAGTGGCTGAGGGAACTGCAGTTGTTTAGCCTGGAGAAGAGAAGGCTAAGAGGAGACCTTACTGATCTCTACAACTGCTTGAAAGGAGGTTGTACTGAGTGGGTGTTGGTCTCTTGTCCCTGGTAACAAGTGATAGAGAAAGAGGAAATGGCCTGGAATTATGCCATGAGAGGTTTAGATTGGTTGTTAGGAAAAATTCCTTTACTGAAAGAGTGGACGGGCATTGGAACTGGCTGCCCAGGAAGGTGATGGAGACACCATCCCTGGAGGTGTTCAAGAAATGTGTGGACATGGCACTTCAGGACATGGTTTAATGGCCCTTGTGGTGTTAGGTCAGTGGTTGGCACTGATGATCTTAGAGGTCTTTTCCAACCTTAATGATTCTATGATTCTGCATTGTGGAGCCACCTCCATCAAATTTGCACACATCCTTTGTAGGTGTGTGGAATGTCTCAAGTGCTGATTTCTCTCCCTCTGATTATAAGGAAGTCTGGAGGACTAGATCAGGTATAGACATATCTATAGTTAAGTAGGACAGTTATGACCTATCATATATCATAGCTTCTGATGCCATTAATGTTTTAAGAGCTCAAAGAAACATTGAGTGGAATGAAATTTACCTTAAAATTCACTAATGTTACCATCCACACAAAGATAAGCCCTTAGCTGGAATGTAGAGAGGAACAGTATTGTTCATCATCAGCCCTGTGCTCCTAGAAATTACCCAATAAGACAAATCTAATGTGCTTTACGTGGGAATTTAAATGTCACTGTACCCATTTTACAGGTGAAGAGACACTTAACAGATTGAAAACCAGATTTAATTAATGTTAAATGCAGGGCTGTCCCGTTATAGACCAGGTAAAATAAGTTATTTTCTACTTGATTCAATTAACTTCAGTATTTAGGATCCCAAATACAGTTGAGTATAATTTGAAGTCTGTAGATGTAGTTAGTTGTTGAATGGCTTCTAGCTAAAAGAGGGGACCCCCCTTTCTCCTTCTTTCAAACATATGGAGGAACAGGAATGCTTAAGTTCAACTTTACAGGAAAGTGCATGACAGTGTTGAAAAGAATAGTTTTCTTCCTCAGGTGCCTATTTTTTAGTTCATTCATTTGATCAGGAATGGGTTGGTTTCATTTATCTGAGGCAATGTAACATCTCTGACATTTATGTGTTTTGTTAGCCATAATTAAGTGTAATTTTGTTAAGATTTCTAGCAACTTCAAATATTAGCCTTAACCCCTGTCTTATGGCAAATATCATCCTCTCAACATGCTAACAGAAATGTTTTTCTACTCGTTGAAGATAGAATACTTAATGTACTTGAAAATTCAGATTATATCTAGCACTCAATTGTAATGCTCTGCTTTACATGTAAATTATGTTTTGAAGCACCTTATCTTCTCTCAGTAGTGATTAATCCTTGAAATAAAGGGGGAGGAGGAAACAGGTAGTTTGTTTCTAATGATGCATTCCCCCTTTGGGAAAGATTACCTGTGTACAACTTTGTTGAGTTTAACAATTCGAAATGAATTGTTGAGTTGTCCATGGAGACCAATTCTGTTTCTTCAGAAGAGTTTTTGTCAGGTTACATTGCACTCTGCTTCTCTAAAGGAAATAAGTTCTTACATCTCTATCTAAGGCAAGAGATAGTAAGTTCCTTGCTAGCATTTCCACTTAAGTAAATAGAGAATCATAGAATCAATAAGGTTGGAAAAGACCTCAGAGATCATCAAGTCCAACCTGTCACCCAACACCTCATGACAACTAAACCATGTGCCATGTCCAATCCCTTTTTGAACACCTCCAGGGATGGTGACTCCACCACCTCCCTGGGCAGCACATTCCAATGGCCAGTTACTCTTTCTAGGAAGAACTTTCTCCTCACCTCCAGCCTAAACTTCCCCTGGTACAGCTTGAGACTGTGTCCTCTTGTTCTGGTGTTCGTAGCAAGTGCTGGTAGCAAGTAAAACTGTGTTGCAGTATGCTTGCTGGGTGGAGCAAAGGTAGAGAGTGAGAAGGCAACTCATTCAAAACATGCTTTTACTTTGTGTGGGTTTGGTCTGCATGTCTAAATTTCAGGTTATACTCATTGTGGGCTGATTCATCTTTGCCTGTCTGTGGTGCACTCTCAGCTGCTCTTTAGAGTCTCTGGTTGCCCTCCCTTCTTTTCCTGCTCTTCCTTTTTTTCCCCAGCTTGTACATAGATAATAATGGCTTGTGTAATTTTGCTGAAAGATCTATTTGCTGCCTTTAACAGTATCTGGTTTTGCCTTGTGTACCTCTGAGTCCCAAAGCAGAAAGCGGGAGCACGTGGTAACATCCATCTTAATTCCTGCAAGTGAAGGGTAAAAACTCAGTGCAGTGTTGGGTTTTTGTCTGGGAAACAGGGGGGGGAAATGTTGCTAACTGTATTTTATTTGTGCATGGAGTCGGTAGATGACACCGCACAAAATGTTTCGGCTCCAGTGGGGAAATACTGTCACTTGAGAGTGCTACTTAATCTCCCTCAGATGAGCTGTGCAAACTGCTTCTTTAAGATGGTATGACTTGGCCTTTGCTTGGAAGTGAGCAGTGGTATGTAGCAGTGTGTGTGCTCGAGGATCCTGCAGCATTTGGAAAGTTATTTGGAAGAATTGCTTAATGGGTGATGTTTAATCTGCATATTGAATCCACTTAGCATCCATATGCAGAAGTGTTACAGCTTGCCTTCATTCCAAAAGGTGAAACAGAGAATGGTTTGCTAGCAGTGAGAATGAGTGTGAGGTGGTTGGTGCACCCTGTGTGATGTGCAGCCACCTGATGGGTTGTTTGTTTTGCTGTTTTTGTTTGTTTGGGCTTTTTCGCTAAGACTGTACTGAGCTGACATTTGAACAGGGGATGGTGGTGAATGAAATTTCTCTGTCCCTTGTACTACAAACTGTTGACAATTGTTATTGTGGATGGGCTATGACAGATTCACTAGCCAAAGGCTTGAACTCGAGGACCGTTATGAATTTCAGTGTCTCTTTTCATTGACTGAAAAGATATTACACATATAAGTAAGGCTGCTAACCTCTTTTCCCTTGCTGGTTTTGGCTGTGCATTTGACAACTGCCACAAACTGTTTGAATGCCAACTGAGTGACAGGAAATAAGTAAATTGGAAGAATAAATACAACAGAAAAATAACCTCTTTTTTTCCTTCCCCTTCCCTCTTTTCTTCCCACCCCTGTTCCCACAATTGCAGCCACAGGAACAAGTCTTCAGGCTGGCCTCACCCTTCAGGGACCTGGAGCTTGAACCAGGGGACACCTTATGGATGGGAGATGACGGCAAACAGAGATGGACGAGACTACTTCATCAAGTAAGTGGGAAGTGCAAGCACTGCAGCCCTGTTCTTGGCTGTATCTCCTTGGAATCCTAATTCCTTCTTCAGCCCCATACAGTTAAAGTTCAACTGTTCTAGTTTATTGCACAAAGGCAGCTCTGGCTGTACTTTACTGTGCCTCATTTCGGTACTTGGTTATTTCATTTACCCAAGAAAACTGTGACAGTACAAGGAGATGAATTTGTTGAGGGATTGCAACAAATGTTAACAAAAAGACCCTCAAAAATCTTTTAAAAGCCATGTTTAAAGAATGAGGCAAAAGGTCAGTCCTGACTTGAGACTGACAGCTTTCCTCCATCTTTGCCACGTGAGGTCTTTTCATTTGTGGAATATGTTCATTGTACTGATAAGGAGGTGGTGTGTGCTTTGATCCTGTATCATAAGTATTCTAATTATTAGATTTCCCACAGCTCTGAATGTAACAGGGATTGCAAAATGTGGATGATGTGATTGTAAATGGAATTGGGTTTCCCTTTCCCAGTGAAAACAGTGCATGATTGTTCTTTGAAATCACTCAAGCAGCTCGGACAAAATCCAGTTTGCTTTTCCAGCAAAGGTACTTTAACCTGGCTTTGGAACTTCTTCACTAAAAGAGAGGTGATGGTGGTGAGTTAGCAGAACCACTGTCTGAATTTGCAGCATTGGTTGCTTTAGCTTGCACCCCATTTTTTCAAGTCTAGCATTTTGATTCTGATTGTATGAAGAACTTTGTTGTTGGTTGGTTGGTTGTTTTTAAATTATTCTTTTATTTTTCTGTTCATCAGTCTGTTTAGACTTTAAAAAGTCCTTTAAAAAGGGGCTTTTAAAAGTCCTCAGTAAGAAATGTAATTCTTTATTTTAGCACATAGTAGAAGGGGTAGGACACATTTTAAATTGACCATTAAAGCCTTAATTCAGCCCTTCATTTGCAAATCCAGACTTGTATAGCCTTAAGAACAAGGATCTCTTACTCTGGTTATTTCCTTCAACCCTCTTGGCCCAGGGCGTGTGCCTTGGCTTCCTAGGAGACATTTGCTTTGGGAGCCAAAGCAAGATTTGTAGCAGTGTGGTATCTGGCAGGCTTTTTAGATTTAGAGTGATTTCAGACCTGTCCAAATTGGAGCAAGTTGTCTGGGTCAATGAGGGTTCAAAAGCTGCCTTTGAAATGTTATTTTCTTTCTTGAATGTGTGTTTGTCACACTTTGCATGTCTGTAAGACACCAGGTGCAGCGCTGGATATTGTGAAGCTGAATGCCAGGCACAGGATAATTGTATTAGCATAAGTTTTCTGCCTGAACTTATTAGACTTATCAAGAAATATAGGTGAACCTCCAAAGCACTGTGTAGATGTGGCTGTGCTGCTTCTGTTCCTGTAGTTAGGGAAGGGACTTGCACACCTTGGGCGTCCATTTTTTCTGCAAACTGTTGCTATGGTCTCCTCTGTGTGACTGAGATTCATTTGAAAAATTAATATTCCTCTTCTGTGGCCAGGCAGCACGTTGGATTCCTTCTCTTTCCTCTCTGGTCACATAATAGGACTCAGCACTTGCGTGGCTGTACGCAGCTGCGGCTTCCAGGATTCAGTGTATTAGAACTCATTCATTTTGCACATTGAGAATGCTTTCGAACTCCCAGCAGCTAATGAGTATTTTGTTTATTTTTTTAATTGCCTTTTAGTACCTTCAAGTGCCACATCCCTCTCTCTTAAATGCAGAAAACTGTATCCAGGAACAAAAATCCTTAACAGTCAGTGCCAAATTATGCCTTAAGTGGTGTTAGGCACTGTGGTGGTTACTGTTGTTGAGGCTGGTTTTTTGCTGCCCCCTTCCCCCTTTTTTTGTCTTTCCCATGGTCTTATAAGTTGCTTGTTTACCATTTTCTTTGGGGTCCTGGTCTTCCTTCCATTTTTCTCTGCACATGGATAGCAGATGATGTGGGGGAAAAAAATAGGCTGCTTTAAGGGGCAGAAAGAATGAGACCTCTGAGGAAGCTGATCTGCAGAAGCCAGACTTTCTTCCCCACCCATCTCTGAGCAATCTTAGGTGGAGTTGAATAGTGCTGCCTATGTATGCAGTGTGAATTTTAAACCAACAGTGTTGGCTGTAACACCTGCAGTAACCATCTCTCCAGAGCAGTAATGCATCCTAAAATAAGTGACAGCCCCCTGGGATGCATTTGAAGCCAGTAGCTGAAAGTGCAAGGTCCTGCACCTAGCTTGAGGCAATCCCCAATATCAATATGGGCTTGGGGAAACCATTTGGAATCACACACTACTGTACTGAATCACCAGCTCTTCACTGGTGCTAGTGAGCATCACCCCAGGTAGTTACTACAACGCAACTGGGTAGTTATGTGACATGACCAAATGACCAAAGACTGACGTGGTGAATTTGCCAGCAGCTCCTTTGGGGAGGACTGTCGTACCTGGCCTTACAGTGCTTGTTCTTTGGCCAAGGAGAAGCCCTCTCTGGCTTTCAAAGCAACTGCTTTTGGAAATACTGCATGAAACTATATAAATAAAATCAGAATTCAATTTCTTTCCTTCGTTTTTCAGCCCTGGATTTTAGGAGTGAAAAAATAAGATGGTTGTTGGCAGTTACACCACTGAAGGCAGGAGAGAGATCAGTGAGATAGCATTTCATATTGTATCCAAGGATTTTTACAGCCACAAGGATTAACAAATTGCATCACACTGAAGGAGCAAAAAGCAATTCTAATCCTCTGCTGAGTTTTGATTAAAGTTGTATAAACCAGGTATTAGCACAAGGAAATGTGTGCATGAGTTCCACAAGTAAACAACATCATTCATAGCAACATTAACTGTCTTTTAGTCAAACAATGTACTTAGTGCCATGTATAGATATCCATTCAACTGCAAGCAGGCACACTGTGATGATGAAATTGTGGCAGGAGCAGAGACTCCAGGAGAAGCTTTTGGTGAAAGGAAAAATAATTATATAGTGTTGGTGCAAAAGCTTTGAGGCAAGAATGGGAAGAGATGTTAATTCTTTCTACTGAAGTAGAGTTGGGTTCTTTCAAACCTCTCAGAGCTCCTATGACCTGAGCTAATCAGGGGCAGCTTCCATTGCCAGATAGCACTTTTGTGAAAGTGTGAGAAGAGCCTTTTACCAAAATACTTCAAGATGTCACTATCAGTTCATTATCTCTTCTGGACAGATGGCACAACTGGAGTCATTCTGCAAACCTCTTAGAGTATTTTTTCTTAAGTTTAGGCCATGATAAATTAAAGTTTCAGAACTTCATCTATTTGCTTTTAACTTTCCACTTTTACTTGAAATTGTGTTATGAGATAGTACATTTCAGTGGGTGAAGACAGCAATCATCTAGTATCCTTCCAGAGGGTTTCTGTACTGCACAAGCTGTATTAAGCTGGACCTTTAACATGAATAGTTAGAAATATCTGTTTACTAATTTTAAAGGCCTGTTTTCTTTGCAGTCATTTTGCACTCTGTGTAGTGTATGATTACAAGAAATTTCTGTAATGCTAATGTGAATGCAAACCTGAGACTTACTTAAAGAGCATTTTGTGTGAATGTAGGGTTTCAGGGAGATAGCATGCAAAGCAGGAAGGTTTTGGCTGATTTTGCCCACAAGGGCTTTAGCCTCATGGCAATTTTGTTTTCCCTAATTTGTCACTGCTACAATATTACTGATCTTCACAGTTGTACATTTTCACTCTTTCACAGAATCACAGAATGTTAGAGGTTGGAAGGGACCTCCAGAGTTCACCAAGTCCAAATCCCCTGCCAAAAGCAGGATCATGTAGGGTAATCTGCACAGGAATGCATCCAGGTGGGTTTTGAAAGTCTCCAGAGGAGACTCCATAAACTCTCTGGGCAGCCTGTTCCAGTGCTCTGTCACTGTGCAGAAGTTTCTCCTCATGTTGAGGTAAAATCTTCTATATTCAAATTTGTATCCATTGTTCCTTGTCTCATTACTGTGCATCACCTGGAAGAGATTGGCCCCTTGCACTTGACACCCACCCCTCAGATATTTGCCTTGCATCAGCTTTGCTGCTTGTCAGCCTTGGAAGTTGAGTTGATAGAAGAAAGTAAACTGGCAAAAGCTAATTAAAAAGAACAGTGCTTTGGAGAAAGATGTGAATCTTAGGTCAGTTTAGCACCCTGGCCCAGTCCTCTACAGGGTTTGGTAGAATTGCAAACTAGTTTAGGGTGGAAGAAACCTCTGAAAGTCATCTGGTCCAATTTCCTGCTCAGAGCAGGGCAGATGCCTACTGATGAGCAGCATTACTGACACACCAAAATACCTGACTGATGTGGGAACAAGGTTGCAACAGACTTGTGTTGTCTAAATCTGCCCTACAAGTGCACTCTTAAGGTGCAAGTTGAAGTAACATTTGCTGCCATGGGATTTCATACCCTGTTGATTCCTGTACCTGTCTAAGATAATAAGTACTTTGGTATTTTCCAGAGTTTGGCTTCTATTGTTCAAATAAAGACCAAAGTCTGAAATCAGGCTCACTGAAAGGAAGGGTAGCCATTCATATGTGGATTCCAAACAAAATGATCCCAGTAAGGTGTATATAGTTCTTACACTCTTCAAGTAAATTTTGTGGGAGTTCTGTTAGGTCACCATGTTGCCATAGCCTTATTTGCAAGAGATACTATTGATCATGTTTACCATTGATCATGTCTACTTTAACTCTTGTCATTGCTTCAGAGCGGGTGGCAGGGTCTGTCTGCATTAGCAGTTTGGTTTGCTCCCTATTTTGCTCCAAGGACCCTGACCGTCTGTACTTCATGAATATTATCTTGCTTCTGTGCTCCAGTCTGGAACAAACTGAGCAAACAGCTGGGACACCAGGCATGAAATAAAAAGCAGCATACCCAGGGATCAAAGCCTGCAGCATTACTGCTTGGCTTGAAACCATGTCAGGTCAGCTCCCAGAGCACACATCAGTGCTGGGAGAGACCTACCCATCAGAAGTCCTTGTGAGTCTTGTTATGTTAGTATGACATGGTCACTATGCCAGTTGAAACAGATCACAAGGTACTTGTAGTATCTTGAGCACCTGTTGGTTTTCATAGGTATTTTTGCATTTAGTAACACTAAATTTTTCCAGACTTCTTCCAGGAGTATCTGGCAAATGTAATTCTTTTTTCTTCTCAAGTATGTGTCTCAGTCCAGAGAGGGAGAGAGACTTGGTTCTTTTTGAACATCCCTGTGTTATGAAATTAGAGGCACAAACGAGACCAAAATACCAACAGCGAGGCTATTTATTAAGAGAATAAGGTGGAAACAGAAGAAGGGAGAGAGAGGGGGGAAATAGAGAGAGAAGAGGAAAGGAATTGTATTACCACACCCCCAAGATGTGGTCTGAGGAAAAGTGCTGCCACTTTGGCTTGGAGGAGATGTCATCCTTGTTGGCTTGTGCTGTCCTCCCTGGAGGAGTGGAGGGAGAGATTCTAAAGTCCAAGTCCTTCTCTGAGCAGCCTCCAACATGTGGTGTCTTCAGCTCCATGAGTTATAGCAGGTAGAATTTAGGACCTGGAGAGAGGGTTCCTCCTGGTCTGCTGCCTCCAGGCTACATGGTGATGTGTTTTCTCCTGTGTTTGTCCCTTTCTCTCCTTGTATTTTCTTCTCCTAAGCAGGCATTGCTCAGGTCTTTCATACTGTTTCTTAGTCACAGGGGTTTTGGGGTACGTGTCCAGGTGATGAATCCATTGTCCTTTTCACCATCCTCCCTTTCCAGGGTAGCTGATGAGTAGAGATGATCTTGTCTATGCACATTCCAGAGAGTCAGTGTCCCACTACACATTCCTGTTGTCAGAGGGTCTATTCACCATCCCCTCACTTGGCAGCTATTGTCTGGGCAAGGAGCAAAGGTGATTTTATCTTTGTTGATTCACATCAAGAGAGACAAGATTTAGTCTCTTACAGTATGTTACCTTGCATAGAATATCAGCTCCATGATTTTTTGCCCTGTGAAGTCTTAAAGCATGTAAGTAAACTATTTGCAACACTGCAAAGCCATTCTGTTCCTCCATAATCAAATACTTACCTCAGCTTTCTTTATTAGTCTTTATCTTACTCTTGCAGAGCTTGCTCTACTCAGTAGAAGAAAATAATTTTATGTTTTTGAGAGGTGGAATGCCTACATGTGTTGCTATCATCCTGCCTGGCCTGAGTGGTCCATTCCCATAGCTGGCCGGTTGTGTGGAATGACAGAACACAACCATTGGTGACATTAATGGCATAGCAATCAACCATCCTGTTTATTAGGGACCACTAATTTATACCAGATGCAAAACTGAGGTTCGCAGCCTGCTGTCAATGAACTCCAAGATAAATAATCACAGAAGATCATCAGACCATTTAAATTAAACAAACAAAAAGAAATTGTCTTGCTTTGTCTAGTCCTGCCCCTAATGGTCTTGTCTATATGTTATGCAGTTTGTACACAGCTATTGGTAGTTTAGTCCTTTCTCCTTCAGCCAGTGTCAGAGAGCTTGCTCCTATGCAGGTTGTCAGTCTCAAGCTGTGCCAGGGGAGGTTTAGACTGGATGTTAGGAAGAAATTCTTCATAGAGAGAGAGATTGCCTATTGGAAGGTGCTGCCCGGGGAGGTGGTGGAGTCACCATCACTGGAGGTATTTAGGAGGAGACTTGATAGGGTGCTTGGTGCCATAGTTTAGTTGATTAGATAGTGTTGGATGATGGGTTGGATATGATGATCTCAAAGGTCTCTTCCAACCTGGTCTATTCTATTCCTATTCTATTCTATTCCATTCCTATTCTGTTCTGTTCTGTTCTATTCTATTCTATTCTGTTCTGTTCTAAAAAGGATTAATTTCCTTCTCTTTCCAATTCAGATTACAGATGTGAATAGAGGTAGTCTGTACACCAGGATAATGCCTCAAGCCAGAGGCTGACTGCGGTGTGCCTCTGTTGGGTGTTTCCACGCGCAGGTGAAGAGTCGAGCGAACAGGCAGTAGCAACACGCTCTCTGGCCCACTTATTCACATATCCCTAAAAGGGACATCCAATGAGATTGAATGGCAGGCACTTTAACAATGATAAAAATAGTACAACCTATATAATTAACTAGCAAATATAACTCTCAGCTACAGGTTTACAGTAAAGCCTAAAATGCTTCCCGAGATTCAAATGTGCATTTGCAATATATGCTTCTAGTGAGGCTTCCACTATAAAATTGCATAGAAAAAAAATTAGAGCAGATCTGAAATCCTATGTTTCAGACAAGAGAGTGAGTCAGCTGCTGACTGCCTAGGGCTAGGACGAAACTTCCTGTATTAATCAGGTTATTGTATAATTACAAGGGTTCTTGCACCTTCCTCTGAAGCGGGTACCGGGTGCTGTCAGAGAAAGGATACCGGACCAGGCGGACAACAGGTCTGATTGGTATGACTATTTGGGGGGGGGTTTCTCCCCCCACTTTATTTTTTTCCTTCTAATTCCCTTGTCACTAACGTGGACTGTTGAGATGAATAGTGTGCTGTTAGAGAGAAAGAGTGCTACTAAGAGTGCTCCTTTCAGGCTGCGTTCAGTTGTGCTTTCTGTTGCTAAGGGTTTGACCTGCTCAAGGACAGGATGATATGGTGGAAGGGGGAGTGGGATTGAAGGGACCAGCAGCAGCAGTGTTTGTTTAAAGGAAACCTGAATAATTAGAAAGGAGAAGATGAAACATTATCTAGCAACCTGTTTGTGTCAGTGGTCTGCCTAGAGACATCTCGGGCATATGGTGAAAAAAAAAAAGAAAAGTCTTGCAAAATGAGCTAAAGCTCCTCAAAAGGGAGGATGGTTTAACAGTTGTCCTTCCTTCACAGGGAGGTGTTGCTCTAGCCGTAAATATGGCAGGCATAAATACGACAGACAGAATGATGCTAACGAAGACTGGGATAAATCATTGTTACAATGGAGGGGATAGCGGCAAGGAGAGGCTGGTTTTGTGGGATTATTTTAACTACAGTGTGATAAAATGGAGAGTTCATTGCATTGTAAGGTGCCTATAGCTAAGCCAGGTGATGCTAGCCACAGAAGCATGGCTCCTGCCCTATCTGCTCACTTGCCCTTTCTGTGTCCTCTCTACATATTTGCACTCATCACTTGCTGAACCCAGAAGAGTTCCTCACACAGGAAAGGTGAGGGGAGTTACACAAAAGGTATGAATGTAGATGAGACTACTCAGAGATGAAGCTTTTGCTTGGCTGCTAGCCTGCTGATGCCTGGGTGTAATAATACCTAAGTGAAGTACAGGGAATCAAGTACTTCAGGCCTCTATTACAATTCAGGTTTCCGATCTGTATTTCTGGTTTAGTATCCACTGTTCTCTCCAAACACAAACAGGATGGATATGCCATGGAATTCAGAGAAGTACTGAGTCCCCCAAATGGTTATTCTTCTGTATTTGAAGGTGGGTTATGAAATGGAATAAAACTTCTGGAGCAGAACATGTATAGAAAAGAATAATTAATCAAGTTATGGTAACCCAAGGTCACAATATACAGAGGTGAGAAGATGAAATCCTCATTACTCTTTGAGTTCACATGCTTCTGGGTGGATGTTTCATATGACTTAACAGCATCTCATCTGCACATTACAGATGTAAATACATCTGTCGAAGCATTGGTTCAGTACACCAAGCTACCCTTCCCAGGAGCATGACAGAAATTAATCCTTGTAAACAGTTTGTGTGAGAGTGATACCCCCAGTCAAAGTCTGCTTTCTCAAACCTCTCTTTCATGAAACAATGTGGTCCCTACAGAATATGGATTAAAAGCTTCATGTTCAGGCTCTGCAAAGCCATGCAGGTGGTTGGGAGACTAGTAGTGGTTTCTAAGAAGCTATGAAGCCTTAGCTGGGGTCACAGGGTGGTATTCCCAAGCGGTGCAAACACAGTGGCTCTGCCTATGAAACAGAACCAAGCTGAGTTGGTAGTTTCTAAAAAGAAAATGGGGAAAGTAGCCCCTGAAACATGAAAAAGGTAGAATGATCCTGCAGGCTTAGTGGCCACAAGCTTGAGAAAAAGTAAATAAAGTAAAGCTGTCTATTACTCAGTGATGGAACTGGGGACCTTTCACAGGAAAGGCTGGGAAAAATTTCCCCCCAGGTCTTCATTTACTTCATTAAGAATAAACTGTGCTAGAGGTAGGTTATGAGCAGAAAAATTGAATGAATATTATCACAGTGTATTGCTGCTGTTTAAATAGCACTGCTGAAGCACACCAGTTCATGACAGTGTATGTGCCGAGTTTAAAACAGGTTGTCTTAAGATGTTAGGCCATGCTAAGAAATACCACGCAGGTGGTGATGCTTTTCCAGCAGCTACTCATATACTTAAGGATCTCCATGCTCAGATATATGCAAGCCAGCACTGAAGAAGCTCTGTGTATTCTTTTGGCTTAATTTCTGTCATATTAGTGTATTTACAGTTTTCTATTAAAGACAATAATCAAGTACAAGGCTGTAAAAGGTTCTTATCTGGATTGTTATGGTAGAACAGCAAGGTAATTTGTTTTAAAAAGACAAGATGATATTACCAACAAAAGCTCACTGGATTTTAATTCCCATTTAGATTTTAATTGCCCTGCGTACAATAAAACACTACTTAATTATACTCCAAATGTTCAGCTCCCAGACACAATGCTAAAATCTTCATATTATGTATGTTGTCCTGCTTGTGTAAGATTAAGAGGAAGCAGCAGTTTAGCCAAACTCAAATTAATCTAGTCACGGACAACCCTGTGACTCACTGCAATATTTTGAAAGCCTTTTATCTAATTTTCCCTGGGATCCTCTGCCATTCCCCAGAAAAACTTCAATTTAAAATAAACCAATCAAACTGTGTGGCTGCACAATTAAATATCACCATGGTAACAGGGATTAAGCACACAAGGTAGAGACCTGCTGACGTTGCAGAGATTATTTCAAGTTTCTTACCCTTCCAGCAGCAGACCCGTGAATTTACATTTTCTGTGCCAAACGTTGGGAGGCACAAAATGAAAGAGATTGAGGTACTTGTGTGGCACCTTGGGACTTCAGAGAATATTTTCCTGACAGGGGAAGTAATTAGTTGGAATTAAAAATAGGAACTCAGTAGACAGATATGGATAAGTGTTTGCTCGTGGGATTTATTTAGTGTTTCATAATTAAAACCTAGAAAGTCATATTATTTAGGGTACAAATAACACAGAGAAACTTTGCCAGAGTTTAAGGAATTGAACAGAAGAGTAGCACCATTTTGGTTTTAATCTTTAAGTGAACTGAGGTTACTTTGGAAAGATGATTATGTGCAGCTCTGCTGTGAAGTAATGTTTCTAATGTGTAATATATATCCGAATTTATAGTGCCGAGAGATGCGCTGGTATTCCGTGAAGACACAGGATGGTGCTTGAATCATTCCTAACATATTTCTGCTTGTCCCTGTCTCTATTCCTAGCTTTTTTCATGTGTATTTATAAAAAAATACTGGAGATGCAAATTTGCTGGCACATGGAGTTTTCAGCTTTTAGTGGTGTGGTTTAGGCTTGGCTTGTTTTCATGTTTTGAAGTTGGCTTTTGATTTGGTTGTAGGAGAGCTGTTCTGATCACAGCGATGTGGTCTCTCACTGCTGTAGAAAGCTTGAACACCTGGCCTAGATTGGGAGCCTTAATTCTTAACTTAGGTTTATTAGCAAACATTCAGTGTGATTGGGGAATGTTGTGGTCATGGGATCTTCTGTCCAAGAAATACCTGCTGCTGATGTTGGGCTGTGCTAAATAAATGAGAGAAAATGTACAAAGACGTCTTCTGTCTTTCTTCTGTCATCCTGTGAGAAGTGAACTCATCTGGACTGCCCTCAATGTGCAAATGGGCTGCCTGGGGAGGTGGTGGAGTTGCCATCATTGGAGGTTTTCAGGAGAAGACTTGATGGGGTGCTTGGTGCCGTGGGTTAGATGTTTGGGTGGTGTTGGATTGGTTGATGGGTTGGACGTGATGATCTTGAAGGTCTCTTCCAACCTGGTTTATTCTATGTATTCTAATGTCCTGCAGCTGTTCAACCTGTGTTATGCCTAGCCCTAACCCTAACCCACCACACAGATGTAGGCTCTGCTTTCTGAATAGTTGGTCATAACTTGAGCTCACGAGATGTTGAGATCAAGATATGTGCTTCTCACCAGCGTTTGCTGGTCTGAGGTTGTTCTTGGGATCATGCTGTTCTTGTTCTTCATGGTAGCATGGGCTTCCCATCCTTGCATAACAGATGTGTACTTTGAAAAGACACAGTTTTAAGAGAGCTGGTGGTAGATGGGCTCAGAACTGCACCTTTTCTGTAGGAATCAGAACTTGCCAAACCTGTCAGAGTGCATTTGGGTGTTTGATTATGGGAATTTACACAGTCTTTGACATGTGTGGTTTCCTGTTCATTTCAAGCATAAGCTTAGGTCTCTGTGTGCAGAGAGACAGGTTGTTTAGCTCTGCTCTTATGAAAAGATGTTACTTCAATTTTAATATTTGTCTGACACCCAGTTTTGTCACCTGCAAGTTAAAATCTCTTTCCTTGCACACTGAAATGCAGGATTTTTTTTTAACTTATTCCTTTTTTAAAATCTTGGGGTGAAAAGCCTTTGTTGAAGACTCATGATAAATACTGCAGTTCTGTACAAAAATCATTGCATGTGGTGAGTTGCTCAAGGAGAAGATGAATATTGAGAATATTTTCTGTATCTATTTATGGTGGCACTCTTTTGTCGCAGAAAAATGCAGAAGCCCTATTGAAGTCAGTTCCTGGCTTAAGCATACAGCAAATGCAGAAGGAAGAGGTAGTGAAATACTGATGAAATTTAAGGCAAAATCAGAAAGTCAGTGACATATGGGAGGAGCTTCTTAACAATTGCATTGTGAGATACAGGAGACAGTTTCTTATCAATGCTGTATTAGTGCTGTCCCTCAGCTTGATCAGGTGGAAGCAGTGGAGTCTTACCTGGAATCTAAAGAGACACTTTATATTTCTCTTCCTTCTCAAAATCCCTTCTGTACACAATTTTCTTTTTTTGCTGCTATTTCTCTTGGTTTTGTTTAATCCAGTTAGTGCCTTGAGCTGGGCAGCAGAGACTTGGCAAGGAGCCGTGCTGATAAAAGACATGTTGTTTGAGGCCACGAGGGGCTGATTCTGGAAGCTCACAACAATGACATTTGGGGATTGTGTTGTCTGGTTCCTGTTGCCAGCATCCAATTAAAATGCAGTTCTACCATTTTACCAGAGTAGTAGGGAATGATGAGTTTATGGTCTGCCTTTGAAAACAAAACCATAAAACTGTTAGCTCAATGTTGGTGCTGGGTATGGAAAAGCCACAACTTTCCAATTGGGAAAGTTTAGCTTTTATGTTTTAAAGCATGCATATAAAAAAAATAGAGGCTTCCATGTATCATATATGGGCTAAGGTTGTGGCTAGGCCTTGAACAGGTCTTGGTTCCCCGGGTTGTCACATAATGATTAGTGAGAAGTTTCCAAAAAGCCACTGAACAATGCTGGGTCAGAAGAATCCAACGATCAGTATCTTCAAATGCCGCCTATAAACAATTCTGTTAGTTTCCTGACTAGAATTAATTAAAGCAAGCACAAGCTAATGGGAAGATCATGGGACCAGCTGCTTTCGTGGCAGGAGCCTTCAGGAATAAAGTTCCTGGAGGAGGAACCCTATCACCTGAACATAATGTGTAATAGCTGCACAGCTGCTTTTTCAGCCTCGCCTCTGTGACTTGCATAGGCAATTGAGCCCTGTGCTGAAAGCCTGGGTGACATTAGGAAGAGTGGCAGCACAAGGCTTGCTGTATAGCTGCTCACTGCAGGGAGCTTGGTTGAGGGTGCTGCTTCCTTTTCCATAAGGTACTCCTTCAGCAAGCTATGCTCATACTAAACTGTTGTTTCCCTGACATCCTTAGAGAGATGTCATGGCTTCACATGCTGGCAGCCTAGAGCGTGTTAGCCAGATAGTGCTTAGCTTACTCTGACTGTTAGTTGAATTTGTTCTCAAATGTAAAGAGTTAACCAGAACTCCAGAGAAGTTTGGTCAAATGAATAAAATATTATGGCTCTGCTGGTTGGGCTTTTTTGGATTGTTTTTTTGTGCTCTAGGAGCACATGCAGCCTGGCACATAAAACTGGGATCTTCATCTCTTTGGTGGTTATAATGACCTGGGATTTTTTTTCACAACTATCATTCAGTGGCAGATAAAAAAGCTAAGAAAGCCACATGTTGCCAGGCTAAGTATTGTGCCATGTTTGAAAGTCAGAATGATATTTTAATGTAGGTGTTCATGATAAAAAAGTGATCCTTCTGCAGACTCTTTGTCTAGGTTTATGTGGAATGCTTCACAAACAATTCTGCTACATGGAAGAGAACCCAAATCACACGTTTACACTGACCACTGAGGTTTTAAGTTACTTGGACTGGTTGCCCTTCTCAGGCTATGATAAAACTCAGCATGGGCTATCTGAAAATTTGTTTGGCTTCTCAAGAAGGCTTTGCAACCGAGGCTGATTTTTCTGCTCTGGCAGCTAAGCTGGTACTGGCATTTGACTTTGCTACCTCAAAATTACTTTGGTACGTCTGTGCAAGACAGCAGATGTAGATGGTCTATAGACAGGCTACCACTCTCAATAAACCTGAAAATCTATGGATTTACTGGAGAGCTAAATCTACATGTGTGTGAGACTAAGGGAGTTTCTCAAGGAAAATCTCAAAGAGGAGAGAGAGAGAGAGAAAGCCAAGAGTGTTTCATTCCTTGTAAAATGGAATGATGGCACATGATGGCACCTTGAAGTGACTCTTTATCCACATGAAGGATAAGCAAAAGAGGGCTGGGAGATTCTATGTAGAGAACATACATGAATACAGCAAAATGACAAGACTCAGTTGAGGAGAAATAACAAAATGTTCCAAATGATCTAGAAGCGTTCATTAAAAATGACTGAGAAGAGGAATACTGATCAGCTGAAAGACATCCAAGTGTTGTCTTTTGGGGATGTCACTGGTAAATGTAATTGTGGAGACAGGGAAGTATTGGAAACATGGCTAGATGTGTTTTAGAGGAGGTATTCAAATTCTAACAAATGGAGAGAGTGCTTTTAGGGTGACTAGGGGATGGACTAGAAGGCATGAATTTGTCTGACACAGCAAAGATAAGATCAAGAGGGAATAAACACCAGCCAGACATGATGAATGTTTAAAACAAATCATTATTTGTGGCAAAGAGCTGGAGGGACTATCCATTTAGACTGCAAGGGAGAAGACCTTTAAACACGAGAGCAATGGAGTTAATTCCCCAACTTTTCATCACAGCCCCGTATTGGATAATACAAAAAGGGGATTACAGTGATCATTGGTAAATATTTAAAGAAGATGATAAGGAAGATTCCAAGTGATTGGAGGTGATGGCAAAGCAATTCCTTTCCATTCTTATTTTCATGGTGCTTCACTTGTTCCTTTGGCATGTAGGTGATGAAATCTGAGCAACACATTTGCAAACTGAACTGTAATCCACTGTATGCCCTTGGAACCTTTTGCAGATATTAATGAAATACATGCAATTATCTATGTTAGACAGATTACTTAAGGCAATTTAGATTACCACATCAAAAGTGGAATAAAGATCAGTGTTTTAGTAAGGATATGGCTGATAAAAGTACTTAACAGGGATGATATTCATGGAAATGATATGATTTGACCAGGCTTTTAGATTACTGTGTAAATTCTCTTTTCTAACTGCTGTCACAGAATGATGAATTACAACTCTCATTTTGCAAATGCTTTCATTGAAAGATAGGAGAGGATGTGTCTTTCCTTAAGTGTTTATGCACAGAATCAACGTTTTTCTTCTTCTGGAAAACAGATGTTCTCATCAATCTTTGTGAAACAACAGACATGAAGGTAGGCTGCAAGTGCAAGGACAATTTCAAAGGATCAGGAGTATTTCTTGCTGGCATTTTTGAGTTGCATACTGTTGTCTGATAATAACCAGGATGAGTTATTAATTGCACCAAGATAGGTTGACTCTCCTCTTCTGCACATCTACATAAAAAGGATTGCTGGTGTCTGCTGCCGTTTTTCTGAGGTGCCATTTGGGGAATTCAGTTGGCCTGTGTGAGCTTCTGCAGCAATATGGAAAGCGTTTTAAATGATGTGAGGGCTGTGACATTTTTGAATGAGTAGACTTTTAGTGCCAATAATACAAATGGCAGTGTGCTAATTTGACAGCTCCTCAGGGATTCAAAAAACAACAATTTGAATTCACTTGGCATGTCTATGGAAAGTGTGAGAAGAGCCTTTTACCAAAATACTTCAAGATGTCACTATCAGTTCATTATCTCTTCTGGACAGATGGCACAACTGGAGTCATTCTGCAAACCTCTTAGAGTATTTTTTCTTAAGTTTAGGCCATGATAAATTAAAGTTTCAGAACTTCATCTATTTGCTTTTAACTTTCCACTTTTACTTGAAATTGTGTTATGAGATAGTACATTTCAGTGGGTGAAGACAGCAATCATCTAGTATCCTTCCAGAGGGTTTCTGTACTGCACAAGCTGTATTAAGCTGGACCTTTAACATGAATAGTTAGAAATATCTGTTTACTAATTTTAAAGGCCTGTTTTCTTTGCAGTCATTTTGCACTCTGTGTAGTGTATGATTACAAGAAATTTCTGTAATGCTAATGTGAATGCAAACCTGAGACTTACTTAAAGAGCATTTTGTGTGAATGTAGGGTTTCAGGGAGATAGCATGCAAAGCAGGAAGGTTTTGGCTGATTTTGCCCACAAGGGCTTTAGCCTCATGGCAATTTTGTTTTCCCTAATTTGTCACTGCTACAATATTACTGATCTTCACAGTTGTACATTTTCACTCTTTCACAGAATCACAGAATGTTAGAGGTTGGAAGGGACCTCCAGAGTTCACCAAGTCCAAATCCCCTGCCAAAAGCAGGATCATGTAGGGTAATCTGCACAGGAATGCATCCAGGTGGGTTTTGAAAGTCTCCAGAGGAGACTCCATAAACTCTCTGGGCAGCCTGTTCCAGTGCTCTGTCACTGTGCAGAAGTTTCTCCTCATGTTGAGGTAAAATCTTCTATATTCAAATTTGTATCCATTGTTCCTTGTCTCATTACTGTGCATCACCTGGAAGAGATTGGCCCCTTGCACTTGACACCCACCCCTCAGATATTTGCCTTGCATCAGCTTTGCTGCTTGTCAGCCTTGGAAGTTGAGTTGATAGAAGAAAGTAAACTGGCAAAAGCTAATTAAAAAGAACAGTGCTTTGGAGAAAGATGTGAATCTTAGGTCAGTTTAGCACCCTGGCCCAGTCCTCTACAGGGTTTGGTAGAATTGCAAACTAGTTTAGGGTGGAAGAAACCTCTGAAAGTCATCTGGTCCAATTTCCTGCTCAGAGCAGGGCAGATGCCTACTGATGAGCAGCATTACTGACACACCAAAATACCTGACTGATGTGGGAACAAGGTTGCAACAGACTTGTGTTGTCTAAATCTGCCCTACAAGTGCACTCTTAAGGTGCAAGTTGAAGTAACATTTGCTGCCATGGGATTTCATACCCTGTTGATTCCTGTACCTGTCTAAGATAATAAGTACTTTGGTATTTTCCAGAGTTTGGCTTCTATTGTTCAAATAAAGACCAAAGTCTGAAATCAGGCTCACTGAAAGGAAGGGTAGCCATTCATATGTGGATTCCAAACAAAATGATCCCAGTAAGGTGTATATAGTTCTTACACTCTTCAAGTAAATTTTGTGGGAGTTCTGTTAGGTCACCATGTTGCCATAGCCTTATTTGCAAGAGATACTATTGATCATGTTTACCATTGATCATGTCTACTTTAACTCTTGTCATTGCTTCAGAGCGGGTGGCAGGGTCTGTCTGCATTAGCAGTTTGGTTTGCTCCCTATTTTGCTCCAAGGACCCTGACCGTCTGTACTTCATGAATATTATCTTGCTTCTGTGCTCCAGTCTGGAACAAACTGAGCAAACAGCTGGGACACCAGGCATGAAATAAAAAGCAGCATACCCAGGGATCAAAGCCTGCAGCATTACTGCTTGGCTTGAAACCATGTCAGGTCAGCTCCCAGAGCACACATCAGTGCTGGGAGAGACCTACCCATCAGAAGTCCTTGTGAGTCTTGTTATGTTAGTATGACATGGTCACTATGCCAGTTGAAACAGATCACAAGGTACTTGTAGTATCTTGAGCACCTGTTGGTTTTCATAGGTATTTTTGCATTTAGTAACACTAAATTTTTCCAGACTTCTTCCAGGAGTATCTGGCAAATGTAATTCTTTTTTCTTCTCAAGTATGTGTCTCAGTCCAGAGAGGGAGAGAGACTTGGTTCTTTTTGAACATCCCTGTGTTATGAAATTAGAGGCACAAACGAGACCAAAATACCAACAGCGAGGCTATTTATTAAGAGAATAAGGTGGAAACAGAAGAAGGGAGAGAGAGGGGGGAAATAGAGAGAGAAGAGGAAAGGAATTGTATTACCACACCCCCAAGATGTGGTCTGAGGAAAAGTGCTGCCACTTTGGCTTGGAGGAGATGTCATCCTTGTTGGCTTGTGCTGTCCTCCCTGGAGGAGTGGAGGGAGAGATTCTAAAGTCCAAGTCCTTCTCTGAGCAGCCTCCAACATGTGGTGTCTTCAGCTCCATGAGTTATAGCAGGTAGAATTTAGGACCTGGAGAGAGGGTTCCTCCTGGTCTGCTGCCTCCAGGCTACATGGTGATGTGTTTTCTCCTGTGTTTGTCCCTTTCTCTCCTTGTATTTTCTTCTCCTAAGCAGGCATTGCTCAGGTCTTTCATACTGTTTCTTAGTCACAGGGGTTTTGGGGTACGTGTCCAGGTGATGAATCCATTGTCCTTTTCACCATCCTCCCTTTCCAGGGTAGCTGATGAGTAGAGATGATCTTGTCTATGCACATTCCAGAGAGTCAGTGTCCCACTACACATTCCTGTTGTCAGAGGGTCTATTCACCATCCCCTCACTTGGCAGCTATTGTCTGGGCAAGGAGCAAAGGTGATTTTATCTTTGTTGATTCACATCAAGAGAGACAAGATTTAGTCTCTTACAGTATGTTACCTTGCATAGAATATCAGCTCCATGATTTTTTGCCCTGTGAAGTCTTAAAGCATGTAAGTAAACTATTTGCAACACTGCAAAGCCATTCTGTTCCTCCATAATCAAATACTTACCTCAGCTTTCTTTATTAGTCTTTATCTTACTCTTGCAGAGCTTGCTCTACTCAGTAGAAGAAAATAATTTTATGTTTTTGAGAGGTGGAATGCCTACATGTGTTGCTATCATCCTGCCTGGCCTGAGTGGTCCATTCCCATAGCTGGCCGGTTGTGTGGAATGACAGAACACAACCATTGGTGACATTAATGGCATAGCAATCAACCATCCTGTTTATTAGGGACCACTAATTTATACCAGATGCAAAACTGAGGTTCGCAGCCTGCTGTCAATGAACTCCAAGATAAATAATCACAGAAGATCATCAGACCATTTAAATTAAACAAACAAAAAGAAATTGTCTTGCTTTGTCTAGTCCTGCCCCTAATGGTCTTGTCTATATGTTATGCAGTTTGTACACAGCTATTGGTAGTTTAGTCCTTTCTCCTTCAGCCAGTGTCAGAGAGCTTGCTCCTATGCAGGTTGTCAGTCTCAAGCTGTGCCAGGGGAGGTTTAGACTGGATGTTAGGAAGAAATTCTTCATAGAGAGAGAGATTGCCTATTGGAAGGTGCTGCCCGGGGAGGTGGTGGAGTCACCATCACTGGAGGTATTTAGGAGGAGACTTGATAGGGTGCTTGGTGCCATAGTTTAGTTGATTAGATAGTGTTGGATGATGGGTTGGATATGATGATCTCAAAGGTCTCTTCCAACCTGGTCTATTCTATTCCTATTCTATTCTATTCCATTCCTATTCTGTTCTGTTCTGTTCTATTCTATTCTATTCTGTTCTGTTCTAAAAAGGATTAATTTCCTTCTCTTTCCAATTCAGATTACAGATGTGAATAGAGGTAGTCTGTACACCAGGATAATGCCTCAAGCCAGAGGCTGACTGCGGTGTGCCTCTGTTGGGTGTTTCCACGCGCAGGTGAAGAGTCGAGCGAACAGGCAGTAGCAACACGCTCTCTGGCCCACTTATTCACATATCCCTAAAAGGGACATCCAATGAGATTGAATGGCAGGCACTTTAACAATGATAAAAATAGTACAACCTATATAATTAACTAGCAAATATAACTCTCAGCTACAGGTTTACAGTAAAGCCTAAAATGCTTCCCGAGATTCAAATGTGCATTTGCAATATATGCTTCTAGTGAGGCTTCCACTATAAAATTGCATAGAAAAAAATTAGAGCAGATCTGAAATCCTATGTTTCAGACAAGAGAGTGAGTCAGCTGCTGACTGCCTAGGGCTAGGACGAAACTTCCTGTATTAATCAGGTTATTGTATAATTACAAGGGTTCTTGCACCTTCCTCTGAAGCGGGTACCGGGTGCTGTCAGAGAAAGGATACCGGACCAGGCGGACAACAGGTCTGATTGGTATGACTATTTGGGGGGGGGTTTCTCCCCCCACTTTATTTTTTTCCTTCTAATTCCCTTGTCACTAACGTGGACTGTTGAGATGAATAGTGTGCTGTTAGAGAGAAAGAGTGCTACTAAGAGTGCTCCTTTCAGGCTGCGTTCAGTTGTGCTTTCTGTTGCTAAGGGTTTGACCTGCTCAAGGACAGGATGATATGGTGGAAGGGGGAGTGGGATTGAAGGGACCAGCAGCAGCAGTGTTTGTTTAAAGGAAACCTGAATAATTAGAAAGGAGAAGATGAAACATTATCTAGCAACCTGTTTGTGTCAGTGGTCTGCCTAGAGACATCTCGGGCATATGGTGAAAAAAAAAAAGAAAAGTCTTGCAAAATGAGCTAAAGCTCCTCAAAAGGGAGGATGGTTTAACAGTTGTCCTTCCTTCACAGGGAGGTGTTGCTCTAGCCGTAAATATGGCAGGCATAAATACGACAGACAGAATGATGCTAACGAAGACTGGGATAAATCATTGTTACAATGGAGGGGATAGCGGCAAGGAGAGGCTGGTTTTGTGGGATTATTTTAACTACAGTGTGATAAAATGGAGAGTTCATTGCATTGTAAGGTGCCTATAGCTAAGCCAGGTGATGCTAGCCACAGAAGCATGGCTCCTGCCCTATCTGCTCACTTGCCCTTTCTGTGTCCTCTCTACATATTTGCACTCATCACTTGCTGAACCCAGAAGAGTTCCTCACACAGGAAAGGTGAGGGGAGTTACACAAAAGGTATGAATGTAGATGAGACTACTCAGAGATGAAGCTTTTGCTTGGCTGCTAGCCTGCTGATGCCTGGGTGTAATAATACCTAAGTGAAGTACAGGGAATCAAGTACTTCAGGCCTCTATTACAATTCAGGTTTCCGATCTGTATTTCTGGTTTAGTATCCACTGTTCTCTCCAAACACAAACAGGATGGATATGCCATGGAATTCAGAGAAGTACTGAGTCCCCCAAATGGTTATTCTTCTGTATTTGAAGGTGGGTTATGAAATGGAATAAAACTTCTGGAGCAGAACATGTATAGAAAAGAATAATTAATCAAGTTATGGTAACCCAAGGTCACAATATACAGAGGTGAGAAGATGAAATCCTCATTACTCTTTGAGTTCACATGCTTCTGGGTGGATGTTTCATATGACTTAACAGCATCTCATCTGCACATTACAGATGTAAATACATCTGTCGAAGCATTGGTTCAGTACACCAAGCTACCCTTCCCAGGAGCATGACAGAAATTAATCCTTGTAAACAGTTTGTGTGAGAGTGATACCCCCAGTCAAAGTCTGCTTTCTCAAACCTCTCTTTCATGAAACAATGTGGTCCCTACAGAATATGGATTAAAAGCTTCATGTTCAGGCTCTGCAAAGCCATGCAGGTGGTTGGGAGACTAGTAGTGGTTTCTAAGAAGCTATGAAGCCTTAGCTGGGGTCACAGGGTGGTATTCCCAAGCGGTGCAAACACAGTGGCTCTGCCTATGAAACAGAACCAAGCTGAGTTGGTAGTTTCTAAAAAGAAAATGGGGAAAGTAGCCCCTGAAACATGAAAAAGGTAGAATGATCCTGCAGGCTTAGTGGCCACAAGCTTGAGAAAAAGTAAATAAAGTAAAGCTGTCTATTACTCAGTGATGGAACTGGGGACCTTTCACAGGAAAGGCTGGGAAAAATTTCCCCCCAGGTCTTCATTTACTTCATTAAGAATAAACTGTGCTAGAGGTAGGTTATGAGCAGAAAAATTGAATGAATATTATCACAGTGTATTGCTGCTGTTTAAATAGCACTGCTGAAGCACACCAGTTCATGACAGTGTATGTGCCGAGTTTAAAACAGGTTGTCTTAAGATGTTAGGCCATGCTAAGAAATACCACGCAGGTGGTGATGCTTTTCCAGCAGCTACTCATATACTTAAGGATCTCCATGCTCAGATATATGCAAGCCAGCACTGAAGAAGCTCTGTGTATTCTTTTGGCTTAATTTCTGTCATATTAGTGTATTTACAGTTTTCTATTAAAGACAATAATCAAGTACAAGGCTGTAAAAGGTTCTTATCTGGATTGTTATGGTAGAACAGCAAGGTAATTTGTTTTAAAAAGACAAGATGATATTACCAACAAAAGCTCACTGGATTTTAATTCCCATTTAGATTTTAATTGCCCTGCGTACAATAAAACACTACTTAATTATACTCCAAATGTTCAGCTCCCAGACACAATGCTAAAAATCTTCATATTATGTATGTTGTCCTGCTTGTGTAAGATTAAGAGGAAGCAGCAGTTTAGCCAAACTCAAATTAATCTAGTCACGGACAACCCTGTGACTCACTGCAATATTTTGAAAGCCTTTTATCTAATTTTCCCTGGGATCCTCTGCCATTCCCCAGAAAAACTTCAATTTAAAATAAACCAATCAAACTGTGTGGCTGCACAATTAAATATCACCATGGTAACAGGGATTAAGCACACAAGGTAGAGACCTGCTGACGTTGCAGAGATTATTTCAAGTTTCTTACCCTTCCAGCAGCAGACCCGTGAATTTACATTTTCTGTGCCAAACGTTGGGAGGCACAAAATGAAAGAGATTGAGGTACTTGTGTGGCACCTTGGGACTTCAGAGAATATTTTCCTGACAGGGGAAGTAATTAGTTGGAATTAAAAATAGGAACTCAGTAGACAGATATGGATAAGTGTTTGCTCGTGGGATTTATTTAGCGTTTCATAATTAAAACCTAGAAAGTCATATTATTTAGGGTACAAATAACACAGAGAAACTTTGCCAGAGTTTAAGGAATTGAACAGAAGAGTAGCACCATTTTGGTTTTAATCTTTAAGTGAACTGAGGTTACTTTGGAAAGATGATTATGTGCAGCTCTGCTGTGAAGTAATGTTTCTAATGTGTAATATATATCCGAATTTATAGTGCCGAGAGATGCGCTGGTATTCCGTGAAGACACAGGATGGTGCTTGAATCATTCCTAACATATTTCTGCTTGTCCCTGTCTCTATTCCTAGCTTTTTTCATGTGTATTTATAAAAAAATACTGGAGATGCAAATTTGCTGGCACATGGAGTTTTCAGCTTTTAGTGGTGTGGTTTAGGCTTGGCTTGTTTTTCATGTTTTGAAGTTGGCTTTTGATTTGGTTGTAGGAGAGCTGTTCTGATCACAGCGATGTGGTCTCTCACTGCTGTAGAAAGCTTGAACACCTGGCCTAGATTGGGAGCCTTAATTCTTAACTTAGGTTTATTAGCAAACATTCAGTGTGATTGGGGAATGTTGTGGTCATGGGATCTTCTGTCCAAGAAATACCTGCTGCTGATGTTGGGCTGTGCTAAATAAATGAGAGAAAATGTACAAAGACGTCTTCTGTCTTTCTTCTGTCATCCTGTGAGAAGTGAACTCATCTGGACTGCCCTCAATGTGCAAATGGGCTGCCTGGGGAGGTGGTGGAGTTGCCATCATTGGAGGTTTTCAGGAGAAGACTTGATGGGGTGCTTGGTGCCGTGGGTTAGATGTTTGGGTGGTGTTGGATTGGTTGATGGGTTGGACGTGATGATCTTGAAGGTCTCTTCCAACCTGGTTTATTCTATGTATTCTAATGTCCTGCAGCTGTTCAACCTGTGTTATGCCTAGCCCTAACCCTAACCCACCACACAGATGTAGGCTCTGCTTTCTGAATAGTTGGTCATAACTTGAGCTCACGAGATGTTGAGATCAAGATATGTGCTTCTCACCAGCGTTTGCTGGTCTGAGGTTGTTCTTGGGATCATGCTGTTCTTGTTCTTCATGGTAGCATGGGCTTCCCATCCTTGCATAACAGATGTGTACTTTGAAAAGACACAGTTTTAAGAGAGCTGGTGGTAGATGGGCTCAGAACTGCACCTTTTCTGTAGGAATCAGAACTTGCCAAACCTGTCAGAGTGCATTTGGGTGTTTGATTATGGGAATTTACACAGTCTTTGACATGTGTGGTTTCCTGTTCATTTCAAGCATAAGCTTAGGTCTCTGTGTGCAGAGAGACAGGTTGTTTAGCTCTGCTCTTATGAAAAGATGTTACTTCAATTTTAATATTTGTCTGACACCCAGTTTTGTCACCTGCAAGTTAAAATCTCTTTCCTTGCACACTGAAATGCAGGATTTTTTTTTAACTTATTCCTTTTTTAAAATCTTGGGGTGAAAAGCCTTTGTTGAAGACTCATGATAAATACTGCAGTTCTGTACAAAAATCATTGCATGTGGTGAGTTGCTCAAGGAGAAGATGAATATTGAGAATATTTTCTGTATCTATTTATGGTGGCACTCTTTTGTCGCAGAAAAATGCAGAAGCCCTATTGAAGTCAGTTCCTGGCTTAAGCATACAGCAAATGCAGAAGGAAGAGGTAGTGAAATACTGATGAAATTTAAGGCAAAATCAGAAAGTCAGTGACATATGGGAGGAGCTTCTTAACAATTGCATTGTGAGATACAGGAGACAGTTTCTTATCAATGCTGTATTAGTGCTGTCCCTCAGCTTGATCAGGTGGAAGCAGTGGAGTCTTACCTGGAATCTAAAGAGACACTTTATATTTCTCTTCCTTCTCAAAATCCCTTCTGTACACAATTTTCTTTTTTTGCTGCTATTTCTCTTGGTTTTGTTTAATCCAGTTAGTGCCTTGAGCTGGGCAGCAGAGACTTGGCAAGGAGCCGTGCTGATAAAAGACATGTTGTTTGAGGCCACGAGGGGCTGATTCTGGAAGCTCACAACAATGACATTTGGGGATTGTGTTGTCTGGTTCCTGTTGCCAGCATCCAATTAAAATGCAGTTCTACCATTTTACCAGAGTAGTAGGGAATGATGAGTTTATGGTCTGCCTTTGAAAACAAAACCATAAAACTGTTAGCTCAATGTTGGTGCTGGGTATGGAAAAGCCACAACTTTCCAATTGGGAAAGTTTAGCTTTTATGTTTTAAAGCATGCATATAAAAAAAATAGAGGCTTCCATGTATCATATATGGGCTAAGGTTGTGGCTAGGCCTTGAACAGGTCTTGGTTCCCCGGGTTGTCACATAATGATTAGTGAGAAGTTTCCAAAAAGCCACTGAACAATGCTGGGTCAGAAGAATCCAACGATCAGTATCTTCAAATGCCGCCTATAAACAATTCTGTTAGTTTCCTGACTAGAATTAATTAAAGCAAGCACAAGCTAATGGGAAGATCATGGGACCAGCTGCTTTCGTGGCAGGAGCCTTCAGGAATAAAGTTCCTGGAGGAGGAACCCTATCACCTGAACATAATGTGTAATAGCTGCACAGCTGCTTTTTCAGCCTCGCCTCTGTGACTTGCATAGGCAATTGAGCCCTGTGCTGAAAGCCTGGGTGACATTAGGAAGAGTGGCAGCACAAGGCTTGCTGTATAGCTGCTCACTGCAGGGAGCTTGGTTGAGGGTGCTGCTTCCTTTTCCATAAGGTACTCCTTCAGCAAGCTATGCTCATACTAAACTGTTGTTTCCCTGACATCCTTAGAGAGATGTCATGGCTTCACATGCTGGCAGCCTAGAGCGTGTTAGCCAGATAGTGCTTAGCTTACTCTGACTGTTAGTTGAATTTGTTCTCAAATGTAAAGAGTTAACCAGAACTCCAGAGAAGTTTGGTCAAATGAATAAAATATTATGGCTCTGCTGGTTGGGCTTTTTTGGATTGTTTTTTTGTGCTCTAGGAGCACATGCAGCCTGGCACATAAAACTGGGATCTTCATCTCTTTGGTGGTTATAATGACCTGGGATTTTTTTTCACAACTATCATTCAGTGGCAGATAAAAAAAGCTAAGAAAGCCACATGTTGCCAGGCTAAGTATTGTGCCATGTTTGAAAGTCAGAATGATATTTTAATGTAGGTGTTCATGATAAAAAAGTGATCCTTCTGCAGACTCTTTGTCTAGGTTTATGTGGAATGCTTCACAAACAATTCTGCTACATGGAAGAGAACCCAAATCACACGTTTACACTGACCACTGAGGTTTTAAGTTACTTGGACTGGTTGCCCTTCTCAGGCTATGATAAAACTCAGCATGGGCTATCTGAAAATTTGTTTGGCTTCTCAAGAAGGCTTTGCAACCGAGGCTGATTTTTCTGCTCTGGCAGCTAAGCTGGTACTGGCATTTGACTTTGCTACCTCAAAATTACTTTGGTACGTCTGTGCAAGACAGCAGATGTAGATGGTCTATAGACAGGCTACCACTCTCAATAAACCTGAAAATCTATGGATTTACTGGAGAGCTAAATCTACATGTGTGTGAGACTAAGGGAGTTTCTCAAGGAAAATCTCAAAGAGGAGAGAGAGAGAGAGAAAGCCAAGAGTGTTTCATTCCTTGTAAAATGGAATGATGGCACATGATGGCACCTTGAAGTGACTCTTTATCCACATGAAGGATAAGCAAAAGAGGGCTGGGAGATTCTATGTAGAGAACATACATGAATACAGCAAAATGACAAGACTCAGTTGAGGAGAAATAACAAAATGTTCCAAATGATCTAGAAGCGTTCATTAAAAATGACTGAGAAGAGGAATACTGATCAGCTGAAAGACATCCAAGTGTTGTCTTTTGGGGATGTCACTGGTAAATGTAATTGTGGAGACAGGGAAGTATTGGAAACATGGCTAGATGTGTTTTAGAGGAGGTATTCAAATTCTAACAAATGGAGAGAGTGCTTTTAGGGTGACTAGGGGATGGACTAGAAGGCATGAATTTGTCTGACACAGCAAAGATAAGATCAAGAGGGAATAAACACCAGCCAGACATGATGAATGTTTAAAACAAATCATTATTTGTGGCAAAGAGCTGGAGGGACTATCCATTTAGACTGCAAGGGAGAAGACCTTTAAACACGAGAGCAATGGAGTTAATTCCCCAACTTTTCATCACAGCCCCGTATTGGATAATACAAAAAGGGGATTACAGTGATCATTGGTAAATATTTAAAGAAGATGATAAGGAAGATTCCAAGTGATTGGAGGTGATGGCAAAGCAATTCCTTTCCATTCTTATTTTCATGGTGCTTCACTTGTTCCTTTGGCATGTAGGTGATGAAATCTGAGCAACACATTTGCAAACTGAACTGTAATCCACTGTATGCCCTTGGAACCTTTTGCAGATATTAATGAAATACATGCAATTATCTATGTTAGACAGATTACTTAAGGCAATTTAGATTACCACATCAAAAGTGGAATAAAGATCAGTGTTTTAGTAAGGATATGGCTGATAAAAGTACTTAACAGGGATGATATTCATGGAAATGATATGATTTGACCAGGCTTTTAGATTACTGTGTAAATTCTCTTTTCTAACTGCTGTCACAGAATGATGAATTACAACTCTCATTTTGCAAATGCTTTCATTGAAAGATAGGAGAGGATGTGTCTTTCCTTAAGTGTTTATGCACAGAATCAACGTTTTTCTTCTTCTGGAAAACAGATGTTCTCATCAATCTTTGTGAAACAACAGACATGAAGGTAGGCTGCAAGTGCAAGGACAATTTCAAAGGATCAGGAGTATTTCTTGCTGGCATTTTTGAGTTGCATACTGTTGTCTGATAATAACCAGGATGAGTTATTAATTGCACCAAGATAGGTTGACTCTCCTCTTCTGCACATCTACATAAAAAGGATTGCTGGTGTCTGCTGCCGTTTTTCTGAGGTGCCATTTGGGGAATTCAGTTGGCCTGTGTGAGCTTCTGCAGCAATATGGAAAGCGTTTTAAATGATGTGAGGGCTGTGACATTTTTGAATGAGTAGACTTTTAGTGCCAATAATACAAATGGCAGTGTGCTAATTTGACAGCTCCTCAGGGATTCAAAAAACAACAATTTGAATTCACTTGGCATGTCTATGGCACAAGTTGCCAAAGCCTCCATATTTCAAGCATCCTTTGTAATTAGAAAGTTTTTCTTTCATCTAATGATATAAGTTACCTTCACACAAGCTGGTTTTAGTGTTTTCTCTTTGTTTCAAAGTCTGACTTTTCTTCTCAGGGTTCAGTATCAGTAATGTACTTTTATTGGCAGCTACAGACAGCAGTTTCCTCGAACAGGCCCATCAACAACTTGGGATGCTGCATGTATGCTCTTGGGCACAGTGTGGAAGCACACACACAGAATTGCAGTAGCTGCCACAACTGTCCAAGGAAAAGTTGCACTTAAAACACCCTTGTGGTGCCCTGTTTACTTTTAGCACTTCTCACTCTGCTGTGTGTTGCAGCCAGGTGTTTCTCTTGACATGGCCACTAATTTTTCATGGCCAATTAGCTAAACCTCAGTCTCTCAACCTATTGAAAAATAAAAAGGGGGGTGGGGGGGAAGACCCATTATGAAAACTGAAGCTACTGTCTAATCCCAGAAGGTGTCAGCTCCAAATTCTGTCCACAATTCTTGGAGGAAAGGGAGGTAAAAGCTTTGCGCTCTCTCTCTCTCTTTTTTTCCCCCCACCTCAGTGATGCTGGAGTTCTGATTTTGCATTATTACTGTTGTCTTTGAATCCTCTCTAAGAGTACTTCAGGAGCTGCAGTGTTTTTGTTAATATGTGCTTTCTCTCCAGCAAATAGGGGTTGCTTTCTCAGCCAGATAATGTGGTTTGGGGTTTGGGTTTTTTTCAAGATGTACTGCTCTATGCATGTTGAAAAATCTGAGAAAAGCTGATGCTGAGGCACCAGGCTGTGCTTGGTCTCACTCCCTTTACTTTGCAAGGTCTGCTGAATACCTCTGATCTACAGGCTCTTTTTAGTTATTTGTAGCTTTACCATCCTTTCTGTGACTGAGCTGAAATTTTTTGTTCCACTCACTTTTCTGAGTCCTAATTGGCAATTTTAAAATCATCATCCCATTCCTAGAAAAACAGAAAGTTTGCCCAAGGCCATTACAAAGCTTGGTTCCCAGTCTTTGAGACACATGCTTGAAACCTGACCCACACATCACCTTTCAGCCAGGTTTGTAATTTCTGGTGTTGTTGTGAAGCTCTCCCAGGTAAAAGAGCCTTCTGAAGTTTGTTGAAATGGACATGCTGAGTAGAACATGGCGACTGAAATCTCCAAAAGAGCATCCCTGCAGTGTGTCCAAAAATTGCATGGTGAAATAGATGTATGCCAATAATGGCTGCCAGCCATCAAAATGAAGAGCTGATGGAGAAGTAGGGAAGAGGTGGGACAGCACAGTTTGAAAAAGAGCTAGTGTGGATGGCAACAGCTGGATTAATTGAGTGCAAGGTAGTCATTAGGAAACAGAGGAGGAAGATCATATGGAAAAGAATTGACTGACCAGGAGCTGGGAACTGGAAAGATGGAGGACAGAGGAAGTAACAAATTATATGAATGGCAACACAGTGGCATCAATTAGTGATCAAGTTGTGACCTGTATTAATCCTTAATATAGTTCTGCCAAATTTATTTCCATAGATATTGGTCTGGGTGCTGTCTGCTTTAGTATAAATTCCTTGCTTGTAAACTCTGTTTATGCCTGTGAGATGGAGAGGAGCATTAGTACTGCAGCTTGAATGCTCATCTTTAACCCTGTCCAATGCCCCAAACACATAGCCATTTGTTACAAGCAGATATATAGTCTACATTATTAAAACATTATGAGAGCTCAGGAGTGACATAAGATGAGTTAACTATTACAGTTCTTGGTAACTGAATCAAAAGTTATCTTGTAAAATTATGTTATTTAGTTGTGCTGAGATATGATTGCTAGTACTTTGTTCTAAAGTATTTGTTTCATGCTGTGTTGCTGCCTTTCACAGAGGTGTTATTATTATTTTAATTATGTATAGCAGTGCCACTGGCAATATGAGGCCATGAGCTGAATACAGTACTACAGCTCTCCTGCACAGGCTACATTTGTGTTGAAATTTATTCTAGACCTTCAATTGTCATTGTATAAAAACTCTTGTTGAATTTAGACACCATCATCATCATCATCACAGAAAAGAAAGAGCTGAATTTTCCCAGCTGAGCTTCATTAATGTTCTCAGAGTCCCACTGATTTACACCAACAGAGATGACACAAAAGCGCTTCTAATATTTTACTTCCTCTCCCATGAGCTGTGCTATTGCAGCGTTTCTTGACTCCTAGAGCAAGAAGAAGTTGACTTCTCCCCTCCCCCCCCCCCCCCCCCCCCATGTTCCCCTCTCTGTGCTTTCATTGTTTTGTCAGCCACTTGAGCTTGAAAATATCCTTCTCTAGTTTGAGTAACTGTAGGGAAGGGCTTGATGTTGTGACGTTTGTCCGTAGCTTTTATGGAGGCATTTTAATTTTAACTTTGGAATCAGAGATAATAGTCAAAGTGTGGGCTTGGCTTTTGAAAATGGCAGGCTGGCTGCCTGTAGCCTTTCTGGATTCATTCTTCAGTCAACCACACTTTGCTTATGGATGCAAATGTTTTTATGTGTTATATATTTATATGTCATAATAGGGAATGGAATGGAAAGAATAGAATAGAAGGAATAGAGTAGAGTAGAGTAGAGTAGAATAGAATAGAGTAGAATAGAATTTATATGAATGTTACAGATAAATTTATGGATGCTAATGGATATCCTGTCAGCCTCATAACAGAACTGAAACTGCAAATAATGAAGCACCTACTTTGCTGAATTAGGCCTGCTGAGTTCATTATGGGGGCTTTGACACAATTCTCTTAGCTAAGTTTAGCATTGGGTCCTTTTTCTGGATTGGGGTCTCATTTGTGACTCAGGAGCAAAAGGAGATGTAGTCAAAACCCAAGGATCTTCCTGCACTGCAGTCACAGCAGTGCTGTGAATCCTGTGATCAGCATATCCCAGTCAACTTGAAATGAGCTGGCTCAGCTACCAGTACGAATCTTGCCATGGCAGCACCAAGTTTAGGATGATGTGAACCTGAGGAGATGAAATCTGTGCTGTTCTCTGCAGTGTCATAGCCAGGCTTCCCATGGCATACAAGAGCACTGGCTGAAAACTCTTCTGTTTTGGGTTTCTCAGAACTCAGTCCACAAGCAGTTACTTTTGTAGTCGTCCTTAATGATAAGCCTCAGATGTTCAGCCTGACCTTTGTTCTGATGGAAACACGCTCTAGGGATGTGGTAGTGCTTTCTGCATGGGAGAAAATACTTCCTTACAATTAACAGGCTCCATGAAAACTTGCAGCTGTATTCTGTGAACAGCTTTTTCAGCTTTGTTGCTTTATAGTGTGTTACTGTTTCCTCTCTTCCTGATTGTTCCCTGATTGGATCAAAATTCACTTTCTTCCACTCAAAATAGCCTGTTCAGGGCTAAATTCACAGAATTGCCTAAAGACAGGAAGCTGCATTTGCTTTTCAAAGTGATTCGTGCCCTCATTGTGGCCAGTTTTGTCCTCTGCCTGGTGAGGTAAGCTGATGATTCCTGCTCCTTGTGCAAGGATCACCCAGCACTCCTGGTCCTGGTGCTTCATGTTGCGTAAACGTGAATGAAATGCTCAGTGAAGCAGAGGTGGGATTGAGTGTGACACTTGTCAGATGAGTCATCTTGCCTTGCTTCAGCTTGCCTGTGGGTAATGTTTTGATGAGACTTAACTGATGCCTTATGCTTCAGCCTTATGCTAAGTAGGTAACAGTGAGTCTTCATGGGAGCTTGCTCGGTGCCTAGAAACTAGGAAGATGAGGAGAAAGCTGGGTTTTTTCCCCAGTGCTTGGGACTGCTTCGCCTGGGCAGGAGTGAGTCCAATCAGAGTCCCAGGGCTTTTTTCCTCCTCTGATGATCTTGAGTTTTCAGTTCCTCTCTTGTTGATCCTCACTAGCAAGATTAAAATCTATTCCCAAACCCACAGCAGTTACCATGGGACTGGCTCATTGCTTTCCAGGATTTTGGCTTTATGGGGGAACTGAGGGATTGTGTCTCAATTTTCCTCTGTTCTGCGCTCCCATGGGGAACATCAGGAAGCAGAGAGCAGCTGTGTCAGTTTTTATGGGGACTGATAAATCAAGAAATATCAGTGTTACATGTAGCAAATGTGAAAATGCAGTAAGATCTGTTCTGACCTCTACAGAAACCTTCTTTGCTACAGGATAAGCTCTGGGTCTTCAACATATTTCTTTTAAAGCTATTTATGGAGACTAAATAATTTTTTCCCCCTATTCAGTGAAGTGGAACAACCACCTATCTTTTAGACTGAAGTCAAGAAAGGAGTCTGAAATGATTAAAACAAAGTTATAAAAAGTAGCTACCTTGAAGCAGACCAGAGTTTATATTAATAAAACTGGTGAGTTTTAATTTTTCATGCAAAATAGCTAATAATTCAATGATTTATTCCACACAGACTCCCCAAACATATTTCTTTTCAGAAATAATAGTTTTATAAGGCTGTTTTTTTTGCCCTACACACTTCCTTGTTTCTTGTTTTTTTCACATTCAGTGAGGTTTTTTCATAAAGCAACCACTAATTTTGTATGTGTGCTGTGAAGCCTCAGAGAGGGTGATTCAGAGCTTGTGAAAGTGCAAAGTGTTTACTGTTTATCCTAAGAAAAGGCTAGCTGAAAGAGCTTAAGCTGTAGTCAGGCATATCTTAACCAAGGTAAATATGAATAATACTAATAATAGTGGCTATTTTTTCTTATTTTTGTTGCCAGCAGTGTGCCTTTCCCTGGGCTATGTAGCGTTTCTGGTGTCTGAAAATCATGGCTTGTCTTTGAGGTAGTTAGCTAGGAAACAAAGTTAGTGCAAATCCTTGCTTGGTCTGTAATGAGCAGTAGCACTTCGCTGCTACAGACTCCTGCCTTTACTCTGTCATGTGGCTTGTTCCATTCAGTTCTACTCATTTCAGTGAAGTACTTAGGGCTGTGTTGTTTGGCATATATGGAGTAATGCAAGCTGTTTCAAAAGCGTGTGTCTAAGGCTAGAGATGAAAAAGGTGGTTAGATATCATAATGCTTTGCAGTTGCATTTAGGTTGTGTTTTAAAATAACAAGTAGGTTTGTTTGTTTGTTTGTTTGTTTAACCTCAATACTTTTATTACCCAACACCTGTGAGCAGAAGCATGGAAACTCGGTTTGGATTTTAGTTTGCCAAAAGCATTTAATAGGATGGTTAAGAGTAGCCTTTATCTGCTTGTTCCCATGTTTAGCATATAAGTAGTGAAGCCTTATAGGAAAAAAAATAGAGTTATAAGTTAGTCATATTTTCCCTTGGTGTGAGAGTGATTTCTGCATTATAAACTCTGAGTTTTGCCTAAGGAAAAAGATAAAATTATTTGTTTATAATGCCTATCTGTGCATCTAAGGGAAGCTGCAAGTAAAACTTTGTTAGCTCAGACCAGAAGTATACCCAACCCATACTCTTGCATCTGACAGTACTTAGTAGCAGATGCTTAGGAAAAGAGTCAAAGAAGTCTTGATTGGCCAATCTGGTAAGAAAAGCTTTAAAGCAGGAAAGATGGAGATTCCTCACTAGCTCAAGTCATACCAAGAGCCTGGGCTGATGGGAACAGAATGACACAAGGCTGATGTAGAATCTCCTGAAACACATAGGTATGTGAAAAACAAGGTGCCTGTGGGACAGCCCTGATGTGGAAAGCTCCCGTGTGCTTTCCTGGGGAATCAGCACATTTGTGGTGCCTCTCTGAAACATCCCCCACTAATTCCCACAACAAAGGCAGCAAACAGAAGGAATCTGTGTCTGTATCTGTGTGCAGTTACAGGTCTATTACATCATCAGGATCATGGAGGCATGTTGGGATACCTCACACACCTGGAGTGATGCAATGGAGTACAGGCTCTTGGGAAGAGCAGACTGAATGCAAGGAAGACAAGCGGTCCTTTGTGTGAAACAGCAGCCAGGAAGCAAGGAGTTCTGCTGTGAGGATGGGAGGGGGAAAATACTTAACAGGGAGGTAAGAGATATTGGGAGTCTTTTAGTCTATTTCCAGAGCAAGACTGGTTACCTCTTGATAAGTACCTGGGGAATGAAAAATGAGGAAGTACTTGGAGAACTCTTCTATCTTAGTAGAACTCCATTTTCAGTTTTCATTATGTGTGAATATCCATTGTTGTGGGTAATCCAGCTAGCTGAAGTTATTATTTTATTAAAGCAGAGTTTCCTAGAGACCCTATGCTAAAGAAATTATTTGTTTTCAAGGTTTAATAAAGGGTACTTTAAGCACAATCTATGTCAATTTAAAAAGGTGCACTATCTTGTCATTGAATCTTACCAAAAGCTATGATGTGTGATGCTAGAACTGAGCTACTTCAGGCTTTGCATTGGTTAAAAATTGCATGGCAGTCCACAGCCACTGTGGCCACCTATTGCCTGTCAATAGCAAGCTTTGGCAGGTAAGAGCAGCAGTGCAGCAGGGGCAGGTGTAAAGTAGAGATTTATCATCTGAATGGCAGAGAAAGACCGTGAATTAGTTTGTTCTCAAGCTTGATTTATGTGCCACTGTGTCTTGCTTGGCACCTTATTGTTATAATGAATTATTCTTTTAATGTTGCTTAGAAGACCTCAGAAAGTCCTTTAAGATACAGATAGAGGTTGGCTTTGTACTTAGAAGGGATTAGTTATCCCATACTTTTGACAAACATGAGCAAATGGAAGTTAACCCTTTTATTGGAGGCAGAAAATGTCTCCTGGTTACCTATTAGTTGTATTAAAGGGAAGACCCAAAAGATGTCTGGTGGCTTTTGGTGTGAGCAAGGTGTGGCATTTTACACTTTTGTTTATGCAAAAGTGACCAAAAAATGTGTAGCACCAAGGGTTGCAAAGCAAAGGGGATGCAGAGACTTCACCCATCCTGAAGCTGTAGAGGGCTGTATAGAAAGCTTCATCGGCTGACATACTGAACGGGCAGCCAAGCAATACTTTCCAGCTGATATGTTCTGATATTTATGGCTGAATTTAATCTGATCTAAGATACAGCTGGATAAGCCTATATCCAGTATATTATCCTGTACATTAAAAACAATGAGTCAGAAAAGCCCTCCTTGGGAAAGGGAGAATAAATTTCTGCTGGTAGTGTTTTTGTAACTGTGATGAGTCTAGAAATAGAAGTGAGGCAGTGCTTGTTAACAGGGATAATATCTTACTGGAATGACAAAGGTAGTTTGGAAAATAAAAACAAACAAAACCAAACCCCTGCTTTTGGGTAACAATATTTTCTGGTTAGAAGCTTGCCTGTTTTTCTGGCTATGTAGTAACTTGTTATTAGGCAAGCTAGTACTCCAAATGTTTTTTGTGCCTCTAAGCTTATCTTTTTTCATTTACTGCCAGTCTTCCAAGATACCATTCCTGCCTAAAAAAAATAATAGGTACAATAGAGCCTTGCTGTAAAGCAGCATGCTTTCCCTTATACATCCAGCCTGATTAGAGGGTGATAAGCTTATTACAGACAACACTGTTCTTTGTAGAGCATCCACAAAGAGGTTGGTGTTGGATCTTCCTTTCCTGCTTATGGCCTTTGCAAACACCATGGAAGAGGTCTCCCCTATATTCTCCTAAGACTGTAAATTACTTGAGATGGAAGTAATTTTCTTTCCTGAGAGCATGTCATTTGTTCATGATTTCACTTTTTTTGGCACAGAAATGTGTACCACACTTAGCACTCACTGCTCTAGAAGTTGAGCTTTCAGAGTCTTGTCCATAATTAGGACAAAGTACTGCATCAAACCTCATTGCTTTCTGATCCAGGCACAGACTGTACTTACACAAGATTATTAGTATACAAGAAATCCTGAACATCATTGCTTTTATTTTTTAATGCAGTTATATGGAATGGAGGACAGCACTTTACCATATGTAGTTAAATGCTGCCCATTGTGTTTTGTGCTCAACCCACCGGCATCATCCATGTGATACAATAAGTACACAAGATAAGTTTTATGACAGAATTCAGATGTGTATGATGCATCTCCTTACTTTGTAGACTTACTTGCTTTAAAGTTTCTTCTGATCAGCCATTAGCTGTTCCCATATCTGTACTTACTGAAGAGTTCTGGGTTTGTCATTTAAAGGGCACGTCTTTCTGGGTCAAACCACAGCCATTTTATTTCTTTATTCTCACAGTTTTTACAGTACAGTCTGTCACCTAATTTAATATTTATCAGTTGCAATAACTGACTGCCAGGGTATTGTCAACGTTAATTCTGGGTGTCTGTGCATCGGATGGTCCTGCATTCAGAACCGCTGAGCAGACTATGCAGGCAGACACTTTGGCTGTAGCTTGTTTGCTCATTTATATACAGAAGAATGGAGATGAATAGCTAATTTTGCTGCAGAGAGTTGTCTGCTCAGAATCCCAAGTGCTCCATATTTTTTAATTCCAAGGGCCTAATCAAACCATTGTAGCAACCTTCCACTGGTGGAAGGGATTAATTGTTCCAAACTTCCTTTTCTCCCCTCCCGCTCTCAGCCTGCCCTGCAACTTTCAGTAAAAGAGAGTGAGAGTCGTGATTTAGAAAGCAAATTAAATACTTCTAGCAAAATTGATTTCATTTTCTCCTAAGGATTACACTAGATATGTAGTTTTGCCTGAAGATCTTGAAAGGAAAGCCTGTGCTAAGGCAAAAGGAGGCAAGCACCAGCAGACAGCCTGGATGTGCAGACTTTGCCAAGGGGATTGTGCCACATCGTTTCAGCCTAAGGGACCGCTTTGCCCCTAATAGCATATAAATGCAGGGTTATGCCCAGCTGTTCAATATGGAAAGCTGTATTGCAGCCACAATTTTACAAGAGCTGTGCAAAACAGAGAATGAAACCTCAGTCTTCTGATTGCCCTTAGATGCATCTTGGAGGAGATCTAAGAGGAAGAGACAGCTTTTGTTCTTGCAAAAAAAGTGTTCAGTTTGTGCTCATGTTTTATTTCATCTGGCAACAAGTACACAGCTTTAGCACTGGATTAGAGACAGCTTTTCCTCCAAGGATCTAGGCTCTACTGTAAAGGATTCACCAAGCAGTGTAGCCATTGTAATTGTGAGAAAAGAGGAAGCCGGTGGCTGTGCCTGGGCTTTGGTGTGCTGAAGCAATTAGAACCCTTTAATGCTAGATGCTATTTCGGTCTTGTTATGGTGAGGTTTTGCAGCCTCACCTACTTTTTTAGTGAGAAATGACCTTTCAATGTGGGCAGAATTGGGTGAATTCAGGTGGATGGAGCACACTGAGGACAGTAGAGTTTGATTGATGGTGAGATAACAACTGCTGCCAAGGCCTCCCAGTGTTGTTGTTCTTCCCACAAACACCACCTTTGTCTTGCCTGGCCTGTGCATCACTCAGGTGTTATTGTAAGTCAGGCTGCCAGTGGACTCAGAAAGGACCTAAATATTGATTGATGTTTGTGCTAAGCTAGAAGAAAGCATCCTGGCTGAATAAGAACAAGTTAGGTTTGGTCAGTCTCTGGGAGGAGGCTAGAAGGAGCTCATGGCGGGTTGGAGAAAATTACCCATGTAATTTTTCCTGCAGTGAGAGCCTGTAATGTCATGGGTATAGCAGGGAGTGTTCTTAGTAGCCCCAAACTTTGATTGTCAGTTTCCTCTTGGTAGTAGCAACACTTTTCCCACGCTACACAAAATTATCAAGTATTGAGATATTGCTGATGAGTGGTTTCTGCTCTGATCTAATCTCTACCAACTCTCCTTTCCTTCCTATTCCTCCTTCTGTTGCATGATCTGACTGTGAAAGAAGTCACCCCAGACCTGTTATGTTCGTGTTCCTGAGTATTTTTGGGGCCCTTCACTACAAGAAGGACACTGAGGTACTAGAGTATGTCTAAAGAAGGGCAATAAAGCTGGTGAAGGGCCTAGAGCACAGGTCTTATGTGGAGTGGCTGAGAGAACTGGGGTTGTTTAGTCTGGAGGAAAAGAAGCTGAGGGGAGACTTTATCATTCTGTACAACTACCTGAAAGGAGGTTGTAGGGAGTTGGAGGTTGGTCTGTTCAACCAAGTAACAAAGGATAGGGCAAGAGGAAATTGTCTTTAGTTGCACCAAGGGAAGTTTAGGTTGGATATTAGGAAGACTTTCTTCACTGAAAGCATTGCCAGCCATTGGTATGGCTATCCCACTGCAGGGGTGGAATCCCCATCCCTGGTGGTGGTTAAGAGACATGTAGATATAGTGCAGAGGGATATGGTTTATTTAGTCAAGGACTTGCCAGTGTGAGGCTAATGATTGGTCTTGATGATCTTGAAGGTCTTTTCCAATCTAGGCAGTTCTGTAATTGTTATTCTTTTCCTCTTCCACTAGTCTTCAGACACTGCATGTATGGCCTGTGGTTTGGTTGATGCTTGGGGATTGGGTTGGTTTTGGTTTTTATTCCCCTGAGACAGTGTTAGTGTACCACCTTTTTACGAGGATGGGATTCTTCTTTCACACCTGGGGACTCTGGTTGCCAGGCATCAATTTGAGGTCTCTCCCAACCTTGGTGATACTGTGATACTTGTATTTTAGAGAGAAAGAACTTACAGTTTATTTAAGCAGTGATTTAAAGGAGCACAGAATGTGGGACAGTTCATTGAAGAAGTGTAACCAAATAATTTCTTGCAGAACACTTTATGGTTTTTTTCTTTAGTTGAATTTTTTTGTATGTTTGTTTGGTTTGTGGCTTGGCTTTTTTAATGCTTTATTTATTTGAATCAGGCCAAAAATCAGGACTTAGAAATATACTTCTTACATCTAGCAATAGAATAACCTCCATAATTCAGGCGATTGTGGCTGCAGAAGCTTAAATGAGACTTCTGAAACACATTTTATTTTTTTCCCTGCTATTTCACCTGCAGCAAACCTATAATGGTAAAACATAATGTCCCCTGAATTTCCAGGTATGACAAATGTCTTGCCCCTAAATGTGAACTGTGTAACTCTTGAAGTTGCACTGCTTGTCAGGACTGAGCAAAACTCACCTAATTAATCTCTCTGAGTTCTTGATTACTGGAATAATAGAATTTGATTTGCATATTGTGTTAAATAAAAATGCTATATGATTAAAGGATAAAAATGTGTTCCTTTTATGGACTCAACTGCATGTGATTTGAGAATGTAAAGGTTGGTTGGTTGAGTAACTGAAGATGCAAAGGAATATTTTTCTTTTGAGGAATATGTGTCTCCTCTTTGTGTGACCTCTTATTCTCTTAAAAATTGCTCTAATAAATGTCCAGAAAGCAATTTCCTACTTTCACTTTGTGACATGACCAAGAAGTGCATAATTTCTGGAGATGTTGGCAAACTATGCTGTTTGTGTATATATCCACCTTGCTGAGTTTGGGGGCTATAACTTACCCAAACTGAAGGAGGCAGTGGCCACTATGAAGTCAGTGTGATTTGATGGCAACACGTTGGCCAGCAGGTGCTGCTGGGGAGATGACAGCGCAGCGGGACAGAAGGCTTAGTGAACCCAGGCACATCCTTAGAGTTAGTGCACAGGGTGGCATGAAAGCATTGCAGCCTCAGGCTGATGGCTGAGCCCTGCAAATAGGGGATGTCCTTCTGGGCTGGAGTCAGAGCTGCCCTGAACCTGATAGTCGTACAGATGCTTTAATGAAAGAGTCCATCACAGACTGCCGGTTTAGAGGACCACTTCTGACACAGCATGATTTAAACAGCTGCTTGGAAATACCGAGTGCCTGATTCCCCTTTCAGCCAAGGTATGTTAGGCTGCTCTGACATCTGTTTTATATGCAGTGTGAAAATACAGCAGCCTCTCCTTCCCCTTGGAGCAGCAGGTTCTAATCAAAGTCAACAGGTTTGGCTTGGCCTTTCATTTCTTCATGGAAATGCTCTCTATATTTACTTTTATAGCTGTTTTATATATATAGCTTTATATATATATGTATTTCTTTTTAAGATATATATATTTTATAGCTTTTATGTATATATACTTTTATTTAAAGCCAAAGTTCAGCATGCATTGTGTGGACACTAGAATGGGGCTACAATATATTACGTATAGAGTTGAGTGTTTAACTGTAGTAATTGTGCAGAAGTTTCCCTCTTTTCCTTTCCTTTTCCTCATGTGCTATGCCATGCAATTTGCATTCTGCCATATGTTTTAAGGGCCACTATATTCAGTGATGTTATGTGAAAATTAGTACTTAGTTATGTGAAAATTAGTGTTATGTGGAAATGAGTGACCAGAAAATGCAATCTGTCTATAAAACATCATTATAGAGTACCCTGCTTAATTCAGACATAGCAAATTTGGGACTTCTTCACTGGCACATTTCATACAAAATTGATTTGTCCTGATGGTAGAAACTGCAGCTCAATGGGGGATGGTATTGGCCTAAATGTAGCTACTACTCTATAGTCGAGATCATATCACTGTTGATGTTTCACTGGTATATATTTGAGCACTCCATTCTTTTCTGTTCTGTTTTGGTCCTCTTTCCTTTTAACCCTGAACCCCAGAGCAGCCTGAGCCTGAAGGTGACCAACATTTACAAGCTGAACCAACTCACTGACTCAAATCCGTCCATTTTCATAAGATTAAGACAAAAGAAATTACTGTATTCCAGGACACTAGAGCTTATTTTCTTCAGGCAAGCGTATTTGCTTCATGTTTGGCCTGTTCTGTGAATCTGACCAACACATGTACAGAGATTCCAGTTTTTGTCTTGGATTGTAGTAGGCTGAAAACGTGTCCTATCAGTGACCAAGGTCTTGTTTTAGCTGTACTTGGTTGTCTGAAAGTCTGAATTACTGATGTCTTCATTACACACAGTTTTAGCACTGTATTTGCTGTTAGAAATGTGCCAGTGTTGGTTTGCATTGCTAAAGGAAAAATAAATAAACTGATAATCCAAAATACTTTTTTTGGACCTTTTGTACCTTTAATTGTGGTGTTGTGTTTGGGTTTTATTCAAGAGATGGGGCTTTGCAGAGTTTATCAGCTTCTTAGATTTCAGAAGAAAGTGTTATATTTGTGGCTTAATCATAAAGCAAGCTATCTGTAGAATTCCTCTGAACTCTAAAGAGAGGATCATCATACTTTGGATTTAACTGAAAACTGTTAGGTATAAATACAGAATTTAATGATAAATTCTCCTTGATGCACAGAGGGGCAGCTCTTTTGGAGCGCTGGAGGTGTTATGGAGGGGCAGCTCTTTTGGAGCGCTGGAGGTGTTATGGAGGGGCAGCTCTTTTGGAGCGCTGGAGGTGTTATGGAGGGGCAGCTCTTCTGGAGCGCTGGAGGTGTTATGGAGGGGCAGCTCTTCTGGAGCACTGGAGGTGTTATGGAGGGGCAGCTCTTCTGGAGCACTGGAGGTGTTATGGAGGGGCAGCTCTTCTGGAGTGCTGGAGGTGTTATGGAGGGGCAGCTCTTTTGGAGCGCTGGAGGTGTTATGGAGGGGCAGCTCTTTTGGAGCACTGGAGGTGTTATGGAGGGGCAGCTCTTTTGGAGCGCTGGAGGTGTTATGGAGGGGCAGCTCTTCTGGAGCGCTGGAGGTGTTATGGAGGGGCAGCTCTTTTGGAGCGCTGGAGGTGTTATGGAGGGGCAGCTCTTTTGGAGCACTGAAGGTGTTATGGAGGGGCAGCTCTTTTGGAGCACTGAAGGTGTTATGGAGGGGCAGCTCTTCTGGAGTGCTGGAGGTGTTATGGAGGGGGAGCTCTTTTGGAGCGCTGGAGGTGTTATGGAGGGGCAGCTCTTCTGGAGCACTGGAGGTGTTATGGAGGGGCAGCTCTTCTGGAGCACTGGAGGTGTTATGGAGGGGCAGCTCTTCTGGAGTGCTGGAGGTGTTATGGAGGGGGAGCTCTTCTGCCCTAGGTGATCTCCCTTTGACAGGGAGGTTGGACTCGATGATCTCTGGAGGTCCCTTCCAACATTCTGTGATTCTGTTAAATTAAGTTGTATCAATTATCACATATATATTTGGTATCTTGGCAATATTACTAAAGTTGGGGTAGCCATTGGCTGATTATTAACTGGATTGACAATTCTGTTTGTTTTGCATGGAGGATTTTGTGATAAGTGTTTGTTACTCTGGTGCACTGACTCAGCCACTGCCTGGGAGAAAGCACCCCAGCTTCATCTGGATATGTAGCCTTCTCCTTTTTGGGTCCCTAACATAGCATTTTCTTTCACTTCCTTACATGTCAAAATCAGAATATTTTGCTAGAATGTATGACCTTCATTCCATGGTGTCTGAGCTCCTATTCTGACACCCTCAGTGTGCATGCCTTATTAAGAGTTTCCACACTCTTGTTTACAGTTGAACTGGGATTTAGTGAGATAAACAGGGAGATTTGATGTGCTGATCAGCCTGGCTGCAGCTTCTATCATAATTTCCTTTTTATTTTTTAATCTTTTTTTCCTCAAGGTTCCTGTAGAGAACACTTGTGTTTGACCTTTTCATTTACCTGTAAGTGGAGGGTTTGTATCTGAATAGGCTGCTCTGGAGCAGCTGTCAACCCAGTTTAACCCCAATGGGTCTGCTTCAAAATGTCAAATAGTGCCTTTTAGCTCCTTTACCTCTTGAGGAAGCTTTTTGGCAGTTTTGAATGCAAGGAGAGAATTTTTTGCCTGTTTTTTCCCCCCACATCATTACCATGCATGCTGCCTTTAATAATATTGATATAAATACTGTCAAACATAACAGATTTGTAGCTGGGCATTTAATTTTTTTTTCCATACATAGGTACATAGAAATTACCCACAGGGCTTAGCAAAAGCTTCTTGGGTTTAATGAAGTAGAAATACAATCAGCAGCACCCCTGTTTCTAGGGTATGTAAAATACCTTGTGGCTACCAGAAGTGCTCTCGCTCAGAAAGATTAGCAACTTACTTTGAAATGCAAAAGTAGGCCTACAGAAATCATTGAGCTGTGTCCTGCTGAGTTGTAGCAAATAATCTAGCAGGGAAAAAAAAAAAAAAAAAAAAAGCTCAAATGTATCTGATTTTCTTCTGTATCCCAAATTAAATTTTTGTGTGACAGCTCTACCTGGCAGCCTCACCCTCCTGTTAGTGCAATCTGTCATTCGGGATTATTTCAATTAAGTTCTCTTTCTCGTTTGCATTTGCTGAGGAGTTGTAATGGCTCACTCCCAAACCAACAATTCAAGAGGAGAAATCCTCTCTATATGGATGTTATTAAAAGAAAGGGGAAAGAAGTAGATAGTTTCTCTTTCTCCTCTGTCCTGGAGTCCTTCTCCAGAGTGATTACACAACTGGAAGACCTGCTTTGAAGTCTGAGTGTGAAGACTTAGTTACAGAATGTGGAGGCTTGGTCTGGGGGCTTTTATGGGTGATTATGAAAGTCTTTAAAATTCATTCTATACACCTTGGTTGCATGTAGAGCTCCTTCATTTTACATAAACTGGCTTCTGTCTGGTAGCCAGAAGATGAAAAGCTTTTTCTTGTACTCATTGCTTCAGTGCAGAAGTTGGATTTCTTTATAGAAACACAGCAACTTCCTAAGCTTCCCTGTGCTCTAGCCTCCTGGGAGGAGAATTCTTGTCTGACATTGGAAACTGGAGGCAGCTTTTTGCGCTGATACACAGATTGCTTCTCCACGTGCCCCTGAATTCATAAAGACTCATGTTTCTAACTGGATTGCTGTGCTGCCCTTTGCTGAAGTCAGCTTTCCAACCTGCTTTTGCATGCAGAAAGCTGAGATACTGTCTGATATAGCCATTCATATCCCATAACCTTTACATACGTGATAGTGGATAAACTAAGCAGCTGCAGTACTGAGTATCCACTTTGTATCTGCTAACCTGTATGTTGCTACTCTCTGCTGATGTTGCTTCCAGCTGTTTAGTTTCCACCTGAGAAAGGCTACCTTTTGCTGGAGGGAAAATAGATGAAATGCTGGGTTGATGTGTTACCACCAGGTTCAGGAGCCCCTCCAGCATAAACTGTGAAAAGGAAGTAAATGAGTGGATAACTCAGAATCCTTTCTGTGACACCATCATCCATTCAGTTGCTGAAGGAATGAAAAAGACCAAGTTCAAAAGAGAAAAGGATTTCACTTCTGTTGTAAATTGTTATCTCTGTATGCTCATCACTGTACTGAATTGGCAGGAGTCAGACAGGTATAGGGAGGCTGAAGCACAGGCGTTAGTATTTCAGCTCTTTGTTCAAGCCAATCCCAGCTGTATCACGGGGGTGCAGTGGGCACATTAAACCTGGATTCTATCTTCTTACAATGTTATCAAGGTACTCACACTTAGCATGTACAGAGACTGACATGTACATGTTGGAACAAGCCTCCAGCATTGCACCAGGCCAGTTCTTTTTTAGTCAGGAGCTTTCCTGGTGTAATCAGCACCTTAAAAGCTATTTCCATGGTGTTTCTTCACACCCCTTCTTGTTTTAAAAACATTTTAGCTGGACAAATTGTTTGTGTTGAGTTGGAAATGGCAGTTGCTTTTCCTTGCTGGATGAGAAACACTGGTGACCCTCAGCATAGGTCTGTGCTGTTTGCTGCAGAACTCAGCCAGGCAGGAGCTGACAGATTGTGGTTGATGGTGTTACCATGAAACTTCTCAAAAGCAGGATGAATAGGAATTGTGCATTCTGTTTTCCAGAGCAAACTTTGGGCCCAAATTAATCTATTGTGTATTTTCAGTTCAGTAAATCTTCTTTTTTTATCCTTGCTATGTCTTCAGTTGCCACAGTGTTTATTGGTGCTTGTATAGAAAACAACATTCTAGCTCATCTTTAAAGGCCTCAACACAGTTTACTATCCTAAATGGTGTTGCTAAGATCACATAAAGAAGAATGATGGTTCTGGGGAAAAAACAAGGTGTACTTCAGATCCTTCCCCAGTAAGTGTGGGAAATTCCTGCTTTGGAGGAGAAGCAGTAATTCTGTTTTCAAACAAAACCAGCTCACATGATTTCCTTCTTGAAGCACCTGAGCCAGGCTGATAGCCAAACACCCTGCCTCCCTGAACTGTACCATAAGCCCATGCTGCACACAGGAGCACCAGCTTGATGAAAGGCTCCCTTCATGGAGGAAATGCCAGTGGTTTGGTGGAGTCCTAAATCTCTATTCCAGGAAAAGGCAAGGCCTAGTTGTTGGTGCTTTTGGGACCCTTGGCATAACCAGCTGATGTTAGTTGCAGCCTTTTCTGATGCCTCGCTCCCTCTGATGATGTTTGCCAATGCTCACACAGCCCCAGCACAGGGCTTGCCTGGAATTGCTTGTGCAAGGCAGGTGGCTCTTCAGCCATGGTCTAGTAATACAAATAATTTGTGAGCTTTCTTTGGCTATGAAAATGTGCTCAAGCCAACAGAGTGGGCTGCTGAATCTCCTTCCACTTATAGGCTTCCAAAGTGGGAACATCTCCGCTGAAGCCAACATCACCCTGGTGGGAAAATATTGACAGGAAAAAATGCCCTTCAGTGTGAAGTGTGTGGCAGCAGAATTCCATGCTAAGGGGGGGCTGTCAACATACATTTTGCCATATGTGCAGAGGTGCAGTTTGCACATGCTCATCATTGGGATACTGATATTGGCTGTGCATTTCATGCACTAGGGAAGGCAGAGGCTGGCATCGTATTCTGCTTACAGGGGAGGCAAGTCCAGCATTCAGGTGTCCAGTGTTGCTTGGATTCTCCTTTGGGTTTTTTTTTCTAACACTGTGCTGAAAAACACTTTTTTTCCTTTTTTGATTCATTCTTGCCTTTTTGTTGCTGTTGTTGTTTTGTAACTCATCCTACAATATTCATAACTCCTCTTAGCAGGATCCCTTTGTTTCTTCCCTGCCACTGTAGCCCTTTCTTTGCCATAGCCAGTTTTCACAGATACATTTGTACACAATTGGTATTGTTCAGCTGGTGCCTAAAGAGCCCCAGCTCAATACAGCAGGCAGGAAACTTGATGCCCATCGTGAACAGAGCTCCAGAAATGCTTACAGCCATCTTGAGAGAAGGAAAATAAAAAGGAACCTCTCTGGCAATCTGTGATACAAAACTCAACACAAACAATTGCTAGTCTGCAGCTGGGGCTTGAGGCTTATTTCTGTGGTTTGTGGGACTCAAGTACAGAAGCCTGTTTTCTTCCCAGTGTATAGCATTCATACATGGTATATGCAGATTGCAGAAGCATTCACATGTTACACCATTAATATTCTCAAGATGAAGAGTCCTAATTGTCATTGTAAAATATACTTCTGATGTATTTCTCCCAGTGCCTGCCTCGAGGTTGCATGAATCTTCGTCCCTCTAATTCGTATTCATGTCAGCTTTATTCACAGCAATTTTGCTTCTCTTTTTCTTGTCTTAGCTTACACATCATGCCCAGCAGTGGAGGAAGAGGAGAGTTTGAAATTTTTTACGTGTCAGATTTCCCTGTATCCAATTTTATCAAAAAGCTGTCACCAACTCCTCCTGAAACCAGCAAACCTTTTTCTTTCTAATTACATTTTTTACCATATGTTCATCCAGATGGCATATGCCAAACATTTTCTAGGGTGCTAGAAAATGGCCTGACTTCAGAGGATTTAACTGCTGAAGAAGCTTATGAAAAAAAATAGAATTGATACTGGGCAGAAAAAGTCTTAGGAAGAAAGTGGGGGTGGGGGTGGAGAAAGAAACCTCTGATATGTCTTCCCAGTTATATTTTGTGCCTGTAGTATTTAATTCTCAATGCACACACCTGCATTAGAGCAGTGAAAATGTGGGGAATATTTTCTTGAAGTGTTAAAAGTTGGCTCCTTTTGAATAGCTGAAAATAAAACTTTTGTCTGTGGAGTATGTCTGAAAAGAACTCTGGAGCTGTGAACAACTCTCTCGTTTGCTGCAAAATGGAGTAAAAAGGAGTTTGTCAAGCCCTCAGATTCTCTGTAGGAGCAGCAATTTTCCTTGGCAATGTATTAACTATTTGGGCACTTCTTTTTTTTTCTGAACTACTGTTTCTAAGTATAAGACAGATAGATACAGCTGATGCATGGTGGTGACACGTGTGCTGGTTCTTAATCATTCTTTCAGGTTTTCTTGTGGAAAACAGATGAACTGGAGGTATAATGAGAGTCCCAGAAACTTGAGAAAAAGACTAAGGAATCATAGAATGGGTTGAGTTGGAAGGGACCTTAAAAATTACCTGATTCCTACCCTCTTGCCATCAACTTCTATCAGACCAGAAGGCTCAAAGCCCCATCCAACCCTGAATACTTCCAAGGAGGGAGCATCCACAACCTCTCTTGGTAACCTCTTCCAGTGTCTAACCGTCCTCACAGTCAAGAATTTCTTCCTTACATCTAATCTAAATCTACCCTCTTTAAGTTTAAAGCCATTAACCCTTGTCCTATCACTACATGCCCTTGTTAAAAGTTCCTCTCCAGCTTTCTTGTAGGCCCCCTTTAGATAGTGAAAGGCTGCTATAAGATCTCTCCAGAGCCTTCTCTCTTGGGATTCTCTGAAGAATCCCAAGTCTCTCAGCCTGTAGTCATAGTGGAGGTGTTCCAACCCCAAAACATATTGTGGCCCTCCTCTAGACTTGCTCCAACAAGTCTTTCTTATGTTGGGAGCCTTAGAACTGAATGCAGTACTCCACGTGGGGTCTCATGGGAGTAGACAGGGAGAATCACCTGACTCGACCTGCTGGCCATGCTTCTTTTGATGCAGCCCAGGATACAGCTGGCCACCTGGGATGTGAACACACAGTGCTGTTTCACGTTGAGATTTTCATCAACCAACACTCCTAAAAGTCCTCCTCCACAAGGCTGCTCTCAATCCACTTATTGTCAAGGTGTATTTATGCTTGGAATTGCCCTGACCCATGTGCAGGAAAAAGATTATTTTTTGTATTTACCTACTAGTTAAGGTAAGTGCAGGTCAATTTTTCATCTTCTGGAGAGCTTTTGTATTTGTTATCATGTCTGATGATTTCCTTCTTACTGCCATCATTGGTTTGATATTGTTTTCCAGATTATCAAGGGGAAAACTGTAAAATACCCTCATGTTATTATCAGTTTCTAATCGTGAGTCTCAAGTCATTTTACTTATAGCTAGTTCCAGAAGACAGATGATTTAGTGAGACCCAGATCTACTTCCTTTTGTTGCTGCACTGGCTTCTACAACTTCCAGTTGCAAAGGAAAGGATGAGTTCACAATCCAAGGCTATTACTAGAGCATAAACCAAGATGTAGTTTTGATGCAAGATGGCTTGGGTCTGGTGGTCTCATGAATGCAGGGGGACAGTTGTAAATGACAGTCGTTCAGTGCCCTTAAATTGCATAGGTCTGCCACTAACAATGCAGACCTTCAACCTCCTCCAAGGTAATGAGACAGGATTTTGACAGTGCTCAGCAATTTGAAGTGGTTTTGTTATTTCTGACTTGAACCTTTGATGAGGAGTCCCTATTTCCATCCTCCTCACCCACTTCCATGCATGAGTGGTTTGACATTTCCACAAACTCTTCTGTGTTATTGACCAGGATTACACCTGCTGTGTCTCAAGTCAAAACAGTCTATTTTGTAGTTAAATCAATATGTATAGCAGAGACATTGTAACTTTTTAAAAGCTAAAGATTGAAACCCTCAAGACTGAGAATTGGTGTAACCTTTGAAGTAATTGAAACAAATTGTGATGAGGAAATACGACATGGAACACCAGAATGCAGCCTGTCTCCATGCTGCTATGATGCAACAGGCATTTGATTACAATGAAGATGTTTGAGCATTTGTGGGCATGCAGCTGTATTAAAGCCACCTCAAGGTATCACATTTTCTGCTCTTTTCCCCCCCGCCTAGATGTCACTGCAGAATGGAGCTGAAGTTTTTTCAGTGCCTTTTTTATGTATTTGTAAAACAATATGCATCATAACCAGTCACTGGATTCGTGCTGTAGTGTTCAGTTTCTTAGAAGAGTTAGACCCACAAGCATTTTCCTTGTGGAAATGCAAACTCCTGCATAACGAATTTCAGCCTGCTGAGGACAGGCTTTCTTAGCTGCAACAGAAAAGCTTCTCAGAATTAGCCTGATAATCCCTAAGTGTCAGGGAATGACACACCAAAATCCAATGGCTGAAAAAACATTGTGCTTGAATGCGTTGCTTTTAATTGAAATGTGCCTCATTAGATCAAACTCTAATTTTAATTACAGACTTTGTTTAGGTATTCCATGGAGTTTTCATCATATAATTTTAATGAGGAAAATGCTAAGAAGGTTTCCACGGAAAGAATTACAAAGTTAATACTTATATGCACCCATGAACCGTGTCTCTGACTTCCCTGAGTGTGAGTTCAGGTGTGCACTTCTTACGCTGAACTCCCCATAACGCCCTAGGCAGCTGATTTGTGCTTGCAAGCGCTGGCTGCGTTGTCACAGCTAATAAGTGTTCCTCATGGTGTTTTTCTTTTCTATTTTCCTCCTCCTCCACTGACTGTAGGCCTCTCTGTGCATGAGTGCACACACTATTTTAATGCCACCCTGCAGTGCCTCTATTCTGCTCTGTATCTCTGTGCATGCACACTCAGACGCCTTCTCTCTCGTTTCCCCTGTTACCCTCTCTTTTGAGTAGAGTAGTTGTGATGGAGAGCTTTGGAGTGTAAGTACTTGGAATTGCACTTCTGCTACAATTTTCCATAGCTAGTCGTTTATCTTTTGGAAGAAGTTGGTATCTGAAATCTCAGTTCAAGAATTGCTCTCCTTAATAATGGCAGCTGTCTCCCACTGCTCACAAGAAGAGTACATCAGAGGAGATTGCCTTTTGCAAAACAGAGAATCATCTCAGTCATTGAAAATGGCAGGAAATATTACCTCTTTTTGAAAAGATGATCTAAGGCCAGCTTGCATTTGTGTATGTTGAAAGAACAGTTCATACTCAAAACCTCGCCTTTTCCTTTTTCTTCCAATTTTCCTTTATAAAAGTAAACTTTAGGTATAATCTAAAGACATTTTTTACTGTTTGAAGCAAATGGGAAGTTTCCAGTGTTGGAATTATTCTTAGATGTTTCATTCTTCAGTGTGGCTGTTTTGAATCCAGGTTTCTTAAACTCTGCTTCAGAGTTAGCATATTTATTCATCAGGAGTCAGTATTTTATATAGCTGAGATGGAGATCAAATACCTCTAATTAATGCAAAATTCAAATTAGTCTTGAACTATGATACTACAACTGGCATCTTAATAATGAACTAGCCACAAGAGGAAGCAGGTTTATCAACATAGCATCACACAAAGCTTTGAGTCTTCATCTAATCTTTTCAGGGATCACATTCATCTATCTTGCTGCGTTCTTCAAATACATTTCCAATGTACTGAATGATGCAAGATTATCTGATGCAGCAATCTGTGGAAGTGAGAGATGCAGAGCCTTTTTAGTTGAAGTATTTGAGGGTGAATAACCTTCAAAATCAATGAAACCTACTGTGCCAATCAGAATGCTGATGGACTGTTGCTCACTGATCCTCTTGCGTGGGCTTTGAATGGCTGATGCTGTGCTGCTGCAGATTCTCAGTGCAAGCCCATGCAATGTGAGTGAGGCATCCAACAACAGCTGCTCTTTTGAGTGTATCTCTATGTGTTTGAAGACAGAGGATGTACAATGGCAGGAAAAGACTTCTCAAAGGCTCAAGCAGAACTTTCAAGTTACTTGTAAATGCAGCTATTCCTCTTTGGAGACAGTGGCAGCTTGTAATACCCCAAATGCAAAACTGGAAACAACTATAAGGACGGAATAATTAAATAGCACATTTTAATTTTACAAGGTTTGGTAAGGCTGTTTGTTACCCAAAAGAGGTGACAAATACAGAATTTCATATTCTCTACCAAAGCAAAATTTACAAGTTCAAACTCTCCAGTCTGTCTGTTTCTCACTGAATGGCAGCACAGCCTTCTGATGTGTCAGCCTCTCCTCCAGGTTTGTATCATCATCAGACTTGCTGAGGATACACTCCATTCCTTTATCCAGGTCATTGATGAAGATGTTAACAAGACTGGATTCAGTACTGATCCCTGAGGAGCACCACTAGCTACAGGCCTCCAACTGAATGCTACACCACTGATCACAGCTCTCTGAGCTCTGTCAATCAGCCAGTTAGTTCTCACTCCAGCTCACTGTCCGCTCATCTAACTCACAATTCATAAGCTGTGAATGCTCTGCATAAACCTCTCTGAATTTCCTAACAGTTAATTTGGATGAAAATAATGATAAATTATCTAAAATGATTTTACAAAAAGTAGAGGTACAGGAGGAGGAGGAGAATGCAGCATCAGATGCGATACCCATCGAAAGAAAATACATTTGCTGACTTCACCTTACGCAGATACTAGGAGAGCACAGAGATTTCTCTCTCCTATTTTTATAGCTTCTGCTACCTCTGATCATATGCATAAAAAGGTAGTGTGTTATTCTTAGGCAGACTGAATCTTGTGGTGGGGATAGAGAGTTTCTTTGAAGAAAAGCCCTAGAAAAATCCAGTCCTAGGAATAAGCTCCCACTGAGAGTTTACTGAGATTTTGCTGCCCTTGTGTGTATCGGTAATAGAAGCAGACCATAGAGAGAATGAAAATTAATGTCATGCTCGACGTGTATGTGTTGGGGAAAGATCAGAGAAGTTTTTGCATGTCATTGATGCTGAAAACAGATCTAGAAATGATGCATTTCTCTTTATGGCCCAAGTGTCTGGAGTTCATGGAATTGTGTTTGAAGGTGGAAAAGGCACAGAAGGTGAGAGCAGCAGTTCTGGTCACATGGGATGTACCGTAACTCATAACATTTTATATGTAAGATTATCAAGGATAGAGGAAAGTTACTTGATATTCATACTGTTAATTATTTATGAGGAGACCCAACTTTAAAACTGATAATACTGCCTAGGACATCTGCCTCTGATGTCATATGTGACATTCTTAGGTTGGGCACCAGGCCATCCTTTCAGCGCAGGAGCCTGTGTCCTCTTTGCAGATGGGATTGGGATTTGGCTCTGTTTGTCTACTCCGTTTATGCACCAAGAGCTGGACGTAGTTCAGCAGCTGCAGATTTACAGTCTCTTAAAGATACAGAGTTAACTCTTGGCCAGGCAGCTTGGAGCAGATCCTATCTGAGCTCTGCCAAGACTGCAATAACTTGATGCCATGAGCTATAGTCTTTATTCATGCTATGCTGACCAGGTATTGCTTCTTGTCTGCAGTGATGAGTAGGTTTCCAAAATCGTGTGAGCTCAATTAACAGAATTTGGAAGAGTGTGACACTCGAGTCAGTTGTCTGTCTGTCTTACCAGCACTGGGAACTGGTAGCTGTGATTCAGCACTAGGTGAATTAGGTGATCAGGCATTTGGTGGGAAACACAAAGTATGTTTCAGTTCAGTCTGCATACAGCATCAGTCACGTTTCAGTGTTTATTAATATTAATTTAGAAGTCTTTATCCTTTTAAACCATGACCTCTGTCATAGATCAGTGTTAGTGGATAAATTTCATACTTTTTATTTTCTGCTTGAAAAAATCAAGATCTTTCCCTGCAACCATGAGATTTTTTTTTCTTCTAGGTACAATAAGCTTCATCATAAGACTGTAGCTGAGAGTAAAGTATTTTAATAATGCATGATAAATACATTTTCTTTATGTTTTTTTCTTTACATATATCTATAGATCTAGATATACCATTTTCCCCTCCTTCCCCCCCCCCCCCCAGCCATCTGGAGTGGCTTTGGAGACCTTACTCAAGTAGTAAACATAGAGCTGTGCCTTAGGTAGCCTACTTGAGAGAACTGAGCTTGGAAACTTGCTTAACATTTTAGAAACCCAAACCTAAATGTGTCCTCTCTTCTTGCAAAAGGCTGGCAGACTCTCATTAATTGTTATGTTTTCCATTAGGACTGGGTCACTCTATTATTTCTCTGTTCCCTAAAATGAAGGATGAAGAATTCCAGCTCAGGTGGCAAAAGGCTTTATTGTTGGGTTATTTTTCTTACATATGTGGGGTATGATTAAATATATGCTGTCAAAGAGAGGCCTCTTTATTGTTGATACTATTGATTAGCATTTGAAACCTGCCAGCAGCGTTATTGCTTTATGTATGGGGAAATCTAATAGGAAAATTATTAAGTTGATGTTTTAGTTTCTGTAGTGAGAACATTTCAGGTATTCATCTCATACCGTTGCAGAAATTGCTTGGCTCAAGTAGAGACCACAAAATCACGTTTTAATGTTTTGTTTTCCTTTTCCATCTTTTATGTTTTTTCACAGTCACATGACACAATCAGCCACATTTGAAGACCCTCGAATAGAGAGCTGCCAAATAACCCCTCCAGCCCCTCGGAAAGTGGAAATGAGGAGGGATCCTGTGCTAGGATTTGGGTTTGTGGCTGGTAGTGAAAAGCCAGTTGTTGTGCGCTCAGTCACACCAGGTATGTTTTCTCCAACTGACCCAGAAGTGAACTCGGATTTCATCTGCTGAAGCGGCATGGAGTTGAAAGTTTGAATGCTGTTGAAATACTCAGGCAAACAAAGTAATCACAAATGCTCGTTAGGACTTTAAGCCTGGTATTACCCAGTGGTTTCTCTCCTTGCACTAATTTCTGAATGTTATGTAAATGTGCTAACAAAAAGCCTCCTTTAGGGCATTGCTCAGAGCCATTACTATTGTTTGCCTGAAAAAAATGTGACCCACTTCATTCCTGGAAAGGAGGTCTTCTCCCTGTTATGTTTATATTGGTTTGATGTCACCTTCATTGCCACTGAATCAGTTTTCACGAGGTATGTTGAGTTGCCAGATTACAACTCACACATTTTTCATTCTTTTAACCATCTTTTCAAGGACAAGGAGATTTCTAACCGTAATACTTGGCTCTAATTATAATATTTGGTTTAAACCAAGAGGATGTTATTACTGGTGCTTTTTTAAATGGGTACTTCTGTGGAACTGTGTGGCGGAAAGCCAGGCCAAAATAGATCTCTAAACAGCTGGAGTGAAAATTAGTGAGGTTTGTGATGTTTTTGAAGCTATGTGGGACTAATCAGTCTCCCAACTATTGGGCTCCTGCACTCTATGCTTAAAAGTTCAGTTGTTACATAAAATTGCCTGGGAGCCAAGGGCAGGGATTTAACTGCTCTTGTTCAATATGTTCTCTGGAACACCCACAGAGAACAGAGGAGAGGCAAAATTGACTCTGTGAAGTTCTGATGTCATTTACCCACGTGTGTGCATTGATTATATTTGTATTGCTTTCAGATGAAGTGAGCAGTGTAGCTAATATTTGAACTAGAGCCAAACAGTTCTGTTCTTCCAAGTTAGCATTAATATAGTATTACATGAAAGTTCAGTTTGGAAAAGGTGTTTATTCTGTTCCAAGTGAAAAAGAGGAAGGATGAACTCAGGATGACATCCTGCTATGTGGATTTGTATCCCCTTATGCTGGATATATAAGTGAAGTGAAGTTTTCAAACCAAAGAGAGGAAAGGAACAGCCTTAGTTCAGTTGTTAAATGAATTGGTTTTGACACTGAAACATTTTATTTTAAGACTTAATCTTCAAATTGGTAATACTCTTACATTTTTATGTGTCATCATTGCAGAGTTTAAAGGCAGAAGACTACAGAGAGTATATCTTTTCACTAGCAGTTGTGCTGTCATACCCTCTTCTGTGCATATAACTGTGCTGAGAAGTAAAGTGTTATTGTTCACTTTATAAAGCATAAACTCAATACACATTTCAGCAGTGTCAGAATCCAAAGCACGCAGACACATACACGTCTGATTGTCTGCTCAGAGTAATGCTAAATATCCATCCCCAACTGAAAGCAGCAGTGCTTTTGGATGCATGTAAAAACTTGTGTTCATCTAGTGGTAGGAATCCAGAAGAGACTCAGAGGTTGGAGGTATAGGCACTTAGTGGCTTCCGACTGAAGGAAACAGGTTTGTTTTGCCCAGAACAGAAAAGTCAGAGGAAAGACCTCTAAATGACTTAAAAATATGTAAGTGATGCTTCAGGTAAGAGGAGTAAGATACTCTCTAGTGTTATGTTGTGTATGTGGTATTGACAGTGGGGAAAAAGATTTACTGATCTTTACAGTAGTTGCACAGGGTGGTTTCTTCACAGGAAAAGGAATCATTCTCAGGGTAGTCTTATAAGAATATCAGACAAACATTGATGAGGGATGAGTAAGATATGGCTGCTCACACCTTAGAGGTTGAATTAGGCTACCTTTTACAGGCTCTTTGGCTCTGCAGAAAACCAAGTCATAAATTCTAGGTGGCTAGATGTGTGTTTGGAACTTAACTTGAAGCACCTTGGTAGAAGCTGCTAAGCCACTGGTTTTGAAGCTTTCCCTGGTAAGGAAGTAGCAGTAATGTCAGAAACCGTGTTAGTGTTAAATGTGCCATTAGTTGAAGAAACCCCCATTCCCTGTGTGTGACCAACAGAGTGTGTCTGTGCATTTCCCCTGATCTGCTAACCTGTGCTTGCTTCTTTTTTCCCTTTCTTTTTTTTTTCATTTATCTCCAGGCGGCCCCTCTGAAGGAAAGCTTATACCAGGGGATCAGATCATAATGATTAATGATGAGCCAGTCAGCACTGCTCCAAGGGAGAGAGTCATCGACCTTGTCAGGTAGTTGATGTCCTGTCACTTAAACTATGAACCCAGTGGCTTATTGCCTGTGCAGTCATTTGATAATACAGTGAATCTTGCCTTCTCGTGGCTGAGGAAGGAGAAAATAATCTGAGTAGTAAGGAAGAAGCATTTTAGTACTGGAATGAAGTGTCCTCTTAGATGTCCTCAGGGTAGCTGAAAAAGTATGATATTGGAACAGCTCCAAAATACTTGGATAGCAAGAAAGGAGGAGGAGTATCCTCCTGGTATTTACCTCTGGTATGGGTTGTTGAAAATGTAATTCCTGGAGCATCTCCTATCACTGTTGCTCTATTTCCTTTTCCTCCCTTCTTTTTAGCTTGAAGCTGAGTCAGGTCTGTCTTATGTGAAGAGGAAAGAAAATGTAGTAGGGTGGTTTTCGAGAGCAGATGGGTGCATGTAAATGGGAATATGTAGGGAAACTCAAAGAGCATTTGGGTAGATTGCAGGCATATTGGTTCATGTGAACAGAACAGGTAGGACTGTGTAGACAGGAGGCAGAAAACAAGTGACTGTGGAGAGTACAGGAAAGGAGAAATGTCAATATTTGTAATGGGACGTAGAAGGAAAGTAAGCCAGGGACTGATATGCTCAGGATGTAGAAGATGTGATGTGGTTCAAATAATAAGCTTTGCATTTTGAATAACAGGAAATGTTAGTGCATTGCATGGGAAAATGATAGAAATTAAAAATTAAATACAAAAATGATTACATTCCAGTAGCCTGGCTGATGGACACCAGTTTTGTTCCTGCTTTTTCCTTCTTGTTGGTGTAGACTCTGAGCTTGTGGGTCTAGGTGATTCTGGTATGTTACTCTGTGCAGTAACCTGTGCAGATGCCTCTCCTCAGAGCTGGTAGCTGTCAGTGTGGTCAGTGTTATCCATGGAATTTTGAAAAGTTAGGTTTGCTTCCAGAAATTTGGGCAGGAGATGCCATGACAGTTGTACTCCTCTTAAAGATCACAGTTTGAGCAAATGGGTGCTCATTTCCTGCTATGAAGCAAACTTGCAAAGGAGACACAGAAATGGTATAAAGGTGCCAGCAACACTGATCCCTCTATCTGTGCTGCTTGTGTTTGGACAATATACCATATATTTTCAGATTTTAAGAAGATGTTAACCTGTAAGTCAACAAGCAGAAGCAGAGTAAAATAAGAGGGGACTTTGAGCCTCTTGTTTCTTGTGGCAGAGACACTCCGTGAACTGTAGGAACTGTCCCGTTCAGAACAAATTTCTGTCCAATGCTCTTTATTGAGGATCAGTGTAAGCCTCACAAATGGTCTTAAACTCATTTTTGATGTCTTTGCTTCTTCTTAAAGCAATCATATTGCAGTCTTCATTCTTTCTCTAATTCTTTGATAGATAAGTAATCAGAACTGTGATCTCTATCTCATTTCCCAGCTGCCAGCAACATGTAATAGTAAGAAGGAAAACAGACTGATTAGGCCTGAGACAAACTGACTTCATTGTGTGGCTCTTTCTCTGTCTGCCTTCAAATGAGAAACTGAATAAGAATTTCACTCTTGCAATTACACTGGCTGCATAGGCAGCATTTAAAATTAAGTGTTGTTGCATCCAAGGGGAAGCCTTTAACGACACTTTTTTACACTGCAATTCTACCTCTGCTCTCAAAAATCTATCTGCTCTGGGGATTTTGACAGAGAGTCGTTCTTTGCTGAGACTCAGAGTGAAATGCTGTATATTACAGCATTTGAAATGAAGAGCTTTCTTTCCATGTCAGTGGGGACACTTGGAATTATTAGATGCTGTCAGTCTATAGTCCTGACACCAGAAGCAAGGTTTTACGCCAATGAAATAATGATTCCCCTCTGTATCATACCAGGTTTTCATATGAGTTAGCTACATCTGTACCTTTGAAAAGGCTTGCTTTCAGTTTTCAGTGAGTATGGAAGCAATTTTGCAGTCTTGTTCTCCAACTGGTAATTGGAAGCAGTGAATATGTTTTAGCTGCATAGGTTAGGAAACAGGCATAGTCACAAACTCATGGAATAACTGGGGTGGGATTTCTGGAGGTCATCCAGTCTAAGCTCTTGCTCATAGCAAGCTAATGGCAATATTAGATGTGGCTGCTCACCACCTATGTAATAAATCCAAAGATGGAGCTTCCACTACCACACTGGGCAGATGTTTCAGTTCTTAATCAATAGCCTTTCAAAGACGATAGCAAGCAGTTTTTACAAGACATGAGCCAGCTTTCTTGGAAGCCTTAGAAGCAATCCTGTTTAGGCCTGTGGACTTGTGATGTTCCCCTAGCCTAAGCAATCCTTAATTCGGTTTTTGTTTACTTCAGTTCCCTAAATTCTACCACTAAGCTCAGAGACCAGAGTGGCAAACCTTGCCACCATTGAAAATCAGACTGTCCAGCAAGAAGGGTAGCTGAAAAATGGCCTTCCAGTATCTGAAGGGGGCCTCCAAGAAGGCTGGGGAGGGACTTCTTAGGGTATCAGGTAGTGATAGGACTAGGGGGAAAGGAATGAAGCTGGAGGTGGGGAGATTCAGGCTGGATGTGAGGAGGAAGTTCTTCACCATGAGAGTGGTGAAGCCCTGGAATGGGTTGTCCAGGGAGGTGGTTGAGGCCCCATTCCTGGAGGTTTTTAAGACCAGGCTGGATGAGGCTCTGGCCAGCCTGATCTAGTGTGGGGTGTCCCTGCCCATAGCAGGGGGGTTGGAATAAATGATCCTTGTGGTCCCTTCCAACCCTGACTGATTCTATGATTTGTTCATTACCTTTTTTTTTTTTTTCATTGGGAAAAGGCATCTCCCTGAGCAGTAAAGTTGCTTGATTTCTACATTTCCCACAAAGAAAGTCAGAGCAATTATTTCAGTTAACTTGTGATTTTTTAATTCAGCTCTTTTGCTATGAGCTCCAAATGCCTTGTGTACTTTTTCCTCTTGCAGGGTTAGAAATAGACTGGTCTTTCAAGAAAGTCCCTTTTGTGTAATAGTTTTACTACAGGAAAATTAAAGAAGATGAAGGGAGTCCATAATACAGAAATGTTCACATTGTCTCTTTATTGGATTGTAATATTTTAATTATGTGTGTGCTTTTTGAGCATTCATTACTGAAAATAAGCTTCCTCAATTAGAAATCTGTATTAAAGCCACCTCTGCCGACTCCAGGGTGTAGTGCTGAACAAGAACCCAGTGGAAGATTCTGGTTTTTAAGAACTGAGGGATACTGGTGTGTCCTAAGCAGTGTCAGATCTGGAGATCAGCAGAGATACTCATTATAAATATCCCCTGTAGGTCATTCTCATCCATCTAAGTCTTTTGGCTCTGCTTTACTGGTGTGCTGGGTTACACCCATCCCTGGTGGGGGCTGAAAGAACCCAGCTCCCAGGTGGACAAAAGAAACTTGATCCAGATAGGCAGAGAGAGACTTGGTTTTCCCCCTCCCAGGAGCAGGGGTCCCCTGGGTCGAAGGTGGTCTATTCCACTCCCCCTTTCTGTCCAGCAAACCTGTAAAAAGGGTGGACATCTTGATACTGCTCTCTCTTTTCTTGCCTTGCCTGCTCAAGCGAAATCATCATCTGCTGCTGCTGCTTCCTGCACTGACCACATGGTCAGTGCCTACTTTCCAAGCTGCATCCTAAAGGACTGAATCCACTTACATCCAGGGAATACAAGGCCACCCAAGCTTGGTTTTGTATATATTCCTATTTATCCCTTACCTTTGTAAACACTCCCTGGTTTCGCTATATATATGTATAGTTTAAAAAATGACCTCTTGCACTTCCAAATCAATTCCAGACCATTTCTTTTGTGAATTTTACCTCTCCTTTCCCCTACCTGATTTTTTTTTTTTTTTTGGTTTATCTTACTAGGAAGGGGTGAGGATGGGGGGAAGGAATCTCAACCTGTTACCATTTGAGTTTTTAAACTCCAGTTAAAGCTCAAACTAGAGCAACTGGCAACACTTAATTATTGTTGAAGTTGTCCTTCAAAAGCCAAGGTTGCAGAAGTATGGATACACAGAAACATTCAGGTTGGAAAAGACCCTCAGGATCACCAAGTCCAACCCAGAACCCTACTCTGCTGATACAGTATGGTTTGCAGACAGAATGCAGAAAGGACTCATCATTTCTGGGTAATGTTGAATGGCTTTTGCACCATATTATGTTCTCTTGAGATATTTTCAAGCACAAACCCAGAAGTCATGTTTATGGCTTCCCTTGCAAAGAGAGGTCACCTTTATGAGTGTCACTCATGGCTGCAGTCTAGGTGAGTTCTGTTCAAAACAGAATGTTATTGAAGTTGGAAAAAGAGGAAGAAACAAGCTCCATTTTCTAAATGTATGATTACAGTCAGGCAAGGAGCAAATGAGCAGAATGCTAAAGAAGTAAGATGTATTTGAAGTGCAGTTGGTTCGAAATTGTAGCAGGAGCTACTTTTCTTGGTTTTCTCTTACTACTTATGGAGATTTTGTGACTTACAGCTTTTCACACATGCTGAACAGTAAGCACTCTGAGGTCATTCCACAATGCAGCAATTTTTTGTGTATGTGAAGGCGAGCAACAATGCAAAACGAGCATATTAGTTAGGTGTATTGATGTACTATCAATTGATTGGTTGTTCAGAGGTGCATGTATTTCAGAATACAGAATTAAACAGATTGGAAAAGGCCTTCAAGTTCATCAAGTCCAACCTGTCACCCAACACCATCTAATCAACTAAACCATGGCAGCAAGTGCCTCCTCCAGTCTCTTTTTAAACACCTCCAGTGGTGGTGACTCCACCACCTCCCTGGGCAGCACATTCCAATGGCCAGTTACTCTTTCTGGGAAGAACTTTCTCCTCACCTCCAGCCTAAACTTCCCCTGGTGCAGCTTGAGACTGTGTCCTCTTGTTCTGGTGCTGGTTGCCTGGGAGAAGAGACCAACCCCCTCCTGGCTACAACCTCCCTTCAGGTAGTTGTAGACAGCAATAAGGTCTCCTCTGGGCCTCCTCTTCTCCAGGCTAAGCAACCCCAGCTCCCTCAGCCTCTCCTCACAGGGCTGTGCTCCAGACCCCTCCCCAGCTTTGTTGCCCTTCTCTGGACACATTCAAGCAACTCAACATCATTATCATTGGTGAAGGTTTACTTTGTATAGTTTTTAAGAATCAGTTTAACAATCCAAACCTTCCTTTAAAATCTAGCTAACAAATAATTTGCTGTCTATCATCTTTATAGGTAATTTCTATAACATTAATTACTTGATTATTTTAGATTATACTTAATTCTCAGTCATATGCATTAGTCTGCAAGGATCCCAACATGTGTAAAATGTCATTTTATTTAGCAAGATACTTTATTGAAATGTTAATGGATGAGTAGGTCACAAAACAGTGGTGTTTTGTTTATATTTCAACTAAAATAGATATCCAGGCAGCTGGTGAGGAGAGACAAGCACCCAAAGAGGGTGAAGCTATCTGAGATACTTGTTTGGGAATAAAGTACCCTGTTTCAGAAAGCTTTATTTATGCAGGAGCACAGAAAATTATCTTAGAATAGAAACCCAAGTTGCTAAATTAGGCTGGATTAGTCCATTCCTTGAAACCATAAGAGCAGTAAATTAGTATTTGACGTTCTGTGGAATTCCAGTAAAAGACTTTAATTGCAAAGCAAGAACTGCAAAAGGTGAAACTCATTAAGGGCTTTTCTTTTTTGTTGGTTGTATTTTCTGTCTAAGAGAAATGACTCAAGAACACTTCTGAAATAACTCTTGCTTTTGCAATTAATGTCACTGTAAGTTTTCGTCAGGAAGATCTGGAGGATTCTCTCAGTTCTGCAGTAGAATTTCTGTCTTAATTTTGGCTTACCTTAAGACTGGAGAGAAAGAACCCTCCAGGATAACAGACTGTGTGTTGCATTTTCAATGCTTCCATGAATTTAATCAATACTGGCTCTTCTCACCATCATTGTGGAGTGGATGAGGATTCTGTAGCTGCCATTTGACTCTGTGTTAGGGGACTAGATTGCTTTCTCTGCACCATCAGAGCTAAACACAAGTGCAAAAGGGAGCTCAGTGGCAGTGCCTGTCATCATTGTCTTCTTGCAGCAGCTGAAAATAGCACTTTTCAAATGTAATTTTTGTCTCCAGGCTTAGACTGTTTCATATATTGGATCAAGCCATTTTCATGGAATGTTTTGGGCTGGAATGGACCTTTAAAGGTCATTTAATCCAACTCCCCTGCACTGCACAGAGTGCAGTCCAGCCTGACCTTGAAGGTTTCCAGGGATGGGGCATCCACCACCTCTCTTAGCACCCTGTTACAATATTTCAATGGGGTGGCCTCACTGTAGAAAATCTAGTCTAAATCTACACACTGCTGGCTCATGTCCAGCTTTTCATCTACCAGTATCTCCCACATCTCTCTCTGCAGGGCTACTCTCAGTGCCTTCATCTTCCAGCCTGTATTGGTACCAAGGATTGATCTGACCCAGTTGTAGGACGTTGCACTTGGCCTTGTTAAGCCTCACGAGATTCACACAGGCCCACTTCTCAAGCTCATCCATGTCCCTCTGGATGACAGTTGGAGAATTTAGCTTGCTGTCATCTACAAACTTGCTGATGGTGCACTCGATCCCACTGCCTACATCACTGATGAAGGTATTAAACAGTACTACTTCCAGTGTAGACACATGAGGGACACTTGTCACTGAGTACCTTCTAGGCATAAGGTCATTGACCACTATGTTCTGAATGTGACCATCCAACCAATTCCTTATATACTGAACAGTACACCCATCAAATCTGTCTCTCTCCAGTACAGAGAGAAGAATGTTGTGGGGAACTGTCTCAAAGGCTTTTTTATTTTGATGAACTTTTGTTTCAGACCTTGATGTATGAATTGCCAGTGTTCTGGGTTTAGATACATGATGCTGAACAGAGGGACAAAACATTGGAACAAATTCTCTGTATTGTACAAGTGTCTTCAATGGAGATGAGCTTTCTGCCAGGGCATTTAATTAGCTATGTATAATAAGCTGTCCCAGACATAGAGCTGGGAGTCAGGATATGAGAACTAAGCTCCTTTCTTTCCTGAGGGATGTTGTTAGATGTGTATCTTCTAACTTTTGAGATGTTTCTGCAACATAATACAGGGATAACTTAAGTACTTCAAATCAGCAGCTGCAGCCTAGCTGTGAGGGCACAGATTTAATATTGTCTGCTTTTATTCTCGGCTGCCATGTGGTGGTGTTTCTGGGGCTTGAGCTAATACACTGAGAGACAATTCAGATTTCTCTAGATTTTGATCATTAATCTGTAATATGGTTTCAGGAAGGCTTGCCCACCTTTTCAAAGGCCTGTAAGAGTTAAGTTGGAAGTGATATAGAGATATTATTTGTTATTGTTAAGATCAATACCATCTATGAGAACTGTTGCCTTTTAGATCTGTTGTATCTGTGAAAGCCTGCGCTCTTGTGTCCTTGCTCTGTTCTTAGCAGAAGGTTGGGTGATGCTTTAGATAGGCTTGGGCTCAATAATTGAAACGTTTAGAATGATAAGAACTTAATGTGTAAGTTTATTTTCATGTTCACTGTTGTGAGTGCCCCCTGGAGTTAGCAAGTGTAGGCTTCTTTTGAAATTCCAAGGCTTGATGTGTTTAAGTGTTGTGTCATCCCCTCGCTGGTACTGTCTAGGAAGAGGAGTCAGCTCTGATGAACTTGAGGTCAGATGTTCTGGAATAAGTTGCTTTATGGTAACTGAATACAAGGACATGGACAGAGATGTGGAACAGCTGTGCTCAAAACCTAAGCAACTGTACAAAATGCCTTCTTCTGATGTGAACCAGCAAATGTTCCTCTTACTAGCTTGTTCTGACAAGCAGGCTTACTGCTTCTCGTACAACTAAAAAGCATTGGCCTGTCTGCGTGGAGGATTTACTTTGAAGCCAGATGCACTGATGTGAATGTTTCCAATTAATTGTTTCCATGTAAAGTCACACAAATGAACAGCCAGTTTTAAGTTTATTATGAATTCAGCCTTCCACATGATGGATTTTCTCTGTATTTCACGCTCTGCAATAGATGTTTATCCTGCTTCGTGCTATCACTGCAAGCCCCAAGCATCAAAGGATTACTTCCCATTGGAATATGTAGCAGGAGGTATCTAATAACCTCATGTCTTGTATTTGGGGCAAGGAGGCTTAGAGAGGAGGTGTCAAACTACAGCAATGTCTCTCTCCCAACTCCATGAGACATTGCCAAATTATAAAAGATCAGGTTGGGAAAACCAGCCCTCCACATCATGCTCTTGTACTTCAATATTCTGTGGTTTGTATTGATGCCTTGAGGACATTACTGCAGGACAGCTGTGCTTAGACAAGACAAGCACTGTGATATGGAGCAGTTTAATCAGCAGAAAGCAGAAAGCAGGAAGGAAAACAAGACAGAGACAATTTCAGGAGCTTGCTTGGGAAGCACCGTTCTTGGAGAAGCAGTGTGGGGTCACAGGAGAGGACTGTTCTGTGCATCTGGGGCTGCCAGCAAGGAGTGACTGTGAAGTATGAAAATCACAGTGATGTCTTCATCACAGGCACAAAGCTGACAGAGCAGCTCTGCCATTTCAGAATTGTGTCTTTGCCCTCACTGGGAAGTTTACAAGTCCCTCATCCTGCCAGTCAGATAATGACTGATTCATGAAGTACACGGCAATTAATGAAGCTACTCTGGTGGAAAATGTTTTGTCAAAGCTTATGTTAAAACGTGGACAGTTATGGGAACATCATTCCCTTTTGTCCTGAGACAGTGCTCAACATTTGGATCATAGATACTAACTGGTTTTTATCTGCTGGCTGAATAGTTTCAGGGTGACAGAAAAATGTTCCTTCAGAAGACTGAAAGGTGGGTGGCAGTATCAAGCAAAAGGCTTGAGTTACTGCAAATTAGACCCACATGCTGAATTTTGGTAGAAAGACAGCAGAGGTGATGTCAAGAACCGAGAGGCAAACAGTGTGCTTTTATGGTTTTGTAAGTTGACCCTTGCAGGGCTGTGTCTGCTACAGGTGCCTTGTGTCAGGGAGAGGCAGAAAGATGTTAATCTCCTGTTCCTAAGGAATGATGTTTTGGCAGTGGCATTATTATATGCACCAGTGCTCACAGGAAATGTAAAAGGTGATTTAAACTGCTGAGAGAGAAGGGTGAAAAGACTGTGAGCAATTTGCAATGTATAGTTTCCTGAATTTGAAATGCCTTTAGACTTTATCTGTTAGTTCTGCAGAAGCTCCTGGCAGTGTCTCTGTCTGAAGAGTTTTGTGCATTTTACACAAGCTTACCTGTTTTTCAAATTGGAGAGAATAAAGCTAGCATAACTGTTACTGTGGTGCTGTGCATTTCTTTTTTATAGCACTGTGAGAATTGAAGGTGGAGGGGGAAAAAAAGGCAGAATAGCATTTAGAAAATCTTGAACCATGTAATTTGAACATATTAATGCCTCAAGGTCTTAAGCCCTTCTGGATGGGGCTTGTCTGGGCAGCTGGCAGATTGAAAGGTGGTGTAATGCCATGTTTGCCAGTAAGGGAGCACAGTTTTTTCCTGTTATGGTGGACGCAGCACTACCTGGGGTGAGAGGGAGATAAAGAGTAAAACCCTACTCAGTGCAAAGAGTCATGGAGAGGTCTTGGTCGCTCATGGTCCATTGGTGTAATTGTAATTAATTGTTTAATGGAAAGCTGAATCAGGAATTCCTGAGGACAGCATTAACTTATTCTGGCTCTCATGCTGTATTTTTCATGCTTCCTGACTCTCAGAGTTAGGTTTTGAGATCATAATCCTATTTATTTCCCAGACTACATTTAATCGGTGAAGTAAAATACAATGAAGAATGGTGGCTTCTGAAGCAGCCATAAGGTGGATGTCCCTCATAACCTTAGGGTCCAGTTGCAAAAACTATCTCCATTCTTCCATTGCATGCCCAAACTGTGATGTCAGTGTTGCCTTTCAGTCAGGGTGTCAGTGCTTGACAGCAGTAACTTGTAGGTTGTCTGTGGAGCTGGAGGAATCACAAAGCCAGTAGAATGAAGTACCTGGCTGAATGCTGGTCTGATAAAACTAAATCAAATCTTGTTTCTGATTCAGAGATGTCTGGACTTAATTGTTCAGGATGAGGCTTGATAGGGTGCTTGGTTGCATGGTTTAGTTGACTAGGCGGTGTTGGATGATAGGTTGGACACGATGATCTTGAAGGTCTCTTCCAACCTGGTCTGGTCTATTCTATTCTATTCTATTCTATTCTATTCTATTCTATTCTATTCTATTCTATTCTATTCTATTCTATTCCATTCTATTCTATTCTAAAATTTGATCTGGCTCTTGGTTGACTTTACATTTTTATAACTCTTTTTGTGTTGGCAAGGACAAGTTTGCTTTTGCTTTGGGTTTTGGGGGATTTTTTTGAGGCTTTTCCAAAAATATTGACAAATGAGATCAAAAGGCTGAAGATTGTCATTAGCAAGTCCTCGCTTTTCCGTGCTTCCCTCCAATAAGAATAATTTTGTGACTCAGAGTCTCTCTTAGCAGTTCATAATATGATGCAGTTAGAATAGAAGTGTTGTAGGGATTTCTGTGGTGTCTTTGATGGACTAGAGAAATGAGAGCACAAAATTGGATCATATATTTAATTTAGCAGTAGCACATCCAACAAGGACTCCCAAAATTGCCAGGAGATCCAATGTCTACGCCTAACTTTATCTGATATGCCCAATCAGAACCCCAGTTAAAAGAGAAGGGGAATGGATTTACATGTTCTAAGATTCTTTTGCATGTGATATCTTTCAGATAAATATTACTGGTGATTGGGATGACTCTGGGTTACAGTGGAAGGTCAAAGGACAAAACCAGTTTTGCATTAAACAAATATCTGAGACAAAAACGAGTAGAAAATAAAAATAGCTAAAAATAAAATCACCTCTTAAAGCCATTGAATGTTTCAAAAGACAGTTTAATACAGTAGGTTTCTGTGGGATTAATCAGCTCTTCCTGGCCTGGCTTCAGATGTGATGATTGATCAGCTGTAATTTATTGTTGCAGCCACTGTTCAGAAGGCAGCTGCTGGGCACGTGCAGGGTGCAGGATTCCTTAGCACGCTGCGTAGAGCAAAACAATAACACTCCCTGTGTGCCAAGAACAGCATCCTCACATTGGCACCCTTGGACTGCAATGTGCTGCAGAGGCCTCCTCCTTGACATGCTGGCACCTCTCATTGGGAAAAGATTTTAGTATATACATGTGGTTGGATTTTACCTGTTCAAGGGATTGATACCAAAGAAACAGCCACTCTGAGCAATAGTTACCTTTGGTTAGAGCTTTGGTTAGGGACTTCTGCTTCTGTTAGTCCACTGCTTTTTCTGGCAAGGGCTTCAGCATAGGGATATGCTCAGGACTTCTGTTAGCTGCTTTGCAGGTTAAGGGCTTCCAGGACTACTTCTGTAAGTGGGACTCTGAGACTCTGCAGTGCTGGGGATTCTACAATGCAGCAATAAAGGTCTTGTGTGAGGACTTCTGAGATTCTCTGCTCTCTGCATTTCTGGAATCTCGTTGCTATACAGCAAGGGGTTCGTGCCTTTGTTTGTCACCCAACGGTGGCCTGAATCGAGTAGAAAAAACAATTTATTGCAAGCAGCACATGAAAAATAACACAAGAGAAGCATTTTAGCTTCCACTTTAGCCTTTTTAAGGCTTTTGCCCATTCTCTGACTTTTTGCTTGACTTGAAACATCCTCACAGCAACAGTAATAAGGGAAAGATGAATCATACATATTTCACAGCAGGTGACACCCAAAGGACTGTCTGAGAAACCAAGAGAAACTGGTTCTGAGAAACCAAGAAGTAAAAAATATCAAAACAGAGACTGCAAACACCAAAACAGTCTTCAGAGAGAAACCCAGGTTGCCTTCAACCTCCCATACCCCAAAGGCATATTTCTTACATAGGGTGTGCTGAAATGTTAGTTGTTCTCTTAGCTTTTATTCCTCTTCACTCAGACTAAAGCTTAATGTATTTTACTTACTGCACAAGGGAAAAATCCCTGCAGTCCACTGTCTTTATTGTTAAACAAAGGAATTCAACCTGGTTGGAGATTTAGTTAAAACCAAATTTGTTCAGCTTATGAATCAAACAGGACTCTAGGAGAGGCAAAGGTTGTCATTTGATGTCATAGAACTTACCCATTTTAGGATGATCACTTAGCTTTCCAGCAGGTCTGTTACTCAGAAAGCAGTTCTGAAAAAGACAGTTTTTCTTCTAGAGAGGAAAATAGGGTTGCTATAGGAGTTTAACATCCTTGAGGTCATCTGTATTTTCTAAAAGCTGTAGGAGTCATGAGCTTTAGTCATTGCACTGAAATCTTTGTCCATACATTGTCTTTCTACTCAGTATTCATTTCTGTGTGTCATTACAGCATGCCTGAGACTTGAAAGGGAAAGATGAGCTGCCTGAGAGTTTATCAAGAATAATAGCAACAACCTTTTTTGGAAGGCAGCAAAAAACTTAGAAGTATCCATTAATTGAATTTGTAGTCCAGTTTCTTCATAATGCTTTATCCTCCTGTCATTCTCCTTACTTCTCAATTTTACATGGAAATTATACTTTTGTGACCAGAAATAACCCTTTTGTTCTGCATGTTATCTGAAATTCTGTTTGTGTTCAAAGCCTTTAATTAAATATTGGGACAAGTGTGTTAGTAAAGACACAGCTCTCTTTTTTTCCCCTTTAAAAAGTATTGAAACAGATTCTTGAGTCTTCTACACCAATTATAGTCATGTTACAGTGTCCAGCAGGCTTCTTGAGTTCATTAATAATTCATACAAAGTGCTGCAGGTTTAGGGAGGGAGCCATACCACCTATTGGCATATGTGAGTGAAAGAGAACTCAGCACAGTCTCTTGCAATCATTTTATTATTAGAGAAAGAGGAGATTGTATCATTTATGCTCTGAGGTACATAGACTGAGAGTGCAGCTTGCTAATGTAAGTCTTAGGGGCTGTTTATTGGACAAACAATGCACTGTTACAATCAATAAGGTTGGAAAAGACCTCAGAGATCATCAAGTCCAACCTGTCACCCAACACCTTGTGACTAACTAAACCACGGCTTCAAGTGCCACGTCCAATCCCCTCTTGAACACCTCCAGGGATGGTGACTCCACCACCTCCCTGGGCAGCACATTCCAATGGCCAGTCTCTCTTTCTGGGAAGAACTTTCTCCTCACCTCCAGCCTAAACCTCCCCTGGTGCAGCTTGAGACTGTGTCCTCTTGTTCTGGTGCTGGTTGCCTGGGAGAAGAGACCAGCCCCCTCCTGGCTACAACCTCCCTTCAGGACGTTGCAGACAGCAATAAGGTCTCCCCTGAGCCTCCTCTTCTCCAGGCTAAGCAACCCCAGCTCCCTCAGCCTCTCCTCACAGGGCTCTGGGCTGTGCTCCAGACCTCTCCCCAGCCTCGTTGGTCTTCTCTGGACACGTTCAAGTGTCTCAATGTCCTTCTTAAATTGAGGGGCCCAGAATGGAACGCAGCACTCAAGGTGTGGCCAAACCAGTGCTGAGTACAGGGGCAGAATGACCTCCCTGCATGAAATATGTCTTCTGCATTTGTTTGTATGCACTTCCATGTGTTAGTATGTTTGTGCAGGGAGAAAGAGGAATGTGACTGAGAAAGCTTTATTATCCCGGATTTGGAATGTGTGTATTACTGAAAAACAAGAGCCTGAGGTTCTGCAGCTCAGTTAACCCTAAACTTAATCTTATGATGTTATATATGATATAACTTATGATGTTATATATGGTTTGTACAGCCGCTCTGTTACGAGGGGAGCTGTGTTTGGAGAGTTTCATATCTCTGCCTTAAAGTGATAAATAAAAAGCATCAATTCCAACATGTCATTCTCTCCAGTATTAAAAACTCATGTCTTATTTCTGTTTAACTAGGAAAATAACATATTAAAATAAAGAATTACATGAACATGGGGATATTTATACAACCTTTATAACTTTGATAAGTATTACTAATTTTATGGGGATTTTTTTAGACTGTCAGTGTTCTCAGCATATACAGCTTAGCTATGGATTTATGTATATATGCTGCATATTTTATTCTAAAGATACCTGATAGAGCTAATTTAATCCCTTTGGGGACTACCTCACCCACAGGAGAGGCTGTGGGTGTTACGAGGCTTTTTTAAGTCAGGCAGCAACAGCTGGAGCTACAGCTCTTCTGAGATGCTGAGGAGTTGAGGAGGGCAGAGCTGGAGGTCAGTGTGATCCACGGCAGAGCTGGTACTTCAGGCTGAGAAACTAAGCATTTTAATATTTTATAATAGAATGTTCCAGAAGGAGCAAAAATATTGCTGAAGATAGGGAGCTGTCCTCATGGCCTTCAATTAAAACCTTTCAGCACTTTCTGTCCTTATGGTGCTGTCCACAGGGGGCATGATGGACCCCCCTGTGCTTCCAGGAGTTTACAGTAGAAAAATTTAGGGGGCTGTATCCCATCAGAAAACTGCTCATGGGTTATGAAGACCAGGTGTCCACTCACTGGGCCTGTGGACTGAATACCACATCTGCCTTATGACAGGGACCATGTGCTTATCCTCACTTCACTCCAGCCCATGGCACTGTGCGCTGAAAGAGCAGCAGTGGTGGGGAGTCTTAGCATGAAGATACTGCACTCTCGTGCTGCACAGACAGTTAAACACAGAGCACAACAGGATTTCTTTCAAGCTTTTCTACCAAATTCTATGCACTGTCAACAGCTGCAAAGAAATCAGCCCTAGAAGAGCAGACAGTTAAGGACTGCCAATCCCTTACACAAAACAGACAGCAGGAGTGTCTCTCAGAGGCAGGCACCACATATGTTAGCCTTGATGCCCTATATGTAATCTCCCATGATGTGCTCATTTACTTCCCCTTTCCCAGAGTCAGTCTCTTCCTTGAAGGTCCTGGACTCCACCATTCTACTCACCAGATGGAAACACATCTTGGTCAGTATCTTCATGCTAAGACTCCCCATCTCCAGCTGATGGTACCCCTGTCATGTTGCAATGCTGGCCAGGTTCCAGAAGTTCAGACATTTAGGGAAGAGAACTTTGAAAACCATGTGCTGGAGTTGCAAGGCAGGTGCTATTTCCCAGCACAGGGTTGAATATGGCCTCTGGTACTAAAAGCTCTGCTTCAGAAAAAGCCTGGCCAAGGTGAAGCACAGAGTGGATGTGCATGTTGCTTGAAGCAAGTGAACTGAAGTTGTTATCATGAGTGTTCCTGTCTTTATCTCCTTGTCTCACAGAACTGAAGCTTAGCCTAGGGTGAAACTACCAGAGGCTGTTAAGAGGCAGCATTTCGTACCTCAGCTTGCCATTGCATTAAATAATTCATTGAGTCTGACCTTTTAGAGCAGTACATTGTAGCTAACAGAATGAATATTAAAAGAATGTAAAAAGGAAAAGAATAGCAAGTGGGATCAGGAAGGCAATATAAACTTTATATATAGCCATAGAAGGTCTGCAGTGCTGCCCGGTCCTGAGAGTGCCAGCAACTGGATGTAGTTCAGGAGGAGCAGCAAAAATGAGCCCTTTTATGAGAGACACAAGAAGCTCAGTCTTGTTAGGTTATTGCAGGAAAGATCAGGATGGCTTTATTTGTGGCCATTTGAACAAGGAATAACTTGGGTAGCAGGAACCTCTTCATCTCTTTAGGAAAATACAATCTGATGCTGTGGTTACTACAGCTAGTAACACCAGGAGAGATGAGACAGTGAGCTGTGGTCATTCACCATCATTGCAAGTCTTCAAATGAAGACCTTTTATCAGTCTGGAAAGATTGCTGTAGCTCAAGCAGAAGTTAAGGCCTTCACAAAACACCTAGAGGCTATGGTTAACAGGGGAGTTAGTGTCTGCAGAAAGTCAGATGTGAGTTGTATGTTGGTCTTCAAACCTTTCAGTGCATAGGAACACTAACACTGCTCTATCTCACAGCTGCATTATGACTACATGCTCAGTCCCTGTGGATTGTCAGTCTTTCCTGGGAGGGTGTTACCTTTTCCAGCAAGGTGGCAAAGTGAGCAGCCCTATCTTAAAGCAGTAACTTTCTGCCCTTGGTCTCTAGCTCACTGTCACCCATGCCCATGTTCTGTTTACCTGCACTTAGCATCACACAGGATATCTTTCAAAGCCTTGTCCATAACTGGATGTGTTCTGGGGTTTGGTTTGTTTTTTGAAGTGTGTTGCTTCACTGGAGCTGATGAGCCTTTGTTTCTTTGAGTGGAAGTGAAATGCAGTATGATAAGCAGTTCCTTTTCTGCTAGATAGTGCTGAGCATACAGCGTTTACAGTGTGTTTCCAGCTTTTAGGTTTTTGGGGAGCAATGGGTTGTTTGTTTTTCTGCACTGAATGCTTAGAAAAGTTCTGTTTAAGCAGTTACAGCTCTGCATATCAAAAAAAGTAGGAAGGAATAATTTGGTCATAGCACAGCGAAGATGTCAGGAGAAGAGCTGGTGAGGGGTTTGGAGCACATGTCATGAGAGCAGTGGCTGAGGGAGCTGAGCAGGTTTAGTCTGGAAAAGGCTAAGGGGAGATGAGGCTGATGCTGGTCTCTTCTCCCAGGGAACTGGAGATGGGATGAGAAGAAATATGTTTAAGGTGTGCCAGGAGAGGTTTAGATTGGACATTAGGAAAAAATTCTTTACTGAGAGAGTGGTGAGGCATGGGAACAGACTGCCCAGGGAGGTGGTGGAGTCACCATGCCTGGAAGTGTTCAAGAAGCTTGTAGATGTGGCATGTTCAGTGGTCATAGTAGTTGGGTTACAGTTCCAGCCTTAGTGGTTCTATGATTCTGTGATGATTGTGGCATAAGTGTTTTAATCTGTCAGGATTTAGCCATCTAAGGCTTAGTTTTTATTCAAGTAGCAGTTTGTTTACAGTAGGAGTTAATTACTCCTAATGCCTTGATTAGAAAGACATTTTACCAAAGGGCAGGATGCAGTAGATACTTCGAATAGCTTCTCTACTGCGTGTTTTTAAGATGTATTAATGTTACACTTCATGTATTCCACAAAATCATAACTTATTGAGTAAATTTTAAGGAATTAGTCCAATATGTGCTTGGATAAGTGTTTGATAGATGCTTCTGAACAGTTAAATTGTCTCAAGCAAAAAATATTGGGATTTTGAATTGCCTGCTGTCTTCATAATACTCTGGTTGTGACAGATTACCAGTATCTCCATGAGAGTTTTTCCTTCAAGCAGCTGCTTTAGCATAATTACAGTGCTTTTGCATATATGTCATTAACAATGAGGGGGAAAAAAAGCTCCTGTCAAGGCTGTTCATCTGATGTGTCAAGAATGATAATATGAATTTCCCAGTAGGATAGTGGTTGCTGCTCATGGTGCACCACCAATGCACTGTTTTGTTATTTCAGAGAAGGCAGTGTCATTATAAACATAAATTTTTATGTCTAGCTCAATTTATGAAGACAAATATCAGTGGCTCTTCAGTTAAAAATGTGTTTGTTACGATAGCTGTCTAACAATGCTGCATTATTGTAAATAGAGCAACAAAACACAGCATTTTGTGTTTGTTAAGCATGATACAATGGCAGTGGTAGTGCTGCCCATTAAACAGCCAAGTACAAATAAAGCAATTCCGCAGCTTTGTAGATTAATAATTTTTATTTATGTGAGATGCATGAGGAATTTTGTTTGGCAGGCACAGAGAATTAATGCCTGTTTCATTTTTTGTTCAGGGATAGTTGTGAACATGATTAACATTCTGTAAGCTGACTTTATAAATGTCGTGCCCATAACTATAACTGCTAAAATGTACACTGTCTGGATCTAGAAATGTTTATCTTTTGCTCTCTGGGAATAAGTGCCTACTTGTTTGAGGTGTTTTTTAAGCAAAACATTGGATGAACATCTCCTAAAAGCACCAGGAAAGGCGCTGCTTTGCCACCTATGCTTCGTTTTCATGGGAACTACAGAGTAGTTTTCATCTTCCAGCAAAATGGGTCTGATCCAAAGCCTGCTAAAGACAGTGGAAATATTGTGATGGATTTCCAGGGGCTTTGGATCAGGCTGTTTATGGATTACCCCACAGACCACTCTACTTTGTAGCCAGCCAGTTTGTTTAAGATACAGCTGTCAAATGGTGTAATAACACACTTTAACAAAATGTTTGCCTGTTTGATCTAGGGTAGTTCAAAGAGTGGCTTTGTGACATGCCCTTCCTAGTGGCTACCCCTGCCAGTCACTGCAGAGTCCTTTCCCATCACTCTCCATAATTGTCTCCCTTCATTCCCCCATCATTCTCCTTTCTCTGAAACTGGGTACCTATCAAGAGCTTCAGAAAACATGAGGTGAAAATGAGATATTTCAAGTTAGCCAAACCTATTCTTAAGGTGACACTGTATATTGCAAAACAAAGCACAGCAGTAGTATAGGCTAGTATAATCTTCCAGGTTACTTCTTAGAAATGTGAAGACCAACAAGCAGTAAGTGGCATCTTAAGGAGTTGGAATATTCCCCAGCCTAGGACACAGAAAGAAAAGATTGCAGGTTGGAAAAAAAACAGTTATTTTGTCCTTGCTATTCATGGTGAGCTCCTGAGGCATCTGAAGCAGCCTGCCACTCCTTTCATCTCCCTTCCCGAAAGCCAGCCATTTGGGAGCAAGATAAAAGGAGTGGCAGGTCTAAAGTCAGCATAACATTGCTGGAGGGATCCTTAAGCATCTGCAGTGGCTGCCTTTCTGTAAATGATGAATTTGTTGTGCAAGCCTTCAAAACATGTGTGGCCTTTGGGACACCTGGATTTTTGGTTTTGCCAGAATTTTTTCAGACATGAAACAAAGCAGTGGCAGCACTGGAAGTGAAGTACAAAGTCACCACCACACTTTGGAAAATGTTGAGGTGCATTGGGATGAATAAATAGATAATGGCACTGGCAACAGCAGCATACAGAACAGCAAAGGAAGATACTCAGCCTTAGAGAATGAAGCAAAGAATGATATGAGTGTGTTGTTTCTAATTGCATTTAAAGCTACCTGAACAGAGGTTGTAGCCAGGAGGGGGTTGGTCTCTTCTCCCAGGCAACCAGCACCAGAACAAGAGGACACAGTCTCAAGCTGCACCAGGGGAGGTTTAGGCTGGAGGTGAGGAGAAAGTTCTTCCCAGAAAGAGTAATTGGCCATTGGAATGTGCTGCCCAGGGAGGTGGTGGAGTCACCATCCCTGGAGGTGTTCAAAAAAGGCTTGGACGTGACACTTGAAGCCATGGTTTAGTTAGTCATGAGGTGCTGGGTGACAGGTTGGACTTGGTGATCTCTGAGGTCTTTTCCAACCTTATTGATTCTGTGATTCTGTAAAAATGCCCATTGTACATGGTTCAAATGATGAACTTGTGGACTTTGAGGTGCAGAGATCTCCTTCATATATAACCTTCCTGCAACTTCGCTTCTGGAAATTGGATCTCCTTAAGAGCCACAAAAATGGTATGAATTTCCAATGGTTCCCAGAATGCTGCAGCTGGGAGGAAAGCAAACAAAATAAATCCTCTGAAAGCTCTCTGATCTCCCTCCTCCACTTTTCTTTTTAATGATTAGCTTTGAGAATCTGATTCTGTAAGAATGCTTCTCTACCCTGCCTCTTTTCCTTATACAAAGATTTTGTGGCTGCTGATCCTTTGTGGACTAAGAACTCGTACCCTGAGATTCTCTTTTAGCATCACTGAAATGCCAAGAGTCAAAACAGGACAGAATTAGGGAATGAAAAGTATCTTGATGTTTTATTTTAATTAACAGATGAAGGATGTGCAAGATGTAAAAGACTTTGGGGCTCATTTTCTGTCAAATCACAGATTAATAATTTTGAACTCTTCTATATTTTGTCATTCTTCTTTTGCCATCCATGATACAAGGAATGGGTGAAATGCAGCTGATGAGTGTTGTATACAGCTTGGGTTGCAGGTGATAGAAATGCATTATCAGTAGCTGTACTGATGAAGTATCAGATCAGTTCTGTGGCCTATCTGTTTAGATCATGCTCTCATCCACTTTTCACTGACAGATCCAGCCTAAAGGCCAAAATCATGCATGAGGCTGGACTCTTAATTATTCTTCTCACTTACTTGTATGTGAAAAACCACTGACCTGTAGATGTGAAGGAGCTGCCAGCCAGCACTCATAATCTAGCACTTTGCAACAGCATTAAATGTAGTTTTAAAATAACAGTTTAATTTGCTTTTGTGTAAAATCACATTTGCAATCTAATTAAACTCTAGAGAAGTGTCCAGGTTGCCCAGAAAAATTGCTATAGGAGTGCATAAAGAAGAATATTATGTCCATTGGCACACAGGAGATGTTATGGTGATTTCTGTCAGGCTCAGTTTTGACAAGTCTATTTTTAATCCTTCAGCCCTTAACGAGCGTGTCTCCTTTGCATGCAAAATCCTCTGTTATGTCCACTTTGAGAACTGAATTTTAATGCCCATCTTTGGAACAAGGGGTTTATTCTTGTGCAGACAGATCTTTGTCAGTGTGTGCAAATGAAGAAGATAAGACTTTTGAAGTTGGGGGGTTTTATGCTTATCTCGTGATTGCAGCTGAAGTGAGGGATATCTGTGGCCCCTAACAGCTTCATCAGCTAGCTTTAAATGAAAGTTCTCAATATACTAACGAAGAAACAGAAGTATAAGCTTGTCAAGAGAGGTATGGGATGTTCACCCAACAGAACTGCAAACCCCTAAAGTTGTTCTCTACAGGAATTGTAGAAAGGAAATCTTGATGGTGCATGGTTCTTGGACTCACTGATGTTGTTCTCTTTGGTTATATGGAGACAGTTTTATGCAGTATACTTGAATTGTCTCAGACTAAAAGACCCAGCCCTGCAGTGTCCAGAGTCAGGTACTAGAGCTGAGATGCTTAAAACACTGTGTGCAGCCCACAGAGCACCCTGCTGGTCTGTGCATGTGACAAGCCAGGGTAATTTTTGAACAGTAAAACTTCTCCCATACCTGCTTGAAGATTCACTTTCACAAGACCCAGCTGTTTAAGTTAGTTGCCTGTAGCCATGATGAAAATGGGAGAAACCATTTGCATCTGTCCTTCTGATTACAGAAAGAGTCTAGAGATGTGCTTTAAGCTGTGGTACCTCACACTATTAGACATCTTAAGGTGAGTCTTGCTGTTGAAGTCCTGTTAGGATGGGCGCTGGGGTTGATTGGCCGTGTTGACTGGACTGACCCACTCAGCTGCAGTCTCTCACCTCGGCCCATCTGCAATTCACAGCCAAGCATCCCTGCACTCTGTCCCAGAAATCTGCCATCAGTGAGGACAGCCAATGCTGACAGCACTGCCTTCTGTCCAGAGGAGGTACTATTGACAAGTTGATTCAGAGCTGCAGCCAGAGTCAGCAATGGCGCTGTGTCCTCACCCCTGTGGTATAGAGGCTTTTGCTTAGAAAGGACTTGCCCTAAGGTGTCTCTACTTGCTTAAGCATTTTGTGACAAATACAGCAGAGCAGCTATGATGGGAGCAGAGGCTGTGGCTTTCCCAGGGCAGTTCCTGTGCCAGAGCATGGTGTGATCCCTCCCCAGCACCATGGGTCTCAGGCCCTTCTGAGCAGGCTGGCACAGCTCCAGTGGGTCCTGCTGTCTGCTCCAAGGCTTGGCACTCCCTGGGGAAACAGCAGTGCCCTGCCAGGTCATGGGGAGCATAAATCTAGCTGAAAAATTACAAATATACGTAATAGATTATTTAGAAAACACTATAACATTAATTTGGCAAGTTGCATGAAGTCAGTCCTTTCTTCTTTTTTCCTCATATCAATATTCATCTTCCCTCCTACCACCTTCTGGCTGCAGCTCTATGGTGAGATATGTATTCACCTCCTCTGTGAACAGCTTCCCTCCCCCCCCCCCCCCCCCCTTCCCCCTTGCTGTTTTCCTAAAGAGCAGGGAGACGTTTTACTGTCCTCCTCTTCAGTCCTGACTGCTACCCACAGCTTCTAAGGAGCAGGAGAGAACAGTGATAAAACTGGTTATTTTCACTCTTCTTTTTTCTGCAGCGTGGAGCGTGGCAGTGCTGCAGAGGCGGTGGGCTGGGGCTGGCCCGAATGCAGCACGTGTACCAATCGTATCCCTGAGTGAACTTTTAATCTGGCTGATACTGATAACGAAGCACCAGCTTGGCTCTGCAAAATGTGGGCGGTTTTGGGGGGGTGTAACTGATACTGAAGAGAGTGGCATCGTATTTTTACCGCTGCTGTTCCCCGTTGTATCTAGACTAAAGCACAGAGTGGCATGTCCAACTGCACTGCAATTACATCTTCAGTTTCTGTGCAGATAGAAGAATGCAACTGCTCAGCATTTTATGCTTGGCTTGTGTCTGCAGGGTAATTTTCTTCTCCCCTTTTCAAACATTCATTCTCCCCCTGTATTTTACAATATTACTGCATTTATCAAGGAAGAATTTCTCCTGAAGTGTAATTTAAGTTTTATCTTAAGGGCAGCATTTACGTGCAGCATGCGTTTGCTTTGTAACTTTTCAGTGAGAGTTGTGCTAGTGATTCTTTGTCCCAAGGGAAATGGAAAGCAAATTCTGTAGTTCTAGTAATACAAAACTGGGGGGGGGAATACATATATATAAAAAAGCTGTATGTGTGTGTATATATATATATATATAAACAGTATGTGTGTGTGTGTGTGTGTGTGTATAAACAGTGTAAATACATTGTTAAACACCATAAATATTTAGATCTAGTAAATTAAAATCAGCAATATGATTTTGAAAGGTTTAAATAGAATAGATATTTAAAGTTGATCTTACTGACTTGAGCACAATTATTAAAAAACAAAGAAGAAGGAGGGTTGAACCTTTGAATGTCAAACAGATTGTAATGTGGCAGAACTTGTCAGTAACTGCTGCCATTTGACAGAAGCAAGTGGTTAATTGGCTGGCAGCCATTCTGACTCAGTTGCTCCTTATACCAGTCAACATCTTAAATATATTAAATAATATGTGGGAACACAAAGGTAGCCAAACAGCTTGCACCTTGGGACTGCTGCTGTCTGAATTGCTGTGCCACGTGCATGGTAGTTTGAGAAGAGTAGCCTCTTTGGCCACCCAGCCAAATCATTATCAAATCCCATTTGCCATCATTTATACTGCTTCAGTGACACATGGATATGTCTTTGGCATCTGACCAACCAATTTTCTATTCCAGACTCAGTAAGCAAAAGTCATTCTGTATTAGTCTCTGCTGCTTAGCATCCATCAATAGTCTAACCTTGCAGATGTAATAGTAAACCCCACAAATCTCAAGCCACAGGCCAGTAGAAGTTTTCTTAATGAGGAATTTAATGAATCTTATGTTGTTTGAACATTTATTTCTTGAAATGATTTCTGTCAATCTTTAAAGCATAGTGAGAGCAATGCATTCCATAACAAAGCTGCACCAGGGGAAGTTTAGGCTCAAGGTGAGGAGAAAGTTCTTCACAGAGAGAGCCGTTAGCCATTGGAATGTGCTGCCCAGGGAGGTGGTGGAGTCATCATCCCTGGAGGTGTTCAAGAGGGGATTGGATGTGGCACTTGGTGCCATGTGGCACTTGGTGCCATGGTCTAGTAGTCATGAGGTGTTGGGTGACAGGTTGGACTTGATCTTTGAGGTCTTTTCCAACCTTGTTGATTCTATGATTCTATGAAAGAATAGATATGCTCTTAGATGGGATGAGATAATATGGTTCAAAAAAAAGCAAGTAACACTTAAAAGCAAAAATAATAGTGTTCAGGCATCTGAAAGAAAAATATCATTTACTCTTTGAACGAATGTGGGGTTTGTAAGGAGCAATAATAAAATCATATTGAACTGAGAACAGTATGTAATATACGGCTTGAAAATACAGCCTTCTTCAGAATTAAAGAGTTTTATCTCATCCTGAATGCATCTTCCTCTTCCTAGTTTCTTTTTCTTTATTGGCTGAATTAGAGCTGAAGCCTGTGAAGGAGTTTCAACACAAAGTAGCCCTAAGTGAATCTTGCACATCATTAATGAAAACCTTCTAAAACAAGACGCTCCTAAAGCATTTAGTATTTAATCAGCAAAGTTTATCTGGTGTTCTGCTGCTTTGAAAAGCACTAAGGAAAAGAACAATTGGACTGAAGGACGTATGTCAATGCCTGACCTTTACTACATAAGTGCCCTAACCTGAAAGTGAAAATGCCAGCGCCATACAGATTATGAATAGGAGCTGTAATGATTTCTCATGCTTCAGTACAAATGAAAATGAGGCTTTGATCATAAAAGATTATGGTTAATTTGGCACATAGTAAAAATATCTTTTAAGATTTTTTAGTTTTCAGTTATCTGTCCTCATCTTTAATGTGTAACTCCCATACATCTCTTTTGCACTCTTATTGATACAGGCATCAGTCCTCTGCAGTTTCTGACATTCTTCAGCTGTCTTTTATTTTGCTTCCTTATTTCTCATTTGAAATGTGACTTTTGAGTACATCATTTCCTTTTTTTTTTTTCCTCAGCAAGGGACAAGAAGTTAGTACCAGTGTTTATTTTAATTCCTTGCAGTAATGATTTATTCAAATAAATAATTTGGCCTTAGAGAATGCAGTTTTTTGAATTAGTCTTTTTCTTGCTTTCTTAACTGCCATGCTACCTAGAGTCATCAAGCTTCAGCATGCAAAGTGCTGCACTAGTATATACAGCAAATGTATGCTCTGTATGTCTACCTAGGACAAAAATCAGAGTAGAGGGAAACTGCTGGGAGAATGGAAGCACTAATGAAACAATATTTGCATCATATTAATAACATTATATAAGCTTCCTAACGTTTGGCCAGACTCAGTAGGCAAAGAAGAGCTCTGCTAGAAGAAGGTTGGTTTGAGGGTTTTTTTGTGGAAGGCAGCAGCATCTCTTTACTTGCTGCCAGAACATTCTGTGACCATCACAGCATGCACACTTCCTTTCACATCCTTTCATGTCATTGTGGCTGTACACAGTCACTTGTCAGGCCAGCTTTGGTTTAATGGTTTGCTGTAGCAGAGCTGCACCTTGCTTGTTCAATCACCAGTGCAGTGTTAACCTAAGCGTGGAGTTCTGTTTCTGTGAAATTAGCCATAAGACATACCATGATTTTTATTGACTTCTGTGCTAACTTTGTGGCATTTGCTGCTGAAATGACAATACCTACTCCTGCATAAAATCAATTTTATCGAAGTTTCTCAGCGTGTTGGTACTGAACAGAGACTTTCCACAAACTGTTCCAGAGCTGTGCAGCATACAGACACCATTTTTCAGTCTGGTACTGGAAACCTGGTCAAACCATCACCATAGCTGTTGGTCTTTTGTTACTGATCTTTTCCCTGATACTGTGTGCCTATTCAAAGAGTTATTATTGCTCTCTTCTTTTTGTCTTTTTCTTTTTCTTTTTTTCCCCCATGGTCAAGATGTCCTTATCTAAAGCATGCTGCTCTGACACTTAACACAAAGGAGCCCAGTATTGATGAAAGCAAAACTTTGACTTCCCACGGGGCATGGAAGTCTGATGCAGGCAGACTTGAGAGAAGAATTAAGTAAAGGAGTGATTGTTATTTCCTACGATAAAGTCATCAAAACCAGGCATTAAAAATAAACCACTAGAACAGGATCTTTCTTGCCTAAGTGAAAAGTCATCTTGTGTTTTTTTGAAAGAAAAAGAGAAGAAACCAGCAAGGTTTCATTATGTGAATATCAGCATTACATTTGTGCTCTGAAACATCCTTTTCAATTGATGGATCTTGTTAATCTGTCTTTTGCACTTAGACAAGTGAATGGAATAACACCAAGTTTCAGACCTCATCATTGCCTTCAGTCCTTTAAGCTTCATTATTTTGTCTATTTCTACTATGGAGGTAGCTATGGGACTACATGAGGATGTTTAAGCAATTGCTGGGATTTCAGTAGAGCACAAGAAAGCCCCTCTTAATCTAATTCAGATAATGTAGAGGAGCATGTGGGACCTGTACAGAAAAGCACTCAAGGTATTGTCCTTTTCTTTCCTTTTCCTGGGTAAATGAACCCTGAATCTAGTTTGAACATCCAGATGTATTAACAAAAAATGTCTAGAATTAGACAAATGTTACAACGTTAAAATGTTATCATTTTCAAATTACAGTTTTCAAGTTAGGTTTTGCTGTGACTATGTATGCAACTGGAACAAAGTCATGAAGGTCTTTAATCAGGTCAATCTGGTTAATTCTAGTCTACCCTACCCTACCCTACCCTACCCTACCCTACCCTACCCTACCCTACCCTACCCTACCCTACCCTACCCTACCCTATCCTACCCTATCCTAGAAGGTTGAATTTAAGAAATCACAAAGTAACCAGGTAAGATTTCACAATCATTGCTAAGTCTCTGGTGGCCACTGTTTCCCAGTATCATCTTTCATGTCACCATTGGCTTGTATGTTATGGAAGGATTAAAATGTACAGTGTTGTGCATTTTGTTCTACAGCCTTGGCATCTCAGTCTAGGCCAGATTCCTAGAAGTCCTCCTTAAGTGTGTTAGTGCAAAAGATTAGTGATCCCATGCCGATTGCATGGGTTTAGCATACCTGAGTAGTGTGTGTGGTGGGCAGCTGTTGCATGCCTGCCACCTTCTGCACATGGACAGCTGCAGAATGGGAAAGCGGGATTGCACTTACTTAGAGCTGCAGCTCCCTTAGAAACCCTTTCTAAAAGGGCTCACTCAAAATGCCCACAGAAGTGCCCTTTCAAAGTCGTTGCAGTCTGATTTAAGCAAACATAGCCTGAAAAATAAAGATGAGAATATTTCAGGAGAGCAGAAGTGCCCTTTCCATGGCCAGACCACCCTGTTCTGTAAATACTTTACTTTGATAGTGTTGTATAGTATCTCTATGGCACCATTCCTTAAGTTGTCTAATCATTAAGCATCTTGGGGCTGGCCTGTATTGCACTTTGTTGCACTTTGAAAATTAACATTTTTCTCAGAGCTTCTGAGGCTTTGGCAGTTAATGATGGGAAAAGTAGCACTGAAACGCCGCCTGGATGAGTGACCTGAGAGACCAATACTATCCTGATTTATCTGTCTTTGATCCTTTAAAATTGATGTGCAGAAAGTCCAATTAGAAGAGGACAGCTGAACAATTAATTAATAGGGGAACAAGCACTACATTTTTTGGCTTGGCAGTATGGCAACTTCATGCAGCGTGAACTAATTTATGCTGTGATCATGTGGCAGTAGCATCCTCACAGTCTGACTTGGTGAAAGTCTCAGTCCATCAGATATACATGTGTGCCCATCTGGCTCTCAGTTTTCACATGGGCCAAAAGAAAATACTGATCCTGTTAGAGTAGGCAGCTCCAGTGTTAGTAACCCCTATACATGCTCAAGTCCTTCTTGAGGTTTAAACCAATGTTCTCTCAGGGGCTGAGGGAGACTATCATGGATCTGTGTAAGCAGGAAAATGATTGCCTAAGGAAGGCAGCCCAGTCAGTGTAGTGTTTTCTGCATATTGCTGCTACTGAGTTGCATTCGAGAATAAATTGAATGCTGATGTAGTAAGAAGGAGCTACTGAGTCACTGTCTTGTAAAGGACTGCAGGTAATATTGCTCAGCAGCTAGCAGCATAACCAAGTGCCCCACCAAGGCACTCTTGTACAGCACACACAGGTACTTACTGTTTTACTAACATTTTGGTAACTCAGTTACAAAGATTATAGCCTTAAAGTTGAAAATATAAGCAACTGGACAATTCTGGGTATTTGTGGACAGTAGGATTTTTTTTAGCTAGGGGTAAACACAGGTCTTCATAAAGCAGTGAAATTCAAGAGCAGTCTCGTTGCAGGGCTCACCTGGCCACAGAGCTAATAAAGGAGAAAATGGAGTAAATTTGTTAAATGTGAAAGCTTAACAGATAGCCTTAGAGAATGGGAGGATTTTTTATTCTCAAAGCCTTTGCTGCAGAGGCATCTCAAATAGCTTCTCCTGTATGAAAGCCCACCAGCACGCCACAGCCCTGCATCTAAAGGGACCACTTCTGTTGGAGGAAGCGAGTGTAATTCAGCCTGCAGATACACTTGCTTCTTGGCCCTATGGAGACTGCCAACAAGGGTTCCAATTAGTGCCAACTGCAGGCCGTGACAGTTTTACAGATTGACTTTCACACCATGCCAGACCTTTAAAAGAAAGACATTTATATAAAACACAGTTTGCTTGGACAGTAATTTTCTGTATGCTATTATTGAAGTTATTTATGTTTGAATCAGAGTATCTTTTCTCTCCGCTGTGTTTCTGCTGCTGTTTGATCCTGTGGTGGAGAAATAATCCTGTCCTTATATTTTTTATACTTTAAGTGGCAGTGGTCATTTCAGGCATCTGTTACTGGCACCATTTTTAGAGCTCAGACATTTGAACAGGATTCCTGTAGAATTCCCAGATTCTTCTGCAGTTTGCCTCTGCTGCTGCAAGTCCTCACATATTTAATGGCAGACTTAAATGTTAAGGACATTATAAAGCAGCAGGGCTATTCAAATCAAACTATAGGATTCTAGGAGTTCACAATTTGAAGCTGCTTGGATGTCAATAGTATTTTACAGCATTGACAGTGAGGATGAGGGCAGATAATACCATTAACAGCAGTGGAAGAAGCAGCCACCATCTTTCCAAATGTGAGCATGGTTGCTTTGACTTCTGAAATCAGATATTCCAACACTCCCTCCCTGTCTCCAAAATGAAAACCTGAACACTGTGGTAGTCTTTGTGTTCTGTGCTCTATTGTCCCTGATAAAAACAACATCTAACCTGATGCTCCCATATATCTCAAGTTGCTCCTTGTCTATCGTCCCGCCAAAGCAGGACCTTGGCCTTACATCCCATCTCCTATATCTATATACTCTATAATTTTACCCTCCTCTCCAAACTGGGACCCCATACCTCATCTTCGTGCTGGTATGCCTCATTTCACGAGCCTCTTGCTACATTTCTTGCCTGCTGCATTCCTGCAGCTTTCTTCTTAGATGGAGTTGGGGCTGTAAAGCCATGCATGGCGTAATCTGCCTTGTTTACGTAACATGATGACAGGAATGTTTATCTCTGGCTGTGTACAGGGTCCTCAGGGAGACTTGCCAGAGGTCAGAGCAGCCAGCTGTACAGGCAGAGACTGAAATCCCTGCCATCCTTCAAGCAGTTCTTGTGCCATGTGTTGCACATCCCTTGAGAAAGTATAATCTTCTGTGTTTCTCTAAAAGCTGTCTGGAAAATATCCTCCTCCTGTGCTTGGAGAGGTCAGATTCTGCACCTGTCGCTGAAACAGCCTTCATCTATGGGTAGATGTAAACAAGGGGCTGGAAGCAATCTGCCCACAGTATCATAGCTTCCAGCCTGGTTTGATCTATTGTACGTCCCAGTTAGAAGCTACCGACTCATGGGACTGTTGTCTGTCGTTTGTGATGCAGTGTTGCCTTTGGAAATGGAGCTCCACACACCAGGGCTTTTATTGGAGGAGCTCTCCGATGCAGAGGAGTTGGGCTGTGTGGGCTTTTAGCTTGTGCGCTCATGTTTGCATAGCACTGCTTCTGGGACAAAAATAGCCTCGGGGAAATGCATAATCTTCTTAAAGTCTCCTTCCCTCTGTCCCTCTGCATTATTTTTGGGGTGTCAATAAATACTGAGTTTGTCCCCTAGCTCATCACCTAGTCTATTCTGACAGGTTGACATCACTACAGGACCTGGAGAGGCACCTTGTGGAGGAGGGCTGTGTGATAATAGCAGAGGAGAAGGCAGGACTGGGTAAAGACGGGTCTGCTCTGTCTCACCAAGATTCCTCTGGAAGATGCCTCTGACTCTGGAAATAAATCTAGGCGTGTCTCTGGGGCAGGCTGTTCTTTTCCACAGGAACTGTCACTCATAACAAAAGTCTGGAGAAGTGAAATTTGGACCTTCCCGAGGTGAAGATAACTGCTGGGGAGCAGGTTTTATGTAAAAATGTGTGTACAGCTCAAATCAAAAGGAGCCTTTCAAAATAATTCAGAATGCACTACAATAGAGTGACTTTGCAAACTCTTTGTTCATTATTCTTGCCTCAATCTTCATAATAATGAAAGACATTCAGTTGCTGGATGATTTTTCTCTAGCCTAGATGCTAGAATTTGCAGATGAGTTCCACTTTCCTTAGCTTCCAATAGGGCATCTGAGGTAACCTGTTACATTCTGTAGTTTGTTTTTGACCCACTAATTTGCATTTCCTTACTTCTAAAATGCAGTGTGAAGTATACTGCAAATCATGACATCACACTCCATAATTGTGAAATTCAGACTTCTCTCATCAATAGTGAGACACCAAGTGAAGCAAAGGATCCTGAAATAGCAGGGAACAAAGTATTTCTAAACGAGAGTTTCAGAATTGGGTGCTCATTGTGAGTGAAACAGAAATAAAGCTGTGGTTAAGAGAAAAATCCCTCTTAATTACATTCCCAGTAAAAGGTGTTATTTATTACATGTCCATTCCTAATTCGTTCATCTTCACTGAGAGAGAAATCTTGTACTCTTCTGGTATGTAATATTGCTAAAAGCATTCAAATAATCAGCAATTTCCCATTCTCAGATGTTAAGAGTGAGTACAGGCAATATAGATAGCCTCTCTTTATTCATATTTGCTATAGGACATGAGCAAAGAACAGAGCAGCTTATTCCATGTAGCTCAGGTACTGGGAGGCCCCCCCATCTCCCTCATCTACCCCTCACATCCCTTCCTCCCTTCCACATAGAAGGAAGCAGAAGAAAGACTGTGATTTCCTGCCACACGTTCACAGATAAAGTCAGTGGCTGGCATTGTAGCTGAATGTTAATGCCTCATGTGGCCCAAGATGTGTGATACTTAGTAATACAACTCTAACCTTTATAATGTGCCACAATTTGATTCCCCAATCATTTATATTCCCCCCTTGTTACAGCCTGAGTAGCTGTAAGGAGGAGGGAGAATGGACAAATATAATCAGCACGCAGGGCACAGGAAAGGACAGAGAGATGAATCACTGATATTCACATCAATTTTTAGCCTTGTTCTCAACATTTGATTCTAATGTCAGGAAATGAAAGAAACATGATGATATTTTATTGTAGTGTTGGTGTTAGCTTTTCAGATGGCAGGGCACCCAAAAAGTCTGGAGCTGTTATTGAAGCTTAGAGTTGCAGATGTTGGTCTACTAAATAGAATAGAATAGAATTAACCAGATTGGAAGAGACCTTTGAGATCATAGAGTCCAACCTATCATCCAACACTATGTAACCATGGCACTGAGCACCCCATCCAGTCTCTTCCTAAACGCCTCCAGTGATGGTGACTCCACCACCTCCCTGGGCAGCACATTCCAATGGCCAATCTCTCTTTCTGTGAAGAATTTCTTCCTAACATCCAGCCTAAACCTCCTCTGGTGCAGCTTGAGACTGTGTCCTCTTGTTCTGGTGCTGGTTGCCTGGGAGAAGAGACCAACCCCAGCTGGCTACAACCTCCCTTCAGGTAGTTGTAGAGAGCAATAAGGTCTCCTCTGAGCTCAGCCTCTCTTCACAGGGCTGTGCTCCAAACCCCTCCCCAGCTTTGTTGCCCTTCTCTGGACTCATTCCAGAAACTCAACATCTTTCCTAAACTGAGTGGCCCAGAACTAGACACAGGACTCAAGGTGTGGCCTAACCAGTGCTGAGCACAGGGCACAATGACCTCCCTGCTCCTGCTGGCCACACTGTTCCTGATACATGCCAGGATGCCATTGGCCATCTTGGCCACCTGGGTACACTGCTGGCTGATGTGTAGCCTACTATCAACCAGTACCCCCAGGTCCCTTTCTGCAGAGTATGTAGATTTAAAAGAGAAGTAATTAGGTTGTGGTTAAGTGAGTATGAAGGGCAATAAAACACTTGTAATATATACTCTTTAATATATACTCTTTTTATTTTTAATGTTTTTTTAACATAGTCACATTCTTAAAGGAGGAAAGACATTTCAGGGGAAAGACAGCAATTGTTTTTTCAGTCTTTGTCTTTCAGAGCCTGTTTAAAAGTAGCTCACATTTAAGCATGTTGATGTACCTAGTTTATGTAATGTAATCCAAACTGTTTCTGTGTTCTACTGTCACATATGACATTTGGATGTGCACATATTCACTCACAATGAACATCATTATTTTTTTTTCAACATTCTAACTTAATTTTACTTCTGTTGTTCCAGTCACAGACAAGCAGCCAAAGCCTTCAGTTCCTCCTTTTGAAAAGTCCACCTACTATTCTTTCAGTGTAATGATGCAAATGCCTAATAAGAGGACTGAGTAGTGGAGGTTAACAAACTTTTCTGTAGTTAGGAGATATCTGAGCAGACCTTGCACCTTGCATGACTGATAGTTTGGTCAAAACCAGAATTTGCTATCCCAGCTGGCCTTCAGAGATGTGTTGGCTTCATCAAAGCATTGCCTGACTTCCCAGGCCAGTTTTCTGACCAGGCCTTCAGTTTCTTGTTTATCTTCTTTGCCTTTTAGTTTTATAAGCTGCATCTCCATGGTGTGAATATGCATGTATGGTGACGTTGTATAAGACCAACACAGTGTGATTTATTTCAGTTAATACTGGTGAGCAGGCCAGGCATGCCAAATCAGTTGCACTTCAGTAAGCCAAGCAATAAATTGCATAAGCAAATAACTAATTGAATTTGAAAGTAGTAAAACCAGCATAAAACCAACTCTATCTCAACAAAAAAGCAACAGATCTTTTTTCTGGCTAATATTGCCCTCAGAAACCAACACTAATATGAGAGAAATGGGCTCCAATTGGCTTCCTCTTCCTTCTTCTCCTTCCACTTTACTTTTCCCAGTTATCCACTTCCCCTAACTGCCCACCAATAGTCCAAAAAATACATTTGCCATTTGTCTAGACCACTTGATCATGTCAAGATTCCTAACAATTTGTTCTCTTTATCCTGTAAGTCAGTTGCATTTTTTTCAGACCTGCTTATATATTTTTTTTTTTCATTTAAAGAAGAGCTGTTTTATTTTGAAGAAAAACATTTCTTTAGCGATCTTGTAAAAGCATAGAAACTCTAAAGGTGGTATTCATCAAATACTAACCTTCTTCCAGGCATTTAAAAGAGGTGAGCTAGAGAAGAAATAGGTCATAAATTTTGCCTTGATTTTTTTGTTTTGAAAACACTACTGTCTTCAGATAAATCTGGCATTAAGTGTACAAGAGCTGGTTGGTATAAAAAGTGACTTGCACTTGTAAAGTAGGTGAAAGAAATTCATAGTCGATAGATGCTGAGCTGATAGGATTAATGAAATGTTATTCCATTTTTGCTGGATACAGCCATTATTGCAGCAGGCAAGTCTCTCTGTTGCTGCAAATATTTCATAGTATAAACTGTAAAGTTAAGTCAGTTCAATGTGTTAAGTTGGGGGAAAAATACTTACTTTTTATTATCCATTGTTATTTTGGCATATTATTCATCTCTGTAATTCTCTGCTGTGTCATTGTAATAAGCATTTTGTCATGTTATTCAAGTTTTCTCCATTAAAATGAAAAGCTGGTTATCTGTAGTGAATAAAAATATGAATCTTGACTTAATTTTACCTTTTTATTCTTATTACAGAAGCTGCAAAGAATCAATCCTCCTTACTGTTGTTCAACCTTACCCTGTAAGTATTGTCAGTTTTTTCTGAATTAGTTTCCTAGCAACATAGCAGCTTCCCCCCCCCCCCCCCCCCCCCCCAAATATTCTGTTTCTCTACCTTATCTGTGCAATACAAAGAAATAAGTGAGATAAGGGCTGTGTCTCTTAAAGGTGCTGTCTAAGACGGCATTACTGTGTCCTGCACTGAAAGACTGCATTAGCAAGTTAAATAATAATAGTATCTTTAAACTCATAGGTGGAGCAGGACACTGAGTTCTGCTTCAGTTTCTGATTTGTGGCAGCCCCTGTTTTTTCTCTTGATTCTGCCTCAGTCTCACAGAGTTACACTCTTGTGTTAAACCGACTGTACCTTACAAAAGGGAAAGCTCTGTCTGCATCTCCAGTGCTGGGTGTGTGGAGCTGAGAGACAGATAGGCGATTGCTTGAGGCTGACTTGAAGGGACTGGGGTAAACTGCAGCCCACCTTGGAGCTAGCTGATGCAATGTTTATTTTCACCTTGCTCAGTGATTTGTGGGAGTGGGTTCACAGCATGTCAGCTCAAACTCATCTCCCATGATAAAGGAGAGAAGCCAAGCCAGGGGAGGAAGTACATCTCTCTCATTCCATACAGCCATACACAGCGGTGCATTCCTTGCAGGCTGCTGAGAGGCATAAGCCATGCATTGAGGGTTGATATCAGATTCAACAGGTCCATTCAGTTCCCTACTGGCTAGCCTCATGCACAGCACTTTTCATTCATAGGGGCTAGTTGCATGCTTTTCACCCGAGAATGAGAGATGAGATGGATTTAACACCAAAATGTGAAAACAAGTTTGTCTGATGAAGCTGCCACAATACACATCTTGCAAATGCAAGCTGGGCAGTGCTGTGTGGCTTCATACTACTTATTAGCTTCTGGAGCTAGTTTAGAGGTGTACACATAGTTGTGCTGGTCCAGTAGTACCCTTTCTAGAAGTCAGCAACTAAATTGTGGGGGGAAAGCATGTATTCCACAGCAGAACCAGGCAGGGGCTGCCACACTGCATTAAGAGCACTGTCAGGAAGATAAGGTGGGATCTGGTTGACATCAGCCACCTTGAATGAAAATACAGATCTGATCTGACTAAAGAAGCCTAACTGCCTTTAAAGCCTGCTGGATTACATCCAGTTGTTTTGATCACATGGAATATAAATAATATAGGGAAGAAGAAATTTTTACCTGCTTGCCTTTTTTTGATGCAGGTTGCCTTAATTTCATCTGTTAGTAGACTTTGCTCTTTTCTTTAAATGTCAGGTGAAGAAAGGGCATGTGCTTTAGTGCAGGTATGCACAGCCCTTACGAGTGAACAGTAAAGTATTACGTGTCTGTGGGATGTTGTGGCTTGTTATCACCATGCTGCTGGTATGAGAGCAAGCCCCTATGTACTCTACAAATGAACTATGCATTCTGTGTTCAATGGGAGGCCCTTAAAGCACAAGTGTGGCCCTCACCTGGAAAAGAAGGAACATCATAACCTGGTACTTCTTGAAGTCCCTGAGCTAGGAATGGCGCTGAAACATTTTGCTGTCCCGTCAGCCATTTGGGCTGATGCACCCATCTTAAACACATACTTGCACTGCTCTCCTCTGGCCTATCTGTCAGAGTCCCCCATGTCTACCTCAGCAGACAAAGCAAGTGTTTTAAGGGGTGGTGGACAGTTTGTCTCATATAGGTAAGATTGCCTCCCCAAACATGTCCACACAGCACTCAGATGATGTAATTGATGTATTCATATCAATTCTGGCTTTAATTGACCTATCTTCATCCCCAAATTGGGATGCTTCAGTGGCATGTGCTTAGTTGGGAGAGCCTCAACTGCAAGACCTTTCACCCTGCAGATCTCCTCTGGTTTGTGCACTCGTACTATACCTCCCTCCCTATCTAGACCAGGGTCTTGCTGATCATTGCATCCTTCCCTAATCACTTTCTAGCCCTAACTTTCAAGTTTTCATACAGTGTAAACAAGAGTTTGCACAGGGAGAGGGAGCAGTTGGGATGCTGCCAGTATGTGCATTCCATTATGACCACTCAGGCAATGCAGGGTCCCTCAGTTTATACAAACCCTGGGCTGTGAAGTCTCCTGGGGCCTCTTAAATTGCATTAAACAGATCATCTATGCCCTCATACTGCCACAACATTACTGGCACTGCCAGTGGTGCCTGAGCCTCGTAGGTGACATCACCCTCAGTTCTGCCATTCTGGATGTTGCTGCACTCCAGCTATGTACCTGCTCTGCTCTTCTGTGCAGGGAGTTCTTTGACAAAAATATTTTGTCTTACAGTTTGGAAGCAATACTTACATCATCAAAAATGATCACGCACATATGTTTTCCTCTTTTCTTTAATTTTGCCTCCTCCATTTTTCCTTTTACTATGTTGCCAATAAAACTGGAAAGATGGAGTAGAAACCAGACAAAGGAAAAGTAAGAGCTTTTAAATAAAGATTGATCTTCTTCCCTATTCTTGGCAGAAATACACCCTTACAAACATTTAATTGATCTCTCTTCTTGATGGTGAATGTTTTTCTTTCTGTCATTGCATGAAAAAGAAAACAATCTGCCAAGATGGATTACAAGAGTGCTGTTTCTTTTTATTTGCACTATTCAGAGTGTGTTTTGGTTTCATGCTTTCAAGTCACCATCCTTTATGACTGCAGGTCAAAGTAGACGTAACCTAGATTTATAGTCCTCTGTAGTTCACTTAGTCCTTTTTGAAAACTTGTGGATCATTTTTGCTTAACTGCATTCAGTTTTGTTTAATGCTTAAACTCATTAACATTTCATTCTAATTATGACGAGCCAAAGCATTAGGCTTTTTCTTTCCATCAATCTATAAATCTCTGCAGGGTTCATATCACCACTGCTGATAAAGAGGTCGCTGAACAGTGAAGCAGTTCAAAGTTTGGATTTATGAAAGAGAGGCATTAGCTTATAATTATGACCACTTTGTTCTGTAAATGGACTATTACTCTGTTGCTTTATCAAGTTTTAAGCATTACTCAAATCAAATAATTTGCCTGTTTTGGTATCTGCTCAGTTTTTATGTGTAGAGATCATCTGATAGGTTGCTTTTATGATTAATCTCTTAAACTCCTTGGACACAGTCCAAACCCAGCTGAGGTCTGTGGCAGTTTTGTGGTACGTAAGTTCTGCAGCAGGAAAAGGATAAGATCTTTTTCTGCTTTGAAAGAGATGCTTCTTTTTGTGACACAGTTATTTGTCTGAGACACGATGCTTGCAGAAAAGCTACAATAAATTACACTTATTTATGGATCATAATGATTGTGGCAGCAATCTTTTTAGGAGTCTCACAATATTTTTCATGCTGCTTTGCCCTCTGGAATCATGTAACAGCAACAAATACCACAGCTAGACTTGTGGTTGTAAAGAAGGATATAAAAAGAAACATGTTTGTCACAAATACTTCATAATCTAAAGTGAAAAAGACAACCAAGGTGTAGCTTTAGAACTCATCTGGAAGTCAGAGGTGAGCATTTTGTACAAGATGACTTTTGACTGCTTGAAGCTGTGAAATTTCTGTAGAAATTATGGCTTTTTTTTAATTATTCAAATGTGTACATTTTTTCACACTTGCCCTGAGGTTCTTTTCCACTGTATAACCTCCACATCAGCTTTTTAGTGTGGTCAATTCCATACGTAGATTTAATCCTTCACAGGAGAGAATCATAGATAGTGTGGTTAATGATAAACTTGCCATCACTGCATTGCCTCCTGGAAGTGCTGCCTGGTCCACAGCCACTGTCCAATCACTCTTCACTGTTTGAAACAGCCTTATACTAGTACTGCATATCCTTTCTTCTTCCACCTGCACCACTTGTCCTGGCATTTCTTCCTGGAGGCCTCTTCTTAAGCTATATGGGTTTTTCTGGAGGGTAGTTGTACAAGGTACACAATCTGTCCAGCAGTGTAGACTGTGAGCAAATCAATGTGAATTTCCATGTTAAATGTTTCAGCAAAGTGGAAAAGAGCCCCTCCACCCTTCGCACTGTCCACCATTTACTCCTTGCAGTTCTTTACCCACTCCTCTCCCAGCTGCCATTAGGTCACCTTTCAGTCTTCATTAGCTGTTCCTGCCATCTCAGGTACATTATCACTCATACAGTCCTTCAGTTGTTCATTTTAGCCTAAATTTATACAAGGCCAAGATTTCTTCCATTCCCAAAGGTCCTCATCCTTGCAGAGTTGCAGGACTGAAAGTAGTCCAGCATGACTGACTTTTTTGTACTTTTCTGCTCTTGATAAGAGCAGTCACCTGTCTGTGATGGGCAATCCATGAATGTAAATGGCTGAACTTTGGAGAGGCAGACTCCTAAAAGACCAGTGGTAGAGATTTTATGAAGGAGTTCCACATATAATAAACACAGCAATAGATGGCCCAGGCCCATCTAGACAGGAGGGGAGTTGCAGTGTCTGCACGTTCCACAAAGTCTGAAGCTGACCTGTGGTTTCACTCATGGGTTTTGGGACAGTCACAGTAAACTAGGCTGTTGTTTGCTAGAATAGAATAGAATAGAATAGACCAGGTTGGAAGAGACCTTCAAGATCGTCGCATCCAACCTATCAACCAGTCCAACCCACCTAATCAACTAACCCATGGCACCAAGCACCCCATCAAGCCTCCTTCTGAACTCCTCCAATGATGGTGACTCCACCACCTCCTCTGGCACCCCATTCCAATGGGAAATCACTCTCTCTGTATAGAACTTCTTCCTAACATCCAGCCTAAAATGAAATCCAGCCTTTAGATGAAATAGATTGCATTTTCTCAGTGCCACCTTATAGATTCATGTTACACATGTACAGGATTAATGATCATTCTGTGATTACCACCTACAAATAGTAAAATATAAGTAGTGTAAATAGTAAAATATAATTGTCTATGATAGATCACCAGTTTTTAGGATGCAACCTAAATCTGACTGCAGTTTCAACAACTAAATTTGTGCCAAGAGTTTAACAAAAAAAAACACCAAACTCATAGTGATGATCTGTCAGTGCCCTGTGGTTATAACAAATTACTGCCTGGTAAAACTTCACAACATTATTGCTTCTGTGTCCCTACCTGCTCATCTACAACGCTCTTGTGAGCTAATGCAGTTGCCTCAGCCACGCTCACAGCTATGAATGGCAGTATTTAGTTTACCTGTGGGTATTATGTACTGTTCTACTTAATAAATTTAATTCTTCCTTTTACTCCTGTTTTATTTGCTTGCTAAATTTTGTCTCATAAAATTGCCTTTAGGGATGAATGAAAAAGTCAACACATTTTCGCGGTCATGCAATTCTTCCTTATTTCAGGGCAAACATAATATTTCATATAAAACTAATGACTAATTTTAAGCAATAGACTTAAAATTCATTGCATGCATACACTTTGTGGCTATTTAAAACTCGGATTTCTGTCAGGTGTCTTTTTGGCCTGCTCTGTCACAGAGTGATTTTTCTTTTCACCTTGTGGCCTGTCGCATACTTCTGCCTTGTTTTGTTTCTTTATGGCAGCTCAGCACTACACTGTCCTCTTCTAAATGTGAAATCCTCATTTTTCTTGAGCATATGTGAAGGTTTTGTTGTTGCAGCACCTCTACTGGCAAGAGCACTCAGAGGGGCTTTTGCAGCAAATAAACACCATTTCACTTGGAGTCTCCCCCAAATTAAAGTTTCCCTGCAAAAGCAGGCAGAGTACAGCACAGTCTTTATTTAATTGAAAAACAATTCCTCTCAAAATGTAGGATATTGTTTCTGAGATCTGTCAAAAAAAAAAATGACCTTCTGTAATTCTGTGTCAAAAATGGAATCTAATTTTGAAGAATCCAGAAAATGAGGAGACAAAAAACCCCAAACATTTTCCAGAAGGTCTCTTTTGTTATAGCAGACTGTCATGCTTTGACCCTGCTGATGGGATGCCCATTGATTGCAATCCCTAGTAAGCAGGGTTCAAAGGAGGGTCTCAGTCCTCACTATCATTTCCTCCAAGCAAATCCCTATGTAGTGCTGCTTCTCTCTTGTTAGCAGTTTCTCCAGGTAGTGTTGAAATGACCAGCTGAATTTTTCCTGAATGCCATGTAAGCAGGTAAAAATTATTTCATGTGACCTTTTAACAGGAAGCAGTGCTTTGGTCATGCAGTTTGTGGGGGTTTGAAGCATTTGGACCCCTTGGTAGAACTTGTCTTCTCATTTTGCAGAAGTCTCTCTAATGAAGCTGTTTTTATCTGTGACAATGCAAGCACTTTACTTGCAGTGATAAATGTTCTGCCTCAGTGTAAACGCCTCCTGCTTAACGTCATTAACTGAGGATAATGGCTTCCATTTGGCTGAAAGAGTATCAGAAACAAATGAACCTGGCACTCTAAGAATCATTAATTGATAGCATTCTTCGCCTACAAATCTGATGACATTAAAATGGAATAGAGCAGCACATCATCTTGGTGAGAGTTTGTTAGATCAGCAAGTTTCAATGATCAAGCCCAACTGTTTTCCTAGGTATTTGCCACACTCTTTTGAAAGTTTCCTTCTCAGAGAAAATATTGAGTGTGAAGTTGATGCAGGGGTAGAAATAAAGAGAATGTGCTACTAAATACTAAAGGTGTGCTATTACTCAGCCCTTTAACCAGCAGAGGACATTCCCCCAAAGACCTGGCACAGCTGTTGTAGTTTTTCTTACACCCTTGGTTCATAGTTTAAAGTTTTTTAGAAAGCAGTCTCCTTCCAGGCTTACCCTATGCATTTGGCACGGGGCCAGAGTGCTGACCACGTTGCCACAGCAGAAGTGGGAAGGGAAGGAAGCCCTCTGTTTTATGGCAGACCATGGCATGCTCCCCTGGCTGTGTGATGAGTATGTTAAACACCACATCCTGGAGGGGTTCTTGAGAACTCACATATGTTCAGATCTTTCACTTGTGCTAGACTCCCCTTTCACATTTCAGCAATAATGTTATTTAAGTGTTTATGCCCACACTGCAAGTGACTTTTGAGGCTGCAGAAAGAAAAAGAGAGAGGTTGTAGAGAACGACAGAGCCGCATAGCGGTTTGCCAGATTTGTTGTATGGGAATAACCTTGCCAGAATCCGGAAGAAAATTTGGCAGCCTGCCTGTAAAGAGAGGCCAGACTAGTGACTCATCTGCAGTAAGAGCAAACAACTGTAAAAAGCCTTTTCCAGCAAGATGAAAAAGTGAAAGCCACTCTTTTCCCCTTGCTCTTGCAAGGGAGAGCCAGTAGCCTACTCCTACAGCGGTGATGCCCAGTATCAGTTGCAGGTACCTGTCCATTACTTGGGTGTGATATAGATCATAGCCCATTTACACACTGCAGAAAGGGACTATGTGGATAGGAGAGAAGTTAAAAAAGAGAAGTGTGGAATTATTACATTAGTCTTAGTATTATTGTATATTGGTGTTTCTAGGAATTCATCTCTAGAGTACAATATGTGAGCATACATCATCAGCATTTCCAGGTTGTCCCTTCTTACTGCAGATGTGTTTTGAGTCCCCTGCCCTGAGACATTAACTTTTTATCTATTATTTATCTATTTTTGTCTATATTTATCTATTTTCATCTATATTTATCTATCTTTATCTATTATTTATCTATTCTATTTTACTTCTTTTCCACAACCATTTCTCATCTTCTGGGGGATCTTCTGCATTTTTTCAGCACTGGCTTTGAAAGCTGAGCTTGGTTTGATCATGGGGTTGAATTTTCTGTCATGTAGTGTTACTGAGTAAAAAGGTGTGTGGTCATAGCTGCTAGAGAAGAGGTAAGAAAGAATGAACTGTAAACGTGAAGAGGCATTCATTTTTATTTCTTGGTTCTGTTTTGTGCTCCAGGAATTATCGGATCGCTCTGATATTTCCTGGGAGAATATGGCATCTTTCATTCCTTGTTCACTGGTTGATACTGACCCTATGGTAACAGCTTTTTCGATGTGATAATAAATCAGTGGCATACAGAAATGAGACAGAGACTTCTTCCTGGTAGTTACTAGAAACAAGGCTTCTGCATTAAAAGAAAATAACTTCTTTAGGTAGTTTCAGCAAGGATCAGAGATAACGAGAGCATGTGGCCTTGGGCTGCTCCGTTACATCTGCAGATTGTTAGTTGAGTCACAATTTGAGTGATGGTGACAAAACTTTCCGTGTTTGCAAGGACTGCTGTCGTGCCATGTTGCTGCTAGGAAATGATTCCAGGATCATCACTACTGGTGCTTGTGATAATTTCTCACAGGCAAACCAACACAAGTTAGTCTTTTCAGTACCCAGAATTAGTAAGCCTGCTTCTCAGGAGTGAGAGTAAGATTCTGAGAATCTCAGTTCACATTTTACTGAAACAAATGGCCCAAAACCTGACCCAAAGGAGCCCAGTGATTGTCAGCCAAAGCCAGAATTTCTTCCACTGCCCATTGTCCTGGTTATGGAGTTAGGCAATGCCAGAAGCACTGTTTGAAAACTGATCTAAAAATAGACCTACCTAGCTTCTGATGCTGAAAATGGCAGTTCTGTTGACTGTGAATATTTCATTTGTTAATAAAAATTAGTTGTTAGTCAAACTCCTCAAATGGACAAATTATTCTTTTTTCTGAGGACTGAACACTTGATCATAGGTCAATCCACTGAAATGGGGTAGGTAAAAGCCAATTAGATCCCAGAAGAAAATGAGGTAGACTTCTAATCCAGGAAGTCTCACAAAGTGCCTGATTTTTGAAGGCAAGCCTTGCACAGTGTGTGTGTAGGGGATACACGTAAGGAAAGCCTGCTGGCCTGCAGGTGCATTTTGGTGGTTCCAAACCTGTGCTTTGAAGTAGACCAATGCAGAGAGATGCCACTGCACATGGAGAGCTTTCAGATACCTTTTTGGCAAAAGCAGGGTGTATATCTGTGTCTAGTGGATCACAGATTATGCAACAATTTTCCATTCAGTGTTTGAAGGAAGGGTCACTGACTGGTCACTGGTCAGGGTCTGTTCCTGCAAACAAGTTTAACTGACAGCAGTCGTTGTGGAAGTACTACAAGGAATTTGTTTGTACACCAAGAGCTCTTCTCATCACTCCAGTATGACAGTGGGATACCCTTGAGTATCTGTAGTATGCACCTCTGATCCTTTATATGTGTGTGTGTGTGTATTATCTCAGGAAGCATTATAGTTTGACTGTAGCTCCATTCTTCTGTGAATGGTATGCACAGAGTTGCTGTACACATGGAGGCCCCAGTGTGTGACAAATGGGGAATAACTGAGAAAGGAAAGACATGTTTTAACTTGAAATTGTGTGATATATCTTGTCATCGTTTTTCCTTCCAGTCTCCTAAATCAGCTTTTATTAGTGCTGCAAAAAAGGCAAGATTGAAGTCCAACCCAGTTAAGGTGCGCTTCTCAGAAGAAGTAATTATCAATGGCCAGGTATCGGTGAGTATTCAACTACTTAACCTCAGGAAGGACTGAGCATTTAACCCAAAGGTACGCCTCGAGGGTGGAAAGTGAGGGATTTACATGCTAGGAGCAACCATGGTAGGCTTGCAAAGGGAAGCGTTTTTCTGTTCCTAAAGTTTTCAGAGGATTTGGGTTTCAAGTCAGTTAGGCCTATAACAGTGTGAAATATTTGTCCTTTCTTCAAATAAAATTAAAAGGCCAGTGAGTGCATTGTGTGGCTGCAGCACATTTATGTCCCTTTTTATACTCTTGATAATGCTTGTTCTTTTTTTTTACATTCCCCCCCAAAAGATTTTGTAGTAGAAAACCCCAATCAGCTCAAGAGAAGTAACACGTCAGGAAAGCAGATTAGCATTACCTTACAGACCTCTTTAAAATTTATCTGCTTGAACTTGTTGTTTCCAGCCCTCAGGCAAAGTCAGCCTCCCTTTGAGAGGCACTGAACTCCTCCTTAAATATGAACTCCAGGCTCATTTTCATAATTTACCAGGACATCATTCTACAGTGATGTCTTTATCCAACTCTCTTCCAAACATAAATTGCTACTGCATTTTGTCACAAGCAATTTCTGTCCTTAAAATAAGCCAACCAGCCCAAGCTTTGTTTCCCTTCCTTTTTCCTGTTTATTTTACTATACTTGTTATGAATTGTCACAATTAAATAGCAATATTGCATGTTGCTCTTCCTAAATGATGACAGACGTTAGCATTTAATATCCAGCTATAAAGGGAATGTAAAACATCTTGATTGTAATCCTTACTAATGAATCTGCACTTCCCATTTTGAGGAATGAAGACACTAAATAACTCACTATATTCAGAGACACATCTGTACATCTGTTCTGCTGAAAATGTTTCAATAGAGGCAGCATTTTCTGTCATAGAGAAGGTATTTAGGGAAGGAAAATACTCCAACCCAGGCATAAAAAACCCCTAGTTATATTATTTTCAGGAAAGAGACCTGCAGAGTGCAGTGGTAATGAGCATGGCTAGACACTGGCAGGGCATTGCTAGTTCGGCTTTCAGTCTGAGCCAACACACTCCCTTTAACTTGTTGCCTTTCCATCTGAATGATATCCTTCTTTATAGACTATTCAGATTTCCCTTGTTATATGTTGTAATCTGATTCACTAATTTACTTGGCAGGAAACAGTTAAGGACAACTCACTTCTTTTCATGCCAAATGTTCTGAAAGTGTATCTTGAAAATGGACAAACCAAATCCTTCCGTTTTGACTGCAGCACATCAATAAAGGTAGGTTAGATATATTTTGATATGCAGTGCCAAGAATGCTAGTTAACTTTTCAAGACCTTCAGTAATTATAATTTGCTTGCTTTAAGAACAAAATTACTGATGTGTTCAGTTTGGGCTGGACTCAGACTTCAGAAATAATGAGATTTTGGTCTATTTTCCTCCTGCTCAACATGCATTGTATTGTCAATGAAGAAGAAATGGAAGGGATGTTTGTAACGTGCCTGGAGCACAATTAAAATTGCATGATCTTATCATTTTGATATGCTTCCAAATTCTAGCATGATTTGTCAGCAAAAATTGGGAACTAAGAAGATCAAGATGTTGTTGGTTGCTAATTAAATATCATCTAACTTGTCATCCAGTGAACTTGGGATGGGATATTGTAGGGTTATGCTGGTGATAATTGCTTGTCTCAGTGTAGTGCCCTCTATGCATTCCATTGCATATTTGACATAAAGAAATAAAGAGATGAAGCCCTGGCACGCAGCTGAGGCTGCTAGTGAATGTCTCTGACAGTGTTCCATGTAGGTTGCTGAACCAGAGGCATTGTCGACGTCTGTGAGTGCCAGGCAGCACGACTAGCACTATTCAGCATGCTGCCAGTCTCTCAAGTGTTTTTGTTTGGGGAGGTAGTTTTAATGCAGATTAGTTACCAAATCTACTTCACTGCATACTTGGGATGCTGAGACAAGAGAGGTGCATGGGTGAGAATGATCAGTGAAGACTGGAGATACAATTTTCAGCTGCACTACCAGCTTATTCTGGTTTTCAGGGATTGTAAAGCTATGCCTGTTTGAAGAAAGACTGGCTTTGTGCTCACTGTGATTCAGCAGTATGCTCAAGCAGAACAGCAAGGAGAGGGATTTGCTATGGTAAATGAGAAAGTTTACACCACTTTGAAGGCACAACAGATACTGGTCACACCTGAAAATGAGCTTCATTATCTGTTTGTAGTTCATGTATATACCTTAGGCTTAAGTTGAATGCAGATAATGGATAGATGTTTCCACTCTACAGGCATGGGATACTGAATTCTGTCAGTCCATTTTTTGATTGGTGGGCTCAGTGACCTAGCTGTAATGATTCATAGACTCATAAAATACCAGGTTGGAACAGACCTCAAAGATCATCTAATCCAACCTTTTAGGGTAAGAATAGAGTTTAAATGAGATGGCTCAGCACCCTGTCAAGCTGGGCCTTCAAACTGTCTAATGTAGGGGAATTCACCACCTCCCTTGGGTGCTTATTCCAATGTCCAATAGTTTGAATGGTGAAAAAAAAGCTTTCTGTCATCCAGTCTGAATCCCCCCAGCAGCAGCTTGTACCTGTGATGTTGTAAGCCTGCTTTGACCTTACTTGTTGATAGGAACAATTTCCTTTCAGTGAATTCACACAATTATGTATTCTGTATATATGTAAAAGACATCATTGTACACAGCTATACATTGCATATTCTTGCATGTATGTGTGCATATTCCTCATTGCAGATGGGTGGGTGTGGATTACTGCTTCTTTTCTTAAACTGAGGAGAAGCAGACATGCCCCAGTTTGCTCAAGGCAAATGCAGACTTTTTGAGCCCTGAGCAGTCCAGTAACTCCCCAGTTAACAATGAGGGTGCAATCAGTGCCTTACCTGCAGCCCTTGTTCTCATTATTGCTGGGAGGTAGCACCTGAGCTGACTCTTAAGTTATTGGATGAGAGGATAGCCTAGCAACAAATTTAGTTCAGTAATTCAGTGTCTGTGTGCCTTAGCATCATATTTGAAAAGGTTTGAGACAGCAAGCAGAAAATAGTGCCATTATTTCACCTTCTTAAAACATTACTTTTAATATTGTGTCTCTTCATGTTACTCTTATGCCCCTTGTCTTTGGGTGTACTTTAGGAGTATAAATAAAAGTAGATTCAACCTGTAAGCAATAAATTCCCCATTAGTCAGAAGAGTACATTATTTACTTCCATTATTTAGAGTGGATGCTCGCAATCCATTAATGCTGTCTTATATTCTTTACAATGTATAGAGTTGTCCTCATCCTCCTACATACATTTTTCATCCTTCCACCAATTTGGTGTTGATTTTCCATAAACATACTGTAATTGATCAATTAATCTTCCTAAATTATGTCAAAACACTTGGATTGCAGTTCATGATGATTTTAGTAATTCTTATCCATCTGGATGCTCACATATATCTAAACATCTTTTGGATGGATAGACATGTTTTAATCTTTTCAACAACATAATGTGAAGCTATTTTTAAATGATAGGTTGCTATATGTTTTTCCTGCTACATTCCCCAAAGCAAGATACCTTGCTAGAGGATGATAACACTCTGCATATATTTACAAAGTGTTATTTTACAAACTATTGTTCTCCAATGGGTTATCCTTAGACATGATCCAATGTGACCAAACCCCCACTAATTAAACTCACTGAAAATGGGGTTTATACTCTAAATAGACATGGTCCCTGAATTTAGAGCTCTTATTCTGCACAGGGATTATCATAGTTGACTTTTCTGTCAGCATTAAAAAATGAAGAAGTGGACTTTGGAAAACCATCCTTGCCATAAGAACACAACAAAAGGCCATTTATTAAATTTGTTGTTGTTGTTGTTTGTTAAATTTGTTGGTTTGGACTCCTGATGGAGAGGTTTTATTTCCTGGGAGAGGGGGAGATGATTTAAGGGCCACGCTAGTATAATTTGCACGTGAAGCTGCACTGAAAGGTGGTCATTCACAGCAATCCCTACTATACACTTTTCACATGCACATCTGATACCGTCCCAGGGATGCCTGAACACAAAGGTGCTGATTTTTCAGCAGGTGAACATATCTGGTGTCCTGTACATTTGTGCAGAGCAGGCATTCAACATCTGGGCTTCCACCCTGTGCCGGGCACAGGCAGGGTGCACAGCGGTGAAGAACCTGGTCCCAAGCACTTCATTAATTTAAGCATATTTTATGCATCCTTTGTTAATTAGGATGTCATCTTAACACTCCAAGAAAAGCTTTCCATCAAGTGTATTGAACACTTTTCTTTGATGCTGGAGCAGAGAGTTGAAGGATCTGGAACGAAACTCCTTTTGCTACATGAACAGGAGACTCTAACTCAGGTTTGTGCAATGAGATGTGAAAACATATTCATGAAATGGGTTAATCAGTAAAACTATCCATCTTTTTCATTACTCAAGTGACTTAACTGCAAGATTTATAGTTTGATACAGCCTATCATATTGCAGTGGTATTTGTATGTGGCTGCAGGAATCAGATTCTCACAGAAAACAATTATTTTTTTCTATTGTATAGGCATCCTATTTCATTGCTTGGGCCAATAAAAGCTCAGACAGAAAGCTAAAAATTATTTCTCAAGCCTTTTTCATATCATACGTGGCCCAGCTAGTAAACATTCTCAACCCCTGTGAAATCCATCGTAGCAATTTTGAGAACCACAGGCCACTCAAATGCCTTTAAAAACCTTATTTTGATCTTTGGCTCCTATCTGATTATACAGATCCATATCTGGGTCACAGGGAATAATGCTCTTTCCAGTGAAGCCAAGTTTGGCTTTTATATGTGGCAATGCCATCTTAGTGATGATTAATTGTGACCCAGAAAGTGCTGGTGTGATTTGCTTCTGTAGATCAGGGAGGTGAGACTAGAGAGAAAGTCGTTTCACAGTTCCCAGCAAAGGACTCTGGTTTTAGCCAGAATTCCCCTGATCTTCTAACTAGAGTCTGTGTAACGCTATGAAGGAGCTTACTTTACCAGGTAACATTTTATCATTTTCTAACCTTTAAGCACTTGACTTTGCCATGTTAACATTCTTTTCTTGTGGGTGTAAGCTACCCGGTGATTGCATAATACTCAGAAGTACTCAAAACTGACTCTTCTGGCTTAGCTGTCTGTCTCTGAAGTAATTGGTAAAATTTTCAGTGAAATCAGAAGGATTGGAGGAAACCAGCACAGTGAGCTTCTGAAAATCCCATCCAGAGCTTTGGTTTCTATTTCAGTTTGCCGTTAGAATGTTGCTCCATTACAATGTTTCATCCAGTTCTCATTACCTGTGTGGTGGTGCCCTGTGAATATACCCAGATTACAGTGTTACATGCTTTTACTGACCAACACACAAAGCATTCTTTTTGCTTTATTTTTTTAATGCATTGTGAGAGATTTGTGTGGGTCAGAAGTCATGGGGTAGAACTCCTAACCCAGAATACCCCAGGAAAAATACATTTCTCACAAACTGCCTGATGGATTAAAACAAGCAAGAGAAAGGAAGAATAAAAGCTTCTAAACTGCGGTTCACTTATGTTCTCAGGCTAAGAAATAGAATGTGGCATTTCCACTAAAACAGTCGAGCTCTTCTTGTTTATGAGTAGTTTGGTCCTGCTGGAGCACAACTCAGTTTGTATTTCACTTGGATGGTTTTCATTAAGATCTGTTTTCTCTGTCCTTTCACTCTGGTTTTGAATGAATGAGCTTTGATGCTTTGAGGATGGGTTGCATTGTGCAGTCATGCCTATAGGAGTCCAAAAATCTTTCCACAAGATTATATAGTTGATGTTCTCATGGGAAGAATTTAATAAGGAGCCCGTGACAAAGCTCATTGTTGGCTAGAATTGCTTTTCATGCTACCACATGGCTCTGGAGCAGGTTCATGTTGCCGAAGACTACAGACCACATTGCTTGACCAAGCTCTGATGTGATTGTTGCACTGTCTTAGGTGACCCAGCGGCCAAGCTCACATAAGATGAGATGTCTTTTCAGAATTAGCTTTGTCCCAAAGGATCCCATTGATCTTTTAAGAAGAGATCCAGTTGCTTTTGAATATCTGTATGTACAGGTAAGTGGAAATATGGCCATTGTAAAAGAGAACAAAAAGGTAGTTCCACTCAGAGTATTTATAGATTTATATCTTCACATAGAAAATGATGGCTGCAATAAGTCCTGGGGTTTATTTCTGCTGCATAAAGACAATGAATACATGTGGGGAATGTGCAAATTTTCCTCATCCACATCCCCTTCCTTCATAAGTCTCTCCAAACGGTAATGCTTTGACAGCTTTCCAAAATATATTTGGCTTCAGAAAAAAAAGTGAAGCTGAAGTAATTCCTAGTATTTATTTCTGGTACTGTAATATCAGACAGAAATGATGTCTGAGAAGGAACTTCCAGTGAAATGGGTGAGAAAACTGACGTACAAGCAATGTCGTTCTCCTGGGTATCTCACCAGGTAGAATCCTGCTATTGTGAGTCCAGCTATCCTCTTGGCAGCCTTTGTGAAAGGGGATTACTGTTCTCCCTGGGAAGATTGAAGAGTACATAGATCAAAATGCCTTCTGCTCTCTGGCAGAAGTCCTTGTGTTCTCTAGAAGTGTCCATATCCTACTGAGCATCAGACACCTCTGAAAGCAACATACTACCTTCAGTGTGGTCCTGCTGGGGAGTTTAGGGCTACCCTTCACACAATGTGTATATATACACATAAAATTAAACATTAATGCTTTTTTTTTTAAAGATAATCAATAATTTTTAGTGCAGGATTTTTGAACTTGATACTCCCTCTACTGGTTCTTTGGCAGAGCTGTAACGACGTGGTTCAGGAAAGATTTGGACCAGAACTGAAATATGACATTGCCCTGCGGCTGGCTGCATTACAAATGTATATTGCAACTGTGACCACCAAGCAAACTCAGAAAATCTCTCTCAAATACATAGAGTAAGTTGAGAATGCAGTGTGTTCTTTACAAGGGAAGCATTAGCAGTAATCCATAGATTCCTTAGGGTTGTTCCTTTAATATGCCTATATGTGTGCACCAATTTGGGGTTCATTCTCTTTTTTTGCTGCAATTTATTCAAGTGTGTTAAACAGGGAGACTTTTTGGTCCATTTACCTTTTGGTCATCTGTTTAGACACGTGAAATAGCCTATAAATGTAATTAAGATTAGCATTCTTGTTTTCAGTTATTTAATGGTCAACTCTAAGTTCATATGGTCTGAGTCTTAAGGTTTTAGTAGAAATGTGGGTGATCTTTTGATGCAGAAGACTGCAGGGTCGTGGGCTCCATATGTAAGATTTCCTAAACAGACATTGTAACCCAGCAGGCACCTATTTTGTGTGGGAAAACATGCATGTGTATCTACAAAGAAAAAGAGAATGTCAAGATGCAGCTGTGTGTGCATTTGTTTGGAGTCTAAAACAACTACACAGCCCAAAATGCATTTTGTGGTTGCACACTGGAAATGCCACTCTTGCATGCTCAAGAGTTTGTCAGCCTTACTGAAATACCATGTTGTATTGTGTCCTATTCATGAATCAGCAGAAATAATTACTTCCAAGTGGAAAAGTAAGCCTTTTGTCAAAATGGGTGCTTCAAGGGGGAAAAAAAGGAAATTCAGTAAAATTGGGGGGGGGGGGGAAGAGGTTGTTTTTGAGGGGAAAAAGTCCACTATATATAAGTGAGAAAGACAACAGCTGGGTGGTTTGCATGTTCTTAAACAAAAAAGGAAAAGAAACTGAAATTTGGCATTATGTTGTTGAGTCTACTGCAGTTTTAATTCTCTGATGGTACTTACCTGTGTTTGAAAAACGCAGCATTGACTTTGAACATGAAACATTTAGCTTTCTTTTCCAAATGGCACAGTGGAAGATGTGGGATAGAAGAGAGATTATGTAACATTTTAAAGCATCTTTTTTCTGTAAGTAATACATAGTTTGAATACAGAAACTAACGTGTTATTGAAAAGCTCTGGACTTGTTCAACTCTCCTGTTTTCAGGTGTTCCTTCAGTTGGCATCGCAGTCACCAATGTTTAGATAAATAATCATCACAGCAATGTGAAATTAAATATATGCCTTTCATTGCAGAAAAGAATGGGGATTAGAGACTTTTCTTCCATCTGCTGTGCTGCAAAGCATGAAAGAAAAGAACATTAAGAAAGCACTTTCACACCTTGTCAAAGCAAATCAAAACCTAGTTCCTCCGGGTAAAAAGGTATTACATTTGCATCTTAATGAAATATGCATTTTAAAGAATAGAAAGGGTGGCCTGCATGGGAAACATTAAAATTAATCCTTTGGAGAAACACCTAGCCATTATATTTTCAGAGATTTAACTTTTGGTGCTCGGTACAACATAGCCAAGAACAATTAAAAATAATTAATTATACCCCGACTAAACTATCTCCTTATCTTGAGAATGGCAGCAAACTGCTCATTAATACTTCATGTGAGTTCAAGATTTCTTTTTTATTATTATTAATTTAGTACTTCCTATTAATGGCAGACTTGTTGGGAAAGTTACTGTTCTTTGATGCTTTCATCTGAAGCAGGTTATCCTACGGGCCTGGCACGAATGCTGTTTTTCAGTGTTGTTTTCCATTTTGCTGTAGAAACAAGATTGAAATGGATAGGATAGGATAGGATAGGATAGGATAGGATAGGATAGGGTAGGGTAGGGTAGGGTAGGGTAGGGTAGAGTAGAGTAGAGTAGAGTAGAATAGAATAGAATAGAATAGAATAGAATAGAATAGAATAGAATAGAATAGAATAGAATAGAATAGAATAGAATAGAATTAACCAGGTTGGAAAAGACCTTTGAGATCATCAAGTCCAACCTATCACTCAACACCATCTAATCAACTAACCCATGGCACCAAGCACCCCATCCAGTCTCTTCTTAAACACCTCCAGTGATGGTGACTCCACCACCTCCCTGGGCAGCACATTCCAATGGCCAATCTCTCTTTCTGTGAAGAACTTCTTCCTAACATCCAGCCTAAACCTCCCCTGGCAGAGCTTGAGACTGTGTCCTCAGATATTGGTTCTTACAGTAAATGACCCTTCTTGCTGTTGTAAAATGCTTTTCTTAGCACTAAATTTCAGCTCAGGTGGGAAAAAACATGTAGAAGACAATGTTGCTGAGGAATGCATGCAGCTAAGGCTGGCTTTAGACACCGTAATGAGGGTTTTTTATGCATGTCATCTATTCTCTCTTTGTAGTCAATGGAGAGAAATAGCACTTACAGATAGGAAATTCATCCCATCCCACATTAGGAACCCAAAATAGGTCAGATGACTTGTGTCCTAGAAATGCCTATTTCTCCCCATGGACTATAAAAAGAACCTGAGTGACTACTTGAAACATAAAATGAGCTGCATCCTGCTTCACGACACTTTGTTTCTGATCAGAAGACAAGACCCCAAACACCACCATGGTGCCTGAGCTAAGGGTCATTATGGTCAGCAGAAATCCTGCTTGGAGGTTTCAGATCACATCATGACTGTGAACGCAGCAGTATGTGTTTTGGTTTGTGATGCTCAGGAAGAAAAGGCCACCTTTTTGACAAGACAAGCCTGCTGCTGCACATCTCCTATACTGTGAAGCTAAAGCTAAATAATGCCAATTGATTATTGTTTATCCTGGTAGTGTAAATTTGAGGGTGTTTTGGAAGCCACTGCTGCTGCAGGCCTTGCAGGTGATGACAGTAGCATTACAGTATCAGTTCTTGGGGGAAGATGGGTTACAACAGTCCCTTCCTGGAGCAAGCAGACTTCATTGGTTTCACTTCATTCTTTTCAATTTGAGCTTTGGACATACATTGAGTGCCCACCTGCTTTTTTATCAGGTAGGTCTCAGAAACAAAGCATCTGAGCTCATGGTCACCTTTTACCTGTTTTGGAGTCTTCTCTCCCTTTGCATGAAGGGAAGCCTGTCCTTGTCAGAAGTCTCCTGGTTTTAATAATCCCTGTGTGTTTCTCCACCAACTGAACACCCAGTGAAGGGAAGAGGAAAACATTAACTAGTTGCTGATTTCCAAATCATTTTGCTCTTTGGTGTCTAGAAAAAGCTTAGGATAGAGGCTCTTAAATTTCTGTTCAAGATCAAAAAAGTCTTTAAATTAGGAATCAAGTGGCTGAACTGAGAATAACAATTGACAAGAGTTTGTTTTATCTTACCGTTCAAGAGTCCAGATACAGGGATTCACACCAGGGAGGTCTAAGCTTTGGGTCCAGACTGTTAAGGTGAAATGAAATGTTTCTTGTTGCCATTCAGCTTTGTACAATATTTCCAAGTTGTTTCTTTTTAAGTAGTTCATTTAAGTTCGAGGAGACAAAAAATAGGAGATAAGTTATGACCTGGGCATGATAAGATCATATGGCTGTACTGTATTTAGCTTTCAGATTTATTCCCTGCTAACTATAGTAGAAGAGATTTGTTTTTAAAAACCAGGAAATGTAGTAATGGAGTGGAATAATACACCATATGCCACCAGTACCTAGCAAAATGTAATACACATAGCTGACAAAAGCACTTTGTTCTCTTGCTCTGTATAGGTACACAAACGTTTAAGAACTGATGGTGATTATGAATGGGAAGTTGCTGTCTGGCCTTGAAATCCCTCGATGCACAGATGTTTAATCTGAATAGTTTAACATTTTCCTTTCATTGGAGCAGTTACAATGTTCTTGCAGTGCTCTGCTGCACCCATACACAAGTCCTCACTGTGTTTTAACTTAACAAGCAAGGTCTTAAATTAAGAATGAATCTGCTTCTCCATAGCTGAAACTCAAGTATCTAATGATTTAGTTTCAGGCCCTGAAAAGTTTTCACTGCAGTCTGTTCTCCTTAGACTACACAAATACATTTTCTTTCTGAATTGGAAAATGTATTGATTTCCACCACTGCCCTGTTTCTCCTTCCCCAGCTATCTGCTCTGCAAGCCAAGGTGCATTATCTGAAGTTCCTCAGTGACCTACGATTATACGGAGGGCGTGTTTTCAAGGCAACGCTAGTGGTAAGATTTCCCTTGGAACAGTCTCTCTGTTCTCCTGATTTATTATTCTTTTTTAATCCACATGCCTTCTTGCAAAAGCTGGGCCATACCATTTCCTTTACAAGTTTAGGCACTACACTTCAAAAATAATTGTTGATTGAACCTTTGTAACTTTTATATATTAAAAACCAGCATTCCTGTGAAAAGCAGACTCTTACTGGAGATTTGGATATAGGCAACAACTGTCTGGCAAAAAGCACCATCCAAAGAACTACGGAATGAGGAAATTACTGGTCTGGAAAGCTCTGAATGGCAAAGATTCTCTTTAGAAAAATCCATCCATCCATCTGTTTATCTATCCCAGTACCCATCTGAAAACCAGTGTATAGTCAGTACCCAGCAGCAGACTCCTTTACTTTTTGGTTTTAATCATGAATCGAATATGCTCTTGTATAGTCTATCTTCTTAGAGAGAAACAGCATCATTTTTAGTGTAGAAATGCCATGCAAAGGTAACATCACCAAAATGATAAAGAGTGGCAATTTCTGACACTATCCAGCACTTACCATTTTTAACTTTTTTTCACTTTTGCTTTCTTTTCCTCTTCTGCTAAAGCAGGGAGAAAAGCGTTCAGAAGTGACTCTGTTAGTAGGGCCGCGGTATGGGATCAGCCACGTGATAAACACCAAAACAAACTTGGTGGCTCTCCTGGCAGACTTCAGCCACGTGAACAGGATTGAGATGTTTACAGAAGATGAAAGCAACGTTAGAGTTGAGCTGCATGTCTTAGATGTAAAAGTAAGTTTGTTGATGATGATATTCATAATAACATCTTGAAATAGTGGGTTTGGGTTTGTTTAGTATTTGACCAAGCTATACTGTTTGGAACATGTTCATGTCAATGCTGTTCTGCGGGTGCATTATTACCTCTTTTGTGTACTAGACTGGGGCTTTGCAGCACTTGTATTCTGTTTTGACTTTTCTCTGACCCCAAGAAACTTGCTTTCTTGTTGTCTTCCTTGATTGAGAAGAGGTGATGGTGAAATTTGCCTGTTTTGCAGCTCATTGATGGACTAGAAGCTCCTTCTAGTGTAAGAGAAAATATTATTACCATTAGAGGGAATCACCAGCTACATCAGACCAGTGTCCCCTGTAATCCATTGTCTTATCCTCAAAGGTCACTGCAACTAACCCCACAGTGCTGAAAAATGGAATAAACTATAAAAATCCAAGGTTTTTCTTTCTTTGCCCTAGTAGTTCCAATTCAGTGCTTTACCCTGCATAACATATTCACAGATGCTCTTCATCTACCTATAGTCATTTAATTTCTCTTAAATCCCACTTAACACTAACACTTTGTGTCTGTGGCATCTAGTGCCAATGAGTAGAGTTCTGAATATTATATTGTCCTGGTTCCTCTTGGTGTGGTTTCTGGTTGGCTTTGAAGTGAAAGGCTTCATGTATTGCCTAAAGCATTCATCAGAGTTTGAAGGAAGAGTCACTACAAACCATAAGTGATAAGATGGGCTGGCTATGTGTCCTGGTGAGGTCTTCATTTTTATTTCCTCCCTAGGAGTCATAGAAGCTAGCCACCTTAAAATAAACTTGAGAAAAACAGCTTTGGGCATTCAAAGCCACAGAGACATGAACAAAAGTTTGAGGCAACAAAATTTATATATCATGGCAAAGGAAAAGGGAATTAAAGAAAGCGTGTTTCACATGAAATCCTTATGTTTGATTCTCACTAGCCTGGCAGCCAGAGTTTTTCAAAGCACTGAGGTCTCTCATTTTTGTTTGATCTGATTTTCTTTTTTTATGCTTTGGGTTTGTTTTCTTTGCTGATCTCCCTTCTGAGGATCTTTTACCATTCTTTTTGTCTCTGTTCACCTGCTTCTTTTTTCATTGCTTGTCCCTTCATTAATGCCAGGCCACAAGCACTGAACTCTTTCAAGCCATCGCTGCAATGTTTGCTGTGCTGCTGTGTAGCAATAGCTTTAATCTCACTATTGTATTTTCTGAACCTGAACTTTCCCTGTCTGCTTCCCATATCTTGTTTCTTTTCATGAGCTTAGAGCGCCTTGTTTTCTGGGAAATTCTGCAGATTTCCATACCACTGCAAGATTCCAGTGCCTAATGTACCAGGTTCTTAGCCCTGGGCAGTTTCAGAGTGACAGCAAACAATGCTTTGGAGAGAATATATCTGTGTAAGAAAAATGATGAAGCAAGAGTCTTAAAATGATTAGCTCCTAAAATGTCCAGTGGCCTTCCACCTCACTGCAACTCCAGTGAGTTTTATAAGTATTCAATACTATGATATTAGAAGTGAGGAAAAGGTTTTGTATATGTTTTTCAGTGTGGCATTTGTGATGTGTAGTAGTATTGTCTGCAGGTAAACACACTGAGGAGGAACAGCCTTAACCAAGACTTGGTTGTATTCTTCGTAGCCTATTACTCTGCTGATGGAGTCATCAGATGCAATGAATCTTGCTTGCCTCACAGCTGGATACTATAGACTGCTGGTTGACTCAAGGCGCTCGATATTTAACATGGCCAACAAGAAAAATACCGGGAGCCGGGAAACAGGTACTCACTGCACAGTCTGTTAACCGTGGGCCCATGCAGAAAGCAGAAGCTAACTTGAACCAGTGCACCTCCAGATAAACACAAGGCTGTGCCAAATGAGATCTGATTCCTGGCTCAGACCTAGCACCACAGCAGGTCAATTCATCTGTATAATGTTGTAATATTCAGCCTGTTATAGCATCTTGATGGTAAAATAAACCAGGTGATTAGTTTCTTTCATACTGTAATGAAACATATGCATGCTCCCTATGAGTGCTACAATTTTACGTGCATCTGTCTTTTGTAAGCATACATATGATGTTGGAGAAACCAGCTGGGGGTTTTGTTTTGTGTTACCACTCCTGGAGCAGCATTTGTATCTAGCTGAGGTTTAGTTACGTTCTAAAGTACAAAACAACCAGTTAAACTTTAGGTCAGTAAATCAACAGATACTTAACTTAGAGCAGAAGAGAGTTTGAAAGTGCTCTTCTAAAGTGTTTGATGGCTCAGCTGTTCTATTCAGAGTGTTTATTGCTCAGCATAACCGTGTTATTGTTTAAAAATTACTTGGCTTTGCTTTTTGATTTCACAATGTTGATTTTATTTCATCATGCTACAGGAACTGAAAATAGAGGGAAGCATAATCTCCTTGCTTCTGAGTGGAACTGTTTATCAAAAGCTACCACTTTCCTGTCCGAAGGAGATCAGGAGACTCAAATGTCCTTTGCTGATCCAAAACAGAAGACTGTAGATGTTTCTGAAAGTCTGTTATGTCAAAAGGAACACAGACATCTGTACATAGAAAATACTTACAATTCAGGTGGATTTGATCAACATCTGGCCAAGCAAAGTGACACCACTGAAGCAGAAGAAAGCAGAAGTTTTAATCAGCCTTCACTGCTGTCACTCTCAGGTTTGGAGTCTAGCAAGAAAGCACAGGATTCCCCCAGGGGAGCTAAAGTTTCCTTTATTTTTGGAGATCACAACTTGGATGGTATCAACCCCCAGACTCTTGGCTATGAAAGGCTTTTGGATGAAAGTCCCGAAATACTAGAAAAACAAAGAGCCATTTATATTAGTAATGCCAATGACATTAAAGGCCTGGAGTTGTCACCAGATGCTGAAAGCATTCAGTTTGCTACAAATTCTGTTTACGCAACTATAAACGACAGTAAAATATTTGGAGCTGCAGAGGGGATAGAAGAGCCTTTGCTGCATGATATTTGTTATGCAGAAAACACAGATGATGCTGAAGATGAAGATGAAGTAAGCTGTGAAGAAGACATTATGGTAGGAGAAATCAATAGGCCTACTCTTCTCAGCCTTTCTGGTTCTAGTGATGACATTATTGATTTGACTTCACTTCCACCTCCAGAAGGTGATGATAATGAAGACGATTTCCTATTGCATACCTTAAACATGGCCATTGCTGCTCCCCCACCTGGCTTCAGGGACAGTTCAGATGAGGAAGACTCTCAGAATCAAGCAACACAGCCTAGAGACAACAAGGAGCAAGCCAGTAATCTAGGCAATGATGACATTCCAGTGTCGCTTATCGATGCTGTCCCTACTAATACAGAGGGGAAGTGTGAGAAGGGGCTAGATGATGCTGTAGTCTCTACACTTCAAGCACTAGAAGCTTTGGCTGCTTCAGAGGAACAGCAGACGAATGACAATTCAGGTTCTTTCACCATAGTTACATTTATTCATTGAAAATCATTCCATCTCATCCATTTAGCTTTGGAAATGCTCCATTTCATGAGGGCTGGGTTGTTTGGTGTTTTCTTTTTGGTTTACCTAAGTTTTTTTTTGCCATCATTTTGCATACACCATATTCCATATTATTTAATGGAACTACCATTATGTTATTAAACTACCTGTCCCGGGAACTGTGCAATAAAGTCAAAGTATTCTTACAAAGCATATTTTTGTCTCTAACACACCCCCTTTGCTTGTCACTTAGCCAGGTGCTTCAGCTGCTGTCATTTAATTGACTCTTATTTTTTGTGGCTTGCAGGTGTAGCTATCCTGCGAGCATATAGCCCTGAGTCATCTTCAGATTCTGGCAATGAAACAAATTCCTCTGAAATGACTGAAAGCTCTGAACTAGCCGCAGCACAGAAACAGTCAGAAAACACCGCACGCATGTTTCTGACCACAAGTGAAGGCTACCAACCCCTTGTGGAAGAGCAGACTGAATTTCCTATTGCTAAGAATCAGGCTGGAGGGCCAGGCATGAAGCCCTCACAGCCTTTGGCTGGTCGTCAGGCTGCAGACCTGCAGTCAAAAGTTGTGCCTTCAAAGCAGATTCTTCATTCAGATAACATGGAAATGGAGCCAGAGACCATGGAAACAAAATCTGTCACGGATTATTTTAGCAAATTGCACATGGGATCCTTGGTATATTCTTGCACTAGTAAAAGGAAAAATAAGATGGCAGACAGTGAAGTAAAAGCACCCTCTGATGGCAATGCTACTGTGAAAAAGCAACAGGGAACTAAAAAAGCAGAGACTGATGAAGAACTAAAAGCTAAATTTGGAACTCTCTCAGCAAGAGACAGTCAACGCCTAAGCACTTTCAATGTGGAGAGAACTGCCTTTCGCCAAAGATGGTACCCTGCTGATGATGGGGCAGCAGATAAGCCAGGACCAGAAACAGTGAACGGGAAGACTTTTCCACGAGTTCCTGTCCTTGGTAAAACAGAAAATGACTGTAAGGATGAAGTGGATCCTGAGGTGGATCAGGGAGATACCTCGGGGCTCAGCCAACATGAAAACTTCCTGTCGGATATGACTCCTGTGTCTTCAGGCAAAGACCTAAACGATGTAGAAGATACTGATTTATCTGCAGATGACCATCCTTCAAAACTTCCAGAAGCTGAGCAGAGCGTGGCTAGACTTTGTGAATATCACTTGGCTAAGCGCATGTCATCTCTGCAAAGCGAAGGCCATTTCTCACTGCAAAGCTCTCAGTGCTCTTCAGTGGATGCAGGATGCAGCACGGGCAGCAGCACGTGTGCTACCCCTGTGGAATCCCCTCTTTGTACCTCTGATGTTAAGCACATTATCTCTGACCCATCAATGAAGGGCATTGCCTATATTCCAGCAGACGAACGAGCTGCGGTTCTTCCCAGCCACGGAACGGCATACAAGGACGTGCACCAGCAGCCCGAAGCTGTGTGCCACAGGATGACGGTGCCCGGCGTGCACTCGGCAATTAATGCTGAGCCGCTCTTCGGCACTTTGAGAGAAGGATGTCATCGGATCCCCAAGATTAAAGAAACTACAGGTACAGCAGTAATAAAGCGTTTCTTGTGTTTGGTTTGTGAAACTGCATGCTACTCTTGAGGTCTGGGGGAGATATTTGCATTGTCCTTACCTGAAACTACATCAAGCTGTAGCAGGCAGCAGGATTAGACCTTCAGTGTAGCTCTTGATTTTACTTGTACATGCTGGAATATTCTTATGAGTTGCTTGCAAAGAACATTTCACTTTGTTTTTTTTAAAGTCTTCTCATTGCAGCTAAAAATCCTTGAGGGGATACAATTTTTAGAGAGGCCTCACTTTCAGTCTTAGCAAGCCTTTCCAAAATCCACAGTCAAGTTCCAGGATGCTTGTTAGATTATAAAATTACTTCACAAGGTATATTAATGTAGGAGAGAAAAACCTGTGATTCATTTATTATACATTTTATATGCTCTTCTAGCAGATTGTCAAAAGCATGCCAGTAGGAATAAAATGCTCTAAGTGTGAGAAAATGTTGCTACCTTATTAAGCATGTATTTATTTCACTATCTGACAGTAGGTGTTTCCTTAAAGAATAACTTACATGTGGAACTATTACCATATTTTTAAGTTCCCCTTTTAAGAGGTTTTATGAACCTACTGTTATGGGAAAAAAAAAGCAGCTTTCCAGAGAAGGTCCTGAAAATTCTTTCAATTGGTTTCTGTCTTCCTGGGTTGCGACCCACATGTGGCAGTAGTGTGTGAATGCCTGAAAATGGAACAGAATGAGAAATGTTAATTCTCTCCTAAAATACCGCATATAATCAAACCAAAATTGCTCTGAATGTACCTTTCCATGCACTTTCACGTGGAGTTAAAGAAGGTGTTTCAATCTGAAAATATGCAAACAGTTAATGGAAAACATGGAATCCGCACACTGGGGGAGGTCTGTGATGGTTTACTGATGATTTTCTATTCCTATTTTTAAATAGGTCTGCTGTAGCAGAATGAACAATGAACTATTCATAGGTTAGAGTTTGTTGATAGATTGTTAAGAGGTATCTTGGTGAAATAGAAAACACACAAGGAACTAGCAATGCTTTTTGTGTGATATATTTTGAGGAATGAAGACCCCTGGGAAATACCAGGAATCCATTTGTCCTGACTGTTAGAGATGCTTAAAAGTTCAGTTTCTGAGTATTACCAGAGTGATACTTAATTATTCTGTCTGCTTTTCTACTACCCCTAGTGTAGCTTTCACAGAGCCTGAAAAAGGAAGACAAGGAGGCATGCCTACAGCTTTTCCTAGACAGCCTCTAGCTGACTCCATCATGCTATCATCCATGCTATCAGAATCAAAGGTGCCAAGTCAAAATCAAGACTCTTGTGACATTCCCAAAGTAAATCAGGCTTGTGGGGCAACAGTTAGTTTACGGCCATGTGACATGATAGGAGGAAGCCTCAGGATGCCGCACAACAGGAAAGTGCTGAGGCGCAGCAGCAGCATCATTGGAGGCTCTGCAGGCATCGAGATGCTGTTTGAAAAGAAGGCAGCCGCAGCCAGCTTGAAATGCCTGGACAACACCCGAAGGGATGAATCCAAACCAGAGAGAAGGGTGGAACTCCCCCTGGGCAAAAAGCTGTCCAAAAGTTACTCACAGAGTTCTGTGTATGTCAGCACTGATAGAAAAGACAGTAAGAGGTGTTCAGGCACAGGCGTCAGTCAGAATGACTCCAGGCAGTGTCGAGCTTTGCCTTTGCGGAAGCTGGACACCAGCACTTGGAGGTGTCGTGGTCCCTTTAGCTATTGTTTCTTAGGCAGAGGAAACGATGACAATGATGATGGAGATGACCAAGAGAGCCATCAGGTCTCGTGTCTCTTTGAACCACAGATCCCGTGTGAGCTCGCAGAACCTGCTGGTCAGTCATTTTCCAGTGAAAATGAGCAGAAAGTCTTGGAGTCCCTGAAGGCTGCTGAGCCCCCACAAGATGAAGCAGTTAACACGCACGAGACGAACAGTGCTGACACACAGGGTGGTAAAATCGACGCGAATCTCAACAACGTGGCCTTCGACGCGCGAATCACACGAATAAACGAGATGAAGGAGAAGACGTACGCCATGCCTGACGGATTTATTGCAGCACAAAAGGATGCCAATGAGCTACTCTCACTGGTCCGAGCAAGTATGGGCAAGAGAGAAGATTTACATCCAGAAACATACGACCTTACACTTTCTAAGTACAAACAACTGTTATCTATGGAATCAAGACAGTTGGGAAGTGCCTGCAGGAAAATGGCCATGGCTGATAAAAGCCCTGAGGAAATGCTTTTAGCTATGACTTCCAGCTTTCAAGTACTCTGTTGCTTAACAGAAGCCTGCATGCGTTTAGTTAAAGTCATGAACTCTGAAACACAGCAGCAGGAAATTATAGCTAAGATAGACGAGGTTGTGATAAACTACATTTGTCTTCTGAAGGCTGCAGAAGCAGTGTCAGGCAAGACCTCCAGTGATCCTAGCATTAAACTCTTGGCTCGACATTCGACTACCATGGCCGCTATTGTAAGCACACTAACACGTTCTCTTAAAATGCTTTTAAACAAATAAAATACAAAAAGTCACTTCATAATCTACCTTTGCAAAGCCATACATTAAAAAACAAAACAAAACAAAAAACAAACTTTTATTTACCCTGTGTGTATGAACTAATGTAACAAACTCAGCTTTCTCTGTATATTTTGTTATTTTGTATAAAGTAGGTACGAGATTTAAACAACAACAAAACCACAACGACTTAAAATGCTGAACACTGACAAAAGCAATGACCAGATCTGTCCTCCTGTTTATACAAAAACAAAAGCCAAAAAAAAAACCAAAACCCCAAAACCTTCTCCCCCCCACAACCAGAACAACAAAAAAATAGATTAAAACAACAAAAAATATGATTCCCACGTAGGAGCAAATTGATGTTTGGCTATTTTTCACATAGTCAAATTTATGGTTGTATGAAGTGAACTTTCAAAGCCTGTTACGTCAGTGAAGTTGTTTTCTGTCTCATCCAAGTTTTCACTTGGAGGATGCTCCATGTTTAGAGACGAGAAGTGAAACCACGGTGTAAATAACACAATATTTAATGTTTTAAAATTATAATTTTTAAGCATTGAAAATAGCAAAAAGACATTTAAAAATCCAAGAGACTATTATAACTTACTAGAGAAAATATATATATATATATATATATAAAAAAAATAAATGACTCTTTTGTTCATATGGCCTGAATTATCTGATTCTTCTTTTCTAGGAATTTCTGTATTTAAACAAAAAAAAAAAAAAAAGAAAAAAAAAAGGTATTGAAAATAGCAACTTCAGAGGGTATCCAATGTACTGAAATTACTGAAATTAGCGTTGGCATTTCAGAGAGGGAAGGTAACCGTGGAGGGCTGAGGACACAGAAACCAGAGCGGCGGTATTATCCTCTCTGCAATGAAAGGTTGATGCCGTACTGGTCAGACTAAAATGTATAGGGCAGGTCTGCACATTCCTTTCACTGGTAAAGGAGACAGAGGACCATCAGGAAATTCCTGTGCTGTTTACTGATTCATCATATATCTATGGTGCATCTGAGCAACATGAACTGCATCTATTTTGTTAAATATTTTATACATCCTATTTTATGATTCTCGATGTTCGACTGTAAATAAGTTAGAAATAAAATGAAGTTTTCAGAATACAATAAATATCTCTGAAATATTTCCAGCTAGAGACAGTTCTTCTCTGACTGATGACAAAGGCAGTCTGTGAATAATCTCTCCCCCATCTGAACCTTTCTGGAAAACATTTTGTAATCTTGTATTTGAGAGACAGCCAAAGCTAAAAGCTCTCGCTTTCACCTGGCAAACAGGCTTTCACGAGTGCATCTGTTAAACTTTTCAGTCACCATGGAGCAGCAGCCCTTGTGGAAAGTGCAGGACACCATTCTCCAAACTGATGTAGGTGATTTTTGTCCATTTCTCATGATGTCACATGCAAAGAGTGTAATCACTGTTTTGAACACCTGCCCATTCACTTGAAGCACATGGGAAGTTTCCCGTGCTGAGCTAGAAAGACTGAACTAGCAAAATCAATTTTTTTGCCAAAGTCATATTTTCTTGCATAGAATGATGCCCTTCACTATGAAACCAAGATGGGCTTTTTCCTCCAACTGCAGAGAAGCTTCTTCAGAAACACAGTATCAGAAGCTTAGTCTGTTGTCCATAGGGGAGAAACCTCATTTCCAAGACTAACTCGCTTAGCACGTGGATCCACTCTGGAGGGCAGCTCAGAGGTAGGCTGCAGGCTGAATGATGGTGGTGGTGGGTGGCAAACAGCCTGTCCCCATGCAGTGCTCACACTCACCTCAGAGGGTGGGGCTGCATGTGCTGCTCTTTGGCTGCAAAAATACCACTGAAATCCTGTGGGTTGTTGTGTATTTCATACTGGGCTGAAAACAAGATGAATTGTTGTACTGATAGGTGTTCCTTGACAGCATTGTGGGGTCGTGTAAAAATGACAGTGCTTTGGAAATGCTACGTTTCAAGGCAGAGTTAGGATTGCCACAAATAAGCATCCACATAGTTCATAGGCAAGTGGCACTTTCAGGGTTGCTAGTCTAGTCTTTTCCAATCCATTCCATCTCATAAATTGATCTAATTTTGTTTGAAAGGTTGTCCTTACTGTTTAAGAAGTTTCCTGTTTGTGAAGCTGCTCACTTTACTCCCTAAAGTGAACTGTGGTCTTTTTCCTTTTGGTGGTGGTATCTTTTAGGTTTAACTAGTGGAGTTTTTTCCTCTCCATTACAATGCATTTTCATAGAACCATAGAATCATTTGGATTGTAAGGGACCTCTGGAGTTCTCCTAGTCCATCCCTTGCTCATAGCAGGTTTAATTAGGTCAGGCTGCTGAGGGCCATTTCAAGCTGAGGACTGGATACCCTCCAAGGATGGAGGTCCTACAACCTGTCTGGGCACTTGCTTCAATATTTGGTAATCTTTAAGGGTAAAAATTATTATTTTTTCCCCCTATCTAATCAGAATTTTTCATGTTCCAGCAATATCCTTTGCCTTTCATTGTATCACTGTGCACCCTTTAGAAGAGTCAGGCTCTGTCTTCTGTGGTCTCCTTCTGTCTGGTAGCTGAATGTTGCAATAAAGTCTCCCCTGAGCTTTTTCTCTTCCAGACTGAGTAAAACCAGTTCCTTCAGCCCTTCCTTTTATATTGTGTGCTCCAGTCCCTGACCAGCATGGTGACCCTCTACTGGACTTGATGGTGTCACTTCATAAACCACCACAATGTTCCTGTCTCAGATGTGATAAACAGGATCATCTAGCCAAGCTCTCCAAGACACCTCTCCAAGTCACCAAGGCAGCTTCTCTCCCCCCCAGTATTTCAGATCTCTCCATCTGGTCCCATGTGAATGTCTTTTTCATAATCTTTGCACAGAATTATATGCAGGCTTTTAAATGCTGCCTTACAAGGACTTTGCACAATGGCACAGCTGCTGGAAATAATTTGTCTGCAGTCTCCTACAGTCACATGTATTCATAAGCATATTGTGTTGGTGACTCACAATCATCCTCTGTCAGTAAGTACTTTCATCTTTCTTCTGGGCTCTGGGGAGACCTTACTGTGGCCTTTCAGCACGTAAAGCAGGCCTATAAGAAAGATGGGGACAGACTTTTTAGCAGAGCCCGTTGCTAACAGGCTAAGGGGTAATTGGTTTTAAGCTCAAAGAGGGACATTTTTTACAATGAGAGTGGTGAAAGACTACCCAGAGAGTTGGTAGATGAGCTTGACTGTTTCCAGGGATGAGGCAAGTTGGGTAGGGCTCTGAGCAATTTGATCTACTTAAGATGTCCCTGGTAGTCTGTGATTCTATGACTCTGCTTCTTCTGTCTAGTGATGGAGGTCTCTGGATGATACTAGCAGTAACTGTTGGTAATCACAAATTATATGACCTTACACATTAGTTACTGCTAACAGAACCTATTTCTGTTCAAGTATTAACGTGTCCTTGTCTTCCTGTGTGGTATCCTAATTGATTCCTGCATTAATGGTATGTCTCAACTTCATGTCATCAACATGTGACAAATGTCATCAGTATGTACCTATTTCTTGCACTGAGTTAGTAAAGAAATACTAAGATCCTACCATCTGACATACTATACTTCATAAATGTTTATATATGCACTGTATTTTTTTTAGCTTGACCAAATGGCAGTTGTCTTCATGTTTAAGTTCCTGAGTTCAGGCTATTTTCTAATTTATTTTTTTAATTAAGAAATAAAGCTGCATACCTACATTTCTTTTTCTTCTGTTTAATTGAAACTCAATCAGTTCATGATCACTGCAGGATCCAGAATGCTCCATGATGACCTCACTGCTCCCCAGAGATTTGAAATAATCTCTTCTACACTAGCACATTATTCAAAGCTGAGAAATGGGCTCCTGAGTAACTTTGTCACATACAGAATTCATATCTGAGACCCTATGACTGCACTGAAATCCAGTTAGTGGTATTATATCAGGGATTAATTTGGCTCGGTAGGATACAACAGCAGCACTGTAACAGCAGATGTTAAAAGCCAGAGCCTCACAGCAGTAAGTGCTAAACTGGTACAAAGTGTGGCACTAACATTAACCAGACTTTACACACAATACAGAATTAACCAGGTTGGAAAAGACCTCTGAGATCACCGAGTCCAACCTCTCACCCAACACCATCTGATCAACTAAACCATGGCACCAAGTGCCTCATCCAGCATCTTTTTAAACACTTCCAGTGATGGTGACTCCACCACCTCCCTGGGCAGCACATTCCAATGACAAATCTCTCTTCCTGGGAAGAACTTATTCCTCACCTCCAGCCTAAACCTCCCCTGGCACAGCTTGAGACTGTGTCCTCTCGTTCTGGTGCTGGTTGCCTGGGAGAAGAGACCAACCCCCACCTGGCTACAACCTCCCTTCAGGTAGCTGTAGACAGCCATAAGGTCTCCCCTGAGCCTCCTCTTCTCCAGGCTAAGCAACCCCAGCTCCCTCAGTCTCTCCTCACAGGGCTGTGCTCCAAACCCCTCCCCAGCTTTGTTGCCTTTCTCTGGACCCTTTATGTGCCACTTGAAGTTCAGGAGTAGCTCCTCCTCACAAAAAGAAAGTGATCACAAGCTTCCACTGTGCCGCTGCTACCTGTAGAGCAGCCCCATAATGTTTTCAGACCTAGATTTGGCCAAAAGCCACAGAGAGCATAAAGCACTCACAATTTAAAATACAACTTTAAAAACTTGAACTGGTGCTGACACCATTTTGTAAGTGGCCTCAAGGTAAAAGCTGCAATTTTCTGTCGCTGCTGATGGAATTTGGGAGGTGCAAGTGGGTGAAAATCCATGACACTTGGCAACCACACTTCTGTTGGAACCTTTGAAGCAATGGAGCAAATTTAGATTCACAAGATCTGGGAGTGAATCTCTAATTTCATAAGGGGAGGGGGAGGAAAGGGGAGGGGTGTGGAAATTAACCTAGCAGCCTGTGGTACTATAATAAATGCAAACCTTTCAATATTGATTTAGAATTGCACTTTTATTGTGAAGAGATGAGGCTACTAATGGCACGGTTTTATGCAGTAGGCAATATTTAGTTTCATTTTAAAGTTTGTTTTGTCATTCTGAAAAAAAAATACTAATTCTTTCTCCTGAGCCTGCAGAGTTAAGGAGGAGTGAGAATGAATGTGTCACATCTCCTGCTCCTCCAAGAAAATCTTCTAAATGCTTACTACAATTCATAAATAGCACAGGAACTGCCACACATTAGGAAGGGTAGAGCTTGCCCTGGAAGCAGCAGGGAGCTGGAATGCTGCAACAGGTTGTCCAGGAAGGTGGTTGGAGCCCCAACCCTGGAGATATTCAAAGTGAGGCTTGACAGGGCACTGGGCAACCTGCTTTAGTGGAGGATGTCCCTGCTGACTTCAGGGGAGTTGACCTTTGGAGGTCCCTTCCAACCCAGACCATTCTATGATTCTATTCTATGATTATTATTGGGTTTGGATGTTGTTGTTCCATTGCCCTGGGTTTCTGTGGACCTTATTGCTCCAGTTTGGGGGATGTTTGCTCTTTATGCGACTTACACTTGCAACCATATTTTCTTCTCTTCTCAGCACATTATATCTGACTGATGTTACCTACAAGTATGTATGGTTTTTGCAACAGCCAACCAAGTTATGTCTTGTTCATTTAATCTTCATCAGTGTATTCTTTCTTTTTGCCTTGTCTGAGATTTGAATTGTCACCAGTATGAGTTGCCTTCACTGCCTCAGAATAAGGCATGCTCTTGTGTGATCTCTTTGCCATACTTCCAAAAGTGGAATTGGAAGGGCATCAGGAGCTCAGATAGTAGTCTCAGAAGCTGCAAAAGCCTCTGTTAAGGTACAGCCATAATTTATGCTGAAGGTAGTGTTTTAACATCACTTTGATTTATTTATGTTTCCTTCACATTTCTTTATGCTTCTAAGAAACTTGCCTTACTCGGTGTCTTTAATAGCAAAAGGGCTCCCTTTACAGGTGTAGTCCAGACTTTCATAGAGCATACAGTGTGTATCTCTTGACAGCTCCAGTGGTTATCTAGATGGATGGTTGGTGTTTCAGTACTTGCTATAAAACTTAGGAATTGATACATCCAACAGAGTGTGCTGCTTCTGTGAGACTGTTGAGTTACAGACCTGCTATATATCTACTGTTCTTTCCCCAGGCACTGTACCATCTCTGATGAGCTGCCTCAACAGCTGCCACAGCGCTTGGTAGAACCAGTCTAGAAGTACTGTTTGTATGAGGGACATCAAGAACCTGTGTTAGATAATTTCTGATAGGTAATGGTATAAAATCACACATTGTGAGCAAATGTACATAGTAATTTGAGAGTGGAAAAACAATTAAGAAAGGAAGAAGCCCTCCTGAGCTGTATTAGCAGGCTTTCCTTCAATAGCTTAAACAGCGACTCTGTGGCTGAGAAAGGATTAGAACACACTCTGGCTTGTTACAGGGGTTTTTTTGCTATGTTATGTGCCAAAGGTGATGACAAGAGTGTGAATAGATCCTCTGTGGTTACTGCAAAAGGAAAATCTCTGCAGCAGGAAGTGATAAGGTGTAGGTGTACCCTCAGAACAGATTCATTTATAGACTGTGAATCCTGAAGATTGTCGGTGAGTTTCTTTCTCAAAGGTCAATATCTATTATCTATTCCACATGTGAGCTGCTATTAAAGGATAATGGATCAACATGCCTGGATCAACAAAGATGGAATTGAGCTTACAATAATCAACAGTATTATTGTTGTTTCTTACTATAAGCAAAGGGGCAAAGTAAGATATTTGCCTCCAATACAGAATTTGCAGACAACTGGCAACATCAAATATGAAAAACATCTTTATTTCATACAGGAGACACTGAGATGTTACACAGTGGTTTTTACAGTGTTTTGCAAGCTGATCTTCAGAGGGAAAAGTGCTTTATCCTTAAGAGTGTTCTTTTTCATGTGCAAAACAGTAAGCTTGTATGCCGGATAGGTTTGAAAGTGGTGTATTTAGATGTTAATGGTGAAAGCCTGAAGGCTTCAGCCAGTGCTTCAGGCTTTGGTTTCAGCATATGTGGAGTTCTTCATTATAAATAAGGAAGTCTTCCAGTGTCTGTGGAAGGATGTGACCTTAGCATCCATGGGAATCCTGTTTTCCAGATGACCATGACTGGTTTTGCTGAGAGAGGTGCCAGAGGATCTAGTCTGTCCTTGACTTGGCAATGCAGAGGCCATGGATGCCTGAAGAATTTCAGGGTCTGGCTAAGACTGATTGTGCTGTCATCCTCGCTGCAGTTTTTGATGCCTCTTGAATCTTCATCAGAGCCCGAAGTCTGACAACCTCCAGAAAGAAGAGCCTCAGCATCAAACTTTTCCTAGCATATAAACCCATGCTAACTTCTCCATTTTTTCTTCAGATGCTTTCTGCAGTAACAGCAGAAAATTGCCTGTGATCTCTCTCTTATTTCTACTCCAAAGGCAGCATGTTTCAGTAGAAATGATTAAAGCTTTTCAGCCCCACTGAATACTTATTTTAGGGCCTCTGCTATAGGTCAGTTCTACAAGATAACAGATTACAAGCACAAATATAGTACAGGTAATTGTACAGCTGACTTTCTCCTTATCAGTTCTGAGCTGTCTCTGCCTGAAGCAGCCAGATGTACCTTCTAACTCAGCCGAGTTTCAACAAACGTAATGTCTCTGTGACAGCTACTTACACAGGATGCTACTTGGATTAGACATTCAAATACAAGCTGTAAACTGTTTATCATACTAAATTTTGGGCTTTTGTAACTGTGATTTCCATTTGCTTTCACACATTGCAGAGATTTGTATTTAATTCTTCTTAGTTTACTCCCCCCCCCCCCCCCCCCCCCTTTTCATTGTTACCTTTGTTACACATTGTGTCTTGGGTATGTTTCTCATCAAGAATGCTTCATAGGGTTTTGCTTTTCCTTTCCTTTCTAAAAAGGAAAACGTTTACTGCAGCATCTTCTCTCTAAATCACTGAAGCAAAATATTAAAAAGAAAATCTTTAAATGTATGGAAGAACTATGAGAAGAAGGCAGCAATGCATTCCCTGAGGAGTCAGGAAGGATAAGTATTCACCAGAACAAAGCGGGGCATGCATGCCTTTCATCTGCTTCACTTGCACACTGATTGCACTTCAGGTAATATAATGGTGTCTGGGGAAAAAAAACAACCAACCTTTGCCTTGGACATGCTTCTGTGGAGATTCCTGCTAGCATGCCCTCCAGAAGAGCAAAGTTGCAACTGGTGTAAAGGTTCCAGAACCTCCGCTGAAACTCAGGAGAAGCCATGGACAAGTGAAGTCTCTGTGTAGTCAGCCAGCTCACCCCACATGGGTCTGTTTGTGGCATGAAGGTAAGACTGCAAATTAAATACTTTTTTACCTTTATTTATAAAGTAATTTCCAATGTTGCTATTATTGTTTGAATGTTTTCTTTCTTCCCTCTCTTGTTGTATGGAAGACCCACAAACCGAGTAAACTAACTACTGGATGATAAAACATTAAATCAATTTTACATAAGGGCTTGTCTTGCATGTAAAGCAGTTCATCAGTCCAGTCAGTACAAGTTTGAGGGCTTCTGAAACAATTGTGCAGTTGAGAATAAAAAATGTAGAAAGAAATTCAATTTTGTGTGCCTGAGTTACCCACTGATAACTTACAAATAATAGCTGAAGATTCTGTGGGGTTTGGTTTGGTTTGGTCTATAATATTTGCTATTTTTTAAAGCTCAATTTCTGTCCTGCTCATTCTGACATTCAGCTTTCTTTGCAAAGGAATCTCATTTAAAATTCCATTATTCTTCCTGGATGTCCTCATTTTACTTCCCATGTTAAACATGAGCACGTTTGGACTACTTTTTCCTTGCAGAATAATTCGCATCGTTTAAATCTCTTATGTCCATAGAACCTTATGTCCATAGGTGCTGCCTTCTCCCTGCGTCTGGCTGTGTTTTCTCAGAGCAGACAGAGAGCATCAAGGCCCATCTTAAAAGCACTTGGAATTTTAGTGGTCTTTCTCTGTAGAAGTACTGTTCCAGAACATCAATGATGTAAAGTTTAGGGACCTGTTACTACTTTCTAAGCAAAGCCTAGGATAAAAGGCTAGCTCTAATACTACACTTTTGATTTAAATAGTTCTCCTCTGTCACTGATTCTTGTACAGCAAATTCCAGATGAGATCTGACCTATCTTTATATTAGTGGTATTATTACTTCTTGATCTATGGAAAATTTCTTGTCCAGCACATCACAGCATCCTATTTGCCTTTCATGCCTGAAGCGCACTGGTGGCTTAGAGTCATTCTGTGAATTACTAGCATGCTCAGTTCTTTCTCCTCAGTCAATTAAAACTGATGAACTCCTAGGTTACAGAGGACCTTTTTTCCTGTCCCTAGGGTAGAATTCATCTTGCCTGACTTTAGTTGTCTAAATGCTGGGTATCAAGTATAAATCACCTTAACACCCTCTACAGTCAGTGAAGAAAGAGAAAGAGACATCTCCAAAAGCACATTTTAAGACAGCTGGGATAAATCACCTTCTGGATGTGGGTTTTTTCTTTCTGTTGACAATACAGGGACAACCAGCTGAGTCTCGGTGATGGATACAGAGACATGAAGGTCCCACTCTCCCATTTGTCTTCATGCAGTGCTGTTTGGAATTTTAATTCACATCATTTAGTATTTTTCAAGATCATCTAATCTTTGCTTTTGCTAGTTCAATGTGGTCATCACCAAGTGGATGATGCCTGCCATCTGTAAGTCAAAAAAGTGTTTTAAAAGGCATGAAGCAAGAAACATTCAAATCAAGTGATGTGTGGCTGGTTCCAGTGTCTGAGGATGGGTTTTTAGCCAGTTGGACCATGTACCCCAGCTTTTCAGACTTTTTCCTTGTCTAATTCTTTGCCTTATTTGTTTTAATACATTGTGAGGATTTATTTGTTTCTCAAAATAACTGACTGGAGAAAGTTGTGTTTTCCTGTTTTTCATCTCAAGTAATTCCAAAGTTGATTTCTTTTGTTTGATCTTTCTGCTGATTTAAGATTGAACAGCATACTAGTTTCACCAAAGGCAACTCAATTTAAAAGCAAACACTAATGAAGAGGTCCTGAACTACTAATATTAAAGTGGTTTTGGTTTTGGTTTTTTAATTGCTAGGGCTTGCTATCACTTGCTTAAATGCAAAATTTCTTTTACTGGATAATTATTGCAATGTGGTTAGTAAAAGAGGAAAATGTAGGATTCATTTGAACAGCTGAAGAGGTTTCTATTATAGATGTTCAAATGTGACCTGCTCATGCCAGGCTCCCTTCAAACTGGAGAGAAATCAGCACTAGATGCTACTCACATAATTTGAAAGCAGAGATCAAAAACAGGTGGTTGGATTCATGTCTTGGAAATGCCCATTTCTCTCTGATGATTTATTAAAGGAGCCAGAGATAATCAGCTCAAATGTTTGCCTTGTAAATATCTAAAGCTGTATGTTCCTGTTGACAGCAAATTAAAGATCTTAGCTGGAATATTGTAAGAGTATTGAAATTTATTGATTGAAGTCTATGAAGCTTTCTACTTTTTTTTGCCTTTTTAGCATTTATCATTATTTTTGTAGTGTTTTTCTTCCCTAATATTTCCTCCCTAATTTTCCTCCCTGGTATTCCTTTAGCCCTTCTGAAAGCATAACCACACCAGCAGGGGACACCACAGATGAATCCCGTTGATGATACTCCACATTTGGTGTTGACTTGACTTTGTCATCATCATGCCTGTACTGATTTGAGTTGGGATGTACCAGCCTTCCCAGGTAAACTTTTTTTAAAGCTGTGAGTTTGTTGACAAAGAGCAAAGTACATTTTGATGGGTTTAAAATATACTGCCAGAAAAGAACTACATCAACAGCAATCCAGACATGTTCGCTCTCGACTTTGCATGTGCATCATCAGTGATGTCAGCGGGACTCTAGTAAAACAGTTGTTCATTAACTTGTGTCCTCTCTTTTGGTACTGCAGAATAAAAGCACAAAATGTTGTAGAAGCAACCTGAAGAGCAAATACTAGCTTGTTTGATTCTTTATTAATAATTTATCTAGGGATGTTAAAGATATTTTAAAGTTATCAAATTCTTCCAACAGTTTTAGGAGCGGACCCCATCAATCTTGCTCCATCCAGATCGTTATGAAAAGAGTTAATGTAAGGCTCGATCCTGCAAACACTTTTTGACCTCGCACGAGTTCAGTGACAGTGTCCTTTTGAATTATTCTTTTGCAAACAGGAAAGAGAGAGGCTGCAAACCTAAAAGGAGATTTATTTCAATTCCTTAGTGTTGTTTTCTGGGCTCTCCTGCAAGCAATCATAACATAATGATGGCTCTTATAGGAAGATGAAAATGTAAAACAGAGCCCACAAAAACAAAAGCCACTTTAAAAACTCTTATTTGTCTTTTCACATTTAGAAGAAAGCTGTATGGAATGAATACTGAAAAAATGAGTATTATTTCAACATCCTTAATTTAGTAAGGCCAGCTCCTTTGTGTGTGGATAATTGTTTCCTTTAATGTAAAACAATGCCCACCACTCACCTGTTTTAATTTCTCCATACATTTTCTTGTATCCAGCTTGAAATATTATATGCTCTTTACTGTACTGTACAAGTGAAGAGATATTTGGGTAGGTTTCCAAAGTGTGTGCATGCAAATAACTTTTTCCAAGGCTGTGATTTCAAAGCTGTGCTATTCAGTCTCAGTAATTGTGTAGATCCATTAGGTCCATTAAACTAAGGAAGGGAGTGAGAAAGTGGAGGAAAAAAACAATTCAGTAGGAATTAAAAAGAAAAGTTGATTCTTCACTTGGATATTGGTTTCTTTTCACTGCTGCTGCACTAGTTTAGACCTACTCACTTTGCAGCAAAACAAACCATTTAAGCTCTGCTGTTATTACTTTCCCTACTTGCAGCTCACTGTAACTGATTGCTGCAGTATCACTCTCTGACCTCGAAAGATAGACTTCAAAAGCTCTAAACCTCATCAGGTTGGTGGAAGAATTTTTTAAGTCACAATGCAAGACAAAGAAATAGCTGTAGATGAAAAACCTGCAAATTTCATTTTGTCCAGACTTTCTATTACAGAAGGAAAATACACTCAAGCTGCCAAATACATCCTAGCTCTGATATTTTCTGCTTTGTTACTTAAATCCGTACATGACTTTTAGCAAAAGCAGGCAGAAATTAAGCAAAGCAATGCTTTTAAATTATTTGGGGTGTAATTATGTTAAAAAACATAATCTCTGGTGGTGGAGGATAGTGATTATGTTCTTAAAAGACTGAAAAAAAATCTCAAGTTCAACTGTGGTGCCATTTTCAACTGCATTGTCTAAAACTGTCCAGGAAAAGTGGACACTGCCCCAGTTTGAACAGGTTCTGGTGTAAGCAGCAGCATGTGCACTTGGTAGATGTATTTTTTGTTTTGGTTTTATTGAGATCTCTTGAGCATGCACAAAGTGTGGGGGAGAACAGCTGAGCATTCTGGAATACATACTAATTAATTTTAAAACAAATATTCAGTTATGTTTGGGGTTTTTATCTGTGCAAACAACCAGCATTTGAGAGCTGTCTTGGCAGCCTGGTGTTTTCAGTGGCTTCGTTACATTAGAGTAGTCTTGTCCCTGTCTGTCACCTTATGCTTTTCAATTATTTTCAGAGCCTCAGACAAGCTTCACTGAAAGACTTAATCTTTTTGTTCACATATTCATTAAAGATGGCATCAAAATCAATCCCTCATTAAGATCTGTTGAACAGGGCCAACGCTGCTAGAGAAATGTAACACTACGTCTCTCTCTGGTGTGAATCACATGCTTAATGCCACCGTCTCCTGATTGCTAGTGCATCCTTATTAGCAAATGTATGAAAGGAAGATTAATCTCAGCAGAACCTCGGGTTAAACAAGCAAATCAGAAGAGACATATTTCTCATTCTTACAAGTGCTGGAATAATCAAGAGAAAAAGCACAGGAATCACTTAAGGAAAATCCTAGAAATAATATCGTGCATGCAGATTACAAGAGTGGGAGGCAGAGCTGAACTTTCTCAAAGCTCATAGCTCTTCAAGAACACATTTTAGCATCTGTTTTGTATCAGCCTAAACAGATGAAGTGGAAAGCAACTATTTAACGTGAGCTACTGAACCTTGCAAGAAAATACAAAAGGTTTGCAGAGGTTGTTTTAACTGCATTTACCTTTGAAAGTGTAGGATAAACAGACTGCTTATTCATTTTCTTACTTACACTGCTGCCACTTCTGGACCACAAAAGCCTCATTCTGAATTCATGGATGCATCCTTTGGCATAGTGAAAGACAAGAAGAGTTGTTTGTCTCACCTGTTGATTTTCAGACATAACTCCAACGGGTTTACGTTAGCACTCAGGATGGCATCCATCAGACAAATACTATTCATTTCACCTTCACTTTAGAGGCAGCAGCAAAGCAAAGGGCAATTCTGCAGCAGAATTCCTTTTGCCCTAGTGAGCGTATCAAAAAGAAGGCAGATTGTGCCAGATTGTGTCACCGTCGCTGGGGGTGTTCAGGGCGAGGCTTGACAGGATGCTTGGTTCCATGGTTTAGTTGATTAGGTGGTGTTGGATGATAGGTTGGACACGATGATCTTGAAGGTCTCTTCCAACCTGGTTTATTCTATTCTATTCTGTTCTATTCCATTCCAGTCCAGTCCAGTCCAGTCCATTCCATTCCATTCTATTCTAAAGAAATGCTGCTTTTTTTCCTCCACTGACCCTGAGCTGGAGTTGTATGGGGTAAAGGAGGCTAGTGCAGTTTAGAAGACTCATTTGTAAACACTGATGAGATGAATCCTACCACGAATCACACTTTGCTTCTCATTGTCAAGATTTTCTTTGCTTTATAGCCCAGCTTTATTTGAATGGGCACATCTTGAAATCTTTGGCTGCAGCCTAGGTTTGGGAGAGTGTTTCAAATCTAGGAACACAGAGCAAACTCTTAACATTTAAGAGCAGAAATTCTACTGGATTATTTTAAAAGGAGATAAAGCATAAACATTAAAAGAAAACAAGAAAGCAGGATTTGAGGGTAAAGTTTGCAGGGCTTTTTACAGGCCTGGATGCATTCCTGTGCAACCTCATCTAGGTGTACCTGGGCTGACAGGGGGGGTTGGACTAGATGATCTCCACAGCTCCTGTTCCACCTCTGTACCATTCTATGATTCTATGATTATACAGGTGTTACTGGAGGTTAAGTCCTGAAGTTATGCAGACTTAAACAGAGTTAGATGAAACTCTTGAATACTTCTTCTGACTTGAAGCACTCGATATCATCCTCTTGATTTCAGTGCCTCACCTCATTCAGCTCTCATTTTTCTAGCAGCATTTTAGTTCCTATTTTCAAATGCCCCAACATAAGCTCATAAGGACCATTTCAGTAGAAAATTACTATGTACTCTCCAGCTAATTCTTTAATAATCTAGTCAGAAGTGGCAGCCATCATTATCTGTGCTAAACACCTCAGCACAGGTCTTTGTTAGTTGGAGTTGTGACAAATAGAAGTACTCTTAGATTTCCAGCCATTACCTACCAATAGTTTTCCCCAGTTCAGTATTTTCCTGCTCCAGGCACTACCAGTGTGGAAATATTTCTGGTCAACATCTGCTGTCAAGTCAGGAACCTGATGTAGTGCTGACATCAGCAGCTTTGTAACACAACTCTTTTCCTCCACGCTTACCACATGCATTTGTCTGCATCCAGCCTTTGCAGATGGAGAACCTTGTTGTTCTGGGTCTCTAAATGCATTTATAGGTCAAGAGCAAGACCCTAAATTCTGTTTGCATTTTCCATAATGTCACCAAGACATTCACCTAATGCCCCAAGATTAGGAGAATGCTACAGTTTGCATCAGCTCCCTTGACCAATGATTTAAAGAGACAGCCTGAATAAGAGCAGTTTAGAGACTGTTTGTATACAAGAGTGTTGCAATCACCTGGCTAGCAAAGGCAATTGTCCTGGTTACTATTGCTACCATCTGCATTTCGTAAGCGCTGAAGGTCGCCAGCTGGGAGCTGAATTAACAAGATAAAAACCCCTCAAACAAATAACCCTGCAAAAAGAAAGGTCTTACTCTTGTCATATCCTCTGTTTGCTAGACTGATTAGGCAAGATAGGCCCATTGTAGCAAATTTGTTCACATCCTAACATCAGAGAATGTGTACAGAAAGTCATTGTGAGAAGCAAGAGATTTAGGGCAGGGATAATAAGCACCAGAACCCAGGTTTCTCATTACTCTCATGAGGTCTTTCTGATGATTGATATGGGAGGAAGAAACAACTGGCCTTTGGAAACACTCAACAGGAAAAATGTTGACCCCAGCATATCCCTCTGCTGCAGCTGCAGACAAGCTGCTGCCATCTCACTGATGCTATTGAACATTCATTTTACATCAACAGAAGCAGCAAGTGCAGAGCACAAACCCTCCGGAAAGTGCTGTTGGTGACATAAATGCAGACTTCACCTGTGCCTCCAACAATGAATATACTGTGTCACATCTGGACTTTGAAAAGCTGCTGGTGTGTGATTCTCATAAACCCATTTGAAATGCAAATTTCAGTTGAAGATATTGTTTAGGAAAACAAAAATCTATTATTCTGCAGTTCCTGGTGTGGCAATAATGCCATGACAACATTTGGGTTACAAAGTGTAAACTTCTTCTTCCTGGAGAATTGTGAGGAAGTTCTCATGTTTTGTAACAGTGAAAGTTGGGTGGGTTAGTGGGGTTTTTTTACCACCATCTGACTTGGAAGTAGTTAATGGAATTTGTCCAAAATATTCAGGGTAAAAACTTGACCTGAGCAGACACCAAACTCTCGAAGTGCATTTGTCATAACCTAGAGGTGGTCCTGAAACAGGTTCTTTCACAGCTTGCTGTTCAGCTTTCTCTAACCAATGTTACTTGTTAAAGCTGTGCATGGGAGAGAAGAGGGCAAGTGTGTGCACATGGCAGGAGCTTGTTATCTGTTTTCCTATGCTACAAGGATAGGAAGCCAAATCCTCAAGTACTGTTTGGTGTCTACTCCCAATTTTGCCACTGACTGATTGTATGATCTTGAATAATTCATTTAGACATAACAAATTAAAAGGATTTTAAGGATTGATAAGCAAAGGATTTTAATAGTTCTTTGAAGCAAGTCTTTGGTTTCAAAGCTGTGTGCGGTATGTACACATCCAAACTGAACTCTCATCAGGGATTTGGCAATACCAGATCACAGTATCACAGTATCACCAAGGTTGGAAGAGACCTCAAAGATCATCGAGTCCAACCTGTCACCACAGACCTCATGACTAAACCATGGCACCAAGTGCCATGTCCAATCCCCAATCACCTCCAGGGACGGGGACGATGAGATGCACGTGAAGGAAAGCAACGCTAAATAAATGGTTCTGCAACCAGTCTGCATTTAGTGGTGCTGGATTGTTTCCTCATTCAAAGAAAAACCTAATTTTTTATTACAAAAGTACAATATATTAGTGATAATCTTTGGTTCCTTGAAAACTCCCTTCAGATTCCAAGAAAGAAAACCCTTTTTTCACTGAAAAGGGATGTGAGGAAAACACTATATTCTGGAGAGGCAAGAGGAAAGAAAAAGAGAAGGATTATTTTCTTTCTGATGCATTCAATTTCCCACACAATACTTTGTAGACAAATGGCTGGGACCAAAACCTTAATTGTTCAAAACTATTAAGCACATTAATCTGTGAATTTATTTAGAAGTACATCAGGTTCTCTAATACAGTTCTGGGCTTTGAAAGTTCACAATAGGTTTCATATGAGAAGCATGAGATCGATGCTGGCAGTCAGTTTATTTGCTTAGGTTGGGACAGGGGCAAGAAGAGGAACACTGCAAATGTTTGCTCTGCATAAAATAATTTAATCAGATCCATTAAGTCTGTGAGACTGGATCAAATCACAGAAGCCTGGAGCACTGGTGAATTGCTAGTTATTCACTGCAGAATTATGGGGAAACACTAATGACTAACTTTTTATTAATGCTGTTAATTTAATAATTTTTAAAAGATTAAAGGTCAATAAGAATTACTGCCTGTAACACCTAGGGGGAAATTAGATTGAAATGGTTCTGTGTGATTCATGCATTCTTCATTAAAGTCCCCAATCTGCTGTAAAAGCTGTACAGGTGTAAAAGCTGTGGGTGTTCATTTAATACACCAGGCAGAGCATTTCAGATAGGATTTTATACAGCAAATCCACCTTCCCATGCATTCCCTGAGAGACTGGACTGCTCTCTGAGCCTGGGAGGTGCAGGCAATTCAGTGAGTGGCCCCACACCTAGCAGGGAAAGAAGCTTTAGAGGCAAATCCATGTCTTCCACTGTTTCTGGTTTTAGAACTGTAATTATGTTGTGCTGAGTTTTCCTGCTGTTAAAATGTCGCTTCAAAAATTACTATTTGGTGAAAAATGTTTAATTCTAGCATTCTGTCCCATGGAATATTCCTTCTGGACAAACAGCCTGGGTGAGCAGCACTCTGGAATACTGTTATTCTCTTTAGCAGTTTTCACAGAGCTGGTTAGGTCACCTGAAAACATTTTTGGTGTAGACAAGGGCACAGATGAAGGCTTCCTAAGCAGTGTTACAGAGCTGGAAAGAACTAAATTTAGTTTTTCAGAGCTCAGCTGCAATTTCTTGGGAATTATTAAATGTCTGGAAACTTGTGAAGAGAATCAAGCTAGGCTTTTATCAGCACATTATTACCTCCAAGAAGAGATCTGGGTTTCACAGAGGCGCAGTGGCCACTCCGGGTTTGTGTCTCATTGAGTTGATTTAAAAAATCATGGGTTATACAGAAAAATTGCCCACTCTTTTTTAATGTTTACTTTGCAATTTTAGCCACAAACTAGCTAATTTTTAACCTGCTACAATAAATAAGCTTGCTAAGTAATTTTGCTTTTCGCAGTCCCTTTAGGCGCTCAGAAACAGGCACCTGACCTGCTGAGTCTCTGTGTCTGAAGATAAATAATGCAGGCAAGTTTAAAGGGCTTAGTCACATAGGGCTTTCTGCTGTGTTGTGATCCAAGCCAGTGGTCTGCAAGTCATTGCCAAGAATTAGAGATAATAGTCTTTTCCTGAGACCTAGGAATTGAGGTTTCAGCAGTGTTTCCATCTTTGGTTCCCTTTTTCATGTATTTTAAGGCAGTCTCTTTTCCTTTCCTTCTTTTTTACTTTTTTCCCCATCCATTCATCAGTCTCTGCACTGTTCCTTGGGTAACAGAATTACTTTGATGCTACTCTTCTTTTGTTAAACATGCTGTGAACTGAGTGCTGCTTGAGTCTGAAATGACCTTTGAAGAAGGATGTTAGGAAGAAGTTCTATACAGAGAGAGTGATTGCCCATCGGAATGGGCTGCCTGGGGAGGTGGTGGAGTCACCATCATTGGAGGTTTTCAGGAGAAGACTTGATGGGGTGCTTGGTGCCATGGGTTAGTTGTTTAGGTGGGTTGGATTGGTTGATGGGTTGGACTCGATGATCTTGAAGGTCTCTTCCAACCTGGTTTATTCTATGTAGTCTATGTATTCTAATAACAAGCCGGGAGATTTGAAATGGGCCTAAAAGGATCCTCTTGGAGATGACCCAGAGTTTTATCATCTGAATCCCAAATACTGCTCCTTCTACAGTATCATGTGATACTGTGCCAGAGCATCATAGAATGACAATGAGATAAAAAAGCTCTAATCTGTCTGTAGTATGATCATACAGGTAAACACCACATTTGAATATTTGCATGCATTTAAGAATAGGTAAGACAATACAGTGCCTGAAACTGCCTTTGGAAGGGGAACACTGAAGGACTTCCCTGTGCTCCCATCAAACTAAATTATTTAGGGCATAAATGTTTCCTGTTGGATGCTTCCATGGTCATATAACATATCCCAAGCTAAGCAAATCAAATTAATTGTAATGCAATAAGACAAATGCAATAGCTAGGAAAAGTACTTGAAGTGCCTTCAGTATGTATTTACTCATGAAAGTGGTAAAACTCAGGTCAGGAAAAGTAATTTCTTATTCTCATTAATAAAACTCCAAAACTCTCAAGGAATTTTCTTTTTTTTTTTTAACTTCTAGCAATAAAATTGGATTAACATTTTTATATGACAACACCTTGCTTCTCTGCTTCTGTCCTGGAATGCTACTGAAATGGATATGCATGCAGCTGGGGTCAGACCCTGAATATCCAGCACCAGGCTATTAAGTGAAAGGAAAGTGACAAAAATGGAGGAAAGGACACACCTGTTGTGAAAGTGAAGGCTAATTGGGCATGAAGACACATACAAAATCTTTAGAGAGGCTATTAGGATGCCCAGACTTTTCCAAGGCAATAAAGACATGAGTGCCATTACTCACTGGTACTTGTGACCATTTCCAACCATCTCTAACCATCCTGGTGGCTCTCTGCTGGATGCACTCCAGCATGTCAGTGTCTTTCTTGTACTGGGGAGCTCAAAGCTGGGCACAACACCCCAGAAGTGGCTGCACGAGTGCTGAGTGAGGGAGGCAGAAACACTTGGCTTGGATTTCTGACCACACTGAAGCCCAGGATGCTCTTGGCTGGCTTTGCCACAAGTGCTGTCCTGGCTCATATTCAACTTCTTTTTCAGCAGGAACCCCAGATCCTCTTCTGCAAACCTATGTTGTATTTGGTCAGTGCCCACATGGGCTCACTGCTTTCCAGGTGCTGGTCATTTGCCTCTGTTGAGATTCATGATGCTCCTGGGAGCCTATCTCTACAGGCTGTTGAGGCTCCTCTGAACAGCATGCCTACCCTGTAGCATATCAGTCACTCTCCCCAGTTTGGTATTGTTCATGAACTTCCTGAATGTCCACCTCTGTCCTATTGCTCTGGTTATTAATAAAGAAATTTTAAAGATATTAGGTCTAGTATCAATCCCTGAGGCAAGCAGCAGGTAACCAGCTGCAAGCTGAGCTTTGTACAGTTGGCCACAATCCTCTGAGCCTGATGAGCAAGCGAGCATTTCACCCACCTTATCATCCACCTTAGTAGTACACATCTCACTATTGTGGCTGTAAGGATACTGTGGAAGGCTGTGTCAAGAGTATTTTACTTTCTGAGAATGTTTACAGTTGACTGCTTGAATTTTCTACTCTACCTCTCCACCCTCTTCTCTCTTCTGTGTAGACTAATCCCTTTTCACTGCTGGAAATGAATTGTCTGTCACCATTCTGACACTGAACAGAAACGCCTCATTTTGTACTTGGCTCCCTGGAAAGTCAGTGGATATAGGCACTTCAAGAAGTAAATCAGTCTGTCAAAACTGGAATTAACATCAAAAGAGTTTTCCTTTCCTGGTAAGCAAATGGGCTTGTTGGTTGTTTTTATTATTGTTGCTGTTATTACTACTAGTAGAACCTCGCTATGTCCCTCTAGCATGATTTCTCTAACATGAGAAAAGCTGTATTGGCTCAGACCAAATCTGACAAAGGTATCTGACATTCTGCCTCTGACTGGAGCCAAAAGCAAATGCCTGTGGTTGTGAAAGTATGATGTAAAAGAGTGCAGTCTCAGATAATGATCTCTTCTCTTGTTTGCTTCTTTTTCCTTATCTTTTGCCAGTCAGAATGTCCATGCAGAATGGTTTTCTTTTGGAAGATGTGATTTGACAGAATTGAGACACAGCACGGTAATGTGTTGATTTAGTAGAAGATTAGAGTGGAGAACAAGCAGACAGGCTTGCAGGCTAAACTGGAGTCCAATGGCTGCCTAGACTTAGAACCAAGATGCATAAAAGATGTGCTAAACCCTTCTAAATTTGCCTGAAGCAGAATGCATAAGCTTTAGTCTTGAAAAAGAAACTGAAATCTTTGATCTTTTATTGTGAATTAGGCTATTTTTAAAGGGATGGAAAATGGTGTTCTGGAGAGTCTTGGTCCTTTGCCTCTCAATGGATGAGATACAATAATCTCCTTTCACCTTAGTTTGGTCTTCCTATGCATCTTTCTCCAATGGTGTACTCCCCAGAGCTTATGTTTGTGAAGCAACAGGAATCCTGTTTATTTACAGACTTGCAAAGAAATCTTTCATTCCAAGATTATCTCCTGTCTTGCCTTATTTACTCATGCAAGTGGTAACACAGAAGGAGGTGCTGAAGATGGGTGGTTGGTTGAGGGAAGCAGAGGTAAAAGCATTACTGTTAGAGATGAGTTTTCAAAGGATGAAGATTAGGACCTAGTGTTCCTTTGGACTAATGCCAAAAAAAAAAAAAAAAGATAAAACAGTGGAAAGGAATTGAAGAAGAAGGTATTACAGAAAGTGGAAGTTCTGCAAAAACTTTGGAAAGAAAAAGAAAGAGTAATTAAATCAGCATATGATGGTTTCCCTAGAAACCATTCAGAAATTATCTAGCAGTAGGAAATAAATCTTTGCACAAAAACTTGAAAATTGAGTGATTCACTGGGAAAGCCAAATTGAAGTACCCCAGTCTATATGACTGGGACAAAACAAGGAGAATCACACTGCTTCCTGTTAAGTAGATTACTTCAACTTGGAGCTTCCTAATAGGGATAAACTGCAACAGAAACTTAAGGATGTGAGACGTCATCTTGAGAGGGAATCAAACATGTAGCAAAGCTGGCTGGGCAAGATTTTAATGCATGACAGTTCCTGCAGGCTTAGAATTTTCTCTGCTCCATGAGAACCCAATGCTGGTTCCCCATGAGAAGCCATTTCAACAGCCAGACAAGCTCAATTTATCATTACTGCAGAAGAAAAAAATGCAAATGAAAAAAAAATGGTTTCACTTAGCCAACCTTCAAAACAGTTCCATAAAGGACATAAATGCTAGCTAGTACGTATTGGCAAAGAGGAGCAGTGATATGTGAACACAAAGTCATGACTGGATGATGACTTAATATGGAAAAAGTCTAAATGATGAAGCATTATATTATTGTGAAACTCATAGGAAACTCCCAGCAGTGACAAAATCTAGAGTAAGAGTAGCATCACAGAAAATAAGGTTTATAAAGGAACTTAAATCACCTAGTTCTGCCCTTTCCTCCACAGCAACACCTACAGGAGCTACAAAAATACTTTCACCAGACCATTTTCACTGCTGTTATGCTGCAGAAAATTCATGCTTAAGGCAGACCACATATCCCAGATAGTACCTTTTTAGATATAAGAATCCTGAAAGGTACTTTGTAAGCTGTCTGGGAAAGCTGCAGCATTCTGAGGTGACATATACACATCAGTTTGGTAACCTGTCATAGCTAGAATAATGAAATGATTGCTTGCTACAGTTGAAACAGAGCCTTCAAACCTGAGTGGAAAAACAGAGATGAATTTTCCAGTTTTCTCACCACCTGAAGACTTTTTTGGTTGTTGTTGCTCAGTTAAAGGTAGTTTAAGAGAAAATCTGTTAGAGAAGAAGAGAACATTGCTGTGGAGATAAGTAGAGGGCTCCAAAGTCTAGGCCATTGATGTGACAATGCCTACAGAGAACAGTTACATTTATATATCTTGCAGTTTGGAAATTCTTTCTTTTCTCTCCATTGATCATGCATTGTGTAAGGTGCCACTTGTTAGATGATGATTAGAGCTGAGAAAGCTGTGCTATGATGTGCATTAGGAGAGATTTATAAACCAAGTTTAGCTTAGCATCTTCCCTCAGAATACATGTAAGAATGGCAATAAGCTTTTTTTTAAAGAATAAAGTAGGGGAGGCAGTAGGAGCTGTATCTGCTGACAAAGAAAGTGGAGCTAAGTGATCAAAGAGATTTCATAGCAGCTGAATCATAGAGCTGTGGCTCTGAAAGAGAATCAGCAGCTGAAATATTCAGTATTCAGAAAATATCGAGAGGTAACGTTAGAAACGATCACAGATACTGGAAACCATGGAGCAAAGCAGGGAAACCATGGGGATTTGGAAGACAGCTGGGAGTAAAGATAGCTGGAGCTATATGGAAGCTGGGAACACCACAGGCAATTTGGGAGCAGTGGGAGGATAAGCTCATGAAGAACACGCTAAGTTATTGGGTCTTATGACAAAACTTTATGCTTCCTGAGTACCATTATTCATTTAACAACTTTTTATGTTTTTATACTTGCAGGATAGAACAAGCTTTGAAAGAACCAGATCAGCATTTGAAGACAATAGAATCACAGGTCTCAAAATGCAGAGATAATACGTTTGGACACATGTGACTGTAATGCTGTCAGCTGCTGCTATTCCATATCAAGCCCTCCAATATCTGCTGTTTATTCTTCAAGCTGAAGCCCTTGGAGACAAGTGATTAGAAGCAAATATTAGCTTTCACTGTTTTTAAGGAACACAACTGTTTGTTTTATATCTCAGATTTTTCATTATCAACCCTTTTGTGGCCAGAGCTATTTGCTGAAGTTTGACAATTAAATGCTGTAACGGAGAACAGAAATCGGTCAGTAGAGTCTTTTGCAAGTTGTGACTGTGAAAGGGAGGAGTAATATAGCTTGGTATTTTAGTCTCAAAAAGCATTCATTCTTTTTACAGGCTGGAGGCTTTTCCCCAGCTGATATCCCCCTGTAAAGATATTTTTTTTTAATTTGGAAGAAAGGAAAAAAATAAGGGGGGGAGGGAGGGAGGGAGGAGGGATGTCACAAGTCATTTAAAAACTATTAAAAGGCACAAAGGGCCTGGGGTACTCTGAATGACTTTTGTATTGTTATTGGTTTTGTTCCCAGAGTATAGCAATTTTTAGTATGGGAACTGTCAGGAGAATGGTAGAGTGAACTATATGCTAAGGCTATCAAAACTGTGCACTGCAATGAAACCAAGATGGATGAATGTTTTTCAGTCCTATGTAAATCAGAGTCTCTTGATAGTTCAGTTTCTGCTTCTGATATCTTAAAGTCTCTTGTTATTCCTTTGCTCTCACACCTTTGGTGGAAAGGCTTTCTGCTGCAGGAGCAGAATTACATATGCCTGACTAGTAATTGTTGCAGTCTTCTTCCTAGCTTAGCTAATCAATACTTGCTGACTTTTAGTTACCAGGAAACAGCATTTACTACTTCTGTACTGATTGTTACATCCTATGTGAGGCACCACAAAGTGATGATAAAAGCAAGCAAGAAATTTCATGTTGAAAGTTTTACTTTCTGCTATTAGGCAGCCAGCTCCTTTAATGTTCTTACTTAATTAAAAGAGAACAAGGGGAAATAAGGGTTTTGTTTTTTCTTCTAGGAAAGTGCAGAGCTTCAAGTAGTGATGACACAAACTTTCAAATCCCAGCCTGCTGCTTAAGTCTATCACAGCCAAATGGAAGATACTCTGCATGTCATTCAGCACTACTTCTTTCGTATGTCAGCCTCCACAACTGGTTTTAACGGCTGCAGTTCTATACTGTAGCTATGGGATAAACACTAATTAGCTGTTGGGAACAAAAGTCTTAATGGGCTGAAAAGAATAGTCTGGGGATCCCACTAAGCCAACAAATAGAAGAATATTTACTAACCTACAGAACTTTAACTGGATAAAAAAGCAAGAGCGGCTCAAGCCATTCACCAAGTGAGCTACTTCATTGTGAAGGTCAGCCTGCTAAACGTGTATTAAAGAAGTCTAGTCAGACCAAGCTGTTTTCAGGTCTTTTGCAGATCATTTCTAAAGTTCTAATTGTTTTGAGTCTACAGCGAAGTGTGGTTTTCCTTTATTAGATTATTTAAGTCAAATCACTCTTTTCTGGCTAGGAATGGTTTTAGTTCTGATGCTCGTGAGGCTGCACCAGTGAATTTTCTTTTTCACAGATTTGAAATTTGCAGTCTCAATGGAAGCTGAGATCTCCTGTCACAGAAGCTAAGGAGTTTAGAACTGCCAATATTAAAAATCACAACACAATCAGGACACCTGGCAAAACGTGGAGTTGTAAGTAACAGTACAAAATGTAGCCTATAAAACTAGTTGTGGAAGAAGATGTAGGAACAAGAAGAAACACAGGCTTGACTTTCAAGATGCTATTATGAGCCTACAGTGCTGACAGTTAAACCCATTTATTTCTAACTGCATAATACAAATGCTCCTTATAATACAAAGAAGGCAAAATGGTGAACGGGCCATAAAGCAGTTCTCATGTGCTGAGATATTGGCAATGTAGCAAAACCTGGAATAGATTCTGAAATTATGCTGTGGTAAGTCACAATATTTACTGTTCCCATTCTTGTCCATAAGCTGTCCTGTTTATATTGCCTCTGCACTAATGCAGTACTCAGCAAGGAGTGCCTGATTTGTGGAAGTATCTGGCTAGATGTTGTAGACCATGAAGAATGAGAATGATAGCAACCCAGACTATTAACACCTAAATCCACAACCCAAGCCATTTATTACTGAGATGTTTATTAAGACATTCAGTTTGGGAATTCACTTGGTCTTTTTGAATATTTTTGAACTTTCTTTTTTATTTGATGGGAAAAATGTTTCTCACTGGGAAAAAACTTAGCATTACTTTGCAGAAATTAAATTTCATCAGAAATCTAGTATGGAGTTGAAAAATTACTTTGATAGGACTTTTTGACCAGCTCTAAAACTGTCTGTAAAGGTGAACTATGCAGCACTGGGGTTAATCTAGTCATGAATCATCCCACTGATAGAGCATTATTAAACACATATTCGAGACCTTGCTCTTTGAAGCAATGGTTTGCTTAAGGCAGGAAAACTGAGGTGGTTCTGAAGTAACTTATCCAATGCAATGTACTTATTTTTACACATACAAGCTAAAATAACTTTAGCTGAAGGCTAAGACCTTTTTGTCTTCGTTCAATTTCCTGACCATAGTTTCCACATGAGCCTATTTCCAAGCAACAATCGAGAAAAACAAACATGTTAATGGAAAATGAATGGTGTATATATAGAATCGGCTGCAGGTTATTCAAGGACAGCTCTGGTAGCTGAACGTAGTTAGGTATCTATCTAACTCTACTTCAGAGCCGAGGCGGCAGCTCGCTGCCCAGAAAGTGGCATGGGCTGCACCTGGGCAAGGGGACTCCTGGTAGAGGAGGGAGAGGGCTGGGAGTAAGCGCAGCCACTTCTGTGTGCCTACCGCTCCATTCAGTCCGCCGCATCCCGCCCCTCCCTTAACACCACCTCCCGGCCGTCTAACGACCGCCGGCGCTACCTGTGCCCGGTGCCCCCCGGCTCGCCCCGCCCCCCCGGCCCTCCCCGCTCCTGGCGGCGGGGCAGGGGCGGGCCCGCAGCGCCGGTTATTTGACCCCGCGCACCCTCTTGCCCGTTCTCTCTCTCTAGCCGCAGCCCCGGTGCCGCCATGCCGAACATCGTGCTATTCAGCGGCAGCTCCCACCATGACTTGTCCCAGCGGGTGGCGGACCGCCTCGGCCTGGAGCTGGGCAAGGTGGTCACCAAGAAGTTCAGCAACCAGGAGACCAGGTGCGTGCGTAGGGCAGGCAGCGGCGTTACCTGCGCTCGCCACCCGCCGGCGTCACGGGCGCGCCCCGGCCACACCCCCGCGGCCGGTGGTCTGCCGCTCTCCGCTCTCCGCCCCGGGCCGGCAGGTCCTGCTGCTGCAAGAGCCGCGCGTAGCTCTTGCGCCGTACAAACACAGGAGTAGCCCCTGCTAGGTGAGGGTGCGCCCGTAGGGGTACGGCGTGGTCAGATATGCCCTACCCGGGCGCCCACCACCGGTTCTTGGTTGGCCCTCCCTCCGGCTGTTGGCAGAAATGGCCTGCGCAGCACAAGCGCCGCGCCGGAGCGGTCCCGGCTCACCTGGACTGACCCATCTCGGGAGCGCTCCCTTCGGCAGCGCCAGCGCTGGAGGGGAGGTGGCACGGCACCTGACAGAATCGTAGAAACGTGCAGGTTGGAAAAGACCCTCGGGGTCACCAAGTCCAACCGATAACCCTACTCTACAAGGTTCACCCCCAAACTGCATCCCCAAGCAACCAAGTGAAGAGCATCCTCCGGTGGGGTGAGGATGGTGCTTGTAACAGGCTGCCCATCTACAACGTGGTGCTCAATCTGCTGTGCACAGATAGCTAATTAAATGATTGCTTGATTTTATGGATTAGAGTATGTTGCACAGGTTCTGTATGTGAGTGGATGTAAGAAGAGGATGGTGCTGATGGATTCAATACTTGAAAAAAATCCTGGGTCAAATCACACTTAAGGAACTGTTGTGGCTTGTCTTTATTTTGCATAAGTAGCCAATTGTGTGTATGATGGACTAATTACAGTTCCTATATGACTCCCCTCCTGAGTCCAAGGCTTTTGCTGGGCCAAACTGGGCCTTGGTTTACTACTGCAAGTTCAGGAATGTTAAGTTCCTGGTCAGCCAAATGCAGAAGTGACTCTAGAAACACTGCAAAATATCCTGTGTGAAACTATGTGGACAGTTTGCTCACCTTGACTCTCAGAGAATGTGCTTGCCAGTGCTTTTTCTACCAGTATGTACTCTCTTCAGTAGTCTCTTATCTTAGCTTTCTGACCTATGTATTTTATTCACTCACTTTTGATGAACAGTTTTAAATTGAAGCAACAGTTGTATGTTCATCCCATGAAGCTGGTAAGAGTATGCAACTACTTTTCTGTATAGATGTATGAGACTAGACTGCCAGCTGATTCTGAAACACAAGATCCCAACTTTCAAGTAGCTGGCTAGTCTCTGAGTCTGTTTTATGTTTATTTTCAGTTTTTCTTGTCCTGAATTTCTGGAACATGCGTGTTTTCATTGCTTCCTTTGAAAGATTAACGTGGGGTATTCAGAAATTGGTCTCTCAAAGCTTGTCCTTCTGTCTGTTTTTACATTCTCAGTTTCATTGCTCTTGTTCCTAGTTATGCTCACTGGCATTACTATAAACCGTTTCCCATTGGTGTTTATGCAATGTGATGTTTGCACACTCTAACTCTTCTATTCATTCCTGATTAAATGAAGGTTTAAATCTTCTTTCAAGTCTTTCCAGCCCCATACTCACTTGATTTCTCTTTGATCTCTCTTCTGCATGATAAAAATTGGTGTATTTGATTGCATGACTTCTTTGCTAACTTATGTCTAATACTTTCAAATGTTTGTTCTCCAGAGACAGTTATCTTTAGTTCTGCTGGTTTGCTACATTTTAAGCACATAACATAGAAATCTATCCCCAAAGTTTGCATAGTCATTATATGAGGTAGGCTAATTAAATTCTAGGTTTCAGGATACCATAATATCTAGTCTTACCATTCCACCTATTTTTGCAGGTGTGCAGTGTTGGCCTCTGCCATTAAACAAGTAGGCAGTGGTGGCTGCAGTGTTTTGCTGGTTTGGCTAATCTAGTACTGCCAGTTTATTTTCTCAGGCAAGTAGGGATGCAGTGTGGTATAGATATGAGGAATATATCTAATCTAAACATTATTTCTGGTTGCTTCTGTTGCAACACTGAGGCTCACATTGTCTTTTTTCTTTGTGTCCTTCTCTTGCCTTTTTTTTCCCTGAACTTAAAATGTCTTCACACTTTAAAACACATTGCAGTGTTTGGGGTTGACTTTTTCCTCCCTCCCCCACGCCCCGCCAGATTCATATTTCTGAGATCTTTGCACTGTTCTTAGAAACTTATTTCAGGATGTTGGCCTTCCAGTTTTGTAGGCTGATGTTCTTAAAAGCAAAACCAAACTGGACCAAACCCCCAACCAATTGGCAATAATAATAATAAAATGATTCTTCAGTTGTGTACTTGAAGTTAAAGTACAGCTAAAGTTGATGTTTGTGCTGCAGTGGTCCTTTCCTGAGGCATCTGGATGTTCAGTCTGTGTAGCAAAGTTTCTTCATGTGTACAAGCAAAAATGTATTGTTTCCAAGATAATGATCATCCAGCACAGATGATTTTCTCTCTTACTTTTGTGGCATTTTAATATTTATAAACAAGTGTCTTGGCATTACAAAATACATCTGCAGTATTGCAGCATACTAGAACCTGACAGTTAAAATGCCCCAAGAACATTAAGCCTTCCCAATGACACTTAGGCAAACCCCTGTGCAAACAGATAAGCCTGCGCCTGAGGGTCAACAAACTCTTCTTGCTTTGCCAGATCTGTTAAGTTAGCAAGTTGCAGAAAAAAATCAGCTTTTCTTAAAAACTATTTTGCTGTTTCTGCTGCATTCCCTTAAATATAAATGTAAATTACGTGTACATTGATAAATGTGTGCAGTGCCAGGTTTAAGTCCTTGTTGAAGGATTTGAGAGCTACAGTTAGTCTGGCTTGCAGCATAGAGTGGAAGGCGGAGTCACTGAATGTTTTGCATTATGTTTGCCGTTCCAAAAGGCTTTAGGACTCCACCCCAATCCATAGGAAATGCAAACGGGTTCGAGGAACTAAAGCTGTACCCCGAGGTTAGCCAGGGACAGTACCCCCACTGACAAGCACATTGACACAGTTCCAGAAGACTTAAAATAAGGAAGGCTTCTCTCTAATTTATAGCAAGAATAGTATGTGTAGCAATAGGCTAGTTCTCTTCTGATTTAGGCATTCAGTATTCCTGCAGGTCTGTAACTGAGACATGTCATATCTCTGCTAGGGCAGGTGAAGAAAATTGCTGGTGGACTCAACCACTATACCATTATTTTTCTCCTTTCATCGAAACTGCGTAGTATTTATTGTGTATTTATGGTTGAGTCAGCTGATAAAATGATCATTGAATGTACATCACATCTTAAATAAATATTTTCTTACATGATAAGGTGTATTTGCTTCTCTGAAGACTGTTTATTTTAGCTCTGACCTTGAATTACTTGTTATCCACAGAGTGGAGAAACTGGAGTTATAGACAGCATCCTCTTACACACATCTGTCCTAGTGGAAGAAGATAGTGCTTCCACCCATTCCTGTGAACTTCCATGCTTCTTCCTTTCAGATTCACTGGGTGAAGCGAATCTTCTAGCACATCTTCTCCAGAGATCCATTAGGGACATTCTGGGATGTGAAGTCTCTTCACACTGCCAGCTGCTGAGCAAGTGATTCACAGCTGGGGTGTTTGTGCTTTCTGTGTGGCAGTGGAGGCAGCCATTTCCCTTGCTCTCTGCTCACTTATGCTACAGTGGGCAAGGGGAGGCTGGAGAAAGGTTTTACCAGCTTGGTTGAATAAGATAAATTTTTTTTTTCATATTGCATATTGAGGATGTTTTCTTTATGTAGGGAATTGAAGGTGCAGTGATTGTGGCCATTTATCACACTGTTCATTGCTCTGAAGCTGAAAAGCCCCCAGAATGCTTCAGAGCTTTTGGCTTGAGACTTTCACTTTGACCTTGCTGTATGCTGTATGCTTTTCTTTGAGCAAATGCTGAGTGTTTGTTATTTAAAAACAAAAATCAAGCTGTGTGCATAATGGCTGATGATCACATACTTCTTTAACTGCAGAGTTTAGCCTTTGAAGACTCTGCATGTACTCAAGCTTTTAGATTCTGTTTCCAAATTTTTGAGGGTTCCTTTCAGATTGTACATGGCTTACCCAGAGGTGCTCAAGTGAAGGTACTTTCTTGTGATGGCAGGCTGTGTGCCAGAGTGGAGGGTTAGAACACACCTCTTGTGTTGCTCCCCATACCAGTGCCCACCATGAGGATGGGGCAACTGTCAATGAAGATCCAGTTGGGGGTTGGTGTTGGAGGTGTTAATTAAAGTGTAAGAGCAGTTCAGAGGAGACCATGGGTGTCAGGAGATAGGGGATAGCTCTGCACTTAAAACCATCTCTGGCTATTTTATTGTTGCTTTGGGCTTTCCTGGTACCTGCTTCTTACAGCAGCTGAAATATTTGCCCAGTAAGTTGGAGGCCCTGTGTTAAAGAACTTTACTCTGCAAAATGTGTTCCCAAAAGTAAGAGGTCAAACACAGCCCTCTGCTGAATGCTTTCCAGTGGCTGCATTTCAATACATTACAAATTCGGCATGCGGATTTTTTTTAATCACTTTTGAGATATTGATTCCTTTTGTACACTTTACATTCTGGCCTCTTCTCTGGTTATTAAAAGTGACTGCAGTACACATCTACTTTATTGGCACCTAATTTTTTATTGGCACCTAGATTGCTTGAGAAATCTTACTTCTTGTAAGCATGGCTAATCTCTTGTAATTGTTTGTAAAGCTACATAGAGCCCTTTTAATTGTATGATTTGAACAGGACCCTAGTTACAGATTTACATCATTTAACATTGTGGTCTGGTTCTGTATGCTTATTCCCTTGCTTCCCCACAACTGTTCTTGGGGCTTTTTTTCCAGTTAGGACATAGAAATTTGAAATGCCTATCATGGCAAGTTCTGTTGTGAGTGTTCTTAAACCCGGCTCAGAAGGAACTCAACCTGCTGTTTCTCTTGATTTTGAAATGTTTGTAATGTTTTGAGCCTTGTCCTTAATCCATGATAATTAGCCTATCCAAGTTCCTACTTACTAAAGTGGACTCTCAAATCAGCCTTTGCAGGATGAAGGCAGATACCAACACCCAAACTTGTTTTTTTATTGTGTACATCTTTCCCAGTTAGAGGCTTGTGCTTGTGGATTCTAAACAACTGTCTCAAAGTTAATTACTTTTCTAAGTTATTAGTTTCTATTATTTTTACTTTAAAACACAGTTGTGTGCTGTCACAGCAATTACTGTACAGGTTCTGTTGACTCTTCTTGAATGAGAAGTTTATTTAAACGGTTATGAAATAGTTGAATTTGATTAAATTGCATAAAACAAACAGAGCTTGTAATCCTGAGGCAAGAGCTTGTTCTTATGTCCTTCCCCTGTGTCCTCTGTGAAACTGTTTAAATAACTCTCCAAACAGTTAATTAGGTCATTATATAGATGGTTTCAGTGGAGTATTGTAGTGATGTTAACTGTCTCAAAGTTTGACTGCTGTTAGCTTAGTGTTCTCTGAGACATTTGAGGCACAATATTTCAGATGTCTGATGCTATAGTTTGTAGTCTCTTATTGTTTGTAGCAGAATGTGGATTAAAAAAAGGTGGCCTCCAAAACACACAAGCAAAAGACCCTGCCAAGATCCCCACCCAAAAGAAAACCCAAACAGAAATCCCAACAAAAAAACCACAAAACCAAACCGACAAAACACACACCAAGAACCCCAAACAAACAAAAACCCAAACAAAGCCTACAGCTGCAAACCAACAAAACACACACTGGGAACCCCAAAGCCTACAGCTGCAAACCAACAAAACACACACTGGGAACCCCAAACAAAGCCTACAGCTGCAAACCAACAAAACACACACCAAAACCCCAAACAAAACCTACAGCTGCAAACCAACAAAACACCAAGAACCCCAAACAAAGCCTACAGCTGCAAACCAACAAAACACACACCAGGAACCCCAAATAAACAAACCCCACTACTGCAAACCAGCAACACAACCAAAAAGTAACCCCCCCCTCCAAAGCACCCCAACCCCTCCCATGTGGTTAGTAGAGGTTGCAACACAATGACTAGTTACCTTCTCCAAGCCATACAGTAAAAGATAAAACAGGCAGCTGTGTGACTGCTTGAGTCTGTGCATTATCTCCCAATAGCAGTCTTTGAGAAGGTAAACAGTGAGAGATACTGATCTGTTGCACAGCCGTCTCCAGTTGCCTGGGAGAAGATCTTTGTGCAAAAATCCCATTGTGCTGTTCTCTGGCACTTTTAGCTGTGTTCCTCCTGAGTGCTATGCAAGTATTCACTTAAGCTTGAGTTATTTTAGTTAACATCACTTCAGTGTCCACTGGAAAAGGTATTTTTCTGTGTAGGTGTGCACACATTGACATTTGTGTGACACACAAGAAGCATGTCATTCTGGCCTGAAAAGCATAACCAACATTATTTCAAATGCACCAAAAGAAAGTAGCAGCTTCTCAGTTGATGAAAAAGTTATTGCTAGTCCAAGGTCATTGAAAAAGACAGTGTTTAATGGCAATGCAAGCAGCATCACTTCTGGTCCATTGCGTTAGCCAAATCTGTATCTATCTCAAAGTGTGCTCCGTGGCCTCCTGAAACCTGTTTCTTAGTGCTGTGCTTAGAAATTACTGGGTTTTGAAGGAGCAAAACAACTCCAAGTGTTCTTTGTGTATATAATGAATATTAAGATCATCTGTTTCTGTCACTCAGGAAATTTTGGTGGAAATTTTTCCTGTTTCATAATATGCCTATGAAACTAGCAGTTACTTCTCCCCCCTCCCCCCCAAGTACTGAATCTTATTCTGCCTTTCTTTGTTGCTCCCAGTAACAGTCTCTCCTGAAGGCTGACAATGTTTTCTTCATAGCCTTTTTCTACTTCCTTTTTTCCCCCTTTCCTCCTGTGCAATGGCTTCTAGGTTAATTTCCAGAGCTGGAATGTAACTTCACACTTTTGGGTTGAAAGAGGTTCCACAGAGCTTTTGCTTGTTGTGGTGGTCCTCATTCCAAAGGCGTAGTATGTGACAACATCTGTTGTCAAGCAGATCTGTGTAAGTGCCAAGTCAAGTGGCAGCTGCAATTTTCCAAAGCCCTCCTAATAACAGCCATGACTCAGTAACAGTGATTGAGATTGTGTCCATAAGCTAGTGGGCAGGTATTTTACTCGGAGCTGTGTTTGTGTATTCAGAAGCAATGATGGGTTTCTCTATTTTGTTTTGTTTATTCTTGGAAGTGGAACTCTGATATTCCAATACCAGAACTGGTTTTGGTAGGGCTTCTAATTAAGTTTGACCAGTTCTATTATGAAATATGTGTAGTGTCTTGCTGGATTTTACTCAATTGGACCAAAAATGGAAAACAAATTAGGAACCCACTTTGATCAGACGTTTTCTCTGAACAGCCTTATTTTGCTGACAGGGAAGTTCCTCCCCTGGGACAATGTGAGACCATTTCCTCTTGTTCTATCACTTGATACTAGGGAGAGGAGACTTTTATGTACAGAGCAGTAAGGTCTGCCCTGAACTTCCTCCTTTCCTAAGAGTAAGTAATCCCAGTTCCCTCAACTGCTCCTCATAAGACTTGTTCTCCAGGCCCTTCACAAACTTTGTTGCCCTTCTCCAGACACAGTCTACCAACTCAATGCCTTTGTTGTACTGAGGGCCCCAAAACTGATCATATAATTTGAGGTGCAGCCTCACCAGTGCTGAGTACAGGGGCATGACCACTTCCCTGCTCCTGCTGGCCATGCTGTTGCTGATACAGGCCAAGATGCTTAGCCTTCATATCAACCTGATCACAGTGCTGGCTCATGTTCAGCCAGCTGTCAACCAGCACCCCCAGTGGTGTCCGCTGGTCAACCTTCCAGCCACTCTTCCCCAAGCCTGTAGAGTTGCATGAAGTTGTTGTGATTTAATAGCAGGACCTGACACTTGGTCTTGTTAAATCTCATCCAACTGACCTCAGTTGTTGTGATTTAATAGCAGGACCTGACACTTGGTCTTGTTAAACCTCATCCAACTGACCTCAGCCCATTGATCCAGCCTGTCCAGACCCCTCTGCATCTGTGGAAGAATAAACCAACTCTTAGATACTGTCTTAAGAAACCAAAGTATGCAAGCACAGTAAGAGTAAACAGAACAACTGACTGTAACATGAAAGTTGTTGAGGCAATGTGAACTGTTGACGAGCAGCTCTCCTCTCTTTTCTCTAAGATGTTATTTTTGAAAGGTATGCTTTACTTGGAGATCAGGGTGTAAATTTTAACCAGAATTCTGGGGGGGGGGGGGGGAGGATTGTGATGTAACTGCATACTTCTCTTGTGAGAAACTACTGTGTTTTAGAAATTTAGTAACATCTTAGTTATAGAGAACTAATTGTCCTTTTTTAGGAGGAATTTTGTTGCAGGTACTATTCGATGCTCCAAAGTTGGCTCTGGTTTTTCTGTACTTATCTAGGTTATTCTTTAAATGATCATCTCCTTGGGGTTGGCAAGGACACAGAACATACAGGCTACACCAAAAAAAAGTAGTATCAAACTTAATAACAATGTGAGCTGCATCAGTACTAGTGCCATAATTATGTGCTGGTTGGTGTTGACCTTACAAAGACCATATTTAGACTGAAGTAAATTTTAGACTGGCTTATATTGAAATAGATTTTTGTATCAAGGGGACAGTTATCCAAATTGCTTTAAAAAAAGTGATATTCCTACTCTTAATGGGCATAAACCTATCAAAGTTAAACAAAACCTTTTTTCTACTCTTTACTAATGCTTTTCCAGTAATCCAAGTGTTTAAATGGTCACCTCTTGCTCTTTCAGTGTAGAGATTGGTGAAAGTGTGAGAGGGGAAGATGTGTATATCATCCAGAGTGGCTGTGGAGAAATAAATGACAACTTAATGGAGCTGCTCATCATGATCAATGCTTGCAAGATTGCATCATCCTCCAGAGTGACTGCTGTAATTCCATGTTTTCCATATGCCAGGCAAGACAAGAAAGACAAGGTAGGTAAGAACTGTGTAGTCTCATAAGGCTTTTTTGTTGTTGTTGTTTCAGTGTATTCTCATGAAATTTTTAGAGATGAGATATATTTTCACAAACATTTTAGGAGTTCTGAAAGATTTGCTGGTTTTATCTCTTTATTTGGTAAAATGTACAACTATATCCTCTCTGGCTGAATGAAGGAGAAGAATGAATTATTTTGGGGGTTTGTGACATGCCTTCAGTTTGAAAAAATAGGTCCATCCTGTATGTGTCATATGCTGCAGAGTACTCTTGCTAGCAAGCCTCACCTTATGTGACTATTTTCCCTGCTTTTTCTAGCTGCCCTTTTTAAAACATCAATACATGAAGAAAGTACACCCTTTAAAATCGTTTAATTGCATGGAATTAAATCCTAAGTTTTCTGACTATTATGTAGGTGGTTAAAACAGAGACCCAAGTGGAAGGAAGTGATTAAATCAGCAATGCATAACAATAATTAATAAAAGCATTATTTTATGCTGCAATGCAGACAAAAACCAAATTATATCTGTAGTAATTATTTTTATTGATGCAGGCATCCCTGTGACTTTGGGCATCAGGAAACCATCCTGAAAGCCTTTTGTTATTCTTTACATTATTTTATATAGACCATAACGGGGCTGCAAAGTAGCACAGGAGCTAAAAATAATAGCAGATATCACAAAAGGTATAATGCTCAGTGTGTGATGTCTGATAACAAAGCTAAATACAGACAAGATTGTCTTAGTTTAAAGAGCAGACATAAATAATTTCACTCCCAAAGGAAGGAAAATGAAGATGCTTTTGCTGAATTGGAGAGAAATACAGAAATTGTGTTCAAAATATACAGGAAAATACAGAATACATGCAACCTTAACATCTAATACATATATACAGGATACATGACAAACTCCAAATGCCTTCCCCCAACCAGACTAAACCACAGATCCCACTTGCTCCTTTTCTCCCTCCCTCATGGTCTCCCTGGCCAAAGCAGGCTATAATTGTGCAGAAGACAATTAGTCAGGCTCTGAAGGTCATAAACAGGCCTACTCCCCCATGTTTCCAGACAAAGACTCCCTCCAGAGAGCTAAAGGGAGGAAGGAAAAGAGAATGAGTTGGCCTTTCTGCTAGCTTATAAAGAGATAGCAGAACTATGGCATTGAGTAACAGTTACCATTTTCCAGGGTCCACCTCCTGGACCTTTCTGGACGTCCTAGAGGACTCAACTTTATCAAACCATGATAAAGATATTTTCTAGTATACTAGTTTTTAAAGTTCAGGCTCTGTAACACCATGCTAACATTATCAAGACCCACTTGTTACTGTTCCAAAAAGAGAGTTAGGTAGTAGCTCCCTGTTCTTTGCCTACATCATCTGGAACTTAATTTTTGCTGTGTTTTGCATTGAATAACATGCTCTTTTGATCAGGAGAGCTGAAACACTTATTTTAATCAAAAGAGCTTCAAAGGGAACTGATAAACATTTTGTAGAAAGAGAAGGAAAGCATCTGTTCTGATTTCCAAGACTGCACCAGAAGATTCTGCTGGACCATCCTTTAAATTCTGGGAAAAGGATGAACATGTCCTAAATTTCCTATGTACCTAGGTTATGTCTTGTCAAAAATAGCCAAAATGCCTGTAGCAGGCTTTCTAGAGGTACTTAAAACACCTAGTGTGGTGGCCCAGTGTGCCATTTTGTCACTTGAAAATGCCATCCAAAGATGGATAGCCTAGGAGAGTGATTTTGCTTAAGAGATTTTAAGCATTGTTCTAGACTGTTCTCTGGGTGTCACTGAGTTCTCCTGCAATTCTAGGCAAGCCATTTCTCTTTTTATCTCCTTTTCCTCCCCCCCTTCTGTTTTGCAACTGAGAAAATGTTTGCAATATTTGGAAATTAACCTTGGTAGTTGACCTCCATGTTGCAAAGTAAGCTATAATATAACTGTCAACATTGGGCAGCTTATTGACAGGGAGATCTTTCCTGGTGTTGCATTGCATCATATCAGTTAGTCTTTGACCCGTGTTGAGTGCACCAGTTTTGTATGCTGCCTGAAGTGTCAGTAGAGTGCCAGCCAGCCATTTCCCTCCTATGGTTATACACAGGTTTTCTTCTTTGTGGTGAGAGATTGTTGTAGTTTGCTTGACTATGAAGCAGTATAATCTTCACTAGCTAGATGCTGTTTTCTGATTTGAATTTAAGTTGGCTTTAATCCATAAAGAACTGAATAGGTTTAGTCCTCGCTGCTTGAAATAACCCTATATTCTTTATGCCTCTGTTGTAGTTACAATGATTGAGGATAATGAAAATGCTCTTGATTTATTTAAGGAAAAGGCCTTGCAGTAAAAAAAAACCCAAAACAACAAAACATTGTGAACAAGGCCTCTGTAATCAATTCTGGAAGCTTTAGCATTAAACCTGGACTAACCTTAAATGAGAAGCAGAGTTGTTTAAAAAAATAATAAAAAAGCTCGCTGAAAATCAAAGCTGCTAAACTAATTCAGACCCAATCAAGCACGATCAACTAGAATACATCTCATACACAAGTTAGCCAATAGAAAATTAGCCCAGGTGTATCTGTACTTTGGCCATGGTTGCATTTATGCATCCTCTAATTAGGCTAGCCTTTCAAGCCATTGGCAGGATGTGTTTATATAGGATGCTGCAGAGATGTCTTTGAGATAAGTTAGAAGTAGAGTGCCAGGTAAGTTTGGTACCCTACAGCTCACATACCTTTGTTTTTTTGATTTGTAGAAGGGGTCCGTGGAGCGTTGGGTAGGTATACTTTCCTGTTTTTTCCCCCATCTAACACTATTGCATTTCCATTAACGTGGCCTTAAAGGGTGAAACTTACCGGGTTATGCTATGTATAACTGGCAACGTTTTCAGTTTCACTTCTTGATTTCAGTTGTGTTTCACCTAGGCCATGACAGTAATCCTGGGGATTAATTCGCTGCTAGAAAATTCCTGGATTCTGGTTAAAACTGTCTGGACATTCCAGATAATGGTTGTCAACTTCTGAAGCCTCGAAGCATATCCCAGCCTTTAAATGACAAATTCAGTTCATGAGTGAACATTCAGTATCCACACGCTTCACAACCGGCTTTCTTGGAAGTGAAAGTTCCAGTTATATATCTTGGGGTATTCTTGGATTATTTGGGGTGGGGTTTTTGGGGTTTTTGGTCAATTTTTTTTGCCAGTATGCATGTGATGTATTTTGAGCAAGACAATAAGGTGCTTAAAAGACAACAGAGCTTTAATCTTTGATGGACAACTGTTTACTTCCAGCTGTCTCCTTTGCGTAGTTTCTCTCGTGAGGTGGTTTATAGTAGCTTTGTGGATTCCCTTCTGCCCTTGGTAATTTTAACAACTGTGAATAAATCTGTGATGCATCACAAAAGAAGAAATTCTTTCTGTAACTTACAATAACTAAGTGGGGATCTTGCTTAGGAGCTAAAATCGCAGTGGTTGGCTTACAATTCAGTTTCTGCATAGAATGTTGCATTTCACACTAATTCTGATACTAATCTGAAATTGTGTCAAAGAATACTGTGAATCTTTGGGTTCTTGCCTTTCTGATCAGAAGCAAACCTTACAAATGCCAATACAAAGAAACTTGTCATCCAAGTTTCTGAATAGTAGGTTGTCCAAAGTTCCCATGAATATAATTCCTTTGATTTAAAAGTAATCTTCACTTTGGATCATGCTGTAGCACAAAACTTCCTTACTACGCAAGCAATCAAGCCTTAAATCCTTTTAAACGTGCCATGTGCTTTCTTTTTACCCACAATTTTGTGTGAAGGAAACTCAGATAGCTGCAAACTTCATTTGTCTTAATCTTCTATTAGCCCATTCTTGAGAAACAGGTATTGGTGTGTGGCTATTCTTCCTGTCAAGACTCTGTCCACCAACACGTAGGCAATCAGATGTGTGCATGTCTGCTAAAATGAGTTACCTAGTGGTAAAACCTTCCAGTTCTTCCTTCTGGGAAGGCAGCCTGAAGGGCCAGCACTTCAGAGAAGTACCCAATGGTAATGTATACATTAGTATTTGATGCAGAAAAGTTTGGGGATCTTTTTAGTGATGGTGATACTCGTGATATTAGTGTGTGAGACAAGCTAAGTGGCATTCATGTTGAACAGAAATGGAAAAGGATGAAAGAAAAATTCAGTGTGCTAGGTGGAGTGGAAATGGCACACCACATTCTGGAATGTAATTTGCCTTTAGCAGCTAGCCTAAACTAGTTATTTGTTTCTACCAGAGCCTTACGTGGCTGCTGTGGGTTCAGACAAGTCCTGTGTGCAGTGCAAGGAAAGTGGTGGAAGTGTATAGCCATGGAAAAAGGATGGAACAAGCAGTAGACCCAACCTCTTGTTTTCAGCATCACCTATTAGTCCAGCTTAGCCCAAGATCTTTGCAAAGAGCTGATAAGAGAACACTGTGGTAGAGTCAAAAGAGTAGAAACCAAATTTGTTTCACTAGGTATTGTCAGAGATTTGTGAATATTTTGTGAATATTCCAGCTTAAAAACGTCAGTTTGTAATGGTAAGATGAGCTGAAGTGACCAGGAGTTCAAGTGGCATGAACCAAAGGTTTACTACTACTAATACAAACATCAAGAAGCATTGGCTGACTTGGACCTTACAGAACTGAGCTTAAATGAGGAGCAGCATAGTTCTCAGTAAATGGACAATCATCTGTGCTGAAGCACTAATGATACCAAACTCTTAAAGAAGCTCTATGTGTCTGAATGGCAGAGGCCTAGGGCAGTGCTGGCTGTTGCATGTATTTTGTGTTCACACAGACCAAAGGTGGTGAGTGTTCTGTGAACACACAACCAAAAGGAGTGCTTTTCAAAGTGAAGAATTTCTGTAATGATGATGAACTTGATTTAGCCATAAGAAAGATAGCTCAGTTGCGTTTCTGGAAGTTTGTTGTCCATCTGCAGGTTCAAGCAGAGAAATGCTGAGTTTCCAACTAAATCAGCAATAGTCCTGTGGAGAGTATGGGCTTCTTGATACAGCATAGACATAAAAGCAGCCAGTTTGAATTGACAGTGGTTCCATTTATTTTAGGTTATGCCTTGAACATCAGTGGAAAGAGAGCAGAGATACTTCATAATTGTGTATGGGGTGGTGGGGTGAGGGTGCTCCTGGGAGTCTACATGAGACTTCTTGTTTGATAAAGAGATATGGCAGGAGAGAATGCAGTGCCAGCAGAAAACAGTCTGAAAGAGAGGTGGAGCATCTGAATTGCAGTTCATGCCAATGCTCTTGCCAGCTACAGCCCTTATGTAAAGATTGGTGAAAAGCAAACAGGAGGGTTTGATTAGTGATTCTGTTACAGAAAAAGCTATCTGGGGCCACACAGCCTTTTTTTTTTTTTTTTTTAGTTTAAAATCTGAAAAGTGTTTGGAGCCACTGAAAATCCCCAGCCAGTGAGCTATCCTCCAGGCATGATTTCCTATCTTTTTGTGGTGGTGTTTGTTCTGCTTCTTTGCCACTTAACAAAACCAAAACAAAACCCCACAAACAAAAACCCCATCACAAAACAAACTAAAAATCTCTTGCATTAACCTGGCTAATTAGATTCCCCCACCCCCACCCCCCACCCCCCTTTCTTTTGTTCTTTCTACTTTTGAATTGTTTTTAATCCCTCCTATCTCTTTAGGGACTTCTAGACTTCTAATTGTATCCAACAATTAAGCCTGAATTAGCTCAATAAATAAATAGGAGAGCATGGATCTGTTACAAGTTTTACTGTAACATGAAGAAACACTTGATACTGACTTTGTTTTAAAGCAGTGTTTTCAAAAGCTGAGTTTGTTCTGCCTTCAGGCTTTGTTCATCTAGAAGAGGATAGTTGCTTGAGAGTTGGATGTTAATGTAGGGTAGTGGCTTAGGGAAGTAGGGATTTTTCTTTCTGCTATAGAAAAGCTAGATGCAAGTTTTAAATAAGACTGAAAAGTGACACCCCTAGTTTTGTCTACTTGTTAGACTAATTACTACAAAGCATTCTTAGGTAGATTGTGTGAGCTGATTTAGATATTCCTCAATGTTTTGCAGTTTCAAAATCCCAGTAGCAAGATTAGCTACTGACAGGCTGCTTTGGCTAAAGCTCCGAGTCTCTTCATATCAGGATTCCAAATATTTTAGAGGGAAAAAAGTAAATCACCAGAAGTAGCTAATTTTCTGACTCCTTGGATCCAGTTGAAATCTTTTAAATATTTAAACATTTGTGCTTATTCCTCAGAGTCGTGCTCCAATCTCTGCAAAACTTGTTGCCAACATGCTGTCAGTTGCAGGGGCTGACCACATCATCACCATGGACCTGCATGCTTCTCAGATCCAGGTAACCATGAGTTCTTGCTGACTGTGGGCAGGGGCTCTGCTGAGTTAATGTGAAAGGCTAATAATAATAATTCTGTGTTCTCATTGTTTTGAAAGGCTATCAATGGAAGTGTAATTCTCAGAGTTAAGAGAAAGTCTTGCTGCCCATTTCTTCTAATCAACTTCCTTTATTGAAAGAGACCATCCTTAATTCTATGGGGTGACTTTGCAAGCTCTTTGAATGCTTGTCTTAAGTGGAATTTGCAACATGTAGTGTTAACAGCTCCCAGAACATAAAAAATACTTATTTGGGGCCAGTTCTCTTAACCTTTGCCTGGTCAGAGATTATGATTCTCTGAAATACTATCTACAGAATGGCCTGGATCAGAAGGGACCTCCAGAGGCCATCTAGTCCAACCCCCCCTGCAGTAAGCAGAACATCAGGTTGCACAGAGCCCCTCAAGCCTGACCTTGAATATCTCCAAGGATGGGGCTTCAACCACCTCCTGGGCAACCTGTTCCAGTGTTCCACTAAATAGAGTTATTTCCCTAAACAGTTCTGTTGTTACAGCCAAGGGGACAATATTCTCTTATAGAAGCAGAGATAGAGGCTTGTAATTCATAGCTGGCTAATCACTAAACTTTCCTGGGACACAGGGCAGACATCACTTGTTACTCTCATGTGTACCTCTTTTTTCTAGAAGATATCCTTTTCAACTTGTAGGACTCTGGTGAATCAGAATTTCCTCTTCTGCTAGGTGACCATCATGCAAATAAAAAGCAGTTTCATTTTTAACCTAGCACAGATTTCTTGTTGTTACAGCTTGCATAAAAAGAAATATTGCATTTCTGCTGTTCAGGTTATATTAACTTGAATCTTCCAACTGCTGAGCAGTTGAAATTTATGGCGAGTATTACTGGATTTTTGTGAGAGCTTTTCAAAAACATGGATTCACTTGGCTGCCTAAAGGTGGTGATACTTTTCTGATGTTTTGTACTTGGACCATCTGTCACCATACCACAAGGGCTTAATTCGCTTTGCCTGCTTAATAGCAGCACAAATGTCACAGTCATGGATGACTTGTGTGATAGCATCCATGGAAATGTCTATGGATCTGTCACGAGCCCACTGGTATGTTGCATCTCTGCCTTGATGTCCTGATGAATCATGAGCCCACCGAGCTAAGAATATCTCACCTCGGTGTTTCCAGTCGAGATCAAGTTCAGAGTCCTTGTCTACTTGAGAAACTCTTGCAGCTAGATCTGCCTGGTGGTTGTGCTGCTGTTCCTCAGTAGCTTTGCTCTTAGGAATGTGAGCATCAATGTGTCTCACTTTCACTGGAATTCTCTCGATTCGATCAGCAATGTCTTGCCACAGGTCGGCTGCCCAGATGGGTTTTCCTTTCCTCTGCCAGCCATTCTTCTTCCAGTTCTTTAGCCAACCCCATAGAGCATTGGCTACCATCCATGAGTCGGTGTAGAGATAAAGCTTTGGCCATCTCTCACGTTCAGCTACGTCGAGAGCTAGCTGGACAGCTTTTACCTCTGCAAACTGACTGGATTCTCCTTCTCCATCCTTCGCCTCTGCAACTCGGCGTGTTGGACTCCACACGGCAGACTTCCACCTTCGCTTGTTCCCGACGAGACAACAGGAACCGTCTGTGAACAAAGCATATTTCTTTTCATCATCAGAAAGGTCATTGTAAGGAGGAGCTTCCTCAGCACGAGTTACTCTCTCCTCTGGAGGTTTAGCACAGTTGGTATCTTCAGGCCAACTTGAGATCACCTCCACCAGACCAGGTCTTTCAAGATTTCCCATTCGAGCTCTCTGTGTTATCAGGGCCATCCACTTAGACCAGGTGGAATCTGTGGCATGATGTGGTGTGGAACCTTTGCCTTTGAACATCCAATTCAAAACTGGCAATCTGGGAGCTAAGAGAAGTTGTGATTCAGTTCCAATCACTTCTGAAGCTGCTTTCACTCCTTCATAGGCAGCTAGAATCTCTTTCTCTGTTGGAGTGTAATTAGCCTCTGAACCTCTGTAACCTCGACTCCAGAAACCAAGAGGTCGTCCACGTGTCTCACCTGGAGCTTTTTGCCACAAGCACCAGGTTGGACCATTGTCACCTGCAGCCGTGTACAAAATGTTCTTAATGTCTGGACCATCTCGCACAGGTCCCAGACCCACTGCTTGTACCACTTCTTGCTTTATCTGGTCAAAGGCTGCTTGTTGTTCAGGTCCCCAGTGGAAACTGTTCCTCTTCCGAGTCACATCATACAGAGGTTTCACAATCTGACTGTATCCAGGAATGTGTAGTCTCCAAAATCCCACTATCCCCAAGAAACGTAGAGTTTCTTGCTTGTTCGTGGGATTTGCCATGGTAGAGACTCTATTTACCACATCCACTGGAATGTGTCGGCGTCCATCCTGCCACTGCACTCCCAGAAACTGGATCTCTGTGGTAGGACCCTTCACCTTGTCTCTCTTGATGGCAAAACCTGCATTCAGAAGAATGTCCATGATTTTGTTGCCTTTCTCAAAGACTTCCTCAGCAGTTTTACCCCAGACGATGATATCATCGATGAACTGGATGTGTTCTGGAGCACCACCTTCCTCCAGAGCATCATGGATCACTGCATGACAGATGCTGGAGCTGTGGATCCAGCCCATTGGCAGTCTGTTGAAAGTGTACTGGATTCCTCTCCAGGTGAAAGCAAACTGAGGCCTGCATTCCTCTGCTATGGGAATAGAGAAGAATGCATTAGCAATGTCTATGGTAGCATACCATTTGGCCTCTTTGGATTCCAGCTCATGCTGGAGTTCCATCATGTCTGGTACTGCTGCACTCATAGGCGGAGTTACTTCATTCAGGGCTCGGTAGTCCACTGTCAGACGCCAGTCTCCATTCGGCTTTCGCACAGGCCACACTGGACTGTTGAAAGGTGAATGAGTTTTGCTGATGACTTTCTGACTCTCCAGCTGACGAATCAGATTCTGAATGGGCAACAAAGAGTCACGGTTGGTTCTGTATTGTCTGTGATGCACAGTCTGAGAAGCAACCGGCAATTTAATGTCCTGAATCTTGTGTTGTCCCACAACTGCAGATTCATCAGAAAGTTCAGGTCTAGCAGACAGCTTCAGTTTTTGTCCATCAATTTCTACAGAAGCTACTCCAAAAGCCCATTTGTAACCTTTAGGGTCCTTGAAACGCCCTTCTCTCAGAAAATCAATTCCCAAAATGCAAGGTGCATCAGGTCCGGTCACAACTGTATGCTTCTTCCACTGCTTACCAGTTAAACTTATATTAACCTCTACCTTACTTAACTCTTGAGATCCACCAGTGACTCCCAGAATAGTTATGGACTCCGATCCCTGATAATTTGATGGCAATATGGTGCACTGAGCTCCTGTGTCAACCAAGGCCCTGTACTTCTGAAAGTGTGAAGTGCCAGGCCACTGGATGTACACATCCCAATAGATTCTGTTATCTCCATTATCCCTCTCCTCCCCCTGGCGGGAGGCAGGGCACCCCTAATTATGGGGAACATTTCCACAGGTGCAACGAGCACACTGTGCAGTGTTAGAACCGGAGTCACTGTTGGAGCTGTCGTTGTCCTGGGGAACTGTGGAAGTAACAGCTACCCTTCTGGTATTGCTACCCTGGGTTCTGCCACTTTGCAGTTCCCTCAGTCTCCTGAAAAGATTAGAAGTTGATTGACCATCCCACCTGTTCATGTTCTCACCAAACTGATCACGTAGAGTTATCCAAATGGTCCTACGTGATTGCCTTGGTGGTCTGTTTTGGTTTGGCCTGTTTTGGAATGACCTCCTTGGAGGATGTCTATTCCTCACAGCTGAAACCTGCACCCACCTGGAGGAAGAATTGGAATCATCTCTTTGTGCCAATTGGCATATGGAATCTTTGATTTCATCCTTCAGCTCTCTCTATATAGAGCCCACAGCAGACACACAATAATTATCAGCAACAGCAGGATTACACCTGTCAAATAAATCACCTTAAGATCCCAGCCAGCACTTAAAGTTACTCTTTGACCTCCTGAAGTGTTAAACTCCCTTATCTCGATCGGCAAAGTGGAAGACGTTCTATTGCCGTAATTAGTGAGCCGAAAAAAACCCAAACAGTGTTTATACAACAGCTGGATCCTATGCATAAACCACAAATAGATTTTACGCATTAAATATTTACCTATCTGGTCTAACATCAACCCGATGCAGTACCGGTAGACCAACATGCCACAGACCGAGAAGAATAAACGTTCTAAAACCCAGAGCACCTTCATTTTGTTTCTCCGGCTGAGACAAGCAATAAATCAACTTAATTACTTAATTGCCCGGCCCCACGTTGGTGAGCCAATAAAAAAAGAGTGTGTGGTGGTTTGAAAGGAAAGGCTCTGCTTTCCCTCCCCCACTGAGAAAGAGACCACGGCTAAACCCAGTCGGAGAAATGAGAGTATATTTTACAAGGAAACAGATTCTATGTAACACAACAAATACAGGTATTTTACAGTATATACAGGAATATACAGCCAATGAACTCAACCAGAAACCAGACCCCCCACAGAGGGGGCTTCCCCCTGTGCCCCCTTCAACCCCCTACCTCCCTTCTCCCCCAAAAGAGGTAGAAGAAGAGACGAGGACAGTTAACAGGGCAGGAAAGGAATAAAGGCCTTGCACAGGAGTTAGTATCTTATCTTAGTTGGCCAGAATCCCAGAAGCAGATCCAGCCGAAAGGGACAGCGAAGGAAGGAAGACTGAGAGAAAGTTCCCAACTCCCCTGGGTCCAATCTCTCCTCCCACAATCCTACCAATGAAATTCGTTTAGAAAACCAAAATATTTTACAAACATTTAGCCAGTGTGCCCCTTCCTTAAAGGCACAGCGTCAAACGGCCACATGTTTATATAGTTTGAAAACAACATTGCTTTATTTCACTACTCTTGGGTGGGATTTTAAAATTTGTCTAACTTCTGCTGTATTTAATAGCATTTTAGAAGGCAGAATTAGGTCAGTGTAAAATACTCATTAAAGTTCTACCATACATGAAAAGCAAGGCCTTGTTTATTCCCTGTGTCTTCATGCCAGGTAAGACATATATTCATGAAACTCTTTCTCTTTTGGACTAGGGTTTCTTTGACATTCCAGTAGATAACCTCTATGCAGAACCTGCAGTGCTGCAGTGGATTAAAGAGAACATTATGGAGTGGAGAAACTGTATCATAGTCTCGCCTGATGCAGGTGGTGCAAAAAGGTACTATACAAGCTGAAAACATTAGTTTTCCCTGTAGTTTGTGATTAATGAACTAGTCTGTTGGGGTGTTTTTACCTCTATGAATTGTGCAAGATACAGGGTACATCACTGATGAATCCAACTGCATTGTAAAAACAGAACAACTAGTTATTCCAGTGTTGTTCATGAATGAAAACAGCCAAGAGCTTTCTACACTCTAAAGAAAATCTTTTTGTTTCTCCCTGGATATGGCCTCATTAGCTGAATCCCTCTGCAGGAGGGAAGAGATTTTTCCTGCTGCTTGCTTCTATAGTCCAATTGCTGCACCTCTTCCTGCTTCGCTCTGGAATTGCCTAAGTTTCCTTCCTCTGTCAAAGCATATGGCCTATCCCCACTGTACCTGCTGGCATTTAGGTAAGAGCTTGCTTCAGTCCTGTTTCTATGTTGTTTTTTTTCTTTTTTCTTTACATTATTGCATTTCAGCTATGAACTTGATGCTCAACTTGGGGTTAGTGTGAAAAAGCATGCCATTGAGGCAAAAATCTTCACAGATTTTATTGCTCATGCTGCTACTGCTGCTACGTAACTGAATATGAACAAGGCAAATGAAATCAGAATCCAGTAGTCTCACAGGAACTTAAATATTTATGCTGTAGTATAAGGGGAAATGTTAAAGACCATCATGATTTGCTTTTAATTGAAGTCCTTGGGTCTGTTTTGAGTGTTCCTGTTGTAATAATAGGGAAATAGAGCTGATTTGAACTCCATAGTTGTTCCTTTTTAGATTAACCACGTTAAAGATGTTAAGGATATCAATAATAGAAAGTAATCTAAACTTCAGATGACTCAGTCAGTTCAATTTCTTTGATCATTCCTACCTGGATAGTGCTGTTTTCACAGCTGCTTTGTTTGTGGGAGGGTTGGTTTGTTTGTTTGGGTGGTGGTTTTCTTACCAAAGTACCACCTGTGTTTAGAGTGTGTCAGAAGACAGCATTTTTCCCTACCAAATATTTGTATATGATCATTAAGAGTTTGGTTTTTGAGGGTCACATTCACTGTGTATAGGAGTCTATCTTTGGTACAGTTCTGCTGTAATACAAGCAAGCAGTCACTGGTGAAGTTGTTGCTTCCAATAATTTCACAGATTCCCCTTCACCTCCAGTAATGTGACGTAAAGCAAATGCTTTAGCCCTTTCCATTTAAGGCATGTAGACCTTCAGAATACTACTTTGGTTATTGAAAAGCAAGTAGAACCTGAAGAAAGTTTGTCTTCAAATGTAAATAAATTTTTTCAATGTTCCCACACTCATTTCAAATAACCTGAATTCCTTTTTTGTTTCATAACATTTGGGTGTTTTTTCCTCAGCTTATTAAATGTTGTGAGTGTTAAAAGGCATGGAAATTCTATAGCTCTTAATACCTCTGAGGTAACGAGACTTGCAATGCAATTAGAGTATTGTTCATAAGAAGTGCCAAAACATTTGGCTTTTTTGTTTATCACACAGATGTTGAAATGCAGTAAGAAAAAGTTTTCATATTTAAATGGTAAAGAAGGAAAACTATTAACTTTAATAACCCTGTTGTTAACCTTCTAAATTATTTATAAAAAGACAGGCTACAAGGTTGTAGTGGCATCTAAAAAGCACGGCATTGTGTATTCCTGGGTCTGCTTATCTACTGGCTCTGGAATATTAAAAGAAAAGCTGGGAAAAAAAGCATTCAGAGCTCTGTAATAAGCCAGGTTTGTTACTGGAGGTTTGTCTGGCCACCAGAGGTCACCCTGAATGGTTTTGCAAGATCTCGGTAAAGCAGCTGTACTGCTAAGGGAATCACTAATGAAAAGAGCTACTTGATTACTAGTCAAGTACTGCTACAAGAATTATTAATCTATTAACTTGTTTGTGTTTTTTTCCCTTTGGTCTGGTTTCACATTCCTGCAATGATATTTTCAGTTAGGAAGTTAAAGTGCATGCTGCTTCATTGAGGTTACCTGTGCTTTCAGTTATCTAGAGTGACCAAGTAGTGCAGCAGCTTGGGGAAAGCTTGTGAATAGCTGAAATGCTTTCAAAGTTAGGCACTGAGTGACAGAAAATCAAAGGGAATTGAATAAAAAATAGAAGAAATCTCTTACTGGAGCATCACTCAAGATTCTAGTTGTATTTACTAGCAGTGAATTTATATTGTGTCTAACCTGCTCATTGCTTGCAAAAATCTGTGCTGTGGTAATTTGGAAACCAGAGACATATAAAACCTGTGGTTTATGACAAATGTGTGGCTCCGTTCTTTCTTGTGAAAGCATTCTCTAAACGTGGTACATTTCTTCTTTTAATTTAGGGTCACTTCAATTGCTGACAGACTGAACGTGGAATTTGCTCTCATTCATAAGGAAAGAAAGAAGGCAAATGAAGTGGACAGAATGGTTTTGGTTGGTGATGTGAAAGACAGAGTAGCAATTCTTGTTGATGATATGGCTGACACATGTGGCACAATATGTCATGCAGCAGACAAGTAAGTATTGCTGTGAGCTGGCCTGCTGCCTCACTGTACTGTTACCTGCAGGTAGCTGACAGAGTTGCTGTTCCTTGAGTGCTTATAACCCAACCTGACCTCTGTAGCATGAAGTCACTCTGATCCTTGAGTCTTTAGGTCACAGTCCTGTGATCAAGCTGTGTCCTTCTTTAGAATGGGGAACTGAGAAAATATTTACAGAAATGTACTATCTGTATTTAGAAAGGACAGAATAAATGTGACTTGGAAGGGCCATCTAGTGCATTTTCCAGTTTCAGCACAGAAATAACAGAAAGAAAATCATTCTCTTCATAAACCTTGGAGCCTTTTCACTCTCCTTAAGCAATCTTTCACAAAGCTGTACTAGATTTAACACTGAACACTGGAGAAAATACTTCCAATGTGTGTTTAATCTTTACTGTACATCTTCAGTATAAAACTACTTGTCCTCTTCATCTGGGGACACAAGAATGAGTTTTCCTGTCTTTTGCCTGGAAGTTAGCTGAAAAGTGATCTCATTCTCCTCTAGACTATAACTTCAGTTTGTCCAGTTTTTCCATATGGTATCTAGACTTACTCTCTGTTGGTGATGCCTTCTGGATTCTTTCTAGTTGGTCCATTTCTTGAAGTGAAGTGTGTAAATGTAGACCTACGGTCTTCACTGAGGCCCTAATAGTGCAAAGTAAAAAGGATTACTTCATGTTTTTCCAGCTGAATCTATGCTGGTATGTTACAGGGCAGTAGTACAGTTGTTTCCACAGAACTTGGCATTATTGACTGCTCTAAACTTTGGTAATGATTGTAGCCTTTAAAAAAATTGCAGATTTCTGAAATGATTCATTCTTTGTATTGCTGCACCTTCAAAACTCAGTATGTATGGCAGTAATTCTAGCTTCAAAACTGTCTTGACATATTGGAGAAATGGACTGAAATGTATTAAAAACAAATGTGAAGTATTACAGCAGAGCAATATGGAAGTGCTTCTGTGCCTCCACTCATATCCAAATATGTGCTACCAAATTTAGCTGGGAAGATGAAGGCTTGCACTTTCATCTTGGCCAGAGTCCTCAGCCTTCAAATATTCTATTCGAAGGTCTTGTATTTTGATATTGTTTACAGCACAGCCCACCCCCTATGACTGCAAATAATGCACACTGGAAGTGGGAAGGAACTACTGAGGAGCAAGTCATGGGAATACTTTAAATAGATGTTGCTGAACATTTACTGTAGTATTGGATGGGTTGGAGTGGAAAGGAAAGGATGCAATCCTTTCTAAAGCTAGTATGTCTCTATTGACAGCATTTTGAGTTTGTATTTGTGTCTAACACTTTTGTACCCACAGAATGTCATAGTTTTGCATCCAAAACAAGTCCATGTGGTACTTCCTGCCTGACTCTATTTGAATCATAGAATTGTTCAGATTGGAAAAGACCTTTTAAGATTCAAGTCCAACTGTTAACACTGCCAAATCACCATGGATCCATGTCCCTGTGCATTACATCTGCTTTTACAAATTGTAAAACCATCACAAACCTTTGCTTCAGTGATGCTGCCTTATGTTCTTGGCATGAAGTAGTTCTTTTCATTAATGCCAAATCTAGGTGAGATGTACTTTGTGCCTAATTAGACTTGCTTACTGAAGTATCACTCTTCAGGGCCTCAGTTTTTAAGACTACTAAAGCAGCTGGAACATAGCTGAGTGTGTGGAAGCAGAGGCCAGTCCAAACCTAATTTAGAGATTCTGACTCATTCACAAGGTGTTCTACTTTATTTTCCCCTTGTGGCATCATTTCATGGTGTACTTGGATCAGCAGCATATCTTCCCATAACCCTGCAACAAGCTAGGCTTTTAATCAGTAACCTTTCTTCCTCTAACTCTTTCCAAGCGGACTTGTTTAAGCAGCAGATTTGAATAAAGGTGGACACAGTCTCAGGCTGCGCCAGGGGAGGTTCAGGCTAGATGTTAGGAAAAAGTTCTATACAGAAAGAGTGATTGCCCATTGGAATGGGCTGCCTGGAGGTGGTGGAGTCGCCATCACTGGAGGTTTTCAGGAGAAGACTTGATGGGGTGCTTGGTGCCGTGGGTTAGTTGTTTGGGTGGTGTTGGATTGGTTGATGGGTTGGACGCGATGATCTTGAAGGTCTCTTCCAACCTGGTTTATTCTATGTATTCTAATAATGGAGGTGCAATAAATCTGTCAGTGTTGCCATCCAGCCTACTGCATTTGTCCCTGATTAAGACAGAAAATTTGTGCTGGAATTCAATTACCTTGTGTTGATATGGTTAAAAGTACAGCATTTTAGCTTTGTATCACTGCTACCGATAAGAACTTTTAGATAATGAGCAGGTTTGGGTTTGTTGTTGTGGGGGTATTTTTGTGATGTTTTTTTTTTTTTTGTGTGTATGTGTGTGGTTTTGGTTTGGTTTTGGGTTTTTTTGGTGAGACTTATTTGTATAACCTGAAAAAAATTAAATCCTCTGAATTACTTTGTAGATGCTTGTGTCTTGCTGTGGCTTTTAGGAAGAATTTGTGTGTAAAATGTACTTTTAAAGACTTGTGTCTGACTTCATGTATAGCCCCGTATGTCAACCTGCATCACAGGCTACTTTTCCTTTGTGTTCCACAGGTTAATATCTGCTGGAGCTACCAAAGTTTATGCCATTCTTACTCATGGCATTTTCTCTGGCCCTGCTATTTCTCGGATTAATAATGCATCATTTGAGGCTGTTGTGGTAACCAATACAATCCCCCAAGAAGAGAAAATGAAGCACTGCCCAAAAATTCAGGTAAAGCAGTGGTTTGGTTTTTTTTTGGTCATCTGTTTAAATTCTAGATTTGTATTTTTAGTGTTCACTGAGGCTGGAATTTGTGCCTTAAGAGGGCAGTAAGATTCTAAAATACTTTGTTTGCAGAACATCTTGCTAAAACATGGCATAGAACTGTTTTAAGGAGAATCAGGTAGTGCAATAGGGTATTTCAGAATAAACACTATTTGCAACAGGATAGATTGTCTAACTGAAAGAGTGGTAGATATGAAATTGCCTGCTTTTTGGGGGGGTTGGCCTTTTTATCAATATTAATTGTACAATAGTTATGTTATCATGAATACCACAGGAAACAATCATAGAATCAATAAGGTTGGAAAAGACCTCAGAGATCATCAAGTCCAACCTATCACCCAACACCTCCTGACTAACTAAACCATGGCTCCAAGTGCCATGTCCAATCCCTTTTTGAACACCTCCAGGGACGGTGACTCCACCACCTCCCTGGGCAGCCCATTCCAATGGCAAATTACTCTTTCTGGGAAGAACTTTCTCCTCACCTCCAGCCTAAACTCCCTATACTTCCTTAAAACTGATATTTGTGTCAAGTGGACACTGCCATCTGATGGCTATAATAGGGTTTTTTTTTGATAACAAGCCCTGTGCCAGCAATCTTCAGCAGTATGCCTGTGCAGCAATCCTGTTCTGTGCTTTATGCCATATTTGAGTTTGTATTTTGTATTAATGCAGTCATTATGTATGTTAAGCACCTAATGCTTTAATGTTGTTTTACTTCCTAAAAGAGAGGAGGGCACTACAGTAAACTGAAGATGTGTTCATATGTGTATAAACTGCATAGCTTATTGTTCTTAGCATCTCAAAATTTATCTTCTTGATTTTTCTTTTGTTTGTTTGCTTTCTCTTTCAGTTCATTGACATTTCCATGATCCTGGCTGAGGCAATTCGAAGAACACACAACGGTGAATCTGTGTCTTACCTGTTCAGTCATGTCCCTTTGTAACAGCAGGAGATTGTTGCATCTTTGCAAAGGTCCCTTCAGCTGGCACTGTTTCTAACAATGCATCTCAACCACCAGAAATTAGTATCCTTGTACAATTCCAGAGCTAGTAGATTTAATTATTGTATTTGTCTTGTAATTACCATCTCTTCTTTGTAAATGGGCAATAAATCTCCATCTTGCAGAAACTCCGAATTCCCTTGAGAGTCTGTAAGCCTTGTTGCGTAGGTTCTCTTTTATGTGGCTGCCCTCACTGTGTGCTAAACTGCTGCTTCAGATCCATTTTTCTATACAGAACTAGAAACTGTTCAAAGAACTTAATGGGATGTATGCATGTAAGATCATTTTCTCTGTTAAGCTAAATGCTTCAGGCTGGGGTATCTTTTATCTATTCATACATCTGGCAAGCAGCTGTTGATTGTTGTTGTTGTTGTTATGTTTAACTGTCATGAATAGTATTTTGTAAGCCCTAACAGAATGTAAACTTAATGTTAATTTTGAGGAACTGGTGACACATCCATAATATTAACTGTTTCATACAATTCCTGTTCTCTTCCCCACCCTCCCCCCAAGATATATGTAGCTGCTGTTTTCCTTTGTAAAGCTCTCATTCCATTAAATCATTTGCATAACATCTATTCCACAGAGTTACTGTCATCACTTGCAAGATTAATGCTTCAATATTCCTGGGATGGTTCATTTCATGCATTGCAGTAATGAGGACTAATTTTCAGTCATAAGTAGTTCAGTTTGTTTCACCTCTTTCTCCCTCCATTTTTTCCCCAGTTTTGACAGTCCTTGATTGTGATTGCATGAATCATTTCATAGTATTTTCTCCTGACATTGTAAATCTTATTATGCAAAGTCCAAGCAGTGATGTTTATTTTTTTACCACTTACACAAGCTGGTTCTGCCCACATTTACTTGAAGAAAAAGTGTCTGAAAGTGAACTTCAGCTTTTTCAAAGTGCATGGTCCATAGGGTCTTCGGTTTCTGTTAAAGAGTATCACACTGCTTTACTGTGCAGCAAGTGAACTGTGGGTGGATAACTTATTCTCAAACTAGAGAATCATGAGAACAGTTTTACTTTTTGTATGCTGAGAAGGCTCATGGTTAATTATTGGTAATGCAGTCAGCAATGGATTCTGAGGGGGGGAATCAATCTAATACTGTGATTGTAGGTCTTCAAATCTTTGAGTGTTGTCAGACTGTTGTAAGCAACTTACTTGGTAACCTGGATAAATTATGCAGTCTTCACTTGCAGAGGTGCCAAAAGACATGCATGTTACCAGTGGTTCTTTCCCTGGCACATGACACAGTAGGAAGAACTTCCCTGCTTTCAGTTACTTCACATTTCACAGGAGGCAAAAGAGATTTTGCACAATGTCTGAGGAAAACATGAACTTGTGTAATCCATAAACCAGTGACTCCCTGTGCATCTGAAAAGTAAACAATAATTCTGAAGTCCTAGACTACTGAGCTCCCCTGCATTTACACCCCATCTTTTGAAGGGAAATATTGTACTTTGCTTGCCACATTTCACAGTAACACCAAGGTTGGAAGAGACCTCAAAGATCATCAAGTCCAACCTGTCACCACAGACCTCATGACTAAACCATGGCACCAAGTGCCACGTCCAGTCCCCTCTTGAACACCTCCAGGGACGGTGACTCCAACACCTCCCTGGGCAGCACATTCCAATGGCTAACAACTCTCTCTGTGAAGAACTTTCTCCTCACCTCAAGCCTAAGCTTTCCCTGGTGCAGCTTGAGACTGTGTCCTCTTGTTCTGGTGCTGGTTGCTTGAGAGAAGAGACCAACTCCCTCCTGGCTACGACCACCCTTCAGGTAGTTGTAGAGAGCAATGAGGTCTCCCCTGCTCTTCTCCAGGCTATTTCTTTGGTTTAAAAAAGAAAACAAAGCAGAAAAGCACTCTGTCTTGCTGTTAGTGCCCAGCTGAAGTTGCAGTTTCATTCTGTGTGGAACTGAAACTCATGTGCTCTTGGCTGGGTGACAATGCGCTTCTAATATGAGAGAAATAAGATTAGCCTAGTCCAAAAGAGAAGGCCAAGTGTTGGTGCAGCTACTAACATTTCCAGAGTTTGTAGGTATAGACTCCAAGGCAGTTCTCCAAAGAAACTGACCACCTGCTGAAAATTACAGGGTTGGGTAGTTGGACACTGTTGGACACTCCTTACAACCACAGCAAGTGAGCGTTAAGTATCTCATGTTTAAGTGATGTTCCGATGTCTCATACCAGGAACGTGGTTAGTGCTTGAAGAAATGAACTTTCACTATCCAACTTGTGACAAGTTACTCTCTTGGGCACAATTTCACAACTAATTAAGCACATTTGCTGTACAGCAAAGTGAATAACTATAAATGAGTGGAAACTTGTTGCTGGTGATACGCAGGCTGTGAAATATTCAGAGTGGAATAGCTGTTGCAGGGTGTTTGCAGTGAAGACTTTCCTCATACCAGAAATGCACTGAATGGCCTTGCAGAACACAGCAGGATTTTAGTGAGTCATCTGGATTAGTTTCCCACACAGTTTTGACTTTTGTGTATGCTGTTTTCTCTGCACTTACAACTATACTTTTCTTCCCGGTTTATTTGTTTCCCTCCCCTGAAGTCCCATTTACTTAATAAACAGTTCTTCCACAAGGTATTCAGCTGAAAATATTTGTCCCAATTCTTAAAGGTATTTGCAAGAGAAATGAGCTCCAAATCATAATAGTAAAATACTAAATTTCAAAGTGTAAAATACTGCAAATATCAATTACCAATTTCTGTTGCTCTGTTTGTACCACTTACACTGAAAAAGGGGAGGAAGAGGGAGGAGGGAGAGAGAAAGAAGGAACTTAAGCTTCTGCAAATCTTAATTGTCTGAAGTAAATGTTACCCTTATGTAATGCACTTGTCACCTAGATGATTGGTCTTATGCTCTGTCACCAAGTGGTTTGCAAGTGGGAACCCTTTGGGGTTACCAAAGACTTGGATCTGCTTGCAATAGCTTTTGTTGGAGTCCTTTATGGTATGACACTGTAGATAGGTAAAATCTGTGGTTTGAAATGAAAGCCATATTCAAAAGTAGCAAAGAGAGCAAATTGCACTGCAAGACACCAAGAGGAAAAAACCCAAACCAAACAACCAATCACAACAAATAAAACCAAATAAAAACATAACGCTTTTGTCACAACAACGCCTGGATGTGTGAGGGATGTGAGCATTTGTTTAAAATCAGAGTACTCATTTTTATGAAGAGTAGAGGAGTAAATGAGATACTGTTGCTTTAATTTTAAGTACATATGTTTGAGGAAGTAGGTTAGAGCAGTTGTTTCACATTCGATTATTTCTCAAGCTGCAGTCCAGCTGAAGAGTAGTGAAGGAGTAGTGATTACTGCTGTTGTCCTGAGTGAGTTGTGTCATGTTATATTCTTCTCCACACCTCAGCTGAACCAGCGAGGACCCTTTTATACTGTTTTCTTTTGCTCTGATATACAGTCTCCTCCAATGACTAATCTGCCAGACCTGGAAGGAGACAGGAAATGGTAAGTTAAACTTGCATTTTAAACTTACTTGCAGACATCTTTGGCTGGAACCGCTGTGAAATACTCTCAAGAACGCAGTGTAACTTTATGCTTTCTAAATGTTAACAATCTGCTATTCTAGTTAGAATCTGCAATACCTGATGGTAAGAAAGGAAAGCATTTACAAGTGTAATACCAACTGGCTAGCATTTAGTTGAACTATCATGCTACAATTCTGTACAATTACGTCTTCTCTAACTGATACCACTTCTGAGGTGTCCTTCTTTCTCTACTCTTTTCCCTGTCACCTCATAAAATACATATGGAACACATACAGAAAAACTTTTGCAGAAACACCTAGCTGTATTGCTGCTGAATTTTTGAAGCATACCCTAAATGGTTAGGGGTTTGTGCACGTGCTAGTTAATATCACCAGATTGCTTCTCCTTAAACTTCTTACTAAGTGAAGCATAGATCACAGAGAAAAGGACAATTCCTATTCATACTTCTAGCCTGTACTTTGAAACTGGCTTCTTGTTGCAAAGATGTTGCATAAGTCAGCTTTGCTTGTTCAAATTAAATCAATCTTTTGGCTTTTTTTTTCTGGTACTGTAACAGACACAATGTTTTACACATGCAAATAGGCACAGCACCAGAATGTAACAGTTTACAGTTAAAATAGCTAATGTGTTAAAAAGGTATCGGCAAACAGAAGGATATACAAAGAAATGAGGCACAAAGATGGCTCTACAAGAACACTTAGGTTCCTAAAAATACTGCACTATGTGTGAGTTCAGGTCTGAGCATTGTGGATCTCTCAGGCATTTTTGGGCTTCTCAGGAAACCTACAAACATATTTATGAATATTTTTATGGCCCAGATTTGTTGCACCTAATTTTAGGCACCTAAACGTGCAGTGTTAATCTCCGCTTGGTGCACAGGCAGGAGAGCTCCATCCACACTCAGAGCAGAGTGGACCCTGCAGCAGAAGGGCCTCTCACTTCTCTCTCCTGCTGTCTTGTAAACCTCAGTGCAGCCCAGGTTGATGGCAACGAATTGAGGAACTTGGATAAGTGCCTAAAAGTAGTTGCCTGAGTGCAGTTGCTGAGTATGAGTTCACACAGAAAATTTGTGGCAATCTAGACTGGAATCTTGCCGTGCCCCAGTCCTGCTCTAGTGCTTGGACAGAAACTTTTCACTTGGTTTAGCAAATCTTTAAAAGTTTATTCTATTTTTTTTTTTTTTTCAAGAGCAGCAAATTCGTGGTTTGACCCCAGTTTGCAGAAGAGGTTTTCCTTCCTTCTTATAAAGGAAGGTAGCCTGCTGGAGTTTGATCCGCAGCAGTTGCCAGTATTTCCCATGGTGGCTGCAAGTGCCTTGTCCATGGCTGTTGAAAGTCAGCACTTCACATCCTGGCTTACATCAATTGAAATTGTAATTGGCATCCGGTTAGCCATATTTGGCTTGAGCCACTAGGCGGTTGGTGTGATATCCTATGAGCTGTTCTCATTGCACTAAATTAATACCTCCCTGCTTCCTTATTTTTAGGCACCTTGTGGAAAGATGTCAAATGGATTGCCATTTGTCTTGCTCTTCCTATTTCCTGTGCTGCTGTCAGGATCTTGGTTTCCCAAAAGCTTACCTTGTGATGTCAAAGCCTCTGAAGGTACGGTGATAGTGGACTGCACCGATCGGCGTCTCACCGAAGTCCCCAGAGGGATCCCTAAAACTGCTACCAACCTTACCCTGAGTATTAACCACATCACCTATATTTATCCAACATCTTTTGCTCATCTCATAAACCTCATGGAGATTGACTTCAGATGCAACTGTGTGCCTGTCAGAATGGGGCCCAAAGATAGGGTGTGCACCAGCAAACTAAAGATTGAGAGTGGCAGTTTTGCGTCCTTGACCAGGCTGAAGTCATTGTATTTGGATGGAAACCAGCTGCTGGAAATACCCCGGGGTCTTCCTACTACTTTAAGTCTGCTGAGCCTGGAAGCCAACACTATCTTTTCTATTAAAAAAGCCAATTTCTCAGAGCTAACAAACTTAGAGGTATTGTACCTGGGGCAGAACTGCTACTACCGTAATCCCTGCAATGTTTCATTTGAAATTGAAAATACAGCCTTTCTGGAGCTGAAAAAATTAACAGTTCTGTCCCTGAAGTCTAACAACCTAACTCATATTCCATCCAATTTATCCTCTACTTTAAAGGAATTGTATATTTACAATAACATGATTCAGGTGATTCAAGAACAGGATTTAAGTGCCCTTTACAACCTAGAAATTCTTGATCTAAGTGGCAATTGCCCACGTTGCTATAATGCCCCATATCCTTGTGTTCCTTGCCCCAAGAGCACAATTGAGATACATTCAAAGGCTTTTTATTCATTGAAAAACTTAAGAACTTTGCGACTGCACAGTAACTCTCTTCAGAGCATACCCAGCAGCTGGTTTAAAACTACCAGGAATCTCAAAACCCTTGACCTCTCCCAAAACTTTCTCTTAAAGGAGATTGGAGATGCTCAGTTTTTGAAGTTTATTCCCAGCCTTGTAGACCTTGATCTCTCCTTTAATTTTGAAGTGAAGATGTATTCTCCATCCTTGAATCTGTCTAAGACATTTTCTTCCCTCACTAGTCTGGAAACTCTGAGGGTCAGGGGTTATGTCTTTAAAGAACTGAGAGAAGAAAATCTGGATCCACTGCTCAGTCTGAGAAATCTAACAGTGCTGGATCTTGGGACTAATTTTATTAAAGTTGCTGACCTAAGAGTGTTCAGGAAATTTCCATCTCTTAAACTCATAGACCTCTCAGTGAATAAAATTTCTCCTTCTTCAGGTGAAAACAGCCTTTATGGATTTTGCTCTAGTCCTAGCGTCTCAGTAGAACAGTACAACAGGCAACTATTACAAGAGATGCATTATTTCACGTACGATGTGTATGGGCGAAGCTGCAGGTCCAAAGATAAAGAGGCTGCTTCCTACCAATCTCCAGTTAAGCAAGACTGCCTGAGATATGGAGAGACTCTGGATTTAAGCAGAAACAACATATTCTTTATTAACCCCTCAGACTTCCGTGACCTTAGCTCCATCAGGTGTCTCAACTTGTCAGATAATGCAATAAGTCAGACCTTAAATGGAAGTGAATTCTCCTACCTGTCTGGCTTGAAATACCTGGATTTTTCTAACAACAGGGTTGATTTGCTCTACTCAACTGCTTTCCAAGAGCTAAAGCTTTTAGAAATTCTAGACCTGAGCTATAACAAACATTATTTTCTAGCAGAAGGTGTCACTCATGTGCTCAGTTTTATGAAAAACTTGGCCCACCTGAAGAAGCTGATGATGAATGAGAATGAGATTTCTACTTCTTCCAGCACTGGAATGGAAAGTCAGTCTCTTCAGATTTTAGAATTCAGAGGAAATCGTTTGGATGTTTTATGGAGGGATGGGAATGCTATATACTTGTCATTCTTCAAGAATCTGACCAGCCTGGAACACCTGGATATCTCCTTCAACTCGCTTAGCTTTTTACCTCGTGGAGTTTTTGAATCTATGCCTCCAGAACTCAGGATCCTCAACCTCACCAACAACAAGATGAAGAGCTTCAACTGGGGAAGCCTCCAGCATCTGAAGAAATTGGAAACTCTGGACCTCAGCAATAACCTTCTGACCACTGTTCCCCGGGAACTCTCTAATTGCTCTTCAACGCTCCACAACCTGATGCTCAGAAACAATCGCATTCAAGAACTAACCAAACATTTTCTCAGAGGGGCTTCCAAATTGAAGTACTTGGATCTCAGCTCAAACAACATCCAAATAATTAAGAAATCTAGCTTCCCTGAAAATGTCATTAGCAACCTCAGGATGCTGCTTTTGCACAACAATCCTTTCAAGTGCAACTGTGACGCCGTGTGGTTTGTTTGGTGGATCAACCAGACTCAAGTGACCATTCCTCTGCTGGCCACGGATGTGACCTGTGCGGGCCCAGGGGCACATAAAGGAAAGAGCCTTGTTTTGTTGGATCTGTATACCTGTGAGCTAGACACCTCATATTTGATCATGTATGCTCTGTCAGCTTCTACTATCCTAGGCATTATGGTACTTGCAGTGACAAGCCATCTTTACTTCTGGGATGTGTGGTATAGTTACCATTACTGTGCTGCCAAGCTGAAAGGCTATCAACGTTTCTCTTCACCAGATGCTTGCTATGATGCTTTTGTTGCCTATGACAATGAAGACCCAGCTGTGAATGAGTGGGTGATGACAGAACTGGTTGAAAGGCTGGAAGATCAAAAAGCCAGACAGTTCAATTTATGCTTGGAAGAAAGGGACTGGCTCCCAGGACAGCCAGTCTTTGACAACCTCTCCCACAGCATTCAGCTGAGCAAAAAGACCATATTTGTGCTGACCAACAAGTATATTAAAAGTGGCAGCTTCAAGACAACATTCTACATGGCCCACCAGCGGCTTCTAGATGAGAAAATGGATGTCATTATCTTGATATTTCTTGAGAAAGTTTTGCAGAAGTCCCGGTATGTCCGGCTGAGGAAGAGGCTGTGCAGAAGTTCTGTGCTGGAGTGGCCAACTAACCCTCACTCCCAGCCCTACTTCTGGCAGTGCCTGAAAAATGCAATAGCTACGAGCAACACTCTGGCTTACAATAAGCTACTCCAAGAAACTGTTTAGCTCTACACTTCTATGTAGAAAATCCTAAACTTCATTTGGAGAAACTGTGGAAGCATGGAGGATCCCTGGAGGTGTTCAAGAAGGGATTGGATGTGGCACTTGGGTGTCATGGTCTAGTCATGAGGTCTGTGGTGACAGGTTGGACTTGATGATCTTTGAGGTCTCTTCCAACCTTGGTGATTCTGTGATAAATGTAACTGTGATATCATGCCCCAAAATGAAATGCACAATTAGCCCCAAAGCTGATCGTTCACTTGTTTTGCTGTGACAACACTGAACAGAAACTGCTGCCAGCACAGCTGTTTAGCTGACATGCACCTTGCTTGGTGTCGATAGCTGCACAGCAAGACAAGATGCACTACCCACTGGAAGTCCATGGTTTAGAACAGAATCTCCACTTCCAGCTTTCAGTTCACTGGAGGCCTCCAGCACCTCCTGTGGCTGGGTCAGGTGTAGTGCATAAGTCACTGGTTCGGCTTACTCTGGTAACACAGACTGCTGGGAGGAGTCTGGCCGTGCCTAAAGTTGCTGCTGTTCAGATCACTCTCCAAGTAAAAGTGATTTTAATAGGAAATTGTAGTTTCTGTATTTGGTGTATTTATGAAAAACAAAACAATGAAAAAAAGATTGCCCACATATCTGCCTCAGAAAATACCCTGAGCACAGCTCAAGCTTTGATTTTAGGAGCAGGGGAAAACGGAGTACTGTGTCCAGTTCTGGGTGCCTCGGGTTAGGAAAGATGTTGAGTTGCTGGAATGTGTCCAGAGAAGGGCAACAAAGCTGGGGAGGGGTTTGGAGCACAGCCCTCTGAGGGCTGAGGGAGCTGGGGTTGCTTAGCCTGGAGAAGAGGAGGCTCAGAGGAAACCTTATTGCTGTCTGCAGCTACCTGAAGGGAGGTTGTAGCCAGGTGGGGGTTGGTCTCTTCTCCCAGGCAACCAGCACCAGCACAAGAGGACACAGTCTTAAGCTGTGACAGGGGAGGTTTAGGCTGGATGTTAGGAAGAAGTTCTACACAGAAAGAGAGACTGGCCATTGGAATGTGTTTCCCAAGGAGGTGGTGGAGTCACCATCACTGTAAGTGTTTAAGAAGAGACTGGATGAGGCACTTGGTGCCATGGTTTAGTTGATTAGATGGTGCTGGGTGACAGGTTGGACTTGATGACCTCGAAGGTCTTTTCCAACATGGTTAATTCTGTTCTATTCTGTTCTATAAGAGCCTGCCATTTCTGCCTGACTGGGTCACACAACCCTGATCACTGGGGAAAGGAAGTTCTGGTGGGACTGTGGTCAGGGGCTTTTAGAGGCGTGGTATGGGAACTTGCTGTTGCATTGTCAAGAATCTCATAAGTCTGACAAATGTCATATGACAGTGACTCTAGAATGTGCATGTGCTAAAGTGGGAATCTATGCAAGAAGCAAACTCAGACAGACTTGCAGGTTGTGTGTCAGAGTGAGTTAAAGGGAGTCCCTGTGCATGGAGTTGCTGTGTGAGAGTGAGGAGTGGAGCAGAACAGCAGATAGACTGAGGGCAAGGCAAAAGGCAGATTGTGAAAATCAAGTAAAAGAAAAAGGAATTGAGAAGAAACAAATGAAGGAAGGTAAAAAGGAGGAAAACTGGAAGAAGTGCAAAGAACCCATTAATAAGCTTTTACTGCTGATTTCCAAGTAATCACTTCACCTTTCACTTGCCTCCTTGGCTTCTGGCTGATCTGGTTCCTCCCTGAGGACTTAGGGCTCCCCTTCAGTATTGTTCTGTCAGCTTTAGGAGCTCAGATTTCCTGTTTCCACCAAACACGTTTTACAAACTCTTGTGTATCAACTGGGCTGGTGTTAGAGATGCAGCCAGGGCTTGTGCCTGAGGACATGCTAAAGTCACACACTTGTCTCTGCCTATGTAGACGCTCTCCAGAACACAACAGTCATTCAGAGTGCAAAGGGTGTAAGACCAAGTCACACAAGGAAAGCGTCCATCCCACTGTTTCTATAGCTGTGCTGTGGTGCTCCAGAGCAGCCTCAAGCCCTCCTCAACCTCCTTGTTTCCCAGTAAGGTGTCAGTCTGATGCGAATGAGTTCATGTCTGAAATGTTGTGTGAGGCAGTAGCCTTGCAGTTAGGACAAATGTGCTTTGCAGTTAAGACAAGGAACAAAATATGCCAGCTCAGGGGGGGTTGGAATGAATTGTAGGATGTATGGCCTCTACCTACAACCCTCCCCCCCCCCCCCCGGCTGCATATCTTCCACCAAGGTAAGGAAGTTTGGTGAATACTGTGAAAAGCTTATAAAATACATGGTCTCTGTGTCCCCTGACTTAACTGGTAGAAAGGGTTAATGCTGCCCTTCCTCCTTCACACATGTGCACAGTGGTAGGCACTGCCTTCAAGTGCTCACCATGCAAATGAAGGGGCAATTCCTGGAGCAACAAAATAACACCCCTCTTGGCAAGGAATAAAAGGGACTTGGACATACTGGCAGTTACACACCCACCACCAAGGAATGGACAAGGTGAGACACTGCTGCAACTGTGGGTGGTGATCCAGATCTTTACCTATTCTCTCTGTCTCTTTCTCCTCCCTCTGCCCCCTTTATTTTTAAGCGCACACACACATACACACATAAATGTAGACAGGCAGTTAACTAAATCTCTTTTCATATGGACCTATGGTGTAGGTCTCCTTAATTCAACCCAAGCAAGTTGTTGAATCTGAATCACTCCCTTTTCGTTCCTTCCTCTTGGGTTGAGCAGGAAGTGACAGCAGGTTCCTCTCCCACAGCAGCTGCTGGGACACCAGTAAAGCTCTGAGCTGGGAATGATTGTGATGTTAATACATTCTAAAAAAGGGAAGAAACACTGCTTAGAAACATAAATGTTTGGGCCCACACCCAGCACAGCCTTATCAAACAGTATTTCAACTGAAGCCTTTTGTAATGGCAGTCTGTGCATGGCATGGGCTTAACCTCTGCTTTCTGTGATCTCTGTTTCAGGAGGGTACACCTTCTCCTCTCATCCAAACTAAAGAGTTACTCCCTTCAAAAGTTAGGCTTCAGGGATAACTATCTTGTTACTATCTAGAGAAAGGGAGACATAGTGGATAGGATGTTTTAAGCACCTCCAATACCTGACACATTTAAGCTTTTCTGATAATGGAGTGTTACATATCCCTCTGAGAGCTTTGGAAGATCTGCCAAGGAGCTTAAGTGAACTGTATTTCAATAAAAACTGAGTATAGATTCTCATCTGGGAAAGTCTTAGCTACCTCAGATCCATGGAGCTGCTTGATTTAAGTCAGAATTGATTACAGGTAGCTGTGCAGTTAAAGACTGCTATATAACTGCAGCTGCTTCACACTGAGTCTGAGACACAGCCTAATTGCTAAAATTTCTGCTGGGTTGACTGATGGAGTTGCAGTCCACTCTATCTAACATTGATTTGTAACCAACTGCAAGCCTTAAACAAGAAAATATTCCTATTGGAAAATATACACATTCCCTTAAATCCAAAGGGAACTGTTTTCATTGCTCCTGTTCACTCCAGAAAACCAAAATCCCTGTCTTGTATTGTCTGCATGAACTTAGTCAACCAAGCACGCACACTGAGTATGGCTGTGGTGACCTACCGGGAAAGCACTGAGCTTTGATCTAGTCTGGAGGAAAGGAGGGTGAAGTGGATCCTCCTTTGCTCAGACACAAGAGCCTGGGAGCTGGGTATGGCTACAGCAAGCAGCTCTGCTCAGCAGGTCAAAGGTGGCAGAAAGGAAGTGTTTGCACCCACAAGAAACATGTGAAAGGTGCTATGGCCATGTGGCAGCTGCCAGAGGGCAGGAGGGAATTATTAAACACCTTTAATTGGATACTTCCAGTCCTGCAGACTGCTATTAAAAACGCAACTAACCAATGGAGAAATGTCATAGTTTTCCATTTTGTTAAGTTTCCAGACATGTGCCTGTTGCTTTACACAGCATAGTCACTTGCTACCATCTTACCTTGTTCCACTACCTACTTTAGAAGAAGGCTTATCCTTTGGAAGTCCTATTTTGTCTCCAATTGAAGATGGACTCATGAAAAAGTCAGATGTCAACAGCTGTCTTTTACCAAAGGAATCCTAGATCAACAGTACAAGTTATCTCTTGTGTGAGCACCTAAGTCTAGCTGCTAAGTGTGTTCACTGTTGCTAAATATCTGTAATGTAAGACTTCAACCAAACCAACTATGAAGAGCCTTGTGGTGAGCACATGTGCTGTTTGACCAATACTTCTGGGGTGAGGCAGGCTTGCTGCTTGTGGGCTGGTCATCTGTCCAGGTTTTTTTGCAGGAAATGTGACTTTTCTTTGAGCTGTTGGGCAGTTGTGACATGCATGCTCTATGTGTGTGCTATAGCTTTCACTGCTTGCCCTATGCCACTTCATATGTGCATTTGAGATTGAGTGGTAGGAATAGTGCACATCCAGAATACACACACGGCTGTAGAAAATCTTTGGTGTCCATATATTTAAAAAGAAGGATGCAGACCAAAGAGAACAAACCTGAATGGCTGATAAACTTATTTCCTTCCAGTAGTGAGTTCCCTCCCCCACTAACAGACTTCCCTGCACTGCTCTGGGACACGCCCACAAAGAGCAGTTCTCCATTCCTGAGATCAATGCTTCTGCAGCCAGTTCCCCTCTGCTGTCTGTAAGAAGAGATGATGCTGGAAATAGCTCTTCAGTCAGACTAGTTACACTGTGCATAAGAGCTCATAGTAACAAGCTTGGGATAAATGTTGAGTCTTTTAAGTTAAAAATTATCTCTTTGCCACTGCAGACCAACTGCGTGACACTCTGCTTGCTTTCAATTTGTCTTCCTTCTCCCCTCCCCAGCACTACAGAATTGTAAAGTAACTGTTTCCTGTTTCTTAGTTCTTGACTCCATCTTCCTTTTAATTGCAGAATCACAGAAAGGTTTGGGTTGGAAGAGACCTTCAAAGGTCACCTAGTCCAACCCCTGCTGCACAGCTTCCTCTAGGTCACATTGCTCAAAGTCCCTATCCAGCTTGGCCTCCAGCACTTCCAGAGAGGTGACACCCACAACTTTCTCTGGGCAAACGTTCCAGTACCTCACCACTCTCACATTAGATAAGAGGAAGAAATTCTTTATCCAGTCTAATTATGAAATATCTAATTTGATGTAATAATCATATATATTAGAAATTATATCATGTAGTAAGGCTAATTAGCTAATATCTAATTGTCTAATCTTTCTTCCTCTTTCAATTCAGGCAGAATACAGTTATGTACTCTTCAAAAAATCTTGTTCCCTTATTTATTCTGCATGTAGCTTGGTACTGTCATGCTTTAATTGATGCATTTGGGTTGATGCCTAGGACAGCTAGAGAAGGAGATTTTGACATAGTTACTTCACATTAGACACCTTGATTTATTGGACAAGATTTTTCTGAAGACAGATTTTATTTGACAGTGATGCAGCAATCAGCATGGTTTCCATGGCCATGTTTACTGCAGGAGCATGGGATAGATTTTCAGTCAGCCTACTCCAGTTAGTGAGGCTTCACCACTATGGTTTAGATAATTTTCTTAATTCTTTCTTTTTTTACATAGTGATAGGAACAATTTCATTAAGGCTTAAAAGTAATAATTTTCTTTGTGGATTGAACAGACACTGTCAAAATCAGGAGGACCAGTATTCACTTTCCCCTGTACTCCTGCTCACATTTCCATCATTCATTCATTTTTCTCAGTGCCATGATGGAACAATGCAAGTCACAGGAATAGACAGCAAGGGCATGTGCAACGTTACTGAGTTTCACTGAAGTCAGTGCTAATTTCTCTATGACTACAATGGCTTTGAAATAGGTCCTGAGGAGAAGCTTTATGAATGTAGGTGCCAGCATTTTTGTAAATCCCACCGGATACCCAGCTGCATATTTAGACAGCTGAAGAGTAGTGAACTTTTGCACTATCAGATATTCCTGTCTCTGACAAGGTCAGGTGCATCTGCTACTGTTCCATCTTCTGGAAGCTTTATTTAAAGTGATTATGTGAAGTCATTAACCTCTTACCTGAAAATCATCAGGTAAATGGTAGTCTCCAACCACCCGCCACTGATTTCTTCAGGAAAGTCAAAGGGTAGCTCAGGCATTCTGAACTCCTTGGAAATAGATGTTTTGAGTATAGTCCCAAGGAGCTAGGAGTCTCTGCATGCATGAGTACAGGGTGAGGCATGCGGCAGCTGAGCAGTGTGACTGCCCATAGGAGAAACCTGGGAAGGTAATAAGGGCAGCATTGTAGGATGGAAAAGGACCCAGTAAGAGTCTTTGCAGGTCCTGGCCAAGAAGATGCTTGTGCTGAGAAAAGGGAAAATATCTACAGTGGCTGAGATCATCTTTGCTATGGCTGCTTGAAATCTGCAGCTTAAATTTAAAGGCATAGCCTAAAACGGCCACAGTGAACAAATCCAGAGCTGCAGGCAAATGGGGAAGATTGGTGACCTCCAGCAGATGCCCAGACCTGGAGAGGGAAGGTATATGATACACTATGGAGCACGCTCAGCAGGTCCATTTTTGGAGGACATTTTCTCCTGGCTGATTGATACCTCTGTTTTTGTGGGGAAGTACAATCCGTTAAGGCTTTCATCTGTGCTTGTAATTTAGAAAGCTTGTCATGAAAGTATCACTTTAATATTTTAATATTCTGGTACAGTGCTCTTCTGATTTGCCATGCCTATTCCATATAATTCTAGTCCCTTTTTTTTTTAAACAAAGTTGGTGTCTGACAAAGGGATTTTGAATGAATAAGTCTGTGCTTGACAGGCAAGTTTGATTAACCTCTTTGTGAAAGTTCCCATTTACCTTAACTGTTCAAGCAGAACCTTGGCATAAAACTCTGATGAGGTTCATGATTTTTGTTGGCATGCAATAGACCTTCAAGGTGTTCCAGGGTGAATTGCACTGGCAGCTGTCAGATACTTCCATAAGCCCAGACAAATTTCAGTCTCTAAACGCTCTCTGAAATCTGCTGCTAACTGAACTACGCTCCACAATTTCTGGATTAAAACTTGCTGTCATTTTTTTCTTGATTATTTAAAACCTACCCTGTTTAAGGGCATATTGATAAGGCACTGGTTGGACCACCTTTGCAAGTTTGGTCCCATAGTTCATGCCCATGAAACCCATGATCGTGTATAAAGTGCAGATATGGGTCACACGAAATCACAGACATTTCCTGCTTGAGTTTGGCACATACCTTTCCCAACCCAAATGATGAGTACTTCTTGGTATTGGAATGTGGTGGGTTGATGTTTCCCCCCAGCATTAGCTTTGCCAGACCAACTCAGTTAGAAGCAAATGAAGCTATATTTACAAGCAAGAACTACACTCTACAATGGGATGCAATGAATATGTACAAAATATACAGGATTTATGATATTTACAGATATTTACATTAATAAACAGCACAAGGACCCCCCTGGCCGAGGACCAGGGGAAGCTACTAGCTTCTCCTCCCCTGCCTCCTTTACACCACTGTACAAAAGGGACAAGAGAAAGGAGCAGTGAAGTTAGACTTAGCCAAAGCCAGCCAAAAGCAGGTTATCTCTCCTGAGCAAAGCAAAACAGCCAGAGATCAGAAGAGAAGAGATAGGGGAAGAATTGTTATGGTCCAGCTCCTCTTATTCTAGATACTTATTAATTAATTTCTTTAGAATAATCTTTTGTTTTCCTTATTACACCCAGTAGTCAGTGAAAACATTGTGACCATTTTGAAATGAACCATCCTCATTGTTCATCTTGAAACACAAGGGGACAGTAAATGACATCCAAACTCCTATTATACATGTACATATAAATTCACAGAATGAGTTGAGTTGGAAGGGACCTTTAAAGGTCATCTAGTCCAACCCCTCTGCAGTAAGCAGAGACATCTTGAAATCAAGTTGCTCAGAGCCCCATCCAACCTGACCTAGGTTGTCTCCAGGGATGGGGCATCCGTCACGTCTGTGGGCAACCTGACCCACTGTTTCACCACAGTCATTGTACAAAAAATTCTTCTTTATATCTAGTCTAAATCTACCCTTTTTTAGTTTAAAACCATTACACCTTGTCCTCTTTGAAATGCACCAAAATGCTGCAATAAGGTCTCCCTGGAGCCTTTGCCAAGGCAGCTTTGTGATCTTTCCTGATGTTACAATTCATCATGAAGCTATGTCCCACTTGGACATACTTTGTCATCAGAACACCAGGTAAAGATGGAAATTATTACTAAAGTCAAGTGTGACTTCCACCTACTCCAGGACAAACACCACAGATGACTTCTGCCTATTCACTGGTGCCTCTGGGCCAACTGATCAGTAGATGACAGTTTCCAATTCTGTCATTACAATGCACAAATCTTTTGCTATCTTTTATTCCAAAGACTTCTTTTATGGCAGAGAGATAAAGAGGATGAGTATTTTCATTTGTCAAAGTACATGCAATGCTGCCAGGAATTTGAGATATAAAAGTCTGAGACTGCTCTTAAAACTGATTTGCACTGACACATAGTTTTGTGTCTGTGTTGTTGGAATCAAACTCACAGCTCTGACTGAGAAATCATTGTGCTTCTGGAAGAAAATACTTTATAAGAATGTGTGCTTTTTAGTATTACACAAGATGGGATTGCCTGATGAAGACTCCCAGGTAATTCACTCATGGTGGAAAAACAGAACAACTTTCCCATATTTCTTAAAGGTATATTTTTTTTAGCCAGCCGTGTACTTTAATCAAATATTCAGTGCTGCCATTGAAACATAGCACCCTTGATTTATAGATATGTTTCTTCTTTGTTTCAGACTGCTCTAAAAAATCAAATGCTTTTATTAAATATTTGTATATGTTTAGTTGGTTTTGATATTTTTCTTGCTCCATCCTTGCTGCATTTTGCTGCATTCTAGTTGAGGAGCACAATCTTCTCAGGGGTCATACCAGCTGAACAGATATCATGATACCACTTAATCACGATTTCCATGACTGTGATGATAGTCCTTTCATCTCTTTGACATCACATTCTTCCTTTTTTTCCTTCTTCTTTGGGAGTTGTATCAGTGGTGCCCACAACATCTTAATAAATCCTTTCTAACCATGTGCATTTATTTTTATTGTATAATAATGCTCTTAAAAATTTCCTAATCCCAGCTTTGTCTTTCTTCACAAATATTATTGTAGTTTTGAGGCTGGTACAGCTCTCTTTCCATGATACCTAATCTTTTACACACAAAAAGGAAATGAACAAAGCTGACCAGGGAAATAAAGGTGTCTGAAAGACGGCACTATAAGCCTGACCTGGCACATTCAGTGAGAGCCATTTGCCTGTCTTCAGCTGGCTTTAGAATGTTGTAAGAGCAATGCAAACACATTCCCATACACAAACATATAAGAGTAACAAAAGTCTGATGAGTCTTTCAGAGGGATGGAAGATTTCTAGCATTTTCTTCTTCCATTATCAATAAATCCTGTTTCAGTTAAGTAGTCTCTATAGTCTGTGTTGTTGGTATTTATTGAGGGAGGCATGTAATTTCTCTACAGTAGCAATGAAACTCGAGAGGAACTCTGCAATCCTTGTAGTGCAAACACCCTCTCTGAATTCAAATTCAATTCCTAGCCTCTCTGTTTAAATTGTATGGAGTAGGAAAAAAACCTGAGGTACACAAATGCCTTGGAAAAATCTCAGTCCGTGGATAAATCTCAGTCCATGGATATGTTTATTTATGATATGACTTTTTTATAAGCCGGTGCTAAGTACCTGTAGAGGGGAAAATCAAACCCTCTTTTCTTAAAGACAACTTGAATGTCTAAGTTACAAGTCTGTTATGAAACATATTTTGTCATTTCCTAAATTCTGGCTGAGCCCAAGTATCCAAAATGCTGCCACTTACTATTGGAATGAACAGTTCCTCTGTGGCATGCATTCTTGGCTGTGACATGCATCATCTGAAAGGAGAGCATGGAGAAGTAACTGAACTGAAACTCTCAGGAAACTGCAAGAAGAAAGTTTTGGAAGATTCCTTTCAGGGCCCGAACAAGCTGAGGAAAATAAATCTAGACAGGAACCAGTATCAGAAGGCAATTGAAATGCCTCATGATTTATGCAAGAAAGTGGTGGAGAGTGAAGATGAATCTTTTGCTAACTTAGCAAATCCTAGGGAATTGCTGGCTGATGAAAACCATTTATGTAAAATACCAGCTGGGTTTCCATTTCCTTTACCCACTCTGAATTTGGGAAATAATTGCATATCTTCTGTCAGCAACAATTCTTTCAGCACTTGCACTTTAGAGGAGAATCAGCTTTACAATAACTCCTAAAGAAAAACAAAACCAAACAATACCCAAAGCCTCCCCAAACAAACAAAATGCTTAAACTCCCAACTTCTCCCCCGTAGAACCTTGCTTCTCCCACAACTGGCAATCCTGCCTCTGCATGAAGAGCTTCCCTAGAGGCTGAAGCAAACTGCTCCCTCCCTGGGGCACATGTGCCTGGGGGCCAGGGGCAGCACAGAGTCCGTTGGGGGAGGGGTTGGTTTTGTGGCGGTGGATGGTTGTGGTGGGAGCTGTCCAAAGTGCCTCCTGGGCTCCATCTCCCAAACCCTGCCCTCTACTCCCAGCACCCACATCATGGGTGACATTGAAGCCTTCCTCCAACTACACCTCCCAGGTAGCTATATGTCTAAAACCCACTTCCCCTGAATTCAACTACTCAACAAAAGATATGACCTGGAGTGAGTTTTGACTCAGTGTCATTTACAGCTTGTTGACTTATCTTTTCATCATGAAAGGATCCCAGGTATATAAACATCTCTCATAACTCCTGTAACCTGCTTCTCTCCAGTAACTGTATTTAAGCAGTTTGCTGTTCAAAGACTCTATAATGAACTCCTAAAGCCCTTCAGAAATCTTGAAAATCTTCCTATCCACAGTTCAGGAGTCCTATTTATCAAGCAAGATCATCCCAGTCTCTCACTAAGCAAAGCACAGTTTCTTTGTCTGGCAGCAGTACATCACCTGTATCACAGGGCAGCAACAGCAGTGCTATTAGTAGGAAATCAGTCAAAACCAGATATACACCTGGAGTAAATAATATGCCCTTGCCAAAAGATAAGCCCAGCAATGATATATCTTTGCTGAAAGCTAGGTGCAACACCTTTGATAAATCCTTCAAAGTTCAAACAGTGCTTTTTCTTCACTGATAAACAGTGATTTGAAGGTGTTTAGAGGCTACTGTGTTTAAATTTGTCTTTTAACAGCATCACAGCTGCTGCCAGAAATTAGAAAGGTGAAGAGGGATGAGAAAAGCTTTTCTCAAGAGTGCTGGACATCAGAGGAGATGAATCTGGGAAGCAGATGATGGTCACGATTGCCATCTAATGGCCAGAAATTACGAAACAGAGACTAGGAAGGATGATCTGGCTGCAAGGCAGTGATAAGGGATGGTAAAGAGGCAAGGGACTCACTTCAGGAGTGCTGGCTTGGGGCTGAGCCTTACTGACTGCTCCTGTTTCTAAATGGAAATTCAGTTTGTGGGATGAGCATCGGGAAATGGGAAAGGGTGTCTAGATTTTGTATGAAACTTTCTCTTGAGTCCTGAATATTATGTGAATCACCCATCTGGGCTTATTGCATAGTTACATATTTTCAGTTGTAGTAAATGTTGCAGAATATCTGTGTATATATGTCTTTGCTGCTCTTTAGAAAGTAAGAAGTGAAGAAGGAAAGAAAGAAGACTTGCTCCTGTTCATAAGGATGCTGCAGACAGAGCATTTATTTGGGTAACAAGTATCAACTGCTCATGACAGAGAAATTGTGCTGCTTCTCCAAGATCTTTCCAGCCTCTTACAAGATGAGAGAAGAGTTTTCACCTGCAGAGTGCAGTGTTCCCCTAAAAAATATGGTAGCATATATGATCAGCAATGTTGTAAAAGGCACTCTCCTATATACTACACAAAATGTGGCTTTTACTGAGGACAGCCTGTAAAAACCCAATCATATTCTCTGAAAGAATATCTCCTTAATAATGACCATGCTGATCAGGGAAATTCTGCCATAAGCTTCATCTATGCCTTGCTGTAACAATCTAATGACAGCAACACCTTCTGGCAGCGTATCTATGTTTAACAAAGTGCATGAGGATTCCATTTAGCATCTGAATAGACAATGAGACTAATTGTGTGCTTAAAGTCAAGCATATTATTAAATTCCTTTGTAGATCACCATCATAATTAATATGCAAATTAATATTAAAAAAAAATCTATTCTTTGTTTAAAAAATAATAATAAAATAATGATTTTGGAACATGTTTACTTCCCTGGAGGAGTTTATTTTCACTGGCTTACCTACAGCACCAGCTGTAGAATTCTCAGACATGTTATGGTAAGATTAATTTGTTTGGTTGGTTGAGTTTTTTGGGGGTATTTTGGTAGTTGGAGGATAGGAAGGACACTAAAAGTTTTGTTTTGAAAATAAGCATTACATACAAATGATGGCATCTGTTTGACAAACACAGCATAGAGTTCAAGCATGCAGTCTAAAAACTTTGGGAGCAATCCTTCAGGCAGACGGAATGAGCAAATGCAGCCAAGCAAATGGAAGCAAAACACAATTGGCTTCCACTATGGTAATGAATTCAGCATCCACTTAACATGTCATGATGTAATTCAGTAAGAATTCTAGCTGGACTAGATCTGTAATTTTGCACCTTGCAAATGCTTGTGTAGCTGCATTAAGAAATTATGACACAAAGAACATTTGCCACACTCACTAGAAGATCAACCACTTTATTTTTGCTAACCCTTCATCCACAGCACAGCAGGGATACCTTGCTTACTGGTGGACCAAGGCGGGGAGGCACATCCACTAATTTTAATGAGTAAGTTGGGCTCTGGTTCTAGTCAACAGTGAGAAACATCATTCCTTAGAGGATTTATGGATTTATCTGGCCAGCAGTAGACCTTAGTCTTAGGATAATGCACATTTCCCTATATGGCTGCACAGAAGGAGCCTGCAGTGACTAACTTTAGATGACTAACTATTCAAACAATTGGCTTAAAGAAAATAAATCCCAACTTTAAGACCTTTTATTTCAGGAACTATATGGCTTAGTAGAGATGATATCCCTGAATGGGGGAAAAACAAAACAAAACAAATCAAACAACCAAAAAAACCCCACCAAACCCAAAACAACAGCAACAAAAAATCATTCTATATTTCCCTTCCAGTTTCTTTCTCAAAAAAAAGGATGGGGGGAGTCTAAATGGCAGCTCAGCTGGCCTCACTCAGGGGCTTAGTGAGGCAAGGTCATGCAGAGGTGGTGAATGAATGTACAGCGAATTCAGCAGAGTGCTGCTGGCTGCTATGATTTTGAAGGGGTCAGGCAAGTAGAGCAAATGAAGACAAGTGTGAGTTCTTGTTTAGAAATGGGAAGAAATGAAAGTATTTTAGTGTTTAGTATTGTTATCTTGGTATTTTTAATTTGGTGGCCATTTTCAAATGTCATTGTGCTTTCAAATCAGGTCTGGTGTTATTGTTAGAAAACTAAGAAGCAAGCAGGAACAGTTGTGCTGGCAACTATATAAACAGAGTGACAGACATGCCAGAAATTTTTCTGTGGGCAGAGGAGGAATCTGGCAGGTATACAAAGAAAAAGGGACAGTTAGGAATGTGTGAGAAGGCTTGGAGAAGATGGGGAATCAGGCAAAGAGTGGCATCCGTAGAGAAAAGATAAACTGTGTTTCACTTTATTTCACACTAAAGCACACACTTACGCACATGAACACGCACACACAGAGTCACAAAACTTCATGGCGTGATAATAGTTTGTTATGTTGAAAGTTATGGCTTTCAAAGGCCTGAAGAAGGTATTTTGTGACCTCTAAAGTAAACTCAGTATTCAGGTGGGGGTTTTTGTTTTGTTTGTTTGGCGTGGTGTTTTTTTCTCTCTGAGAACTACAAGATGTAAAGAATCTCCTCTCAGGAGAAGTGGATATCCTTTAATCCTGCAATATTTGTGCAGAATGGGAATTAACACAATCATACTCATTGAAAAAAACCCAGAAGTTCTGAAGTTCACAGTGCCTTACAGGGCATCACTTCCTATTCAAATGGGTGAGTGGGCTGGGGTAAGCTGATGCGCTTCATATCCTGCCCTGAGAATCACTTCACTGCCTTCACAAGATGGATTTTTCTCTGTAAAAATTAAGCATCATCTTTCCTTTTCCTGCAGCAGGAACTGTCTGGATAACACCATAGGGCAGGTGTGCTAATTTTAACTGCAACTTCCATCAGGAAGTGGAGCCTTTCAGGGTTGCCTGCCTGAGAGAGAAAATTTTTCCCTACAGCTGGGTAGAGAAATAGGTGAATCTGTTTAGGTATTTGCCTTCACATTCTGTCAGCACAGAGGGTTTCAGTATTTTGCAATGGAAAAACTCATTTTCTCTTTCTTTCAAACACTTCATTCCCCATGCTACCAAATATGTTGGAGAAAACGTATTGTCCTGTGAGAGGCAGTGAATAAGCTCTGAAATATGGATTAGATGAGAAAACAGGTAAGCAATTATCTGTTGCTTCACCTGCCTTAATTATTGGCATCTGTTAGTAAGATCCTTATTCAGACCGTGTAGATTTATGACTGTTCCCTTATCCCTATGATCACTATAATATGAAGTAAGCAGCTTTACATGCTGGAGCATTTTGGGCCAGGAGCAGAGCTGCTGCTCTGCTCCTATGTTTATTCAGGGTGCTGTGGCTGCTACACAGTGGCAGCTGCCCCCATGCCACCTCGACTTGGTGGTTCAGTGCCTCTTCTAAGAAGCAGAGCCAGGACAGACACCACAGAGAACCTTCCCTTGCAAAAAGAGAGCTTAAAATTCTTCCTGTTTGTGGAAGTTGTTGGTGTGATGAACCATCCAACACACTACAGTTTCCATCTCCATCCAAATGGAAAGGAGAAGGCAATGTTTTGACCCAATTAAGGGAGCTGCTTGTGTAGTCATTGCATCAGCCCTAACACTTGTCCTTTGTCTTTGCTGAAATACTTGCTGGTGCTGGTGTCAGGGTGGTGGGACACAAGCCCCTTGAGTGACCAGTGGCTCAGACATGGAGGTACAAGGGCTGCACATGGTTACCCTCCAAAGAGGACAGGAAAATGTATCCTGGTGAAGACTTAATAAAGGAAATGAAAAACTCAGAGGAAATAGAATAACTGGGGATATCTGTCTATCACTTGCTCTCATGCAATAAAACTGGACCCCAGGGAGTGGAGAATGCAATGCATCTACACATGGCAAAATGATTTCTAACACAACTGAAAATTACCCTTGGGAGTTGTTGTCCCATGACATCGAGAAGAGATTGGCAAGACCCCCACAAAAAAAAGGTTATGAAGCCAATGTACAGTACTGTTGTGTTCTCCTGAAGGCATGTAAAGCCTCCTGATTCACTCCAAAGGACAGTGGGGTTCCCACATCAAAAGGGGATGTGGAAACCTCCATAGAGAGGTCTTTGTGTCAGTCCTTGCAATTCTCCCATGTCGATTACTTACCACACTCAGACCTGAATATTTGCTTCAAACCTGTTCTTCCCACTGTCTCTAATCCATGGCACTATTTTTTGCCTCACTATCTGAGTTCAGACTCCCTATAAGAGATCTCTCACATAGGTTGTTTTTTAAAAATGAAAAAAAAAAAAAAGATATTGATTTCCTTTTATCTTCTCCTCTACCAGTCCTCATAAGCAAAATACCTTAATATTTTCCAGAAGGAATATTAACACATCATAGAATATTTTCTGAGCATATGTTAAACCTCCAATTATAATTCAACTAATGAACCCATACAAACCTTCAATTGAATAAAATATATACAGTGCTGTCTACCCAGCAAAGTACTTGCCCAGCAGTTGACTGTAATGAGATTTATATGGATTCCTTGCAGACCTGCTTCTTCAAAGCCTTTGGGGTGTCTTTCTGACTTACAAGATTGCTAATTAAATTGATAACAAGCAAGTGCCTTTCACGCTCTGACTGCAGGTTCCCCATCACTGGGTCTTTCATTCTCACCAAAAACAGGAAACTGTTCAGCTGGGGTTGTTTAGCCTGGAGAAGAGGAGGCTCAGGGGAGACCTTATTGCTTTCTACAACTACCTGAAGGGAGGTTGCAGCCAGGTGGGGGTTGGTCTCTTCTCCCAGGCACCCAGCAGCAGAACAAGAGGACACAGTCTCAAGCTGTGCCAGGTGAGGTTTCGGCTGGATGTTAGGGAGAAATTCTTCCCAGAAAGAGTAACTGGCCACTGGAATGTGCTGCCCAGGGAGGTGGTGGAGTCACTGCCCCTGGAGGTGTTCAAAAAAGGATTGGATGTGGTACTTGAAGTCATGGTTTAGTTAGTCATGAGGTGATGGGTGATAGGTTGGACTTGATGATCTCTGAGGTCTTTTCTAACCTTATTGATTCTATGAGTCTATGATTTCCTTCTGACTTCTTCTCTTCACACTTGCTCCACAAATAGTAGGGGTTTCATTTATGGCTTTATTGGGGTTTATTTTTAAAATGGACAAAACCAAAATTCAAAATCTTTGTTTCACCTTCCAAATAATTATTACCTTATTATCTTATTTTCCAAGTATTGTGTCTTTCCTGCTGAACCTACTCTTCAGTATCTAAAGCCTGTGATTCCTTGAATACTGATCTGTGCAAGCCCACGGCAATCACAAGTAAAAGTTTAATCTCTGTGATTTATAGATGTACAAGCATATTTCTCCCACATAGGCCAGTGTGGGAGGACTAACACTAGCAGATGTGAAGTGTATCATGAGAAAATTACTGCCTTATGGAATTTGTGAGTGTGTCCAAACTAAGAGAGTAACATCTACACTCGGCATGTATTGCAGAGATGGATGTGAAATTTCTGGTCTAGTACATGTCTCCCTCCAAGTGTCCTGTGCAGATGTGGCCTCTTTTTAGACATGGAGTCTTGGAATATTGTTGGCTATTGTTACAAGCATCTCAGATGTGTGGCATCACAAGCGTACGTCAATACAAACCACAGCCCACTGGTGGCAGCAGTTCATTGCTAGTGGAGCAAACTGTTTGCACAGCATGGGATCTGCACATGCAGGCGTGATTATGGGGAGAGACAGACAACCTTCACATCTAGTTCAATTTATGGGGCTGCTTCTCTTTCTCTTCTCACAACTCTGATTTTATCAAGGTGGTAGCTGTGAAATAAAACTTATATTACAAGTGTAGGAGACTAATAAGCAGAAGATACGGAGGCTACACATATAGGTGATGTGTTCCCTTTGGGAGCTTTGATACTATCCCCACTTTCACGTCCATTCTGTTTAAGACACATTGAATCATTGAACAATTGTAGTAAATGGAAGCTGGACTCAATCTCACCCGTGGACTGAAAAATTGAAACTTCCATATTTTTTTCTCTTTCCTCTCCGACGTGATTATCTTCATTCAGGTGCAAAGTAGCTGTAAAGCTCTGCAGAAACGACCTCTGCCTGTCTGCCTGCCTGCCTGCAGTGACGTGTTTTGGCAATGACCCCACTACGTCAATACCTATTGGTGTTGCTGCTGCTTTTCCTGTGCACGTGTGCAGTAGCTTCCTACCAACCTTAAAACACACCAGGGAATGTTTTTGTTTCTCTAAGACATAAACAAATTTATACCTAGTGAAAATGAGCGGCAGAGGTGGCACCTGAGTGAGCAGATGACACAGACCCTGCTACCAACAGAAGCTGTGAGTAATTCTGAGGGTTCCTCTTCCTGCAAGGTAAAATGGATTCCGCTCCATCTGTTCCTCCCACTACTTCTTACTGCCAGTGACCCTGTCCTTGGGTGTATTTCTCTAAGCCTGGTATTTTAAACACAAAAATCACAAGCTTCAGCAATCTTTAATCTCTAGCCCTGGACTGTGCCCTTCTGTGTGGAATAGCCTGGATATTCCCACGGGCAAAGAGGTGCTTTCCCAAGCCCCCTGCACACCTGCCTTAATTGCCCCAACAGTAGTATTAATCAAGGTGAGATTGTTTGGGAAAGTGAGACACAGACAAGTCTGGGAAAATCCTAAATGCCCACCCAGGGAGGCATCCTTTTCAACTCGAACATCACATGAGTGTGACTTTACTTCAGTGGATGCCACTCCCAGTCCCCACGTCTGTTTGCACAGACATCGTAACTCCCCTTCTGCTTTGAAAGAGGAATGTGCAGGCAAGACACTTGAAAGTTTCAGGAGCTGTTTGAATGCCAGGGCGACCTTCTTTGTCACACACACTGGAGGGGTGATGAAGACTCTGTGCTCCAGGAATTGTGTGTTTCATTCTCAAGAAGGTAACAGTCCCAACACACAGACACACATGTTCCTAGTCCCTGTCACTGGCAGAGGCAGCTGAAATCCATGGCTGTGGCAGTCACAGGAAGCACTTCTCCCTTGCCTTTTACAAACAGGCACTGTGAGGAAAGCATAAATAAAGTTTAAATGACTGGATATGCTTTACGTGAACAGCTCCATAATTCACTATTTACCTTGGTGAAAGCTTGAATATCAAGGAGATGGACCAGGTTTGGCTGGCAAGCTTTATTTTTTTCCCTTTCCCCTTAAAAATAAATCAAATTAAGAAGGTATTAGTGGAGAAAAAGAGTAAATAGATAAACTCACATGAAAATCTTGCCTGCCTACAATTTTACAAAAGATTGTTGCACTTATATGGGTTTGGAGACTCAAAACCACAAAGGCAGGAGACAGCTGAATATGCCTAAGATGGTTTTAAAGTGTGTGCCTCAGATATAGCTATCAGCATTAAGAACAAGTAGTAAAATCCACCCAAGAAAATCAACACAGAGCAATAAACCTGGGGTGAGTTCCAAGTTGCCACTAGTTTAAAGCCAGCTCAGAGATAGCTATATGCAGAGCAGATAGCAGCACAGGTGTGGTCTCAAGGGTAGTGCAGTTTTCCAAGATAAATTAATTAATCCTGGTGGGGGTTAAACCATGACATTCATGCATTACTGACTTAGGTGACTCTTCTCTATCATGTCAAGTTATGCCATGAGAATCTCAGCTTTGGAGAGAGGGAACCCCACTGTTGGAATAACATAATTCACCTAATTAATGACATCAGGTATATTTTGTTGTTCTGCAACTCATCCACAGTACAGCATTCTGAGTGGGATCCTGGGGATGTTCACTGATGGGTATCTCCCTATCTCCATTCTCTTCCTTACGGGAAAGTGGACTGGCAATCCCCAAAGGGACTGCCAAAGCCCACACAATAGCCTAAGCAGTTTGACATTATCAGTCATTGTTTCATTCTATGTGTTTACTTTGGTCATCCCTTTTTCAAAGGAATTCTGATAAGAATGGCCACCTTGTCTTCTGTACATATTGACTTGATTGTGTGTTGAGTACAGAACACGCTCTCTAACTTTGCATTGAAAGAAACTTACATTCAATGGGAACATAAAAATTTGGTCTCCCCATTTCCCTGAGATTTCTCTTTGAATGCTCTGTTGACACCCAGGCTCAGGCTGTAAAATTAGCAGCTTCACTTATGAGAAGCCTAACGCTGGAGGATGAAGGGATTGGTGAGCTGCACTAGAAGAAATGATTCATCGTGCTTTTGTGATGCAGAATGCTGATGTTGTCGCTTACACACTTTCATTATTATCATTTTTTACTCACATAAACAAGAGGGAAGACATAGTGCTGCAAAATCCAGAAAGTGATGACAAGCACTTGCGAAGATTTGGCACAGAAATGTCCTATTCAGGCATGAGATTTGTTGAGTATTGGGTTTGGTTCTCTTAGGTACTTTGCAAACCAGAAACTGCTTCTAGAGATATCTTTTAAACAGAGTGTTTGTGCCTGCATTGGGCAGCAAGGAACTCCAGCTGAAACAGGTCATTTGGACAGTTTCAGTTAAGGCACCTTTGGAAAATATCCCCTGAGTGAAACACCTAAGATAAACAATTAAAAGCTTGGTGGTTCTCTGCAAACTTGAAGAAATCTTTCTGAAAGCTGGAAACATTCTCTTTCTTCTTCTCCATTCATTAAAAATTTCAGAATATGATGATAATCCCTCAAAAGCCATAGCTGATGGCCCCCACATCTTATTTGCTTTTTATTGACTCTACACAGGCAGTCTTCCACTTGAAGTATCAAATGGCCTGGCTTCCAAACTGCTGCTTTACCACAGCTTTCTGCACGCTCTAGAAGAAAGGTCCAATGCTCTTTTAGTATTTATGGGCACAGGGAAGGCAGGGAAAGCAGAGGCAGGCAAACTGGTGTGAGAGAAGCATCTGCTACTTGAAGGTATTCAGCTTCCCGTGCAGGAATTCAAGCTTTGCAGACTGGCTTCTCCTCCCACCTCGAGCACTGCTTTCCTAAAGTCAAGACCTGTTGTGAAGTTGCTTTGGTCAAGCGCAGTTAAAAAGGAAATGCCGCTACTTCTAAAGCCTATTAGTGCCAGTATTTGTCCAGCAAGGACAGGCATTTTGCAATCCTTGCTCTGAAATTAAGGTGATGTGGGATGGGAGGTTGCCCCATGAATTATTTACTCCTTTTTTGTTTGCAATACTGGTAACATTTGGTGGAACGTGACCCACTACAAAAATACGCTCTGACATTTGAACAACTGACCACCCAATCCCTGATGTCACCATCAACATCCTTCTGCTGATGGCAGCAAGAAAGTTCAGTAAGAAACTACACAAAGGGATCGTCTCCGCTCTTAAGGTCTCAGGATCACTGCCAACTCCTGTTTCCTCTAGCAGTATATAGAGTGAGAGAAAGCATTCTCTCTCAGAGTCAAGCATGTGAAAAGAAGATTTCACATGTGAAACTGAGACCTGGAAAACAATCACTTGGCTTCCCTTCCTTTAATTTATTTTCCATATGATTGAGAAATTTTCATACAGAGTTTATTTTTATCTTACCAGTCTGATGTGCCTGGGATCCCATTATGAATAATAGGCTGAGATGGGAATTATTCTCGGGTGCTTTACGACATAGACATTTCAGGTTCCCCTAATTACTTGTTTGGTTGATTTGGGGGTTTTGTTTGGTTTTGGTTTGGTTTGGGGGGTTTGTTTGTTTGTGTTTGTTTGTTTGTTTTAATAACAAATGCATAGACTCTATGGAAGAATTAGCATAAGGTTAGAAAATTTGTGCTCCTGATCGTTTCAAGACATTCTTCAAACAGAGCTCAAGGAAAAGCCTCCTGAAGCCAATCTGAGGTACAGACACTTTCACTGACATCTGTTAATATCTAATTAAGCTCCTGTTGCATGGCCTTGAGCAAGTCTTTTATCATCACATTTTCACAACCAGAAGCAGCACATACTTACTTGGAAAAAGAGTGTTCATGGCTTTTACAAGGCTTCAAACATGGATATGCAAACGAGACATAAGAACGATGGTTTACCAGTTACTACCTTTCCTACTATGTGAGTTTCCTAGAAGGCAAGAAAGAACTTGCAGTTTTGCTCTAGTTGAAACACCCAAAGGTGTTAGCTGGAAATTATCTCAGCCAGGATCCAATTTCCTTCTTGCAAATGGGTCAGCAATGTGCTGAAAAGCGCTCCCCTTTAGCATGCAAATGACCAAGACAGTGCATGTCTGGCACGGTTCTACACCACCAAATATTTGTTGACTGATTTGTTTGTTGTTTTTTTTTTTTAATAATCACAGTAAGAAACTGCTGACAAAAACAAAACAAAACAAAACAAAACATATGAGGCAAAAACAAACAACCCTCCAAAAAAGCAACTCATCAATACCCAAAACAAGAATTTCTAAGCTATCCTTTACATCAGGTAGCCTAGAACATTTATTGTGGATGTCAGCTCTTCCCTATCCAAATGTACTTTGGAGTTCTTTATTCTCAGAAGTTATTGGACATGTGGTAGTCTTGTAGGAACATGCACCTTCTTTGCATTCTCCAAATAGCAGCAAACAGGAGCAAGCATCAGAGATATGCCATTTCTGCTGCTATACCACGAATACAAAATGCTATAGTGAGGATTTTCATTTACAGAAATGAGCCTATGTCCCGACACCAAAATGCAACACCCTGATTTTGCTTCAGAGAAACAGTATTGTCCTCATATATGTAGTAAAGTACAGATGATTTCTCTAAGATACCGTGACTATCCCAGTGTTAATCCACCAGAAAAGATAAAGGCAAAGAAACAGTAAAAGGGTAAACCTTTAATCAATCTGTAACTGAATCTAAACTCATCAGAGGTGTCTGATTTGCAGGAAGCAGCAAAACTCCCTCTGAGGCTGTGAATTGCACTGATTTAAGGGATCTGTGGCTCTATCCCAAGATTAGTAGGACCAAAAGAAGGCAGTACTGCTACTGGACAAGAGGGTTCTGAAAAATCAGGCCCCAGTCCCACAGATGCTCACTGTTCTTTAATTTCAGGAGTGCATTTCCCACACCAAGGTTGAGGGAATAGATTTGCTCAGACACACAGGTGAGCAACTGCAGAAGCTGCAGAGGAGAATAATTCCAAATATTTATATTAAATGGAACCTCACTTAAGATGCCAAAAAACAATCCCTAGCAAAACTGAAAATTCTGAGGCCGTAACATCACTGAGGATGCTGATTAACTGAAGGATGCTGATTAACTGATCAGCACAGAAATGTCACGATTCTTGTCACAAGGTACAGCTCAAAAGCCTTGAAGCAGTAAAAGGCCATAAATTTGTTTTGCAGAACTTGCTCAAAAGCTAGCAGTGTTAGATGGTGTCCAACATAGGAGATACCTTGGGAATGCTTTTAGTGTGAAAACCTATAAATATTCCCAACTAATATGATATATTCCTTGCCATTTCTTTCCTAAGTGATTCCTTTGGCCTTCAGTCTCACACAGGCCCTGGCTCACAAGAAAACTTCAAAGTCTGCACCATCGATGTCAGATATACACCCTGTTCACATCCATTTTGAAGAATGAGACTTTATACACCACACCTTCAAATGTGAAGGAGCTTGGCTTTAGGAAGGCTGAGTCAACTGGAAATCCTGGTTCACCACAGCAGGTATTATTGGGATTGTCATGCAGAGCAGATTTTACGCCCTTCAAATTACAGCTCTAGAAATGCTATGAAAAAAGATGAGCCAAGGGGCAGATGACAGCCATGAAACAGAAGAAGCAGCATCCCCAGGGAATTTATTGAAATGTATTTACAGTTCTGCTTGCATGTATTAATAGTGCTTATGGCTCAGGACTATTAATTAATCAGCAAATCACCCTCGCATCAGGTATCCAGCTGGAGGGCAGGGAGTAAGAGGCAATATGCTACACAATTTCCATACAGATGTCCCAGAAGCAGCAGAAATTAAATAAATTCCCCAGCTTCTGTGCCACCTCACACCTTGAAAGCAAGCATGCCTCCGCTCCCTTGCAGAGCTGCTGCCAGACAAAGGCACAGAGATTTCCCCAGCTCCTCGTCATTCAGCCATACGCACACGCACAGCTACACCCCCACGCACAGCTACACCCCCTTGTCTTTCAGTTCTTCCACGTGAATAATTCAGTTTATTACCGAACGCTGTTAATGCAGAAACGAGAGGCACCCTTGCCATACACCCCTTTCTGCCCCCTGCTCAACTCTAATTGCCCGTCCAGCTAGATAACGCTGCCTGGGGCTAATTGTCCGAATTCCCCGAGCCAGCCTTTAGCGACATCTGGAGCCCTGCAGCGCTGGGAGGCAGCAGGCGAGGCCCACCCAGGACCCTCCACAGCTTCAGCCTTGGCTCTCCTGCCTCCGGAGAGAGGCAACCAGGGCCAAGAGGGAAGGAAGTGCAGTGCCGGGGCCGAGCTGTTTCTGGGGAGCTGGGCAGGGAAGTTGGGGCCAGGCGGCATCTGGCCGAAGCCATTGTCTGCCGGACCGGCACCAAAGCATGGCCTGGCCGGGGGGCGGGAGTGGGGGCGTGTGTTCTCTTTCATCCTCTTGCAGCAGGGCCGCAAGGACATCCGTGGGATTGTATCCTCTCCTTGCAGCGGGGCTGCCAGAACAGCCATGGCTTCTTTTCTTTCCTTGCAGCAGGGCGGCAAGGATAGTGATGGGGTTTTTCTCTCCCTGCGGCAGCAAAAGGAGCGGGGGCAGAGGAGGGGAGGGCGGAGGCAGCTCCCGGAGCTCTGAAGGAACGAGGGTTTCGGTTTTCGTTTTCTCCTTCCAAATCCGGAGATTTTAGTAACATAATCAGCGAGCTGATCCTTCTCAACCGGCCGTGGGGCACGTAGAGTGCTGAAGCTCAAGCACAGCGGTCCGCCGCTGCGGAGCCTGGCTGGCGGCGACTCCCCTGCCCTCGCTCCTACCCCTGGCCACCCGGACGCGTTCGCAGGGCGGGGCGAGGGCCAAGAGCCAGGGGCGGCGGCCGCCCTCCCGGACCGTCCCGGGGGCGCCTCCCGCCAGTCTGAGCCAACGACGACCGGGACCGGGATACGGACCGGGGCGATTTTCGGCTCTCAGGGTGTGCATGCGCGTGTAGCTGCAGCTGTATGTGTGTGTGTCTGTGTCCGTGTGCGCGGCAGAGAGGAGGGCTGGGTGGGGAGGGAGGAGAAGGAAGCGGGGGGGGTGGGGGGAGCGAGAGAGAAAAAGACGGAAAGCGGCAAAATGGTTAGCGGGTGACATCATCTTAATTTGCATAGGCGCGGGGATAAAACCGCCCCGCCAGCGAGCGTCTTTTATACTGGCGTGCGGAGCGGCGGCAGCAGCGAGTGGCGGGGCTGAGCATCACCGCGCAGCGACACCGGTGGGTCCCGCTGCTCCCCCCTCTCCCCCCCCCCCCCCCCCGCACCCCTCCCCCCCAATCCCCCTCCCCGGGTACCCCAGCACAGGTAGTATGAACCCCAGGAAGGGAAGGAACTGCGGGCAGGGCGCGGGAGCTATTGTGTTGCGGGGATGTGGGGAGGGTATTGTCTTGCGGAGGCGGGGTGCTGTTACTGTCTGGGGCCCGCGCCACTGCAGGGCGGTGGCGTGCTAGCCTCAAACTGGCTTTGTTGCCGTTCCAGGGCTTTGTTTTGTAATTATTTTTCCTTTAATCAGTTAAAAGGGCGTCCAGCACCGGACTGCCGCCCCTCTATTGTACTCCGCAGCGCGCAAATACTGGGAGTTGCCCCCGGAGGCAGCTGGCGGCGAGCTGCACAGTCTCTGATGCTGGGCTAAACTGACTCTTCAAAATATATTACTAGTTATTAAATATGCCGGGAATAAACGTCTTATTTTCTGCGTGCGCTGAGTTTCGGGCTCCCGGGGAGGCGCGGCTTCCCGGGAGGGGTGCGGTGGGCGCGACCCCGGGGTGGCGGACGGCGAGCCCTCGCCGGGGGTAACCGGCTGTACCCTTGTGTGCGTAGAGTCACCTGCCAACATGTCCGACAAACCCGATATGGCCGAGATCGAGAAATTTGACAAGTCCAAATTGAAGAAGACAGAGACGCAAGAGAAAAACCCACTGCCTTCAAAAGAAAGTGAGTGCGGGAGGGCAGGGAAGCGTGGGGAAGGGCAGGCGGGAGGGAGGGGAGGGGAGAGGCGGGAGCAGACAAAGAGGGGCGGCAGGCTGGGAGCCGGGGGTGCGGCGGGTGCAGGGTGGAGGGAGAATAGGCGGCTTTGGCTGTGGCAGATGCAAAACCCTGAGCCCACCGCCTAGGAGCGCTTAAGCTACAATTACTGACGTATCTGCTCCAATGCATATATATACACGCGGACACATATACACGTATTTTTGTAAATTGTAGGAATTGTCATATGAATGCACTTCAGGCTCTCAATCTTCATTTTTTTTCTCTCCTTTTCTGTTTTTCCCCCTTTCAGCAATTGAACAGGAGAAGCAAGCGGGTGAATCGTAATGAAATCTTCCCTTCCAAATTATGCACTGTACATTCCACAAGCATTGCCTTCTTATTTTACTTCTTTTAGCTGTTTAACTTTGTAAGATGCAAAGAGGTTGGATAAAGTTTAAAATGACTGTACTGCCCCTTTCACATCAAAAGAATAGAGAGAACTACTGACACTGAATGAAGGCGCTGCCTTTCCCGCTGCCTGTCTGGCTTTGGTCCTGGTGGCATGAAAGAGCTTGCATGTTGATGAAAGAAGAACTTGGGTGGGACTACAGTAAACTAGAGTAACACACGAATAAATGCAAAGCTGTACCAAGGTCCTGCGAGCTGTAAAATGCAGTTAATCGAGTGCCATTTTTTTTTGTTGTTTTTTTTTTTTTGTTCAAATGATTTTAATTATTGGAATGCACAATTTTTTTAATATGCAAATAAAATGTTTTAAAACCTGGATGGTATTTATGTCCTCTCTTTGGAGAACGGTATCAAAGGATCTGAAGCATAAAAGCCGGTACTGAGACATGGGATACTTATAAAACCTTTGGAGATGACTCAAACCTCAATCACCATTTAATTTTTTTTTTCCAATAGATAAAAGCTGTGATCCTCGAAGCTAGCTTTTAGTAAAAAATTGCATGTCTTGTAATTTGTTACCATGTGAGTATATTGCTTTAACTCTTCGTTGTTTTTAATGTAGAGGTTGATAAAGGAGTTGGCTGCGTTTATTGCTTTGCCCCTCCCACAGCGTAGCTCTTTTTAGTGAGAACAGTTACATACTGTTGCAGAGATTCAAGCTTGGTTGTATAAATCCATGATTGCTTAAATGAATAATTAAGGCTTGTTCTGCTGACACAGTATTTAAAGGAAGATGAATTATATGTCCAAGACTGAACATGAGCTTTTTATTATCCTAAAGCTATTTTAGTGGTTGGTGCCCTACGTAAATAAAATTTGACTATGCTGTTACTCATGTTTTGGACACTTCGATAATCTCTTAATGGCGATTTGATCCTGAGAATTTGTTTCAAAGAATAAAAAGCTGGTTTCTTGACTAATTTAAGGATGATCATTTGGTGGCAAAAATGGTAACTTAAGAAAATGAACATGGTAGTAAATTCTACATGCAAATAGCAACTTTCCGCGCTTATGGCAGTTTGTTCAGGCCTGGGGCACTTACTGGCTACTTTTCTTCAAGTGATAGCAGGTAAAACCTGTGAGGGAGAGCAGTAGGAGTTAACTGTAGTAGTCACAGATTTCTTCCATTACTCACTTCGCTTTGAAGTGAGTAATTGACATTCTGGGGAAAAAAATGCTGTCAGATAGCCTGTGGGAGGGTGGTGAGCATGGTTCTGCAGTGCCTTAGGCAAGTCTTCATGGGCTGAGCCTGTATTTATTTCAGCAAGTTTCTATAAAGCAAATTAGTCCCTCTGGGGAAGCCTTGGTTTTGCTGAAGCTGCTGACTTGGCAGGGGTCACGCAGATTTGGGGTTTCATCCTACCACCCCTTCCTAGCAGCCTCCGATTGCAGCAACAAATCCTTGAGTTTGCACCAGTCAGAGCAGCGGGGTTCCACTTCTAATTGGAGGTTTGGTGGGTGTTTGTACTGCCAGCAAAGGAGGGAGCCCTGGGATGCTGTATGCTTGTGGGTGCTCTCCCCAGCCACAGCAGCAGAAAACTTGCAGAATTGAGTATTTGATTGGAATCTAAGGTTCAGGCCTGCAATGGTTTGATGAAATTCTATGGAGAGATTTGTGAAGTCTGGGTGGGGTAAGGATCTCCACAGCTGAGGAGTTCACAAATGAAGCGAACCACTTCTTGTGCTTGTAAATGATCCAAGCTTTCATTTGATCCCCAAAATACAATGGGAAAGACAGAGAAATTTTTAGCTGAGTTTCTGAAAAGTCAATTAAACAATCAACTCCCAGCTACTGATCTTAATCAGGTAACACAGGATGTAGCATGACTAAATTCTGAAGCGTACTGTCTGAACCGTACGTGCGCAAGTGAGTAGAACAAGTGCTTGCTTACTGTGGGTTCATCTATGGGAAGAAAACCAAAGCAAGCTGTTTCTGAGAGAGGTAAAACATGAGGCATACATAGCTCAGTGTAAGACGATGAAAGTGCATGCTGTAAGCCAGTGTAATTTGGCAAAACTATGAGCTATGAGGCCTCTGACTTGAGAATCACAAGTACAAAGTGATCAGAAGACAATGCTGGCCAAAGGGTACCACCATGTGTGATGTGCCTGGTGGCCGCAGGCATGTAATTAGAGGTGGTGAAGCTCAGATCTGTTTTCAGAAGCTGTGACAGCAAGCTACTAACTACTGTTAGGACCTCTCTTTCTGGCATCAAGGACTGAATAAAATACAAAATGAAATGGAAAGCAAACCTTCCAGGAGAAAATCAGGAATTGCTCAAACCTATCATCCCCTGCCCTTGCACCTTGTTTGGCTCTTTCTCTGCATATATTTAGAGAAGACTGTAGCAAATACACATCATGCTTTGCACAGCCAATATTAAGGTGGTCACATCTGACACCTGCTTTGCAGCAATCCAATTGATGGCATGAAAATTAAGGGTCAAGTGGATCGATTGTAATGCTTGGGTTTATATCTGCACTAGTTGTTGGTTGTGGCTAATAAAGGAGAAAAATCTCTTTGGCTGTTAGTCCAGAAACTTTCACTAGTAACAAACTTGGAAAAAAACCCCCAACAAACCAGCTGAAAATGTGGTTATGAAAAAGGGTCATCAGAAACAGAAAGGCACATATGGTTTTTGATCTTACACGCTGTGCAGCCACATTATCCTAGCTCTAAGAGATGATGGCTTTACAGTGTCTGGCGTGCTGCCTCCCCGCCCCCAGCAGAGAAGCAGCTCCATCGAGGCTAACCATGAGTAGCTCTGCCCTCAAGTACTGAAACAATTTCTTCCTTTCTCAATATTTAAGAAAAGATTTTCCTCCCTCTTTCACACACCTCCCCAGATATCATTAGCCATGCTTACGTTGGACAGAAAGCATGTGCTAACGATAGCCAAAACAGATCGTTGTGGTATTAAAATTACAAAAATGTGGAGACTTGAATGCAAGCATTTCGGTCTTCTAGGCTATTTTTGTGCAATACTGAATGTGTGATAGAATACCACTTCCCCTAGTAACCCTTTACTTCCCTAGAAACACTGTAGAAATGAACAGTTCCTATTGTGTATTGTAATCATATATGGCTGCCACATACAGCTGCTGCACAACATAGTTTTATTAATGAGGAACCGTGTGCTAATCCAAGCATCCTACAAAATACAACGAGCACAGTGCAAGAATTCCACAGGGCTGATAACGAAAAGGGTGTAAAGAAGTGAAAAATGCAGCTCATGCTTATTTGTTGATATACACTAGGATGACTATGCAAAGCAACCTATGTCAGCCTTGGCAAATCTGCCTTCCGTGAGATCATTTGATGCTCCAGCTTTGTGCATTTTCAATTCAACAGGCAAGGCAACTAAATTGTAAATTAAATGGGCTATTTTGTTAATTTGGAGAAAGGCAATTCCAGACAACATTTTTTTCTATCATTTCTACACTGTCTGATAGATTAATATGATATGGTCCCTGTGATACAATGATTTTTCCATACACTTATCTTGAAATGCTGTGGGTTGTGACAAGAAAGAGCCCATTTTAGTCTGTTTTCAGGAGGAGTTAATGACCTAAAATCCCACTATTGCTTTTAATAGATTTTTTGGAAATATCTGACCCCCCTCTGAATTTCTCCCCTTCCTGCTTAGGTAAAAATAAATAAAATAAAAATCAAGCCTAGTGGGTTCTCAAAGATGTTTAGTTTCACCTTTCAGTTAATTAGCCTTCATCGTATTGGAAGCATAGCAAAGACGCATCTTGTCCTCTTGTCTCTGCAATCGTGAGGGCTACAACATTCCTTTTCCCCTTGTAATCAAAAGCTGAGATTCTCTGGAGATTTTTCAGTCTCCTGGAGCTTGGGCTTAAAATGTCAGACACAATGAGATTCATGCAATATAATGAGAATTGGCAACTGGGAGATTCTTAACCACTGCTCCCTCACAATAAGAGGATGCTGATGGCAAAGCACAGTCAAATCTATAGCATTAGTTTCAGGCCATGATATGCAAAGCATAGCAGAGTGAGGTTGTAAAGGCTACATTTCTTTTTTCTTTTAAAATCCAAAATTCCTGTGGCCTCAGGTTTTGTGATGGCTCTGAATTTATTGTTTACCTAACACAGATCTTTCATTCCTCAGTATTTTGCAAAGGAATTAGTGAATTTAATCTAATTTAAATGTATTTTCTGCATTTTAATTTCCCCAACATTTTCATATGTTCAATCAAAACAGAAACAAGCAAAAAAAAGGTCATTATTCTGTTGTCCAAAGGCTTCTTGGCAACAAAGAAACTTTCCCAGAATTGTCATCCTAATAATTTTATCTTTACATAAAGAGCTTGAAATCTGGATCTGGAAACAATCTCCTGTCACTTTATAGACACAGCATATTTAATGAACAGTTACTTGCAGCGCCCTTTATTTGCATACTATGAATAAACAGTGAATACCCTTACAAATTGAGTAGACATGTGTTTGAAAACCATAACCAAACAACAAACAAAAATTAAAACCAAACAAACAGCAACAACAACAAAAAAAACAAAACACCAAACCAACAAGAAACAAAAAACCTCCTCCACCCCCAAAAAATCAACACAACAAGAAGAGGAATGCATCTACATGTTTACCAACATTTTCTGTCATCCCTAGTCTCTTCTAGCAGTTTGAATCTACAGTAGGAGCATTCATGTCTATAAAATAAGACAGGTAAACTGGCTGAAAGCTACTTCCCTCCAGATCAAAAGGATGAAATTCAGGCTCTCAGATGGTTCAGATCTTACCTAATGCAGGTTATGAATTTTGATAGATAGTAGTTTATGGTTTATTTCCTGTAATGGTGCTTCCTTTGCATCTGACAACTAACTATAGATATATATGTATATACATGCATATACACACACACACATATATATGTGTGTGGTTTCTAATTCTTTGGTATAGCATTTTGAAATATTTTGTAATAGACAAATATTTCTTCAGACTGTCACTCTCTGCTTTGGACTTTACCTTTAAGGCCCCTTGCAGAGCTAGATTTTGATGCAGAATGATGTAGAGAACTTTGCAGCTACCTAATAATCTGAACAATTGCTTGCTGGATTAATCTTTCATGTATCTCAGTTGACCTTACCTGCTCTATATCATCGAACCTGTGTAAGAAAATTGAGCCAACACAGGGATATTCTTCGCCCTTCCCTCCAAACTGAGCACTGCCTCTCAGAAATTACACCAACCCACTGTGCAGTGGAAACAGCAATTAGTATTACACACAGGACAAAATCTGGCCTGGTGTGATATGTCCTGGGGGGTGAAAATTTCAGCTGTTTGGCAAAGGGCTCATAACACTTTCTTACCACTCTGAAGGGTCCTGATTTGGTAATGGACAGCACTACGCAGTTTATGTCACTTTTTTTACACTAACTTTACATCAGCTGCAGAGGCTTTTCTGGTCCTCTCTGAGACTGTACAGTTATAATTGCCAAGGTGTGAACCAGGCAGAAAACCAGAATGAAACTACTCCTAACTCATTTCCAGGATGTCATGTGTGTGATTTCATCACTTAGAAAGGATGTGGCCATATCAAACTCAGACAATAAGAAGACAACACTAGTTTACACCCTGGTGTAAACCTGGTTCAGAAGAGTTCACCAAAGGAGTGCCTGTTTGGATTTTATCGATAATATTTTGTCAAGGTATTATGGTAGCACTTTGGTGCTTGTCATAAAACCAGGAATGTGAAGATGCTTGTAGTGCAAGAAACTGTTCCTGTGGGGACAGAGCTCACTCATGGGCACAGATCTGGTAAAGTCATAGTCTGAGTGAAGACTGCCCACTGCAAGTGTGGCTGAGTTGTACATGAAGTAGACCCAAGGGTTCAACAGATCGTAGTCTGCCTTGAAAATCTGACCATCTGCTTTCCCTTCTTGCCAGATGACTGCTTCTGCCAGACTTCCTATATGCAGCTGTGCCTTTGCATGCATGCAACTTCCCAATGATTCTGCATGTCTCTACCATTTGTTTTATTGCTAAAATTTAGCTTTGATTTCTAGGGTTAGCATAGGCAGTTGATCGCCACTGAAGGAGAGAAAGTTTAGAGGGTAGGACTAAGAAAGAATAGCCTGAGAAAGCCCATTCTTTGCATTGCACCTTTTTGTTAATGCTCAACTAGAGCAACCAATGGTCAGGAAAGAAAGCCATTTGAGAGTGATATCCCCAAACAGAAAAGTGGATGTGGCCCTAAGCATCTACATTCCCAAACAGGAAACCATCTTCAGCATGCTGAGCACCCTCCAGGCTCACAGCAGGTTTATTCATATAATTTTGGGTTCTCATGAAGAGGAACTATCTAGGCAGGTCACTCAGGGTGTCACCCAGGGATGCACACCACTGGAAATATCACATGGTGGGCTTTTGGGGTCAGTCCCAGGACACTCCCCAGGGCAGGTGAGCCCTTTTTTGTGTTTTGTTTTGTTTGTTTTTAACATTTCTATTCAGCCTTCCTGTCACCTCATTTCATTGCTACATGGTCTGCAAAACCAGGCTAGCTCCAGCTCGTCTCAGGGCTGGTGCTGGCTGGGTACAGTTGGCTTTGGGTGCTGTGAACTCCTATGTGCCTGTCATATCAGCTCCAGTACCCCTTGCCCTGCTTTGCCTGCTCTTTTCAGATGTCCAGATGTTGAGTGATCCCTTTTCTTACACTTTTGCTTCTTGCCCAGAGGTGAGAAGAGTGAGTGACACTGGTATCTCTTTGTCACCATGGGGTCAGAAAGAACACAAAGAACAAATTTTGTGCAATGGAAAGAGAACTTTTTAAGAGCAGAGGGAATTGGTTAGTTGAATCAAAAGAAGCCTTGTTATATGTGATTGCTAGTTTCAATCCTTTCTTGGAACCTCTTTTGAAATATATATTTCAAAATACATAGGAACCTCCTCAAACAATATATTTCACATTACAAGCACTGACAACATGCTTTCTTTGGAGAGAAGTGATAGGCAGTGTTGGTTCTAGTTCTGAAGATTCAGTCATACACAGAAGCACTGTAAAATGATTGAGCAGGAATGCAGGAATAAAGATCAGTTACAACCTTACCAGTTCAGGCTCAGTGTTTGGTTTAAGGCTGTTTTGCATCCTAGGGATGGGGCAAACCAGCTCACGTGTAAATCAATTACTTAAAGAAACAGATTACTAGACTAAGAATACTACACTGCATATGAACACTTTTCTTGATAGGGAACTTTTGCCTAGGTCTTCAGAACATTTTGTCATTAGATTAGGTGAAAGGCTAGAAGGTCTTAGGAGAAGTTATCATAGAGGCTGTGGTAAAATTGCATCCATGATAAAGCACCACACAGTGAGTTTTATCCAAACATTCCTATTGAGCAGTAGCAAACAAAGCAGCACATAAAATGATGAGAGTTGCTAAATACATCAATGATTTTAGTCCCACTGCATTGTTTCATCATGATCTAGGAATAAGAGAGCTCCTAGCAGCTGAGCTCCCCTACTGCTTTGACATGTTAGGGCATGAGAGGTGGATCCCAGGCAATCTTGTCTCCATAGCTTGCAACTACAAAAGCAGCTCAAGCTTGCTTGGATCGGGCAAAGAACATTGCTCCCAGAAAAATTGTGTGTGTTTCTTTCATAACTTTCTTTTCTTTTCTTTCTTCTTTTTTTATTGTTGTTTTTGTAGCCACTTTAATTACAGCTCTGGGAGGCACACAAAAATCTCTCACCTGCTTTGCTCTTGGTAGTTGGCTTGAAAACTTTAAGTGGAAGGGGAAAGAGAAGCTCTGAAAATGTGAGGCTGTTCTAAATGATGCCACTTCTCGGTGTGAGGAGTTAGTGTGATGTGAAGAGGAATACAGGTGAAAAACCTTGCTGGAGGAGATGCATCCTTTTACAGGGGTCCATAGCCTGTACATAGCCATATACGGCTGCTTCCCTGGTGCTCTGCTTGTTAAAGTCGTCTCTGTTGTATGTGGGAGGTGTGGGTTACACGGAGAAATGCCAAAGTAGCTCTCAAAGTCCTTGCTGCCTTTTAAAGGTTAAAACCAGGAACAGTCTGGCATTCTTCAAAAGGTCTTTAAATGGAACAGAGCTGTTTAATCACATGCATTGCAGCATGAGCACCATGTCTTCTGTATGCTTTTCAGCTGGACTTCACGAGCCAGTAGGCACAGAATTTGTTTTCAGCAAAGGCCACACTGTGAGTATCTATCTACAGTGTGTGCTCTCCAAGATCAACCAACCCTCCCCCCGCACCCCCAGCAGATAGTGTTTTGAGACCAGGAATAGGTTCACTTAGTTTTCAATTCAGTAGCCTGAAAGACTCCTAAATGCATATTTAGGGATAAAACAAATGGAGCAGTTGGATGCTCACAGATTCCTTATGAAATTTCCTTCCTTGATGAAGTAAAGGCCCTATGAAATGAGTGGGTATGAACTGCCTTCATTTCAGTGAGTTTTTCTAGATGTTTAGAGCACTTACACATCAGGCTGTTTTTAATCTGAATGCCTAATTAAGGGTAATAATTTCCCTTGCAGCTCCCCTCCCCCCAGGTTATGATATTAGCTCTCATGGTGCCTCATATGTATGACTCTGTCGCAACAAGCACTTCTCAGAAGGAACTGGAGTATACCCTTTCTTTGCATGGCATGTGAAGTGCAATTACATATCTCAGGGTTTTCTCTTCTCACATATATGGGGGTTTTTTTCCACTGAATTTTGTTTCCTTCCCTAAATTTGTTCCACTCTCTTTGCATAAGCACCATAATAATATCACTGTTAATGTGCTCAGGAAGCTTGGTCATCTCAGTCCTTTCTCATCACATCCACTGTGGGCGACCACCGCTGCCAGCAGCTACTCCCTCCTTCATATTACACGTCTGACTCCATTATAGAGTCTAATAGTCTGTCAGATGGCTTGGTGTCTCCAAATTGCTCACTCTCAGCAGGAGGCTGCTGCCAACTTTTTGACAGTGGGACTGCATCAAGTATGTTCTTCCCAAGATGTCTCTGCCTTTAAACTATTCCCAGCAAAAGCTTTATTCTTTCCTCTCACCTCTTTCTGGAATGGACAAAACTGGTTGCTCAGAGCTGACCCAGCAGGGGAAAGCAGCGGCATGTCAGCAAACTGGAAGGGCTAGGTGCTGTGTCAGCTGTCCATCATGAAGAAAGAGCTCTTATCTAACCTTTATGCATTCCTTCCCTTTTGTTTGTCTTAGCTTCACAACAATAAGTTTTAGTGCTTGTAATGAGCTTGGTTATTTCTGGCGCTGAGTCTCTAGACTTCTCTTTCAGGCTGCTAGCCAGCAGTGGGAAGGTTAAAAATGCAGTCAGTTACCAGTGGCAACATACTAGTGTTGTAAATCCTGCCCACACTTCTTCAGATCTACTGACATTTGAAACATCTAGGTCTTTTCTGTTAGCTATACCAGTGTAATTATGTCTCAGTGTATCTTTTTGTCCTATGTGTCATCTTCCAGCAATGCTCAGACAGGTACATATGAAGGATATATATGGAAGGAGAAAGAATGAAGGAGGCTGAGGGTATAAAGAAAGAAAGGAAGCCATTACGAATTGTTCACTGGGAGTTTTGAAAGATCAATATCACATATTAAGAATTGCAATCTAATAGCAGATTATTGATCCCTTTATTTTTGTGTCTCACCTGTGAGCTACAGGTCAGGCTGTGCTAGTGAAATCAATTACGCTTTATATCAGTACCATATGCTTGTCTCTCACAGCAGGGATGTGGATGTTCTATATGTCCTTGTCAGCAGTGGCATAAGATGAGACTGTATGTAATGGGGCTGGCATATATTCTAAGGCAAAGACATATGAAATCTCTATCTAGAGTCCAAGGAATAATTGCCACCTTTTGTTAGAGTCAGCAGGGACAGCTTTGCTCTTGGTCAGGATTTGACCTGATGCAAAACTGGCCTAAATGCATGTGAAACCCCTTTGTTTATAACACACTCACAAAAGATGCTATTTCCAGATGAAGTATGATTCTAAATGCTGAAAGAATGAAGCTCATACTATTTGTTTGCAGCTTTTCTGCACTGACCATCACCCTGCTCAGTGGATAAGAGTAGTGTTATTTCTGCAGGACTTAGTGGAAATCCACTCCAGTACAGGCAACAAAACAGAGCTGCAGGTGATGGCAAGGACGATCATGACTTCAACTGAATACATCCAGGACAGCAGCAAGCCCCAACTAGAGTCTTGCCTTTGCCAACATTTTTCTGCACAGCCGCACAAAGGAGGGCAGGGGAAAAGGGCCAGCCCCTCATGCCCAGCTCTGCCAAGTGATCTAGAGTACCCAGGCATTTTTGTTACTTGTTTCTGGCCCAGAGCGCTGATTCTTGTGGGACAGAACATCTCATCCATCAGCTTTCACACAAAGTTGTATCCAAAGATGCATGTGGCATTAAAAGATAGATAGAAAACTGGATTACCATGCAGTACTTAACATCTGTTTTAAAATTCCCTTTTATTGATTTTTATACAGAAGTAATATAACTTATATCAGCACTGTGTTATGGGCATCTTAATCACACATGTCTTCAGGCGTGGTATCTTCCTAATCTGTTATTGGTGTTAAGAGAAAATGGGCCACTGGGGAGAACAAACTCATAAAAGCTTATGGTTATGAAGAAATCACTAGCAGTTAATACCCCTGTCCACTTCTGTGGAGGGCTGTGTATGGAATGGGGCATGCTCTAGGCTGAGTAAAGTGGCAATAAACAGTGCAACACATGAGTAAACACCACACTGACAAACAAAGATTTGGCAGGTTTAAGTACCCAGATCTTCCTTGCCAGTGCTCAAACAAATCAGTTTATTATGTGATCAAGACCTTTGCAGATGTGAATTATTTATAACACCATGCTCAGTTTCAGTCATATACACTGAGAAGAGGAGGCTCAGGGCAGACCTTATTGCTCTGTACAACTACCTGAAGGTAGGTTGTAGACAGGTGTGGGCTGGTCTCTTCTTCCAGGCAACCAGCACCAGAACAAGAGGACACAGTCTCAAGCTGTGTCAGGGGAGGTTTAGGCTGGATGTTAGGAAGAAGTTCTTCATAGAAAGAGAGATTGGCCATTAGAATGTGCTGCCCAGGGAGGTGGTGGAGTCACCATCACTGGAGGTGTTTAGGAAGAGACTGGATGGGATGCTTGGTGCCATGGTTTAGTTGATCAGATGGTGTTGGGTGATAGGTTGGACTCGATGATCTCAAAGGTCTCTTCCAACCTGGTTAATTCTATCCTATTCTATTCTATTAGATTCGATTTGATTCTTTATAGAATATGGAATATGGATTCGATTTGATTCGATTTAATTAAGTCAGTGACATTATCTTTTGTGGTATGTCTTCATGTTAGAGAGCTCTTATAGCTTGCTTATTCCATAGATTCAGAGTACCTATGGTAATGGACTGTCCACTGTGTTCAGCCATTGTCCTTGCTTTCGCTAGTAATGAGGCCATTATTACAAATTCAGTCCAAGATGTCTACATTTTATTGCTTCCATAGAAAGGGCATGTGACAGGCAGATGTTCCTTCCTCCTATTCAAAACAGTATTTCCAATGATGTAGGCAAACATACTTGAGCCCTTATGAACATTCAAACATTACAGTACTTGACAGAAGAAGAAATATCTCCAGTGTAATTTCACAGTATCCTATTTGCTAGAGTCTATAGTGTGCTTCTTAAGGTAAATGATAGCTACAGAAGATGGAAATTGGCTGCTAATTTGCATATCTATTCTTAGTAGTATTTTTTAAATTACTATGTATTTAACCAAGCTACCAAATACTTCCTATGTTAAACCATACTTCAGTTTTATCTCAACAAGCAAGGAGATATTCAGCTAGCTACTGCAGCCATGTCTCTTGACTTTAAAAGGGAATTTGTCTGCTAGTTTTGGTATTTCAAATTGCAAAGAAGTTAGATCACCAAACAAGCCTAAAATAGATAGTGTAGACACCCTTATTATGAGTACCTATTATTGCACTCCTTCCTAACATCCAGCCTACACCTCTGCTGGTGCAGCTTGAGACTGTGTCCTCTTGTTCTGGTGCTGGTTGCCTGGGAGAAGAGACCAACCCCCACTTGGCTACAACCTCCCTTCAGGTAGCTGTAGACAGCAATAAGGTCTCCCCTGACACCTTCTCCAGGCTAAGCAACCCCAGCTCCCTCAGCCTCTCTTCATAGGGCTGTGCTCCAAACCCCTCCCCAGCTTTGTTGCCCTTCTCTGGACACCTTCATATAAAATTATAATATAATTATAATATTAATATACAATCATTAGACATCAGGATTGGATAATACTTCAAGTTAGCATACTGGAAACTATATATCTGTGTACAAATTCAATGAAACAAAAGAGGAAATACAGTCCAAGATCTGCGAGCTGACAGAGATCTCCTTAACAAGAACTTAGCTTTGTGCTTGGCATCTCAGACCCACAATTTTACACCAGGAATCCTGCCTAAATGTGTTCTTTAGAAACCAAGCATTGAAATCTGCTATGTGGGGTTCTGTGGCTCTGCTGGAAAGATTTAGAGGTTTAGAGGTGTGCAAACTGAAAAGAATTAAAAAGTCCCTGATTTCTTTCAAAAGTCTCCTCCAGCAGCAAGTATCCCTGGTGGAGCAGCAGCATGTAAGGAGCATGCTGATACCAGGATTGGAGCATGCAAGAGGGCACACACTGGCAGATGCTAGATGAATGCTAGCTATAGTTCTTGTCCCTGTGAGCAGCATGGCAAGCAAGTTTCACCTATTTTAAGCCACACTTACACATTTAGTATGAAGCTGAGATTAAGTATTCCTACCTTCTTCCTCTCCCTTCCAAACTGCTGAATTATGTCCACATTAGTGCCATCTCCTCTGCTGAGCTGGCAGAGCTGTTGGTATGGGCACATGCTGACTCCAATTGAGAGGTAAAACTGCCACTCAAAACCATTTTCTTTTCTGATGAATTTCCCTGCTCCAGCTTTCTGAGCAGCTGCATGAAGGCTTGTGCCAGGTAAACAGAGAGGTGCAGGAAGGAAGCAGGAGGAGAAGGACTAAAGACTTCCAGCAATAACTAAGGCTGAAAACCCCATGAAGCAAATGTACCTGCAGTGCCCCTGCAGCTTTCCATGGTAGTTGAATGGAAGTTTCCATTTTCCTCCTTATTTTATTCTCTGAAGTTGCAGAACAGTTAGCAAATGCTCTGACATTTGGGCTGTTGTAGTGCCAAATAATTTGAGGACTCTGGTCTTTGATAACTAATGAACATACTTATGTAAGGATACTTAAAATAATTGACAGAGAAGAAAGAGTTGCTGATACTTTGGCCCATATTGTTCCTAAGTGCTACCTGATGAGTTCATTGCTAGATCTAACATCCTTCTCTAAAATAGCTGAAAAGGAAAGATTTATTCTGAACCTCTCTCCAAGATGCTAATTTCAGTTTCAGCAGCTATTTGTTCCTTTGCCTTCAGCCTGTTCTTTCCTGGATTTGCCATTCCCCTCGCTTCCTGCAACCTAGGGCTCCACACCACAGGGAAGGACAGGAAGCAGCCTTTGGGAAGCAGTGTGGCTGTCTTCAGAACAGCACAGTTGGTTGTGCTTTGCACCTTCTGTGGCCTGCTAAGCATGTAATTTGCACCCTCTGAGGAGTAGATTCTCCTCAACTCCTACTCCCATGTACTCAGCAAGACTTACTGACACTTAATGTATGGCTGTTCAAGTGGGGCCCACAGGACTCCACTGACTCAGAGCTGCCAGCTCCCTGTCAAGGGACAAAACAAGAGGTGCAAGTTACAGAAGGTAGAATTCAAACTACACCACTCATGGTAAATAGCAATCTGAGCCTGCCATAAGGCAAACAGATGGATGCAGTGCCCTTTGCTTCTCTCTAGCTAGAAAAGTAATTCTCTTTTCTTGAGTCATGCCTAGCAATTGTACAATTATCTTTGGAACACCGCCAGGACATCACTGATAGAAGGATCATGTCTGTGGTACAGCCACTGGCAATTACTTGTGGCAGCAGCATGTAGCAGTGTGCATAGGCTTTTTATTTCAAGATGGTTTTGCAGAGCAACTTAAAATTTTCTGATTGTCAGAAAAATTTATAGTGCCCAAGTGCCCAACCCAAGATACACTGAAGGACCCTGAATTTCAATAAGCACTGAAAAGAATCTTAGAATCAATAAGGTTGGAAAAGACCTCAAAGATCATCAAGTCCAACCTGTCACCCAACACCTCATCACTACTAAACCATGGCTCCAAGTGCCACATCCAATCCCCTCTTGAGCGCCTCCAGGGACAGTGACTCCACCACCTCCCTGGGCAGCACATTCCAATGGCGACTGACTCTCTCTGTGAAGAACTTTCTCCTCAGCTCCAGCCTAAACCTCCCCTGGTGCAGCTTGAGACTGTGTCCTCTTGTTCTGGTGCTGATTGCCTGGGAGAAGCTCTGTTTTCCCCTTTTCCCCTTGACACCAGCAGTTGTGACATATGCTCAGCATTTGACATGGCCACAGTTGAGCAGTTCCCCATTAAGATCTGGACTGCATCTGCCTCTAGAGACCCAGGTGGAATCTAAGCCATCTGTCTAATGCTAAGTGGAAAGACAGCCCAGAAACTGTGACCTTACATGACTTTTTCTTTTATTTACTATAAATATATAGGTTAGCAGTTCTTAATTTTCTTGCAAATTTGAAAACAATAGAGGGTTGGGAAATGCATCTGGGAAAATGTTTCTTTGGGGCTCTTAAGTACAATAGGTTCTTTGACATACTGGAGTAAGTCCAGTGGAGAATGACTAGAGACTGGAGTACATGATATAAGAGGAAAGGCTGAGATAGCATCTGGGTTTGCTCAGCCTGGAGCAAATCCAGCTTTAATGGGATGTTATAGAGGAGATGGAGCCATTCTTTCCACTTACAAGTTGCAATAGGTTACATATGGAAAAAAAAAAGTTTGTGACACTCAGGATAGTCAGATTCTGCAAATAAATGCCGGGGAGCCTCCATTACTGGAGAGCTTTAAACCTCCAAGGGCCCTGAGCATCTTGATTGACTGCAAGCTTGGCCCTGCTTTTGAGTGGGCTATTGGAGGAGATAACATGCAGAGCTCTTTTGCAAACTAAGTTATTTTATGATTTTAGCTTATGACATGAAGGTAGAAAACTAGCAGCTGCATACTAGGACAAGCATGAACACTGGGCAGCAGAAGACATGGACAATTTATGTGATGTGGTCACCACAGCATGAACTATTTCTCTGCTCTTTCACCAGGTGTGTTACTAGACCAGAGCTATCAGAGCAGAACTGTGCTGCAGTGTTTTCTGTGATATATGTGCACCACAAAATGCATTGTCTGTGCCTTGCAGTCATTCCATTTGTCCAAGGAGTGAGATGAATATCAGCAATGTGGTGACTCCTCTGGTACTATTTACATCAGACAGGCAATACTCAGTCACACAACAATGTCAACTGCATTCATATGATTTTGCATTTCACTGTTCTTACCTGATGCATTAGCATCATTTTTCACCTGTGCAGTTCCATGACAACCATCAACTCATTGATAGTGCCAGGGATATCTTTTGGACTGTGATGTTTGGAACAGGAAAGGTCCTCCAGAGACCTCACACACCTGAGGAGATAATGGCATCTTCTCCTTAGAGCTTAGAGCTGAAAATCCAAACCTGTACCCATACCAGCCAGCATCCTTGACCTATAATTCTCCTGCCGAGATTGCTGCCCCAGGATGCTGTGAGCTTGTGGAGTCAGTTATCATTTATTTTTATTTTAAGAAGTATTTGGATGGACCTGAGTCTATTTACCTCATGACATCTCAAAGCTCCTTCCAGCTTTATTTTCCACCCTTAGTGCAATATAAAACATAAATCAGAAATACTAGCTCAGCCAGGTTAATGGTTAGGAGTTTGCTTAAGGGAAGGTCATGAACTAATTGAGTCAGAGATCGTGAAGAGGGATCTTGTGCTTGGAAGACAACATATATAATCTATTAGTTATAAATGCAGGAAGTCTTTACTGACTCAACAAGCATTGAGACACATGCAGAACCATGTGTGACTCAGGGAGTACTGAAATCTGCACTGGAATCAAAAATGTTGTGCTGCCAAGCTGGCATATGTCATCTTATTGCACATCAAGACAAAGACAAACAATTTCAGAACCCTTGACCTGGAAGTCTAATAAAACACAAGGACTGACACAGTATCAGACAATACAGAAAACAATAAAAAATATAAACACAAAAGGATCATGACTTCATAGAGGGATGAGTCACGAGTAATTTAAGGGACCCTGGAGCAGTTTCTGCCAGTTCCATCAGGCACCATTGTGAGCAGCACCTCAAACCATGTAACCACTTCTTGTTAGTTGCTTCAAGAGTTCTTCTGCTGGACAGGAGACAAGCAGATGAGGAAGGAACCTGCCCTGTTGGCTGTGCTTTTCTGGAAGCAACTCTGTTTTACCTCACTTGTTGCAAGGGCGTGGAAAGGTGACTTTGCCCCATGACCATACCATGAGGGTGCTGATGTCTGGCCAGGCAAACAGCTGTACAAAAAAGCATGCTGGGGTTCAGCAGCACTACATTCAAGACTCACAGGCCATGGGGTGGGTGTGCAGAGAGTGTCATAGTTTCCACCCAGCAGGATTTTCCCTTCCATAATTCCCCCACATTGTCTTGGTCTCCAGATCTGTGGATATATGCTCAGGCTGTGGACGTGGTGGAACCGCCAGGGCACCATCCCTGGGCAAGGTGCAGCCACCAAGTCCCCATCTGCCACACAGAGTGCCAGTTCACCAGGCAATAAACTGAGTCATATTTGATAAGACAAACCAAAGGCAAAAGCCAGCACAAACGACATAGCTGTACCTGGTGCGCCCAGATCTTCTTACCCTGTAAATTCACCAGAAAACCTTCATGGGTCTGGTAGCCAGAACCAGGCTTTCAGCCACCCCTTAGCTGGGGGTGGGACTGGATGGTGCCACCACTGACACTATGAAGTCTTTGCTTTTAACCTTTCATCTCTGGAAAATGCTTCTGCTTGTCTTTTAGGTGCTTATGGGATGCAAAAAAAAATGTTTGATGCCTAACCTCATTTGTCTGGTCCTCATGGTAGTAATTGCAAGTGACACATACCAAGAATTTTGCTCTCAGCATGGAACGTGAAGGCTCTCAGCTGAAGTGTGACAGGAAGTGAGGAGAAAATGTCTGCAAAAAACAGGAAAAGAAGGGGAAACTGGGCGTGAATTTAAGAGGCCAGGGTGCACTGGGTGAGGCGGAAGACCAGATTGAGCCTCAGGGTGGAAGAAGCGAGGTTGCATAAGATCTCAGATGAGATGTGAAGGGAGCAGTCAGGCTGTTCTGTCCTTTCTACTGGCAGTGCACTTCTCCCCAGCATGAGAGCACCACATAAGTTTGTGAGGAGATGGGATTGTGAATCTTTATTTTCACCCTTGGAAAGTGTTTGGAGTTTCAGAACAGGAAAGCAGACAGATGGAAAATGGAGGGAAAAGCCAGCTCCAAAATGCCTGAAAATTCCTAGCTTGGGTACAGGAGCAGGCTCCTCTGTAGAATGGTACTTGGAAGAAATGAAGAATTCAACATTTTCTCAGGCAAAAGAGTTTGCTGGAAAATGTTGCATGTGATCAGAGGTAGTTGCCTAAAGGCCTTTTCTCTGCTTTGCAAGGACTTGCAGAGGACAATACGCACAGTGACACCTTCTTTCCAGGGGCACACTTATGCTCTCTAGCTTTGGCTTGGGCAGGACTCTGAGGCTCCACACATCTGCAGGTGGACTTTGAAGAAGGCCACGAGCATCCACAGAGGTGGAGAAACACCAACCATTGCCTTGTGAAACAGCTGTGGTTACAGAGCAATAATCCTAAACCCAGGCTGAATCCCAAGGAATAGGATGAATCCCAGGCAAATCAATAAGCTCTAATTTCCCAGAAGCCATCTAAGGCAGATGACACTAAAAGCTTTTCAGTGCAGAGAATGATGAATGCAGTCTGTTGTTGCTGCTGCTGCCATTACTGTTCTTACTATTAATAAAGAATTCCTCTCACCAGCACAGCCTGCAGCAGAGGACAAGAGTGTATCCAGTCGTATAGGTGAGCATTTGTTTGATCCAGGATGCTGAAATGAGTAACACAGCAGTCACACCCTCACAAGTTACAGTCCTGTGGGAGGAAAAAAATAAAGTGCCCTGGCATATGTGGGGCTGTTCTTGGGAAAGGGATGGATTTCCTCCTGCTGCAGACTTCCTGCTGCAGTCGCGGGGTTGTGCAAAGGGAGGCAATACATGGACCAGCGCATCTCAGGACTGGCACTTTGGGCACTTTGCTGTTGAGTCTTTCTCACTACCCATTTGTCTTTCTGCTAGGAAAAGTTGCTTTGAAAACAGAAACACTGAATTCATGCAGATGCTGTTGTGCTGGCATCAGGCTTCAATGAATGCATTGCTTGTGGAGCAGGAGGTGGGGAAAGGAGGCACGTGGGCGCCCAGATGGGAAAAGAGGAGCATCCCCTCACAAACAGCCTGTGGGATGTGCTCTGGAAACCCCTCTTAGTACCCTTCAGCCTTCAGTTCAGCCTGAGGCCTGCTCTGGCTCACACCATTTGTTCATGGCACCAGCAAAACCCAGAGCACGCCTGCATTCACTGAACCCCTGCAGAGCCCACTCGCCTCGGGAGGCCTGCAGGCTGTGGAGGGATTCACACCAGCTTCCCGTGCCACATGGGCACTCAGCAGGGAGTGATGGGACTTGGACCCTGGGTGTTTGTACACATCCATAGACACTGCTCGCACGAAAGAGACACTAATAGGCACTCTGCTCCCAAGGTGTGAGATTAATTTGAATTCCTTGAAACACTGACCTTTTATGAGAGAAAATAAAAGCTGTAAGTAACAGTTTTGACAGCATTTAAAGCTGCTGTCCAGCTCGCAGTACACATCTAGCAGAGCCTGCTTGAAAACAGACGTCTGCATTTTGATTTCATTTTCACGTAAAGAGTGCTAAAACAACACCTTTTTTAAAGCAGTCCTTCACTCAGTGTTTAGTGCTTTCATGCTCAATGCTTGATTTCTTTCAAATTCTCCTTTTTTTTATCAACTGTAGTACGACCTCCCTTTAGGCAGAGACACATGATGTGCTTTGATCCTTCTGCTGCTTTGCTCAGTAGGCAGCCTGAGAGCATTCGCCGAAGCTTGCACTGCATTTTAGCCAGTTTCAGTTCAACCACTGAATCCTACTTTCTCAAATAAAACTGTTCAGACAAGTCTGAGGCAGCTCAGCTTTTTGTTTTCAAGTAATATAGCATAGAAGTGTACCAAAAAGGGGGGCGGAGAGCAGGAGAAAAAAAAGAGCAGGAAGGCAAAAGCAATGTTTGGAATATTTTCCTGAGCTCCACAATGCTGAGCGCTTCCGGGTTTAGTGCAATCTCTTTCTCTGGCCAAACATGGTAAGGAAGTGACTCTGTTCCCCACAGCACATACTTGCAAGTAGCTCCTTTCATCAGGCAGAGGAAGTGAGGCACGGCTGCTCGTCTTTACTGCCGCTAGCCTGAGTTGAGAGACAGCCGGCAGCACACAGAGATGCCATATTTGTATCAAATACAGGAGGAAGTGATAAAAAACTATTTGTTCCAAAGATACATCCAAATCACAGAACTGTTCTTATTTTACCCCAAATATGAAATTAAAAATGCAGCCAAGATGACAACTTCCATAAAGAGGAGCCCAAAGCAGGAAACAGGGCCGTGCTAGCCCTCCCTAGTCTTAAGCGGGGATCTGAATGCCCAGGGTTGGTGGCAGCAGCTTGCTGTCTTCTAGGCTTTCCCTCTACTCCTAATCACAGGAACGTGGCACATAAAATTTGCACAGAGCCACACCAATTCGTTTTTCCTCCCTGGGGCTCAGCAGCTGCTCTGATCCTTCACACAGCATTTCCCCAGGAGAATTACTGAATTGTAGCACCCTATGGCTCCTACATGCATCAGGGTGTTATGCATGGAGATCTGGGAGCAGTGCAGAGAGAAGGATGGCTCATTGCTGTGGCTTTTCCCCCTGCTCCTGCTTACAGCTCCTGCTCCCCTACTGTGCCCCTGGCACTGCAGGCAGTGGGGTGCTGCCTGGTGACTGCTTTCCCTGTGCTCCACCCTACCCCTCTGAATTTGGCCACCTGAATTGCTAACGCTGATGATGTTAACCTCTGAACTAGCTCCTCCTTCCTTTACAAAATAAGTGATTCATATATATTTTTACTGCCCAGTGTGGAAAGGTTCACATTCACCCATTCCCAGAGTGAGCTGGGTGAGGGTGTGCTAGGCAAGGTGCAGCCTCAGTGATCCAGCCTTCCTGCTGGTCCATAAGTAATTAAATCACTCAAATAGAGGGCAGTCCCACGGCATACAATGACTTCTACTTTCTAGTGCCCTTGGGGTTTTCTCAGAGATATCACACAAGAACTGAACTGTCCCAATCCTGGATAGTTTATGAGATAAGATGAGCTCACAAATGGTAATTACCAATTTCTGCGCTATGGAGTGTGCTAGAAAGAGAAGCGCTTGAGCCATGAACCCTTTCCAGGGCATTTACACTTCAGATGCAGACTGGATGGAGAGAGGTTTGATGGGCTCTATTAACCATCTGGGAAAGAACTCCATCTTGCTTGAGCAAACATCAAGGAATGGTGAGAGTCATTGCCAGCTTGAAGAGCTAGTGACTGTAGAAATTAACTGTAAATGAGAGTACCTTAGGAGGTCAGACCTTAATTGTTGCTCTGGGTCACCTTGTTAAGTAGCTCATTCACTCTGCTGCTTGCTCCCTTTTCTGTCAGGAGTTCAACATCAGTTCAGTGTGTCTCTAAACAGGATATTGTTATAAAGACAAGGAAAATTAAAAACCCAAATCCCTTACAATGTAGTTAACTACTCGATGAGGTGTGTCCTGCCTTACTGATGTCCAGAGAACAGCTAGGTGTCTGAAAGGTATTGCAAGAAATAATTGCCAGTGATGAGCAATTGAGGGCTACCTTTTAAGATGTACCCTTGCATGGAAGTAGTATTGGCTACAAAAAATCTGGATAAAATAATAGGTATTCTTAATGATTGCAGTCAGCATGACAGTATAACATGTACCTACAGCACAACATGTACCTAAAACCGTCATATTGCACTAAGAATTTAGTCTTTTTTAACCTGCAAAATATTGTGCTGTGCTGCAGCAACCATTTACAACAAGCATTTCACTGACTCCATGAACATCATTTGCATGATTATATCCATCCGCCTTGGGCTTAATAAACTCTGTTTCAGCTTAGAGTAAATTTATTATTTTTTTTTGGTCAGAATCCCCAGCAGATAAACTCAGGAGAATATGAAAGAATATTCACTAAGAGGAAAATAAAATACATAATCACAGAAGGGTATTTTAGAGAAACTTGCTGAAAGCAGTGTCTGAATTTCTGTGTACATCCTCCAAATTGTGACTTAAAAGTTCTCCTTTCTCAGGTGCTTCTGTCTGATAAAAAATAACCCATCCACAAAGCTTACTCTTCAGCTGACATTTCACAGACAAGCATCTGCCTCAAGAAAGTTTTGTTATGTTTTAATCCAGCTGCATTTTGGAGTGCTGCTATTTTGTGTGAAGCTTTCTGCCCTTGTTTTACTTAGCACATTCAAAGGAAGTGCATGTTAGCAAAGAACGTTGTAAGAAATCTCAATGACCTTATGCACTTCGGTACTGCACTTGAATTTAGCCACTCAGCGCTCCATGTCAGGTATTGTTCCTTCAGATCTGCTGGGAGGGGGAAGGCTTACCAACTTTCATAACTGTAGACACAAGCAGAGGTCATGTGCAAACCTGGAGTCAAGACTGAGAGTGGATTTGAAAAAAGTTGGGATGGCTGTGCACCCTTTCACTTCGCAGTGAGATTTTAATATGTTCTTCATAATTTAGTGGTGGCACAGAGAATTTCTGATTGATAAATTTCAAAGGCCAAGTGTTGTAGCAGGGGCTGGAGACTGAATGATAAATTTTTCCTGTAAACCATCATCTTCCTGGGCAGGGTGAACTAGGCCAATACATTTTTTTTAATGAAGAGCTTGCATGAATTCTCTTTCTACATATGTATGCTGTGGAGAGCAGGGAGTGATCTTCACTTTGGATAGAGACAGGTAGGCAAGGCAGTGCCCATTTTCAAGCAGAACATCTGTTTGCAAAATGAACATCTGTTCCTAGGTTTCTGTGTGGTATGTGAGTATGTCTGCAACGTGTAAAAGAAGGGCTACAAAACCTGATGCAATTAACTAAGGGATGTGCAATTGTTACAGGATTGATTTTGGCAACTGAATCCCCAGGCCTTGGGTATTTTTATGCTGGACATTGAGGAAAGCACAGTTTAGTTCCTATTACTATCTTGCTCTGCTGAGCATTTCCTAGCACTCCAGCACCAATTTCTATTTGCCCAGGGTGAATGGAGGCTGAAAGAGGCTGAAGGAGGTTGAAGGCAGCTGACTCTTCCAGGTCAGTTTTCCCATTGTCCTCTGAAGGAGAGTGGTGAGTATGCCCATTGCTGCTCACTCCTTGGCGAGCTTTCCTGCAGTCTGTACCTGACCTATGGAGACAAAGAAATGGCCACTGGATCAACAGCTCAAGGCTAAAAATAACAGCTGGGTAACCTTGAGAGGCTGTGGTGCATGCTTATCCTATATCCTGCTGCCCTGCCCCTTGCTTTGTTTTGCATCCTGCCTGAGGAGTCTGCTAAAGCTAAAATCAACAGGCCCTGGGCTCCAACATCCAGATAATTCTGGAGCTGCAGAGGCTACTTTGAGATCTGTTCCATCTGGAGCAGCTAAGGGACACTGAGACAAAAGCTAAGCACTGTGGGTGTACATAGTAGGGACAGAGAGGCTGCCTGCAACCTGCCAGCTGTATATGGAGTGGACTCATGTATTAATTTCCTCAGAATGCTAAGAATAAAGGGGGGGAAGCATCTGCTTCTGCCTGGCTCAGACATTGCTTTTCCCATCTTTTTTCTCCAGATGACTGAGCAATGCTGTACCTGCCTGCTCAAAGAGAGTGCTGAACACAATGCGTGTGAGGGAAGTTCGGCATGCTACTCTGGCACCACGCTCAAACATTGCCTGTGCTGCTAGACTCCTTCTCCTGCCCACAGTCCTGGCCAGGAGCTGCAGCTGCAACCATTGCTTTTTCTGCCAGTAACAGTGGTACTTGGCTGTAATATATCCAGAAACCTGCTTTCTCATCCATCCTCCTGGGATTTATGCAGCGGTCCTTTCACATTTCATGCCCATGCAGACAGCCAGCCTTAAAGGAGAGAAAATAAATACAACTAGAGGGGGTCGCTTCTTTTCGGTTCTGTTTCTGCAGCTTGAGAAGTTCCCACACACAGTAATCTCCCCAGATGACAAAAATATTATGGACTGTACCATATTAATCTGTATGGAAGCTAGAAGCAGCCACATCTTCACAAAGTCTTTCCCCCATGTCCACAAAAAAGAGCAAGGAAGACCAAAACCCAAGAGCTGCTCTGAACTTCAACTCAGCAAGCATTTAAGCCTGTGCCTAACTTTAACTGCTCACATAATCCTCTGCTTAAACTTGTTGCTTGTGTTGTCTAACTGTAGTCAAAAGGTCCTTGGGATTCTTGTTGAATGAGGACTGTGGGTACTCAGGGAGAGGGAAATAATAGGTTGGATCCTGCTTACCTAGCTCAGTCATGTCATTCCATTCACAGTTTGAGTGCTCATATAAATAAAATTAATGGGATCTGACTCAGGCTTTGCACCTACTTGGAAATAATCCCTCTTCTTGGTTTTCAGAGCAGTTTCTCAGACAGCTTTTGTTTGCTAGGCCTCTAAACAGAGAGATTGCTTCCAAACCCTATCAAATTCTGATTAAATTGTTCTGTGGGAGTCAACAGGTACACATTAAATAGGCTGCAAGATTGCTTTCTATCTTGAATAGCAGCACCATGTCTAATTAGAAAGAGAAATGGGGCTGGAGGAACGAGACACACTGCAGCAGGAGCTCAGAGGGAGCCAGGGGACTGAGTACCTAATTCAGTCCACAGACGTTTGACCAAAGGCTTCAAGGTCTTGGAGGACTGATTAAGCTGTATCTTTTACTTTCCTTTTGCCTGCTTCTCATGCAAATTGAGGCAGAAGCAGGTCCTTAATGTGACCCAGGCAGAAATAAGAAAACCAAAAACAAACAACAAAACCCATGCTTTAAGTAAATGCAACAGCTGTAAGAGAATTTTGAGCTGGAGGATAAGGAAGTTCTGAAACCTTAGAATAGGAAGGAAAGCCTTTATTTTACATGCTGCTGCTGGTTGTACTTCCTATTGTGCGCCTTCTGCAGTGTTTCATAACAGCTTGAGGACTGCTAAGTCCAATGCTATAATGAGGAACTGAGAATCCTTGTTCCTCCATGCTATCTGCAAGAATTAAAGGTCTTAATTGTCTGGTGATGACAGAAATTGTAATATAAGCCGAGTAGAAAAAAAGTCATCCCAATAGCTGAAGAAAATTGCCATCTCTGTGTTGCCAGAGGGCTCAGGTACTTCTGATGTGCTCACAAGTTTCCTGGATGGAAATGGTCATTCCAGTTTTAAAAGAGCTTTTAAACAAGGTTGTCTGCACAGTCAGGCTTTGAAGTGCTCTAAGTGGCAGGGACAGGATGGGAGGTTGCCCATGTGGAGATAGCTCTGCACTGCCCCCAGGACTGGTGCCATGATGTACCAGCTCCTCTTGGGTTGGATCTGCCACAGCAAAACATGTAGACTCCGATATGTTGTAGTACTGTCTCCAATTCCTCTAATGTGCTATAGGTGACCTTCACTATGTGCTTTAGCTGTGGCCAGTGGAGGTGGGAAGGCATGAATAAGAGAAAGAGGAATTTTTTGGATAAAGAAGCTCTTTGCTGGCATACACCGTGATTCTGCATGTGCACACAAAGAGAATACCAGTTAAATGCCTTTTGGATCCATTTATTCATCTTCCCAAACACATATGGATGTCTAATTCTTTGCATAAGCCTTTTTACTAGCTAGTCAGGAGAAAGAGACTACAGCCTAAAGCACTGTAAAAACCTGTTTGCAGACCTGCAGCTCTGCAAGAGGCATGTGGGCAGGAGCACAGTATTTGCACATTGATAAGGCATAATAACTTTCAGAGTGGTTACTGTAGTTCAAGCTCACAGCATTTGTAAAGTAAATCTAATTAGGCTTTGTTCACTAGCAATACACCCACACAACTAATACTACAGTAAGTGGCAATAAGATAAAACCTGGAAATGCAGTCATGGAGAAAAAAAATATCTGTGTGGACAGGCAGAACATAAGTCTCACAAATAGTTTTAAATCATCTTATTAGTGGTGAGACATCTTGGGTGGTTGTGCTTTATCCTGTAACACCCGTGAGATGGACAACTTACATAGTGGATTGGTTAGCTGGTGCTCACTCAGGAGATAATAGGAGATGCTCAAAGAAATGAAGTATTTGGCAGTAAAAAAGATTTTTAGAGCACAGCTTGTGATGTTTACCAATGTATTTACTGCGTTAAAGAGCTATATTTGAACAGAACAATGCTGGTTGTCTTATGAACATAAATTCCTAATCAGAACAGAACAAACTTTCACTTTTTGCCCTTCCCTTCTCTCCTTTTACTTTTCACTCCCTTTTTTTTCTTCTGTATTAAGAAGTGTGAATTGCATTCCTTCACTGAAACCAAACAATTCTTAGATGAGATTTCCTCTTCTCTCTCTAGCAGACCTTTCCTAATCAGTGATACTAAAATTAGTCATCTTCAGTAACTGTTCAGTTTGCAAGGAAACTGCATTTCTCTACAGACTACAAATCTTAGACCACCAATTTCATCAGAAGAAATCCCAACCCTTTCCAGTTTAAGTCTTGTGAAAAGTCATTATCAAACTGCCTGGAAGATGGAAACCATCCACTGAACGGGTTGTTAAGAATACATGCTGTGCAGGCTTTTCAGAGCTGCTCCACCTAGCTGTCTTTTCCACACCTGGATGGGCAAGCTGTCATCATCATCAAGACTTCCAGAAAAATTGCCAGCCCCTGCAAAGGGGTTGGGTGGTTGTGGGTTTTGGCACAGTAGGAAAAATTTCCATCCTGTGACTGAAGTATTATCTTACCCTTTCTTGGAGACTCTGGATGAATTGCAACTAGTCAGAAGGGCAGAGCCCTGGGGCACAAGAACCAGACAGACATGTCTTGTGACTGAGATCAGATGCAGAAGACCTTACCTTCTTCTGCCATGCTGCAGCCAACTTAATGTCACCACTGAGTTCTCTTGAGTGTTTGGGGTAGCATGAGTAATGCTGATAACACAGAGGCAGATAATGTGTTTCAATGGTATCTACTGCCATTAAAGCAACAGTAAGTAAGGAGAAAAGCCCAATGATATTATATAGTCTGCTGCTTTGCATGGACAAATCAAAACATCCAAAGTAAGCTTTTGATCTCATTCATACCTTCCATGTAAACTTAGTAGATGAATTAGAAAATATAAAAGAAACAGGCTAAACACAGATGAAGAACTGAGATGGACACTCATTTCAGGTAAAAATTTGAAAGCAGGCAGCATGATCACTTGATGTGTCCCAAGAGAAGAGCCAAAAGTAGGGTCAGAAGAAACTCAGAAATCTGCCTTTTTCTAGCAAAAATTTGGACCTGTTAACTGCATCTATTTTAAATCCGAAGGGGAAGTTTTAATGGAATAATACTGAGGCTGAGAAACTGGCTGGGAAAGTACAAGTATGTTGTAGGGCTAAACTCTCATTCAACCTTATTTGCCCCTTATACCTTCCTAGTGGCAGAAAGAATAGAGAAAGAGAAACTTAAATAAGATGAAAATTCAGAGAGATAAGTTTGGGAATGACATAAGAATACGGAGAAGAAAATTATTGGAGACTTTCCATGATAAGAAAACCCCAAAGTGTAGATCTAGAAAAGAAGGGCAGTGATGGTGTGATGTGAAAATAGTCAGACTGTACCTACTTGGTCCTCTTTCAAATGAGGAAAGGTGATTTCCTGGCATAGCTCAGCCTCTTTTATAAAAATCTTATGAGTTATTTTACAGCAATTCAGTTCCTGGCACAGGCTGAAGAAATTTAAAGATTCATGACTTATGGGAAGTTTTTATGGCAGAGAGGAGACCCACAGTCAGCACTGCTGCTGTACCAAAGGAGCAAGAACCCAGCAGTGGCTTCCAGCAGCAGGAAAGGCTAAGAATCCCTGCAAGCCTTGCACCACTGGTGTGGTGGGTTGAAATTACCCCCCTACAGAAGATTGCCAGACCAGCTCAGTTAGAAGGCAAATGAAGCTGTATTTACAATCCAGAAATGAAATGCAATGAATATGTTCAAAATACACAGCATTTACATGCATGCACAATTTATGGACAACACAAGAACCCCCCTGGACAAAACTAGGGGGCTACTAATAGCTTCCCTCTCCTTGGTCCCTTCCCTCCCCCCTGTACACAGGACAAGAAAGGAGATAAGCAGAGGGCTCTCAGGTGAATGAGAGCGCAGTCTTTCCCCAAAGTGAATGTTACAAAGTAAACAACATGCTAAATTGTTATGAGCTGGCTGAAAGCTGGTGTAGGTGCTACTATCCTGCACCGTACTCTGCAGTCAACCCACCACTTAATGCTGAATCAGTGCATAAAATGGTTCCAAATGCTTCCCAGCTGGGTAGTAAGAGCTTATGTCTCCAGAACAGACATATCAAACAGGCCTGCATAGCTTCTTGATGAGCTGGGACTGCTCTGCACTTTTCTGCTAGGTCAAGTGTTTTTCTGAAAGGGGTTACCTTCAAAACCTGCCACAAAGGATCAGTCAGTGCCCTTTACACTACATATAGAAAAGTCCTAGTCAAAACTACTGAGGCCAACCCCCCATTTTTCAAAGGAACATTGAAATGCTACAGGTTCAACATTTTCTTCTCCAAGTACTTAAAATGGGTGGGATATCATTCTATTTTTCAGAAAGCCTGTGAATGTTGGGTTGGACAGATACAGTTTAAAAAAAGGAAAGAAAGGAGAAGGAAAGGAAAAAAGAGAAACAATAAAGTGAATATTTCCTGGCAAAGACCAGCAGGAGAATGTAGCTGCCAAAAGAAGAAGCTGTCTTTGATTAACCTTTGCATTCAGAATGCACTCCTGACTCTCTTCATTTGTCTCATTGCAGCAAATGCATAAAAAGGCCTTGATTAATGGGATTGCCTTAAAATCATTTTTATTTGTAACAGCCTCCAAATATAAATCTGTGTATTTAGGACATCTGAGCCCAGGTTATCTTCCTATAAGTGCCTTGTGATAGCCACTCTCTCAAGCATGGGGAGCTGTGTGTTCTGGGCTGCAGCTGAGCCAGCAGTGCCTCTTCTCCCTTCTGCTTTGCTTCAGCAGCCCTATTTCTGCCATGCCCAGCCATGGTAAAAAATGAGCATGTACAAGGATGGAAGTGTGAGAGCTGTGTGACAAGAGGTGGTTTGCAATGGCTGGCTGTCGATGCAATTCATAAAGCAAGCCTCTTGGAGAATAGCAGAGCACTAGGAAAGCTGGGCAGTGCCCTGCAGAGGAGAGGTCTGCCCCACTCCTGGGAGGGTTGGCTCTGCATAGTCATGCATCCATCCATCTTCCTATGTGAAGTGCCAAGTCTGAGCTAGGCATCTCAGCTTCTTCTCTGGTCAACATGGAGAGCCTAAGGGAGGTGTCTAAGGTAGAAGAGGTGACTGTTGCTATGGTGTTGCCCATGTTTCCACTATTGAGTGACTTTAGGCAACCTACTTTGACTAGCTATTCAACTTCTAGATGACAAGAGCTGCATAAGAGAAATCTCTTTCTGTGGCATAGAGATTAATGGAGGATAAATAATTTAGATGAGTGAATCATACATAATTTACTCTCTGAGAACTCAGGTTCTATCAGCTCTTTCCACTAAGGGTCTTGGGGGCATTTTGTTAATTTTGCACAGCAACCACATACTCTCACACCTTTCTCCTACAGGTGTCTGAATAAAGCACAGTCATTTCCTGGTACTAGTATCTCATGGATCTATTCCTGTGCTAAAGAGATGGAGGCTTGTGTTTTGGAGCTAGAGGCTTTGTAGAGAGGTCCCACTGTTGGTCATTGTATCTGCCATTGCACAAACCCTGAGTGAAGGTTCTTAAGAGCCAATGGGTTCATAGCACACCTGTCTCACAGCTGAGCAACCTGGCCCACGGGGATGTTAAAAGTGATTTACCAAGTCACTGCAGAGCAGAGTCGAGGAGCCAAGAGTGAGGTGGAGAGGTTTGACACACAAGTGGCGCTGCCATCCAGAAGCAGAATCTCAATTCAGTTTCTATTATCTTACAGAAAACTTGACTGTGACTGAGTCTGGCTCCTGTAATGAAGAGCTGGCCATTGTCAGAAACACTCTATCTGGCTGTGATAGGTGAAAAGGAGTTGGAAATTTGGCTGGCTGGCTGCTAACAGATAGAACAAAGAGTCTGTATTCCAGTCTGTGAATCCTGATCAGGCTCAAGATGGCAACCTGTACAACCAGGTTATTAGCAAGGCACTTCTGGGCATGCTCAGAGACATATCCCTAGGGGACATGTAGTTTAAAACAGTAGTTATCAGGGGAAAAAATCCCTATGAGTCAGGACTGGTGGGGATTTTTTCAGTGTAAGTTTGGAAGTAGGTATGGAATCATAGAATCATAGAATCCATAAGGTTGGAAAAGACCTCAGAGATCATCAAGTCCAACTGATCACCCAGCACCTCATGGCTAACTAAACCATGGCTTGAAGTGCCATGTCCAGTCCTTTTTTGAGCGCCTGGTGACTCCACCATCTCCCTGGGCAGCACATTCCAATGGCCAATTACTCTTTCTGGGAAGAACTTTCTCCTCAGAGTGTAGGTACCTACAGTCTCCCTATCCTAGCTGTATTTCTTTACAGCTGGTCACTGGCCAGTTGTGAAGTATTTTGTCCTGATAGCTGTGTTGAAAATCCTATCCAATATGCATCAGATTTGGGATCTAAACTCACTTGCATGAGTTTCTCCTTCTAGCTCTGAGCAGCTGAACGGAGATGTACCATCTCCCTAACCACAGTATTTTCCATCAGAATGAAATAATAATGACATTAAAACAGAACTGAGACAGTGTCATACTGGGACCTGATGTCCTACTTTTTTCTGCCAAGTAGTTTCTTTTCCTTTTACAGCCCCTCTTCTGCTAGTGGACAGTAGGCTCTTTTTTTCCATACTACCTGTTTTCACAGACATGGGCTAACTTCTGATTAAGGTCTGAAGCTACAACAAAGAGCTATTCTTAGTGGTGGTGTACATCATACAGCCAAGCTACCTTATTTTTCAGGGCTATGTTTCTGGAATGTGCAGTTGTTAGCAGTATGATGGACAGAAAAGCCATTTCTATTGTATGATTTAGAATCATAGAAACATAGCATGGTCTGGGTTGGAAGGGACCTCTCAAGGTCATCTAGTCCAACCCCCTCTGCAGCAAGCAGGGACATCCTCAACCAGACCAGGTTGCCCAGACCCCCGATGAGCCTCACTTTGAACATCTCCAGGGATGGAGCCTCAACCACCTCCCTGGGCAACCTGTTCCACTACCCTCATAGTGAAGAAACTGTTCCTAACATCCAATCTAAATCTGCTCTGCTCTAGTTTGAAACTATTGCCCCTTCTCCTATCACTACAGGCCTTTGTAAACAGTCTCTCTCCATCCTTCTTTTAGGCCCCCTTCAGGTACTGGAAGGTTGCTATTAGGTCTCCTTGGAGCCTCCTCTTCTCCAGACTGAACACCCCAGGCTCCCTCAGCCTGTCCTTGTATCAGAGGTGCTTCAACCCCCTGATCATTTTTGCAGCCCTCCTCTGGACCCTCTCCATCAGCTCTGTGTCCTTCCTGTATTGAGGGTGGCAGACCTGGACACAGCACTTGAGGTGAGGTCTCACCAGAGCAAAGTGGCAGAATCACTTCACTCGATCTGCTGGGCACACATGTTTTGATGCAGTGTGAGCTCTCTTGAGATCTCTTTTTGAACAATTAATACATTTTTGTTGCATCATCGTACATGAAATGTATTAAGGTCTATCAATGGTGCAAGATGATGGCAAGTGTGATGACTGTGGGCAACAGAGCAGGGCATTACATGATGGAGCTCTAACAGGAGATGGAGAAGTGGCAGAGAATCAGACTTTACTGTCCTGGGATTAATGAGATACAAGAGAGATGATGTGCTTCTGATGAGCATGACAACTCAGTGAAAAGAAAACCAAAGAACGGTTTATTTGCTCTAATTTTAACCAGATTAGTTGGTTTCTTGTTTACTTTCAGAGCATGATAGCCAGCATATTTAATTGTGTTGTTACATGCAAACAGCAAGCAAGCTCTGCAGTTGGTTTCAGCAGAGTCCATCAGAAGTCTTATCCCCACAGTGCATATCTGTGTGTATATGTTTGGATTCCACAAGTGAGGAAAGAGCCCCATTAATTGCTGCAAACAGGCTTGTGGGCAGGGATATGCAGACAATGCTGAGATTAGCTCACAGGCAGCTCCTCACTTTGACAACAGGCTTCAGCCTGGAACAACATCTCAAGCATAATCTGTTAAAAAAAGACAAAAGACAGATCCTCATTTATGTCAAGCAATTTTGGTTTTAAACTGTGCTTCCAAGTGAAACGTGCCCTCAAGGAATCTCTCTAGCGATGCCAGACACACATACGGGAGAAAGCCAGTGCTATCAGGAGCCTTCCCCCTCACACTGCTGTAATTACTTCTCAGAAAGCACTACACATTTAATTCCTCTCCCTAATGCGCTGCTTCACGGCACTCTTCACACGAGCACTGCATTTCCGTGAGTGAGCGGTGACCTACATTCGAGGCAGAAGCCTCGCTGCCTTCTCTTGGAGTGCACTCTGGCTGCCCTCCAGCTCAAGGCTGAGATTCTCAGCATTTCATTTCCTGGCTCGTTCCTGTTCACCCCGCTTGCCAGGGACCAGCTTTGCTATGGAGCTTCTGCATGGAAAGGTCACTGTGAAACGCAGGGTTTGAACAAATTTTTGTGGTTGGCTTAGACACTAGCATGACATAAGCTATAAAAATATAACCTGCAATGAACATAAATGAATAGGTAGTGAAGAAAGAGGCAGCCTGGTTAAAATCTGGGTGTGTAATAATTCTGTGACTCAGTCATGAAGTGTTTTGGTCTGTTTGTTGGGGTTTTGTTTGTTTGTTTGGTGTGGGTTGAGTTTTGTTGGTGTTGTTTGGGGTTTTTTTCTTTCCAAATTTTAGCAAACTCTTGCAAATAAATGAATACAGAATTAACCAGGTTGGAAAAGACCTTTGAGATCATTGAGTCCAACCCATCACCCAGCACCACCTAATCAACTAAACCATGGCACCAAGTGCCTCATCCAGGCTCTTCTTAAACAAAAGTTTCAGTTTTGTCATTCATCTTACATCCTGCTCTGCACCTTCACTGAAGTTATCACCCTGTGAAGCAATGTTAAGGATAGTGAATGGCCTGACAAAAGCACCATCTCAAACTTTGTGTGAGGACAGAATGAAAGTGTGTAAAGCTGACTGCCTGATTCGCTTTGACCAAACCAGCAACCTGGCTATGAACTTCCTATTCCTGGTTTGGGTTTTGCTCTGCAAGCCTTCGGAGGGCTGCAGAGTTGTGGTAGGGGTGCATGAATCATCAGCATCTTTCAAAATGAAGCTCTGCTCTAAGTGCAGCTGTCTCTGTGGTGTGCTGGCATGGAGACCCAGCAGACCAAACCCAAAGCTGTAATCAAGAGAATTACACAAGTCTTCTCAGAGATAACCATTTCTGCAGAAATTTGGGACAGCTGTTCCTTTGGATTCTCGCAGCACCACTTGACAAATACTTCAGAATAAGCCACAGTGGCCTCTCTAAGAACTTCCACAACTGCTGAGAGCAGCTGGATATTAGGACATGTTGTCTGGGCTCAAGAACTGAGTTCACCCTTCTGAGTTATCTCTGCCTAATGTGAGAATGAGCCAGGGGAGTGCATTTCTGTCCACTCCACCCTACGATGCTGCATAACCGCACACAGTGAAATGGGAACAAGATAAAAAGAGCAAGTCAAACCAGCCACCAAACTTATGATCCAAGGACTGAAACCCCTAAACATTCAGCAAACCAAGGGGAGCTTTTCTTGGCTAGGGAACAACTAGGGAAGCTATAGGAATGGGTTAGGGTTTTGGTAGGGCTAATTCAGGCTTTAGATCAACTGGAGCATGTTTCAGACAACTGGCTTTTTACTTTGACACAGGCACCAGAGAGGCTGACACAGCAGAATGAAAATAGCAAGTGACCATAACTTCACAAGGATCCTCTTTTCCAGTAAGCTGACTGCTTTCTGGGAGGCTTCTGACCATGGGGAAATGCTTTGTTTGTTTCATTTTTCTTGTCTTAGCTTTAGCCCTCTGGGACAGCTCTATGAAGCTACTTCAGCATATAAATGAATGAGGAGTGACACAAATAAAAACAGTGATGGGAGACTTGGAGATTTTGTGTGTTTTGAATCCTGACTACTTCCCTTAGTCCAAAGAGATTTCTCACCTTATTTTGTGATAACCTCCTGTTTCAAGGGCCTCATTTAGTATTGCTCTGCCTTACTGAGGAGAGCAGACCAGGATTGCTTTGGTGACCATTTGGTGCAGCAGTGTCCCGAAGTAGAGGCTAAGAGAGAGACTACTCCTCTGTGCTTATGCTGGGGAATCACACAGATCTGAGAAGCTGAGAAGCACTGACCTGCCACAGCTAGGCTGGTGCTGAGTGTTCCTCAGAAACACTCCCTTTTTCACTTCCATTTCTGCTTTTGCAACTCCAGCACACCACTGTTTTAATTATTCCTCTTCTTACTCTGCTTCTCCTTTTCTTTCCTCTCCCTCATCTCTTTCCTCCACTTGTTTTCTCTTCCTGTTCAGCATGTGCTTCTGTTCTGCTCTTCAAAAAGTGCTGCTGCTACTATCCATTACCAGCATTCCAGGACTCTCACCCTTCTTGAACTATGAGCAATCTTATGAGCTCAACCACTGTAACAAACCCGGTGGCTGAACTTAATCCCTGAACATTTGTTCAGGTTGCTGTGCTAAAGAAAAGGCTGTTTGGGGTATGAAGATCTAAGACTCAACCAGCCGTGCTTAACCTGGAGAAGTGCGGCAGCCAAATCCACACCATGCTAGCTGTATGATTTTAATGTGCAAAAAGAACCACAACCCCAGCACTGCATTGTCCAGCAAAGAATTCAGGGTTCTCACTTTTCATGGGAGCATGGGAGACTGAAGAACAACCCTCTACCACCAGGCACACCGTGAGGTGAGATAAAGACAAATGAATAGTACTGTGCTGCTTTCTTTACATAATCGCCTGGAGAAACCACTTCAGGTAACTTGGGATGCTAAAGAAGGTTTGGAGGGATAAAAATACCAAGCAATTTTTAGTTCCAAAATAGACACAAATATTCTGAAGCCTATTTCCTCAGTGCTTTGGGTCTACTGAGGCTCCATCTCTCCTATTGGTAGTATTGATAAAAAGCTGTTCTGAAAGATAAAACATGCACACGTGTCCTCTCTCACCCTTAAACCCAAGAAATGTTGCTCCTTCTAAAGGAGAATCACATCTTTCACATGTTGCTGTAAAGTGAGAGGTGCTGGAACGTGTCCAGAGAAGGGGCACAAGGATGATCAGAGGGCTGGAGCTGCTCTGCTATGAGGACAGACTGAGGGAGTTGGGGTTGTTCAGTTTGGAGAAGAGAAGGCTCTGAGGAGACCTAATTGTGGCCTTCCAGTATCTGAAGGGGGCTACAAGAAAGCTGGGGAGGGACTTTTTAGGGTGTCAGGGAGTGATAGGACTGGGGGGAATGGAAAAAAACTAGAAATGGGTAGATTCAGATTGGATGTTAGGAAGAGCTTCTTCCCCATGAGGGTGGTGAGAGACTGGCACAGGTTGCCCAGGGAGGTGGTGGAAGCCTCATCCCTTGAGGTTTTTAAGGCCAGGCTGGATGTGGCTCTGGGCAACCTGATCTAGTGTGAGGTGTCCCTGCCCATGGCAGGGGGGGTTGGAACTAGATGAGGTCCCTTCCAACCCTAACAATTCTATGATTCTATGTGTTGATATCAGCAACTCATATTCCAATGCCACTAAACCTCCTACTTCTTTCCCGTACAGCCTGCCATGAACCTTTCCAGGATAACCCAAGTGACTGAAACATAACTCTTAGCACTAACTCTCTTCATCAGGCTTGTATAAATTTAAAAAAAAAAAAAAAAAAAAAAAAAAGTTTTAAAAACGACTGAACTGAAAGCAGACACTAAATATCCTAACAAATACAGACTGCATTAGAACATCAAAAGAAAACTTATCTGGAAAAATTCCTGACATTAACTCTTCCTTTCATCTATTTTGGCTTCTTAAAGTGAAAAAAGAGTAAAATCTAGTAGCTGTCTTACTTCCTTTCAGGCTGTGGTTATTTTTAATCAAAACCAAAAGCCTAGTCAGAGTGATGAAGGGTTATGAGATAGTCCAGTTCTCCTCAAAGGGAGGAGTGTAGAATAAATTCAGATGGACCAGGGAAAATCCATCTCACCTTTGCTTGCATTTGTTCTCCCCTGATATTTGGGACCCTTTTTCTCTTTGGTGGCTGTAGGATGAAGGGGCACAAAGAGAGCACAAGGCAAGGTTAGGCTTTGTATAATACCTTCCCTGTGTGATGGCATAGCAAGCTGAGGTTGGCTTCAAAAAAACTGCATCAGCATCTCCCCCCACATCAGAATCATCCCCACAGGGACTGTGCCTAGGGAAGGACAGAGCTGGTGGGGTTGGATTGGAGAGGAGAGAGCTCCTGTTCATCAGCAGACATGCATGGCAAGGGAGGACAGGGCACCAGGCTGAGCTGGAGTGAAGCTCACCTTGCCAAAGCTGGTGACAGGAGAAGTTTTAAATGCTATTCCTGAACACAGGCTTGATTGTTGAATTTTTATCCTTTTAGTTAATCAGTTTAAATGTATCATACAATCTGAAGGAAACAGGCAGATGTGGGGAGACTGCAGGATGCCAACCTGTGTTACAGCCAGCAGATGCTAAAAGGGGAGACACACTTTTCTCCCCTCCCTTGTGACAGTACCCCTCCCCAGCCTTGTTGCCCTTCTCTGGACACTTTCAAGAGTCTCAATGTCCTTCTTAAAGTGAGGGGCCGAGAACTGGACACAGTACTCAAGCTGTGGCCTAACCAGTGCTGAGTACAGGGCAGAATGACTTCCCTGCTCCTGCTAGCCACACTATTTCTGATGCAGGCCAGGATGCCATTGGCCTTCTTGGCCACCTGGACACACTGCTGGCTCGTGCTCAGCTGCTGTCAACCAGAGCCCACAGGTCCCTTTCTGCCTGGCTGCTCTCCAGCCGCTCTGACCCCAGCCTGTAGCACTGCATGGGGTTGTTGTGGCCGAAGTGCAGCACCAGGCACTTGGACTTGTTAAAGGCCATCACGTTGGACTCTGCCCATCTGTCCAGCCTGTCAAGGTCCTTTGGAGAGCCCTTCTACCCTCTAACAGATTAACACCTGCTCCCAGCTTGGTATTGTCTGCAAACTTACTAACGGTGGGCTTAATCCCCTCGTCCAGATCATCAATAAAGATAGTTCTAGGCTTGTTCAATAAAAAAGAAAGGAATGGTATCTTTCTACACCTTTCTTGCCTACACCCTTTATTCAGCTCCCTAGCCTGGTTTAGGAATTGTGATAATGCTTTGATTGCCTACCCACTACCTGTTAATGTTGCATACAAAAAAATCATATCCTGGCTTGAAGTCTGTGCAGCCCAAGTCTTGGCCTCAGAAAAAGAGAGGGAATGTTATGTTTTAACTTTGTGAAAAACATCTGGTACTAGAAGCAGGATATGTGAGGAGGACAGCAGTGCAGGGGATTGCCACTAACACCATGAGCTTGGATCCTGCTTCTCAGACAGAACTGCAATTTTACATCTGCCTGTCTGACACGTGCAGCATCTGAGGTGCAAAGCCAGGATTTGTGCACACACATCTCTGCTGGATGAGGAAATGGCAAACTTTGCTGAGACATAAGATACACACCACACACACAGCTCCAGTTCCTGCAGTAGCTCAAACAAAGCTAGCCTTACACACAGCTTGCCTGGGTGCTTTGCAGGCTGGGATAGAATAATATTGTTAGAAGTGGTTTGGAAAGCATCAGAGCAAGAAATTTGATGCCCAAGGATTTAAGAATCGCTATTGCACACAAAAAGCCTGACAAATGTGTGTGGGTGGGAAGGAAAGTCATCCTGTTTCTTATGCAGAATCATGATCAATAGGAGCAGAGCGATGGCTTGGGTGTGAGACCGGGGTTACATTGTGAAGAACTGGGATGAGACAGTAATAGCTGCAGCCAATATAAATCAGTTCAGATCTTAATCATCACTACATACAGCAAGGGCTGGAGAGGAAGGAGGCTTCTCCCTTACAAACTGTCACCCATCTGCTAAAGGGGCATAGCCCCTGCAACCCTTTCTTCCCTCTCCCTTATCAGATTTTACCACGGGCTGCCTTTTTCCTGGCACACCAGCTTCTCTGCATCCCACCACTTGCACCCTGGTGTGACTACATAAGCAAGTACTGCGCATCTTTGCTATCAAAGGCCCATCTGGTCCATTTCAGGCCCACCAGCACCCCATGCCTCCTCTTGGAATCAAAGTAGGTGCACTGCAATGCGCTGTGCATCTCTCTGAATGTGCCCTTAAAAATGTCCTTTGCTGTGTTGACTACAAAAACCTGAACTGCAACAAGGAAGCGATACCATCAGCTTCCTGTGCTGATCAGTGTTGCCTCTCTTGTTTGATCATCCATGTCTATCATCTGCACAGCTTCTGCTTAATGGGACTAGGAGGAGCCTTTAGTTAAGACCTTTGGTTGAGACCTGCATAGCGGAAACCACAGATAAGGCTGCTGGGCACTACATTCTTTAAACCTGTAATAAGCAGAAATATAAAAACCATTATCAAGCAACATTTGACTTGGTCTTTCTTGATGGATCTGTTGCAATAAGCAGTGTCTCAGCTGTTCTGTCTCTTCACAGCTGTCTCAGAACACCTTGGCAGGGTGCTCAGGCTCCATATGCACTGTTAAAAATGTGAAGTATGCAAGTATGGCTCATTTTATGGGTTAGCATTTATTCAGTGAGTGCACTCTTTAGATTTCTGTTGTGTTAATCAAATAATAGGAGGCCACAGACTAAGAAGGTTCAGAGAAGAGTTTAGACTTGGCCCAGCTTGCTTGTTCACACATTTTGTTTGCAATCTGTGGAGTTGTTTTCTTCCTTTCCCCCCTGAGATGCTTTCTGCCCTGTGTCATGCAGTTACACACATCTTCATGGGGTGTTACATGGACATACCCAAAACCTCCTGAAGACAGTAAGAAACAAAGCTTGAGAGAGCCTGTTCCTGTCAGCCAGCTGGGCATGGTCACACAGTTACTGTGGATGTAAAGCCCTGTGCACTTTCTGTGGTAAGCTTCTGATGCCCTGCTTGCAGAAAATTTGCAAATTCCCTTCTGCTGGAGGTAGAATGTTGTGCTTGCAAATGAGAACTCCTCCTCTCCCCTCTTCTCATCTATTATCAATGAACTCTGGTGTATCCAAAGCAAAATAAACCCTAGAGAGTAAAAAGCACTGAAAAGGTTGATTTAGACCACAGAAGTCTTTTGCAGTTCCTGACTCAAGTTCACAGCCAGCACACAACCTATATTTGTGGCTAGCCCTTGTCACTTCCTCACAAGCTCCTCAGATGCTTCTGGGCATGACAGGAGCATGAGGGACTTAAGTGAGCCCACATCATGCAGTACTCCGGGGACATGCTCCAAAAGGCACCAGGAGCAGCCTGGCCAGTTACCCCTTCACTGGAGGTGCTGGAGGGGCTTCCATGGGAGTGTTAGTGAAGGGCAGGGGACTGTACAGGGGACTAGGGGACTGTACAGACAGTGGGAGGAAAAGGAGTGGCTAAGCACTGGAGGCAGTGCAGGCAACTGCCCCCAAGAGACAGCAGAACTGATGCTAGTGAGTGAAGCTTGCTGGAGGATGTCTTATCAGCTGTTTCAGGAGCTGGCTGTGATTTTAACAGCAGCTTTTACTGACACAGAGCAATTACTTCCAACACAGCCTTGGCTTGTGATTCTGCAGCTAATTCAGCTGATGTGTGTGCAGACCAGACATGCCACAGAGACACAATGACACAGAGTGGACAGTGTCATACAGAGGGTGCCATCAGTGCTGGAATGGGAAACCAGGGCTCCTTGTCTATAGGTGCTTTGAGGCAGTCATTGCATGGAGCTGGTGAACTTGGACCCTTGTATCCAGGCAGAATGTTTCTCTGGATAGCCACTGTGCTGAGGGTGGGAGACAGAGAGGAAAAAGATCCCAGGACAAGAGGTGCAGAGTTCTGCAAATAGTACAAGGCAACATGGAAACTAAATTCCTAGACTACCTCCCATTACCTGTCTCTGGCCTGCTCACAGGAAGCAGCAAAATCTCTACAAGTAGTGTCAGACACACTGTTCTCTCCTGGCACTGGAGGTGACTCTAAACTTACAATGACCTGGTTTACTGTCCTTTCCAAAGTATTTCTTGTTCATTCCTCTTGTTAACCATTTAAATGGTTAACCTCTCTAAACCAACCTCGGTCATAGGATGCCTGGGGCATCTTAGAGGATGTTTCTACTACAGAAACACAGAATGGGTCTGGGGGATTTAGTCGTTCTGCCTGGTGAATTCAGGCCTTCCATACTGCAGAGTACTGGGTGGGCAGTGGTCTTGACCTGTGAATCTTCTCCTGGGGAGCAAAACGCCAGCAGCACCAAGCACATACGTGTCCAACCCTGTGAGTGCTGCCAAGGATCCTTTTGAGAAGAGATTATATGTATCTGAAAACATCACTTTAGTGGTGAATCTGCTGTGCTTCTGTGCAGAGAAGACCTTTTGCTAACTACCACCAAGAGAGGCATTTTATTGTTGCTTATATGTCAAAAAATATCATCTGTGCTGTGATCCTTGCAAATTCACCCTCAGCACTTCGCTGCTGCTTTCCCCTCAGATAATATTTTCCCAGCACAAGAGATCTTGCTTCACTCCCTCTATTGCACAGAAATAAAACATAGACACAAGCACGATATAAACCAGCATGTCTCCTGTGTAAAGCTCTATTAAGCAGCTCTCCTGCTCTGGGATGGATGAATCACCTTGAGACAGGCTGTTTCTAAGCTTTCTGTTGAAGCACAATAGGAAATACCTGCATTTCGTTCCTATAATAGTCATGCCTGAATCAAAACACATGACTCGTAGCCAGGGTCAGGTTCACAAGAAAGGGTGAGGTTGCTAGAAAATCATGATGATAAAACTTCCTGTTTTTAAAGGTGCATTTCAGCGATGATTATTGCTGCCCCAGAGAAGGAAATGGATGCTTGCTAGCTGAAAAGTACCTTGCTGTTTCTTCTAGCATTCGTGTGCCAAAAAGCCACACAAACAAGTGATTCGTGCTGGAAATGAGAGGAAGCTTCCTTTCGGAGCGGTCAGCTACAGTGAAATTACTACACACACAAAATTAAGGCTGCTCTGGGGTTTGTCGTTATGTAAACTTTAGGCTTTCTCCTTGGCAACACATAATGTCCTTAAGAGCGAGAAGTGCTCAGTGTCTTATGACTTTATTATCCTTATGTACACAATGATTAAAACAAAACACAGCTGTTAATTTCAGGGGAAAAAAACTACCATGTAGTAAATCTTTTGTGCTGCACTGTAATAACTCTCCTTTTCAGGCAGACATGAACCAGTGCAAGCGTTGTCTGCATTTGCTACTACTCACCATAAGAAGACATCCTTTTATTTCTAGATTCATGGGAGAGATGACTGTGCATTACAGAACTGCAACTTATTATGGACAGAGATCACACTTATGTTTTTCTTTTTTTAGATGACACATCACTAAAGGCGTGACATAGCTTCTGTGTCTTGAAATAAGTACCCACTGATCCTTTTTCACCAATGCCATCACGTGCTTTTGTGATACAGCTGACAGATTTTGCATTTGTTCCCATTTTGCTGTAAATTGCTTTGAGTCACTCAACCAGAAGGCTCTGAATCACCTTTTTGCTACCAAAGCTCTCCTTGCAGCAAGGCAGGAGGAGGAGAAGCTCGGAGTATTTTCCTGGTTATCCAGCCCAGAAACCATCATACCTTAGAGTCATAGAATCAATAAGTTTGGAGAAGACCTCAGAGATCATCAAGTCCAACCTGTCACCCAACACCAGTCATGACTACTAGACCATGACACCAAGTGCCACGTCCAATCCCCTCTTGAGCACCTCCAGGGATGGTGACTCCACCACCTCCCTGGGCAGCACATTCCAATGGCTAGCAACTCTCTCTGTGAATGAATGTAGCAAAAGTTGCTCATTTGGCATATGGTAAACAGAATATTGTTTAATGAATTTTAAAGTGCCCAGCAATGGATTCCCATCCACACTTCATGCAAATCCCAAAGCTGTTAGAGCTGCATAATGATTTACTTCACAAGGAACTAGTGGCTATGGGCACTGATTTTCAAGTACTGAGAATTTGGGTTTTCTCCTTGGCTTTGGTTTTGGTGTAGATATTCTTCCTTTTTAAAAGAAATATTTAATGTGCAGATAATTTTGCAGAAAGAGCAAAACTCTCAAGCACTAACCAGATTCAGTGCTGATGAGCAAGGAACTGTTTGTTTCCTCTTCTGCTTTCAGCAGCCTCTGGAACTACTTTTGCTTTCAGAGAGGCAAAGTTGAGCACATGTGGCAGGGTATTCATTCCCAGCAAGCAACCTGTTTCTGAAATTCAAGCAAACATGATTTCCCCCCATGTCTGTGAATTTGAGACATCCAGCTGGGTGCTGCTGCTAATGAAAAGGAACTGACAGCTACGTCCCAGCTGCCCCGATGCAGAGTTAACTTCTGTGTTTAATAAAGAAAAAACAGCACCAAATCTTGTTAATATTCCAAGGGGAAACTAGGCATTCAAAAAAATATATCTGGCATGGATGAAAGCAGAAATACAAGCAGCAAAGTAAGAGGTCTTGCACTTTAATGGCTGGGAAAAAAAGGCAATCAGCCTTTTAATGTTAAGCAAAGTATGAAGCAGTCCATCAGCTTCACATGCAATATTATTTCCTTCCCATTTTCATGCTTGCCCAGTAACCGCCTCTGAAACACAATATTAATATTGATACTGGATGCACCAAGGGCATGATGAGAGGATGATTTCTGTGGAGGTGGAGCTGTACCTCTCCAGCATCACCAGGCTCTGGCAGCAATGCGCATTCACGGGAGGCACTCTGAGCATGTACAAACGTGGTTCTTTGTTCCATCAGCTGCTCCGCGTGTGACAGGGGGCTGCTTCCGAAACAGGAGTTCCTTGTTTGTGCTGCCCTGAGGATGAATGAATACCTACTTAGAAAGATATCCTCACATTGAAAGTCCAGCCTTTCAGACATGAAGAGTTAAAATTGTTGTGATTACATTCCTGACCCCTTCCTCCAGTTGTAGTGAATAGTCCGTGCCAGCCTTGATGGCTCTCGGTGCTTTGTATTTACAATTGTATCTGTTACCTACCTATGCTCCTCCCTGCCGCCTTCTCTGTCAGCTGATTGCTGTTCTTAAGGCACACTGTGCAAACCTGCTAATTATAACCTTCCCTAGATATAGCCATACTTAACGAGTGAAGGTTACTGTTAGGGCTGCAGTATCTCTGAGAGAGTTTTCAGCCTGTGTTTGTTGTGCTGCATGATTTTTTAACCTCAATTGCCTCTATTTTTTTTTAAGCCTCTAAAAAGATAGTTTTCTACATCTCTTCAGTCTGTGATCCCAGTGGAAAATTTTTTTTCAGGGCCTGATTGCCTCCACTTCCAAATAATTATTTGCTAATTACCTTTTGCCACTGAATGTTTGCTAATAATTACCACAGTGGTGTCTAAGTGAACACTTCCTCCCTGTAAGAAGCATGTAAGATATCTGTAGTAACTGTGGAATAACATCTGGCACATAGAAACCTTTTGAATGGAATACCAATGCGTGTTAGTGGTGGATTTAAATGCTCCACACATGATTTTTTTCTAAGAGGCAACTCTTAAATGCAATCATAAAAAATATTTCAGACCAAACCTTCAAACTTTCCACATCCATTTTCATTAATGCTGCCTCTTCCTGACAAAAGACAGTGTTTCTATTGTAGTTTCTACTGCTAAAATGATTTTAATGCTACTTTGATACCTGTAATTGCCACACCCAGATAACTAAGGCACGCCAGTCTAAAGCCACAGTATATTCTAGAGGGAACAGATGATGCTGTGTTCACAGAACATTCTCACTGCTGATAGGCATACAGACATCAGGAGAGTACTGGCCAGGAGCCAGGGAATATGGCTACATAACCACATCTCCTTGCCGGGGAGGCTGGTGCTGCATCATAAACAGGAATTAGTCAACGTTACCAGAGCTGTGTGAGCGGCTCCTGCAAGGTGTGTAATGCAGTGTTGCTTCTTGTCTGCTGGAGCAAAGATGGAGAAAGGAGATGAAGCAGGCACTCAGAGTAAGAGAGCCACCATCCAAGCATCACTTTAACCTACATACAAACCTTCTTACACAGAAATGCTCTTTTGCAGTTCCTCATCAGCACTGGAGTTGTCTGGTTCTTGTGAAGCAGAGAGAGGAAGTGGGATTTAGTGACTGGCTCAAAAATATGTTTGACTTTTGTAGCACTTTGTCTTTACTACCCAACAGTGCCCACTGAGATCAGATCACTGCATTCAGTTTCACTGTACACACATGAATACAAACTGAAGAAAATGCCTCTACATGGCAGGCCAGTGGCTTTTTTTCTCCACCTGATAATCATTTTAAGCATCATGTAATCTGTGGTACAGAACTGCATCTGCTTAGGTGTGGGATGGTGGCACAGCTCTGAACATGAACAGGCTGCTCAGGGATGTGGTTGAGTCACCATCCCTGGAGATACTCAAAAGGCTTGTTGATGTGGTGCTTAGGGACAGTGTTTAGTGGTGGATTTGGCAGTGTTAGGGTGAGACTGGACATGGCAATCTTGAAGGTCTTTTCCAACCTACATAAATTCTGTGATCCTTTGTTGTGCAAAGAACAGGCAAAAGAAGACATTGCCTTTCAGATTTTTGGCTCTACATTATGACTGCATCTTTCATGTAATTTGCTGAAATTTATTAGCCATAATCTCATTTCTTTTCTCTTTCTTTCTGTTGTTACTTTACCTGCATAGCAGAGCTGATTCACAGATAGCAACATGCACTGAGTAGCTGATTTATGCCACAGAACATTCCTCAGGGAGCAGTGGTGGATGACTGGAGGAGCACAGATGAATGAAAGAAGCTATGCTATAGTACAAAGGTCTGAGCCTACCAAGCTGTCAGGCTAATACTTTTGATTGCTGAAGTTATTCTACAGTACAAACAACGTGAGTGAGGGAAAGAGAAACAAATTGTCAGTAGCCTAGGTTTGGCATCATGAGAGCCCATTAAATTCCTAGGCTCTTTAGCACAGACAGAACAAGATAGAAGCTCCTTGGAAATGGATGACTGAAACACTCCCCTGAAAGACAGAGTGGAACACTGCAGTGGGTCACTGCTAGGGTTGAGTGTAGTGTGAGAAGTAGTGTTGAAAGCCTCATAGCAGTTCTGAGGCTCACCACAAACAAGAACTAGAGGAAGCTCTCTTATCCTGCAACCTGCTATCTCTCATTCTGCTATTCCTCATTTCCAGTATCATAGCTTTGCACTAAAACACAGTATGTATTGGCATTTCATCATGGGAAGAGGGGCGGGATGCTCTAAGGACACCCTTGCCTTTTCTAATAAATCCACCCCTGATTCATCAGGACTGAAAATAACCCATGGGGGTAAAGGAAAAGTGAGATGATGGGTGATGCTCATGGTCTGTCTGAGGATGCTTTATACATATAGGGCTGAGGTCACACTGTACATGTCAATTTGGATACATACATTTCACTTTATTTGCTTGGAAAATTAGCTCTCACACAGAAATTCTGTTGAAACAACAAGGCTAAAAATGTTTGAAAACAATATCCAGTGTGCTCCTTGAATGGCTGAAATAGACATAAAAAGAGTGGTGAGACAAATCTTTTGGACAAAGAATGTTCCTATTCAGAATGTTGGTTTGCATACCATTATTTATGCATGCAAATATTTACAATGATGCTGAATTCTGGAAAGATTCTTGTGAACTCAAACCTACTTATGGACTGCTTAATGAATAGCAAAGCAAAAGTGGTTTTAGACACTGCTTTAATTAGTTTGCAGAAGTATTCAAATACCATATTGCTACATTCACCAAATGTATTGAGAGGGTAATAACAGGGATTTATGAGTGACTTAAGAGAAGGAGCTAAATAGATCATCCCTGCTGAGCAAAAGTTGTGCCCACCAAATGGCATCACCAAGATAGAGGAGATGTCTTCTGGATCACCACGTCGGAACAGGTGAATGTTGACAGTGGTGCTGCACTTGAATAAAGGATTATTAGCGTGGTATCGATTTGGGGATAAAATGACAAGGAAGAGAAAAAATAAAATCCAGAGGTTCAATGACAGAAGAAATATTCTTAAAGTCACAATCTCTGGAGAGTCCCCAGGTGAAGAGGAATTTCCATCTTTGGGGTAAATACAATAACTAGAAAGTCTGTTGACTGATCTGGCAACCTCCTTCCCCATTTTCCCAAGTCATGCAATTGTCTATCCCAAAGCTACAGGCTGTGACTTCTTCCATCCTGTTCATTTTCAGCTGAAACAGAAAAGCAGGCAGCAGTATGTGGCTGGCACACTGAGGAGCAGAGGAAAACGCTTTCATTTTGTGCCCATAGTTTTTAATTAAGGCTCCAGCATGATCTTTCTGCACAGGGACTGAGATTACCTAGTAGAAAACTGAAAGGGTAGGATGTGGGCATTAATGAATCCTAAACCACACAAAATTGTATTCATCAAATCAATTTGGGCTACTGGGAGGCCAGGGAGCATTATGGAAATGAGGTGACCAAGTAAAGCAACGTCTAAAGACTCGGGAACAATGGGCTTCACTTTCCCAATCTAGTCTGGGAGGTAAAAACGCAGTGCAGAGCCTCAGTGCCTGTGGCTCCTGCATCTCCCTTGTGCCGGCACAGCAGCTGTCCCTGCACCACGGGAGATCTCTCCTCTGAGCAGTTGACCCAGAGAGGCAATTTCTGCGTGACTGAGCGTGTACACGCTGCAGGGGCTCTGTCAGTCCTGCTTTTTTTTGTGTGTGTGAGTGTGTGTGGCACCACAATCCCAAATCAATGTCGACTGCCAGGCTACATAATTTCTCCTGCTTTCTCTCCCTTGCCTGTTTACACTGTCAGATTGTTGTGGCAATTACCAGGGTTTGTCTTGGTCATTGTTTCACCAGCTGCAATATTAGCAAGTATTTTGTTCTCTCAAGTTTTCTACACATGCCATTCACTCTGCTTCTTGTGGGGTTTTTTCCTTCCTCTGTTTTGCCTGAGCAGTTTTAATATGGAAGCATTTAAAGCTGTGAGCAAAGATATATTACCTACCGTACCAACTGCTACTTGAATTGTGAGAGCAGGACAACTGCTAAATTATTTGATTCAATAGGAAGTTTATTGCAGAATGTCTTAAAATATGCTTTTGAAAACATTTTGGGCAGTCTTGAAGCAGAAGAGAGAACATATCTGTCAGGTCCCCACCAAATTTTAGTCAGGACCCAGATAAATGTCATTTTGGTCCCACTTGGGCTCTGCCTACCTTTCTTCCCACAGAAAGTGAGTGAGCAGGGGAACAACACTTTCCTGCAGACCTCTCAGTGTGGACAAGTAAGGGGGTAGGACTGCAGGGTAGAGGGGCTAGCAGGAAGCCCCTCTCACAGAGGTCTCATTGTCTTAGTGCATACTGGGAAAAAGGGGGAAGGAAAATAAAGGGAAGAAGACAAGGTTATAGCAACACGTCTGCATGTGGTGCAGTGTCTGTGGGTGGGAGAACTTCAGAGCCCGTGATAAATTTTTCTCATTAATGTGGTGTGATTTGGTGCCATCAAAAAAAGATGAACTTTGTAGTGCCTTCTGGCCAAATATTTGGCAGTAGGGTGAAGAAGGGGAAAATGCCAAATTTCCAACCCAGCACTGTGCTGTAGCAACAAATAATGAACGGACAAAGCACAATGAAAGACCACACCTCAAAAAACCAATGACATGAGTCTTAGAAAAAGAGGTGTAAAATGTATTATAGTTACCTGCCTTAGCTCCAGGTTATTTAATCATCACCAGGCCCTGATATGTTTAAACATCTGAAAAGCAAGCCTTCTTTAAGGAAAGGCAACGAGTGCAGTTTCAAATGTTCCACTGCATAGTCAGTCATAGAGGCTGTCCTCAGCTTTCCTAGCTTGATGAAAGGGATAAAAGTAAAACCAGAAGCAGAATATGGCAACCTCTAGCATCCCCTCTAGCAATGAATTCAAACTTTTGGCTGGATGAAAGTGTAGAGGAGTCTAAGGCAACCACACCTTCTGTAGTCTCCTGACTCCAATGGTCTGAATGGCTCCAGAGTACTGCGCTTCATTCACAGATTTTTTTCATTTGTGTTAAACTTCAGTCCTGTCCTATGTCCTTCTGTGTTCTACATGATTTGTGTGCAGTAAATGGACTGTTGCTTGAAGGCAGGATGAGAATGGTGAAGTGATTCTTCAGCTCTTCCCAAGCTTCACCACTTTCAGCTTCTTGTTAACAGTATGGGAACACTGTTTTCACTCTGGATTAGAAAATCCAGGAGGGAATATTGCCAAGCTCCTCCATTGCTGGAAATCAGAATTTTGGTTCAAACCCCAAACTGCAAACTGCTTTTGAGGTCAGCCTAGGCCCCCAGAGAGCTGGTTCCTCCTGCCACAGACAGATGAAAAAAAAGCACAAACACCTGCTGTGACCAAGATCTCATCTGTGCTCCTACATATGAACACAGTGTGCCATAGGCTGTGCTGATGCCTAGCCTCTTTGAAACCAAACATCCTGGATAAAATCTTGAACTAAATAAGAACATGCTGAAGTCAAGGCCTGAGTGACTCAATAGAAGTCAGCCTTTTGTTAATCAGGTAGTCTTAAAAAATATATCTGCTTCCTCTAGACTTTTGACTTCTGGCTGATTTATGTCTAGTGAGGTTCGAGGTCTGATTAAAGTGTTGGCTTTGAGTGGGATTTTCACACCTTTGTCTCCTGTGGATTCACTCTGGTGTGGCAGTGTCTGATTTTGCAAGCTCAGACTTCAGCCTTTCCCTTTGTCACACAAGTTACAGCCTTTCTCCTGTGCTGATGTAGAACTTTCTCCTACCTGCTGGCTTTCATGAAACATGCTTTATTGATACGTCTGCCCCTCTCTCAGACTTTGTTGTCTTCAAACCTTGGGCTCAAATCTTAAAGAGAAGGGCTGAGAAGCAGAGAGAATGATACTCACAGACAATGTGGTTGCATGAGTGTTATTTGGTAACCAGAGAAAAGAAGAAATTGTCTCAAAGTGTATTTTACAAGCCTATCTCTTTTTACTCTGTGGATATTTAAATCCTCTGTGTCCAATCTGAGTAAAACACATTCAAAATGATGATGTTCTAGTGGAAAATCAAACAGCTCAAGCCCAATGGCTATCATGGAAACAAATATTGTTTCATATATTCAAATCACCAGAGACCTACAAACAAAACAGGAGTGGATACACAGACAATGTGAATAATTAAAATATATTTTGGGGGCCTTCCAACATTTTAAGCCCTCTCTTTCTCTCCTGTATGCACAAACAGTGTCTCTTTCTTCCACCTTGTGTTGCTAGGGCTGTTCATGCAGGACAAATCTCCCCTTCTCCTGGGATAGGACTGTCACTAAGACCTGGCAATGCCACATGATGAAGGTGCTCCACTTAGAACTTGGAAGAGAATGATCACTGCATCTTTCTGGGTTTTCCTTAGAGATGACAAGCACATTCACTTGTTTCAGATTCCCGGAGTGTTGTTGGGCTTTTTGGAGAATTTGGACCAAACCCATTACATTTCTGCAGTTCTGGATGCTTTTGTACACTGCATTTTCAATGCTCACCATGTGTGGATACCACATATAATGAATAGAATAGAGCAGAATAGGTCATCAAGTCCAACCTATCACCCAACACCATCTAATCAACTAAACCATGGCACTAAGCACTCCATCCAGTCTCTTCCTAAACACCTCCAGTGATGGGGACTCCACTACCTCCCTGGGCAGCACATTCCAATGGCCAATCTCTCTTTCTGAGAAGAACTTCTTCCTAACCTCCAGCCTAAACCTCCCCTGGCACAGCTTGAGACTGTGTCCTCTTGTTCTGGTGCTGGTTGCCTGGGAGAGGAGACCAAGCCCGACCTGCCTACAACCTCCCTTCAGGTACTTGTAGACAGCAATAAGGTCTCCTCTAAGCCTCCTCTTCTCCAGGGTGCTTAGCCTGGAGAAGAGGAGGCTCAGAGGAGACCTATATAATGCCATATATGCTACAATAGCAAGACAGCTTTTACTGCACTCTTTTTTCTGGCAGGGACATTGTGAAAAAGTAGCATAACTGTATCTTTACGTGTGGGAACCAATTATCAGTAGGTGATAATCCATGCTTTACTACCAAAGCTTTGTTCAGTAACAGTGATAAACACAGACTGGTGACAGACTTCATGCTATTTTTACAAGACATGTTATTATTTTGATACCTTCTTCGCTTAACAGTCACAGAGGAGTGCTAGGATGAGTGTTGATATACCCATAGTGGTAGTATGTCACATATTAAATCCCTGCCAACCAAAGTGTGAAGTCAGGCATTACTATTTCAGATGTGCCCTGTGACTCCTACAAGTTAGTAATTTTATAATGGGGATTAATGCCCTTTCTCCCATCTTCCTATGTCTGCTTTTCCCTAAACCAGTTCCTTTACTTGACTCTCTTGCATTTTTGTCAGATTAACTTCTTTGACATCACTGTTCCCATGAAGCCAGTCGAAATCATCCCTTCTCCTTCTCTTAAATATTCCCATCATTAAACTATGCATATTTTTATGGCATATTTTTAATAGTACCTGAAAATCATCCAGCTGTCTGTCTGTTAGCAAGCCACCAAGAGCATGCCCTTCAGCTGTGAAAATGGCTGGGGAACAAGCTGCATCAGCCACCCTGTGTTAACAATCTCAATTATTCTATGCATCATCTTTTTCAGCTCGGGTTATAACAATCTAGGTTTTGTTTGTGACTTTGACAGGGTTTTGCTTGTTTGTGGTTCTGGTTTTTTAAGCACTCCATAACAATCTCCAACCCTGCATTTTTTTGCTCCACAGCACTTTCATCAAAACCTCCAGAGAGTGTACTGGAAGCAAAACATTTCACCCCTAGCCTTCTTTTTGATTAGAAATTCATATTTTTGAACTGGAAAATAACCTCTGTTCACCAGAGGCAAGAAATTATTTATGGCCAGGTTCATTTTACAGTGCCTTCTCAGAAGCAAAGATGGAACATTTTGTGCACAAAAGACTAAGGCTGAAGTTGCCCTGTCTGTCATTGCAGGTCAACACCTGTGCCTTACAGCTCTAGCAAAGCCTAAGTTGTGACTTCCACGGTTTCCAAAGATGTTGGGGAGCTACACACACACTCTGCTATGGAGCAGAGCTCCCTCCAAACACTTATTTTCTTGTGAAAAACCTTTGGCTATGAAGGAAATCCTAAAGGGTTCCTAGGGCAGAGCTACACAGTCACAATGTTTATCCAAGGACCCTTGTCAGAGCCCTGCTTCTGCCTCAAGCACAGGGATATTTTTAGCACCAGCCATCTCTGCAGAAATGCCTCCTGTTTTGACTGGTGCAAAACATTTTGGTTTCTTTACTTTCCTTATTCTTTGAGGTCTCTGTAGTGAGAGGATCTGTCTTTTTCCTGGAGTAGCCATCTCTGGCTCTTCTGCTGTTGATGGTGAAAGAGTGAGATTGCCTAGCTTCTCTCTCAGCCCATGTGTGAGGGATGCACATTAAGGCACTGTGTTCCCTGAGCTCAAACACTTCCTCTTCTCTTTTGGCCACAAGTCTATCAAATGAATGCAAACTCCTAAGAAAGGTCAACAGACCAATACATTCCAAATACAGCAACTGTTGCTTCCTCCTCTCCTAAGTCTTGTCACTGCTTCAGTAATGCTGAGCTCACATAGTGCCTTAGTGAGGACAGAGGAAAAAACTGTCCTGAGTTTCACTTGTTTACATCCAGACGTCTGTGGCTTTTCCTTCAATGTCACTGTCACAAGAATGACATTATCATGGACCAGCACCCAGCTCAAAAGGAGGAAGAATTTGAATCAGCTTTACACTGATAACACAATCATCTGCTGCTGCAATGTAATCCACTGGTCCCAGGCAGAAACCCTCAACAGGGGTGACATCGCTGTCCTTACCCACCAGGCACATATTCTGTGGGTGTCAGTAAACTCTTGTAAAACTTCATCAGCAAATTGACTTTCTGCAGCTTTACACTGAGCACTGGGCTTCACTGGTGTCTCCTACAGAATATCACAGAATGGGAGAAGCATAGAATGATAAAAGAAGGATAGAAGGATGGAATCATAGAATTATTCTGATTGTTAAAAGACCTCTAAGATCGCCAAGTCCAACCACTGCTCTAACCCACCATGGCCATTAAACCATATCCTGAAGTACTATGTCTACACATTTTTGAACACCTCCAGGGACAGTGACCCTGCCACCTCCCTGGACAGCCCGTGCCAATGCCTGACCACACACTTCAGTGAAGAAATTTTGCCTAATATCTAATATGAATCACCTCTGGCACAATTTGATGCTGTTTCCTTTTGTTCCATCACCTGATATCACCCACCTCACTACAACCTCCTTTCAAGTAGCTGTAGAGAGAAATAAGATCTTCCCTTAGCCTCTTCTCTAGAATAAACAATCCCAGTTCCCTCAGCCACTCCTCAGAAGACTTGTTCTCCAGATCCTTCACTAGCTTTGTTGTCCTTCTCTGGACATGCTCTAGCAACTCAATGTCATGAGGGGCCCAAAAGTGAAGACAGTACTCAAGAAGTGGCTTTGCCAGCACTTGATCATTTCTGTACTCCTGCTGGCCACACTATTCCCAATCCAGGCCAGGATGCTATTTGCCTTCTTGGCCACCTGAACACACTGCTGTCTCATGTTCAGCTGGCTGCCAACCAGCACCCCCAGGTCTCTTTCTGCTGGGCAAATTTCTAGCCATACTTCCCCAAGCCTGTAGCACTGCATGTGGTTGGTCGACTTGGTACTTGGCCTTGTTAAATCTCATACAATTCACCTCAGCCCATTGATCCAGCCTGTCCAGATCCCCTTGCAGTGCCTTCCTACCTTCGAGCACATCAATGCTGCCACCCAGTCTGGTGTCATTTGCAAACTTACTGAGGGAATACTCAATGCCCTCATCCAGATCATTGATAAAGACATTAAACAAGACTGGCCCCAAAACTGAGCCCTAGGGAACACCACTTGTGACCAGTCACCAACTGCATTTAACTCTTTGGGCCCAGCTGCCCAGCCAGCCAGTTTTTAAGACAGCAAAGTGTGCACCCATCCAAGCCATGCACAGCCAGTTTCTCCATGAGGATGCTGTGGGAGACAGCCTGACAATTTCCAGGTAGACAACATTGGCAGTCTTCCACTGAGCAGGTCACTTTGTCACAGAAGGAGATCTGGTTTGTCAAGGAGGACCTGACCTTCATGAATCCATGCTGACTAGGCTTGATTACCTGGTTGTCCTGGACACACTGCATAACAGCACCAAGGCTGATCTGCTCCAATATTCACATTCAGCTTTTCTGGGTAGATTATGACTTTTCAGGATTCTCAATCTTCATTTTATGCCCCTGCAGTCATGGTGGTTTGGGCTCTCTGTCTTCAGGGAGATCAAACATTCTTTGCTTGACATGCTTTCACTGGCCACTTGGGAACAAACTTGAGGTCTCAGTGTTATGCTGCCGCCCTTGGTGGCAACAGAGTGTCCTGCCAGGGCTTATGCCAGTCCCTCCAGTTCACAGACTTAGCTTTTCTGCTTTCAACCATTCATGGCCATCTCTTCCCACTCTGGCTAAGGACAAACTGCTCACGGGCATGTAGCATCCCACCAGTTTCCATGGCACAGCTTTGCACAGCCCTGATGGAGTTTTTCACCAGCAGATCCCCATGTCTGCCAGAGTCACCACTGAAGACAAGGAAGCAGAGGAAAAGTGAAGGGAATTGGTTACTTTGTGCCAGAGCACAAATCCTTCTTTTACCACACACTGCTGCCTCCTTGCAGGAATGCCTGCAACAGGAATGAACCGCAAGTTTCTGATTCACTGCACAATCTCCCAAGTATCTGATACTGAGGGATTTGCCTCCAGCCCTGTGCTATGCTAACCTCTGGGCAGAGGATGCTGTGATCCCAGTTCCTGTTCACATCCCTTTTGTTTTTTCTTTTTCTCTTATCCAAACAACTAAGTGAGGCAAATGTGCTTATTAGTGATAATGCTCTCTATGTGTGCTGCAGAAGTTGGTATTACCTGCCTCAGCCTGCTGTGTGTAGGAGGGACCTGCTGGTCCTGCTGTGAATAACCACCACTGTTTCTGTATAACTGAGCAGAGGGATGAAAAACTAATGATAATGAGAAAAGTGCCTCCCACCCAAAAGAGAAGGCACAGTCTCTGCATCATTTACATAGCTACCTTCAAAGCTGATCTTGACTGAAACTGTGCTCAGGGTTTTTTTCAATGGCAGGACTAGAAAGACATTTACATAAGTCAGGACATCCAGCCACAAGAGTAGCCACACCTGACACACCATTAAATGGAGGCCATTATGGACAAGTGTATGTTCATAGTGCAGCTCATTAGATTTGGGGGGGCAGTTTACCTCAGAAGCCTCATAAAGAAACCAAGCAGAGCTCTCTACCATGAACTTTATATATGATTATATTATTGAACCACCTTGTTCCACAAAAATTCAATTTATGTTTTCCACATAATTTATTTTCCCTTTAAATGACTTTTTAATCACTCTCTGAGTGGTAAATAACATGAAATATAATTTATGATACTTTGAGTAATAAATCCATTGTTCATTTTCCTCTGGAGCTGAACAATTTTGGCCAGCACAGCAATTTTGAAGTAGCCTTTATTAAGATAGTCCTAATACTTTCCAAAGAAAATGTGTGCCAGCTCCACAGCCTGAAAGCTAGAATGCACCTTGCCTTTAGCAACAGCTCTCTCTCACACACACACACGTGAAATATTCTTTCAATCTAAAAGAAAGGTGCTTGCAAGCTGTGGGTTAGTTGCTTGGGCGGAGTTGGATTGGTTGATGGGTTGGACGCGATGATCTTGAAGGTCTCTTCCAACCTGGTTTATTCTATGTATTCTATGTATTCTAATTCTGGAGAGCCTGCACAGCACAGGAACACAGCAAGTTGATGAATTCCTCTTTTCAGGGCATTGGGACTTTCACAGGTCAAAGAAGTGCTTTTACTTCAAAGAGGAACTCCCAGTACACCAGCTATGAGTAAAAATAATCATTAATAAATAGCAGAGTATTTATCTGGAGGTCATCCTTCCTTACCATCACTCAGCACTATGAAGTTACATGGAAGTTAAATTAAATAAGTTTCACAGTTGTGTTTTTATGCTTAACTGCTCCATGGCTCCAGATACCATGCAATCGTGTAATGAAAGACAGATGCTGCTATAAAGAACATGCAGCTGAAACAAACTGTGCACAGAAATGGGAGATGTAATAGAGATGCTGAGTTATCAGATCTTATTAATTTAATGTTTGGGTCCACAGCCATCCCAGCAAAATTTTATCTGAAGTGCTGCAATTAGGAGGAGAATTACCAGGGCCCTCCTAGGGAGTTACTGGAGAAAGACAGTGCTCGTAGAGGGGAAACTGCAGCCCACTGGGCAAGGGGGAGTTGGACTAGCTGATCTTCAGAGGTCTCTTCCAGTTTGTGGTTCTGTGATACTGTGATTCTGTGACTGAAAAAGACACAGCTCTGGTCTTAATTTGGGTACCAATAACTGATCTAGGATTTGGTCTGAACTCTAGAAATCTTGACTTTCAGGCCCTGGTGTGCAATTAGTAATATAACATCAGAAGTATTTCAGCACAGACTACTCTGGTGCTGTAGAAATTCTGCACAGAGGACATACAATGATTGGTAAAACTATAGAAAATTGTCACTTATTTCAAGTCAAGCCTCAGAAGAAGACTTTTTAATGGTTGCCTCAGATGGGCATAATCTCATGTGTCCTGCCCTAAGTTTTTTTTCTTGCTATTAACTCCCTCTGTTTCACAGGCTGAGTATTAATAACTTGATGTCTCCTTTAGATCTCAGAGGAGTTTGACTGCAGCTGGAAATAAAACCAGTAAAATCTTCAACAACAAAACCCAGGGGAGTGGAGGGGGGGGAAAAATAATTTAAGCTGCTCCACAGACATGCTAATGGTCTGGCAAAATTATTGCTGGGGGGAACTTGAACCCACCACACAACTATAGAGATTTTACACCTGTGCTGAGCCATTCAGTGCTGACTTTGGTCAGAGACTGGGTATCAGCCTGGGAGGGTGACTCCCTCTGGAGTCATGGCGTGAGGACCATCCTGTTTGCTAGCCAAACTCTCCCCCAAGGAACAAGGACTGTTGGTGACATCCATGACTTTCCAGTGCCAAAAGGACAGATCAAACATGCAGCATATGTCATTAAGGTTTAATTTCTGACAAATTCAAGTGGAATTTCCCAATGAATTTAACTGAACCACTGTGCTTCTTTTTACTTGTTCTGCCACTTGTACACTTCTTAGGTCTTCCAATCAAATCTGCTTATTCCTGCCGTAGGGCAATGGAGGGCTTCATTTAGAGTCGGCTCAGTATTATCAGCTCAGGTAACTTCAACCTTATGAATGTGTCAGCCATCTGTTATTAATTCTGTTATCACAGTTGCTCTGGCTCTTTGGTTCAGCTGGGGGCAACCAAGGCAGAGTGGTAATTTTTAAAGCACCTCTGTGAGTTAGAGGTAATTTTCTAAAAGGGTTTAAGCTCTCAGATTTTCTCTCCTTTAGAAATATAAGCAAATACAAACTAACAGTCTGACAGGTTACCTCTGGAAGAGCCATGCAACCTCACTGGACACAATTCTCCAAAACAGCCAAATACTGCATTGATGGAAGGGCTGTGAGCAACCCCTTGATGTTCTGGTGCCTGCAGGTCCCAGTGAACTGACTGCACAACCCTTCCCCCTCTGCAGGGCTGGTGCCTCCTTTGGATGGATTTTGGACCAAGCCTTCAGACCACACAGAGAACTGAGAGTGATCACAGGATAATTTTTCATTTATTTTTTGGGGGGGTTGTTAGAGCTTGTACTTCTTTTCAAATTGTCCCTTAGAGGGAAGAAGGCCTAGCTAGGGATAAAACAAAAGTAAAGGGAAACTGTAAAATGAGCCTTTTCTGCTGTTGTAAGGAGCAGGCACATTTGGTTCTGTTCTTGCAGTTAATTTGCCATGGCTGTGCAGGAACCTGGGATTTGACATGTGCAGGAATAATCTTATCCTAACAGACCTGACATAATAAACCACCACATTCTTGTGGTATTGCAAAATATGTAAATAATTTTTAGAGCCTGTTTTAATTGTCATCTTTGTTTGCTTTCTTCTGGTGTTATTCATAATGTAAACTGACTTGGCAGTCCAAACTTGTACACAGAAAATTCACCAGTTTCCACATATTTCAGAGAGCGCAAGAGGACAAGACTGAGAAAGTATGGGGAAATATTGCCATCACCACTTGTGGGACCCGTTGTCCCCTGCCTCTTAAGAAACTTCTGATTGAAAAACCATTACTCTTTCTTCCCTCCAGTCAGAGATTAAAAGTGTGGCAGCACGTTGGAGGGGTCTTGCAAACTGCAGTCTGAGGACAAGACTGATACAAGAAGCAACACGAAGCATGCTTGCAGTTTTAAGTTCCCACTTGGTTGAATGAGGAACCAGTTTGTTCTCTGGATACACCAATGTGTCCGAAGCTTAGTTATTGTGATACTCACCAGTTGTGCTCTGCTCGAAGCCTAGTTGCAATTATCTGCAACCAGGAACTGGCAAACGTTGAAATTATCCTCAGTGTAAGTGAAGTTTGGTGTGACCCAGATCTAAGTTGGCTGGGAAAAGCATTGGTGGTGCTAGCCTGACCAGGGAAGCACGCATTGCCCCAGGCTGTGTCTGAACTTCTGCTCAGCGCTACCCCTCACAGTCCCAAATCCCCAAGCAGTCAGACAGCAGGGGGGGAAGGGCTTGGTAAAGAGCACCATTGTTGTCATTTTTCCAGGCTTCCCCTGGGCACTGTCAGGAAAAGAGAAGGCCATGCATCCCAACAGGCAGGCAGGATGCAATTGTATCACTTAGAAGCAAAGCCAGGCAACCTGTAGTCCATCAGGGAAGACATCAGCCATCATGCATGTTAGCAGGTTGGTACTTCAGCTTGTTTCAGCTTACTCCAATGGTTACTTTCAGTTTGTTTATGCTGACAACTGTTCACCAGTGACAATAGCTTTCCCATACTTTTTTTCATCCTTCCCCCCCGGGCTTGTCTCCCATTGCTATTTATTATGGCTTTAGAGCTATTGCATAATTCCTGTGAATTACTTGAAATTGTGTTATGTCTTTGATAAAAAGCTACCTGACCACCCCTATGGTATGGGCTCTGTGACTTGGCTTTACTGAGGCAAAAAAATAAAGAAAGGGGATAAAAATAAAACAAACAAACCAACAAAACATCTCATGGGTACAGAAGGTGCTTCAGTGTCCAAATCATCCTTGCAACTGGGCAGGAAGTGTCTTTCAGTGGCCTGCCACAGGCTGTTACGCAGAAAGCTTGCACAAGTCATTTAGAAATTAGAAAAGAGCATTGTGTGCTTCCTGTGCAGATCTGAAACCTGAAAGGCAATTAGCCACCTTCAGCTCCTGCCCCAAGCTGCAGTGGGGGCTCAGCTAGTACAACCTCCAAGAGGGGTCAGCTGCTGCTCAACACGTTCTCCCTGTTCCCACAATGACTTTCTTCAACATGTAAATACATTTGAGGAACCTGCTGGCCCTTCTGCCTCTACAGATTTTTACACTGTTTGAACAATTAAGCTTTCAGAGCACTGAACTCTGCTTTCTGATATGTTGTGTCTTAGTATCAGTTACAGACCTGGAAGTCTTCTTGTGTCAAGCCTTTTTTTTACCCTTCAGTACTTCTGAGGCAAAATACAAAGCAGTACAATTAATACAAAAAGACTTCTCTTTTGGCTTCATAATTTTTCAGCTTCAGTTCCAGTGTCTGTTACCATGAGGCAAAGGCGTCTTTGCAATATCCAAAGGCTGATGAATCACTAGGTTTAGCTGGCAAGTACACAGTCAGTGATTCTACAGAAATCAAACAAAAGGCAGACCAGTGAGCCCAGGCATACAGTTTGTAGACTCTTTAGGTCCTAGCTTCTCAATTCAGAAGCTGAAGGAGCTGAAGTATAGATGCAAACCTACTTTAGAAAGGCCACGAGACTTTGAGACAAGAAGCCAAATGTTCAGGTGTCCTGAACTTTCCAGTGGAGAGGCTGTAGCCAAACCTCAAAAAGTGCTAAGTCTCCAGTGCCCTCAGCTACATTTACAGTTGTGGGGACTTGCTTCTGGTGTGGCAATGGAAGAGCTTATTTCAAAATCTGTCCCAAGTGATGGGACTGGGCTCTGTAAGAAAAGAAATCTCTAACACAGAGTTTCAAATGCTAGGTTGGAAAACATTGTCAAGTCCCCTTTTGACAAAAATAGATCACTTTTGCATCATAATGGTGTTTCCCAGGGAGAATCCCAGCTTTCCACAGCTTTTTTATGCTTAATCAGAACCCCCCCCAAAATGAGAACCATAACTGCTGAAAAGTAAGAAACTAGAAAGTAAAAAATTGGTGACACTAAATAGATGTCTTTTCTAAAAGCACACATAGCTACATGTAAAAAATGTTCTGCTCCACTTCTATTCAAATCTGTTTCATTTCTATTTCAAATCTGTTTCATTACTTTTCTCCTCCTGAAAAAAAATACTGTTCTTGCATCTTAAACCGAAACAAAACAACAAAAAACGGGAGAGAGAGAAAGCAGAAAGTAAAACTGCAGGCTCCCTAAACCATCTCCTCATGGCGACTGTAATCTCTGCTATCAAGACTCATTTTTAACCCTCAGCAAGCAGCCAAGCATGACAATGAGAGTGTAATGCGTTAAGAAAGGCCCTTTAAAAAGCGTCTGTCCCCAGCCAGCGCTTCCCCAGTGTAGAGGGATTACAGCAATTATGATACGGACTATTGGTTGGCAGCAGAGAGCGAGAGGCAAGAGGGAGTATTCATAATCCTTAGCCTTTTCTTTGGCCTATGTGGAGTGGGAGGAAAGGTGGATTGTGTTTCTTTGGGATCCCGTTGGATAACAATAAGGAGAGAACTGGCAAGTCATGAATGTGTGGACTGGGGAAAACAGGTTCCTGGCACACCTAAAGAGGTTTCCCACTGCTCCCTGGAGCTGACTCCGAATTTTGAGACTGCAGGGTTGATCCCCATTTGCCTAGCACCCTGGTGGAGATGAAAACAGACAAACCACTGTGAAGAAAAGCAGGTAAACAAAGGCCCATTTGCAAATCGAAGTGGCTTTCTTTCAAACACATACCAAAGTTGGACAGGAGCCTTTCTGCCTTCCTGATAAATTTTCCCCATTCAGAGCTGTGGTGCATGGCTGCATAATCTCACTAGCTGTTGCCCTGAAAGTAACTATAAATGTCGAGTCGCTGCAAGAAAACCCACAGAGGTTTCCTGTTTCTTACGGCTCAAGATAAAGCTTGCACACTGCACGAGCTTAGTTCTTTATAGCAGTTGTTTTCTAGCATGACTAGAGTGAAGGATCTACAATTAACTCGATTCCAAGCAGTTTATAACTTCTCAGAACAATCAAAGGCGTTTGGCACAAATGGCCGTGCCAGCAGAAGCTGAAGTGCACATTCCCTGCGGGAAGTTCTGACACACAGCCTTGTCCCACCTCCTAAAAAAAATAATAATTAAAAGTCACAAGACATGAGTAGCTGTTAGTGAGGCTCATAAACCAGCACAGGCTGGTTTGCAGCCTCAGTAAAGTTATGAACATGGCCACCCTTTAGAAAAGGCTGGTAGCCAGCTGCCAGAATATGCAGATCAATATTGCTCATGCTGTCAGCCCACAGTGTTTGCTGTTGGCTGTTTGCTTTGTTTGGCTTTTTTTAAAGGGATCTGGAGGAAAAGAGAATGGTACTGCAGCACAGTGGATTCCCCACTGCAGTGGATTGCATCCCTTCCACTACCTTCTTCTAATGACTTCTCTTTAGCTTGTTCCCCCTAGAAACAAAAGCCTTCTCAGGGACATGAAGGAGAAGCAGACGTGAGTCATTGTGTGCCAGCACTGCAGCGGCTGCCCTCTCTGCATCGGAGCAGTCGCATCATAGGAGGGAGAGCTACTATGGAGAGCACCTATCTTGTTCCTCCCTTGTCCCACCACCTTGCATGCCTGCTGGTTCTTATGCAGGCTCCAACAGTCACAGGGCAAGTCAGTTCAGCTGGCTAAACTGGCAAAAAACCAGTCATGTGAAACAAGGGGCAGAGGGAAAGAAAATAATAGCTTTTTATTAGCTCAGCTGCTACATCCACCTTCCTCTCGCCAGACAATTAGCAAGCTTAGTTCAAGGCAAAGGGAAAGGCCAAGATGCTCCACCGTTTGGAAAGGTCTCCTATTAGCCAACTTTAATGTGAACCCACATCCCCAGAGACCCAGGCAGAGGTTGCAGGGATTGCAGCAATTGAGGTTCAGGTACACTAGCCCTGCTGCCAATCCTGCTGTGTGAAAGTCAACCTTGCCAGCAGAGAAGGCACATTTCAAATGTCCACAGATGTTTGTTCTGTGATCTTCAGCTTCCATGTGAGCTCCTTTCAAGTTTTGGTTCAGCTGATATCTCAGGGTGCTGAAGTCACTGCAGCAGCAGATGCTTATCACTAGGCAGGGGGTGCATTTTCAGAGAGATGGAGTGGCTCATGTACACTTCTATGTCCCAGTCCCTACACAATGCTGCAGAAAGGGATCAGCTTGAGGGTTTTTAAACCGACACAAATGTATGTGCCTGGCTCATCTCCTACAGTTCAGAGCCCAAACCCATCACTGAGTCACAAAAGAGCTGGAGGTACAGTTGGATCTGGAGGCCCTGACCCCTGCACAGAGGTGCAGAAGACATTGGCCTAAAACCTAGGGTTGCAGCCTAAGTGGAGAAGACAGAAAAATACCATATCCAGAAGAAAATCTGGGGAAAAACAGAGGTTCTATCAGCAGACTTTGGCTGGGATTGTTTGACCCCTGGGATGTCCTTGCTAAACTCAGGCAAATACAGAGGTAGTGGAGAAAGCCAATATATCCTGTTTTCTGGCTGCACCATTCTGTTCTTTGCAGACAAGTTCAGGGATTATTTTTTTTCCCAAATGCCATTTCAGTAGTTGGAATTTATCTTGTACCGCACCAGAATTTCCTTTGCAGAGAGTAGATTCAGCTCTGCAGTGCATAGAAATTGACTTCTTAACATTGAGAGGCAAATTTTGTGCATGTGTCTTCTATTTACATATATTTCAAACTTAACTGTGCCTGACAGGAGCCCTGACACGAAGAGATTCCCCAAATGCTACAGGTAATCCTAAATCACTAATCACTCTGGCAAATCCTGGCCACAATGGTGCCTGATTTAAAGCCTATTGAAGTCAATAGAAAGAGTTCCCTCTGACATCAGTGTCCTTCAATCATGCCCATAAAACTTCTGTTCATATCTGTACAAGTTACACAAGCACAGGGATGACAGGGCAGGGTGCAGATGGATGTCAGAATGCTCATACAAAAAGTTGCCAAATGATTGTTGTCTGCCTTACAAATCACAAGCCCACCAGGCTCTCTGGGTTTGCATGTCACTACATTCATCTTTACTCTCAAGGATGGAGACCTGCTATTTGTTTGGTACAGCTTCCCCCTGCACACAATGCTCTGCACATCTTGATAAAGTGGAACAGATATGGATAGCAAAAGTCTAAAGCTGCATGAGTTTGCCTGGCTTCTGAGGAAAATGATGGAAAGGCAGGGACAAAATAAAAGCCTGAGGAGCCCTGCCCAATCTTCCCATGCCCTAACCCCTAAAACAGAAATTGGTTTAATTTTTTTTTTCTGTTTTACTGGAAAACCTACTTTGTCTCTATGTGCAAGCAGACATCAATTCTCTGCCTGATAGTGTCCCCCTGGGCAGGTTCCTCTTCTATGGCCCCCAGGAATTGCTTCCTCAGTTCTCCAAGACGTAATTCCACCCAGGTGAATCTCCAGTTGCAGGCAAGTAGAGGGACAAACTCTTAAATGAGAAAATATTGCCAAGGCTTGTTTCTTAAATGCATGCAAGAGCAGGGCAATTGACATGTCTGATGTATCCAGTCATATTGCACCAGCACATTCCAGTTTTATTCATCTTCTCTGAATACTGTTTTCAAGTGATACTTTTCCACCAGTACCAGTGAACCCTTCTTTTCTTTTCTTTTCCTCAGATGGCACTTTTCCATTTGTATAATTAATGGGAAGCTGAGTCCCAAGAGAAAAATGATAATCACACAGAGTGAGTGAACATGTCCCATGTGTCACCCACACTGCTCCATACATCAGCATCAGCAAGGGAATCTATGCATCAATCAATTCAAAAGTGACACTGCACATCTTCCTTTTTGGGCTACCAGACTTCAGCTCAAAGAGAGCAAAATATCAAACCTCCTGGCCTAAAACTGACCAAACTTCATCATTTAGAACACTCTGAAGTTAATAACTAACCCTTTTTTGTTCTAACTGTAAATAACCTCTCTGAGCAGCTATGATGCAATTTAAGAAGGAACTCCCCATATTTGTCATCAAACTTGCTTCATTCCAGAAACCTTAAATCACATTGAATAATCACAGGCATACATTTCATCTGAACATAAACTCTCCTTTTGTGTTAAAAGAAATAGCATCATCACTGCTGATTCTCATGCTTGGAAAAAGAAAAGGAGAGCCAGCTGGGAATTTCAGCTTTTTGTCTGATTCCTTCCTTCACCTAAAACAGCATCTTCCCAAACAAATGTATTTCATCCTATATATGAAAGGCAATGCATTCATTTCTACTCTACAGAAATGATATTAATTGTATTAAAATAAGTCCAAGGTATGAAAATCAGCAAGGTAACTGGCACATAAGTGCCTGTATATAAAGATAAATGATTAAAAAAACCCATAAAACCACATCTTTGGCTTTACTGTTTGTCTTTATCAGCATATTTAAGCCATTCTCCTGCAAGAGACCTGTCTATATTTACATGGACAAATATGTCTATGCTTTAATGTAAATTATTCTGAAGAAAGGAAGTAGCTGCCAAAAAGAAAGACAAATAAATGATTATTCACTTCTGACATCTAGAAGGTAAACAGAGGAATAAATCCTCTCTGGTTCATTTTCTTCTTTCTAGCCATAGAACTTCAAACAATCACTCAATTGGCAGAGCTAAGTCTGTCTTTAAAAGCAAGTGAGAACCTATAATTAAGAAAATGCAAGTTGATTAGTCAAGCTGCCACTATCTGCTGCTAAATATGGGTAGACATTTCCCCCAGTCTGTTTTAACTCTTTGGAAATGTTATATTAAATACACCTCTGCTATTTCAAGGCAAGCTTGAAATTCATAATGTGTCGTAAGGTCTCATCACAGGAGCAAACCACCACTACATGTTAGTGCTTATTACTGGGCTGGATGTTTTGTGTAGATACTGAATTCTCCAGGGCAGTTTTCTAAACAGAGATGTTACAAAAGGTGACCCTCATTTTTCAAGGAAGAAGTGATGATACAGGTCTCAAAGCCATAGGTCTTAGGCAACTCTTTCCCTCAGCCACTTCAACTTGAGAAGCACACCGCCATAGCACTCTGCACAGTTTGGGGTGTTGTTCTGTACTCAGATGGTGGGGTCTGAGCCTCCACTCCTCTGCTTTCATGCAAGTCATTTGCCCTTCATCAATGAAGCCTACCTGTCCAGGAAACAGGCACATGCCTGCATATGATGTTTCCAAGCAAAAAAAGTGCTATGAACCTTTCCTTTCCCCTTTTCCCAACCCTGTCCCCCTTTCTATACCCTAATTCCCAGAACTTTCAAGAAAATCTCCTCCATTTCCAATAACCTCCATTTGTTTTCAGCCAGCAAGTAACAATCACAAAACTAATGAACAATATAGATACTGTTTCAGCTACCTCAGTTCTTTATTACCTGGATTCCCAAGCAGGGAACCTGCTTTTCTTCAGTCCTCATCTCTGTTCTGAAATGGTTCTTACAGTTCCTCCTCTTGAGTTACCACTCATCTTCCACACCTGGGACAGCAGTAAGTTCAGCAGCTGCCACCTGTCCTCTCCTGCCAACTTGTGCTGAAAACACACTGCTGCCTCTGCCAACATTTCCTACCATTCCCACCTGTCCCATGTTGCTATGCAGTCTCCTTTTGCTTTGGCATTACATCTGCCCAGAAAGAGCACCTGCCTGCTAACAGCAATTTGCTCTCTGTTGTTTGCAGTTCAGTAAGGGCTGTCTGGATGTCATCCTGATGTTTCTCCTAACATACTGTCAGCAGGCACATGGGCTAGAAACATGCGCCAGCAGACTTCTTGGCTCCACAAGTGGAGGAGGTCTGCAGCCAGCTTCTTCCTGCCATTCTGGAGGTGCATGTGACACAGGCTGTGGCAGTGGGAGGTGCAGGGACAGATTTTCAAGTTCCAGGCCAAGGATGTTGAATCTGCAAACTGCTCTGCTTTCCAGGAAGAGAACACAAATGTCATTGAAGTGCCTTGCTCTGGAAAGCAGTACTGCTCCTGGAGGCCAGCCGCCATGCCTCCGCGTACATGCAAGTGCTAGGCTGTCAGCAAGCAAGGAAGGATGAGTGGGGGACAGGATTACACGACAAGAAAGCAAAACAGAAGGATAGGAAAGTGTTGAAGCAAAATGTCTGATTTCCATAAGATTTTAATGGCTTAGCCTCTCTGATGCTGTATCACAGCTTCAAACCAGTGGTGTACACGTTCCCAGCGGGTGATGGCATGACAGGAGCCAACACCTATATTTAACAGTGTGTAACGATTTGTCTGGCATGGACAGGCCTTGTTCCACTGTGTGCTGAAAAAACACAGCAGGGAATGATGTCTGCTCCAAAGAGGCTGTGCAATGGCTATAGAAGGAAAGGAAGAGCACACAAGCACAAGGGCAGGTTACTCACAGAATACAGATTCCTCACCAAAAATCTCAGTGTCTGATCTTCTCCTAGGCATTACCTGTGCCTCAAACAGCCAAAAGGATTGTAGCCTTATGCATGGTGGCTGTGTGCTGCTACAGCATCAGAAGGGCGATGAAATAATCTTGAGTCCTCCATAAATTTTGATAGTTGTGAGGCCTATCACCCGAAAGCTCTTCCAGCCAGTGAACCAGCCAGACTGTGAGAGGTGGTAGGACAGACTGTCTCTTTCTCCTCTCTAGCAGTGACAAGTGATCCTGCCTGACTGAACAAAGGCTTTCCCACCAGTGAGCCTATGCAGTAACATGTGGCTATGTGGGACTTCTTTTTACAGGACAGATGGAGCCTTCAGTTCTCATATATATTTTAATATCTCATCATTGTTTATATGAGAAACAAAGTTATTCTTTAAATTGAGGTCCTTTCACTTCAGGGACAGACACTGCCAGAAGCAATAATACTTAGGTTGTGTGCAATAAGAGGAGCTGGGGAGGGGGGCAGCTCACTTTCTTTTTGGATTTCAGTTAGGTCAGGTTTAACTGCCTCCAAGTAATTGTTTTTCAATTATTTTTTCTTTTTACAGGCAAAGGTTATTCTGCTGTAGGAAACACTTTTTGTAATGGCAAAATACATCAACCAGTGAGACAAATTTTCTGACATGAGTGTAACTAATCAAGCCCTGGCTCTCCACTGCCTACAGCAGGAATTTGTACGCCAGGCTCGCAGCACCTACACTGTAGTCAAGTGAATGCTGGTGGCTGAACCTGGTGCTGGGGCTGTCAGCCTAGAAGAAAAATCTGGAGCTATTCATGCATGTAACATGTTCTAGATGTGTTCATGTGAATAAAAATTGCTTGGTCAACTGAATAAAGCAGCAGCAGGAGCTTCAGTGGAACTATTACAGGGTTGCACCCATGTGCATGGGAGCAGGATCCTGTTTAGAAAGTGAATTAGAATCAGTAACAACTTTGTGGGGCTCCAGTGGTAATGAACTAATGAGAGAAAAATCTTAGCTGAATTTCCAAACTAGTAATTTCAATTGTTCGCCCTCTACCTCGGGCTGAAGGCCTCAGTTCTTCCTCTCTTAGCCTTGATGAGGCTTGCTTTCACCCACAGCTAGTCCCACTGAAATGGTGGGAGATACTAACCACTGTGATTGATGGTGGCCAAAGCCTGGCAGCAGAAAATCAAGAGGTAGAACTGTCTCAGTGAAAGCACTGCATTCCCCCCAAGGAGTCTGTGTTTTTCTTTCTGTGTTTGTGATTTTTCTGATCACAGAGTCAAAATCTAATTATCTCTATAATCAACCTGGCTTATAGAGCTAGATTAAATATTTAAGTGCCTGAATTAAGGATGGCAACTGCTAATCATAGTGAAACAAACAGATTTAAGACATGAAGACACAAAAAAAATAACAAACAGCTCCAAAATAAAGGAAATTCCTTCATAGGAATTATTTGCTTTTTGAGGCAAGAATATTGCTTCTCTTGCATTATTGTTGGGATACTGGGGCATCAGTCAAGCAAGAGGTGCATTCAATACTTCAAACAAATTATGTTTGACCTCCCTGTATAGTTTTGCAACTGTGCCTTCTCACACAGTTTACTTTTCAGCTTTTCCCCAGTCCTTGTTCTCTCCTAGTCTCTTAAGTGTCCTGAGAATGTGTGCATGACTCTCTTCAGTCTATCAAGGTTGCATTACCACAGGAAACAACTTTGAGGTGAAGAGAGGTCTGGAAAGACAGAGGTCAGCAGGCATAAGAAGGGGTGTTCAGACTACCTTGAAGAGCACTTCTTTCTGAGTTAACACTTCCTGAAAAAACTGTGTGAAACTAAATCATTTCCCCTTCCTCTTCACTGTTCCTTTCCCAGCCCCCCAGCCACAACCTTGATAAATAACATGGTATAAATACCAACTTGCATCTCCTCAAAACTGTGCATTTTATCTGTCTTCTGTGGGGTTTAGACTCCCATTTTAAAACTGCACTATGAATCACTTATGAGAACTGATTCAGCCCAAAGTGCCTACAACTCTGCACTAACAACAGAAAGAACCTGCAGAACTATCTTAGGCTGGGCCCCTACCTGCCAAACAACCTGAACTGGCTAAAATGAATCCTTCCACTTGAAGCTATATGTGCTACTGTGGTTAGTGCCAAGGCCTGGATCCTGCCCAGATTCCTTACAGGTGCGCAAGTGGGAGTGGAGTGAGCTTTGCATCCCCCTGGGACTCTGAGTCTCTTCACTGTGCTAGTTAAAACTCCTGTGCATAAACTAATCATGGAGGAAAGCCTGGTCCACTGCACAGTTAATTAACTTAGAAGGTACTGGGACTTTTTACAGTTCTTGAGTGAGTTAGATCTTTTTTGCAACAGACCTGTACAGACTCTTAAAAAGACTTCCTGCTCTGTTTTATTTGCAAGCATTGACATAAAGGCTTTTAGCTAGCAGAAACAAGTCCAAGTCTGAACATCACTGAAGAGTTCTACTACTAGAGCTCCAGCTAACTGCTAGCAGGCTCCAGGTCTTGTTCCTCAATAAAAACAAACAAACAAAGCAAAAACACCCCCAAAAAACCCATAACCAAACATTAATGCTCTGAACTGTAAAGGTCTACAACTGAAATCACAGCTCAGCTGGGGTTCCTGGGTCCCTAATATCCATGTAAAACCATGGGACTTGACCTGTCCCCAGTGTGCCTCTGGTACACTAAACAACTCTGTCCTTGGTTTGTCTCTTGGCTGCATTGCCTTGTTCTGTCTTCTCCTCAGACACCCTTGCAAATTCAACCCTTTTGACTTCCAAGAAAGCACACTTAGATGTAATGACCTTCTGTTAATACAATCTTTAGTCATATCTAAATAGCTCATACCTGTCTGGCTATCAGGTGATGTGGTGAGACTCTGGTTTTCATCACCAGGAACGCTTCCTGTTATAGTTTCATGTTTAGTTTTGAACAAAGGAATTAGGATTCCTTACGCATATGGTCACTTCCCACTGTGCTCTTGAAACACAGATGTTTTTTCCAGCTGCACTCATGTAACTTGGTATTTGTCTTCTGGAATGAGTTTTGTTTTAGTATAACAACAATACACCACCTTTCCTTATCTATTTCATGAACCATCAACTTCTGAAGGCTGCATTTCCCACCAGTCAGGGGAGTTGCAGGTGCCTAGACAAAAGCTTGCTTCTGCACCCAGGATGGTACAAGATTATATGGATTGCCTTCTTTAGACTTTCAGACTTCACAGAACTCTTTTTAATGTCCAGGACCTTTGTGGCTTCCTGATGTTTTAGTAGAATGGCAGGGCTAGAATCTGCTTTAATATCTAGGGCAAATACTGCCTGCTCTGATCAAGTGGCGGCTGATGCACTTGTGGGGCGTTATGTTATACAAGATGTAAAAGTAGTCAGCAGCAGTGACTTGCTGAGATCGTTTGAATCAGCCCTAGAACAAGGTGATGGAGGAAAAGCCATCTTCAAAAGTTTGTATGACAAGGAACATTTTATCAGTTTTCTACAGTTTGACTCCCTCTGCTCATTTATTGCTCCCCAGTATTCACCAGAGCCAGCTACCACTGCAGTCTTTTATTATGAGGATAAGTTGACTGCTGCATGCCAGCAGCGACTGATGGCTGTCCCTTGCACAATCTGCTGAAAGGTGTCAAATGGCCTAACAACTTCTCCGGCGTCTATATGGCAGGGGTAGTGTGACAAGGCGAGTCCCAAATCTTGTTCCCTTTACATCCAGACATTGCTGCAGGAAATGTCAAAGCAGAGCCTGTTTTTCACTCGAGTCACAGATACATTTTGTCATAAAAAGACTCAAGGTTTCCAGATCCTGGTCACTGGCCATGTGAGATCTCAGTGCACTGAGGTCTCTGCCTGTGCACTGTCTCCTTCTTCTGTTTACAAGGCAAGAGACAAAGGATACTCAGAAGTATTTTGCTTACAACGGAAATGTCCTTTCTGCTAGTTTTTCCACTCCTTCTGTTGAAAAACCTTACAGGTCTAATGGGTGCTCTGTTTAGCATGAGGTGCTCTTTAAATAAACCTGCAGTAAATAATGTTCGTTCGAGTTCCTCTCACTGCGTCGCTAAAGTATATATTATTCAAAAAGCGAGTCAGCTTTCATTATGGTGACATGAATAAAAACACAAGGAAACATATTCCTCTACCAAACTTCACAGCCTAGGCAGGCAGCTCTGCAGAAGGTTTTTGTTTCAGATTTAAAGGACCAAATATTTAATCTAAACCTCCGGCTGGAGTTTGTGTATTTACATAAATTCCTTTTCTTTCCCCTGGAGCCTGACCCTGCTTCCTGAGGCTTGGGTGAGGGAATAGGCTTTCTTTTGCTACCTTTTGAAAGGTTTGCCTTTGCACTACTACTTCCTTATTAAACGTAAATCAGAGACCCTTGAAGTCAGTCTATGCCACTTCCACTTGATAGAAGATTCCTACTTAAAGACCCTTTTCTTCATCTTTAGAAATGAATGTTCCTTAAGTTACATGTTTTCATCAAGTGCTGTTCCTTAAGTTACATGTTTTCATCAAGAAAACACTTGAATAATACCCACACTCCCCATTCAAATCCCTATATATCATGTGGCTGTGAGACTGCAGCCACGCTGGGGCCTTCTGGATCTCTTATTTATGTCTGTTACCTATGAAGGATAACTCTGCTGACATAAATTGACATAATGGAGGCAACTTTATGCTTAATAAATATTGTGAATGCTTGCTGAGTATCACACAGAGTAAGAATCTCCCCGTGTACTTCTCACGGAAGGAAAGGAGCTCTCTTGTGCGTGGAAATCATTTTAAACCCAGCTCGAGTTTCAACCTGTCACTCTGTGCACTCAAGTGAGTGCAAGCCCTGTCCTGATACAAATTGGAAATGAAAGATGTTGACAAAAATTTCAGCTATGTGAGTAATAATTTATGACTGGTTTTGCCCAGGCACCTCATGAATGTTCATGAATAAAGCATTGGGGTTTGTGGTAGCAAATAACTCATTAGAAAGACAATTTCAAGTTGATTACAGATTACTAAGAAAAGAAAGAAGAAAAAAAAGAGAGAGAAAAGGAAAAGCCAGTACAGTTTACAAACCAACATGCCCTTCAGTTTCCCTTCTTTAAATATCTGTGGCAACATGTAAAATTTGGGTCATGTCTTTAACCACAGGCACCTGCCAGTGGCATGTTGCCAACGCAGAGTGCTGCTGTCAGCAGATTGGTTCTGCAGGGTTTTGGATCACATCTTACATGTTTCAATAGTTTGCTATGTGTGACTGGCAGATGTAGTTTCACTCTGTAGCTACTACATACATGAAATTTTTTTCTTGTTTATTCTTTAGCTATCAACATGTAGCTCCTTTTGTCACTAAGTTTGATAGTTTGTACTGTAACTACAGCTGGGAGTCCCATTTTGGGTTGGAACCCAGTGTTTTATGTTCAAGTATGAAACACACCCAAGTGATTCTTTATGACTCTTATTCTGGACTGTCTTTATTATATAGGGAACTTTTTGTTAAATGGTAATATGACAGAGAAAAAAGGCCTGTTACAAGCAGATGCTATATGATACTCAGAAGATCTTGTACAGAACTCCTATAATATCACTCTATCTCTGAAAACAAAAAGGAAATTTCCCTTTCCTTCAGCAAATGAAAGTAAAATCTTTGGAATGATTGATATATCCATGCACATTCTTCAAAACACGAGGCATGGCCCAGACCTAAAGCTAAGTGTGTGTTCTTAAATCCTGTCATTTCTGTAGCTATCATCTGCCAAACACTGTAAGTCCCACCCTGCAGGAGAATCATCCTCTCAGACACCCTTTCATTCCAGACATACCCATTCAGACCCTGCTTTCAAAGCCTTTTAATCAAATCAGCCCTCACAATCTTTCTTTCACACCACCATCCAGTCTGTCACTCACAAGCAAGCCAATTTTACACTGTAATTGTCCTCTCCTTTCTGAGCATCTCATCAGCCCCATTTTCACTCTAAAATACTAAATCCTTTTTTTCAGACTGCCATGAAGCTGAGAGAACTTTATATACCATGCATGTAAAGGAGGGAACAGAGAAGACAATGACAGCAAAGTGCAGAAGCTCTTTGACCTCTGTTCCCTTTCTTCAGCCCATGTTTGCGGGTGCAAGAAGCCATAAGGAGTGGAAGAGCAGTGGAAGATGTAAGGAAATCTAAATACCCTGCATGCAATTCTGCACCCCACCTTTAGCAGATGCAGGGCAGTATTTGAAGGGAGACCTTGAAGCTTCGTCTCCTAGAGCCATTTTGAGTCCTGTTTACAAGAAGACTGCTCTGAAGGTTTTGATGTTTTGTTTTCTACTGTCAAAATCAGTGAGTAATGCTATCTCTTTGCAACTTTCTGACCCTTTGATGTGGGGGTGTCCAAACTGGGACAGTGACCATTGTCACCAGCTTTGCCATATTGTTCATGGGGGTGAGCAGCTTGTTTGTCTAATGTAAGCATAAAATAGAGTGTGGTGTTATTGCAGGTTTGCACACTGGTGTGGCTAGCGACTTAATCAGCAACCGGCAACACTAATACTGCCCTGAGGTGTATTCCTCCCAAGATGTAGTCTGAAAAACACTGATAAGGGAAATCATGGGTAATGGATATGCAAAGAACTTTTCTTAGCAATAACAAGCTTATGAGAGCTCTCCAGATGACGCTCTAACAAGGGAGTAGTTGATGAAAAGTGCTAACAGCGCCAAAGGAGTGAAATCAGAGAGATGCTTGCAGGCAAAATAAACCACGTGATGAGAATAAGTGTCTGGTTTAAGCAGTTTTCAGATTGTCTGGGAATTTGAGAGCCTTGACATAAATGGCTTTCCTGACATCGGCAGTGTACTCTCTGCTTGACAACAGCAGTGCTACTCCTTTGTATTTAGCAACATTTCAGAGTAACTCACAACATAAAAGAGCAGTTGCGATGTGTGCGGTCCCTTTGAAGCTCTAGTCACACCTGAAAATGAAAGTGATCCTCTTGACCCTGGAGGGAAAATAAGGTCTTGAGAGCCTGGTTGTGACAGTGATGGCAACAGCAGTGGCAATGTGCCAGCTTCAGGCAGCTGTGGGATGCAGTGAGGCTACACAACAGTAGGGAATTGGAGCAGGGCAAACATGCCCCTTGGCTGCCCAGTAACTTCAGTGCACGCAGTGATAAGCAAGTGTGAATCTCACACTTCAAGCACACCGCAGAACATCAGTTTGAGCGAGCTGTATAGCTCCAGAAATATTCTCCAAAAATTGCTGAGGTTGCTCTTGGTTTAGTGAGCAGCTCAAGCTCTCTGACCACGTGTGGGATCCCAGGCTCTCTATCTTATCAGTGTTCTTCCAGTGACTACAGCCTAGACTTCACCACACTTGGCAGCTGCGGGTTAATGCTGCTATGACACGTTCAGCCAAATCAGCTGTCACATCAGGTCTCCATTTCCATGCAAGCAGCCAACAATAGTTATTTTCACTTGCAGCAGTCAATGGCTAAATCAAATTTTCCGCTAATATTTTAACATCAAGGTCATTTTGTTGACAGCAGCTAAAGGAAGCAAATTCTGGATTCTAAATGAACATTTTCTGTCACACAAATGGGATCCTTCTCTTTTTGCAGCTCACATTTAAAGAGTCTAACAAATCATCGCAGGTGATTTCTTTTGTGGTATAGAGGAACCCTCTCACATTGTGAGCTGCCTCTTTCCATCACACAGGAGTCAACACTAGAATTTCACCTTTCTGCAACAGCATTTAATCATTTCTATGTATCTGTATAACTTATACTAATTCAGTGGTATGACTGGAAAGTCAGATGATTTCTTAGCAGAGAAATACTAATGGTCTGTTATAACAATAGAATAGAGTAGAGTGGAGTGGAGTGGAGTGGAGTGGAGTGGAGTGGAGTGGAGTGGAGTGGAGTGGAGTGGAGTGGAATAGAATAGAATAGAATAGAATAGAATAGAATAGAATAGAATAGAATAGAATAGAATAGAATAAACCAGGTTGGAACAGACCTTTGAGATCATCAAGTCCAACCTATCACCCAACACCATCTAATCAACTAAACCATGGCACCAAGTGCCTCATCCAGTTTCTTCCTAAACACCTCCAGTGATGGTGACTCCACCACCTCCCAGGGCAGCACATTTCAATGGCCAATCTCTCTTTCTGTGAAGAACTTCTTCCTAACATCCAGCCTAAACCTCCCCTGGTGCAGCTTGAGACTTACTCATGTTGGAGCTGGGCACAAAGAAAGCATTGTGCAATTGTTGTTAACTTAAGAATGGCAAACAAAAGACCAGATTCTGTTTAAGCATATATATATTATCACTCACCTTAATGTTCTTCCTGACCACTGCTAAAATTTAGTAACAAGTAGCTGCTAAATTTGGTGGGTGCCATTAGGGTTAATCTCTTCTGTCAAAAATGTTCCACTTGGTATAAATAATGAAATACATAAACAGGAATTTCAGTCTAACACTTCTGTCTCCCAAGTGAGTGCCTTCCCAAGCTAATCACACTCTCTTCTTGTGCTAACCAATAGTGTTTAATTATTTATGCCAAGCAGAACAGTTCAGCTAGATTGCACTAGCAGAACAGCTTGCACTAGTGTGCTGAGCTAACAGTGCTGTAAAGCTCACGAGTTTCCATGTGCCCTGTCCCTACTTCCATGTGAGAAGCTATGGGAAGAGAGGTCACACAGTGTGAATGGACTTCCCCACTGTTGGGTTTAAGGTGGCATCACATTCCTTTTTTCCTACCATAAGTTTCTGCAGCCTGTCCCAGAAGAGAAGCAGCCACAGTTTGTGATTCCCACTAGTGCTTAAGTGCAAGCTGTTGGTGAGGATGGGTACGTGTACATGTAGAGGCAGCAGTGTAATACCTCAGTGAATTCACAGGCTGAAACATGGACTTTGAGAGAATTGGCTTGCTTCTGTGGTTATGCACAGCCCAGCAGCAATGTGGGGATGCAAGACATCTGTCAGACAGCTGAAGCTCCCTGGGGCTCTGGCCAACTGCTCAGATGCTGATTCCAGGGAATGTTTTTAGCATGGGCATTACACCATGAGTAGCCACCAATGCTCATTAGCAGTGTTGAATGAATTAGGTTTTGCTTGACAGGTGAAGAAAGAGAAATGTAGCCCCTTCTCAAACATCACTAATCTAATTTATCTGAACTTTGATATACAATTACTATCAATAATATTATACCACATCAGTCTTGGTGCAATAGAAGAGAAGTGAATAGATCTGAACCAAACAAGGACAGCAGCTGGATATGCAGAGCTGTGCAGCAGCAGCATTTTCTGCTTCCATTTAGGTTATGTGCACAGTTAGTTCATTTTCTAATTTTTTTCATTCCTTTCTAGAGGAGGAGATCAAAAGACTGCAGATAAATTGACCCCAGTGCTTTAATAAATCGGTGTCTCTTTTAACATGAACATTTTCATGGCAATTTACAAAGGTTTCAGTACTGAGCTCTTTGGACTTTGGTGTTAAAAGAGAAAAAGAAAAAGGATTTTGTTGTGGGTTTTCTGCGGCTGTTGCTGTTGTTTTTTCATTTCTTTTTCTCTTTATATTTTCTTCCCTTTGCCCAGTTCTTGTTATCTAAACACCACCTTATGTCTGTTGAAAGCATCCAATGAAAATATTGCTAATACCTAATGTCTCAACATGCCCTCTTGTAAAAATACCAAAGTTATCAAGGAGAAATCTATAGGACCAGATTGCAATTCATCCTGTAAGCTCTATATATACTGAGGGAGTGAGGTAGCTTTCTCAGGCAATGCCTCCTTGCTTGCTGAAAGAAGAGAAGAGAAAGGAGCAGCTGCTCTGCATGCTTCTGGCACAGCCACATGGATGCAGCCCATGACAGAGGGTGGCTGGCTGAGGTGGGTTGAAATTATCCCCCAACTAACTTGGAGAAACTACCCCCAAAATGAATTCCTCAGACTAGTTCAGAAGGTTTTGGAAGCAAATGAAGCTGTATTTACAAGCAAACTAAACGCTACAAATACGAAATGCAACGAATATGTACAAAGCATACAATGTATATATTTACAATTGATAAACAACACAGAAACTCCCCAGGGGGGAACCATCCACCTCCTCCACCACTCCCTCCCTCCTTCCCGTTACCTTGTTCGTCATTGGAATGTGCTGCCCAGGGAGGTGGTGGAGTCACCATCCCTGGAGGTGTTCAAGAGGAGATTGGATGTGGCACTTGGTGCCATGGTCTAGTTATGAGGTCTGTGGAGACAGGTTGGACTCGATGATCCTTGGGGTCTCTTCCAACCTTATTTATACTGTGATACTGTGATACTGTGATACTCACACAGTAGTCAAAACAGAGATACCCCTGGCAAGGCCACAGAAGAGAGAGGAAGAGAACAGCTGCAAGCAGAAGCAATGGAAGAAGAACAAAGAGAAAGAACTGTTTATGCCTGTACTCTATATCCCCATTAGCAAGCCAATGAATTATATAGACCTTATCATTATTTTTCTTTTGCATCCAATGGTAATTTATTCTATTTTCAGTCTTTGCAGTCAGGGACTAGGCTAAAGTTCCCCCTTCAAACTGTAACACTGGCATAGCTCCCTGTCTCATGAGTGTGATAAGGGATAGGGAAGCCATCATGACAGTGAAATTTACAGGCTGTTTTTCACAAATGGACCTTATGGATCTGCCAAATCCAAGCAGCACCTTTTGGTGCTGGGACAGGGGCTGAGGCTTGCTTTGTTCCTTGCCCTGGAGCCGTACTGATCACCAGAGAAAGCAACAAGTTCTGCATACCACATATCCCGTGCTGCATGGGCAGGATGTGCTACAATTGCCTAAAAGTGCCTGTCTGCTCTTGTGACACGTGGCCTGGGCCCCCTGTCTTGGATTTGTCTCCTACCATTGGTTGGTGTGACAGAAGCTCACATGATTCATGAGAGTGGACCAGGTAGGGAACAGTATGGTACCAATATGCCCAGCACTGCAAGCAAGGGTCCTGTGCTAAAGGCATCTGAACATAGCCAGCACACACCTCAAACCTTGGCCAAAGGCTGCACCCAAACACAGCTACATCAGGTAGATGAGGGGAAGTTCAAACATGTACACCTACTCAAGATACAACATAGATGAGGTAAAAATAGCTCTATATAAGTAATATTTAAATAAAACAAAGCCAAAGACCCTGATCTTGAAGTTTTCCTCTGCATTCCCTCACACAGCAAGGCAAAGAGGTTATAGCATCTGCATGTTACTGTGAGTAATGCTCTGTAGAAGCAGCCCTCGCTTCCTCCATCTATCTCACTTCTCTCCGCTAATTTCTGGCTGTGTGCAAAGACCTGCAAAATTATCAGCATGTCTGTTTTCTTGCTTGCACTGCCCTTCTATAGTGCACATGAGAAGACATGTCACTATTTACTTGCAAAGCAGTACACTCGTCATGAGGCTGCTCCCTGGAATTCCTATAAGGCGGGAAATGCAATTAATTGTGGAAGGAATCCTTCCCGCTGGCAGGCAGCCAGCGATCCCAGAGCTCTAATAGCTTTTGGGCAGCCACAGCACAGAAATTACAGCCATTCACCAAGGACACTCCCTCTGAGCTTCTGCTTTCTTGAGGTAATTGCAAGTAATATCAGTTGGAATCAGATAGCTGGAGGGGAAACTCAGGCACTGATGAAGCACGAAACAGCCTGGCCTGAGACCTAAAATAATCCTGCATAAAAATTCACAGCTGCCCGTGGTTAAAAATAAAAACAAGACCGTAACCCACTCTGCTTTCCATCAATTAATTTCCTTTTGTTCCCCTTCCCCCACAGCCTGCCCTCCCCTTCCTGCGTAGCTGTCTGCGCCTTGCCAGACACCCTGCCTCCGCCCCCCGGCACCCTGGGTTCAGGGTGATGCTGCTGGGACGGCAAAGGGTGGCTGACTTCCCACTGAGCCACGACCGCTGCTGCTGTCCTGGGTCTGAGGAACCGCAGTGCCTGACTGATGGCAGAGCTGGTGATCCCCAACACAGGCAGCACCCATAGCTACCCTCCTCCCCTGTGCGCTTCTCTGAGCGCAGGCTGTCTCAGTGCTACCTGCTCCTGCTGGGGGGATGTCGTCTGCTCAGATATCAGGTGTCTGGCTGCAGAGAGGTGATGCAGAAACAGCCTGCACCTCCAGCCAGGCACTGAGTGGTCTTTTCTCAAAAGGGTTGGCTGGCATGTGGTTTCACACACAACTTGGGAGTCAGCAGGAAGAAAATGGCAAATTTTTATTGACCTCCCATCTTCTGTTGCCTGAAAAGCCTCAGCAGAATAAAGATTTTCAAAGCAACCATCCCTCTGTTTCAGTATTCCAAACTGGGTATTGTGGCTAAAATGCATGATGGGAAGCAACCAGGAAGGAGAATATGCAACAAAATCCAGCAGAATTATGGGTAACAATGCCAGTTCGTTGATGGACTAAATTCTGATCCTTTTCTCCATGCATTGGCCTATGGAGTAGGATCTGATGCCTTTTGAAAAGCAGGACACTGCAAGAATCTAATCCATGATATGGAATACAAAAGCAAAGGTCATATGGTGGCACACTGGCAAAAGGATCTTGCTAAGACCAAGAGGATGCTCTGAACAAGGAAGGCTGGCAGAGTCTTATCTGTCCAGGATATCTACCCATTTTGTAGTTCATATTACAGCAACCCTAATAGCAGACAGACCCAAACTAGAGCTTTACTGCCTTTGCTGTTGCAGATATGCACAGTAATCTTGTCTCAGATGCCTAACCCATAAGAGACATCAGGAAGAGAGTGGGAAATGATGCTCGCCTCTGTATATGGAATCATTAAACCAGTTGACCTTAGGTCTGCTAAATGCCTTCTGCAGCCTCAGGAAGCCCTGCTCATATCAGCACTGGTGCAGTCCTGATGGGCAAAGTGAGAGGAAGGTAAGGAGCCCACAGAGAAAGGCTTTGCTCACTGCTTTCCTGGGGCTGCCCTGGTTCAGGAAGCAGGAGGAGTGGCTTATTTCAGAATGACAGATTCGGTCAAACTCCTCCTGCAGCTGCTCAAAGGACCCTTCTTGCACCCCTGTTCTCTTGACTTCTGAAAGCCACCAGGCACTGCACGTGTTCCCTGACTCCACCTCTGCTCCTGGGGTGCAATGATAGTGCTAGGCAAAGATAAGAAGTGGTTAAAAGAGCCTATTTGTGATAAGTAAGTCATGGAGATTGTGCTACCCATATCAGAGCCACTTGATGAGGTTTTGTCTAAACTGTTGTGGCATAAATTCCTTATCTAGTGGGCTGTCTGAGAGTTGGTGGGCTGCCTCTTAAGCCACAAGACTCAGTACTGACCTCCTGCTCCTCCTTTACCACAGAGAGCAAAGCCTTCCTCCTCACCACTTTTTGGTAGCAGATGACATGCATGAGACAATGTATGTGCACACGCAATGCACACGCACACACGTGTTGTGGCAAACACGTCTCCCACACAGAAAACCAAGATCCCGCGCTTAGAGAGTGGGATGAAAAGCAAACACCTCTTGATAACAACAATCCATGCTGTTTCTTCACTCTTGTTTCTTCACTGAAACAAGACAAAGTGACTTACACTGAGCTCAGGTTTGCCTTTACAACTGTGTTTTGCATTCTTTGAGTTCAGGGAGTCTGTCATATCATACACCTGCCACGCCTCCCCCCCCCCCCAAAGGTAAGCCTATCTCTCCCATTCTCTTGGCTAAGACTTCCCAGTTGTTTCTGTGATCCTTCTCTCTGATTATCCACTAACACCTGGCTTTGTGCTGCTTCTGGTAACTTTCCACTCTTTTAAACCACACTCCTCAAGTGCAACCTGGAAAAACTGGTTTGTGTAAGCTTTAGGTAACCTTTCATGCCAAGGCTATTTCTAACTCACTAGCTGAACATTGTGGTTTAATGGTCAAGGATTGTTCCCAGCAGAGGAGTTACAGAACATTTGCAGAAGAGAGGAAAGGGGAATTCAGACTCTCAGTTACATCTGGCAGAAAACCTCCTATAAAGTTTATGTTAAGATTCAGGTCATACATTTATGGGGAGCTATTTGCAAGGAAGTGCACCAGGTGCACTAGCCTGTCGCTACTAGTTAGAAAGCTTTTACTTGACTTAAGATTGGGCTGTTCCAAGACAGGTGACTGCTGCCTGACCACACACTTGAGCAGCAAATCACAGTTAATGCTGTTATTAAGGCTGAGTTTTGCACTCAGGATAGAGGCTGAAATAAGGCTGCATAAACTGCATGTGGAGTGGTGTCAGTGGAGACCAAATCTTGGTGTGGTTTTGCTCTCCTGAGCCACCTGCTTGTGCTGTCTCTACTTAAGCACAAAGTCTGTGTCAACACTAAAGATCAAGCAGAAATGCTACCATATCTACAGGAGATATATTTTCATTGGTCAGACAGGGACCATTCATTTCACACAGTTTGTGTCTTTGTATAGGCAAGCCAAGCTCCCTGTGTGCTTGGCTACAGCAAAGCAGCCTCATACAAACCCATCCTTCTGCTGTAGGAAGCTGAGCACTGACAAGGAAACATGGCTAGAGGTTGACAGGATGTTGGTAAAGAGATATTTGTGTGGGATGCTAGCAACCTACAAAAGGCTACAAACATACTGACATCAAGGCAGGAAGCATCTGTGGGGGTCACTGAGGAGCCATGGAGAACTCAATCCATTTGATGTTGAGTCACAAAGTTTCTCAGTGAATGACAGGGACAATTTTTCCCTTAAAAATACTTCTAACTCATTGTATTCTTTTGTCACTGGTACTGCAAATTGGGTCCTATGTCAAGCAAACTTTCTTCAAAACTTAGGAAAAAAAAGAAAAAGCTATTTGAATCTGGGAAGCAGTAGACCTGTAGCCTGTTAGATGCTTGAAGTTTGAGTGTTTTCTGTCTCTGGAGAGGCAAATGGCTTGATGTGGAGAAAGCAGACTTCAGATTCGTGGTGATTTGAAGGAAGCCTAATAGCCATGCAAGTAAAACTCTGTGAGGTTCTTCAAGACATTTCAAATTGGCCAGAAAAAGAAGTGAACCTATCCATTCCTTCAGCCACTCTTTATTTTTTTTACCATTAGATCCTTAACCTTTCTAATTTAGACTTTTTTCAACATACAACACCCTCATAGGCTCATTTTTCTTCCCCATTCTTTATTGTTTTAATGAAGCTGTGATAACAGTCATGGCTGAGCAGCAGCACGGCCCACCTTCTACTCCTGATTCTTCTATGCATCTTGTCCCAACAAGGACCAGTCTGTAACCACCTGTATGTGACTGTCATCTTTTGAATTCAAGTAACATGCCTTGTCATATTTATTTCTTGGTAGTGGTGCCCTCTGCAGAAAATACCACTGTCCTTGCTCAGGGATAAACTCCTCCCATCCTCCCAATGCAATTAATGCCAGGAGCCAAATAGTCTTTATCTGGGGGAAATGGGAGAAATGACCTGACTTTCAGACAAAGGAAATCCAGGTTCCACTCTCAGCTCCAAGTGAAAGCTGTTCTCTAGAAATGAACAGAGTGCAGCAGTCACCTTTGTAAGAATTCTGGAGAAGGCATTAGAAAATGCATTGCACAGAACAAGCCTGAGCTGAAGTCAAGATAACCAAGTACATTTTTTTTCCATTTCTCACTTCCCTAATTCTGTAGCACATGAGATCACCTTCCTCTTTATAAATGATATAAACTTCTGCATTGCCTATTGTTTCCCCAAGGTCCAAAGACTGCACATGTCTCAGTACTGGTCTTAAGTTAACCCTGTGCTGTGAGCGGGTCTCAGATTTGTTCAAGTTTTCCTGGTTTTGTTTTCCTGATTGGGACTACATCAGAAATGGATTTTTCTCCTTGAGTACAGTGCAATCTTCATTACAGAATGAAGATAATGTTAAACCAACAAGACTGTGCATCCAGAAAAAAAACAACAAAATAAGAGATCAGTGAATAATGATGAGAAGAAAAGCTATCAAGCAAGGCAACAAAGCATAAGCTTTCCCTCTAAAGAAAAGGGCCTCTTTAAACTAGGCTTTTAGAAGTCAGCAGCACAGAAACAACAGCATCTGTAAAGGGAAGCAGTATGTCTGTGAGGGCCATCCAACTCAATGAAAGTTTCACACAGATTGGAAGGATTGAGAGATTTATATCTCAACTAAATACATGGGAAGAAGGCAGTAGACAATATTTGTTAGCCTCTATTTGGACAGGACACCTGCACTCAGGAAGTGTAAAGTACCATAGACACAGAGATCAGACACAGAGATTAGGGCATAGCAGATCAACAACTCAGATCCAGCTAATGCTCAGCATGATCAAAATAATTTTGGAAGCTAAAGGTGGTTGTGTTCAAATAGGAAAATAGACTGAAATTGGCTAAATAAAACTAGTGCTGAGCAAGTTCCTCTCTGTGAGCTATTAATTGCCAGTTTGTTGTTGTTTTGGCTTTGTAGGGAGCTGCTTTGACAACAGGATGCACTCTGATGTCAGTAAATGCAGTTTCAGTATCAGCTGCTCAGCCAAGGTGGTGACACAATGGGATGGGCTGCACTGCAAGAAGCATCTTGCAGCACAGCGCTGAGGACAGTTTTGGATCAAGATCAAAGGTAAAGCTTTAGCTTCAAATGACAGACTTCCCATTCACATAAAAGGTGTCTTGCAGAGATGTCTTTACTTATTCATTCCTTCATTCATTATATAGCCTGTCATCATCCTTAGAAGTGCAGGTTCCCATGATAAGCCTTTAAAACATTGTTAAGATAAAATCATTGTATTTAAAATGCTTCTTCAAACAGGTGACTAGGAATAATTCACAACACAGTGTTCCTTGCTCTATTTCACAGCTCAGCCTTTGCAAACTATGGCCCTTGTATCTGAAATAATAGCTGGCAGACTTCCAGCTCAATTCTCAAACACCATCACAAGTGCAAGGGCTACATTGGCATGGGAATGAAACATGCATCTATTTTTTTCCAACGACTGCACACTAGCTACTGCCGAGGTGAGTCCCAATGGGCAGACCGGACACAGTCTGGGATCCACAGATGCTAGTCTGATCTCAGCTGCAAGTGTGCTTAGTCCTCCTTCACAGCATATTTGACTTGTACCAGAGGAACACATCCCACTTTGCTCACAATCTGTGCATTGCTACTGCGAGGCAGGTAGTGTAAGAACATTTACAGACGGCAGGACATACAAGAAATATCTGAAAATATGAGGCTGGAGCAGAATAACTCTAATAACCTCATCTTTTCCTTGCATAGCATAGAATGTACCCTTCAGAAATGATTGTTTGCCTTTATAGAAGTTTTGAGTCCCTCAAGCAGACAGACTGAAATTCTGGAAACAAACGCAGTACCTGCTGGTCTCTACACCATTCATGGATATACCTGAACATAGTTTTAAAGGTGTTTATCAAACCTAACATTTGTGATACGGGGCTCCAGCTTAAAATGAAAGGGTTGCCATTCACATAGCTGCAGCTTGCAGAGAGCTCTTTATTCAGTGCTTCATTCATTATGTTGCACATGGTAGTCATTACAGGCAACTGTCTGCTAGTGCTACCCACACCTCGGCTGTTTGTGCAGTGTGAGTCACTCGCCGAGAGCTGCAATTCCAGGCAGAATTTCTTCATCCTGCAGTAACCACGTACTTTGTTCCAGATTATCTCCTTTCCTTTGGAGTAGGCCAAATTAGTAAAATGCAATTAGTGATAATGCCATTTGGCCTTAGGCTGATATTTTTTCTTAAAGCATTTATCCTTTCTAGTATGTCACATATTACATCAATAAAACTGCAGGAATACTGACTATAACACGTAATAAGCACAGATCCCAGAAGAAAGATGCATGTCTCCTGCTGAAGATAGTCATATTGGCCCACCAGAGTTTTCATTCAACATGTAAAAATATTTCTATGCAGATATCCTGCAATTTAGTCTAACTCCACTGCTCTCTTGTAAAAATAACTTCCTACACTCTATCAAGAGGGAACAGATTATTTTGCACCTTTCTTCCCCAGTGCTGCAGGACAATGCTGGAAGAAAATGGACAATGACATGTCATTTTCCTTCAACTACTTATTTGCAAGCAGTCATCCTAACAATCTGTGTGCTGGAGACACAACCTGTCAGGTAGTTAACCTGCAGTGTCTGAAGTTTTCTTTTCTACCTTTTTTCTTGCTGTAGTTCTTGGTGAGATGCCATCACTCTCCCTTTCCATTTAATGCAGATGTAAACAAAGTGAATGGGTGCTCTTACTGAGAACATGATTCCTAATGCCTCGAATTAACGGCAAGGTGCTTTTGCATATTTTACTCATGAGCAGAGCAGAGTAAAATACCTTTACATCTGTCTTCTGAAGACACATTTCAGCTCTTTTATGATACTCACACTGAAAGAGTGTATAGATTTATGTGGAGTTAATATACATGGTGGCTCTTAATCCATTCTTTTAACCCTGTGGGGAAAGTACAGAAAAGCAGCCATGGGTTTATATGACAAGCCAGGTACAAACAACTCACAGTGCTCAGCTGATCTATGTGGCTTTTCAGTTTGCTTGTGATTTTTGGTTGGTTGGTTTTGTTTGTTTGTTTCTCTTTTCCCCTATTGTCTTTGCTACAAAAGCAATATTGATTTGTTCATGTGAGAAACTGAACCTGAAGAACAGCAATCTGTTCCCAGGTGGCAAAACACACAGCCTCCCCTCTGAGACAGTGGGGACTGGTCTATGGATGAAACTGCATGGATTTAACAGATAAGGCTGAAACCCAACCTGGGGATTTGCTGAAAACAAGACAAACTGAGAGCACAGTTCTTGTAATCTCTACAAAAGCGACATCATGATGGGGGGTGAGAGGGGTGGGGGAGGGTGAGGGGTAGTGCTTTATCTACTGTTGGTCTTGAAAAGCATATTGGCTGCAGAATTAGGCTCAAGGTGAGGAGAAAATTCTTCCCAGAAACAGTAATTGCCCATTGGAATGTGCTGCCCAGGGAGTCACTGTCCCTGGAGGTGTTCAGAAAAGGATTGGATGTGGCACTTGGAGCCATGATTTAGTGAGTCATGAGGTGTTGGGTGATAAGTTGGATTTGATGATCTCTGAGGTCTTTTCTAACCTTATTGATTCTACGATTCTGTGGCCACAGTGGACGTCACAGTCTTGCTTTCATTCTACATATCCACTGTTTGGTGCATCAGCCAATAAGGAGGCTGAGTAGAGTGGACTGGATATCTGATAAGCAGGTTATGGTTGGTTGAAGAAGACAAGAAAAGGAAATAGCATTTAATATTTATTTTGAATTGTCCTGCCTTCTACTTGTTGATTCACCAGAACTCCTTGCAAGAATCTTCTGATGTCAGCCCTGTCCTTGCAATCTTAAATAATACGGTTATCGAGGAGCTCAGTTAGCCATGGAGAGGTAACAAGTAAATGTGCAAGATATATGTCTACTTTCAGCCAATGCTGAAATTCTCTGCAGTGTGACCTCTAGCACAGTTAGACACAGACACTAAGTTTGCAGTTAAAAACAGATGCCAGTGGTGAATTAATAAAAACCATGTCCAACACCACTCTTGCCAATCACTGTGTAAGAAACATAGCCTCTGGCAAATTAAAGGTTATACAGCATGACAGGGAGCTCATAACACTCTCTGCTCCCATGTTGGTGGAGCACACACCCCTGCTTCTAAGCTGTAGAGTGGAGGAGCTACAGACAGTGTGACCACCCCACATTACTCTAGGGGGGTCCTCAGCCCACCCAGACACATGGCAGCACTGTTTCAATGGGGAAGCTCTCATTATTCGGAAGGGACACTGCAGCTTGAAGGGAAAAGAAATCGTACTTAAGAGTTAAATCTATTTGTGACCTGCATACACAAACCTTTTATGGTCCCCCTGCCCCAGCTATATTAGCTGGTGTAAAAAAAAAAAAAAAAAAAGCCTTAATCTTTCCTCACAGGACATGCTTCTGAGACTTTAAGCTGCTGAAGCTCCATCAATAGTGCTCTAATGGCAGAGTTATTCTGTGATTTTCTTCATTCATGAACACTGCAGGGAATGGTATCAAATGCCATGTCTGAAATGTCTATCACCAGAAATTCCTGAACTGGCTGTTGGTGTGGAAAGAGACAATTAATTTGAGAAAGCAGGAAGCTGATGATAAGGGCTCATGGAAGATTCTCAAGTGTCTAGTAATTCCTGACGTTTCCATTTTGCTGTGGAATGGATTTTCCCTATTCTGATTTTTTTTCCATTTACTACACTGCTAATAGCTATGACAATTATTTAATATATCCAATAATGATGCCCTTATTTAATAATCCTACCTTACCATCTGGTTAGTCTACTCTTAAAAGTATTTCCTTACTAACCAGATTGCAAAGAGGGTTACTTAATTTTTCCAGCTGACATTCAGTATGCTGACACTCCCTCTGCTTAATAACAGAAGTCACACGAGACTATCAGGAGCAAAAAGCAAACACATTTCTCTGAAGACTGAGAGCAGACCTTTGTTAGCAGTCCCAGAGCAGGGTCTCACCCCTATTGACTGCTCTCCTCTGAGGTTTCTTGCATCAGCAACAGTCCTCTCAAATTTCCCCGTCTCTTTTCAGATCTGATCTGAAAACCTCTTTCCACCATAGCTAGCCTGTTAACATTTTAATCTTCTCATCTTTTCTTTGCATGCTCTCAGAAATACTAATTAAATCAGTACAGCTCTTGGATACACAATTTGGAAGCACAATACTCAATAAAATAGCACTGCCCTCGGTCTCATGTTAAATTAAGGAATTGCGTACAACTGGCGGTCAAAAAGAAGTGTATTTGAACTGCTCTTATCTTAAACCCAGAATAAGGACATCATTAGGGGCAGTTGTTGCTGGGAAGTCAGTGCTTGTCCTCATTTTAACTAACAATACCGAATACAATACCAAATTTGAATATGTTGAGAGCATGAATGATCTACCAGTAAGAAGGGCACCAACTATTCTCAGAGGCTTGAATGGAAATAGCAGGTGTCCGATGCTTTTCTGTCCCTGAAACAGTAATCAGTCACAGACAATTGATTACTTTCAGATCCAGAAAGTGATTTGCCAGGGATTATATTTTCAGTGTACTGTACTAGCTTAACATTAGCTGCACAAGAGGAAACAGGTTTCTGAAGCACCAACCACACAGCCAGTCATTTTTGATCATTTGAGCCATCCCTGTACCCAGTATAGTTGTATGTTCAAACTTCTGGTCAAATACTAATTAAGCCTTCTAAATGCAAGACAGCTGCTTCCTTTCCCTCTCTTAAACTCTATTCATCCCTTATTATTAAACAAAATGTAGGGTAGGAAAATAGAAAGAGATTTTCCTATGCATCTGCCTCTTTCAGGACAAATTCCTTTCCTGAAGGAGTACAGCCATGACTATAATCATATATAACACAGAGCATCATGAGACTACTCACATTTATTTTGAAGAAATGCAGTGAGTCTACCTAGCAGTGAATTATCCCCTGTTTTGTCAAAACTAGCATGACTGTGCACTAAACACAGCAGGACTCACAGGCAGAGCAACATGGAAAGCTGCCCTTTTGGAGGCTTGTCTGTCTCCACAGAAATGCCTGGAAAGAGCCTCACCAACTTTAGAGATGATTTAAGGGCTGAAATAAGTTACCAAGACGATAAACATGAATGCAACAATGCAAAATGCAACCAGTGGACTAAGTCTGGAAAGCAAACAGGAGTCCTCTGACACAAGCACCAAGATGGAGCTAACCCAGCCCTGTTCCTGCGAGGTAAGGACATGGAGATGCTCATCCAGGCTCCTCCAGAAGCTTTTTCACTCTTCAACACAGCTCAAAATTATCCCAGGAGAAAAGGTGAACCCATTTTTCTGCATGTGAAAGAGTTAATTCATCTCACAAAATCTCACCTGCCTGTTTGCCTATCTCAACCAGCCCAAGAGATGGGGAGGTTGTGTGGATGAAGAAATTGGGGGTGTGAAGGAGGGGACGCAAGACTATGCCCCCTTCAGTAACAATTAGCTTTTAAATCGGCTTAGCTACATATGTCATGACAGCCCAAGTTCTCAACTTGATTAAACAGAGCTAACCAGGAGAGTTCTTAATTTTATCAGGAGGAAAATAAACCAACAAAGTCAGAACGGATGAGAAATTGTTTATCAGCACCAATTTTGTTCTATATTTGTTCCTTTTCATTGAGTTATGGACAGAAATGTATACAAGGTTGTCCATATTAATGTCCACAGAAAAGTATCTGTCGTAGCAAGGGCCGTCATAAATACACTCAGGTAGAAGAATCAGCTAGGAAGCAACCTTTTATGAAGCTTTTATGAAGCTGGTGGTGTTTCCACAAAAAATATTGGTTTGTCTTTCTCAAAGTCGTTCTCACCAAATGCAGGCAATGATTTGTGCTGAAATCAAATGGCAAGGCACATTCTTGGGATGCTTAGATTTAACTCCAGAGATGATCCCTGAATGGCAAGCTGTCTGCCACCCTGGAAAAAGTGCTCCCTACCAGGCAAGGCAGCTGCCTTGGATTTAAGTCCTTCCATGTTTCTTTTGCTAATTAGGTCTGAAGATGAGTCAGGGCAGATACATCCCTGTGTATCCCCTCTAGAAGGGTCCATTACTTGCTTCTTCAGCACAGGGTGAATAAGGAACTTGCCACTGAAGAGATGGGTCCCTGTGGGTAGAGGAGGGCTCTGAAGCCTGATCTGGGACAGTGTCCTTCTTGGCTGGTCCTTCTGCAGGAGTTATGGTTGCATTTACCAATTTGCTCTGTAGATGATAGTTAAACCTGGCCTATCTTTCCAGCAACCAGCTCTTCATTAGAAGCAACCTGATAGGGAAATTAATGGCTTTGTCTAAAGAGAAATGAAATATTTTACTCAGCCCAAAGACCCAAAAAATGAAAGAAGGGGTGAAAAAAGCCCAACAAATTGATCTGAGATGGAGTGAATTATTTTTTCCCCTCAATTTTTTGGTTCAGCTGCCACACTGAAAAATCAATTATTTTCATAGCTGTACATCAGTCACTCCTATTTATAGAATTTCAAGTCACACTGTCTGGGAACAGATTTCCCCTGCTGTTATATTGGCTTTAACATCCAGGGAAGCCAATGTAGATGAACTCTTTGGGAAAAATAAGTCCCTGAAGTAGAGAGCCTGACTCTCCCCTACTATGAATAACAAACAGCAAGTGTTAGAATGATTAGTCACAGTGAACAGTTTATGTGAAATAACCACTGATTGAAATTTCCTTGCTTAAAAGAATTCATAAATCTAATCAGTTCCAACTGCTATGACCTGTTGAAAGGACTTCTTGGGCCTTGACAGTCAAAAAACGTGTGTTCTAATTCTACTAGAAGGCTTTTATGCAGTGCAAGTTTCATACTTTCTTAGGCTTATCTGGTTGTACTGGTACAGTTCCTTCACCTCTGAAAAAAAAGCATTAATCTGTGCAGGTTAGGCAGCTTAAAACTGATGCATGATTAGATTTTGTTTCTTGTATGACCCCAAAGTCAATCAAAGGCAACGAATACCACATTGCCTGTCTGTGGCAGCACCCTTCAGGCCAATACCACATCAGCCACAGTATTTCTGGTGAAAAATATTCTATCCCCACGGTTTAGAGCATCCCTGGAAGCGCATTGACCCATCTGCAGCACTGGCATATCTCAGTGCTTTATGGAGTCTCCTGTATGGCTGGCCAGCCTTGCAATGATGACAGCAGGCAGAATAGATAGCTACAGCAATGTGAAGCTGCTGGAGCTGGTGGTGAGACTGGAACAGACCAATTATACTAAGTCCTGTGGTCATCACTGAAGCTGCTTCCAGTATGTTGTAACAATCACTGCCTGTGCAGCTGTGTTGGGAGTTGTACCACTGCAAGCTGAGTCCTCCCATAAAACTCAGCATTTCCTCAGGACCTCATTTATGCCAGTTTAGAGCCATGTGGAAAAACAAACCTAGATGCTTATGTAGGTTGTGTGCTGTACTTGTGTTGACTTTCTATTTGTACTAACTGTGAGAAGAGTCTTGGACCTCAGTCTCAGTATGGTTTACTTTCTGTTACCTTTCCTTCTTTTTTTATTAATTTAAAATCAAGGGAAAATCCAAACCATTAAGCCACAGAAGGGTTGATTGATGTGGCCTTTTTCAGCTTTTCCTCCCTTTTGAAGGTCCCTGTTCAGTTTACACTCTTCCACCTTCCTCAGAAGGCAGCCTCATTCTTCTGAAATACATTCAAATAGAGATCACCGTGGGCAGCTGTGCATAGTGGATAGGACCCAAACTGCATCCAAATAACAAATAACATACCCAGAAAGCAACCCAGGGGCTGGCTGTGCCTCTGTCAGTCATTGCCCAGAGGATTCAATTAGCGCTAGGGAGGTTACATGCTGACCTTTCATCTTTCTCTGTGCTTGGATTTTCATCATGACTGATGAAGCCACATGTCAGTACAATTTCACTAGCGTCTATAAGGGGGTTCCTGCTGCATCCTCTACCTTACATTAATTTCCTTTGATCACTGACTGAAGCTTGCCACTATCAAGCCAGGAGGGGAAAAAAAAATAGATTTCCTTCTTTGATCTGTATCCTCATGACTTGATGAGTCGAGTAGGTAGGCTTTTTATAACATTATAGCCAAATCCCTTGTCATTCCCATGATTCAATAGGTCCTCACTCATGGGAATTACATCTCACCTCATGTCTGAAGTTGAAAAATAACTGACCAGGCCTGCAGTTGTAATAATGCAGTCTATATTGCATAAAATGATCAAATGAATTAATAAAATCCAACTCAGGAGCCTAAAGATCAGTCTCATGTATGAAATTACTTGATGATATGTTAAAATGCAGTCAGAAGGTATTGAAACATAACCAAACACTAGCCTCATGAGGGAAAGCATGTTCCTGTGGGATTTCTAGCAGAAAAGAATACATGTTGGAAAACACATCCTTAAGGGCTTATTTCTGTCCCCCTAAGAATGGAACAGTTGTAATGAGCAAATCAAGTCAAAGGGCTCATGAAGAGATAGACCTTAGGATATGTGTCCAGAGAAGGGCAACAAAGCTGCTGAGGGGTTTGGAACACAAGCCCTATGAGGAGAGGCTGAAGGAGCTGGGGTTGCTTAGCCTGGAGAAGAGGAGGCTCAGAGGAGACCTTCTTGCTCTCTACAACTCCCTGGAGGGAGGTTGTAGCCAGGTGGGGGTTGGTCTCTTCTCCGAGGCAACCACCAACAGAACAAGTGGATGTAGTCTCAGGCTGCACCAGGGGAGGTTTAGGATGGATGTTAGGAAGAAGTTTTTCATAGAAAGAGAGATTGGCCACTGGAATGTGCTGCTCAGGGAGGTGGTGGAGTCACCATCCCTGGAGGTGTTTAGGAAGAGACTGGGTGGGGTGCTTGGTGCCATGGTTTAGTTGATCAGATGGTGTTGGATGCTATGCTATGCTATTCTATTCTATTCTATTCTATTCTATTCTATTCTATTCTTCTAGTTACATTTAAAGTTTTCTGTTGTCTACTGTCTCCCTATAGGTTCATTTGAACACTATTAGTATCTAGTGAAAGAAGTTGTTGAGATCTTCTTAGAGATAATGTGTTGGGTTTGTTCCTCACAATTTATTTGCCACCCTTGCATTATTCAGGTTTGTTTAGTTTTTGTTGTGGTTGATCATTTTTGTTTGGGGTTTTTTTTGGTCTTAAGATGTCAGTTTTGATGTCAGGTGACTTCAGGTGGCACAGCTCAGATTTTTAAGGCTATTTAGACTGTTTTCTGATTAGCTTTATCAGACTAAGTAGCTTTGAATGAGTTATAGGAGATGAAATGTATACAAAATTCTCAACATGGGACTCAGTCATCAAACTCACCCAGGGCATGCAAAGGTTTTTGTGATTTGTGACTTTAAGAGCCTTTGAAAATGATACTTTGATTTTGCTTTGTGTTACTACAGTACCCATCAAAAAGGGACCCTAGTGCATGATTGATATGATTTAAAATAATGTTAGCCTATATGAGGAAAGGTTTAAAATGTAAGCCTTAAGGGTTCACATTTGCAAATAAATAAAGACTAAACCCCAGTGCAATAGTTTTCAAATGTCAACATCTTAAAATTCATGCCTCATACTTTGGATCTGTGAATTATGAATTCTGAACAGTAAGGATTAGCAGCCCTGCTTTGCAGTGACCAGGCTGAGGTTCATGATGTGACTGAGAGAGTTCAGGAGAGCTACACCCAACGGTGAGTTTTGAAGGCACCCAGACAGAAATAACCAATTCTGCTTTTCCTTGGGATTTTATCTTTGCAAGTTTCTCTGATGGATTCTCTCTTGTTGATCTCATCTCAGAGCAGCTTCAAAATAAACAAGAACAAATGCACAGCATTCAGTGGTATTCTGCCTCATCCTTCCCCTTAAGTACACCTTTCCAAGGGTGTCATACAGTGCTGTTCACAGAACACCTAACTGCTAAGGCAATTCCAGCTTATTCAGTCTAAACAGTTTGCAGATCAGCTCTCTGGTCACCACTGACATTGCTGCATTCAAAAGTTGCTGTAAAAATCTCTTTGAAATGGTAACCCTAAGATGGGGTCTCTCCATAGCTTCAAAGGCATGATATTCCAATCTGAATTCCTTTGAAATATTTAATTTGAATAATAAACTACCCAGGCACCAGCATATTCAGGTTGTTATCAGTTAGCTCTGACCTGTAGAAACTTTGAAGTGTTAATTGTTGAGCTGGACAAAGCTGAAGACTTTACTGATTTTGAAGGAAGTGAAAATTAACCCTATTACACCTCGCTGAAGAGAGAACATTTTAATAAAGAATTCAGAAAAGCCCTGAGTGCTATAGCCAAGAGCCAGTGTGCTTCACAGAGATGGAACAGGAAAAGGAAAGAAAAAGGAAAAAAATTAAACCCAAGCCATTTTCATTCTTCATTTCCATACTCAGAGCCCTTGACTACATTGTAGACAATAAAGTTTGCTTACATAGTGACCTGCTCTTTGATGTTCTTGCTCATTTGGTACAGAACAAGCCACAAATGAGCTAATATTTATGATGTATGTAATGAAATATGCTTGAATTTGTTCTTGGCTGCATCATTGACTTGATGGTGACCTTGTGCTTCTTGGATGCTATTTGGCACAAGTTCCCTCTCTGTAAAGCTGAGATGTTATCATCCTCCCCTAAGGATGAAAAAGCTCAAAAGAGAGCTTGATGCTATCATTCATGATGGTCTGAAATAAAGAATTACAGGGGCACACCTTTGCATGTAACTGAGGGTGTTCCTGGAGTATTGCAGTGGGACTTGTGTTTGAGGTGTTCCCACAAGCAGGGCATCCACCCTTTATTCATGGCATTCCCTCATGACTTCCCCTGTTGCAGGCTTCAAGCTGCTCCAGCTAGGAGTGGATCATAGCAACTGAGGCCTTCCCAAAGGGGAAAGCAGATGAAGAAAGAAAACCCATTTATGTGCTGTTCCTTAATGCAGCCCTTGCTGTCGCTCCTCACCATACAGCTTCTGGGGTTAGAGTGCGGAGTATGCAACAAAAAAATGTCCTTCCTCATGTCTCCCTCACACTGCTATCATTTTGCTTCAGTGACCTTGTGGCATCTTAGTTAACATCAGCTTTTTTCAAGATCATTTGGGGGCTTATGCCCCACATTAAGTACATCTGCTAGTGTAAGTAGCAGGGAGTGCTACACAGAGAGAGTGCCAACAATTTTGCTACCAAACGATCTGCTCCAAGGGCTCCAAACCCTTGTGTGAACAATGGAGCAACTAGGAGTCAGGCATAGCCTGCTGACAGCTCTCACAACACTGTTACCATTTTTTTCTTGTTAAACAACAGATTTTTTTTGCATTCAGGAATCAACTCAATTTAGCCCCAGATGATCCGAGCTTGGGTTTCTCAGCACATCCTGTCACTGCGCAGCTGCCAATTTGACTTGGTCATCTGACCGTACTGAGAAATCTCCTACTTCTGATGGGGCAGAGTCTAGCATCCCCCCTCCTGCAGTGTTTTTTTCAAAGGAGTGAAAAAAACATTATTTTCCTTCCTCCTCCCTCCCTAATACCATCTGACAGGATGCAGAGTTCACAATTCGTGACTCAAGTGACCTCTATATTCCCATTACCATGGCTCTGTCTTAGGGGATTTACAGATCTGTGCTTGAATCTAGAAGCAGTTTCTAAAGCCTTAAATGGCACTAGTGAAGATTAATGGGAATGTCACTTCCCAGCAGCTACCAGAAATCAAAATGTGTCCTCTGCAAAGGGCTGCCACAAGGCCTAGACGCTTTTTAAAAATGAGAGGATAAAATCTTAGTTTCTAATAGGGAGTTAGAAATGGGAGAAATGTTGTAGCCCAATAAATGACTTTGGGGGGTCCAGGGTTTTTAAAGTATTTGGAAAAATACTCCATGTACTCAGGGACCCCAGAAAAGAGCACTTCACTGTGCTCAACAGAGGAGTGGAAATGCTCGCTGTGGTGGCACACTTCACAGTGCAAAGAGCTGCAGCAATGTGTACCTGAAAATTGTCCTGTGTGACAAGAAAGGATGAAAGCCTGGAGTGTGCTACTGGAGCAGGGAATGGAGTGGCAGCATTCAGGCACAGGGCAGCTCAAGCTTGCCTGTGGGCAGGTAGGAAGAGAGGTGAGGAGCACCGCTGGCACGTGGCAGCTCCCATTTCCGAAGCTGAGAGTTCAGGAAAGGCAAACTGGCTGGCCCAGCTCCAGAACCACAAAAATCCTTTCCTTCCTGCTTGAATTCAAAGGAATAAACACAGCCTCACAATTCACAGTGCTGCATTATTATTGATTCTAGTGAACTAACTTCTTCCCCACTTGTATGACCTTTTGTTACTTGTGCTCTCAAAACATATTCGGTGCCTGCTATGGCCTGGCTCCAATCATTCCTCTGGGCAATGGAGAGGGTTCAATCAACTGCAGTAAAACTGGACAACAGTATATAGTGTTCTGGGAAGAATACCTGGCAAATGGTGTACATAAGGCCAGAGCCAAAGGGAAACTGCTGCAGCCAAGGCAGTCAGTGGTACACATCCCTTTGACTTAGAGGTGCAGACTCATGTTGGGGCATCCTCTGTGAGAGTGAGCCGCTGGTTCCTTGCCACAATGAAACACTGTCAGGAAAACAGAGACCTTTGTAGATCCTCTGTAGCAGGGTGTTTCCAAGCTACTGCTTCCAAATACACAAAGTGCAGCTCGCTGACACAACTACCTCTCTTCCAACTACTTTATCAGACATACCTCTGGGAAAAGGATTAAATCAGATCATCTGGCAGGGAAAAAAGTTTGTGAAGGACTTCAGTATTCAGGTTTGCATCTTCTAATAGGTCATGACACCCATGGGTAGCTAAGTGATGGCTTGCTCCTGACTGTAGCCAGGAGCCACCTCAGGTCTCACAAGACTGGAAGCACTGGGGACCAAAGTCAGGGTGGTCAACTGCAACAGCTGTATGGGACCTTGAACTGAGAAAGAATCAGAACTGCTGCGAATATCTGAGATATGATAAGCCTTGAGCAGTGTCTCATCAGGGCCTGCCCCCAGCATTAGTTGTCATTTTTGCATTTGCAGAGTGCAGATGCACAGTGCAAGAAGCCACAGCTCTGAGAGTCAGTCAGCAGTATGCTGTGGGCTCCTTGAGGATGCGTGCAGTGTGCTTGTAGGGAGGCAAGAGCAGGTCTGAAAGGCAGAGTGTGAAGCTGGTTTGGCAGGCAGTATAGAGTTGGTCTTATGGAGTAGCAGTGATGGGGTGAGAGTAGAGTGGGGTTAGTAGACAGGTTGGAGTCCCAGTTTGGAAGACCTGAGGCTTTCCAAGGAATGCATAACAAGTTTTCAAGAGTGTTTATTGGGATCTTTAAAGGTGGCCACAAAAGTGCTACTGGGGACTTTTAGTAGAACTTGAGCAATTGGTTTTATCTTCACACACAGGCATTTCCAGCTTTTGTATTACATCTCCTCATAGTACTTGAGGTGAAAGAACTAATACAAACACCCTAATGCATTAAAAACTATGGTGCTTTTTCAGACTGTCTTTGCTTCAGCAGTAGAACAGGCTGTGATACTGGCATCTGCAGAAAGTGCAATATCGCTGTGAAAGGGGAAAATGCTGGATGGATTCACTAAAGTGAATCATCAAGACTCTGAAAGCAGAAGTGCAATAAACCACAGCAGCAAAGCTATCCCAGTAACCCAAGAGGTGCATCCCATCTGACCCCAGTAGCAACTTTTGCTACCTGAGCTCAAATCAACTCATATAATGAGATCGCAGCTTCATGGTTGCACTGTTCCTGGAGGACAGGCCTTTGGTCTTTTGTTACTCATCTTATGTTATCACAAATGTTTTTGTAAGAGCTTATTTGTGCTCTAATTAGGGGGAAAAAAAGCCCAAGCCTTCAGAGCAGGCTGGTCTCAAGGTGCAGATTACAACGTGTGGAGATTCATGGGACCTGCAGGCCAAGCAAAGCCAATAAATCAGAGCTCACTAAGCAGCTTTGTGCTGACATGATTAATATTCCAGAGCTGACCTGCCTGGACATAATTTTATAATGATGGCAGCCAGGGAGGTTAAGAGCAGACTAAAAGAAGCCCTTCACACTGATGAATCTGAGACTTAGTATTTATTTTACTCCAACCTCAGCACCAACCTGTAAGATAAATTTTAAATCCTTGCAGGTAGGAGATTGATTCAGGAAAATCAAAGGCCCTACATTTTTCAAAAAAGACTTCCCTCTACCTGCAATCCCCTCAAACATTAGCTCTAGTAGATGAATAGAATGGAATGGAATGGAATGGAATGGAATGGAATGGAATGGAATGGAATGGAATGGAATGGAATAGAATAGACCAGACCAGACCAGACCAGGTTGGAAGAGACCTTCAAGATCACTGTGTCCAACCCATCATCCAACTCCATCTAATCAACTAAACCATGGCACCAAGCACCCCATTCAGTCTTCTCCTAAACACCTCCAGGGATGGTGACTCCACCACCTCCCTGGGCAGCACATTCCAATGGCCAATCTCTCTTTCTATGAAAAACTTCTTCCTAACATCCAGCCTAAACCTCCCCTGGTGCAGCTTGAGACTGTATCCTCTTGTTCTGGTGCTGGTTGCCTGGGAGAAGAGACCAAGCCCCACCTGCCTACAACCTCCCTTCAAGTAGTTGTAGAGAGCAAGAAGGTCTCCTCTGAGCCTCCTCTTCTCCAGGCTAAGCAACCCCAGCTCCCTCAGCCTCTCCTCACCAGGCTGTGCTCCAAACCCCTCCCCAGCTTCGTTGCCCTTCTCTGGACACGTTCCTGCAAGTCAACCTCTTTTCTAAACTGAGGGGCCCAGGACTGGACACAGTACTCAAGGTGTGGCCTAACAGAGACATCGGATGCTGCAATGGCTGGAGATGAAGGATACCCAGACTGAAAGAAGCACTGTGTGCATGCCCTGAAATAGCTCACCATGGAGTTCATGTCAACACCAACCATATGCACCAGTAAGGAATGCTGCACATGTAATTTTTAGCACAAATGTGTTTGCAGTATTCAGAGGTTGGCTGTCTCCACAATGGAAGACCTGGTGACAACTGAATTCTAAGTGTTATAAAAATGATAAACCACTTCTCCCAGGGTCATTCTTTTCAAGAGAAATGAAGAGTGTTCTTCACAAAAATGTACATTCACAATAATAAAATTCTTATTACTTTGCTTTGTTTTGCATCAAATTCATTCAACAAATATTTGCTAATGTTTGTAGGAATTACATCTGATACAGACAGGAACACGAGGATCTTGAAAAGCTTAAAATAAAGGGTGGGTTTAAAAGTGGAGCATGTAGAAGGGGATTATTATCTTTTTCTTTTCATTAGTGAAGGCAGATCTAAACCCCTAGAACTACAGCAGCATGAAATCCTGGTGGATTTTCAGGTCCTTGCTTTCTCTTTTAAGAACCAGAAAGAGAAAATGAGAAAAATGAACAACACAGAGCTGCATTCAGCAAAACAGCTTGGAAGCAAATATGCATTGCTCTTTATTGGTGGGCACATGAAAGAACTTAATACTGCAAAGAAAGAGACAGTGACTCTAAGAGCATAGATTCTAAAAACTATGATAATTTTCTGTACACTGAGATGCAGCTGTTTGTACTGCAGCATTATGTGAGAATTCTATAGTCTGCAGAGAGATGAAAGATTACCCATGGGGCACAAGAACTGCATTTCTCTGGCATCCTCGGAGCTCTGTGCTACTTATAGAAATGAATGTCATAAACAGGTTTTGAGTACCAGATAAGCACCAACATTCAAAGCATTCAGACACATTTCCACACTCTGTGCTCAAGTGTATTCAAAGATGAAATTATTCATATAAGACAATGCTTGTTTACTGCAGTTCTCATTATTTTTTCCACATTGAAGCTACCTAGCGTAGAGCATAGCTAGTATGTATAAGGATTCACTTTTTAAACATGAATGTAATCAGTTAACAAGGTTATCCTTCATTTCCATTTCTGCATCTTCTTTAGCTTCTGAGGTTCAGCAGTGTAGAAGGAGTCATGTTAAAAGGCCCTCTTCAAGGACATTTTAAACATTGCTGTGATTTGGGCTTTGGGAATAAATGAGTATGAAAAGAAAACTTTAGAACTCATTTAACTTGTTTGCTTTCAACACAGTGTTTACAGGAAACTTACATCCTAAAAATATGTGGGGGTTTTTAGATGTGCTTTGTTAGAGCCTGTGTAACCCTTGTAATTGGTTACAGAAGTCAAGTGATACAACTTCTCTGCACTGACTCGATGGAAGTGCTCTTAGAGAGCAAATATCCACATGGCAATACTTCAGTTCCAGCATCTGTGAGTATTTATGAAGGCAAATTTGGATGCTGCCTGTAAAATATGCAAGCCTAGCTGTCAAAACCACCTTTACAAGCTCAAACATATATTTGGTCTATTTATTTTTTTCTGTAGTTGGAATAAAACAATATTGTGAGTCAGATGCCATCAAGTACACCAGCTCCAAGATCTTCTCCAGACTATGGTCTGTTTCTCTGACCTTGAGCTCTTTGGCTGGTCCAATTTGTAATTCAGCTCCAGTCTAAGTGATCCATTACAGTAAAAAAATCAAACTACTTATGCTGCTAGTATGGCTGGCATAAAGAACATTTCAATATCAAGCTAGTAAGGCTGTGACCCTGCTTAAAAGAGAACAGTATTTTATCAAAGAGATAATCAGATGCACACTGTACTGAAAAGTGAACTTCACTAGGGAAAAATCTGTCTATCTTTCCTTGAAATCTGATTTGGAATCTGGAAACTCCAAAACATTTTACCTCCCAGTGAGCAGAGACCATTCTCTGTGGTATTGTAGGAGCTCATTTTGTGATATGGCTCAAAAGGCAGGATCATCAGGTTGAGAAATTGTCTCAACAAGTGGAACATAAAAGTCAAGATGGAAAGGGGATGAAAATGATTATTTGTGAAAATGTGTTTAGATGATGATAGAAGTCTAACAAATCTGAGATTCTTCCTGATGTGAGCAGATCAGCACAGGTACACTGGGTTTAGCTACACTGGGTATTCTGTTTGTTCACACACGATTTCTGCATCACATCAGTGGTGACTCTGGAGACACACATTTGCAATGGGCTCTATGTACCCTCTCAAGTATGTGCAACAATCACAACATCTTCCAGGTGTACTGGACATGATGACTGCAGATATGTTCAATGTCTCTTACACAGAGAGTCCCACACTGCTGGGATAAGTTGGTCACATTGCTCATAAGGTGTGGGATGACAGTGATGCTTGGTATCCAAAATACAGTCAATTAATATTCAAAGCAATATCCAGAGCATCAGAGTTGGTTGGCAGGAAACTGTAGTAGAAATACTAGCTGAAGGCAGTTTAAAAATGAAAAATCCTTCTGAAACTCCACAGCCACTCAATTAAATTTCCCACTGCCAATTTTTGTCTAGGGGAGTGTGCATGGAAAACTATTGCAAGTCCAAGTCTGTTTTCATGAAGCCAGTTTGCAGAAAACAAAGAACAATAACTACAATAAGGGATTGTGGTAGAAACCTCTCTTTTATTCTCAAAGTCAACACTCTTGTATCTTGTTCAATAATCCGGTGACAAAAGACTACCACATAAGTTAGGATTGATACTGTACAGCAAATATATACAGCAGAAAGTAGGCGACCAGAACAAAACAAAATGTGTTCTTTCTGTCTCTGAAGTACTTGTGCCACAGTGATTGCTGCAAACATTGAGTAAACAGTAGCCAGGAATAGCCTGATCTTGTGGTAGAACATCCCACTTTCTTTAATGGTCCTGCATTAACACCGTGCTTTTTTCATTAGCCAACACTGTGTGGGTAAGAGATACACGCTTGGAAAAGTAGACTAAAGGATAATTGGATAATTGGATGATGCAGATCAGTTATCATAACGCTGTGTGCTCTCATACTTTTCCATATCCTCTCTCTCCCAGTATTTTTCTCTTGCTTACTGCTGAGGCTCCAGTCCTTCACTGAGCTCTATGCATGAAGAACTTTGAGCCTTTCTGAGCATCCAGATTGTTATATTCTGATTCATATATTCTGATTAAAATATTCCTGACTTAGGAAGTTAACCACAATCAGTGATCTGCCCAAGCATCCCTCAGTGGAAAGCTGAAAGAATAACTTTGCTTTCAAGTAAGAAACATGGAGAAAAAGTTTAAAGATTAAAATAGATGCTCACTGATATTTTTAAGAAGCCTGAATTCAATCTGTAAAGCAACTTAGCTGCCTAACTTCCATGGAATATCTCAGGAGTACTCTGTCCTCTTCCTTGCTCTCCAACTTCCAGGGAATTTGATATCCCAATGCTTTAGAAAATCCCAGTTGTCTTCTATCTCCACTTTGGGTTTAAAAATATCTCTGAAAGTTTCAGCCGTGCCTATTTCCATTTGCACAGCAAACAGCAGAATGAGACATCAGTTCTCTGCTCACAGACATTCATTGTTATGGTGGGAGTAGATGAGGGAATGAAAGAATTGCCACTTATTTAAGGGAATGGGGTTTGGATGGGCTCACAGCTGCCTAATCAACAGCTGCAATTGCAACACAGCTCCATATGGCCTAGCATGCAAGGCTCAAGTGGCAAGACTGGATCTTGCTCCAGATGTATTACACCACTGAACATTTTGTTATGGGCTTCTCATTAAACCAGTGACTGATTAATGGCACCTAATTAAAGCAAGGGACAGCAAGAAGAATGGAGTGGTGAAAGAATTAGATATCACGCAGTGTCCTGTTGCACTTTTTGCCTTGAATGTCCATTTGCTGGGGTGACTACTAACAAACCTAGGAATTAAGTCTCCCAGCTGATGTTATTGTTTCTGGCAGAAAGCATGCCTGTCACAAGGATTCTTTCAAGCTATACTGTTATTTAATCAGCAACAACAGATGCTCATTCAGATATCACAGCAGAAGAAGATGGCCCTCCTCAACACCAGTGCTTTCATAACATCTCAGGAGAGTTGTTTTGGTATCAGCTTCTGATCCTCAGCACCTCTTCACATCTAGTGATCTGTTTATATGCATTTTATTCTCTGTTTGTGTGCGACATTTAAGATAGATAGTTGGCAATAACATCTCAAAGAAAGCAGTAGCCCTCCTGGGAAAATGCAGATCATTATTCAGATGAGGAAAATGGAAAGTTGAGGAGAAACAAGTGATTTGTTTCCCTCGTGCCACATCTCCCCCGCAAAAGCTGCCTGCCCAGCCATCCTGTCCCTTCCGTGGAGGAAGTGGCACTGCCAGCAGCCAGTTTTTCCACCATGGAAAATGTCACTGCCATCCTTTGACGAGGTCCTCAGTTCTCCTCAGTAGCTGGCTGCCAGCCCACCACACATAAAGGGCCTGCTCCATCCCTTGCCCTTTCTGCCAGCCCCAGGCAGGTTTGGCTTGACTTGAAATCTATGGAGCAAACCCAGCACAAGTGAGAGGGGAAGGAGGCCTGGTGTTATCCAATGACTTAAAAAAACTCAAGGCCTGGCATATGGGGGCACTGCATTTGGTGCCTCAGCTTCAGATTCCTCCTCACTTCTGAGATGGCTGTGTGCCAGGTGCTAGTCTGCCTGGCAAGATCTAATTCATGAGGGAAATATCTTGAGGTCACACATTTATTCTTTGCTTTTAATAGAAGTCTCCAATCCAGGTGCTGGGCTGCAGCCATGTATGCTGAGCATGTCCCAGCGCTCCTCAGGTGTCCTTCTTGCCTGGGATTCTTTCTGGTGGGAGGAAACTTTGGGGACTGAGAAGTCATTGGCATAGGAAGGGATAAAACCTCCCACAGATTTTACTTGGAGAGGCCCATGCAGATTGCACTCTTTAAGGAGCAGGGCTTGGCTCCCCTGTGAGATCCATGGGTCCAGCCAACAGCCCTCTGCTGTCCTTAGGAAAGCTCCTAAGTGCTTCCTGTAGATTGCTGTCTGCCAGATGGGAATAGGATGGAAGTGTGTTGCAAAAAGCAAAATGGGTTTTCCTTCCTTCACAGTAGGACGTGGCAAAACATGGGAGAACGAGAAAAGGCAACAGGAGTAGGAATGACTAAACAGACTGGGATTGCTGACACTAGAAAGGAGTAAAAGAGGGATGATTGAGGTGTGTAAATCCAGGTGTGTAAACCTCAAGAGATCTGGAGATGGTGGGTGGGGAATAGCTGCTCCCTCCTGCTTCAGCATAGAAATAAAGGAATCCTTTGAAATTAGCTGACAGCAATCTTAAAACAAATAGAGGAAGTCCTCTTTCACACAGTGGAAATTAAACTGTGGAACGTATTGTTACAAGATGCTGCCAAGGCCAAAGTCCAGCAGGATCTGAGAAGGGTTGTATGAGGGCTGTATGAGGGGTGGTTATTAAACCTTGCAGCCTTGCTTCAGCTCAGCAAGTCCCTGAGGCACTGGCAGCCAGATGCTGCACTGGGAGAAGGCAAGGGTCACCTGAGAATGACCTACGTCTCCTAGTCCCTTTCATAAGTGTTTCTGGCAACATTAGGGAACTCCTTGTACTGGGCCAAGGTACAAGCTTCACTCTACTGGAGACACAGCACAGGGTCACCTGCACTGTTACCCTGACCTGGTCTGGCCATGCTTTTGCATTCATATAACAAATCAGTGGCATTGCCTTCTGAAGTGCATGGAGGCAGGCAATAGTGTTTGAGAAGCCATAATGCTTGCCAAAAAGGGGACTAAAATTGTTATGAGTGATTTAGCCTCAATTAATAAAATCATGGCATTACCAAAGAAAATGCATGAGGAAAAGAAGAGTGTACCAGAACCACTCATGTCAAATTTCTTCTATTAAGTTAACTTTTTTATAGGACCATCAACACCAGCTAAACTTCTGACCTTCTTAAAATGCTTGTAACAATACAGTGTGGGTGACAGGTTTGAGATATTTGTTTTTCAAGTCACTAAAAGGAAAGAGAGGAGCTGTAGTAAGAGCTCAAGCAAGTGTGAAGCACAGTGACTGCTCCATGAAAAGTATTTGCACAGGTCCTTTGTATTTCTGAGCTCCCTTTTTGTGCTGCGAATTAGTAATGTGCTTAAGTGTCTAACCTTGCCCCTTGTGTTTGGGATGTCTTCTATGGAAATGATGTCTGATACCACAAGTCTGTCCCAGTGCAACCTGGACCAGCTGCTGTGGGTGCTTTGTCCATGTAGCCCACCACAGGAACAGCCATGGGCACAGTGATGCAGGGCTGCACATCTCCCAGCACCAGCAGGCAGGATCAAGGCTGGCCAGGGAGCATGAAAGCCAGCGGTCTGGTGTATGCTGAAATAAAGACATCTTCACTCCCAGAAATAAGCCATTGCAGGGATTCTCTGAGTGAGGTGATGCTGCAGCCTCCTGGCCAGTCTCCTCCCTCCACAGGTAAAGACCCCTTCAGGAGAGGCTGCTCAAGACCATAAGGTTTCCTCCCTTGTGATTTCACAAGCAGTGGAGCTTCCTTGGCTCAGATGCCAGAGGGGCCTTTGATGTGGACATTGCTTTTCATGATACCTGCAGTGCTGCCCATAGCCAACACCAGGCATATGTGTTTTGCAGGGGAGAGGCCAAAGGAACAACATTTATTTCTATGGACAGTGAAGGCTGCCAGATGGGCTGCCAACCCACCTTGGAGCCAGCAGTGGCAGCTGGGGGCCAGCGAGTGTCTGCTGAGGGCCTGAGGCATACACTGCAGATACGAGCATCTGGGGAGCATTCCTCACCTTTGCTTTGAAACCACAGAGGCAACTGAAAGGTGATAATTCAGTCCTCCAGGCAAAAGATGACTGGAAGGCAACATGCATCCACACCAAAGGAACTCCTGAAGCTATTCCCATCACTAAAATTATCAGCTAACTCAGAGCTGCCCAAGTGGGAAGAATCACCAGATTTTCCAATCCTAATAACTAGCTGGCTAAAACAATGATGTAATCAATGGGAGCTGAATCACATTAGTGGTCATATCCTGAGAAGGAGAACCAGATGCAAGAAATATCCTGCTGAACTATAAACTACTCACAACAGCACTCTGAAAGAGTATTTACAAACACACTGCTCTTCACAGCTGGATGTATTGTTTCAGAGAAACTGAGGAAACTAAAACAAGAAAAGAAATTATGTTGACAAGTATTATTATAAGGATGACTTTGTTAAGCCTCTAGGGAGGGCATCTTAGGTGCCATTTATTGGAAAGCAGGGGATGGGCTAAACTAGTCAAATGGTAGAATAATCCAGGTTTTTATCAGCTAGCAATTCATCTCCCTGGAAAAGCCAAAGAAGTCACAGGTTTAGCTAGCTAATCATGTGGAACATTGTGAAGTTACATTAAGGCCAAAGGGGTCCTTTCATCGACTACAGGAGGCAATAAATCACACCAGCAATTAAGAAAAAGAGCCCTAACATCTTCAGCATTTGTCACCACTAAGCAGAGCTTTCTCCATACTCTTCCCCTGGAAACCAGAGCACAGTGCAAAGTGCCCTGAGTACCACCCAGCAGAGCACTCTGACACAAACAATCCAGCAGAAACCCACGGGGCACCTCAAATGGTGTGATGGATGAAGTTCTTTGGATACAAAGGACAGTATCGCCATACACTGTGTGGACAGGAGTTTCTCAGCCCATGGATCACTGGAGGTCCTTGGGACATAGCAAGATCATCTGCTAAATGTCATCTTCTGTTCTTTTGTTTTGAGTTGTGCTCAGGTTTTCCAAAACACACAGAATGGGAAAGCCAACAGAAGAAAACCAGAGCTGTTTAATCGGGTTCAGTCGCTTTGTTTGTAAATAAGAAGTATCTGGCAACGCAGTGCTAAATGATCTGAATTTTCTCAGTGAGGGGGAAGTTTATCCTTGGATTATAATCTTTCAGGCATTTGCATTATCACAGGTTATTAAAAATCAAACAAAATTATTTGGCTGATGATTCCCATCCTGGTCAGGTCCCTGCAGGCTGTAGCTCTTTCTGTAAAAGAAAGAAGAAAGCCTCACCAGATTGTGAAACAGGTGAAATAAAAGCCCTTAGAATTATTCCTTCTGCTCCCAGAATAGTAACCAGAATTAGACGATGACTTTTCCAGAGTGATGGGTGTAATTAAGGAAATTAAAGTTGCTGCTGTGTTTCAGAGGGGGGAAAAATTAAAATGTTTTGATCACATTTACTTCTTTTTATACAGTATGAAAGCCAGGCTGTTCAGTGTTTAGACTGATGCTCCCTCTGCAAATATGGAAACTCACTGCTACACCTAAAAATTAATATGGCGGGGGGGGGTGGGGGAACCCTGAATGAAATATCAGCTCGTAGTATTCAAACGTAGAGGTTATTTTCACCTCCTCCACTGCTTCATGAATTCCCATAGGGAGTGTGACTTGAGCTTCAAACATGGAAAAAGGAAAAAAAAACCTTTTTTACCATGGAAGCTGATGAAATGGGCAGAGACAAGAAAAGCTCCTTTTGTTCTGATCTTCCAGGCCTCAAAATGTATTTCAATTCATGCAAATATGTGCTTAGACCTCTCACAAAGCCACGACACACATTTGATCTACCTACTTTAAAAGTGAATGTTGATCTTCTGGTGCAGAAAAATGTGGTTGTTTTTACTGGGAAAAATATCTGTTATTTCTGTCCTCTGTTACATGTCATTTATTGAAGCTTAAGCTGCTACAGTCGCTTACATAAATCCTTCTTAGCACATGGATTATTGATCCCATAATCCATAATAATATTGTCTCTTCTGTCATCCAGCTGCCAGCCATGAGCACTAAAAATACACATGCTAAAAATTATTGTGAGGTTATGCTCAGACAAGAAACCCAAAAGGCAAATTAACATGGTCAGTGAATGGCATTTCTAAATAAAGATTGTGATTTCTCTCCCCCCAAAAAAAGCCTTAGGTAGTTCACCTGATTCGATTTATGGTCTCTTAAGCTTCAGGTTTAAAAGTAAACTAACTCTCCAGTCATGCAGACACCTTGAGATACTCAGCTTGGTTTCATTTTGTCCTTGCAATGTAATTTCAAATGATTTTCTCTTCACACTTCTGAGTAAAGCACTTCACTGGCTCAGGTCACTCTGAAGGGCTCAACAAATACTGTCATGTGGGACAGTTGGACTAAACAGGGAAGTTTGAGCAGGGCTTCAGATTCTGCACTTGGCACTTAATCACTGTCACAGGCAACAGATACAAGCCTGCATTTATAGCATGCCCTAGTTTTGAGGTCAGCTTTTGATGCCACCACCAACTCAATCTGGGACTTCTCCAGGGCAGGTCTGGAAGACATGCCCAATTTGTGGGCAGATTTGGCTATTGGAGGGAAAATTGACTCTAAGAGGGCTGCTGTGGGGTCACCCATGGGAGGCTGGGCATCTCTGCTCAAAGACAGTGTCCCTGGGGATTAATGGGGTGTTGCAGCCTGGACAACAAGTCTGCACAAGATTTCAGTTTCACAGAGATGCGAAGGGTGTGCTAAGCCATCTTCTAATGTCCAGTCTAGCTGTGGACTCTGTGTGTCAGGACACTGTCCAGCACTATGCTCACTCCTCTATTTTTGGTGCTCTTGTAGCTAAAAAACAGCCCACAGGATCAGGAAAAAGAGTCAAACCATCACAGTGAGGAAGGCCTAGCAGAGAGATCGTTGTTTAGTTGCATCAAATCCAGGAACTGGGTCATTTTCTAAAGCTTAAAAGCCTGAGCTATGAGAAGGCTGCACCTCCCCCATGCCTAGGGTTCTGTGGCTTCCTTGCTCACCCTGGTAGAGGAGGACCTCAGGGGAAGCACTGCACAAACTAATGACCCCTGTGCTGGCAGGTTTGGTTTGCATTTTATTGCAGACCACTGGGCATGGCTTGGGATGCACAAGTCCTCCAGTGCCCCATGGCTCCCCAAGAGCCAGCCTGGTTACACCAACAGGTCAAGATTTTTCAGGGGAAGAGGAAGCAATGATTTATGAAAGTAGCAACGCCTCCTGAGTTTTCTTCTGAGGGAAGTATGCACATCTAATTTGAAAGGTGCAGTCAAGGCTTTGGTAAAGACCCAGCAGTAGTTAAAACTGAAGAGGCTACATAAGGCTGTGTGATATACATCCAGTTTAAGAAAACTGATGGTATCTTAGCCTTATCTGTAGAAACACTTGGCTGTTGGTAATGCCTGATTGGCATTTTTTATTGGCATAGCTGTTACAATAAGTCAATCATTTGTGTCTGGTGAAAGTCACAGTATTACAGTATAACTAAGGTTGGAAGAGACCCCAAGGATCATCAAGTCCAACCTGTCTCGACACACCTCATGACTAGACCACAGCACCAAGTGCTACGTCCAATCTCCTCTTGAAAATGTCCCTAAAATCACTTACATGCTGTTAAAAATCCAAACAAGGTACCATTTTTTTCCTGCATCTGAAGAGACAATTTCTGGCAAATCTGAATAGCTGGTTAGGTGGCTCCTCCCTTTGGTGATCAGTTGTCCCCTTCCAAAACAATCTGTCCTCTCCTGCACATCATCTCCAAGTCTCAGCAGTTTCTAAGCCAGCAGCTAATGTCCCAGCCAATTCCACACTCCTCCAGTGCACACCGAATCTGGGATGGGACAGCGCTGTATTGGTGAAGGACCTTACAGATGAGCCAATTCATCTACAAAATATTCAATTTCATGTTTTTCAGATACATTGTGAAGTTCTTTCATCTTTTTTTTTTCATAGAGGAGAAGCATATGTCTTCACAGCAGGTGTATGTGCCTGTCCATTTGAGCTTTGCATCTTTTTAGATCATCAATTTCAGCCGTGTTTGATGAGATGGAGTTTGGTAGGATAATGATCTTAAATATGTTCAATTTTATTTTATGTCAGTTTGGGGTTTTTTAATGTATGGGAGATAGACTCTGTCAGTTCCTGCACTGGGAGATGAATGAGCCCAGATAGTATTAAATGGGGGAGATGTCATATAGGAAAGCTATCATGACTGCCATACATGCCAGAGTTAGAAACTGCACTGCTTAAGATAGCTGAGACACAAAGCTTTAGGAAGTTTGCTGCTTTTACAAGGCTTATTTTGGTTTTCAGTCAATGCTATTCTTTCCAAATAAGGCATCTTATTCTCAACATTTTGACTATAGATTTGAAGGGGGGGGGGGGGGGGGGGGGGGCAGGCGGAATTCCCAATTAATCTTTGGAATGTTCTAAACAGACATGAGCAAAATACTAGGAGGGCTAGGAAACATGATTTTCATCTTGTCTTTTCTGGTTTGCCTGCACTGGGATGATTCCTCCTACTCATTGACACTGTTGGATGAACTGGTTTCAAAATGGCCTTTCTGTTTCAAGAGCAGCTGAGTGATATGGCCAAGCATGACAGTTTGCTCCCTTCCAAGTTCGTGTTTTCATCTCAGTGGAGAAAAAGAAAAATCCTTCTTCTTCAACCAAGGTTCTCAAACTGTTTGTTGCTTCCAAAATTCAGCCAGCATGACCCATATTAAGGCCTTACACAAACTAAAAGACAAGAAAAACCACCCACCTGCAAAATGTTCACTAGAACTGCAAATGAGGAAAACATTTGCCTGGTATGTGCTGGCATGAAACAGCTGCTAGAGTGCTCTCTTCTTTCTGATCCTAGCACACTTTACTCTTCATGCTAATCTCAGAGTAATCTCAAGGGCACCCCCTGCCAAAAAAATTAAAATATTTTAAAAACCCATTAAAATATCATTTTGAAATTAACTTTGTAAAGCAGTTAATAGTCATGGGGTTTAAAAGAAAACAAAAATAGGTTACATGTGCTCGCATTGTGGCATATCTTGCCCTCTCAAAGATTCTCAAACAGCTGTTCCACAGAGGCCTGACAGGTCACATAGTTTTAACGCTTCCCTCTGCCTCCTACTGCTAAATCTCAGTTGCAATAGCTAAAAATACACATCTTGCTCTCCCAGAATAGCTTTCCCATGTAAATGGACTTGCTGTTGTTATCCCAGGACGTGGTGATGATGCGCAGGATGGAAGTACGGGAGATGTAATCACCAACTGGAAAAGAGGCAGTTTCTGAATGGAAGGGAAGGGTTACCCTGAGATAACATTTCTATTCAGCTGGAAAATGATCAAGGAACCTGTGACTAAATAATCTTAAAAGGGGCTTCAGGCATCTCTGTAAATGAAATCTGGCTGTGTGGCCAGAGTTTTGGGCCAGGCAGTCCTACTGGGAGAAGGCAAGCAAAGGCTGAGGTGTCTGTGACTGGTGCACTTCATGCATATATCAGGCAACTACTGGTTAAACAAATGAAGTAATCCAAGGAATTAGGAGCCCTCACAGGAGCACCTCAGGGAATGTCATTCCCTGGGAGTGATATTTAAAGTCTCTCTCTAATCAGCTCATTCTTGTTTTAAAATATATTGAGGACATATAAGTGTCTCAGTCTAATAAAACACATCAGTGACTTTAACAGATGATTCCAGTGACATGCACTATTTTTAGCACACAATTTTGCTTTAACTTGTTATTGTTTATAATGACCTTAGACTTTCCAAAGCACACTCCAGGCCTCTGGCAAAACCGTTTTCATGCACAGAAACTTCTACAAGGATAATGTCTGTTTCTCTCCATGAAGATTTAGTGCTGTCCTTTGCAAGAGTGTTGCTGGGGAAACAGTGACTCTTAGTCATATTCCACATGATGCTGAGAATTAATCTATTAGCAATTCAAACTGGATGGCTCTGTCACCTTGTGCATCTGTTACCAAAGTTCTTCAGATGGATAATTTCCACATGTATTGTGAACAAACCACAATCATGTGCTGCACTTCACCAACAATTGTTTTCCTTGCAAGTGATTTTTCATTTAATGTGCCCCAGAAGTGTTACTGACTGTGGTCAGTCCCCTGGAACTGCTGGTTTAAATGGACCTATTAATATCTCTGAACCTCAGCTAATTTTCTGTATAAAAATATCCAGATTTTTATAGAATGTTCTCTCTCAGGAGACAGGTTGATTGCACTTCAAAGCATTCTACATATTTTATTACCTAAGCAACAAGTGTGGAGGGAAAGAAAACTGTAATAGCTTACTACAAAGGATGGAGTTGATAGAGATGATGAGAAAGTGAAAATACAGTTGAATCTATGCATTCAGCCAGGGAAAGTAACCAGCATTCAAGTGAACTAGAGACTGGCAATCAAGGGAAAGTCAATCTGTGTGAACTCATGAGCATCAGACTGAAACTGCCTGTTGATTATCTTGCTTCAGACCTGGACTGTACAGATGAATGACTGAAGAGATTCCCTGAATTTTAATCTCTCTATGAATCTTGCAGCGAGATTCAGTGGGTTTAAGCTCCTCTAAGAAAAGTGCACACCAGTTAACCAGGTCTCTGAATGTAATCTGCAGTTTCAGTCAGAACATCAGAACATCACTACCTTCCCCTGAGGGAGTGGGCTACTGCTACCCTGTGAGTCAAAATAGGAAATGGTAATGAGAGAGTTTCCAGCAAATGAGCACTAACCTGGGGAGGTAGTGATGTATGAGCTGTCTATATCCTATCACACAGATGTAAGTCATAGAAAGAGAGGAGAAAAAGGAATTCTGAGGGGGGAAAAAAAAAGTTTTTTAAAAGTCACTTGAGCTGGAGAGCTGCCTAAAAATGCAGTTTCTCCTTCAGAGGACCAAATGAAGATGGCCTGATGACAGGGACACAGCTAGAATCCCTGCTCTTTCTGCTGCATGTCCTCACTTACTGAACTACCTTCAAGCTTTTAAGAAACACCCCCACCCCATAGCCCATAAAGGTTGTTCCTATTAGGTAAGGCAAGAAAACTTTGGCAGTGATCTACAGACCACAGCAGCTTAAAGGCATCATTCATAAACAGAGTCTCTACTACTCAGGCACTTCACCAATTATTAAGTACTCATCCAAATAAGGATAGCTAGCAGAATGAATTGCATTAGTCTTTCATCTCATCAAGATAGTTTTCATAGTAATGTAAAGACTCATTAACCTCTTACTGCAACACAGTATCAATCACTTGTGCCAAGGAATTGGATTAAGGACACTTAAGAACTGCTTGGCTTGAACCCCATGTTTTTTCAGTGCCCACTGAGGAGGTGCACTCAGATTCAGGGAAAATACACAGCTCATCCAAAGACTTCCCAGTGTTTCAAGCCTCTGAAAACAACACTTTCTCTGCAAGACAGCATGAGCACTCTTGTAAAATGTTATTTTTGAAAGCATTATGCTAAAAATAACACAGTACAGCCTAGTGGCAGACTGTTCATTTTAGTTCTTTTGTAAATGTATTACGCTTTTCCAAATTAGAGTAATCTTCTGTCATCCCAGAATAACTCAAAAGGTAGTTTGAGATGGTTTGGAGACACGTACATGAAAATGGATCTGACTCTACAGTTAAAAGCTAGGAGTCCAGAATTCGACCAGACAGAATCCAGCACTACAAATGTTAGAATCCTTGTACATGGACTCCTTGCAGCCACACATGCAGATTTAAGCCTTAATGAAGCCTACAGAAACCAGTGGAAGTTTTTCCCCTGAATGTGTTACTAAGGCTTTGAAGAATTTAGAGTGTAAGTAGAATCAGATAAAAGGATGTGGATGCTGGATTAGGCAAACAACAGATTACAAAACAGCATTAGCATTTGCCCTTTGCAAAGGTTAAATACTGTTCCTATCTTAAATATTACACTGCCTATTCATTATCCCATGGGGCCTATCCATTTACAGGTTTTGGCTGAAAATGGCAATGGGACCAGAATACTATCAGAAGAAAAATTCTTTTTCATTTTCCTCAGCTCTGCTGGAACTTCAGGGCAGACATTACTAGAAATAAATAGCTCAGCAGGCTGCTGAAGAGTCATAAGCTGTAAGCAGAATGCTCCATTCAATAGTAAAGTTTTTATGGGCCACTAGTCCTTTTTCACAGCTTCAACTATGCTCAAAGTTCCTGTCCAAAAGAATAAGTAAGCATAAAGGAAGGGAATGCATAGGCACAGCTAAGCATGGCTTTGTAACCTCCACTGAATCAAGGAGAAGGAGATTCAGTCAGGTATAGTACTGCAACTGTGCATTACCTGCCAGAAATATTGTCAACTCATTCACCATAAATACTCTTGCCTAACACACACATGTGGTGAATTCCTTGCACTTGATGTACTATGTGGTCACTGAAAATAAAGACACAGAATGATTCTGCATGATCCCCATAATGCCCTTGCAAGGATGCAGGGTAGGAATCTCAGAGCATATAGTGGACATCAAAATAAAAAAGAGCCAGAAGATAGATTTCCAGCAGTGGGCATTTATGTGCTTAGGAGAAATATGAGTGGAATAAGCACAGCTCTTTGCAAAAAATCACATGCAAATAGCAGCCTAGAAATATCTGAGTGAGAAAAAAACATAAGAGAAAATCATAGAATCAATAAGGTTGGAAAAGACCTCAGAGATCATCAAGTCCAACCTATTACCTAGCACCTCCTGACAACTAAACCTTGGCTCCAAGTGCCACATCCAAGCCTTTTTTGAACACCTCCACCACCTCCCTGGGCAGCACATTCCAGTGGCCAAGAACTTGTAAAACCATATTTTGGCACTCAAGCTTTGCAGAGACATTATGTTTGCATGCAAAAGGAAAAGGCAAGCAGTATTATACAGCCAAAGTAATATGTTCAAATGTCCAGTTTTGTCTGCTGACAGTTACAAACTTCTTTCCATGGTTTATTTATGCTCATGGAGAAGGCAACTCCATATATCATCACTATAGATGTGATAATGATAAATTATTCTGTGTTGTTATTATCAAATTATGCTTTAAGAGGCAGAGCAATACCTTTCAAATGATAAGTAAGTACCTCATAGGTACAGGAGAGAAAAATATCTATAATTGACATTGTTCTTGCAAAATAATGTAGATAGTGGAATTACAAAGCAAATCAAATTGTTGTGGCATAATGCAATAGCTACAGAATTGTTAGACCAAATCAGAGTAGGGAATTAAAAAAACAAGGACAAGATAAAAATAATAATATCAGTGTGCTAATTAAAGAAGATATTCAGTAAACAAATGACTGTATGCAAGGTGGCTGTCCAGTGCCCCCAATGCTGTCCCTTCTCCAGGATAAAGCAGCCCATCTCCCAGACTGTCCTCCTGGGGAAGTGGTCCAGCCCCACTGCTGCAGGTGCCCTCCCTGAGTTCCCTTCAGTTTGTCCCTGTCTTTCCTGCATTGGGGGATTAAAACCAGGTGCAACACTCTAGGGGTGGAAATAAACTACCTCCTTGATCTAGTAAATATACTTCTGTTGATACAGTCAGGGATGCTGTTAGCCTTCATCCTTGCCAGGGCTCCTCCTGGTCTATGTTCAGCCTAAAAGCTGCCAGAACACTCAGATCCTATCCAGAACTGTTGTTCCCTGGCCTAGCTCATACTAATGCAGGGAGTTAGTCCATTCTAAGTGCAGAGTTCTAACTGAACATCATAAGGCTTTTTTTGGACCATTCTTTAGACTGGGTCCCCCTGGATGGCTGCCCTGTCCTCAAGCACACTGGTTGGTCCCACCAGTCTCACTTCATGACCAAACTCTTTGTGGATTCTCTCTGTTATGTCCTCCAAGTCACTGATACATGTATTAAATATCATCAATAGGTCCCAGGACAGATCTCTGAGGAATTCCATCTGTAACCAGTCTCCAGGTAGAGTGTGAACCATTAAACACCAGCCTCTGAGCCCAGCCATGCAACTGGTTTTTCAAACGTCTAGCAGTCTGCTTAATCACTGTTGTTAGAATTACTATTCTCTTCAACAAACCACCTCCTCCTGTGATTTCAGGACCACCACTGCAGATCTGAGTAACTACAATTAAGATCTGCCACTACCTTTTATTACTAGTGACACCCCATAAAATCCACAGCTGTACTGCTGGAGAGTGAATGAATTATTCTCTCTTCAGCATCCATCCCCTTCAGCAACCTTTATTTGCTGAATTCTCATGGATATAGCTCACTCATGCATTTTTACCGGAGGTAAAGCCAGTTTAAGACATTTCTGCCTCTTTTCTACTGCCTCTTAACTTCGTTGTGATGACTTGCTGCTCCTTGGCTGGTCTGGTACTGCTCTTGATAGGACTGACTGAAGAGACAGTAGCAGTAGTCTGAAGGTGGGACAGAAAGGTGGAAATGTCTGAAACTGGCATTCCCCCACAGAAAACCACACAATTGAATCCTGAATTCTAGCCTTACTCCTGGCTTACCTGAAACAAACAAACAAACAGAAAAAGCTAAGCAAACATAGCATACAGAAGGTGATTTTCAGCTCCCAGGTTTGTTTTCCAAATCTCACCTGGTGACAGGAACAGTAAATAACAAAACTTCATCTTGAATTAATCTGTTCCCTGTAGCATCCCTCCGGTATTATTCAGGTCAAAATGAAATTCAAGCCCTAGAAAGCTCTCCAAGTTTGAACTAATTTTCACAGAAACCTAACTGTTATTCATTCCTCTGAACAGGACATTGAATAGTGAAGCTGGTGACCATACAATAAGAACCCCCATGACATCATCCCAACACTCTGATTTGTTCAACTCTCTCTGAGGAAACGTTTGTATTTTGTCAATGGAAAGGGTGCTATGGCTCTTAGGAGGGACAGAAGCTGTTTTCTCAGCAGCTGGTAACCAAGGTCCATTTTTGCTCTTCAGAAATGCCCTTTCAGTTCCTGATGGCAGTTATGTGCCAAAGGGGCCCAGAAGGACTTTTGGGAGAGTGCTACTGGTGTTCAGGGAATGATGGAGCATTTCCTTTCCCTGAAATGCCTCATTCAGTTTCTTGAAACTGCTAAATCACCTCTGCCAGCAATGATTTATACCTAGAGCTCAAAAATTATTTAGAGTCACAAATGGATTTCCTTCTCATTGGACCAAATTAGATCCAGGAAGAAAGGCCATGTACTGTGGGCATGCATTCTAGAGTAAAGTCTAAGACAGAAAGATAATGTTACACTCTTTTCTCAAGCAGTACATTCTCTTATATCCCTAGGACGTTTTCAGCTGAAGTCCTCTTGAGGCTGAAGTTTTAAGAATCAAGTGTTAACTACCTTAGTGGCTCTCTCAGATGACTCAGAGAGACACTCTTGAAGTCCATACCTTTTCTTTTCATTGTGCACACATTTTTCATCACAATGTAGCTTTCACTAATGCGTGTTGTGACCTTTCTCGAGGATAGAGTTACGAGAGACATTGCTCGTCTGACAAATGAACAGTGCCCTCAACAAGCCCCCAACACTTGTGCCTTTGTACATGCATTTGTGGCATGAGAGGATTATTCATGGCCTGAATCTAAAATTTGTTGTGAGAGGGACCTGTTGACACATTAAATGTAACAATGAAAGGAGAGGAGGCAGCTGTTGGTTTTATGCCGCCAAACTGCCATCTCAGAGGCTGCAGATTAATATTGACATCCTACCTACCCACACTCATGGTGAGGACCATGGGGCTTGTTACACCATGCAGAGAGAAAAGAGTGAGTTGGAAAGAAACAAGGGAAAATCTGAGATAATTCAGATTCCTGACAAAACAACCAAAAAAAAGCAAGCTCAGTTATAGCAGTGAGTATGGCTGTGGAGGCTGGTGTCTCTGAATCGCACATATAAGCATTACAAGAAGCAATTATGAAGAGCTAGGAAAGTGCTTCCAGATATAACAATAGTTTATTAACATCCATCTGGTGGTAAGTCAGTAAGAGGGAGTGTCACTATGTGCCTAGAGAAAGTGATTAAAACATAAACAGGATGTAATGGAGGAGGTGATTCATCTGAAAGAATTATAGTAATGCAGAGTTTCCTTAGCTTTTCTGGTACAGCAGCTATATTTTGCTTACTACCAGCTGCTGTGTCCCTCTCTGATATTTAGCTGTAAAGCTTGTAATGCATAATTAGTGTTCATAAATGAATGGCATAAAGGGGAACAAATTAGAAATGTAGGGTCTTGGTGGCCATCCAGCTGAGGATGGGAGACCAGTAACACCTGACAGTGCGAGCTATGCTCCCACGTCAGGTGATGCACACATGGATATACAGCTCTACAGATCCTCTCTCCTGCTTCCCTCATATAGATTGAGCTGACATTCACCACATCTTCCTGAAGAAGCCCTAGATGCCCAAACACACTTGCAGTAGCACCTGAGTTTTCCAAATTCTCAAACAGGATCATACAGCCTGGAAGCTGCATGTCATGGCTGAGAGAGCTATGCCATTGCTGTCCATTGGCGAGAGAAAGAAATCTTCATGACTGACCCAAACCACTTTTGGGGATTCATGCTGACGTTCATGACAGACATTTTTGCAGCTTTTGTTATCTAACACACACCAGCCCCAACAAATGGTCTTTCTCAAGCATCTTCATTCTTGTCTGTAACACTGCTTATGCATAGAATATGCTCACCTTCCTTGGCCCCCAACAGTCAGTGGTTGCTGGGTGCTTTCGGAGCTCTCCACACATTACATTTCTTTTGCCACCAGACTTGGCCAGCTGTCTTAGAGCACCATTAAAGGAATACTCTTCATGACCCAGAACTGTCTTTTTGCGCTCTTAAGCCTTGTCCTAGACTCTCACTTAGTTCTCAGCCATCAGAGCTATCTTCAGCTAAACTATAACCCATCATCATGGGCACATACTGTTGTTGCAGGAAATATCGAGGCATAATAGAGACAAATACTTTCATCTCTTCCCTTCTGTGTTCTGCTGTTGTACATTTTGTCAAAATCCATCTTTCTTCTGGCTTGATGGTGTCCCAGGGATGCAACTTTGGCATGTGAATCGTTGTGGCTGGGATCTGCACCTGCATCCTTTCTGTTTTTAGAGACAGGTGCAAGGAAAATTATGTTCATAAAGCAGTGCTTATCTCTGGGTCTAGGCTGCTTACAACAGCAGCAGCAAACATCTCTCACCAGCACTTTAAAGTGAGTGTGCTACCTCACAGGAAATGCTGAAAGATGGTCCACAGCTCAATAAATACACCACATTAGCAGTAAACTATTCTAGTAATTAAAAGCATTTCCACAGATGAAAGACTGTAGAAAATGCCTCCTGCCAAGTTCATATTCATTCCTTTCCACTTTGTTTCATCTGAGCATAGCCAAATGGTAATGGATCAATTCTGCTCCGATCATTCGCAGCTAATTGGTATTACTCATTTCTCAAAGCTGATCTTCCAGCTTCAGTCCCAAAGCCATAAATCTGGTTTTTCACCTTGAAGATTACTGAAAAACACAGTGCAAAAGTTTATCTTCACTGTTGAAAAGGTAACAAACAGCTGTCCTGAAATAGAAGCACGGTGAAATGAAGGCAACTCTAGTTTTAGCCCGAGGCAGACTTGCTGAGGTAGGTCTCAGGCAGAAGCACAAAGCTGATCTTCTTGTGCTAAGTGTCTTAAATGCACTTTCATATCACAGTAGTTCACAGATGTTAGTTATCACATTAATTAAAAAATAAAATAAAAGATGGGGGGGAGAGGAGGAGAGAGTTATTAATAGCAGAGGAACCCTACAGAGTAGCATCACAAATGGATACTCACTCAACTTGCTGGTGGTTTTCCACTGCTCCTGTCAACTTGTTTTCCATCCATGGTCTATCAGAGTGTATCCAGGGAGCTACATGTGCCTAGATCTACCCCAGCAGTCCGGTAGCAGTAAGACTGTTAATAATGTGTTCCTCTTTTAGTGTGACCTGTGATGTTTGGTAACTCTCTGTTCACGATTCACAACAGGATGTCTCTCCAAGGAAGAGCTATTGCCCTTCTTCTTTCTTCATAGTATGTTTTAGGTTTTCTTCTATCATGATTCTTCTCCAAACAGTTTTCTGTGGGGTTGGGAAGGGTGGGAAAGTCTGTCTGAATGCCTTATGTTCACCGAGAGATCATTATGGCATGCCAAGATTTTACAGGGGTGAAAATATTCCAGGAAGTTGTTATTTAGCAATTCCCAAGGAAATTAGTTCACAGAACACAAAAATAAGCCTTAAGTAAATAAAAGTAAACTAAGTAAATGCCTAGGGCCATGTGATTTTGCTTTTATTTTCTATTTCTGCTATATAAACACAAAAGACATCATCAGCTCTCATCCTCTGTCCTATATGAACCCAGAACTGTGCAGGCTGCTCTGAAAAATGTCAGATCTGAGCTGAAAGATGGAGTCTAACAGCTCCCACAACTGTTTCTTAAACAGGCAGAAGTCATCACTGTTTGTCATCCTGCTGTTACTTCAGTTTCACCTGAACTTCACATTCTCTTGGGTTTTGGTTTTTTAGGTTTGTTTGTGGGGTGTTGTTTTTTTTTTGGGGGGGGGGGGGGTTTGGGGGGGGAGGGAGGTTTAGTAATTACAAAAATGCACTCCCAGTCTCATTACAATGCTAAAGCAGGGAGTCTCTTATCATTTTTTTTTTTCATTCAAACCTCCTTTAAGGACTATTTTGTGTTTATCAGGGGTGTGTTTCTCTCTTTATCTTGAAATTTTGAGTCAGGTTCATGCAGCAAACATGTGAGGCACTTTAAAGGTGAAACATTTCACACTTCTTGTTATTGCCTATTGACTCGAGGCAGCATTTCCACACACTCACAAAAGTCATCAGTACTGGACACATACCCTCCCTGCTCTCATACTGCATTTAATGGTCTGGTCTGCTTTCATCAGCAGTTTAAGCTAATCTGACTGAATGTAAATTGCTGCACCTGCTGTGTGGTCTCCACTGGCTCTGCAGGTATGCACTGGGAAGATGGAAGCTGTAACACTGGAAAACAGAAGTCATTAGAAATCATCCTTCATGTTGCTAGCACAGCTAGAAGATTCAAAGCAGAGGACTGGGGACAGCAGTCACTGCACAGGAGACCAGTTCAGCCCTTCCTGCAGGGCAGCACACTCCAGAATGCTGCTGCTCCTGATAGGAGTTGCACATCCAAAGCAAGATGCAGCAGGAGGCCAGATTAGTAGCAGTGTCTGAGGTTCTGCACAATTAGAGGCTGGAATTCACTGCTGCAGTACAGGTGACTGCTGCAGACAACATTCCACTTTCCTCCTTTACCCAAGAGATTAAAAATCAGCCAATGCCAATCTGTGATTCACTTGTTGAAACACCCTTGTTGATTCTCAGGAGAGAGAAATGAGATCACTAGAGCAAGGATTGCTCAGTGGGAAAAATGTTGCACCAGAGGAAATGGTGCTGGAAGAAAGGAGATAAAACTCTGTCACTATCTTTCCTGCAGTGCTTTGTCCTGTCAAATTTCAGACTGTAAAAGAGAAATGCCTGCTGTGGGAAAAGTAATGTAAAACAGTTACACTTCTCCATCTCAATCACCTACCACATCTGCACAGATAGATGCTTCAAAACATCAGTGATAGCATCTTATTAATAGGGGTCATATCTCCTAAATGTCTTTGAAGTGTGTAATTCTGAAGGGATAGAAACAGGGAGCTGAAGAACTTTTTATTTGCTGTACTATAATAAGCTCCCTGGGCTGTGTGTTTAGCTATGTCATAGCAGCACTATCCAAAAGATAGCTTAGAGGTACTCCAAGGCTTAGCAGAGCAACAGTAGCCATAGGTTACCAGACGATACCCAGAGCTCAACAACAATTTAAATGAAACAATGCTGGGAGGAAAGTACAGATGCAATAACACAAAATGCTGTTGTGAGTGTAATTTCAAAGCATATTGACAAATATCTAACTCTCTCTAAACCACACAGGAGCCTTTTGTTGCAGACATTGTTTTGCTCAGCCTGAAGTTTTTCCTTATTTGTCTGAGAGATGTTCACAGAAGTTATTTCAGTTCCTCCAGCATGCCTCTTCTTCATTTTCAGCTCTGTCAGTAAACCAGAAGAACCCATTTCTTGCACAGCTTGAGCCATAAGCATCACGTGAGGTGCCAAGCAAGGGCTAAGAGCATAGCACAAAGTTCTACAAGTGTCATGTTTTTGAGTGGTTCCTCTTGGAAACTTGAGTTTCTCCTTGTGGTCACTGCTGGGAACATGATTAAACCACACCCCACACCCTAAAAAACAACACCCCACAACAAACTAAAAGAATGCCTACAGTAAAAAAATGTTACCAACTTGGCATGAGTCTCTTCAAGGCTTTGGGTTGGCTCAGAGGTAGCATTGAGTTGGAGCAGCTGCGAAGAGCTGCTTGTCAGAAGGGTCAGGGAGGAGGGCTGTGAGGTATGTGCAAAAACTCTATGGAGAAGAGGGATGTCAGGTCAGGATGAAAAATATCCCTGGGTAGTGGGGGAACTCAGACCACTAGAGGTTAGTCGTGAAACTCAGCGCATGTCTTTGTCCCATATCAGTTTTGTGAGTTATGGGTACGATCGGTTTTACCTTGAACTTTCCTTTTCCTCTCCAAAGGATGCAAGCTGATCCACTAGTGAGGAGGTGGTTTCTCTGGCTTGGTAAGAAGCCAAAAATTCTAACTCCCTCCATTTCCTACATTAACTAACTTGGACATTAGCATTGATAAAATTCTGGCACGAGCAATCGCTCTTCCGTGCTATCAAATGCTCCCAAATTACCCACAGAACAATGTGCCTCTTCCTTTGTCTCACCAGCTTTGACTGGAAAAAGCATTACTGCTATGGAGCACAAAACTTCCAGAGCTGTGTGACACTATCACTTAGCGCAGGGATGTTGCATTGTGCCGTGCTGCAGTTAAAAGCAAGCTACAGTGGGTACCACAGTGGGGCAGGTAGCAGTGTGGATGGCTCCACCCATGAGAGGAGCTCTGGAGAGCAGAAGGGTGGCCTTTAGTCCAACACTGTCTCTCCAAACACGGTAAGGGATAGGAAGAAACCCACTCTAAAGCAACTAGGAAAATGCAGGTATTACAGAGCTGGGAAGAGGTATGTGCCCTGCATCCTTCCAGTGAGTGTCAATATTCCTTTCCTGTTATGTACTGCTGAAAACAGATCTTTTTCTTCTGTTTTCAGTAGATGCACCTGAAGATTTACAGGGCTGTGTGGGCTCTGCCCTTTCATGGGTACATGAGCTCATGCACAAATCTTTCTTTTCCTACATTAATACTGTATTAAACTCACAAGTCAGGCTACTGCTGGAAAACCACCATGTATCCTCCAGTGCATAAAGCATGTACAGCCATCTTTAAACACTTCTACTTCTGTTACCTTAGCAACAGCCAGAGGAAATCCCTAAGTAATTAATCAAGCTGCTTAGCTGAGGTTTCTTGTGATGGAAGCTGTTGTCTAGCTTCTTTCTCATTGCTGGCAAAAAAAAAAAATCTATATTTAACAAAGAAACTGCACGGGGGCTGGTTTAGGGAGTCGTCTTTGTCTGTTATATGGGGGAAGGAGAGCGAGTCCCATGTGTGCCTTGTTAAGCCTTTTCTTTTTGGCATGTGTGTACATGCTTAGTAACTAATATTGCAAGTAATAGCTGAAGCATGAACCTCAAAGGATTTAGAGGTGCAGCTAGCAGGCTGGATGTCTTCAAACATTTCAGCATCCTTTGCAAGAGATGATCCTGATTTCTCCTTCTAGTGCTACATGCAGAAATCACTTCCAGGTTCACCTGGTTCACATAACTGACTTGGACAACCACCCTATAGAAATTTACTGAGGGGTTTTGTTGGTTTAGGGGGGTTTTGGGGTTTTTTTTTGGGGGGGGTGGGAGGGACTGGGGTTTTTTTTGTTGTTGTTGGGGATTTTATTGGGTTTTGGTTTGGGTTTTATTAGTTCTTTCTGTTTGCCTGGGGGGGGTGAGTGGGTTTGGTTTATTTTCCTGTAGAAGGTGGTATTTTGCCTTATACATTAAAGAGCATAACTGAGACTGCCAGACTGTGGAGACCAACAAGGCCTGTCTTACAGAAAGACATACTTGTTGACCCTTTCCTGTCAACACTTCATTTGGAGAAAACTGGAGAAAATATGGGATGCAGACTGCCCTTTCCCTTTTTAGGGGAGCAGCTAACACAATAATGTCAGCTTTCTTTTATGATGTGGATCATTGAATCACAGAGAAAACAACAACAATGAGAAGCCAGCAAACACCTTTTTTGAAAGAGTCAGCAAGACACAAAGGAGAAGTCAGAAGTAAAACAAGGGAGAAGTAAGGGACTGTGTAGGGCTTTGCACTCAGCATGAGAAAAGCTCTGGCCCACTGAGGAAACTGAAACAAGGAGATCTGTGTAGGTATTGCCAAGATGTCCACATCTTAACTATATCAAGAATGTGCAAGATCTTGGCAGTGTTTCAGAGCTGGCACGCCTATGTGCTTCAGTTAGCATGCTGTCTGAGAGGGGTGGTTTGTACACCAGCACCCCAGAAATCATGAGCTCTTGCGAGAGAAACTGGGATGCACCTGGGATACTGGAACCAGTCCTGCACTGCACTGCTAGTGCACTCTAATGTTCTATTTATGTGAAGGGATCACAGCAGGAAAAGCAGGGAACAAGTATTGGAGCCCACTCAGCATGGAGAAGCTAATGAAATGCCTCTGAAGCATCCCAGCAAGGGCCTTGATGCATGGACCTCAGCCCCCTCTGTGCTGCACTCCACGCACCCTGCTGCTGCACAGGCTGCAGTGGTTAGGGAGCTAAGAATTTACCTGATTATGCAGTCTGGATTTTCATTTAAAGCTCATTGGAGACAAATGATCTTTGTTCTTTTTCCTGTAGGGATCAGAGGGTTAGTGCCCATACATAAACTGTGCCTTTGACAAACAAAAGAAAAATCAATACACACATGATGGGTGCCTCACCACTGGCATATGAAAATAGGGTGAATTCCCACAGAGGCTCCTATTGCAGAAGTGGCTATCATTGATCTTTGCTGTTTTGCTCTCAGGAAGGTGATGTGGGCTGTGAGGCTTGTCACAGAGGATCAGTGAAGTTCTTGACTAAATAAAAATGTTTCCTTTTTTTCAAGACTGAGTTCAGAGGAAAAGGGACTCTGAACATCTCAAAATTGCTGCATCTCTCCTCCAGCCTCCCTCTCACAGACCTCGCCCACATACAGCTTCCCCTGCAGTTGTTTCCCTCCTCATCAATTTTCCTTTCCTCTTCAAAGTGTAAATTAGCACATCTGCAGTTGGAGGTAAATCACAGCATCTCTACTGAGGAATGCGAGAGAAGCTGAGATCCTTTATCCTAATTCAGAAAACCCCTTGGAAATATCCTTAATTTTAAGCATGTGCTAAACCATGTTGTTGCCAGAGATCTCAGTGAACTGTGCACCTTTAAGAAACCACAGGATTTGGGGAAACAGACTCAAAAGGGACATCTTGAGGAAGGGTCAGCAACAGTGCTGCTCAGGCAGCTCTGCTGAATCCACAGGTGCCTGGTGTGCATGTGCTTGCGTGCACTGCTGCCTTGCTTCACCAACACCCTCTACCACTTGAAAGCACAGCAGCAGCTGAATCCCAGGTACAGCTGCCACCACTGTGGTCCCCTAGATGAGTTTGTCATCACTGTTTGATTTTTCTGATGCTTTTGACAATTCATTTTCTCCCTGAAAGGTGACTGCAAGACATAAATTTACCAAACCCATTAATACATTGCCACTACAAGGGCAATCCTGCTTCTTCCTTCTCCGTGCCCACGTCCCAGATATGGTTCCTCTGTGTGACTGATCTTCTTCTGCCACAGCCCTAGTTTCTACTCTTCCCATTATAGCATTTCTTCTTCTTTTTTTTTTTTTCTTTTTCTTTTCTACAAGGAGAAATGTGTCTTCCTGACACATTCAGGAAGATAACTTCTTGTGTCTGTCACCTCCCCAGCTTTTACTCTCCCTACAAAGTAAATATGCTTCACACTCCCCCGGAAGGGCACAATAGTTGTGAAAAACAAGTTCTTTTGCCTGAGATTTGGCAGTCAGATACTCTAAGTACGTTCATCTGTTTTTCCCCCAGTGAGAAAACAACTACAAAGTGGCTAAAGCTGCCATGCTGGTTGGCTGCACTTTATGGCTTACCTGCACCTCTATTTCTAATTGGGTAGATTTTTCTCAATGCAGTTATAAAACAAATCTGCACAAAGAAGAGGAAGTGTTTGTGGTTGGAGGCTGAGGTATTTTTAGTCTCTTTATTTGTGCCTGTTTACCTCCTTTTGGTGACAGTCTGGGGCCGTGTACAGTTGCAGCAATAGAGAGGGTGGTCCATGGCATCACCACCACCCTGGTATGTAAGCACAAGCAGTCCTGAAGCAGGGTGGAGACTGCAGATGGAGCCACAGGGTCCTTCTCCTCTAACCCACCCACCCCTCAAATAGAAACACAGGCACACAACAGGGCATATTGTTTTTTAAGACTTCCCTAGGGACACTCTAAGGTAAAACTGAAAGTCATGCTCTGGTCTCACCTTTGCTTCAGTCCTGATGAATAAGCCCCATTATGTTCATCCTTTCTCTCCTCACAGCTGGCACATTTGTTTGGTGTGCAAGCTCAGTAGGGAAGACCTGTGCTGCATCCTATGCCACCAGCATGGTGCAAATCACTAACACCTGCAGAAGTAAGGAATCTTCAGGGGAGATTGGGATTGCAAAAGTGGTGAAAGGCCACATCCTCCACTCATTTCTAAGGGGTTGAGGCTTTTAATGACAGACAATTACACTCAAAAGAGTAAAGAGGTAGGATGGTTTTCCCCTGCTATACTGGGAGCTGCTGTTGGGCTGTCCCTAACACTTTACAGCCTGGTTCATCAACTGCATCCCAGTCAGAGAACAAGGGAGCTGTTCTACGTTCTGCCCACAGGGCTAGGATGCAGAACATGACCTTTACAGACCAGCTGATTTTGCTTCTTCCAAAGGGAACTCGCAGGCCTGCTGTAACACTTTCAATTAACTTTTTGTGCTCAGAGACTGAAGGAAACAGGCCAGTTTACACAAGTGATGAATTTGGCCCTAAGTCCATAAACAGTTATCTCAAAAATGTCAGTCTTCAGTAATTTCTCTGGACGTGCACTCACATTGAACCAGACAACACCAGAAGCAATCTCAGTCTTTTAAATGTCAGTGTGGGTGATGAATTAATTATCAGGAATTATATGAGCTTTTGTTAAGCATAGAAGATTATTTACAGCAAGCTATTTTAAGTTGGAGCCATAATGGGAACAGTCTGACTCACCTGCACTGCCTCTTACAAAATCAATCCTAAGTATCTAATATGGTCATCACCTTTGTAGATGTTTTAAGTGGAGGAGGAATACTTTTTAAAACTTGGCAACAGAAGTTATCAGCTGTGAATGTGATCCTTCCAGGAGTGGTTGTGTACTCAATTTGTTAAGTTTGTTTTAAACTTGGATAACATGTTCAGCCTCCTCCTCTGCATATCACATTGTCTTCAGCCAGGAAAGCAGCTGGGCATCCTGGTGCTCAAGTCCTGCTAACTCTGTACGACCAAATCAATACAAGTAAGTGGAGTTATGATGAAGCAGTAATCCCATGATGATTCACAAGCTAGGGTAACAGCTCGTTGGTTTTGACAGTGCCATTTCCAAAGGTATTATCAAATGAAAACCATTGCTTCTGAAGATCAAGACAGATGATTTGGCAACCTTGTTTGATGATTTTGAGATGCATATTTCAGGAAAACAGCAGTGGGCATTTGGTGAAGGTGCAGCTTTGGCTGATCCCTGCCCCCTGTAGATGCTGAGCATTGAAACCAGCCCATTGCAGTCATAGGCCAGGCAGTGACACACAGCAAAGCTCACCACAGCACAGCTTTCTCCATTTCCTGCTTTAAGTATGCTCATTCATACATGTCTGCTCTGTCCTGCAAGCAAATCCAAATGAGTCATCACAGCAGGAGTTGCAATGAAGACACTGGCCTTTATCTCACATGATAATTCTGCTGACTTAGTGGAGAGAGGTACAGGAGACCTTTATGGTCCTGTATTTCAAAGGATATCTCTGAACAGGAGAAGAAGGAATTTAACAGAAACATTGAGTAGTTGTAAAGCAATATTTTTTTTCTAAATCACCTAAAAGCATTACTTTTGGCAGCCAGAACTCTATTTATTCTTTGTTATCAGTCCCATACAAATGAAATATATGGACACAATCCTACAAACAACTCATCGAATTCAAAGCAATATCTGTTTCCTTTTAAGGCTGAGTGAAATGTGTGCTAAAGAGCCAAGACTGATTTCTTGTGTTGGAAAACATCTTTTTCCCCAGCTATGCCAGCGTTTTAGTTGACAAATCATTTTTCTTTCATGCTTCAGTATGGTTGCTCAATCCAAACTTCCTCCTCTGCATTAAAAGTATTATGCACAATGCAAAGGGATTACAGTTCTGTTTACCAACTAGCTTTCATGTCAAACACATAAAAAGTTTCCTTTAATGACCACCCCTGCCACCCAGCAGCATGGTTCACCAGAACAGTGCAAAGTGATTGTTTCCTGAGAGTCATTTCTGTTTGCATGAGAGCACTCAAACTGTCTGGCATGCAGCCAGCCAAGCCAAGACACACAGGGATTTTTTTACTATCCATCTGAATAACTTTGCAAGAAAGATGCTGAGCGCCAGGAGTGTTGCAGCCATGAGAAAGGATGACATCCCCAGCCCTAAGTGGAATTCAGCTGCAGGGCCTTTGCACTATAAAAAAAGGGATATGTAGCCACTGCTCTGTTTCTCATTAAAGCCATGGCCCCAAGAACAGATATTTAATGTAATTTATTTTGGAGAGCAAATAGATCAATAACTTGGAAACATCTATTTGCTCCCTTTCATGTTTTCCATCAGTTTGGGAACATACTTAATAACCTGAAGCTATTTAAATAAACTGAAAACCCCCAAAAGAACAAAAAGCTGAAACAAAAGAAATCCACACAATTATACCCAACTTCAGTTTCAGGAGCGCAGGGAGAGATCTGTCTAGGGAAATGACATCTGTTTTGAGCTAAGGGAAAGCATGTGCTGTGCATGAGTGGAACTTGTCAGCTCCATGTGACTGAAATGCTCTTGGTTCAATTATGTGACATTTTGCAGTCCTTGAACACTATGCACATGCTGGTGTGTGCACACACAGTGCCTGCAACTGGAGCGCTCATATTGGAGAAGAATAGAACAGAACAGAACAGAACAGAACAGAACAGAACAGAACAGAACAGAACAGAATAGAATAGAATAGAATAGAATAGAATAGAATAGAATAGAATAGAATAGAATAGACCAGGTTGCAAGAGACCTTTGAGATCATCATGTCCAACCCATCATCCAACACCATCTAATCAACTAAACCATGGCATCAAGCACCCCATCAAGTCTCCTTCTAAAATATCATTTCCCCCCTACTTCACAAACCACACCAACAAAACAAAAAGAAAGAGGCTTGGTAAAGGAAAAGAAAGCAGAGTAAGACAGGAAGAAATTGCCAGTTGAATAGAGTTAATAGCACAAATTGTCCTTTCTCCTCAGGCAGTGCTGTCTTCGGTTATGCACAGACTAGCATCAGAGCAGGCATAAGACATCATCAGATAAAGCTGCTATATGCTGCCTCTGATGGTGTGAACTCTACCTAAACCTATAGGTTGTCTCATTTTCCCCAATGCAGGCCAGACCTTTCCTCTTCCTATTTTAAAGACATCACTGGGCTATTTATAAGAACACGAGTGCTTTGTGTTCTCATCATGCCAGGTGAGCAAGTCAAGGGAGGTTCTGCTCCCTGTCTGCTCTGCCCTAGTGAGGACACAGCTGGAGTATGGTGTCCAGTTCTGGGCTCCCCAGTTCAAGAGGGACATGAAACTACTTGGAGAGAGTCCAATGGAGTGCCACGAGGACAATTAAGAGACTAAAGCATATCTCTTATGAGAAGAGGCTGTAAGACCTGGAGCCCTTTAGCCTAGTAAAGAGAAAATTGAGAGGGAGATCTTATAAATGCATATAAATATCTAAAGGGGAAAGGTCATGAGGATGGGGGGGGCTCTTTTCAGTAGTGATAGGATGAGGAACAACAGGTACAAACTAGAACACAGGACACTTCAGTTGAACTTAAGAAGAAACCTTTATACTGAAAGAGGCCTTTGGTAATCAAGTCTAGTTGAGAGGCACCCCTGCCTATGTCAGAAAGGTTGGAGAAGATGATCTCTGAGGTCTCTTCCAACCTAAGCCATTCTATGATACTGTGAGGATGATGGAGCACTGGAACAGTCTGCCCAGAGACATTGTAGATTGTCCTTCTCTAGAGACCTTCAAAACCTGCCTGTTCCTGTGCAACCTGATCTAGGCATGCTTGCATTAGCAGGGGGGTTTGACTAGATCCCCAGAGGTCTCTTCCAACCCCTACCATTCTATGATTCCATGATCTGCTACAGCTCCCTTTCTGTTACCTATAATGAAGTTTGTATCTCCAGGCCATTTGCTCTTTTAGTGGTTGATATTTGCAGGGATAAACACAGCAAAATGGTGTTTGAGAGAGAGATTTCACATCATGCCAGGTGTACAATTTCTTCTTTGAACGTTGGAAACTACACATACACAGCTGCTGCTAGAAAAGCTACAAGCACAGAAGGAAGATTAGGCAGAGTAGAACTAAGTAAAGTTGATTCCTTGTTGCTTTACAATGGCAATGAGAAATCAAAAGTAGATACCACAGGAAACTGGAGTTACTGTGGACAAGGGAGAGTCCTGATAGGCACTGTGCTGGCTCCAGAAACATGGAATGTTTGATGTGTTAACTGAAGATGATTTTGATTCTCAGTCTTCTGGTGATTCCTCATCCTCCGTTCACATGCTTCTCTTGTGGCAGGACTGGCTGAGGTCCACATGCACTCGTGTCTCAGGCAGCATCCAGTAGGATACTGAAGTAGTTTCATCAGTGATTTTAGCTCAGGCACTGTATCCCATGGAGGGAGGCTTTCTTGCACTGACTCCACAACACTGATAATCTTTGGCCAAGCAACAGAGCTGGCAGCTGGCAGGGACTCAGTCTTAATCAGCCACTGCAAGATTTCCCACAGATGATGGGCCAACACCCAAACCTGCTCTTCCCAGTTCAAGATTCAGTCTACTTGCCCCTTTTTGAAGGGAAGGGCTTCTTGCCCTCAGTGTCTGAAACCCACAGGCCATTACTGAATAAACATATATTTGTTCCTCCAGTATAAATGTATCCTGAAAAGCCTTACTCCAATCCTGTCATGCTGAAGTGAGGTCTCAAAAACCTTAGGTCCAGTCCAAACCCTTTGAACTAACAAAAAGATTCTAATAGGCTTTCTCTGGGTCTGGAATGAATTCCACCTTGTTATATATGGGATCAAGTGATTGAAAAGGGAAGAATAACTGCAAGACCAGCATCATCCTGGTCACCTTATTTCCTGGACTTTTCAACCAGCTCAGATCAAACTTGCAAAAGACATGAGGCACACAGCTTCAACCATCCAACGCTCACAGACAAACCCTGTACCCCAGGCACATCCCCAGCCCTGGTGTCTGTGTGATGCTGGATTGGTGGCTGTGGGACATTTTCAGAGCCTCTGTGCTTTGTGCAAAAATTATTTTGATTTGCCCAGTTGCTAAAATAAACATTTCCTCTCACCTCCCCAATAGCCACTAAAATGGAAATTGGCCTGAAGCCTAGTATTATGTGTAATCCACAAAAGGAAAGGAAAAGCAGGCTTCTGAAATTACTACACATCCTCATTTTGAAGTGTTATGCCTTATTTCACACCACAGTCAAACATATGTTGCTGCTTCAAATTTCAAGAGCAGATTGAACAATTTAAAGGCCCTTGTAATCTGTATTAAGTAGGAGGGAAAAGATAAGATTGTACATTTATTTGTTTCTGTTGCTTTCAGCGTATTGCTGGTCCGGTGCAACTGACTTCCACACCTATGTGACTTTCTGCCAACAGGTGTGTCATTTCATCTCAGCTCTTCTCCATGTTTGGGTTATACTTGTGTTACAAATAGGGGGCAATAAGGTGGGAAATGGCATAGCAGAGAGATTAAATTAAATTTAGTCTATTTAGTTTATCAAAGAAAAGCTCTGCAGATGATTTGAGTAGGTGCAGACTTGCAGGGAATTAGAGAGCACTAAGGAGGATGAAGTTCACTTTCCCAAGCCCTGCCAGCCCCACGGGATCTCAGGCATGCCCAGAAGGGTGCTGGACCATCACACCCAGTCTGGGGCCATGACCAGCTGCTTCATAGCCTTGGGAGCCAGGAGAGAAGCTGTGGGATAGGAGAGCAACGGGGACTGTGAGCCTGGACACTGATGTAACAAAAGCCATCAGCTAGAGTCTGAGAAAAGAACCCATCAGATCACCAATAAATCAGGTTTTCCAACATGGTGGCAATGAGCTGCTGGGTCAGCATACTTACTTATAGTTCCATTGGATCTTCTGTCCTTTTATTACCATAAATCAGATTTGAGTTTCTTTCATTGAAGAAATTACTGCTTGGCCTTTGTCATGCAGACTGTCAGCGCAGAGGGCTGCTCTGATCTCTACAGCCTGCGAGTCTAAAGCATTCCTTCGTACCAGCATAGGCGACTGCAGCCAGGACAACACGCAGCATATGACCAGAGAGCAATAATGTATTCTCTGTGATGGAGGATGAAGAGATTTTCACACCACTCAGATACAGTTTTTTTTTAATCATCCACCATATGCCGGGAACTGGAGATGAGTGTGCAGAGCGAGCCTGCATCTGCTTCCTACTTCATGCTGTGCAGGCTTTTTATCAAAGTCCTTCCCTGGAAAGCAGAAGACACTGCTGACAGCACTTCCCAGGATCAGGGAGAGCACTCCTGCAACGGATGCACAGTGAACACATGTGAGAAAGAGCCACAAGGCCATGACACAGGTGATGCACAAGTGCCTTCCATCACAGCCAGAACAGGGAGTGTTGGTGAAAGAAGAGCATCTTCAAAAATGAGAAGAAAATATTCCTCTTGCTAATTCTCATGTGTAGGTATATGGAAGCTTGAGCCTTCACAGTGAGATGGTTCTGGATCCAGAGTTCACCATTCTTTCACAGCTTTAGGAAGATGAGAGTAAGGCAAAGGTCAGGTTTTATTACAGCACTGTTTACGGCGCAGGCTATGCCGGGATTGTAATCTCGTAAACAACACCCACAGCTATCGCCTTTTTCTTGGCTGGAGAATTCATCCAGCTTTGCCCAGATCTCTGTTCAGGGTCAACTGGAAGCCATTGACTGCTTTGTTTATTCAACTTCCAAATTTTTTGAGCTTTTTATCTCACATCATTATGTCCAGCAATTTTTATAGGGTGCTTGCATTCATGCGTGTCATATTTGGTTTGAGTAGTGCTGGCCTATTACTGCGCTTATAAATAGAAGCTTGCTTGCAAGACTGCTTCAACTTTTCCCATCAAAGAATCTGCCAAGTCACTGGGGTTTTTTTTATAAAGCAATGATGGTAATAGTGCAGCCTCAGCAAAAGGAGTGGCATATCATTCATGGCATTCACACTTTGTTCAGGTGGCTAATTATTAATGATAAATGCTTTGAAAACAATCTGTCACAGACTGATGAGCACCTTGGCTATGGGTGCCGTGGACCATTTTCCCTGGCAATTCCACAACATCAGTGAATGGGAAATGTCACCCAATAAACTCTGCAATTCTTCTTCAACCAGATCTAGAATTACTACTTAAGTGCATTACTATTACTACACAATAGGTGGGATTAAGTCATCAAGTTTGCTTTCTGTGCCCGGCATTGCACGTATGACAGGGTTTATTTTCTAAACAAAAGACTGTTTGTCAGTGTTACTTTTGCTCTAAGGCAGGCAGAGCCAACTGTATAAACACAGAAGTATTTCTCTACCACCTAGCTGCTCTGTGGAGCTGTGAGGCAGCTCTCTCAACTCCCAGATTGCATCTAGTGATGCAGCAATTTGCACAGGAGATCCCAGCTTGGCTTGTCACTTGTCAATCCAGATAGTTGAGGGGAGTATATCACATCACAATTTGTTCAGCTAAGTTTCCAGGCACCAAGACAGACAGATGGTGAATTCCTCCCCCCCGCCCCCCCTTTTTTTAAAAGGAGTGCAGTGGGGGAGGGAAGTCCCTTGGCAAAGGGTTCTGGCGCAGCAGGTTGAACCCCAGCACAGCAGTTGGGATTGTTGACCCAGTGAATGTGCCCAAAGATCCTTTTCAGCGGCACAAAACCGTTCAGTTTTGCCATTAGCATATCAGAGGTGGAGCAGTGGTGGGAAATGGCGCAGGCGACAAAGCCGGGAGCTCTGTGGCTTTGTCTGGCTGCAGCTTAGGGAGGCAGCGAAAGAAAAAGATAATTGGCCATTTGCCGTGCAGTGACAGACAGATGTTGACATTTTTCTCCCTTGGCTGATCAAACTCCACCCTCATCCCCGGGTCCAGAGGAATGCTGGTTTCTATCCCACTCAGGCCAGCAGCTTTCTGCCCACTCTCCAGAGTGATAGGTCTGGAGTTTGCAGGCAAACAGGTATAATCTGACAGAGAAAATGGAGATGGTGAGAGATTGCTTCTGACTTGTTTCTTCCTTTTTTTTTTTTTTCCTCACACTCTAAAGCAGATCTTAAATAAGGTTTTCATTCTGATTCCAAAAGGCAGTTAAATACTGCACCCTAGAAAACCTTTGCCCCATGGAAAATCTATGGGAAGAGGACAACCTGCCTCAGACAGCCTTCCTTCACTTCCTTGCCAGAAATTTGAGGGCCCCATAGACTGTACAGAGAGTTCCCACTCCCACACACTGCAGAAATCCCAGAAGGAGAAGTTCCTGAGCTGTGTCAAGCTGGGATCTGTAATCACGTCCTGTTGCTTTTGGTTCTGCTCTCCTTCCCTGCTCCTAGCAGCAGTCATCAGAGCTACACTGGTGCCACTTCCTCCTGACCAGTCTGAACACAGCACTGGGGCAAAGGGAATGCAAGATCTCAAGAGGTGGCATACATCTTGGCACAGCATTAGATCAGCTGGCATGCTCAAAGGACAACTCTGCATAATTTCCATTTGTCACCCAAATCACAGAGAGATCCCTGGGGGCAGAACAACTGCCAATTCATTACATGTTCTACTTCCCACAGTTCCAAGCAATATTAATTATTTTTCTGACACTAGGCTTAGTGGCACTGAATATCTTATTCAATGCTTCTCTGTATGAAGAAAGGCTGCTCACCTCAATGGCTGTTATTCAGCAACATTTTCTCGATGCAATAGCCTTTGATTCTGTAGCAGCACTGGGACAATGCAAGAGACAACGTGCACAGTAATGAACTCTGCCCAGAAAATCTCTGTGAATGCCTGGCAGTGCTGCAAAGACAGGTGTCTGGTCAGAGGTAAGGATGAGCCTTACCTGGCTCCAAACGGCACATGACACCCAAACAGCCCCAGCAGTGGAGAGTGCAGTGCAGATACCAGCATCAATGGCAAAGGGTAACCAAGCAGTGTGTAGCACTCAGCTATTACTCACGCAGTCATCCTTCTTCTCCTTTCATTCATCAAATGATCCTCCCACAAGCTGGGCTTTCACCCAGCTTTTGGCTATTTTCACAGACAAATCATGATTTCATAAGGTTTTGTTTCTGCTTTAAAAAGCCATCGTGGAGCCTGTACATAATGCATCTGTTTAGAAAATGTTTGTGAGGGCTATAGGCCTATTAAAGGCTGTCTAGATGGAGACTGGAACAGAGAAAGTCAAGGTTGCATTTGAAGTTCACAGCTGAGCTTGGATTTAATGTTGTCAGATTTGGCTTCTTACGAGATCAAACGCCCTGTCCTCTCGCTCCTGCTGGCCACATTTCCTTAGGAGTGGAGAAAACCTCAGCTTGCAGAAAGGGCCTTCACACTATTTGGCATTTCAGAGTCAATTAACTCACCCAGTCTGGACAAAGAGACCACAGAGAGCTAAAGCTCTGATAACTCATGCCTCAGGCCAGGATCAGCCACTTCAGAGACAAGAAGGCTTAAGTGGCCCCAAACACACAGGGCCCCACATTCCAGGGGGAATCAGGTCTGTCAGCATAGAGTTCAGCTCCTGGTTCAGCAGGTACCAGGGAGGGTACCTGGGAAGGTCTTGAGATTCAGGGTTGGAGCCCAAACCCACACTTACCTTCAGGGATTTGTGCATGGTTACCAAGTCTTTCATTTGTCTATAGATGTAATGTAGTAAGTCAATATAGAGCTAGACTTCAATATGTTGGATAAATTATTTACTGCAATTTCATAGTAAATTCATGTAGTTCCTAGGAATCATCCTAACCAATGTGCAGTGGAAATGAAGAGTCATCATTCATGTCCCAAAAGGCAGATGCAGCCACAGCAGCTATTCATCATGTAACAGATCTTACATACAGTATCTCTTTACACACACCTCACAGCCTGGGCATGAGCTTTCATTTGTCCTCAGAGAATTTTATTCTGCTTTATGCTTAGTTCTTGCACTCCTTACTAGGGCTCTGCAATGCAAACTTTTCTCTGTGGAGGAATACTTGTGTGTTTACTGTTCCATTCTTTCGACAGTGGAATACATGCTTTACAGCCAAAGGAGGCTGAGAAGCAGCTGCTCCAAACCTGGGTTGGATCACGCTTACACATTCTTATCTCACATACATAGTGAAAATACATCCTGTTCCTCCTTACAGTGCCAGGGTTATTAGATGCTCAGTTAGAATCACCTGTTACAAGAGGCTTCATAGCAGTAACAGGTGTCCAAAACTGGTCTTGCAGAACTTTGACTGTAGGATGAAAGGGTTGGGAAGGAAAATGCAGTCTGACTCAAACCCCACAGGGAGAAAAGAAGAATCAGAAAGGAGTGGGAAGCTTGAAAATTAACCTGATATTCAGTGGTTACTATATCGAAATCAGAATTACTTTTCAGCTGTGATGTAGTCTATTATAAACAGGAAAGACAATCCCTTTCCCCATTGCCATTCCTTACTTCTGGAGCAAAGAAGGTTTTCATTCTCAGTCTCTGCATTTTCTTCTTCCCTTTTGAATCAACAGGAATTGAACCTGTAAGTCAAAATAGCTTTCTGTCTCTAAACAGACTGAGTTAGTACTGTGGCTTATAAGACATAGGGGAATGCTATTGACAGTAATGAGGCTAGAGAGAGAATTGCCGGAGGGGGGGCGGGAAGAAGAAGGGAAAAAAAGGTTGCTATGCCATAAAGCAGATACTGGAGCTTCAGAGCCAATCTTCACTTAAAGAAAATGCTATTGCTGTATGACTCAACCAGACTGCTTCCACAGCCAATACTGCTGTGAAAATGTTTGCCTTTAAAGCTGTAAAATGCTTTCACACTCCATAGGTCTTGCATATCACAATTGCAGGAGCAAAATGAAAGGATGAGGTGTTTTGTACTGTTGGCTTTTCCATTTCATAAAAAGGTAGATGCTTGCAAACAAACCTACCTACAAACATGTGCATCTATGGCTGAATCTACCATGGATGTGGAAAATGTATTTACATTCATGCATCACAATGGCATCTTCAACTGTGCAGAGCAATGCTTGTGGCATATGTAAGAGGAGAGACACTGCTAACAACCAAAGCATCACTATTAATTAATCTACATTGTTCTTCAGAGAGAAGGTTAATTTTGACACTGATTCAACAGATTGTGGAGTCAGTCAGAGTCTTGTTTGTTCCACTATGTAAAACAGCCCAGAGGAGGTGTGGCAGAGGCAATAACCCATGCTGGAACTGTGCTTATGGGACTGGTGTCCGGATCACTCATTAGGCAGTGCTGCAGTGGCTGGGGTTGGCCTCACAGAGGCTGCATTTTCACTGCCTCAGCTGCCTGTGGCAAACAGGCCAGTTAGGTCAACCTTAAAATTGAGAGGGAATTTATCAGTGAAAGCAACATCTGTTACACAACAAAAATATTCAAAAAAGCTGTGCAGAATTTGAGAGAAAAGGATTCTTTTCTCTCCTCTCTCACTTTACATCTCTTCATCTGTTTATTCCATGCCATCTATTAAGACAATCCACCCTGGAAAGCCAGTCATCCCTAAAAAAAATACACTGCAATAGAGTGAAAGATCAGGTCCTTTTGGGGTCAGAAAAAATGAAGGCAAAAAAACCCTCTCTGCTGAGCAATCTTGGGGGAGGCAATGTCAGCTGGAGTTAACTGCATACTAAGTCCTTGTGCCTTGCTCTGCTCACTGAGCAGATGAGAAATACATAAGCCTACCCAAAAAAACACCCAGCTAAACCCAGAGAGTGAACAGGTTAAGCCAGCAGGGAAGCAGAGTCCCCTGGCCTCTGCCCAGACAGAGGGGCTCTGTGGCAGCAATTCTGTACCCTAGAGCTAAGTTGGTAGGAAGAGTGGACAGTTCCTTTTTGGTCAGGTGGGAAAGACTCTGCAGAAGCTCCCCATTGTTTTCTGTTCATGACTGTACTTATGACCTGTCTTCTCCCTTCCACAGGAGCACAGCACTGCTCCACTCAATGTCATGTTATCAGTGCTGAATGAAGTCACAGCTGGTTTAGATCTAAGGACCTCATGATGTGTTTTGAAGGCAGACAGGATACTTAGCAAAAAAACCTGGTGAGGAGAAGAGGAATCCAGAAGCAGTAGAATTGTTTAGGATACCTTATCTGGAAAACAAGCTGCAGCACAGGGCGGCTTCAAAGATGCTGAGGCTACAGCAGTCCCTCAGTCTGCTTAGATAATATCACTTTATGCTGGAAAAAGAAACTGTACCCATTTTGCTATTATTGGGGAGGGGGGAATACCACTTTAAAGGGAAATTTCCAGGATGGAAATACTTGTAGGCACTCCACATTGATTACTAAACTTCACTTTGGGTGATGAAATGCATTGGAAATTTAAAACATGCCCTTTTTTCATTATTTATTGTATCTGCTTTTCTCTGTGGCCATGAGTCTATCGTGGGGTTTCAATCCATTTCCCTGCTCAGGTTCTCATGCTGAAGTGCTTAGCTTGTAAATACTGCAGGGTAATGTTTATTTGTTTAAAAGTGCTTTCATAAAACCATGGAATGCTTTGTTAACCCTAGATCACTTATGAGCAAACAACTATCCTGTGACTACATCTTCTTCCATATATATACTGTGGTTTAATCTCATACTTAAAAGTGATTTTATAAAAGCTCCTATGATCCTTCAAATGCTCCCATTATTAGTTGGGTTTTTTTTGCTCACTGACCAACACACAGAGGTCACTTCTCTTCCTCTGCAGCCACTTTTCATAGAATCCACTTCCCTCCTCCCATTTATTTTTAATACTAGCAGTTTCATCCAGAGGAGTATATTTGTTACAGAAACAAACCCCTGTATTGTTGGAAACCAGAAACAGCTCTGAAAAGAAGTTGTGCCGGAAGAGCTTCCTGTCGGAAAATAGGTACAGCTCCAGCAGCAGCCCCAGTTGCAAACTGGCTTTGATGGTGTCCAGATTGATTTGCTCATTTTGTTTTCCCTTCATATTTATTTATTCCATCGTAGTGCTCAGCTGTCTGAGGAAGCAGCAGGAGTGTGTCCAGGAGGGCTGCCACCATGGCTGGGCCTTTGGGTGCTTTTATCTTGCTCTATGGCCAATCATCCATGAATGAATGAATTCCTTAGGGTGCAGGTAATTTTGTGGGTGTCTGCTGATCATCCTCTTTGTAGCTTGACATATCCTTGTCCACTGCTCCTGGTTTCTCTTAATGCTAGAAAGGCTTGTGAACAGAATTAAGAGATTTGGCCCCCTCATTGTGTATTTTAATTAAAAGGCTAGAAAATGAATATCCCTGTGATATTTCTGCTAGCAGGAATTGGTCAATGGATCAAAGCATGAAGGGTATTTATGCATACAAAGAATGTGTACAGCAGATTGATTCTTGCTAGGAAACCAAACTGAAGATATATATCATGTCTCCAAGTGCCTCAGCTGCTTGGCCCCCATCATCCAGTCCAGTCCACCCCACCCCTTGTCTTAGTGAACTCCCCAGCTCTTTTTGGGTGTCTGTGGAACAAAAGCCTGAGAAGTATTCCTTTTCCATCTGCTCTCCTGGGGCTTCCTGAAGACATACCACAGAGGAAGGACAACACTCCAGCTGCTCAGTGACACAGCCTGTGCTCTGACATCACAGTAGTCCAAGAGGTCCCAACTGGCTTGTCTAAGGAGGTCAATACTACCTCTCACTGAAGTCTTCCTTTCAGAAGGAAGATCTGAGAAGAAGCAAGTCTGGCCTTCCTTTGTGGTTTGCCATTGCCCCATAGTAAAGCTGTTAACCATCTTTAGGGAATGAGGGCACCGAAACCTCAGCAGAAAACAAGAACTGGTCCCCCTGTAATCCCAGCAAGGACCTAAAAGTTCTCTCAGAGGAAGCCTTCAACCATTTGCCTCACTCCTAGATGTCCGCTCCAAAACATTGCTGAGGAAGGTGCACCAAGTGGACATGAAATCACAGTTTCAGGTGGCCCTTTCCCTTTTTTTCCACCCTGGACTACTGTGAAGCTCTGCTGCTTTTTGCTGGATGACAGTCTTTCCTGAAATGCATTCAGCTGTGAACAGAGATGAGAAGTGATGTGTTTCAGTCTTGAATTTCAGTGTCCTCAGGTAATGCTGCTCAGAAAGCAGGCCCAGTTGTGGCCCACCTCCTTGTACAGAGCTTCTTCCATATGGATGCAGAGATAATGCGGAGGAGGTGTCCCAAAAGCAAAGGAAGAAATGCTGCAGTGAATGCCCCGGTGCTGTGCAGGCACGGAGGCTGAGGGCTGCAGTGTCGTCACACACATGGGGGGTTCAGTGTTTTGGCAAAGGAAATGCATGCTCTCTCCCTCTCTCTTATGGCTTTCTGTTAGAAAGATGATTGATTTCCTCCTGAAACTGTTCTGATACCGAGTGGTGGTTACCTGAGAAAGCCTCATTCATAAACTGTGGGTGGGTAATCAAGATCAGGGGGAGACCTGCTTTCCCCCATCAGGGAGAAGGCTCTTACAGTTCAGCTTTGTTCTGGACTGAACAAGAGGAACAGTGCACATGTGGTCTTCATTAGTGACGCTCCTTTGAAATGTCTCCAAGACCTTGGGATGTAACTTTAGCACACAAAGGGGTGAGGGAGAAAGGAAGGGAGGAAGGGAAGGAGGAATGAATGAGGCTGCTGGAGCCATCCCTCTGAAATACAAATATGGAGAGACTTTTTCTTTTTTTCCCCCTTTTTTCCTTCCCTTTCTTTTTTCTTTTCTCCTTCTCCCCAAACAGGCACAGAGTTGTTCTTAACCTTCTGAACTGGGAAAATACATTGTTTAAAAAACCCACTGCTCTTCTGTCAAAGCAAACCCAAGATGAATAATCTCTTATAAATGACAAGCATTAAATGACAGAGTGGAAGAGATACCACTTAACTGTTCTTGATGCATATGTGCTTGCTATACACTTTTGTGGTTGCACAAAGTCTGTGAGCCTCCAGCAGCCCAGCATTTTAAAAATGCTGTTGAAGAGGTGGTTAGAGAGCAAGCAGGAAAGAAGGGGCTGAGCTGGCAAAGCTGAAGTAATGGATGTTGATTCCTGCTCATTAGGAACCATGTCACAGCACTGCAGCCTGATGAACATACCTTACCTCCAACCACCTGGTGCTTCCTCATGCTTTAAAACTGTACACCTCTTCTCCTTCCTGGGAACACTAATGAAGAAGGAAGTCATTTGGAAAAAGCCATACTAACTCTGCATATATTATTAGGATTTGAAATCCCTTAAATTCACAGCTGCACATGCATGGCTTTCCATACCAGAAATCAATTAGAAATTGATGAAAACTAAAGAAAATAACCGACAGCAAATGCAAAGTGTGTGCCAATTAAACCCAGAGGCAATCTAGATTCCCTTCCTGCAGCCTGTGGGAAATGAGACTATTTCATGGCACTGAGAAAATTGTATCCATGTTTCTGGTAGTGAAAGACTTCTGAGGCATAGCTTTCACTCCTCAGTGGATTTGGGACCATCAGTTTGTTCATCTGGCCAGAAGTAAAGCATGAATCTATCTCTCTCTCTCTCTGCCTCCCCAGGTAGCCTGAATTTCCCCAGGTAATGGACATTCACATGAGAGGGACTACAGCCGTCCCAAGCCAGGTGTAATAAAAAGGTGCCTACATGGGAGAGGCTCAGTCTGCATAGCTGCAGGAAGGAAACAGCCCAGACATGCACTATAAATTGTTGTCCTTCCATGGCAGGGCCTGAGGAGACCATCAGATCAGTCTATAGGAAATCTCTCTGTGCAGTCCACATCAGAACTGCTGAAACCACTATTTCTGCTCAGCTGAAAGCCACTGCTGATGTTCACAGGACAGTGGTTAGCAGTTGCAAACAGGGGTTAATACCTGCTCTTCTGCACAGTCAGTCCTCAGAAGGTATTTAGCCTTTGTAGTCTTTTTGTCCATCCTTTCCTTTTTACAGATGTTATAATATGCAGTACACCAAGGGTGTTCAGTGGTATGGCCACAAGCAGCCCAGGCACTGTTTAACAAATAAGGCTTGTACAAAAGAATGGATGCTTCACGTAGCCATAAGTTACATTCCACACATGCACACATGTGTGCACACACAGTGTCAGGGGTTGTAAGGGACCTCAAAAGATCATCGAGTCCAACCCCACCTGCCAGAGCAGGACCTTAACTGGGCAACACTTTTCACCCTGCCTCCATAAGGATTTGCCATTTATCATCAATATGAGGCTACATAACATCACTTCATTCAAGGTATCAAAATGTCAGGGTCCCAGGCTTAATCAGGCAACATCAAAGTGGATCTTTTGCAAACACTGCTTTGGTCCATTTGTGTCTGTCCCCAGTGTGTACAGAGAGTGATGTAAACAGTCCTCTGCTCCTCCTTGAAACAGGGCAGAAGGGCTACAGTACTTGGGCAGGACTGACTGTGAAACAATCTTGTGAAACATCAGAACTTGCCAAGAAGGATGTAGAGGTGACCAGTACAGGTTCACAATATATTAATCCAGGAAAAAATACTCTGTTAGCCTTCATTAGGCACAAGTGTTCACAGGCTAAGTATTAAGATGTGGGAGTCACTTCCTCTTGTTCCTCTTACTGTACGTGGTAATAAAATACAGGAAGATATTGTTCTCCCTGTGACCCACAACCTATTATCTGTACAATGAAATATGGAAAACTCCCTAACTTTCAGGTGGGCAGATAACTTTAAGTTATAAAAACCACTGTCAGAAGAATGTGTGGAGCGTTGTGAAGCATGATTGTGACTAATCACATATGTTAGGAAGTCAGTGCACAAACAGCCTCACTCCAATCTCCCAGCAGGTTCACCGCCAGGCAGCTCTCCCACTTGGAAACCAGGGAGCTCAGAATCAGGCCCAAGACAGTAATTTTTCTACTATTTAGTATGCTTGTAGTGGCTACAAAAAGGGAGTATAAACCTTTTGTCTCTGTGCTTCTACAGCCATATTTCCTGTGCATTTACTGCACTCCATTCACAGGTTTTTCTAAAAGCCTGGGACCGCTCCTGCAGCTCTTTAAATACTCATTCATGACCCCAAAAAAAAAGCAGCCCTGAGCAACACAGGGTTGCCATTGCTTGCTTCTTATCTCACCTTCCCCAGCCTAATCCTCTTAAAATGTGATTGGCTTCAATAGACACATCCCTGATTAATGCCACTCTTAATAAGATCAAACCAGACTATAACCCGTGTTGTTCTATTGAAAGACATTCAAAATAGTTGAAAATAGCCAACTGAAATCTTCCATTCAAGAACAGAGCTAGAAATCTTTTGATTCTAAGTTACCAAAGAAGTTGGCTTAGGCAAATGTCAATTACCAAATAAGTAAAATGATTTAGTATCAGCACACACCTCAAAGTCAGCAGGGAAATCATAGAATCATCATAGATTCAATAAGGTTGGAAGAGACCTCAAAGATCATCAAGTCAATACAAGTTCAACATGTAAGATGCTATTTTGTTTCAGACCAGGTCACTAATGGCCACAGATAGAATTGCAGGTTCATGTTGGAGGTGTGGTCACAGATTCACTCCACTTGCTCATTTTCAGTGCCAGCTAAAATGTGGAACTGGAAGCTCAAAAGGTAGAGGAACTCTGGCATGGTGGCTTTCTGCAGATGCTGCTCACATCAGTAGGCTGAATATGTTGGATTGCATTTTGCCTCTCTTCTAATTACTGCTCTGTGCTGTCTTGCAAAGCAACAGATAAGGCATTGCTCCCTTGCTGGCTGCATTTTACTCAACTGGTCATCACCATTTGACATCATAAAAAAATAACAACTCCAGGAAACCAGAAGCTACACTGGCTAAGTCAATTATACTTAATGAAAAAGGCTATTTTGAACGTTCCAGAAGTTCCATTTTGGTGGCAACTGCGCTTAAAGATCCTTCCCCTATGTAAGCAACAGTAGTTTTTATTTACAGATTGTACCTTTCAGGAAATTATTTCTTTCCTTCCCATTTCTCTCTCTCATTAAAGACCACCTGAAGACAAGAAGGCTAAAATATTTGAAAGAAAGCTGTGTCAGTCTCCTTTTAATGAACTGTGCAGGCTCCTTTGTGGTAAGATAATTACAATTATGTGAAAGTCAAGCTTCAGTGAACTCTCAGCTCTTCTAAATGAGGTAATGGTCCAACTTTCCAGGTAGTCATTTTCTGATGCCTGATAAATAACTCAAAATAAAAGCTCCTACGAGTGCTGATGGCAGGTTGTACAGCTGGGATGTTCAGCATCCCATGTATATTGCCTTTCCCCAGAAATCTAGCAAATGAGGCCACTGGCAGAAACATTTGTCAGAATACCAGAGTGCAAACAAATGGTGCTTGATAGTCATAGAAGACAGATTTTCCATTTGGAATTTATAGCATGCACACAAGAAATCTGATTCCAGATGTTACACCTATGGAGTGAGAGGAAGAGAAGTGTAACATGACCTCCATAGCCAGTTGAATCAGCTCTGAATTAGACTGAATGGTAGCAAGTGAGTATTTGCAAGCACAGGTATGTTTGTGGTGGAATTGGAACAACATTTTTGCAACAAAAGTTGCAAAACTCCAGGGAAAAGGTAAACCTGAAGACAGAAATTAAAAGATATAACGTGAGCAAAGATTCACTTGGTGATGTGAACTTTTAAGAGCAGCTGAGTAAGCAAGGTAAGATGATTCCAAATGTTCTTCCTCGTGTTGTAATCAATTAAGGTTTAATACCAATCAGAAATGAAAGAAGCTGCTTTAATATAACTTACAGGAAGGAAATGTAGGATGTGTTCAGATCCAGTCTAAAATAATGAACACATCTTTTGTGAAGGACTCAGTGTTGCTGTTACAAGATGCCTCAGCTCATATTTAGAAGGGCTGAAAGCTTCCAAGGATTTTCAGCATGGTTCTGGGCCTTGGCAGCCTGTGTCTATGAATACCTGCAGCTGTGGCTATCTTGTGAGTGCTTTGATGGAAATACATGTTTTGAAGGCCCTTTCAACCCAAGGGATAAATTCCCAGAATAAAACTAAGCTAGCCCAGTAAACCAGAGTTCTTGAGACTTGGAGAGGTTTTAGAGTCAAGATTCTGAGATGTTTCCACAATTTAAATATTGCTTGCCCTCATCAAATGTGTAGCAGATAGAAAATAGCCAAGACCACAGCAGCTGAGGAATTCCCAGCTCCAAAAGCCGCCTCAGGCTGCGTTGTGCCCAACATCCAGGGGCAATAGTGACTGCACACAGGACAGCCACAAATTGGCAGCAAGAGCTGGAACACTTAACAGGAGTGGCTGCCAGAGTCCCCGTGGTGCCCAGCAACCTTACAGAAAATGTGCCTGTGTTAGAGGAAGCCTGCTGGGCTACACCTGTTGCACTAGTACAGCCACTCTCTGTTACCAGGGGCCCCAGAGCCCACTCATTTATAGTGAGTGAGTGGAAGAAAACAAAGCCAGTTATGCACAAACCAAAAGGAGTGGGAAAGTGATAAAACGTGTTTTGTGTAGCCTTATGAGCAGCAATGAAGGGAGGACAGAGACCATGTGTCTATAAGAGACATAAGTACTCAGGGACTCTTCAAGAAAAACATTCTGTACAACCTCCTGAAAAGGAGATGTGGGAAAAGTGAAAAAACAGTAGCCATATTGCTTCCCATTTGGAAGCAGACCAAGGGAAATAAATGCAGCAAGTATATTCAAGCAAGCAACAGTTCTCCCCTCTTGTTTTCCACTTGGAGAGAAACCCACAGTGACCTGGTATGCACAGAGCATCCTTAATCTTTCTCTGATCTTGCATTCAATGGACAGACAAAGCTGCATGAGGATGAATTGGCTTCACACTGGTCAGAGTTTGTTTGTTTCTGAATATACAGTGTTCACCATTCACTTTTGAGGGGTTGTGCTGGGGCACCATTTCTGTGGCTGACTCCTTTCCTAGTGGGAGTATTTCTTCTGTGCTTATGATTACTGTTCCTGAGTTACTACTGTCTGTCAGTGATAACCAGATGAAAAATGACCTTTCAATCTCAAGTCAGTTTTCAGCTGGGCAGTTTCATAGAATCATAGAATAATGGAATCATAGAATGGCTTGGGTCAGACAGAACCTCCAAAGGTCATCCAGTCCATCCCGCTTGCAGCGAGCAGGGGCATCCTCCATTACATCAGGTTACCCAGAGCCCTGTCAAGCATGACCTTGAGTATCTTCAAGAATGGGGCCTCAGCTATCTCCCTGGGCAACTTGTGCCAGAGTTCCACTACCCTCATGGTAAAGAGTTTCCCCAGCACAAGGGAAGAGCATTGGGAAGGCAAGGGAAAGACCATGGCTGCTGCTTTTGACTGCAGTACTGTTTCACATCTGCTTTAAATGTTCATCAAGTAGCAGCCTGTTGTGGTTTCCTCAGCTATGCAGTGTATCTAATGGTCCTGAAGCAGGTGAACGTACCCTCCCTTCAAATTGTCCTTTTTTCCCTACATGGTCCCACCTCAGTCTTCATAACAGATTTCAGGTTTTCTGGTCCTTCCATAAGGCAATTCAATTTGTTAGCTCAGCACAAACTTGCCAGATGGATTGTTGGGTTGAAAGAGAGAGCTGGTGAGCTGTCTCCACTCACAAATGACCTGATCAGATTCACAGGACAAGGGAAGTGGCAGGATCATTAAAATGAAAGTAGGACTTGCCAGTTTTGCCAGTGGGAGCTTAAGTTCAGTTCACAGCCTCCTGAAAGTCTTAGATAACCCATGTAAAGTAACACTTAATACTCAGAAGTATCTAATATTTAACCACTGGGAAGTGGTTTCTCATCAGGTTGCAGAAGCAGGCTTACATTTTCCTGTGTATTCTTCGAGTCCTGCATTCTCATTCTTGGTTGCACAGTGGTAAGTAGTCATCCCTTTACCCAGGTGACTCTGAGTCTTGTCTGAAAACCTGAGAGTCAGCTGTTGTCTAGTGGAAGATGGTGAACTAGAAAGCAAGGCCATCTAATTCCCATGAAAGTATCATTGTTGCAAAAAGTCTTTCTTTTGCCCACACCACTCCCAGAAAAATCTTGAATGTTACCTGGCCTGCAGCTTGCAGGAAGGCATCCATCCAAGGCCAAGGGTCAGCTTTAACCCAAGCTGACACTGCACTGGCTCATTCCATCTGATCCAGGCTTTAATGTTTCTCTACAGAAATGCCATAAAACATCCCTGCCTGGTTTCATTACTCAAAAGTATTGCAGAATCCATGAGATTCTGAGCCTTGAGAAAAAAAAAATGAGTGAGCCTCCTTTTTAGCAGTTTGATGAAACTGTTCCATTGTGTTTTGCTGGAATTCCTCTCCTTGTTGACATCTACCAATGATAAATTACAGAGGATTGCTGTTAATGGAAAGTGTTCCCCACAGCAGCACAGGCTACATGAGCTGAACCTAGCTTATACTGGCTTTTGACATGAATTTCCCATGAACTATCCATACAATAGCAAAACATTCAAGGCACTTAGTGGCTCATGTTGAGCAAATCCAAAAGCTCAGCTAAAACTCTAGAGTGAGACCTACAGCTAACATCATGGTTTAAGCAGAAAGGAATTTTTGCAGCAGAGGGTAATACCTCTCTCTCTCTGCAGGGGAGAACTCTCCTGGGGATAGCACACAGACTGTGTAATTAACTTCCTCAGGAACTTACAACTGACCACAGCAAAGTATGTTGGGTTTCTTTACTTTGCTTTACTCTAAGGCAAACACATATCACCATTAAAAGGAAGGAAAAGAAAAACCACAGTAAAAGTCTAACTACCTTATTAGGCCAAATCAGTGTACCAAAACATAACAGCTCCCTCAAAGAATGGACTGCACATCACAGGTAGCAACAGCACCAAAGGGGCTAGTCTAAGTACTTCAACATTACAGAGATACAAGGGAAGCAAGAAAACCTCAGGTAATACCTCTGCACTGCAATATGCTTTCAGTACCAGATCTGAAGGGATACAGATCTGCATGTGTGAGAGATTTTCACACACTGAAAGAATCCAAAAGTGTTAATCAAATAAATTCCCAAGGCACACAGCAAGCTGATGAGACATTCCATTTGCCTTGGAAAGAGGAGCTGTGAAATGGTCATCTTTGTTTACCCATGATGAGACAATTTCTCCTTTGAAAACAAATATTAAAAGGAAAAAAGAGAGGGGGAAAAGAAGCCAAATTAATGGGCGAATGACAGCATGAGGGGGATGGGAATTTGCATATGAACTCCTTGGGAAGATTTGGGTCAGACTGGACAAAAGCAAGTAAAAAAGAAATGCCCACTTTAATTTGCTATTGGAACATAAAGGGTTTTTCCCTTTCAGGTTTTCCAGGGTTTTTTCCACTGCTGCCTCTGTGTACAAGAGTTTCTTGCTTTCTATTGAACAGGTGTTGACTTTTGCTAATGGATCTGTATAGCCACACTCTCTGTCAACACATCAGTATTGCTCAGTGTTTCAAGGAGCGGATTGAGACTTGGAGCCACTTCCAGAGACATTTTAATTCCAACCTCCAACTGCTTTTAAGAAGCCAAAGCTAAAAGCTCCCTTCCAAGACGCTGGAATGTGAAGTATGTGGGAAATGTTATCTTATGGGCCTCATGGCTGCAGTGATTGTGAAACAGTTTCATTATGCTGGGAAAAAAAAACCAACAACTATGATTCCAGGCAAAGAGAGATTCATATAAACTTGTTAAACCTTTAGGGAATACAAATCGTACAGAGCCTGGAGAAAATCTTTAATGCTCCATCACAGAGGATAGGATCAGTGTGAAAGACTGTCATTTGTAAACACTTTGCATAAAGACTTACACTTGGAAGAAAATCCTCTATCTAGTACAACTTGTTGGATCTAACTCATCTTCAGTCCCTCTGTTCTCAATATGGTCTATCTTCCTGGGACATAACAGATTCTTTCCATTGTAGTGTGTCACATACACAGGTGAGAGAGCAGAATCATAGAATCATAGAATCAACAAGGTTGGAAAAGACCTTAGAGATCATCAAGTCCAACCTGTCACCCAACACCTCATGACTACTAAGCCATGGCACCAAGTGCCACGTCCAATCCCCTCTTGAACACCTCCAGGGATGGTGACTCCACCACCTCCTTGGGCAGCACATTCCAATGGCCAACAACTCTGTCAGTGAAGAACTTTCTCCTCAGATACTTCTACTCTGCATCAGGCAGTGCTTATGAGGGGATACTAGCTGTGGAGCTAGGGCTGACAGTTACCATGCTTCTGACTGGGTACTCTCAGTATACTTTATGACAGAAGTAGATTTTCTTGACAGACACTCAGTCAAATATTTCTGTACCAATTTCTTTTTCCAGGACAGGTGTAAAGCAAACAAGCAGTGTGATCTGTTGCTCAGAGAACTAGCATGGCTCTTGAATGAAATTAACTTGTCTCTGGGCATAAGTTTAAAGTTCTCTTAATATTTACACAGTCAAGTAAAAGCTATGTTATGCTATGGAGCTGTTTTCATTTCAGTAGTCTGATCTCAGTGGTGCTAGGACATAATTTGGGAAGTTTCCCAAGTTTGCCTTGAAAATCTTGTTGTGCTACATATCAGCTACACAAAGTCAATACATAATGCATGACACACATGCTGGTTACTGGCCAACTGGCACTTAAAATGCATAGTTCAGGGAAAAGTAATTTTGGTGAGGGCTGACCACAGCTGGCTTAACATTAGACTGTTTTCAGGACTTAGTATTGCGAAGTCTCCAAAGTCTTAAAGACCTACTTAGCAGCATTTTAAACTTTGCCTGACTCAACAGTTTCAGGCAACAAAGTAGAGATGAGGGATCCTAGCATGTCAAATCCTTGCATATAAAATACTGAGTATTTAATTTGCTTCTTGAATACATTTATTTTGTACTTTATCTCATTTTCGCACAACGATTTGGGTGTCATTCTTATTCTTGCCACAAAGTAAGTGCAGTAACTTAAATGCTTCCTTGAACAGATGTGACCATCACAGAATATAAATATTGCCAAATATTGCCTTCTGTCCTTTGAAAGACAGTTAAAGGCTTTTCAGGTTTTGCAAGCTTTATTTAGCATTGAAAAACAAGCAGGAGAACCCAGAAGCAATGAGAACCCAGGAGCAGTGACAAAGTGCAACACTTTCTGAAATGGTTCTTTTCTACATTCTACACACAAGAAGACTTGGTTTGACACCACATATCTGAAGATGTCCGGGGTTCCACAGGATTTTCGTTTAGCAGCTTGTACAGCAAAGTACTGAACTCAGAATACAAGCATGATATACTGATTTCAATGTCCAGTTGGATTACAATACAACTTGATTGCTGTTTCCAGTCCCCCTACACTCACTTCATAACACGGGGTACTCCCAGTCACAGGGAAGAAATACAACATGGGTTGAAGGCAGTTCAAGCATGCTGCTTTCTTTGAAGTTCATTTTGTTGCTGAGCCATGTACACTCTTTTCTCCATACTGGTCTCCCTCACTCAAGAAAACATTCATGCTCTTGATTAACTCTGAGAAAATTCACTCAACTGATACTGCTCTGCTCCAGCTCCCTTCATGCCGAGACAGCTGTATGTGCAATAGCTGCGCTCGCTCCACGCATTCTCCCCTTGAGCCTCACAAGCACATCACCTGCCCCTTGAGCCTACTTCCACTGATGGGGGCTGTGCCTCAGTCCCAAGCATATGATGACAAATAACTCATCAGAGATTATCAGCAGTTGCTCCATAGACTACAGCTAGCAAATACTTGAAATACCATAATTGCTCTAGCACCATGAAACCAATTCCAAAACCAAGGTCAGGCTTCACTTGAAAGTTATTCTGGGAGATTGATTGCAGAGAGAAAGAAATTTTGAAAGGAAAAAGCCTCCTTCCCTGTCTAGAACATAAGTCTTTTTGTGGTTTTGTTTTTCCTAAGATGAAGTCAAGAAGAAAAGCAATTTCATGGAATCCTTTTCCTTTCCTCCCTTCATTTTTCCATTTTTACCTAGTAAATGTGTCTAACATAATCATGACTTGGGGAAAACATGGCTGGACTTTGCCAGTGCAGCATGCCCCATTTCCTGCAGCTAGCAGGGGGTGTCGGGTTTCTAGCCGCGACTGAACAACGCCTGCTGCATTTGGCTTCGGAGGGGGGAAATGAAGTGCCTGGGCTCACGGTGCTGCTCTCTGCATTTCCAGAAAGCTTGATTTATGCATCACAGTGTCTCCTTGTACATCCCAGTAACAGCAGAATCTCACTTTGGTGTGTGCTCATAGAGCAGCTTGCCCAGAGGAAAACCCTGGTGAGGAGAGGCTGAGGGACCTGGGGCTTTTTACTCTGGTGAAGAGAAGACTTAGAGGGGATTTAATAAATGTATATAAATATCTGAGGGCTGGTGTCAGGAGGGAGGAGACAGGCTCTTCTCACTTGCTCCCTGTGATAGGACAAGGAGCAATGGATGTAAGCTGCAGCACAGGAGGTTCCACTTCAACACGAGGGAGAACTTCTTTACTGTAAGGGTCACAGAGCACTGGAACAGGCTTCCCAGACAGGTTGTGGAGTCTCCTTCTCTGGGGACTTTCAAGGCATATCTGGATGTGTTCCTCTGTGACCTGAGCTAGATTGTATGGTCCTGCTTTGTCAGGGGGGTTGGACTCAATGATCTCTAAGCGTCCCTTCCCACCCCTGACATCCTGTGATCTATATCTATAAACAGACAGATAGATAGACAGATAGGTAGGTAGGTAGGTAGGTAGGTAGGTAGATAGATAGATAGATATCCTGGTTAATTTTCATGTCCTGGCTATCCATCTCATATGTGGGAGAATACTGACCCAGTGGTCTTCCCCAAAACCCAAATATTGTTCTTCTCCTGTATTGTTATCAAGTTAATTTGGGAATAGGGCAATTCTCCCACTTCAGTGCTTCCATCTGTTTCTGATCTACCAGTTCCACATTTTATGCAAACACGCCAGACAGTAGCTCCGTCCAATATGTTTCATGTTCACAGTATATACATGAAAGATGGTTTAGTATCAGTAATTAAGCATTTACTGGGCTTCATTTTAGCTCAATATTTCTTCTGTGGAAAGCTCCAGCTCCTGAACAACTTGTCACAGTGCCTCTGCAGCCAGCATGTGGCATAATTCTATTTCAGCCCCCACTGGAGTGTGCCAGTAAATCACAAAATGCTAAAATCCTGATTAATATAAACCAGTCTTGTTTGCATTATTATGTTCCTAGAGGTTCCAAAAAAATATCTAGAGTGCATCATGCTTTATCTTGTCCAAATATTTAGTCAAAGGCAGCCCCTACCTCTAGGAGCTTACACTCAACACAGACAGATGCAATAGAGAAGGCTACAGCGTGCTGGAGAGGGAGAGCTTGGGCAACAGATTTTTCCCCAGTAAGAAAGAAGTGTGTTGTACAGCCTAAAAATAGAAATCAGTGGATTTCTGTAGTCCTTGGTCCTCAGAGCAGGGAGTTGTCTTGGTCTTACTGGTACTTTCCTGCTGTAGGTAAAATGAAGCATCAGAATGAAGCAAAACAGTCTGCAAGGCACACTGTATCTATATGGTTGTATGGAGAAGAGGAAATACAACAGGGCAGGCTACATTAAGATGACAAAATAGAGATCTACTTAGGAATGTACACTCCTCTGAAACTCTTTTAAATTACAGTAATTATCCTCCTTTAAATTTATATGACCTCAGAGCACTGCATATTACATGACATGGTGCAATGTTCCTGGTAGAACACCAAAATGCCCAGAATTAGATTGCACGGTGTACCTCATCAGCAGCTGATGAAAAACAAAGCAAGCCTAAATCATCTGATGTTGAATTTGGTTTATTTTTTTCTCTAAGTGAAACTGAGACATGAAAGAATTATTCTGCTGCTTCTCCCCTAGCAACCATCAATTATGGTGTATATCTTGAAAGGCCCTGGGCAGCCCAACAGGTCTACAAACCCATACTCAAGTGCAACTGGTATTTGTCAAAGTGAGTACTGCAGTTATGAAAAGCATACATTCCCTGTAGATATCTTATCCATAGAAGGAATATTTTTATCTGACAGTGGCACATTGATAAATATTAGGATTATGCAGTCCTCCAAATTGCAAGAGAGCATCTGAATACCTCTGCTTGCCAGAACTTTACTCTCTGAAAGAAAATACTATTTAATGACATAAATGGTAGGTTTCTTCACTCTGCCAGAGCCCAGCTCTGCAAAAGCAGCTGATGTGCATGCTTAAAAAAATTAATAATTACAATCTCTTTAATACAACATATTCATAAAATGCAGCAGACTGATTTGGAGTCAAAACAGGAAACTTATACTGGTCTGAGAAATGGAAATTTTATCTTTGTACATGAGCTCCCCATTCAGCTGATGTAGTCTAAGATTCTTGAAGGTTCTCTTCTAGATCTGTATTTGTCCACCAGCAGGAACAGCCCAGTTGGGGGGGGCTCTGGATACTCACAAAAGCCCACTGCAGTAAATATCATAGAATCGTGGAATCAGTAAGGTTGGAAAAGACCTCAGAGATCTTCGAGTCCAACCTGTCACCCAACACCTCATGACTAACTAAACCATGACTCCAAGTGCCACATCCAATCCCCTCTTGAACACCTCCAGGGATGGTGACTCCACCACCTCCCTGGGCAGCACATTCCAATGGCCAATTACTCTTTCTGGGAAGAACTTCCTCCTCAGCTCCAGCCTAAACTTCCCCTGGCACAGCTTAAGACTGTGTCCTTTTGTTCTGGTGCTGATTGCCTGGGAGAAAAGACCAACCCCCAGCTATCTACAACCTCCTTTCAGGTAGTTGTAAAGAGCAATAAGGTCTCCCCTGAGCCTCCTCTTCTCCAGGCTAAGCAACCCCAGCTCCCTCAGCCTCCCCTCACAGGGCTGTGCTCCAGACCTCTCCCCAGCCTCGTTGCCCTTCTCTGGTCATGTTCATATGCTTAGCAACTTTTTATAATCAACTTTCATTTTGTCTCTGGTATAGACAATCACATTGGCATGTACATTGTCACACTAGCAGATGTACTTACATTAAAAATACATATATAAAATCCCCAAAGCCTGCAGCATAGCTGCAGAAGGGCAGAATGTGTCAACATTAAGTCACTAGGTCTTTTTTCCAGTGCATGTTTTGTTCAAACAAGCCTATTTATTGAGCTGTACCCAGTGATAATGTAGGCTAGAAAAGTAAAACTTTCAACACTGTGGGCCAAATGAGCAGGAACATACCTTGTGCTTCAATGAAATATGGCTACAAGTGGTTTTCTCCCAGGTGCACCTGTTCCCATTGAATCCTGCTCCTAGCCGCTTACCGTTGCCTCTCCGTGGAATCCCCCAGCCATCACATTTGCCAGCTCCACTGCCGTCCAAGGCTTTCTCCCCTGCTTCATTCCAAATGTTTTGAGTTATTTAAATACCTTTAATAATAGAACTTAGAGTCATTTGGACTGTCAGGCCCAAGCACCCCTCCACCATGGCAGGTGGTGGTCTCCAGCTGAGAAGCAGCAAAAAAATAGAGTATCAAAGGCAGTACAGGGAGAGGCAGAAGCAGAGGAGGATGTTTGCCCAGAGCTAAAGTTTCCACTCCTGCATTCAAAAGCATTTAATTCATGTTCCTGTCAGGAGTTCTGGACATAAATAATGACACTAAGTCTCCTCTGCCTCCTGACAATTTTGTGCTGGATGATTTTCGAAGTCTTTTGTTGCAGAATTGTAATTAAATAAATAACGAAAAGCTCCTCAAAATCAAAGTGAAATACTTCATTTTGGGGTGGCTGGATACAAATCAGAAACTGTTTGTGATTTGAATGGCTCCAAAGTTTTGGCTGGTTTGGGGCAGGGTTTTCTTTTTTGAGTTGACAAGAACATGCAAGCACATAGTAAGCGTTTCCTGATGTCTTACGCCTTCTCTGCTCCGTGGCTGTGGACTTCCTTTCTCTTGTGCTTCTGCTGAAATGATCCATTTCCTGCAGCACACATAATGCCTTTCTGAGCACAACTGTAGGATATATCTTGGAAGCCCTGTGATTCAGCATGCATTGCAGAAGATGGAGTCAAGCCAGGGACTCTGCTCACAGTGTGAGAATGAATGAGATTTGGTACTACAGCTCCCCCCAAGACAATGCACCGTCGTGATCTGCGGTGCAGTGTTGAAATGAATCAACACAAACCATTGTCATGCTTTGAATACACAAAATAAAACACTCCAATGAACTCCAGATTTATTTTATTTTTCTAATAATATTTTTCCCTGAGAATTTTAGAATTTCCATTCTGAGGAATGTTCTGATATCTCAGCATTTTGTGGCTCCAGACATGCACAGCATTTGGTTGTGCTATACTGAAACAGATTCATGGGTACAAGTGCCAGGACCCTTATGGGACATCCCCGTGAGCCACCTGATGACTATGTAAGTATACAGCAATTCCTGGGGGGGTTATTTTATTCAGTATTATCAGAAAGAGTTTTTCTCATTGCTATTTCAGTGTCTTGATTCCCATGTACTGTAATCCCAATTGTAAATACAATCCACCTAGTTATAACAAAACGCCTTTGTAGAACACACACAGTCTTTGTTTTGGGGTCTGATGTTAGAGGAGGATAAAGGCTACATTCAGGGCACTCCAGTCTGCAGCTGGAAAAATGGCTGGAAAACTACTTCCTGGCCCACAGCCAGCACTAAGTTTGCTCAGGACATAATGCAATACAGGACGTGCAAGGCTCTGATCCCTATCTGTTTTTTACCTGAAATAGGGAAACCCTGCTGGTTCTCTATCTGCAATTTGTTACAAGTCATTTACTGACAGCCCAGCATCTAATGACCACAGGCAGGGTCCTAAGAGCACCCAGATGTTCATCCCAGGACCGTACCCTACCTCCTCCTGATCCCTGTCACCCAGATCTCGACTGATGGAGCGATAGTACATCCCAGCCCTGGCCCATCCCTAGGGAGGCAGCTGATGCCTGGGGCTGAGGGCTGCCCTAGTGCCCTAAGAGCTGAACCCATTTCAACTTGTAGCCAAAAGAAAAAGGAAAAATTATTGATTCCAAAACAAAATATATTGATTATTCAGTTATATTTCCAAGGAGACATGGGGCAAAACAGAACAAGAGAGGAGAGGTTTCATCCTAATATATCCACATGGTTTGTGGGAGCTTATATTTTAATCAGATAGTGGAGATTACCATAAACACTCTGCAAATAGCTGGGCCTCACCAATGAGCTGTAGGATATACTAAGGGATATCTCTTGTGAGGCTTTCTAGTACTTACTCATTGAAGCAGATCACAACCTAACTGGTATGTTGGCTATTGTTTCCTCTGGTCACACTCTAAGGTTAATGTCCAATATGAGTGGCATGAGTGGCAATATGATGATCAACTGATGATCGTGTGCTCCAGCACCAGAGCACCTCAGATAAACATTGTCCAGTCCAGTACTCCTCTTTGATCCATATAAGACCCAGAGGTGAAGACAAACATTAGAAGCTTCTAGTGCAGAAAAGGAAATTTAGGCTGGATGTTAGGAAGAAGTTCTTCATAGAGAGAGTGATTGGCCATTGGAATGTGCTGCCCAGAGAAGTGGTGGAGTCACCATCATTGGGAGTGTTTAGGAGGAGACTGGGTGGGGTGCCTGGTGCCACGGTTTAGTTGGTTAGATAGCGTTGGATGATAGGTTGGACTCAATGATCTTGAAGGTCTCTTCCAACCTGGTTTATTCTATTCTATTCTATTCTATTCTATTCTATTCTATTCTATTCTATTCTATTCTATTCTATTCTATCCATTAAAGCTGTTAAACCAATGAAAAATTAAGCATTTATCTACTTTTTTCAACTATAGCACATGAAGTGTTCAGTGCATACTATAAACACATCTTATTTGCTTGTCTGCTTCAGCAGATGTGATGAAGATAAGAAAAATAGAACAGGAAGATTAAAGACACTTAATGCTACCCTCCCAAGGTCTCCTCTACTGCTCTCACTAACTGCTTTGTTAAACTGGCTAAAAATGTTTAGGAGCTTAATGGAAATGGCTTTTCATAATTGTTCTTCATCTCTAAACTTCCTCTCACTTGAAGTCTAAATAATTTAGACTGAGAGATCAGAGGCAAGTCATAGGTTAGGGATTATGAGATTATCAGGGCATCCACAGGAGAGTATAATCCTCAACAGGACCTTGCAAGGGAGATTTCTCTCTCTCTGCTCTATGTGACTGCACTAAATCCTTTTGGGCTCTCTTCCCTGACGAGGCTCAAGCATTTCTGTAGGTCCCATGAAAGGGCTGATTTGTGTTTCAGTGCCCCAGCATGGTGTGTCCATCTGACTAATAAACAAATCACAGCAATAAACAAACTACATAGGAAACAATATCAACAACATTCTACAAATCTATAAAAGCAGGAAGTCCTGCTTGGTTGTGTCTGTTTGTGTTTGTGTGTGATGGCTGTGCCTCTGATGTCAGATTAATTTCTGTGCTTTTGGACATGACAAAGTCTCATTACATTATCTGTTCCTAGTCTGGGCAGGAAGTAAACTCTGCCTGCTTACCTTTACTTTGCATATAGCTGCTTGTCTGCTTAAATCCATAAAATTCTTCAACCACAGCCTATCAACAATAAAGGAAAACTAGTGAGTCATAGTTCAAAATACCATGTTTTCAGACTCAGACATGAGATACAAAAAACAGAGGGTGTGGAAAGAGTGCTTTCTTAGTACAGGCCCTCTCCTTTACCTCTGCAGCAGCTGTTATTACCACAACTCAGCAGTACAAACCTGCCCTATGAGGACCCTGAGCCTCTCCCTCCCTGACAAGAGGAGGGTACCAGACAAGGCAGCGGACAGGGCTGAAACATAATCAAGTTGGTTGTGACAAGACAGAGCTGTTTCCCTGGCCTTCAGCCCAGTCTTGGTGTGTCTAGTACAAAGAGCCCTGAATTAAACAAGCTTGCTTGGGTGCAGAATGATCCCTAACATGGAAATGTAGCATTCCCTGGGATGCTTACCACTCTGCAACTCAAAAAGAAATTAACTATTTGGAATTCTGTAGCAGAAGATTAAGGCCCTTGGCAACATGCACTGGGAACAAGCTATGATGTGTCCCATCTTGACTGCTAATGGCACTAAGTATTATCCTGGGCCGTGCAATACAGCAGAACCAGATGGGATACTTCACTGTAAGTGCACAGCAAAAAGCAAACAAAGGGGCTTGGAAAAGGAGGAAAGAACATGCAGGATCTGAGCAGTATCTACAATTCTGCTTTCTTGCAAAACCATCAGATGTTGAAATATAAAACAGCAAAACCCACACCTAATAGCTTTATTGTAGAATGAGTAAGAGATCAGCCAGCCCACAGCTATGTAGATGTATCAAAACCATCCAGGCTTCAGGCTTCCTTTCACCAACGACCCATGTCTGGAGCAGAACATTACCCAAGGTTCTAGCCTTATCATTATTATTACCTCTTTACTGCTCATGCATGAGACATGAAAATGCTTTGTGTCTGTTGCAATTTTATTTACCCCAAGGCCTCACATGGCAGAATGCACTGCAGCCTCCGTCCAGCACTGACAGAGAGACAAAGGGTCCAATCCTGCAGAATTTCTTGGGGAAACAGAGCACATTGCCTGCTTTTCTTCTCTCTGCTTTTTAGCCACATACTGCTCCTTCTGCTCCCTATTTGTTCTCTCATGTTGCTGACCCAGGCTTGTACCCTGCTTCCATATAGCTGTGATCCTCTCACGTCAATATTTCTTAATACTCTTTATCAGCAACAAACAGAATTTCACAAGGCTCATTCAAACTGTGAGAGAAGCAATATTAGTTGCAATGCAGGGGTTTAGGAAATTTGAGAAGAAGGAAGAATGGTGTCACATTTTTTGCCATAAGTTTTACTCCATTTTCTCTGAACTGCCACATTTATTTAGTTGGTTTTTTTTTTGTTCAGATTAACTACATTAAAACAAACCAATCCTCAGTGGATTAATGAAATCAACACAGGGAATGAAATGCACACACTCAGATCTGGGATTCTTTTTAAAGTGGTGAAAGGTTTTCCATTGGCTTCTGCTACCTTCTATTCCATGCAACATCAGATATTAATCTGTATATGGACTGCAAACTGCGTCAGACAGAAATACCCTCCTTCTATGTGACTGAGGCAAACTGATCATGACCCTCATTCTTCATTTGGCTGCTGTTCCAAACCAGACCATATGAGTAAGGAGAGGGCTAGACATGCAGCTGGTCATGGGATTAATTTCTTAGTCAGAAAATCCTTCAAAGCAAAGGAAGTCTTGCAAAGGCTAAGTATGAAATACCACATAAGATACTGTAAAGCTTTGGGTTGGTTTTGTGTTGTGTTTTTTTAAAGACTAAAGCCATTCAAGCAGGATGTGTAGATTGCCTGTCAGCACTGAGAAGGGAACTTAGCTGCAGTGTGCCCTCTGTTACTAGCACAAATTAATTTGAGGGGTATGAGTACATCTAACTCATCTGTTATGTCTTGTGTTTGTAGGAAAACTGACCAGGTATAAAGAGCAAATGGATTAATTTTCTTCTCACATCTGTGACTGTACGATGCATCCATATGAACAGCATCCCCTTTCAGTCACAGCTTTAGTACACAAGTGCAGGAGAAGCTGTACAGGAGATCAGTTCCAGATATTTTCACCAGTGTCATCTGTGTCACCAGTGGAAAAAACAGTTTTCTACCATCCTCTTGTTTACATTTCACTCTAGAGAAATCTAGCTTTTCTCTTCCTCTGTAAGCAGGGGAAAGTTCTGGCCAGCTGAACAGTTCTAGTTCCTGCTCAGTTTGATTCAGTTTGATTCAGATCATCTCTTGCCCTGAGAAGGACAAAAGAATGACGCTCTCACAAATGGATTGGATAGTGATGGAAAGTTTAAATAGAAAAGCCAGTGGTGGTTTACAGAAACTGCAAAGCCCAGTGGCAAAGCTATCCCAAAGCTATATGACCAGCTATGTTCCAAAAAGATGTCTACATTTTACATGTGTGAGCGAGAGATCTGACAACAGCACAGGGACAGAACTTAGGACTCTTGAGAGATTAAATGACCCATCCTGCACAAATTATTTGGCACTGTTAACCTAAAAGGCTGTAATTGGTCATTTTCCCAAGCAACTACAGCTTTTCTACTATCCATATCACAAGGTTTCCTAGTTGGATCAGTTTCCAAGCTTGTGACACACTGTGGCCTTGCTTCTATCCTAGAACACACCTATCTGATTGCACTTGATACCTTGCTCTCATTTTTGTCTTGTTGGACAAAAAGTCCTTATGTGTACTCAGATTGGTACTGATGAAGTAAGTACCTGCCTATGCTTGGTAGAAAGTTTCATCCCTAAAACTCAGTTGGAAATGTAGAGGGATAGTGATGGATTTCACTATGATGGATTTCATCCATCACTGAAATGGATCCCCTTTATAAATATAACCTACAATACTGGAAACAAAATGGCACTTGGAAAGGAAAATTAAACACATTCTCAAGTGACAAAGAAATGTAATGAGATAAGCAAGTGAAATTTAGAAAACTTTCTTTGCTTCAGATAACAGCAGTTTGGGTTGCTCTGACACCAAGAGAGTGGTTATATTCTTAACATCAATATCAGGACAAAGTATAGATAGGCAAATATATCTGCAGTCTATAGCATCAAGACAAATTAGTCCAAGCAAAATTAGGACTAATGAAGCCAGGATTGTGCTGTAACAGAATGCCATGAGAAACTTGGCATGAGAAGTTTGCCATTATGGACTTTGCCTTAGCACTGACTCATGAGATCTGTTAGTACAAATGTGTTAATGGCAGTAAGACATTAAACATCATTGGTCAGCTGACTTTTGGCAGCATTTCTGCAACTAAATATATCCATCTATAAAAAGGCAGGCACCTGGCCTGGTGTCATGGTTTAAGGCCATCCAGCTGGCAACAAAGCACCACGCAGCTGCTCACTCGACTCCTTCCACCCTCCGATGGGATGAGGAGGAGAATGCATGACAAAAGCCTTGAGATTGAGACAAAGGTCAGAGAGGGCTCACTCAACAATTATGGTCATGGGCAAAAGACAGACCTGACCTGGGGAAACAAAATCAATCTAATTTAAACAGAACTACCCCTATTGGCCAATTTGAGAATCAGAGTAGGATAGTGATAAATACAACTGGGTCTTAAATACATTTCCCCCCTCTCTCTCCCTTCTTCCCAGGCCCAGCTCTGCTAACCTCTCCTGCAGCATCACAGAGGGGCAGGGAGTGGGGACTGCAGGCAGTCCCGGTCTGTTCCATGATGTTTCTTCTGCTCTCAAAGCTTTTTACCGGAGCCACAGCAATAGCCCCCTCCCCAGCTACCAAAACTCTGCCAGACCCAACACACCTGCTCAGTGGAGGGAGACAAGCACTTCTGAAAGACATTCACTGCCCTCTATGTTAGGTGTCCAGCAGAGGTATTAAGGCAACAAAAAAATCTTTTGATTTTTTTTTAAGGTCTAGGTACAATCGGAAGCTTGATCCTTCACCACCAAAGACTAGCTTTTTGACTTGTAATATAGGAGAGAAAATGTGTAGAAGACAAGTAGAGGAAAACGGAAACCAGGATGTAGCAAAGCAGCTATGGTCAATGTCAGGGTTCAAGGCTGGAGGGCTAAGTTGAAAAGACAGAAGGAGGCAGACAAGGAATTGTCAGTCAAACAGGCACAGAGTGGGCTCCTTCCTATTGACCTCCACCCTGCTGACTGCTGTGTTAAAGAAAGGAAAAATACTGAATTCCAGCAATATTCATCAGTCTGATGTTAGCTCCCAGTTTAACCCACAGACAGTGGGAGATGAAGCATCCAAAGCATCCTCAGCCCCAAACTTTCAGTCAGGAACAGATTTCTCCTATGATCCCTAACATGAAGGCAGGCAAATGTATTGCCAAGTATGGCCCCTTTTATAAAGTACAATCCAGGCAACAGATCTTAGCTGAGAAACCTTTCTGTAACATAAGGAAGCAGAACCACAGGACATAGTTAACAAATGATACAAAAATGTTTGCATAACTGGATCCCTGATAAAAATGGATTCACTGTACTGAATATATACTTCAGAGTGTTTCCAATGCTTTTCTTGTAACAGATGTTCTCCTCAGGCCTCTACTCTCATTGAAGATTTACTAAATTAATCATCTTCCTTTGTACTTTTTTTCTTACTCTTCTGTGAGGAATTCCTCCTTCATCCATAATCAAGCTCACTTGCTTCAGTCCAGCGGATGGTAAGTGTGCAAAGCAAAGCTCTTGCAGCATTGAAACTACTCCACAAAATACCTATTGTTTTAAAGAAGCTCTTCAAAACAAAAACAAAGTGAAAAGGGCTGCTGAAAAGGTAGTTAGCCATCTGGTCAGGTTTTTGCTGAGACTAGCTGTTTCTTCAGAAGTAGAGTCCTGTAATTTCCTCAAGCTTCAACTCTCCTTCCTCTGGGGCAACAGTTCTTCCTATGGAAAAACCCATCCCCAAGCTGAATTTCACCACTGGGTAAAATTTGGTCAAATTTAGTTTACCAAATCCAGTTCCCAAGGAAATAAATTAAAAGTGAGTGGAAAAAGTGCAAATACAGATGAGATTTCTTTAATAAATAAATAAACAAACCAACCACCACACTTCACCCCATACGTGAAATCCTCTTTTCTTTTCCTCTCCTTTTGGATGTATTTGTACTTTCATGCCCTTGGTGGAGTCAAAGTCCTGCTGTCAATACAACTCATTAGCACTTCTGCATGGCTCATCTCTAACCCAGCCATTCCCAGGGAAGTGGAAGGACAAATGTTTGAGAAAGAATGGTCCTAGTCTACTCTCTCAGACATCTCAGTTCATCCTACCCTGCACCCTACTCCCCTTTCTTTCTTTTTGCTGATGAGCTGACAATTTCTGCATACTGGTTCTAAAGTTCATGTCCTCTGGAGTTGGAAGATGGAAACAAACTCAAGAAATTGACCATATCAGAGGGAAGGAAAGAGTAAAACTTGAGTAATCTCAGCCAAATAAAGTAAAAAACAAAAATCCAGGAGTTAACAACAGACTCCCCCACAAGCTAACAGCTGAGTGGGCTTTAAGCTGACCCAGTCTCCTTGCTTTATCAATAAATTTCATTATCTCTGCATTGATTATTTCCAGTACAGAGGTTATCTGCAAGGTTATCAAGACCCAAGTGACTCAATATGATCACAAAGAGATACAGCAGATAATTGTTTTCTGACAGGTTTATGTCCACAACTGATGCATCTTTTAAGTGTTTGATATTTTTGCAGGCAAGCTTGAGGAGAAACATATGCTGTGCTTTATCACATGTGGAGTTTAGGGTGATGCAGAGAAGAGGCGAACAAGGGAAGCAGCAGTGAGCTGAAGCAAGGAAACCCTTTCATGTCACTCAGCCTCGGGAGCTTCATAGTGCCTTGTTAAACACACTGATAAATGTGAAGCTCTCAGTGAAGTTCCAGGAGGACTACTTCATATTAGGTGATTTTATTTTACATATTTCTGTCTAGACAAGAGAAATCTGATTTCTGAACCTACACAAAAGGCTCGCTGTGCTTGGTGGGTGTATTGATCTGGCAGCACTGCAGCAGCTGTGAGCTCAAATGTCTGTGCTGCCGGCGTAATCAGAAACACGCTGCATGCAGGATGCAGCAAGCTTCGAGAGCTTAACAAGCCAGACAGGGGGCCTGTCAGCTCCTTTCAGGGCTAACAGCAGGGTAAAAAAGTGGTATATGTGAGGAACTATCAAAGCAATTGCAACAAAAAAAAAAAGAATGAGGAAATTGCTGAAGAAAATTAAAAGCCACAAGAAAATAATTGAGATTTACAAAGTGCCAGCTTATTCACCCTGTGTACAGATACATTAGCTTTACAGTGCTCATGCAAATCGAACACACAGTCCAATTACAGTCTGAAAACCAAAAATCTCCTTTCAAAATGTCTGGGTGATATCATTGTACTTCTGTTTACCTTCCTCATATTTTCCCGCAGTTATGAAAGCCTCCTGCGTTGAGCAAAGCTTTGTATGGCAGGAAACAATCTGCTTTGATATTATTAGCATTTTTTTCAAGCATCTTTCATCAGAATAAAGCCAGACTTTTGGTTTGTGGGTACATTTATGTATTGTTTTTATCTTGCTTTCAATACATGCACATTTTCCCCTACTGGCTTTCTGGTAAATGTATGAGCTGACTTTCCACAGCTTGCAGCTTGATGCAATCCTTGTACCTGACGTTTTTTGAAATGATGGGGTTTGTTCAGTCAGTAACACAATGTACAAAAGAAAGGTGATGCTGGTGGTATATAGCATGTGGATTTGGCTTTGAGGTTAGTAAGTCAGTCGTTAACATATGGTCTGTTCTTGCAAATGTTCACACACGCACGGTGCCTTTAGACGTGCAAGGAACCACAATGAACCAGAGCACTTCCTCCACAGGACTTTGCAGAATGCCTCTCAGTTTTGTTTTTCCAGAGACATACCATGGATCAAGAGGCTGAAAAATCTGTCTGTTCTGGTCAGAGTTAATGCTGGTGGCATGATGAAGTGTGCTTTTGTGTGGTCCCTATTTGTGCATCATATAAAAAAGTACAGTGATCTCAGATCCGCTTTCTCTTCTAGCATGTGAGTTTTCTAAGGGCTCAGTAAGGGTGCTTTGTTAGATTGGGTTGTCTTTCTTCTGCAGAGTTAAATGCTGAAACTACTTTCATAATTCTTAATTAATGAAAATTAAGGTACAGAGGAGAGTTAAATTTGAGCAGACAGTGAAGAGCAAATGGCCCTGAGCATAGTGGTAACATCTGTAAACCAACAATTATCTCTCTTGGTAGCTGTGCAATTACTACAGAATGTACCTACCAGTGAAAATCCTCAGTAATGCATCACTCTGATGGCTGGGTCATAGGAATCATCCATTAACAAGAACATTAGATCTTATTCATCCAGAAGCCTCAAGATGAAGCAGACTAGAAATACAGGTACTAGAAATACATCCTTCCACTCTCTTTGCTTTAATAATTAAGAGTTTAGAAATGCCGATGAATTAAGAAATTTAGAAAGGTAAGTGTATTCATCACACCTAAATAAACCATTCAGGTATTCATAGAAAGGTCTACCTGAAAGCTAGATATGAGTCACTTTAAAATGTATTTTCAACCCATAAGTATCAAAATTGTGGCTATCAGCCACAGAGCTCTTATGAGCTAGTAGAGCCTTGTCCAGTAAGCTGCAGGGTCCACAAAGCCAAGTCATTAAAACCCTCTGTTCCTTGATTTTTCAGCTGCAAAATATGTCCATTATTAAAGACTCATTCCTCAGTGGGTAAGGCAGAGGGCTCCAGAGATCCAGGAGCCCTTGCTCAGGAACTGTCATATTCAGAACTAATCCAAACATCCCTAAACATACCAAGTGTGTCTTCATGTCACTTAATTTTCACTCAGAAGTGAGATATAACAATATCACTTCTTTCAACCAAGAGTTAGAGAAGGGTGGCAAAGCCATGGGACTCTGTTCATACATTTGGTATCAAAGAACTCACAAGCAATGGCAGGTATGGCCTTCCTCCAAAGAGGAACCTGTATGCCTTCATTAAGTCAGTATGCAAGTCAGACACTTGCTTCAGCAAGACTGCTTCATGAGATGACAAAAATGCAGGGGGACTCAATCTCATTCAAAGCTCTACTTCTTCTCATGTTAAAATATCAGTAAGTACAGAAAAATCCTTTCCTGTTTCACATGGTCTCACTGATGCCCATGCTTCATCTGGATTGTGGTCAGAGACAATGGATGCAGTCCTCCTTACTGCCAAAATATATGAAACACCAGTACAGAGTCAGACACGGTTGGGCTGCTGATAAACTGTACTGTGGTCTGTCTTCTCTCATGAGACTGAAGTACAAGTAGCATTGGATAGAGCTATTGGAGGGATGGCTGCAGCTCTCTTGTTCTTTCTACTTTCCTCTAATAAGTGTGAACCAATGCAATTGTAACAGCTGCCTCTTTACTTAACATGCTGTATCATCTGTGTCTTCTTTCCTATTCCTCTCACTGCTCTTCATCTCTCATTCCATGCTGAAATCACTAGGTCATTGAGAGAAAGATTGATATTCATTTTGTGTTTGTAACATCCAGTACTGTGAGGTGCTAAATGGCATCTGCAGGAACTTTCAGAAACCAAACAAGTCATATAATGCCCTTTGAGCAATTACTGTGGCAATGTTAATACATATTTGCTCCACTGAACAAAATGATACTTACAGAGCAAATGCTATTCACTCGGTAACATGAATGGTGGTAAATCAAAGTAAGAGGAGATGAATATTTCAACTTGTCTAATCTTAGTGATTCAAAACATTTAAGTCTGCTCAGCTTTCAGTACAGTTGCCTGAAATTATTCCTGTTGCTTTCTATCATGTCTCCAGGTTTCTTTTACTACCGAAACACAATTAACCCCAGTGCAGCCTGTAACAAGAAAGGCTCAGGTGCACTGTATTGATAGAGAGACTTCTTCCTCTATTGGGGATTAAAACACTGCAATGTGATTAACCTGAATAACAATTTATGTATAAGAAATGCCTGAAAGATCTGACCTAGATCTGGAATTCAGCTCTAATATTTAAGAAGACATTTGAAATCTTGACATTATTAAGATCTTTCAAATCATTGAGAATTGCAATGCCTTTGCTCTAGGTAATAACATAATAGAATAATTGGGATTGTTTTTCTGTTTGACTCTATGAGGGAAAAATTGCATTTGAGACAGTGTGAACTGGAGAACTTCACAAGCTGGTCCAGTTTGTGGGGCTTCACTTTACATCAGTGAAGGCAGCTCTAGTAAGAGTCTGTCAAAAAGGGATTGGACGTGGCGCTTGAAGCCATGGTTTAGTTAATCATGAGGTGTTGGGTGACAGGTTGGACTTGATGATCTCTCAGGTCTTTTCCAAACTTACTGATTCTATGATTCTATGATTTAGATTGAAACACAGGTTTGACATCCACATCGTCTGGTAATTTAAGTGACTAGATCTAAAACATCACATGAGAGAACACCATGACTGCATCCATTTATGACAGTGGCTACAAATATCTAAACACAATAAAAAAGATTGATGGACAAACTTCTGTATTTTGCTCTGACTATTCCAAGATATACAAATGTGGAGGCAGTGAAAAAGGTTTATCCAATAACACTTTCTTTAAGTGCTGTTTTTACTGTATACCTTCAATAGAAAAAAGTCCCTGTTCACTAAACCTGCTCTATCTCTTGTTCTACAGTGATCTGTACACACCTACCCTAAAGGTATGGTCTGTAGTCACCACCCTTTTAAATGGCAGACTTGCACAGAGAAAGGGAAAATATAGAACATTGCTTTATTTCTTATCCTTTATTTATTTCTTATTTATTTCCTCCCTAAACCAGACAAAAAGGAAAAGGTACAAATATTTATTGGATTCACTGGGATTTAAATGGGTTTCCACATGAGCAGTTTCCAATTACCATTCTCTATTTGCAGAAATGGGACTGTCATTCAGAGATTACCCATAACCTCAATCAAAACTCCAACAGTGACTAGGAAACAAAAGACTTCTAGGGAAAACACTGTTACCCTGGGCTAGCTAGTTCCCCTTCAAACCCTGTGCTAGTTTAATACCTGGTTTTTGCTATCAGGAGTGTTTTTCTGTTCAGATCTCAACATCTGTTATGACCCCACACAAGCACACATTAAACTCTTCCTCCTGAAATATTTAGGTGAAGACTCTTGCCTTCCAGTGCTTTGTTAACATTGCAGCTCATATACATACAAAACACCAGACAAAGATAAAGGCTCTGCTCTTCAGTCTTTGACAGTTTTAATCAAGCCCTTCCAGGTCAGCAGAATTCAGAGCCTCTTTTTCTTTGCCAAATTTAGGACCTGGTCACAATGGCTTATAACCAATTACCACTCATCAGTTAAGTCATACCTTTTAGTAGTGGCAGTTGATATGAATGGACTTAATCTCAGTTCTGCCCCTTGGGCGTTATCCCTGAAGAATTCAGCAAAAACCTGACAGGCCCATTAGTTAACAGTGCACTCATGGTTTCTTAATATCATTTTGGCTTATTAATTAATGAACCATGTAAATCACATTCAATATAGTGATGAGGTAGCCTCAAATCAAATCAGTGTAGAGGTCAAGGAAGGAAGGTGAATAAGATCTATATGCTTTCTCTTCTTTGATGTACCTGGCTAGTTCATATGGCCAGCACTGGTAGGGCCATCTCTATCAGCATGGCAAGAGCATGACTTTCTCCTCTCCTCAGAGAACAGCTAAGAATGACCCCTTCAATAGTTTGCAGAAGTAGTCTCATCAGAAACTACCTTTCCCTTTTTTTTTTGCAGACAGCAACCACCACCAGAACAAGAGGATACAGTCTCAAGCTGCGCCAGGGGAAGTTTAGGCTCAAGGTGAGGAGAAAGTTCTTCCCAGAAAGAGTAATTGGCCATTGGAATGTGCTGCCCAGGGAGGTGGAGGAGTCACCATCACTGGAGGTGTTCAAAAAAGGGTTGGACGTGGCACTTGATGCCATGCTTTAGTTAGTCATGAGGTGTTGGGTGATAGGTTGGACTTGATGATCTCTCAGGTCTTTTCCAACCTTATTGATTCTATGATTCTATGATCAGAAAAATTGCAGCAAAGGCTGCTAGGGTTATCACCAGTACAACACAAGAAACCATGTGGAGCCCTGAAGGAGTCACCTGGTGTAGAGGAGGTCCAAGAGGGTCTGTCCTCTGTCCCACTGCTACAGGAAGGGCACAAGTGGAAGGTAGCTCTACCGCAAGGCAGGCTGCTAGCTCCCAAAAAGTGTCCTGCCTACACTCTGGCTCTCCCTTACATTGCAAAATTTCTTCTGGTGAGAACAGACTGTGAAGTCAAAAAGATGACATCACAGGAGGATGCAAGGCAGGAACTCTTTCACCAGTCCCAGACAAAGGTAAGCCACAGTGGATAGAAGCAGGCATGTAGGCTGTTGCTGAGTCAGTATGTCTTTTCCCTGAATGTATCATCTAATTAAGATTTCCCTGGAGTTAGTCAGTTCTGCTACTGAATTCTTCCTGGGTGCCTTCTTTACCACAAGGGTAGCAGAACACTGGAACAGATTGTCCAGGGAGGTGGTTGTGGCCCCATCCCTGGAGATATTCAAAGTGAGCTTCAACAGGGTTCTGGGCAACCTGATCTAGTTGAGAATGCCACCGCAGAGGGGGTTGGACCTCTGAAGGCCCATTCTATGATTTTACAACTCTATGATTCTATTTGAAGATGACGAAGGTTAAAATCCTGGGCTAAGTGGCATTTCTTAAATGAAACCATTCTTTGGAGGGGGAAAAAAAGTACAATTGGTGACACTAAATTCATCTACATGGAATCAAATTATTAACTTGAGTTACAGGTCATAATGAAAAAAATAAGTCAAACACTTCAGTGTTTTCTACCAAAAGGTGTCCTCTTTCTTCAGCATGCAATAACTGTGGCAAACTTTAGCTCATTGTTATTGGAAATCTTCAAAATCTGCTTGAGAAGATTTTGAAGACATCAGGGCACTTTGTGTGGAAGCGAAACACACTGCTCAGAACAGCCTGCTCATCCTTCTGAATTTTCAAAATTAGCAATAAATTAGCAAACAAAACCAAACCCATCTCTCATCCAGTCCTAATAAAATAATTGCTTAACATGATTGTGCTCCAGGGTGCAGAGTCCCCAGGAGTTAGAGAATAAAAAAAGAGAAAAAGTAAGAAAAGGTGGCAGGGGAACTCTAACCCAATAACCCAGACATTTTACAGGCAGTAAATGCTGAAGTATTATCATAGTAATTGGCATCATGAATGCTCCAAGCTAAGTATATTGATTGCCAAGGTCAGCATTTTTAGGTAGCAACAGCAGATGTGCTCATCCATTAGCCCTGAAATATCAATTTCAGTCAGGAAAAGAGAAGCCAGGAAAAGGAAAATACTTGAGTAATAAAATGGTCTCTCTCTATCTTTGTCTTCCAGACATGGGAACAGGCACACTGTTCACAGTATGTCAGCACTCACAGGATTGCTGAAGGCTCATATGCATTTCCCATTCCCCAGCCTATCAACATGCATTTGTATTTCAAAATGGCTGAATAAAAACAAACAAACAAAGGAAAACCCAAAGAACCAAACAAAACCCAAATAAACAAACAAAAACCCTAACAAGGAACCCAAACAAACAAAGAATAACCCAAACAAACTAAGAACCCAAACAAACCAAGAACCCAAACAAACCAACCCACCACAAGCAAACACTTCAAGTGCAGAAAACAGGCAAGTGCATAGCTTTGGCTTTGATTTGCTTGATAGAGCAGGAAGTATCTCAAACCTGCAAGTTCTCTTCTTGATACCATTAGAGGAAGTGCTTAATTATCTAGCAAATATCAGTCATTAAGAATGTCTCCCAGTGCTATAACCTTTCTGTAAAATGAATTGATCACTGTGATGAAATACAATTAACTGGATTTTAGGAGCCTGGACAGAAGTGAAAGTTTTCCTAAACACTTGGATAGTTCACAGTGTGCAGGGCTCTGTTTGGGTTTGGGTTTGGGTTTTACTAAGACAGAAATAATTGTGCCTCCTTTGGTTATGTGTGTGACTAAATGTCATTCAATGCTAACTCACACCACTGGGACAAACTATGTTGCCAAAAAAGTGCTTTCTGGAGATGATAAGAACTATTTGCTAAATCCATATGTAGAAGGCAAAGGCAAGCACAATTATCAGAATATTGTCCAGCAATATCATCTTTTTTTCCCTTGTGATAGCATCCCTTGTTCCCCACTAGAAATGCCTACCTTTGTGCTTTTTTTTCTCTCCCCTGGCAAACTTTCAGGAGGAATCCACAAGGCCATGGTTTACTTAGTCATAAGGAGTTGGGTGATAGGTTGGACTTGATGATCCCTGAGGTCTTTTCCAACCTTATTGATTCTCTGATTCTATGAACAGCACAACACCTAGCACTCAGCTGCCTGGCCCCAGAAGCAGCAGCCTGTCTTGAGGCTGATATTTATTGTTTCACACAACATGAGGGACATGAGGTACCTGGGAATGTGACTAAGCTGTGAAGATTGTGATAACAGTTTTTAATTAGATTTTCTTTTTCAAAACAACCTCTTTGTATGCTGGTGCAAGGAAAAGATAAAGCTGTCCTTTTTATAACAGACTGAAGGGAATTCTCTCCCGGAAAGGCAGGAAATTCAGTATTTCCAAGCATTGCAAATCAGCCAGGTTTTTATACCAACTGAGTGAGAATCTCTTAGTGCAAGATTAGAGCACCAGTCTTGGGGGTTTTTCTCCCTCTGGTGTTGCCCACATGGTTGCACTGTTAGGAGAGGAACTCTCAAACCCAGGGCATTCATGATGTACATCACACACCCCTCCGACCTCAGAAGTGTCATCTGTTGCCTCACTTGTGGCAGCTTACTACCTGTCAGAGCTAGAAGCCAGTAACAACCAGCTAACTAAAAGCCAGCAAATAAAGCTTTGCAAGGCTGTGTATTGCTGTGCATAATGGGATGTCTGGCACAGCCTCTACACCACATGGATGGGGCCCTGAGCAACCTGTTCTAGTGAAAGGTGTCCCTGCCCATGGCAGAGGAGTTGGAACTAAATGATCTTTAAAGTCCTTTCTAAACCAAAACATTCAGTGATTCTATGATAGTGTGTCATCTGTTGCTCTCTCCCCACTTTATGGAACCCTTTTGTTTCTCCTGATGTCCTTCTTATTATCCCTCCTTTCCATTGCTTTCTTCTACAATAATGTTAATGGCAAGTTTCAGCATCCCCCAAAATCCAAACACAGCCTAAGCCCAAGTTCCACTGTAAATCTGCACTGTAATTGCACTGAAAGTTTCTTGAGAAGCTGCACAAGCCCACTCCAGACCCAAAAGGCTGCTAAGCTCACTGCAGGGCTGCAAGAAGACTGACAATAGATGCAACAACAAACAAGGTGACAAAGCAGTGCTCCTAAATCTCCATTGCACCACTTCTCCCCTACCCACCAGAGCAGGCAGTACAATGGATCATTTCCATTCCTAGTCCTGGCATACAGACACACACATCCTGTACCCTGACCCACTCCTATGGCATCACATCCCTTAGCACAGAGATTTCTTTATACAAATCTCTCTTAGAGAGCAGGCTTTTGAGGAAAATGAAGTAAAGATTCTGAAATTGTTTGGATCAACAAGAGGTTAGGAAAACATCAGCAGCACAGATAAAACCAGAACCAGGTCTCACAGAAAGTGGTTTTTAAAAAGTAATTAATTTTGTTCAAGAGAGTCAAGAAAACACATGAGAATTTGTCCTTATGGCACAGGAGGTTGAAAGAGAAAGGACACCTGCCTTATTAAATCCCAATCCCCAGAGGCAGTTCACAAAACTATTAATTATTCATATACATTAACCAGGAGAGCTCTGTCTCTTCACATGACCATTCTCATGTACCACAAATGTCATCTTCTTTTCCCCACAAAGACAGAACCATGAGCAGTATGCATAACTGCTTCCTTTAGCAATAACAAAACCTTAGAAGTGGGGAAAAGATGGACAAGTGTAATGAAATAGATAAGAGTGTTCACACTGGTCACGCTGGCTCTCATAGCCGTCTCCCCACATCTTTGGCAATGGATTTAGAAACTCAAGGACATCTAGCAATATCTAGTACTCACATAAGCTAAGCAAACAACAGCAGAGAGCAAAATCCCATCTCTTTCCTCAGACTAATCTGATTTACTGCATCCTTTCACAGGTAAGCAGCAGCTAAGGTGCAGCTATTTGTTTTTTTGAAAGCTTGTTTGTTTTCTTATGGTTTTGGCTAGGAAAACTGGTCAGGCTGTAACTGAGACTTGTTTTATTTCTCAGACTTGGTGGGAATGGCTAGATTGTGATTTCCAGCTGTTTTCACATCCCCTCCACACCCCTAAGCACCATTCCCTCTTGCCAGTACCCCCTCCCCTCCTGCAGTCTGGCCAGACATCTTGGCACTGCTGCTATTGCATCTCTTCCTGGGGCCAGGCAGGGGCTGCAGGGCTGCTCATACACATAGACTGTTCCTAATTAGCCATTATGCCCTAGTGGGGAGGCAATGAAATCTGATGGTGAGAAGAAGGAGATTAAGGGTCTACCCTGGGAGGGTATGCAGAGCGCTCAGGCCTTGAAGGTGTCCTTTTTCATTACTGCTTGCCTTTATTTAGGACCAAACTAAATGGAATAATAAAAGCAGTAATAATAATGGAATAAGAATGGAGTAAATATAAGAACAATAACTGAGTAGATGCCTTGAGACCATGGGCTAATATAATGAACAGTTCTCAAAAATGCTGCTGCTTTCACACTGTGATGCCCATAGCTGCTTCTTTCTCCTCTAGATCTTCCCCCTCACCCCCAATGCCCTGCACTGGTTCATGGCACCTGGTCTGACCTTATTAGGGCTGAGCCCAGACACTTGCATGCTGCCCTTGCCTGGCCCTTTTTCTTTTGGGTGGGCACAGGGCTGTTCTCAACCCTCTGCCTACCCCAGCACACCTGTGGCTTCCCAGCATGGTGCTCCAGCTTTCCCCAGCAGATGTGGCTGATGAAATTACTTCCACAAGAACTTCTTGTTTCATTCCCATGACTTCCTCCACTTGATGGAAGACAGAGATGATTGCTCCTAATGTTAACCTCTCACTGGGGCCTAATGTTACAAACTTCCCCTTACACATAGCGTTACACTTCAGCAATAGTCCTCAGATGATTAATGAACATTTAACCAAGTGAAGGAATTACAAGATCAGGCCCATACTGAGTTTTATAAACACAGTAAATGCCTTAACTTTTCTACATTGAGTCTTCTGTTATGGTTTTTACAGTGGAAATACTGAGACCACATGAGCCAGGGCAAACATAGGTCACAAAGATTAATATAGAGATTATTCATCTCTATAGTATACAAATGTACATTCTGGATGACCTAAAAAATAATGAAACATAAGACAGAAGCATTTACAACAAGGGAACTCTGATACTTTAAACAGCTCTGCTTTGTTTTATCATGTTCCATTACCTCACAAATAAGGTAGCTGTCATAACAAACAGTAACACTGATAGATATTAAGACAAACCTGGATGGTGTGCAAGACTGCGGATACAGCTTCAGTGTTCAGACCTGAACCAACTTTAAACTTAATGTTTCCTGTATTGCTCAGTCCTGGCAAAGGCTGCCACAGCATTCCTTAATTTACAGATCTAATCTGCATCAAATATGGTAATATTTGACAACAAAATGCATCTGCATATGGTAAAATGCAACGCTGATTTGACCAGAGCACAGCTGTTTAAGACAGTAGATGGGTTTTACACAGAATGGGTCTGTGTGGTTAGGTTTCTATTTGGAAGACTCATTCAGGCCTCATAAGCTTCTCAAATGCCTTTAAAAGTAACATTAAAAACATAAGGTGTCCCACCATTTGCTGGCTGGCTGCTGACCTCAGGCTCAACACAGCTGCTGTGGGCAGCACACACAGCACTAACACTGAAGTTTGCTTAGAGCAGTGCTGCATTTTCAGTTACGATCAGAGGATGATAGGCTAAGTCAGGCTGGGAGGGATCCAGTCTCTTGCTCACAGCAGGGCCAGTGCTGGGCTTAGATCAGGCTGCCCAGGGCGTGGACCTGTGAGGGCTTGAAACCCTTCAAACACGCCAACAGCATAGCTGCTCAGTGACCTGCTTCACTTCATCATGGGTAAAGGTTCTCCCTATGCTCAGCATGAACCTCTCTCATCTCAGCTTGTGCCCTCTTTACTTCCCATGCTTTCACTCTGCAGCACTGTAAGGAGCTCAGTTCTACCTTCTGCATGACCCTTTGTCAGTGCTGGGGGCTGTCAGGTGCCCCAAAGCCATACCTTCTCCAGGCTGATCCAGCCCAGCTCCCTTGAGCCTCTGTCCCCATGCAGCAAGTGCTCCAGCCTCACCACATTGGGGGCCCTCCCTTGAGCTCCCTCCAGCTTGTCCACATCTTTTCTGCATCAGGTTCCAAAACTGGACTCAGAATCTAGATGTGGTCTGACAAGTGCTTCACAGAGGAGGACAACCCCATCCCTTGACCAATGGCTGTACCGTTGAAAACACAGCTCAAGAGCTGCTGGCTGCCTTTGCTGCCAGAGCGCACCACTGGCTCACATTCAGCCAGCTCACCACCACCTCTGCTTTCCTGCAGAGCTGCTTCACAGTCCCTCTGTCCCCTGACAGTGTAGTTGCAGGGACTCATCCTTTCCAGGTGCCAGGCAAGTATCTGCCTAAAAAAACCCAAAACAACCACCAACCAGCCAACCAATCAAACAAAAAACCTTCAGAACAATTCAGGGAAATCATTTTAGCTGTTTCTGAGAAGAAGGAACAAAGATGGTTTTGTCCAAGTTTAGAAAAGAATAATGGTCCAGCACCACTTGCTTCAAGCAGCAGTCATTCTCCAGTTCTTGCTATTCAAGATATACATCTTGCCATCTTCTGAACAAAGCCCTAATTGTAGCCAAGCTGCCTGTGAAGAGTTGCAGGCTGCAGAAGGTTGAAGGGTAGCACAATCAAAACGTGAGAACGCTTTTGGCAGAACAAGCTGTATCATGAAACAAAAATGTTTCATAAAGAGCTCCTGCAGAGGTCTGCAGAAATGCCTCACTGGTCTGCAGCACTGTACTTTAGAGGTAGGCAATCCCTTCCCCAGCTGCTCTCACCACAGAGCCACAAACCTGGGCACAACCTGTCTTTTAAGAATATGCATCTAACACTAGGGTTTGGAAAGGTACCATTCACGTTTCCTCTTTTTCATACAAACTGGATTTGTCTTCAGTAGAAATGCTCTGTTCCTCCTGGTTTACATTATTTCATACAACTGAGGGGTTCAGATTCCCTGCAGCACCCACTTCAACGGTGTTTGAGCTGCTAGAGGCCACACTTCATCTGAACTGGCAAAGGATCATACTTTGACATAACTAGGGGTTGATTGCAGACATTTGAGGCTTTTTGGAGAAAGAAAACCAAAACCTGAGAGGGAATTGGCTGGGCACTGGTCAGTGCTGGTGCAGCCAGCTCAAACTGCAGGTCATCAGCCCTATCAGCAGAAATAGTGCAGATCTCAAAAATGAGGCTTCTGGCATCAGGAGCTTGCACGTGCTTCAGCAAACAACTCTTAACTTGCAAGGGACGTATGCATCTGGCTGAGGCTTTGGCTTTGCTCAAGGTAACAGAACATTAGGCTGCACATTCAGGCTCTGATGCTGGGAAACATGCATAGCTTAACCTAGGGGTCTCCTTCTGGTACTACTTTGTGACATCCAGTGTGTGTATGCCCCACTTACACCGAAATGTGTGGGTACCTCTCTAAAGTTAGGCAACGCCAGCCTCCACGCAATTCTCCTTCGCCTCTCTCATGCTTGGGGTCATGTTGTTGTTTGCTGCATCAACCAAAGCACTAATTAGTTCAAGCTATGCAAATTGTTTAAAAAAGCTTGAAAGCCTAGTTTGCAATTTAAAATGGGATCCAGATGCCCTCAGTGCTTCAAGAGAGAGAGGGGGAAAAAAGGCATTAAGTGGTAACTGTTTTTCTGTGATACATGGCACACATCCAAGTCAAACTTGCATATAAAAATAAACTGCATGAGTTCATTGTTCTGAACTTACACTCAGATGTCCTGTTTGTCTTCTGTTGAGTTTAAATGTTTTGTGACTCAACTGTTTAAAACATACTCTTCAAAAAAAAAAAACCCTCAGTAACTAGAGGATTTTACATAATATTGTGATTTATTTCTTTGCATACTTCTAGCCATTGCATAACCTTTGGAGCTGCTGGTAGAATTAATTTGAAAATAGCCTAAATATTCATTTATTTCTCTGTTCCCATGGAAACTCTGATACAATGATTCATCTCTAAGAATTAGTAAGGTCCTGACCATGCAGTTCATACTGTTCTTCCCCACAAGGCTCTGATAGCTAGCACACAGAGCTGCAAAGAAAGCTCACCTGAAGGACAGGTTATCTACTTTGTGTCTCAGTTTCACTTTCTTGGAAACGGAGAGCCTTGGTTTTTTACCACAGGTAAGAGAAACCCTAAGCATCACAACTGGCATGTTCTGCCGTGCTGAGGGAAGGAACAAACTAGATTTGCTCTTCCAAACTGGTAGCACACGGGATGAATGTGATCCTGCTGCAAATGAGGAGGGATACTGCAGCCTAGCAAAGCACTTTTTCATATGTGATGAGAAGGGGCAACACACCAGCTGGCATGGAATGAGGGATGTAAAGGCCCAACAGCCTCTCTCCTGACCTAGGCTGGTCCTTGCCTGACTTTAGTAGTGTACAGAAAAAAAAACAAAGAGAGACACCTCTCCTGTACAACTGGGAAAATGAGTGAAAACAGAAACTGACATAAAAGTGTCAAGCGAAAAATGGACCCCTTACCTCCAGTCTGGATACAGGTCCTGTTTGTGTAATTAACCCTTCATAGTCATCATTTCTCTGGACCTTCAGCTCCCAGACATTTTCAGTCCTTATCCTCTGTGCTGAGATCATCAGCAGAGGTGGCAGTTGCACTAATTTTGATAGCACTGCATTTGCTTCACAAAGCTGCCTAAGTAATTCGGTTCTTTTCCACAGCAGGGCAACTGAGGGACATCACTTCCCTCTTCATCAACACAGTGCTTGCTGAAGGGAGCACAATGAACACCACCTCTGGCAGGAAGAGGTGAATTGGGTGCAGCTCAGAAGTCTAATTTCAGATTTTTTCTTCTTGCCACCACACTGATTTTTCAGGGACCCAAGTCCCAAAGGAAGAATAAGTTTCACCTCTTCAGTTTGTACTGCTGCATCTCCCACTGGAAGTCAATACAATGAACATTTGTGATTTGATTAAATAAAGATGTTTGACTGGATGTTGCCACAGAAATGGCTTGGACTTAACAACTGTTAGTCAGGCACAAGGAAAGTGCATTGAAGCTGAAATGGCAACACCTCTTTGCATCCAGCCTGCATCTGCCTGGTCTCATGCATGTGCTACAGGACAAAATACAAAACGTTCATGCAGTTGCTAGAAGGAGTCCACCAGGAAACTGTTCATGAACAGAATGCCTGTCTTTTGTAAGAATAACACTGGATATGGCCAGTCCCTGAGTTCAGTGTGTCTCATGGGGCTGACACACAGTTCCCCTTTATATTATAGTTGCTAGTTCCATGACTCAGCAGGATTGCAATGCAAGAACATGGGAAATCCAAAGTTCAGAGAAAGACACACACAACAGGCTTGGAAAAAGAGCTTGAAGCTGGCAGGGTTTGGTCTCTGCTCATTGTTTACAGATGTCTGTTGGGTTTTTATGAAAAAGCAACAGATGCTTTTAGCAGCAGCGTTAGCCACACCAGTGTGCTCTCACCTCTGCCTGCCCAAAAACCTACAGACTGTCCTTTCAGGTGAGGATCTTGTAGACACCTCAAGAGAAGGTTATTGTAATGGGAGATACTCAATGAATTAAAACTCTCTGAAGATGGGAACTGATAAGTGCTTGATGATGGATGTGTGCAAGAGGAGTCAATTACCTTTCCGTATAAATTATTTCCTCCCACTCCGTTCTTGCTGCAGAAGGCTGAGCTGTAGATCTCAGATTACAGGCAGGAAGCAGCAAGCTATGACGCTGGAATTCAGCCTGCTACTTTATCCAGAATTGGCTAGTTCAGTATGTACATGTCTGCTGACCTTCAAAACATGTAATTTCTGAGGAATGGCTTATACTCCAGCAAACCAACCCTTGCACAAGAAAGGATCACAACTAACCATGCAGTGAGGTTGCTGAAAGCAGTTGGGGCCATTTGATGCCCACCTCAGTACCTGGCAATCCCTTTCAGACCCAAGGGCCCAAGGCAAATGTTAAACTTGGTGTTCAAAGAGTGAAAAGGCAGAATCTGAGCACAGCTGCGCTCAGGGATTAGGCATGGCTTTAGGATAAAACATAAAATGATGAAGAAAGACATACTTTAAAAGTACAGCTTATAGTGTCTCCTTTTCATCTGTACTCCCCATTCCTTCCACTTACTCCATCTTTCCAATCAGTAGAGATAAGATACATAAATAAACTTTTTGGGATGGAAAAGATAACCAGCTTGCCAAACAGATTTGGATGAAAGCTCTCTCGGGCACTTTGTAAGTGTACAATTGCTACAAATAAACCACAGGAAGGACTTTCAGGGTGACTTTCCTCTTGCCATCTGTTTCCCTTCACATAGCAAGTCATGGCATGCTTGCTCTCTTTATAGGTGGGACAGTGTATGCAGCCCAGGAGCAGCAAGTGGCAGGGGATTTTCCATGGAAGTCACAGAAGCACATGGCTCATTTCTGGATCTTGGGCTGGCAGCAATGAGTAGCACCCTGGGGTAGCTGTGAGAGCCATAGAATTCTTCGGTGTGACAGAAGAGCATTACCACAACGGGGTCACTGTGTCACTGGTGACCACAAGAAGTAAAATGCAGCAATTTAGCATATTGTCTGTACTCCCGGATAACCAAACCCACATTTTCATTTAATGTTTTCCCTGAAGTCTCTAATTGGTCTTCCCCAGCTTTGTACTAGAATAAACACTTTTGTTAGTAATGTAAAGGAAACAATCTGTCTTTGGGTGTGCTTTTTGTTTTCTTCCAAAGGCCGTCCACAGGGAGGAATTAGCCTGATCCAGAACTAAATGGTACTCTCATTTGCATCAGTGCAACCCCACTGATTCCAGAGCCTTTGATTTCCTCACCTCCCCCATGGGGGATGACTGGAATAAATTATTCAGGAGGCCAGCCCTCCTCTTTCCTTTCTACTAGTGTGGGATAAATGGGGCTTGAAGTAGACAGAGCATGCTTGCTCTTCTGTAGATGAGGGGAAGGAAAAGGCTGGAAATGCACTCATGGCTGAGGTCCACACAATAGAATTTGGATTAAGAAGTGTTCACTGCATGTCACAAGCTTTGCCTCCAGTGGTTTCCCCTCACCACTATCCCAAATGCACAGACACTAACACTGCTCAATAATTTAGCCAAGGTGTTGCAGATGACTACACAGGAGTGCCTTTGTCCAGAAAAGCAAAGCATGCCAGCATTACTACATATACTTTTAGGTGATTAGTGAAGCAGTTCAGATAGCTAGGATTGCCTATGGATGGCGAGGGGATTGTATGGTTAGGAACAAAGTTAGCCACACCTTAAGATCAAGTAGTCCCATTACATGCTAAGTAAAACACTAAAGTATTTTGTTACCTTCATGTAGTAGTTCCTTATTTATCTCCACTACTGCACCATCTCTTGAGCTCTATGTAAAATATTATTAGGATGCTTTCTGATTAATTAGTAGTATGTTGTAAAAAAACCCTGTTACTATGCTTACACTGAGCTTTCTGCCATTAACAAACAGGAAAGCTTCTCTCTCACCCCATCAGAGTTGAGGTCCAAATCCAACTTCAGAAGTTCCTGTTTACACTCCTGTTTTGCTCTCTCACTGCTCCTAGCTCTACTAAAATAGTTTTCTTAGATGAGTGCTACTGTAAATGCTTTTACAGGTATCATTAATGACTCATCATATCCCTCCCAGCTGCCCAGCTGTCCTTCCACTGGCACTACAGGAGAACTCTAAGGTGACTGAAAAACAAAACCAATACTGGAAAAAAAAATAATCAAGTTCTGATCATTTTCATTCTGCTTCGATTCTCATTCTTTTCACATTCATCAGAGCACTGGTATACACCTCTGCCAAAGAGGAGATGTGCTGTGCATGGAACAAATGAAAGCAGGTGGGGATGAGATAGGCTACAAGCAGCATCTGCTCACAACATGACCCTCAGTAAGACTGCTTTCTTAGATCTGTAGTCATCATGGTGATACATGCAGTCTTTTTGAGAAGGTGCCACTGTGGGACTGCCTCCTCCATCTGAACCTAACTGAACACAGTTAGATGGAAGGAGGTTTAAAAAGCATCATAGTCCATAACCAGTTTCTCTCCAAGATCAGCTAACTGAGGCATTTACTTTCAGCTGTACACCACCTCTGTAATGGAGTGTGCTGGGAAGCACACAAGCAGGAGAAGAGAAAAGTGGAGAAAGGGGTAAAGTGACCTTGATAAATGGGAGTTTGTAAAGGAAGGGAGATGCAGAGAATCATGCAGAAAAACTGCCCGACATTTCTCTGAGAGATGGATGCTGCTCAGAGATAGCACATAGGCAATGCAGTTGCTGCTCACTAAAGGCATCTATCATCAAGCAGGCAAATATGGAGAGGGGATTCAAAAAACTCTATCTTTTTTAATTGTAAGGTTTTGGGGTTTCTTTCAAACAAACATGTTAGGGCCCTTGCCTGCAGGCTATTGTTGTCCACAGTGACTCTCCATCTGTCTCAGACGCACACAGGAAAGAAACCACATTCATCATTATTGATTACTTATGGTCTTGAAGGCCTTTGTAATGGAAAGGCCAATGTCAGTGTAAGACAATAGATCTGGTGAGACCTTCCCCACGCTTCTTTGTTTAAGCTCAGCGGGTGCCTCGGGCACTTTGTGTGTGTGTCTAAACCAAACATCAGTCAGAAACCTGCCACGTTCATGGGATACAAAAAGCTGGTATCTCAATGCATGAGAGAATTTCATAGTCAGGGTCAAGTTTACTTTGAAGATGATGTGATGGGAATAATGCCTTGGACTTTTAATAGGACAAAAGTTGATGTTGTTCATTTCCAGGCTCTCAATTTGTCTTAAAACTCGAGATAGGATGCAGAGCTGTGCTGTAGCTGGGACTTTCACAATCTGGACTCTCACAAACACTGGAAATTAGCTATACTCACTGATTCAATGTAAATCTTCCTGATGAAATCAGTGGGTAAAAATACTCTTGATGAGAAAACACACAGTACTTCAGCCTATAGGAAGATCTTGGGATATAGAAAGATGATATGCAAAAGTGAAATGCAGTAGCAGTAACAATTTCTGCTGACATTTTTGTGCCATCTACTATAAGAACCCAGAGAACAGCTGTGCCTACATTCTCTGCATTGTAAACTGATGTAGAACCCCATGGGATTACCTCTTGCTCTTTTGCTTCCAAAACAATCACCAAAAGTTAATTCGTTTTGGGAAGGCAAAGTGGCTGAGAAGCAGGAGCAAATATCAAGAAACATAAAGATTTCTGGCATAAATTATTTCCTTTCCTTTTTTTTTCTATTTCATTGTTCTTTATATAAATAAACCCTTGGGACTTGAAAGCTGTCACCCCCACTGCACATATGGTGAAGCTTCCAAGGTTTTCACCCGTAAACGAAACGGTGCCTGGGACTAACAAACTCTGACAACAGCCCAGGGTATGAGACGTGCCCACATCAGCCAGCTTCCCCCCAAGCAATTCCTGGGCATGGTTTAGGATTTGAATGGTCTGAGGGACCCATACCAGTAGGTAACACATATATAAGCACCCAGCTGCAAGGTGAAAAAAGTTTGCTACTGTAGATGTGGATATTTATGGGCCAGTTGTTTTCAGTGCCCAGAAAGATCTTCAGCCTATTTAATTTATTAATGCTTATCTATCTGAATGCAGCCCAGTCCAGTGTATCACTGGGTGTACCCAACACTCAGTGGTACTGATGTCAGTGCACTGAAGCCACATCAGCATGCAGGAAGGAGTGATAGATCAATAAGGTCAGGGAAACAGAGTAAGTTAAAACACATGTGCATTTAGCCTGTCGCCTAGAGTGCTCCCATGGTTTGGTGAGCGGGCTCCTGTTCCTGTTGAGGAGTTGATTGTGCATTTTTATCTAATGACTCTTTAATGGATATACATTCCCCTGGAGCTGGAGCAGGAAAACAGCTGTAACTTGGTTAGGACAGAACAAGCACTGTGAAGCACAATTTCCATTTGAAGGGAGGAATTTTTAATGGTATTTATGAGGGACAAACCTCATGCAGGCCATTTGTTGCTCCAGTCAATGACTAAAGAAAGTAGTAGATAATTTAAATATACTTTTGAAAACAAAAAAAAATACAGAGGAATCAATACTAAATTAATTTTTAACAATGGCAAATCTCCAGGAATAATTAACTGGTGAGGTTGATATATAAGATAACAAAGGTTGTTATATCCTAAATAGAGCTGGGGGGGAGAAAAAAAAACCAGAAAACATATTGAAAAAAAAAACATAATTCCTCCAAATACTGGTTCGCATCAACAACAGTTTTGGGGGAAAAATGTTTATTCAATGAGTATTTGATCTCCTTAGAGGAAAATAGAGGTTTAAAGTGAAAGGTAAAGCTGCTCTCAAGAGAAAAGGTGGGGGGGGGGGGGGGGGTCACCATCCCTGGAGGTGTTCAAGAGGGGATCGGACGTGGCACTTGGTGCCATGGTTTAGTCATGAGGTTTGCGGTGACAGGTTGGACTCGATGATCTTTGAGGTCTCTTCAAACCTTGGTGGCTCTGTGATTCTGTGAAAATAATGTTTATGCATCAGTTCATTAATTAAGTTTACTCAAGCTTTAATTTTGGAATTAAAAGATAAACAAACCCACCCTAGGACTGTCCAAAAGGAAAACCCAAATCAGTATTGCGCATCTTCCTTTCAAACATGCTAACAGACTTCAACATAACCCTTTGAATATGTGTTCAAACCTATCTTTGGAAAACAAGGGAAGAATAGGTCATAGGCTGTGTTCTATTCCACTCCAATGTACTCAGTTTACCTTCACCAGATCTCACTTTTATTAACTAATTCTTTATGGCTATGTTCTATTCTCAAAGTCTTTTTCTGATACTATTTTTCCAAGTGTTAATCAACACTGCAAAGGGGACAAACTGTGCACTCAAATGCTTACATGCAACCATGATACCCTCGTTCTCAGAAGGCAGAGCCTTTAATTGGTAGAGATCTGAGAAAAAGACTAAGACTCAGAATGGCACCGTCTGCAGACTAGAGCAATAGGAAGGGTTAAAGGATGACAAAACCAAACAGTTGAAAGATCTCTTAGGACAGCTACAGAAGAAATAGGAAGGGCCACAAGGTTTCCAAATCCAAAAGCACAGCTGCTGATCATCTTTCAGTCAACAATGTATTTGACTGCAGGTTTTGGGAGGGGTTTTGTTGGGATTTTGTTTAAAATAACTATCTTTGACAAAGGCTTGAGCACATTCACCTCCAAATTACCAGAATGTTTATGTGACAAGATGCTGCTTGGAAGAGAAAACAAAGAGTGAGGAAATAACTTCTAATAGAGAATCTGTGATTTTAGCTTCTATTGAAATTGAATACTAGAATAGAATAGAATAGAATAGAATAGGACCAAGTTGGAGGGGACCTTCAAGGTCATCGCATCCAACCCATCACCCAACACCATCTAATCAACTAAACCATGGCACCAAGCACCCCATCAAGTCTCATCCTAAACACCTCCAATGATGGTGACTCCACCACCTCCCCAGGCAGCACATTCCAATGGGCAATCACTCTCTCTATGAAAAATTTCTTCCTAACATCCAGTGTAAACCTCCCCTGGTGCAGCTGGAGACTGTGTCCTCTTGTTCTGGCACTGGTTTCCTGGCAGAAGAGACCAGCCCCCACCTGGCTACAACCTTCCTTCAGGAATAAGTGAATAAATTTACTTTTCACATTACTGACTTAGAATAATGCTAACAAGAAGTAACATTAATTTTGGTGAGCCACTGCAACATAAAAACAAAAGGAAGCTCCAGCTGTACTTTGAGATAATTCAGTGACTGTCAACGAGGACAACAGAACTGATTTTGCTCTCATGATAAAATGGAAGTAGTTTGCCTTTACTGGTATTTTTTCAAATGTCACAGAAAAGCCCATTGTCTATCCCAAAGCAACAATACTTTTAATATACTCTTTTAATAAAAACATCACTTCCCTTTTTTCCAGTGAGTTCTGAAAATGATATATCCCTTCTCACGCTTCCCCAGCCATTATATTGATTGCTACATAAACTTACTGAGTTATTTCACCTGTCACTGTCTTTTGAAGGCTATGCAACTTTAAATAGTCAAACTCCCCTTTAGTGTGACCTTTATAAGCCATCAAAACATTCTTGGAATCAGCACTGTTTAACCGTTGATGATTTTTAGGCATATTTAAAGTAGTATCTGAAAACTGAAGGCCAGTGTCTCCTTTGGGAAGATCAAATTCCACTCCCCACAGAGTATTTTCTAACATTTTTAAACTTTGGCAATAAATCAGTCACTGCCTACGATTTCTGAAAGGCACATGCCAAGCAAAGCAAAACCCTCCAGTTTCTTCATCTGTTTGACCCCCAGAATGACAGATCCTTTACTAAGGAATTCAGATGTTATATGTGCTGTCAAAAGCAGTCTGGAGAAACAGTTGAGGGAGTGGATGCAGACCAAAAGCATGAGGTTAACAATGTGGTGGGGATCATCTAGTCATCAGAATGGCAGCCTTCATCATCTTAACAAGCTGGGGAGAAAACAGGAAAAATGGAAGGGAGTACAACAGTAGGGCAAGAAGAAGGGAATCTGTCTGAAATGCTGAATAGTTTACCCATATTAAGGAGAACTTAATTTCATACTCAGCATTAGATATCAAGTAGTCAAGACATATTTTTGTGAGCTGGGGAAAAAAACCACAAACCACAAATTGTAGGGTCAGTCTTGTGCACAGTGGTTTAAGGGAGTGGTGGCCCTTTTCAGAGGAGCAATCGGGAACTGTGGACGTGGTAGACAGAGGCTGGCAATGGTTGCAGGCTGATGTCATTGCTGCCTAACAACAATTTCCTGGCTCCCCTTGGAATTTCTCTTGGTATTTCTTGCTGGACTGATGATGTTCCATTTGTCACCACTCCCTGGACTGTGTTACAGCAAATGTATATAAAATTGATTTTCTAATATCACATGTTTAACCACAGAGTGTACAAGCCTGGGTGTCCTGTTTTGCTTTATTCTACTGCTATTGCTGATATGCAGTTATTCCATTCCTCAGCTGTATGAGGGAATTTAAAAGGTTTTCAGTAACTACATTAAACATTTTAAGCCTTGATATATAAACATTTTCAGAGAAGAGGCTAACCAAGTGTCTTGTTCCAAAAGGAGCCTTAAAGAAGCGTGCTATGTGCCATTATATCACAAGACTCTGCTCTGAACACAGAAACACAAATTCTGCTTAGTGCTGGGGCAGCAGGATAATGTTTTGAACACTATACACCTTACTTACCTTCTTTTGGTCTCCTAAGCCATAAAACTCTTCCCCAAAAGATTATTTAGAACAGCAACGGTAGGATATGAAATTCAGGAAGGTTTAAGGGCTATTTACACATTCCTGTTTGCCTTACATCACACTTTCCTCTTTTCCAGTCCAAGACTCACATGTCTTTTCTTAAAGAGAAAATATCTCAGAGTTAAACCCTAACAGATGTCTTCATGATATAGGTTTTATGAGAAGAAAATATTCATTTTTCATCTTTCCTCTCATATAGAAGGACTTAGATGATAAAGTGAAATAACAGAGCTGCCAGATTTTCATGGACGCTAAACACGTTTCTTTGTACACTTCATGCTGGCCACACCTCAGTGATTATTAACACAGGACAGACTCCTCTGTTTCTCAAAAGTGTCCTGCAAAATCATCTATAGCTTCTAGTAAAGGGTAAACAAGGCCTAAGCAATGACTTCTCACAGCATGAATAAAGTAAAAGAAAGTTTTTCATTTTAAAGGACAAATTCCAGTGAATTACCAGTGAAACAGATGTAATGGAGTAAGAAAACACTTGATCCAGTAAGACATAATTTCCAATTACTATTTGCTCATGGCAGTTTGGGGGAATTATGTGCATCAGGACTCGACAGTTCAAGTATGGTTCAAGGAATAAGATTGGATTTTTATGCTGTTTCCCTATATGCACTAAATTTGCCTGCCAACAACTGTAAAACTGGAAATGTATTGTCAGGAGAGCTACTGTGGTCAAGCTGAGCTGCATGCACAAAGCAGCAGTGTGTACAATGTGGCATGAGTTTTGGCAATTTTAGCTCTGTCCTTCAATTCAAAAATGGGGACTTGGCTAACGCTTTCCTACTCCTTTGCTCCCCACTCTCTCTGCTACAGCAATTAAAGTCAGTGTTTTAATTTGGACCTCTATTTATACAGAATGTTCTTCACATAAATCCATTCACCTCAATGAGACAGTTTTCTACTTGAGCAAGAGACAGTGATACATTCACAGCATGTCACAGGCTGTTCCCTTTTTTCCCAGAGCTAGTTAAACCTTTTAAAAGCTTGGATACACTCTATGGCACTTAATACCTAGATGGCCAATGAGAACAGTTGCCTAAATCAAAACCAGAGTTATTTGTATTTGAAAATATTGGGCTACTGGTTTGAAGTATGTACTTAAGTACCTAGCTATAGATGGCCAATAGAGAAGCTGGGAGGCAGGTTAAGTATAGAGGTTTGCTTGGTTAAATTGTTTTCTTTTAGTTACTGCTACAGAGGCAAGATAATTCAGATTTGGGTGAGAAGTACTTTGGTTTGGCAGGAATTCTATTAGTGCTGAGTAAGGGAACACAAAACACTCTGTGAATTATCTTGGATTGCAGACCTTCAGCTCAGCTGCTCCTGTCTCCATTCTCAGGCTCCAGTGCTGCACTGAAGACGGAAAACACAAACCAGAATTTTCCATGAATTTGTCTGCACCCAGTACATCTGATAACCAGGTAGTAACGTCAGTAGTTCAAGTGCAGACAGATTTGAGTCTACTACCTGCAAGTATCCCCCTTACCAGAAATGCAGAGCTCTGAAGTCACTGTGGTGATCAATACACTGCAACTGAGCAATCTAAACACATATCTATTCCAGACGAGTGAGCTCGAAAATGCTTCTTGTGACCTTTCCCAAATGCCATTCTTTATCATTGCCAAGTAGAATTCCAAGCAGTTTAATCAGAGGAAGATTTGGAGTGGTGATGGATTTGTTGGGGAGTTATTACTATTTTTCAGTTTTGTGGATCTTTACAGCACAAGCTCAGCAATATTTTTTAGGACTCCCAGACATCTGATTAACTCAGAAAATTGTTCCCTTTCACCACATCATCCTCATCATATTAAGGAAGTTGCAAGTGGCTTTGTGCTTTATTCCAGCTCAGCAGCACACAGACATTTCATCTTGTCATGCAAAGGACCAGAGGGAAGGCACGTGAGGTGGAGAAGGATGAGAGGGAATTTACCCAGCTTGCCTAAGCCCACAGGTAGGTTAGGCATGTCGTGCTCACTGGAAGGTGACCTGGCGTAGCATGGAGGTGAAGCAATTTAGCAGGTGGTGATGTGAAGCAAACACTGATTTCAGCTTGTGTTTGCATGAACAGTCGTCATGGTTAAGCTCTCCATTTCAGGAGGTACTCCTGATCCTAAGCACCCTTCAATTGTCAAAGACAACTAGAAACCAAGAAAAGAAAGTTATAAGCTAATTGCTGTAACAGACAAATTGCAGATGACAGCCTGTATCTATCTTCACCAGGGGAAAAGAAAAAGCCAGTTCAAGCCATGGCTTCATCCCACCTTTAAACAGCCACAAACACTCTTCCTACCAGCCAGCCACCAGATATTTCACCCCACAAACCTGAGAACAGTTCTTTACCCATAAAGTGTGTATCTTTCTCCACATAATTAACTGGTGCACAACTACAAGGATGCCTCTGAAGGCAAGGATGCCCTGGAAATGCCAGTCAACACACTCCTGAGATAGCATTGCTGTGCACTCCCAACTAGGCTCTTGGGATACTTAAAATAAGCAATTTGGGACAAAGCCCTTCAAGCCCCCCTCTGCATATGTGTGTTGGGGAAGCCTTTTTTCGTGGCAGGAGACGTGAGTGCCCTTCTCCACACTGTAACTGTTTTTCTGAAGCTTTTACAGGTTTTTACAGAAGGAAGGAGCTCAGTGAGCCTCTCTTTTCAGTTTCTGTATGCCCCTAGGCTGAAGCAAGACACTTCAGGTTGCAGGCAGGTAACTCACAATGAAAAGCAGTTTCAAAGGTATCTTTTTTTTCTTTCCTTTGCGTTAATTCTGAATCCCAGACTTGTTAGGCACTTAACAACCTAGGAGACAATACACACTTTTCCACTGATACTATCAAAGGCAGCCGCCAGAGAGACAATTACTCTAAAGGAGTAAGAGCAGCATTGTTATTTAAAGAAAGCATTAAGAGGAGCTTGCCATGTGATTTCTGTTCTGCTCACCATTACACTGGCAGAAAAGCCCTGGTGGATGTGTATGCCACCTCTTTCACGCAGAATGCTGTCTTCCTGCTTTGCTATTCTAATAGAAGGTATATGAAGTTGAAAAAAAAAATGTTTATCTTATCTGTCTTGTTCCCTTTTGGAGACAGAAAGAAATGCCACGACAGTAAGCAAAAATGCATCATGCTTATGAAAGCCTTGGGAGATCCCTAATTGGAAAAATGAAAAATCAGTGTGAAGCAATACCTACGGTGCAGGATGCACTTCCCTCTTAGAGGCTGATTGAGAGTCACTGGCTCCAAATAAACAGCAGCAATTCTGCTGAGCTAGAAAAACAGAGGGGAAAAAAATAGAGAATAATGCTGGTAAACTAGATTTAAAGGCATCTGTATTTTGGAATGGAAAATTATTTGCCAAAATCATAGATTTGTCTGCAAATTTTATGATTTTATCAGTGTTCTCCATGCATCTATCAAGTCCAGAAATATCCACCTGTTTTATCCACAGCCTCCATTTTTTCCCTTGTATCCCCTAGAAGGAATCTGCATTTGCACCAGAACAAATTAAATCTTAAGTTTTCTCTTTCCAACCCCCTCTCCCAATTCCCTGAGCAAAAGGAGAAAGAATAATCTGTACTGACCTATTAGAAATCTTTTTTTCTTGTTATTGTACACTTTCAGAATAAACCCATGAGCCATAGGAAAACATGAGTTAAACTAAGCTGTCTGGTATCTAATGGAAAGTGCAGACATGCTGTGGAATGGTTACAGACCAAGAACAGCTATGGTGATTTAAAAGAATCTTACCATGTGAAACCAATCCAGTTCCATTCGCTGAGACTACAAGTTTCATCTACAATGCAAGCAGATAAATGTCATCCCCTTACGTAGCTGCCCAGAACATGATTTCATATCACGCTTGTGCCATTCTATACTAACTACAGGGGAAATGAATCCTATACACCATCACTGGAGCAAGTGCTAAACTGAATTCACAGACCTTTCAAAAACCAATGAGGAAGCTGCCAAATGCAGAACCATAACTTTCACTGACCATCTGAAAATAGGCTCCACATTACTGATAAAATATGCAGGTATCATGAAGGTTAGAAGAGCAGCCAGAGCAATTTGTCTGCCCCGTACACCCAGCCCAGTCAAGCAAAATGTGTTTTCAAAACAAAAGCTTGGGCAGCTGGGAAGAAAGAATGGAGATCAGCCCCACTCAATGGGAAACTGCCTCAAGGCTCTACAAGACTGCTAATTGAGCAGAACAGCTCGTATTTAAAGGCGTAAAAGATTTTTGGATGAAGAAACAGGGAAATAATACCGAGAGGCAAAGAGATAGTGCTTTTCCTGCATATGTCATCAGTGAGCTCATTGCTAGAGCATGATGTCCTTTGGGGGGAATTTACACCTCAAAAAAAGGAAGTTCAAAATCTGTGAATGGCTTAGGGGAGAATGGTTAAAGGAGGGAAATACAGCTGTTGGATGGAAACTGAATGAAATTAATCTATTTAACCTTATTCAAGAGATTAAGAAATCACTTGCTTACAACCCATATGCATTTATATTGAGGAAGGGATGTAACAAAAATAATTCTTAATGAGACACAGTAAATGGAAGATGAGTTTCAACAAATGCAGTCTCAAATGATGAAGTCAGTGACACTAACAAACCACTGGTCAATAGATGTCAATGGATTTTCCATCCTTTACATTTATGGCCACAAGTGAATGTGGGATCCGGATTTCCTCCCATTGCCTCCTATAGAGTGAGGCATTGCTGAAATACAATAAGCTCACAAACAGGTTTCTGCTTGTTCACAGCACAAATCTTTAGCTCACTCCTGGGGCTAGCTTTGGGCCACTCCAAGTGGCTGCCCTTGAAGCAGTTGGTGCTCACTGTGGCCAGTTCACAACCACGCAACCACACACTCCTGTGTTCTGCAGCACCCGCAGTAGAGAAAATGGTATGGTTTCCCTGATGGTGATGGAGTAATGCAGATTCACCTCAGCTGAGGAACTATTACAGAGAACAAACCAACCAATGAGTTTCAGTCTAGTTCCCCTTCTCTATGCTCATAGCAACTCTCTCCCCACTATTTTATATTAATGCACTTTTCTCAGATTTAGCTCACTGCACACAATATGCCAGCTCTGCCTACCCACTTACAACTGTCCTGATAAGCATTCAGGCACAATAAATCCAGGACAATTTCAAATGCTACACAAAAATGCTTCTGCAGCAAGGAATCAGATGCTATAAAGTATATATATAGAGAGAGATATAAATATATAGAGATATATAAAATACATAATGTCTAATAATATATATTATGTTAGTCAAATTGTAGAATCCTAGAATGTTTTCAGATGGAAAGAACCTTTTAAAGTCATCTAATCCTCTGTAGTAAGCAAAGACAACTTTAATTGGATCAGGTTGCTCAGAGTCTTGTCCAACCTGACCTTCAGAGATGGAGCATATTCATATCTATCTGTTATATGCTATACTATATGTATATAAATAAAATTGTTATATTTTTATATCTTTTATATACATAAATATACACATGCAATATAATGTACTAGACAAAACCTGCCAAGAACCCTTTCTCTCTAGCAGGAAACATGGCTCACCTTGTGTTTAGATGATAGCAAGTGTACATTTCCTTTAATGACTAAAAGATTTATTAATTATCTTTGAATCAAGGTCTCTGCAAGTAAAATTATCATTTTGTGCCACTGTAAGGCTTCTTGTACTTTCTCTTTGAAAAAATGCAAATACAAAGGAAATCTATGCAGAGGCCTGTAAATTGCCTAAAGTCACAAGGAAATAAGTTTTTACACACTTTCCTTTTAGACCCTTCCCAGATGCTTGATGGTCCTCCCATGAACCCCATGAATGCTGCTCACCAATCATATGTGCCCGACCCCTACATACTGTATTGCACCACCATTAACACTTCTAAGCAAATCACCTTGATTTCAGGTGGCCATTAATCCCAAAGACACTGACATGACAGATCATGAGAACAGAAGCTCAACTCTTTGAACTAGCAGAGGGCCCTTAATCTTGCAGCTGACACACATTGTCCTATAATTGCTTTCTCCAAGGCATGACAGCCTATCTTGTCAGTCCATATATTTAGATATATAATTGGTGGGTTGTCAGTATGATGGGGCAGGATATTGGAATTTGTGTTACTAACTGTTTAAGGCAACAGGCAGGATGATAATTTATAACATGGTAGGGGTAGTAAAAATCATCAAAAACACATTAGTTAGCAGGAGGTGGCTGACTGTCAGAACAGGCTGGAGTATTTTGTTCCATTTATGTTACATGTAATGTCAGAGAAATGCCCTGAATGCCTCAGCCTGCATGACTTCTCTGCATAGCCCTGCAGAGTGTGGTATAAGGCAGAACACATTTTTGGCCAAATAATCATGTGTTCACTAGGATCAACAGAGCTCAAGTGTTCACAAGTATAGAGATTAAATAAATAAATAAACCCCCAAATAGCAAATGTATTCCCAGCACACAAATAATAATTGATGTAGCTGGCATCTTTAACTTTGTAACACCTACATCTGGTTTGCAGGAAAGCCTCTTCTCAGTGGGGAGCACTCCATCCACACTCCATCCAGTAGGGATGCCTGAAGTTGGGGATTAGTTCTGCAGCTCATGAAACCATTTAGCAAAGCTGGTTTGCTATGAAATTGCATCCTTTGTTTCTTTATTCTTCTGCTGCTTATGCAATAGCCTAGTTCTATCCCTAATGTGTTTGTTGCTGTCTCCTGGCTATCACCCTGAGGAAAAGCTTAGGCAGTGCTGGCAGGGCTGCCTAGGGCCACAAGCTGACTGGCCAGTTAGCTGAGCTCTTGATGCCTTTCCTTTTGAAGTAGCACAGATGTGTCTCACCTCCTCCCAGCACAGCAACTTCCATAAAACCATAAATATGAAGACTGTAACGATTCTGACACTGCTTCTCTGAGAGGATGGACTTAAACTGGCCAAAGACTTCAGTAAGTTATGAGGAAAATGGGAAAGAGCTGAACAGGCACTGTGATCAAATAAATCACATTTCCTCCAGAAATCATCCCAGTAATTTCCTGGGAGTGCTACAAGTGGCACAGAAAATATTCCTTGCCTTATCAAGACACCTACAGAACTTGCTCTGATCAGTTTAGCAAAATGGAGACTGGGAGCTAACATGGGTACAGGGAATTCGTGCTCTCACAGGAAGAAAGTAAAATAGAGTAAATTGTACCAAGAACCAATAGTTTCAAGATGTAAAAGAAAGATAAATCTGAGGAAATAAATATCTTAACAATGAAGGTGATTAATTTCTGACATGTAGTGGGCAGGTTTCAGGTTCAGCATCCCTCAGTGTGCCCAGACTGGGGTCTGGCGCCCCTAGTACACAATTTGGTCAGAGACAACCAGGCTCAATGTAAAGACTGTGCAAGTAATAACTGAGAGTCCAAAGCACTGGAAATGTCATTTTGCGTGGTCTTATGAATCATTCAGACTTCAAAAGTCATTGTGCAAAAAATTAAATGCCAAGTTATAGATGTCTGAAATCAAGACACACGATGCAAGTGACAGTCTTCAGTACAAGGACTAGCTGTACACATCCTTACTGAAATTTCAACAGCACATCTTCCTCTCTTCCATCCCTCTTGCTGAAGCATTTATAGAGATCAATAAACTAGCTAATGTATAAAAACCCTAAAGTTTTGGCCACATGAGCTGTAGAGAGACTCTCAGAAAGGTCAGAGTGAACGTTGCAAGAATGCCTGTATTAGAACACAGCTTCTCTGTTGTAACAAATCATGATCCTGCAGCTCACAGCAGCAATAAAACCACAGTGCTTATAAATCACTGCATTAAATGGAGTGGTTTTTCTTTTTTTCTTAATGACAGGAAGGCTAGCAATATTTGGATCTCAACTGACTAAAACAATTCTTTGTTCAAATAGGAAGGAAGCTTGGGAAAAATCAAGGAAAGCTTAGAGGGAGAGCGTTGTAAGTCACTAATGACAATGTATTATTTTGAATGAGGAGAGGAAAGGGAAAACAGTGACATAGCAAAGAGAGGGTTTAACAATAACACTTTGGAAGTCTTATGAATAGGCTCCTGACCTCTGCTGCAAAACACTGAGGCACAAGGGCCCTACAGTGGTCTATATTAATTTCACAAAAACAAATAGTATCAAGGCATTGTTTCAACAAGTCAGAGGAAACACACATGTGAGAATTAGTCCTTGAGTGTTGTGCTTCAGGCAAACGTGAACATACCTGGGAGTTGGACTAGATGGTCTTTAAAGGATCCTTCCAACTCAAAACATTCTATAATACCTCAGGACAGAAAAAAAATGGAGGGGATAATAAGAGGAAGTGTCATTCAGTTTCTTCCTGATTCCTCTCAGTTGTAATTAACAGGTTTCCCATGTTTTTTGGAGTGGTGATGGAAGGAGTTTTTGCTAATATTGTTTTCTTAATGTGGTCTGTGTGCTGTAGATTTCTCACAGTAAGTCTGTCATACCTTGATGTAGCACACACCCTAGATAAGGTGGGGAGCTGCACAATAGTAGAGCTGAATGATACTAGAAGAAATAATGAGCATCATTTCCATATGCATGTCAACACCTCAGTTATCAATACACCATTGCCATTAACTTAAGCTAGATCACTGTTAGTTAAAGAGGCAAGCTACTCCTGCTCCTTTTTATGTGCGTGCAGTATTAAACGGTGTAGTCTCTGGGACATTGCAACATGCAAAACCTCACAGGTTAGGACCAACACATTGCAAGCCATAGCTCTCCTACATGTATGCAAGTAAATTCCTTAGCTGAAATACTCTCAGCTTCCAGGAGCTACAAACCCATGCTCCTGTAAAAATGGGACAAAATGTGAAGTGGAAGTAATTTCCATTTAATTCATAGCAAATGTTCACTCATGTCTGGTAGCACATAACACACACTATGGTATAAGTTGTACAGTGTCTAGGCGTTAGCACAGATCTGACTTTTCAAGGTGACAGAAGCCATAGCAGGTGATATTTGTAATCAGCACTGCAGTCCTAGGCTACACATTATGCGCTGCTATGCCCTTTAAAATAAACAAAGGGCCATAGGGGAAGAGTTTGTAGAAAGCAGTCCATTTGTTTTCATGACAGCTCACAAGCAGCACTGGAAAGCAGCAAAGCAAAAGCATAGAATCACAGAATCATCCCTCAAAGCAGCACAGAAAGCTCATTGTAAAGAGAGCAGGAGTGACTCAGGGCACTGGAATGGAATATGGCACCTTTCACCTCCAGGTCACCACTTTCCGTCCATTTTCAGTTGGCTGGGACTAGAAGTTATTACCATCAGAGGGGCGTTCAGTGAAACAACTCGGTTGTCTCCATGAAGCCTGGAAGGGACAGCTGCCCAGATCACAGGCCAGCCCTGCAGTTACTACCCAACATACACTGTTCTCCAAGGCTCCAGCCATGGCTGTTCCATAGTCATCCAAATGGCCTGAAGCTCTGAGGGCCACCAGGCATACACTGCTGCCTTCTGTTTCACACAATGACAGGCATGTTCACCCACTGAGAAAGAGACAAAGACCTTCTCACGTCCCCTTTGTTCCTCAGTTCTTTCTTCCCTTAGGAAGTTCTGCAAGAAATGTTGCCCACACTCTTCTGCAATTTTTCCACTTTTGCCACACCCAAGCATTGAAAAATGATTGGCCATGCCAAAGGAGAAAGATCATGAGCATTTTACAAAGGCATATTCCATCTGCCACTGTTCAGCTCCCTTTCTGATTTCTGCATTTGGTTCACAGTTTCAAATTCTTTTTCTTTCTTTCTCTTTTCTTATTTTTTTTCTTCTTTAAGGAATACTGAGAGACTCATACTCACATGAATCCAGAGGCACAGGCTTCATGGAATATTTCAGACATTATGATTACTTCTTCACAGAAAGCAGGAGCTGGCAATACCATATGTTAGTGTTGCTTTAACATGCTGATCCTCGCAGAGTGTGCCCAGCACAAATGTCAGTAACTGGCTCCCAGTGGAGCTCAGAGGAAGTTAATAAGGTGGAGAATCAACTCTAACACACTTAGTTCAGGGCCAGAGAGATGAGAATTTGGTCTTTGTCTACTGTAAGTCTCACAATAAGGCCCTGTGAAGAAATTAAGACTCTCCAGTACAGACCTGAGAAAGCTATGGTCTCAGTTGCTTCTCACCCCACCCCACTGAGCAAGTCAGAGGCTATTTCTTTGTGTTCTCTTAAGAGAGCATAAAGATCATTTCAAACACATTAAAACAAAAACCTTTTGCATTTTTTGTTTTGATTCTGAAAGTTAATTTTCACCTTCATGCCATTATCCACCCTACAAGAGAATTCATAGGAATATTATGGCAAAGAACACTGTGTCTTTAGAACACTAATTTCTTCTTGCATTTACACATATGTCACTCAATTTATTTGCCCATTACCTGCTCCCTACTTGTCCTTGTGCTTCCTGTACCTCCAGGCAGCCCACTGCAGTGGCTGGCCAGAAGCCAAGACCATAGGAACAGGCAATATCAATCACTTCAGCAGTTTAATCACACCCTTCCTCTGATTTCCCCCCTTATATCAAGGAAATGGCCTGCAATTCTCATAGGTGACACATTCAGGAATGAAAACTTAATCACTGTTCTGTCAAGTTGTATCAGGACGGCACTGGATCTATCACACCACAGCCAGGCATCATAGGGCACTGTAGCAACACACTTGGGTAGCAATCCCACCTCTGCCAACCAATCCAAGGCCCCATCTCAGATTTCTTTTGACTTCAAGTCCTGCAAATTGCTCACTGAAAGCTTTGTCTGACATGAGAGTAGGTAAAAATATTTTACCTCCCTTTTGACTCCATAGAAACACACCAGCCTGAAAGTATAAAAGGCTTTAGGCACTGGATCCTAGGAAGAGATGCCACAGTCTAAAATCCCTACACAGCGTTAGGCACTTTGTCTCATAACACACAACACTCAGCATCAAAAAGCAGAGTGAAAAGAAGGATGTGAAGTTTTCTGCTGCTCTTCAAGAGACACCAGCACAGAACAGATTCCACACACAAAATCTACAAATACGCTTGGATATCTGCTACCCCTTTGTGTGTGTTTATCTTTCCATTTCAAAACGACTCAAGGAGGAGCTGCTGCTATTCATTCACCTTTAAGCTCCCTTTGCACCATCTAAGCAAATGGAATTCAGAAGAGCACCTGGTACTTCAGAAGACACATCTTAGTCACCACCTCATGCACTCTGCTGGGTAAAATGGAGTAAGACAATATTTAACCCTTTGGAAAGTGGGTAGGAATGTAAGATCCAAAGGATCAGTGAGAGTATATATCCTCAGCAAATCTGCCACAATAAAGAACGGCAAAGAACTGAGTGCTATGTTCCCGGCTCCTGGCTCCCAGAACTCTTGGGTGCGTTTGCTGATAGTAATTGGAGATGATAATGGAAACAAACATCTAAGGCATGATATGGATTTTTTTTTTATAGAGCACACTCACAAGTTAAGTGTCTACAGTAAAATTTCAGTCTAGTGTGCCTGACTCTCAGTCAATAATAGGCCTTGTATTTATCACTATATTACACATGAAGTGTGCATTAATGGTGTTTATGTGCTCTCTAGAGACTTGAACTAGCATCTGAGCCAAAGTTGCCAGGAGCTATGACTTTTTAGTCCCATATCCTGTTTGAAGTCATTATTTCAGGACGATCCAAGACAGAGCATTTTTTTCCTGGCTTTCTAACAAATGCAAAGAAGTAAATTTCTAAGGGACTTAGATAATGTTCAAAAAGTTACAATGTTCTCCAGGGATGCAGGAAACTCTGATTTAATTCTTGCTGCTGCCTGACAGCTGAATTGGGGCAATCAAAACCCACGGATTTAAGGAAAATAAACCCAAAAAAAAAGAAAAAAAAAAAAAAAAAGGCAAGCTAAAAGATAATCCCAGTCTTGGAGTTTAGTGTTTAGATTCTTATACCTAGTTTGACCTGAACTGCTTTGTCTTTTGACATCCACTTACTGTTTGCAATTATAATGAGATTGTTGTTGTTGTTGTTGTTGTTGTTGTTATTATTATTATACCAGAACTGCTTGAAGCTATACTCTTGTTTCTAATAAAGCTTTCAATCTAGCAGATTATCTTCTCCACCCTGCCTGACATGAGCTATAATCTGGTGGGTTTTTTTTTTTCTCCTTTACATGAACACCATCTGTTTGTGACCATTAAAATCCATTTTCTATGCTGAAGGGATGGGAATTCAGAAGGATGTGTTCAGCCACTGTCCAAACAGTACTGTCATTCCTAAGGGATCCATTACAGTCTGACACACCCAAGTATTTATGAGCCATAAACCGCCTGCCTAAAATGGCGATTCATCACCCTGTGCATGGGAGGCACTGACAATGACAGAGCACGTTGTAGCTATGAAGGAGGAGGGGTGTATGGGTTTCCACTTTTTTTTCCTTCTTTTCTTCACCCAGCAGTGTTATATAGCATCAGGTTTTTTCCCACCTCCTTTCCAAGTCATTTGGTGCGACAGTTCTCACAGCCAGTGTTAAATTAACAGATGTCTTGGAACTGGACGCCAAATGAGAGAGCTGCAAGGTTACTGCTTCTTCACATCGCTGTCTACTCTGGACTCAGCATTCACTAGATGTCAAATAAGAGCATCCTGCTGCTTTTCTTGGTGCAATGCTCCCTTCAGTAGTGGGTGAGGGACGGGATGTAGCTCCAACACTGGCATGACTGAGCACCCTTCTCATTGAATCCAGGTGCAAATCAGAACAAAACAGTCATGTGAATGAGTTCTTTTATTCCTGTTATCTCTGAGATATCCCCCCATTTCAAAAGTGACCTCAGAAAACTGATTAGAGAAGCAGCATGGTCTCTGAGTAAGTCAGGCAAGTAAGTCAGCAAATGGTGATTTTAATCTGAGATTTAATACAGAAGACAGGTAAAGTCAAGACTTTTGCTCCATATGGCAGGTGGAGCATATGACATAGTTCTCACACCCACATGAGAAACTGCATAGGGGAACAAAGAAAAGGAAACAAAAATGCTGGCAAGAAAATATTAGTGCAGGGTCTGTTTTGTATGAAAACTGGCTCTGAACACTTCTGAAGCTTTGGGAACGGAACAGACTGCTGTAAAATTTAGATGGGATTTATATATCAACACCCAAAAATTCACAACCACTGTAGAAGCCATTTTATTTTTACATTTGCTAGTTTAGTATCCTAGCACTGTGCCTGCCCAGATAAGCAACCGTCTCGGCTAAACTGCTTCTCAGCGCCTACCACCCTTCAGAGATTTACAAATGAGGCTCCGGCTGCTTGCATTCTCTGGGGAACCCAGGCTGACAGGCATGCTCAGCAAAAACCACCACACACTGGCAGCAGAAAGCACCATAGACATGATTCTTTTTTTCTAAAAAAAAAAAAAAAAAAAAAAAAAGACAGGGGAAATTAAGGACAAGCTGGAGCAAGAGATCTTAATTGTGGTCCCAGATTTAATAATCACCGTGCATTGAGTAAGGCATCAAATGGCAGACAAACACAGACACCTCAGACTGAAACGGTGCTCCCCATCCCTTGTAAGTGTTTTCACCAATAGATAGCAAAGCCTGAACTACAAGGCTTATTCCCATCCTCCCTGAACCTTCAGCTGCTTTTTCCACAGCCTCAGCAGTGTCACTAGCCTCCCAGCACCAGGCTGGGCATTCTTCCTCAGGCCCCAACTCTCCCGTTTTCAAGGCAAATTCTCCCAGGCACGTATGGAGATGTTGTATAAAACAACCATTAACCCTGGTTACATTTAACATAAATGCATGATTTTATCATCTGCATTCAGTAGGATGACCTTAAGCCCCTGCTGAGTCCTGTTTTGGGCTGAGCATCCTGCAGGCTATGTGATCTGGTAGGTACCTATGCTTCATAGTATTTATTAGCTTTCATGTACCTTCTAAAGTAAGGAACCATTCCAGTCACCATCTCTAAGCACCTCCCCTGTTACATGCACTTGCAATTTAGGTGCCCAACATGGACCTAAGAGGTTCTCCCATCTTCAGTCCTGTACAGGGTCTGAGCCCTTAGTTCCTTATGCCTGTACACCTTAAAAACAAATAATATGATAATATTTATCAGACTTAATGAGATGCCATTGAAATGGCAGTATCCTAAAGACCAAGAAAAAGGAGACAAAGAAATACAAAGCACACCAGACTAGGGGGGGGGGGGGGGGGGGGGGGGGGGGGGGGGGGGGGGGGGGAATGTTAGCTGGCCTGCTGCAGCCAGTTTATATCTTCCAGTAAGCAACAATTTGCCACAGTCGTAACAAATGTGGAACAGAAGGCAGCTTATGCATTTTGCTTGAATTCTAGTGTATTGAATTATTGAAAAAGTTCTGAGTAATGTGCTCCCTACTCTTGGGTTACGCTTCATGGACTATGTAATAACTGTAGATCTACTTCTATGTAGCTGAGTAGCTTTTTCATCTGTTACATGAGACTAAAAAGCTGTATGCAAGTGAGCCTGTGCAAAGAAGGCACTCCTTGGTTACTCCCAGATGCTGCAAGCTGTCTGGTTTTCTCTGCTGCATTAGGCAAATGAAGAGAAAATAGAACCAACTTACAGAGTTTGATTCTAATTTTAAAATTTCTCTGCTTCAGATATTCAGAGTTTTGGGGGAGTAACCCAGCTGTTAATCAGACCATTAAGCTTAGGTAATTGGGAAAATATTACAGCTTGTACCAACCTTAACAAACACTATTCAAGGGCAGAGTGTAAACATGATAAAAAGAGTCAGCAGTTAAAATAATCTGCTAACTCACAAAATATGCAAACTGTTTACTTTCAGGGGCTCTGGCCAAAGATGTAAATAAAAGTCTGAAGGAATACATATCAAAAATTGTGCATTTTCTTGGTATGCTGAGACACGCTGAAATTCTCGCCCTCGGGGCACGAAGGCTGCTTGCTAAGCTTGTGGGTTTCTGGTTTTTGGCTGGCTAGCAGTGGCCATGCTGAGAGGGCGCATGGCAGCAATGGCTGTCGAGAACTACTCCCCATGCCAGTTCCAGGGTAGAGTGAGCCGCTGCCCACTGTCGCGCACTGGAATGAAGGGCAACCTTCAGGGGGTACCCCGAGTGGGCGTACCGCCCCTCGGCAGCTCCAGCAGGGGCCCTGGGGAGCGTCCGCTGGATTATACCTATTTTCGATAAATATAAGGGAAGCCCTTCATTGTAGAAGACTCGCTTCCTGTTCTTTTTATTGTGTGGAAGCGATTTTCCTTCAGTGGCAAGCTCTGCATGCCACCCTGCAGGGACACGCACGCCTGCATGCGCGGGGGCGCATCCTGCCATTCTGTGCCGCTCTGCAGGGTGTTGATGCATGCCAATGAAGCCGGGTGGCACGCCTCCCAGAGCGTCCCCAGAGGTGGTACAGCTGCTGCTGGGGGAGGAGGCAACCAGTCTCCTTTCCCCGCTCCCCCGCCGGCATCGCCTCCTGTCTCTTGCTCCCAAGTCCCTGACGCCAGGATGACAGCGCTGCGGCGCAGCTCGCACCCTTTCGGCTACTGACGCCGCCGCCCGCTAGCGAGCAGCCCTCCCGCCCCAGACGCCCCACGTTCCTCCCTCCCCTGCGCCTTCGCCCCCTCCCCACGGCGGGGCGTCTTCCCTTTGTCAGAAGCTCACGGGCTGCCCTGCGCACCCCTCCATTCCCAGCTCGGAACGGGCACGACCAAGACCAAACAGTTAAAAGCACCACCCGGCCCTGCCCCTGCCCGGGCCCGCCCCGCCGGGTGGCCCCGTGGGGCTCCCGCCCCCGGGCTGGGCGGGCCAGAAGGCCTCGGCGGCTCCGCGCTCTTGGGCGGCACCTGCTGGCCGGCGTTGGCGGAGCAAGGCTGGTCCCGAGCGGGGCGGGGCCCGAACCGTGGGGGGCCCCCTCGCCCCAGCCCCCAGCACTCTCTCGAGGAAAAGTGACTTCCTGAGACGTTTCCAGGCTCTGGTTCGGGGATTTGGTTCCTCCCAGCTTCCTGTATCTCTGGGAGCTGCGAGGGCTGGGGGAGCCCTGGAGATGGGCTGCTGGGTTTCTGCAACACAAGCTGCTGGAGGAGAGGAAACTGCCTCCATCCAGATTTTCTTTTTTCTAAAAGGCAATTTGTTTCCCCCAGTTTTTGGGCAAGACATAACTGGAGAAGGAGGGCATTGGGTAAGGACAACAGGCTGTCACTGACAAACATTGGGATCAGCTATGCCCATAAGATCAGCATAGCTTTAAATAAAGACAAGCTGCCCCTTCTAAAAGGATGTTGAAACACCAGGGGATCCGGCCCGAGTTTCACATCCTAAGCTATCACACATGCTGGTTTTCCTTTCCAGACATTTCCTCTAGAGTCACCGACAAGCGCACAACAAAGAACATCAAGATGCTGTGAAGCACCCCTGCCCTTTGCAAATACAAACATCTAAAAAGGGTCTGAGCTTCATCTCAGGATCTCAGCTCAAAATACTTCTCGCTTTGCTATTTGTGCTGCAAAACATCCTTCTCGCTCTTAGAAAGCAGGTGCTTCCATCACCTTCCTACTGAGAAGACCCCATGGGCTGAGAATTGCATCCTGGTGCCACTTCAGCAGGAGACCTGGGCAGGCCAGGGGCGATGCTCCCCAGCTGTGCAAACACAGGAACCTCCTCTTGCTAAGGGAAGATGGGAAAATCAGGGTAAACCTTTCCATGCCCCTCCCTCACTATATGCATAGCTCCTGATGAAGACAAGTTACACAGGTACATGCAGCAGCTGTGAGCAGGACCAGGGAAGCAATTTTTTGTGCAGCCACGTATGACAAGGACCTAAGTGAAACCATCCCCACAGACAAAATGCCGTGGCTCCACCAGACTAGCAGTCTTCTGTTTAGGTGGTATCCTCCTCTGTTTTTCCCAAGTCCGACTCCAATTCTTGCATAAAGAGCAGTAACACCCTGCAGCTACTTACTCATATGTTCTTGGAGAAAGGAGGGTTATCAGTGCTGGTGGCTCTCAGAAATAGATGTATGTTAGGTAAGCTCTAAGAGAAAATGAGACAGTAGTAATAGACTGTTCTCCAAGACTGATTATTTTCAAGCAAGTGTTGACTTGTTGGGGTCAATGAGAAGCTTAGATGGTTGGAAAGAAGTTTGACATGAATAAAATATGCACAATGACAGACTTTACCAAAGCTGAAAAGTTTATGGGCTTCCTCACAAAATTTCCACTGCTTTCTTGTTACCAGCCACATGGGGAAGGTCTTGTGTCTGTGACTGGAGTCCATAGGGTGACTCACACACCTGCTAGGACACCTTGCATCCACTGTCCCCTGTTCCTGGAAGGCACAGTTAGTGGCACTACTAAGCAAACACCATTGCCTGCTGCCAAGTCTGAAATTAAGGAGGACACTCGCACAGATGGGCTCCAGTCTCTGCCAAGAAGCATACAGCTGAGAGGCAGCTAGAAGCCATTTCTTAAACACTTTCTCAGCTGTGATTTGCTATTCAAGTCCGCAGACGGCAGCTATCTCCCCTCTGAGCTCCAGGGACTCTTGGAATGCTTCAAAAGTAAGTAAAGAGGCGGTATGGGCCTTCGGGGTTTGCACAAGGATTGTGTGAGTGTGGATTTAATGTTGATATAACCTTTATCAGCCTGCAACACTGCAGAAGGACCTACCCAAAACCCTTTGAATAAATTGCATAGCAAATTGACAGTACAAGATATTTGTGTCTCATTACTAGTTCTGCCACTGTATTAGTGCCTGACATGTTTCAGCCTCTATGTGCTGGTCTCCCCCATCTGCAGAACAGTGTTGCTATTTACCTTTTATTGCATACCACATTTTTTTAAACACATATTTCAAGAATCAAAGCTGTGGGCAGGATTCCCAGCGTGGCAGTGCTCTTTTTTTCTCCTTTGTTAAGTACCTAGCATCACATCTAGAGCAAATTTTGGCTAGGGTGGAACTGGATGTCCACTTCCATCTCTTTTTTGGCCAAATATTATTCTCATCCATGTGAAGCTTCAGGGTTTGATCTACCTAGCTGTATGGTTTTACAGAACATGTGCACTACTACAGTATCCAGATGTTATGGCCAGTGATAAGGAATTCAGTTGAATTAGTTACAGTAGAGCTTATAAAGAAATTAATTGAAGTACTTTGTTATTAGAAGAATATATTAATACTATTTTGGAAGATAGTTTTGCTTTTATTTTGAAGAAATGAGTAATAGTAAATGCCAAAATAATCAGCTTTGTAAGGTCATCTTGATTGTGCCAAGACAGAAAGTACTGTGTCGAGTTCTGGGCCCCTCAGTTTAGGAAGGAGGTTGACTTGCTGGAACGAGTCCAGAGAAGGGCAGCAAAGCTAGTGAGGGGTTTGGAGCACAGCCCTGTGAGGAGAGGCTGAGGGAGCTGGGATTGTTTACCCTGGAGAAGAGGAGGCTCAGGGGAAACCTTATTGCTCTCTACAACTACCTGAAGGAAGGTTGTAGCCAGGTGGGGGTTGGTCTCTTCTCCCAGGCAACCAGCACCAGAACAAGAGGACACAGTCTCAAGCTGCACCAGGGGAGGTTTAGGCTGGATGTTAGGAAGAAATTCTTCATAGAGAGAGAGATTGGCCATTGGAATGTGCTGCCCAGGGAGGTGGTGGAGTTGCCATACCTGGAGGTGTTTAGGAGGAGACTTGATGGGGTGCTTGGTGCCATGGTTTAGTTGATTAGATGGTGCTGGATGATTGGAGGCGATGATCTTGACGGTCCCTTCCAACCTGGTTTATTCTATTCTATTCTAAATGACAACCCAGTTATGTTCTCTATAATACTGGTGGGAATCTTGAAATTAAGCCACAAAATATTCAGCTGGGCTTTTTTTTTTGCCTATTTTGCAACCCAAAACACATCATCTTTCTTTTTGAAAACTCAAACTTGATTTTCCTTGAACTCTCAGAGGTAAAGATGCATGAAAGTAATAGGAAAGACAGATGGACCTTCTTGAACTAAAAAGGTTATTGAGAACCAAACACATTTTCACCAGACACATATTCATGTTTTCTGGCTGAGAGGTAGAAGCAACTAAAACACAAGACAAGCAGTGCTGTGCAGTGAGGCTCCTGTTAATTTAACTAAGGTCTATCTCATACTGTTATTCTCTAATATGCCAAGATTAGGTACCCTGAGCCACTGTTGTGTTCATTAAAAGGATGGTTAAAACTTAATCAAAACCAAGGAAGTACAGCAGAGGTGTTTGGAATCTATCTATATTGGTTTTGCTTTTCACAATACATTTCTAGTGACGTTTTTGTTCCATCAAAAATTCCCATTCTCCATGAAGTTGTATTCCCATGTTCAAGACTTCAGAAATTTCTTTTAAAAACCTTTATTTCTCCCAATTTATTTATTTTTTTTTAATATGGTAGTTTCAGAATTAAATCAGCCTCACTAAATGAGGTGTAATTATATAGATATTGTAATTAAACATGCATGGGTCAAAAGGGGAGAAGCAAAATGTGTGAACACTGTAGCAGATGTGCTCTTATGCTTAATGTGGAGATTAACAAAATGCATTCAGCAAGTGCAGTCAGAACAGTCAGTGTCAGGAAATCCTCACTTCATATCTGTACATCATTGTTACTGAGCCAGAAACTGGGAGTAATGACACCAATATATGCATCTTAGAAATGTATGGCATGAACTCTCTTCCCTTTCCTTTTGCCTCACAGTTCCTGAAAGTGCAATGAACTGCCTTCTCTAAGTGCAATATAATAATCCATGCTGTAAGTGCTCATTATGGGCCCAAGTTGAAAAGCAACACTCTCTCCTAACTCTGATGCTTGCTTGTTTTGCTTCTTGCTGCCAAACAATTGTTCAGTGCATGCCCACCAAGCCCATTTTCATTCGAGAAACAGGAGATGAATTCATTGTCCAGATTCCCCTTGGCCACGTGCTTTTTGTATGATTCCAACCAAGTCATGCTCAGGCACACCAACACAGAAAAGAATTTCTACCATGTAGGAGTCAGGCACTTCACTGGGTTTGAGAATCTGAGCCATAGAATCTCTGTGCTTCTGGTCTCTCCCCATGCAACTGGAATTTGAAAACAAGGCCTTCTCCATTTCATATGGGAGCCAAAATCAGAACAAAGAATAATCTAAGGAAGAGACACTCAAATATTGTAGTGATGAAAATCTGAATCAGTGTTAAATACCTGAGCAAAACAATGTCTATGTAGAAAACAAAAGTATTGGTACAAGGTTTGGCAAGAATTCTGCCCCAGCAGGAACCTAATTATTACAATAAAGGGATAAGAGTAGTAGCTGGAGGCTCTCATCTCATATGTATGCCCTGAGTTACTTTTCCAACTCAGCTCCTGCATTAGCACAGTAGCAATCATTAGGATTCCTGTGGAATTAAAGTGAGGGATAGGTAAGAGTTTCTCTGCCCACATCTACCACCTGGGTTATTTTCCTTAGGTAAATGCCTTTTATAAGAACAGAAAATAGATGTCTAGAGGAAATACAAAATGTTGATCTTTAGTAGCATGTGTGATGCTAGCATAAGGCTTTTTGCCCCCCACAAAGCCACAGGGAGAAAAGCACCATAATCTCTATGCAATAGATTTCTTCTGGCATGCATAGGGGAACTCAATTTTTTTTCACTGTTAGCTGCTTAGTGAGTTTATTCACTGCTCAGGTAGGATTGATTATGCCTTAGCATTAATTGGCTTGACTTTGATATATGGATTTCTTTGCTTTGAAATGTGCTTTTTCTATCTGCTTGGCTTTCAGTACATGTTCCATCATAACCAGAAGAAAGTGAGTTGCACACTATTGATGTATTACAAACTACAGCAGTTCTAATACAGGTTATTACAAAACCCCCCAACCTGGGAGCAGTGCGAGAAGTGAAGTCATAGAATCATGGAACAGTTTGGGTTGGAAGGGACCCTTAAAGGCCATCTAGTCCAACCCCCCTGCAACGAGCAGGGACATTTTCAACTGTATCAGATTGTTGAACACCTTATTCTAGAAGAATTGTGAATAAACAATTCATTAGAGGAGCAAATACATTTTTTACTGGCTAGCATCTTAATGGATGCCTGGAGACTTTAAATTCTGAGCTGTCTATGGTGAGCACAAGCCACCATCAGTCCAACAGACCACTGTTCACTCTCCTGGAGGGGAAACACTCAGGCATCACATTTCTGTGGGTGTCTGCTCGTAATATGACTTAGTCATGCTGTAATGTTAACTTCCACCACGTTAAACATACCCCAGTGAATTAACCTTCTAATTTAATGCAAAAGGTTTTCTTTTATTTATTTCGATTAAATAAATAGACAGATTACCAACAAATAAATAGATTGCCATCATCCTTGACAGTCCTGTCAGATGTTACAGTCACACAGCAGTCATTGGTTAGGAACAGTCCAGCTGAGCTTATACTGGCTCCTACTTCCTATGTATGCTTCACTGAAAGAAGGAGAAATCCTTTCAGAAGTGGTATTTTGTGTGTGTCTGCAGCCTGCCACACAGATGGTGTCTGCTCTCCTAAAGCCCATTAACACTTAGAAATGAAAACAAACCCAAAAACCCAACAGGCTGAACAGGTTCGGACACTGGACTTCACACTGCTTAACTGGCACCCTTCTCCTCTTACCTGGTTTACACATTCTCAGCTATCTGACTCCAAGACACATGCTCTGGAGAGGGCTGGCCATAAGCAGTTAGAACCTGAGCCTGTCCATGCTCTTGATCACAGAGTCAAGGTTCAGAATGCTGGTGCTATTCTGTTTAGCCTTGAGTAATCTATTTTTGTTTCCCCTGGTAGAATAATATAGCTTGGAATGAACGTCCTGTTCTGAATGTTGGAGTGGGACAAGGGAGCAAAAATGCACCCTCAGTCACTTGCCACCCATAGAAAACTTACAAAGAGATGTATCTAAAAAGCAAACAATTTGCACTTTCAGAGGCAAAATCCTGAAAGAACAATTGCAGTCACAATCATGCCTTAAAGCGAGACATTTGCATTCCTAAAGACCCCTAGAAAAGTCAATTCCAAACCAAAAGGATCACACAGTTGAGACCATCCTCCTATCAGGTGCCAAAACACAACCTGTTACCTGTAGGTCATCAGCCTATATGGACTGTAATCCTTCTGTAAACTGTCACTTCTCCAGAGTTAAAGCATGCAAACTCTTAACTATACAGCAGGAACTTCTACCAGACACTGTCTGGCTGCTGTTTTAAGGTCAGGCTAGGAGTTCACTGTCATACTGTCAGAGAGAGATACCAGTGATCAGCAAACTCCCCAGTAATGTGTTCATTTGGGTATAAAATAAAACTCACCTCAATGATAGGAGATACTGTGTTACTTTTGCACCATATTTACATATATTCTAGTGCCACCAAGTAGTGAAATGCAATAAAAGCTTTTGGAAATTAGACATGTGAGGGTCTTTTCTCCACCATCCGAGTTTGCACCGAATTCAGCAGCTCACAGAGATGCCTGTAGCAGAAAGCAGGAATGAAATCTTTACCTCCTGCACCTCCCTGATGCATAATTGCATTTCCCCCTTCCCTGGACTCCAGTGCCCCGCATCTGCCTGCTCTGATCCACCCTTTGTGCAGAGAAAGGTAGTTGTGCTAGTTGATTTTGCTCTAGCTTAGTAGAAGACCCATTTATTATGGTAACAATACCCTAACACAGTTCTCCATTACTCCTCTCCAAATCTTCATTTGTGATGAGGATTTATTTATTCCCTGCTTAAAGATGTTTATTCAACAAGCAATAATGATTCTGCACTGCCAACCATCCATGTAATTTGTGGCACTTTAGCAAGAACCATAATTTCCTTTCACAAAATGGAAGCGTTCTGGCAGCACGATTCAGCAAGGGAGATCATCTTTTTTGCAAGAGAGACTGGCTGGGGAAGAATAGCTCCATTCTGTGAACATGCTTGAGAAATTCTCCAAGTTTTCCATGGGAAAAAAATAATATTAAGACAATCAGTGGTGAATTTGTAGCACAGTCCTGGAATAGAGGCAAGATTTGTGTTTATGGTATACAGTCCTGTAAAAGGACTCTGGATCCTGCTTTTCCTCATCACTTCCCAATGCCTTCACAGCCTCACACTTGGACAGGAGAGTCATGTTCAACTCTTTGCTCCAATGTGTATTTAAAGAGCAGTGAAAGAAGTCTGAAAATGAAAAACAGTAGTCTTTGTTGTCAATGTAACTTTCAATGTCCTTTGCAAACTGTGCTTTTGCTGCTGTAGCCCAGTATATGATTGCTGTAAGGACATAATTCTGATGCATATTCAGCTTGTCTGCAGTGTCCTTTTTGAGTGCTATTTATTCCTGCTGGTGCATGAAGTTGCACCGTTACAGGTGATGTCTCTGCCAGTCCATTTCCCTCTGTCAAGTTCCCTCTGAAGGACAGTCCACTCTAGTTTGGAGTCATCCATGAATGTGATGAATGTGCATTCCATCAGCTGATTTGTTGAGGAAGATGTTAAAACACAATATACTGCCCAGCATCAACCCTTGAAGAATGCCTCTTGCAATATGCTGCCAATTAAGCTTCTGAAGATTGACCTCCACACTTTTAGCCAAATAATCCAGTCACTTCATAATCCACCCATCCAGGTCATACCTCCTCCTATAAGTATTTCTAATTAACTGTATCAAGAACCTAGTTAGAATCAGGATGATCTACAGCTACTGCTCTCACAGACCTAATCTTCTAGCCAAAGAGGGTAATTAGGTTGGTCAGGCTCAATTTGCCCTTGGTAATTTGCTTTGCCATTGCCTCTTCCCAGTCACCTTCCTCTCCTGCATGTGACTGGAAGTGGCATTCAGTATTTTCTCAGTTTTCTAAAGGGCTAGATAAGGCTCAGTAGCCTGCAGTTTCCTAGATCCTCTTTCTCACCATTTCTGAAACTGAGTAGGACATTTCTCTTTTTCAAGCCATCAAAAGCCTGTTATCAACATGACCTTTTAATGATAAGAGAGAGGACTCTTCCAATGGCCTGACCAACTTCCTCAATACCTTCAGATGCATTCCATCTAGGCCTATGAACTTCTGTGCTTCCAGTCTGCTTAAAAGCAGTTTCTGACTTGACCATTCTCCACCACTGGTAACACCTCTCTCAACCTCTGCTATTAGATAAAGGAATCAGATAAATTTGAAGGGAGGTTTCACTAGTAAAGGCCAAAGCAAAGAAGGCACTGAACATTTTTTGGTGCCCTTTGGTACAACATTGTCCAACTTGTTCAATAACATGTTCATGTTGCACACCCAGGTGATGTTTCCATATTTCTTATGGATAGCTTGACCCTGCTTCCACCTTTATACAGCTCACTTTTGTGTTTAGGCACAGTCCAGAGTTCTCTGTGCAGCCTAGATGACTTCTCACTGCATCTGCTCTTTTATTTTTTGTTTTTCTTTTCTTCTGATTTAAAGAGAACATTCTTGATACCAATCAGTTCTCCTGGGTTCATTTGTCCTTCAGCCTCTTAAGAGATTCCCTCCTACTAGTTCTGTGAATAAGCCCTTGAAGTTCAGAGTATTTTGATTGTTATTCCCCTTCTTTAAGTCCATCAGGATCTTTTTATGGTCACTGCAGCCAGCACTGCTTCCCATTCTGTATCAGTTCTTACCTCTCAGGAGAGAAGGTCAGCAGAGCATCTCATCAGGTTGACCTAAACAGCACTTGAATTGAAAAATTGTGCTACATGCTCCCAAGTTCTCATTACATGTTTGTGCCCTGCTGCGTTGTCCACCCAGAAGATGTCAGAGTGGTTCAAGACCCAGAATGAGAAGCAGGTTCTGTGATCAGGGAACTCCTTCCATTTTTTTTAAAAAGACTTTGTTGAGACTCTGTTCTTGATGAAGCAATCCATATCAGACTCCCACCAACATGCATCCCTTTGCCACTTCCCTTCTGCTCTCATACACTCTTGACAGAGCTTATGGTTCTTTCCATAGCAAAGCTGCTTCTCTGTGTACAGCACAACCCATCATGGAGCTTTAGTCTTGGGGGCTATCCTACAACATTGTGACAGAAACACTGATTGAAGGAGAAACTTTGATGCATGATTGCAGCTGAGCAAGCAGGCTCACCTGCTTCCCATGCTGACACAGAGCTGATCAGCCTGGTAACTGCTTTGATAAAACCATACAGAGAGGTGGCACTTTTATAATTCCCTCTACTTATGGAGGAGTAATCAGCTGCTGTAAAATAAGCCACTTTTAAGACAAGCAGCTCCTACAGTAGTTCTGCAAATGGGAGATGTTCTGATGAAGACTAGAACAAATTTCCTTGTTGTTTAACTAGTGGAAATATATTTTTTCCTCAGTTGCTTTAAGATTGTGAAGTATCATTTAAAAGAGCATCTTAATCCACTGTTTGGCATTGTGAGTTTCACACATGGACCATCTGCCTCTTGTTTATCCTCTTCTCTCATGGACATTCTCTTTTATTCTCACCTCATATTAAATTTCTGGCTGAAGATATGCTGAACAGTTGGTCCAAACAGCAGAGCCACCTGATGTCTATTTGCAGAAAACAAAATTAATCAACTGACAAGTCAAGGACCAGACCCTTTTGGGTTTTGTACACACTTGTGAGCAGTTACCAGCACTGCCAAAAGCTCTCTACATAATGCTTTATGAGAATAATACCTCACTAAACTGAGAAAACACCTCATGACTTTGCCCAAACTACTCTTGAGTATTACACCTAGTATACACTCATTAGTTCTAAGGACTGTTTACAAACACTTCCTTCTTCATATCCTGTAGATAACAACATTCTGCACTATCCACCCAAAAAAACAAAGGTAATTTTATATATGTCATGATAACACATCTGTACTCCCAGTGTGCATACACATGCACATCCATAGCTCTGTGGAGTCTCTCCCAGTGAAAGTACAAAAGTGTGCCTTTGTATGCACAGTATGGAAAGAAAAGCCTTGGGAAAGTAGTGTCACATAGCTGCTTTAGAACACAGCACAAATTTGCATGCAACCTAAGGAAAACCGTTCGAGGGTCCTGATGAGGACATAGAATACATGGAAGAATAGGAGACTAGAACTTTAGCTCCACTTCTGAGGAGTGACTGACTGCCTGCATGCACAGTGGGTACTTCAACTATACAGCTGAAAATACACAGGGTAAGACCTAGGGGCTGAGTTACTCTGTAAGGCTCAAAGCTGAGGTGAGCACCAGAAGGATCCCCATAGCTGCCTTAGTTTCCTGAACCTAAATTAAACAGGCATTGCCACCTACTGGCTGTATTGCCATGCTCGTAGAACAGACGTGATTTCAAGCGCACGAAATCAACCACCTGTGCTTTCTTCATACAAAAGCTGTAATACATTCATAACTGAACAATTAATACTTTCTCTCTTTTTCAGTGAGGAACTTATACTTCATTTTCTCTTTTTACAAGGTATACCAGTAAAGCAGTTTTGTATGTTTAGAGGTTTCATCACGTGGTCATATTTGGCTATTCATAAATGTCATTAGTATCCTGGTCTGCCTGTACCCACCTCTTTTCCTAGACAAACAAGATGCCTGAAACAGGAAGACATATTTTTATCCTGTTTGACTAAAGCAGGATAAATCCCAATCACTGTCTGGGAGGAGGTGCTAGAAATATCATGATTTTTTAAGAGAGATTATGGTCATGGTCTAGCTAAAGAATGGGCATGCATCAATAAATATATTGTGTTATTTCTGCTGTTAGCAATCAATGAGTTTAATTGCACTCAAGACACTTGTAATTACCCTGCAACTGTGCAGCATCAAAGCAGAGACATGCCACTCTGAAGAAGAAATTCCATGATATGAGCACAGTCAATCATCTCTGCAATAGCTTTCCCCCTCCTTCCCCCCAAGTAAATCTAAAGTTGTTATAATAAAATCTATTTAAGGAATTTTAGTAAATGAGAAATAAAAGGTTCTTTTCATTTTGGGCTAACACCAGCTTTGACAGTAAAACCTCAAGAGCTGCTCAAGGATGAAGAAATTTACCTTTCTTCACAGCAGCTCAAAATTTTATCTCCCACTCTCCTCTGGCTAATTGCTGCTGTATCACCTGATGAACATTATTCTACCAATTCAGCCAACAAAATGCTCTTTCAAAGCTTTGACAGTTTTGGTGCAAATTACATTGCTTAGTATAAAAAGAAAACAAGAAGGAAGTATCACTGTGACTGTCTAAATTTGTACTGGAACAGGTCAGAGTGTGCTTCTCTAACTTGTGCCAGCTGTATGGGCAAAGACAGCCTTGGACTGCTGAACAGCCATGAGCAGTTGGGGAAAGCAGTTTCTTAGTTAAGCCTAAGAGCAATCACAAGAGGATGCTTTCACGCTTCCTAAATTGGAGCCTATTACATAGTGTTGTGAAGTAATTTAATAATTTGGCTCAGTCTGCAGCCAACCCAAACAGCTCTGCTCAAGGATGGAATTATTCATGGGGGAGTTCAAGACACAGTAATTTAAATGTATTGACTTTATATGTTCAGCTGATTTCCTTGCACTTATAGATTGTTCCTGTGCAGACCAGCCCTTGTAAGTTTCATATATGAATATATCTTTAGATTTTATTAGTGTCAAGTACAGTGCAGTCAAGGAAAATTACCCATGCATCAGAAACTCAGATAATTACAGCAGATAAGTGGCAGCAGCAGTCAACATCTCAAGTGGGGGCATACACCAAGAAGCAGTCTCAAACTGCTTGACTTTTGTCAACAGAAAGCTACTCAGTTCCTTTTGTCCAATTGTTGGCATTTACTTCAAGGATTTCCATGGAAAACAGACTCCCAAACACTTTGGAAACAAACAGTGGATGCTAATTTATTTTAGAAAGCAGCTGCAAGAATATCTACAAAGGATAAGCTATGATGGGTTCCTAAACAATAATAGGTGCTAGACCATTTTGGGCGAGAAACTACAGCATACTGAAGTACTGTGTAATTATTGTAGACTAGTTTCTCTCATTAGCAGTTTTAACTTGCCCATAGCATGTAGCATTGTAAGCAAAGATGCAGCAGCAGCCAAAATACTCCTCTCACAATACAAAAACAACTGTGGCTTTTTTGTCCTGGAGGACCATACTACAGAGTCATTTTAATCTGGCTATGCCATACTTCTGTGTTTATCTGTCCCCCATGCCCTCCTCTCCTTCGGTAGCTTTTCATTTGCAGATTTTTGGCAGATGGGAAGAAGTTTAACGCAATGCACAGCACGGCAAAACACAACATTTAAAATACGGTGAGGACAAAGTGTTATCTTTTATTTAAGTACAACCATTCTGCAAAGAGGGATGGTGAGAAGGACAGCCATTGTTTGCTTAAATCTCCATGAAAACCGATCTCTGAACAGCCATGGGATGGCGGTCGTGATTCACGCAAAGCACAGCTTAGACACGGAAAGGTTTGCATAGCTACGGAATAAGCACATGCAGTCAATTGCTCTTTATTCAAATCCATAGCAAGTTAATCAATACCTTTTAGCTCGTCTAGATTTGGTGTCAGTAATGCTACCAAGACTTACAGGCTGAGAAGTCTAATTCAATGTCTTTCCTGTACTGAAAGTCCCAAAGCTGAACACAGTATTTGAGGTGCAGCCTCACCAGTGCTAAGTACAGGTGGTACAATCACTTCCCTACTCCAGCTGGCCACACTGTTCCTGATACAGGCCAGAATGATGTTGGTCTTCTTGGGCAGCTCAGTACATGTTGGATTATGTTCATACAGTTGTCAATCAGCACCATCAAGTCCTTTCCTAATGGGCAGATTTCCAGGCTCTCCACCCCAAGACTTCAGCATTGCATGGGGTTGATGTGACCCAAGTGCAGGACCCAGCACTTGGCTTTGTTAAACCTCATACAACTGACCTCAGTCCATTGATTGACTTTGTCCAAGTCCCTTTGCTTCCTACCCTCAAACAGATCAAGACTGCTACCCAGTTTAGAGTCATCTGCAAACTTGAAGAGGGTCTTTTCCTGTCTGTTCTTTATGACATTTGTCTTGTGATTCATAAGAAATGATTCTCACTTCCCAACCTGCCCCTCTTCCTGAAGGCTTCCTGGTCAGAGCTGATTGATAAGTGAATGTGTTTTCCAGATATGCTTTATTGCTTTTTTTTTTCCCCTCCTTTCCTTCCCCATTTCTGAAAAGAAGCAGGGAGGGGGAAGAAATGGTTTGTAAATGAGACACAAAAGCAGAAATTAATTGAATTATGAGACTCAAGAAGCCTGCAGATAAAAATAATGTAATTAGCATAATATGATCTAACTAAACAGCTCCTGCTCCACCACCAGCATTTCTGCACCCATCCCAGAGCTAGGGGCCAGAGCCTCACCAGCCAAGATACCACCCAGAGGAGCTCAGACTCATAAGGAGCCCCAGCCAGCACCCGTGAAGGATATTGGAGGAGTCATCAATCATTGCCCTAACAACCGGGGGGCCACCAGGCCCCCCGGCCTTTGTTGTCACCACCACCATCACCCAGTGTGCACCAGGGGCACTCACCAGAGATCAGAGGAGGATCCTCCAGCCCAGATGGGCTCAGCTTAGGGCTGCTGCCCTTCCTGGTGGGGATTAAATAGTGGAGTGGGTGGGGAGGGGCAAGTGGCCACACCTGGGGTGGGAGGAGACTCCAATAGAGCCCAGGTGCTCTGGGTTTGAGGGCAAAAAGGAGGAAATGGGGCAGGAGAGGGACTTTTAGGGAGTCAGGTAATGATAGGGCTAGGGGGAATGGGAAAAAAAAATAGAAATGGGTAGATTCAGATTGGATGTTAGGAAGAAATTCTTCCCCATGAGAGGGGTGAGAGACTGGCACAGGTTGCCCAGGGAGGTGGTGGAAGCCTCATCCCCGGGAGTTCAAGAAGTTTGTAGATGAGATGCTTTGGGACATGGTTTAGTGGCCATGGTCGTTGGGTTATGGTTGGACTCAATGATTTTAAAGGTCTTTTCCAGCCTCAGTGATTCTGTGATTATTAGTAAACAAATCAGTGAAGCAATAATATAGATCAATAATACAGATCAATTATTGCTCAGCCTTCATCACTGTACTGCTTCTCAGCATTATTTCTCATGATCAGTCAGCCAAGCTTCTTTACTTTCCTCAGGTTTTGATGTGAAAGAGAAATGTCTCTCAATAAGACTGTTTTAATAACTGGAGATAGATTAGTATTCCAAATTTATGTCATCACAGTCTATTGTTATGAAAATACGTCAGAATAGACAGTACAAAGATAACACAGACTATTCAACAGGGATTTAGTCCACGCTCAGCTAAGATTTACTGATTTCCTGTGGCCTAAACAGATAAGAACTGATGAAAAAAAAAGTACTTGGGAGCATGCAAAAAGGCACAAGGTAACATCTCTTGTGCCTGATCTCAAAGGATCATTTTTCCACCAGCACTAATCATAAATAAATAAATAAATAAATAAATAAATAAATAAATAAATAAATAAATGGAGGTAGGAGAACTCTAAACAGGAAGTTATTGGAGTACCTGGTAATATATAGAGCTAAGCTACATATTCCTTTATTCATGATCATAATATGTGTGATAAACTGCAAATATCACAAAGTGTATGCCTGTTGGTAAAATCACTGCATCTGTCAATGCAAGAGTGCATGCAATTCCTAGATCAGACAAAGCTAGCTGTATTAAGCACAGAGTGACCAAGAATGAAGAGGCTGAACAGCTCAACTGAATTAACTTGCCTTTCATTACATTTTTAAACCATTGTTATACTCAATTTATCAGTGTCAGTTTCCAGCAAACAACCCTTGCATTTAAGCTGGCAGCAGCTGTATAAATACCAGAAAGAAAAATGATCTTTCTGAAAGGTGAATTGCACCCTTCTACATGACAGCATGTGCTAACACTCATGAGCTTCCTTCTCACCTGCTTCCCATCCTTTTTGATTCTTGCACAACTTCTCTCTCACAAACAAGCTCAATTGAGTGTAACAGTTGTTCTGATTCATCCTTTGACAAGACTCAGTACTGAAGTACACGATGGCAGCACAAAGGGACTCCATGTGAAGTGATGAAGAAAGAAACAAGCCCTGAATCCTTCTTCATGTCAAACTTAATCCTTCTTTTTCTTCTCACCAGTTTCATGGCATTCCTCCTCATTCAGGAAGTGTTTGTGAATGTTAAAGGTTCATATTAATAACAGGAAAAGCCCAGCATGTCAGGAGCAACTGCAGCCCAGAGAATCTGATGTTTTACTCTGTCAGATTACTTGACTGGCATCCCAAACTGCCTCCTCCTAATTAAAAATTAAAGCTGTCACTGATATCAATGGAAGCAGGCCCAGAATTCACAAATTAAAGTTTCATGCATGGTTTTAAACATATGGACATTTTTAATCATTTTAGCATGTCAGTATCTTAGAGGTAACATAAGAACAGCATGTATGCCCAAAAGAGGCATTAATAAACAAGCTATTTACTATCTTATGCATGTACTTGAATTTTCCCCTTCTTTACAAGCCTGTCCTTTCATAGAATTCTCTTTTATCTTCCAGATTTTCCTTGCAACATGTTTTCCTGTTAAAACAGATTGAATGAAGTTTGAAGGAATAAGTGGGGTAAGGCTTTATGCTCTCTGATTCATATTCTATTCAGTTTCGTATACTTAACACTACAATAGGTCATACTTGACCCAGGTGTGCCCTCTACATATCAAGTGTCATGACTTTGAGAAAGAGGAAAATAGGAAGCAAAAGAAGATTCTTTAAAGCTCAGACTACTAATCTGAGATGAATTCTGAAGAATCTGAAGAGCAACTAAAAATGAAGGAAAAAGTAAAGTAAATGAGCAGCAGAACAGGAGTATTCTTTCACAAAGCACTGACACAAATGGATAGAGCAGAAATTAAACTGACAAAAGATAAGAGGCTTTTCTTTAGGGCCCTAAGGGAGTCTAATTAACTGATTTCTAGAAATGGGATAGAAGCATCTTACTGATTTTACTGTCAGATACTTGGCTCGAAATCAAGAGCTTCAAAAGACATTAATGGGGCAAAAGTTAACATCTGATGATGGAGAAGACAAGCTCATATAAACTGTGAGCTCCTTAATTTAAGAATTCCTGGGGACATACTGAGAGCAGACAAATGATGGACTGCTAAAGAGAATCCAAAGTAAGTACCAAAGATGAATAGCACCAAGAATAAATTATCAGCCAGCAAAACAGCAATTTCCTCTCCATGTAGTAAGAGCTACTACCAGTCTGAAAAAAATGAGCAAGAAGGCTCAATATGCAGTTTACAGGGTTTTCTCTGACCTACTGTGAGGTCTATAGAATTCAGGCCACCAGTCCATCAGCATTGCATATAAGTACATGAACTAATTACTGACATATAGGTATGGTATCTCCTCATTTCCATTTATTACTGGGTTTGTTGGGGTTTTTTTGCCAAGGTCTGATCAACTTTCCAAAGCCCTTTTCTGAGCATATATGTCATGTAAATGTAGACATCTAAATTCTCTTGGAAAAAAAAAGGAGAATTTGGGCCAGAAACTCCCCAAACAAGATATTCAGAACCATGATAGATACTCTGGCTTTCAGTACTACCCCACAAATTCATGGGGAAAAAAAGAAATAATCTCCTATAAAGCAGATTTTCAATTAGAACAGAAAGCAAGAGACTGTTCTCCTAATTGTAATGTCCATGAATGGTCACCAGCTTGCCTTTAGATGATCATTTTCAGCTATTCCCATGCTACTCATTTCCCCCTTAATGGATATTTCTGCTCCCTCAGGGCATGCACTAGATTGGACATATGGGACGACTGCACAAACAGCAAGCTCCAACAGCAAATAATTTTCTGAAAGAATTCAGGTTTCATCTATGAATGTAAGACCCACTTCAGGCAGTCTCCTGCTCCCTTGCCTTTCACCTGCTTTTTCTTATTCCCATGAAGATTCACATACTCAAGTGTGACAAATCCCAGTGCTGCTTTTCACAGAACCACAGAATGTTAGGGATTGGAAGGGACCTTGAAAGATCATCCAGTCCAATCCCCCTGCCAGATCTCTACTTGTAACTGAGGTGGTAAAATATATATGGGCCAGCACCAGAACAAGAGGACACAGTCTCAAGCTGTGCCAGGGGAGGTTTAGGCTGGATGTTAGGAAGAAATTCTTCACAGAAAGAGATTGGCCATTGGAATGTGCTGCCCAGGGAGGTGGTGGAGTCACCATCACTGGAGGTGTTTAAGAAGAGCCTGGATGAGGCACTTGGTGCCATGGTGTTGGGTGATAGGTTGGACTCGATGATCTCAAACCTGGTTAATTCTATTCTATTCTATTCTATTCTAAGGAGATAATAGTAATAACTGTTGGGGTAATCTGACACAAGCTTCTTTTTATTTTTTCTCTTTTTTTCCCTTTTTTCCCCAAAATTCTTCTAGGCAGTACCTAGAAGAACCAACAAGTATTTCTGGTTTCAACAGATATCACTCAAGTTTTAACATGCAATTTCTAAATATTCCTCCTAGCCCTCAGAGCAATAGAATACAGAAATTATGTAAAAGAAGATCCCTTGAGACCTACAAAGTCACAATGACTACAAAGCAAAAGCCAGAATGATACTCAAGGACAGAACTTAAGGTAATTTGCTATTGTAAATGTCAGACTGTTTAAGCAAATTGCTGTCTCTATATGACAGTGTGATGACTTTAAGAGAAGAAGAACAGAAAAAAAAAATGCTTTCAGATAAAATCACTATGAATTTAGCTTCTATTTCAGGACAACAAGGTAGATGGTAAAAATAGGTATCACTACTTGACTCTTTAAAAGGTTGGGGGCAGGGGAAGAATGAAACCCCAACTTGAAAATATGCACGTTACTTGCAAAGTTTATTCTATCCTATCCTATCCTAAAGCAACTGGTCAACTGCTCAGCAAGAGTACATCAGCTGAGTGTTGTGAAAATGTAGTTTCTCCCAGGCTGTTTCTTTGACACACCTGTAACACTTTTGGCTAGCTCTGGAACCAGATACCAGCTGAAGAAACAGCCTTGAGCAGTGCTGATCATAACACTTTTTAAGTTGTGAAAAAATATCATCTAGGTATAGTACTGAGTGAAGTCATATGAATCACTGTATGACAGAATCACAGGCCTCCCCCTTCCTCATAGTCTACACAGGAGACAGGTTCCTGGTGATTTGCCCAGAGTTACACCACATCTTTTAGCAGAAGATGAACTAAAGACAGCTCCTAGCCAGCTCCATTACACAATGGTCAGTTCTTTTCTTCCAAGGCAACAAAAACGCAGTTTCAAAAGCATTTACCCTTGAGCGTTCCTGGACACACTCCTCTGCACCTGGAGCTGAAAGGACATTTGCTGTTATAAAACACATTCTTTCCAGGCTTTAAATTTCAAGATGATGTGAATAGTGATAAAGATATGAATGTGTCTGTGAGAAACTGACAACTACTAAACTTAAGTCTGCAAGAGATATACACACATATATGGGTACAGACTTGAAACACCTGCCCTATCTTCCCACATGCTAAATATCTAACAGTCCGTTCTCACCCCTCTCAGGAATCCAGCCATCGTTAGGCAACAGTGTAAAGAAGTGGATATTCACAGAGTGATGTGGGAAGTATGAATTATGTGATGTTTTTCTAGTTAAGCTAGCAATGATCTTTCTAAGTATACACAAAATTGCCAGGTCCATTGTAGATTTGGCTTCTCCACTTTATGACTGCAGTCCTTTTCTGGATTAGTGGCATTAGTGTCTCACAGGGTCACTGTTATCCATACCTCTGAGCATGACTCTGAACAGACAGAGCACCAAGAGGGGTTACAAAAATAACTAACAGGCAAGTGGTTTGTGTGTCACAGAGGTCAGGATCTCACTGATTCACAGATTGCATTGGAAAGAATACAGAACACAGAATAGACCAGGTTGGAGAAGACCTTCGAGATCATCGAGTCCAACCTATTAGCAACACCATCTAATCATGCACCCCATCCAGTCTCTTCCTAAACACTTCCAGTGATGGCGATTCCACCACACCCCTGGGCAGCCCAATCCAATGGCCAATCACTCTTCCTGTGGAGAATGTCTTCCTAACATCCAGCTTAAACTGCAAAATTGTTTTAGAATCATAGAATTGTTGGGGTTGGAGGAGATCTCAAGGATCATCCAGTTCCAACCACCCTGCCGTGGGCAGGGACACCTCACACCAGATCAGGCTGCACAGAGACACATCCAGCCTGGCCTTAAAAACTCCCAGGGATGAGGATTCCACCACCTCCCTGGGCAACCTATGCCAGTCTCTCACCCCCCTCATGGGAAGAATTTCTTCCTAACATCCAATCTGAATCTACCCATTTCTAGTTTTTTTCCATCCCCCCTAGACCTATCATTACATGACCACCCTAAAAGTCCCTCACCTGCCCCATTTCCTCCTTTTTCCCCTCAAATCCCAGAGCACCTGGGCTCTATTGGAGTCTCCTCCCACCCCAGGTGTGGCCACTTGCCCCTCCCCACCCACTCCCCTATTTAATCCCATCCAGGAAAGGCAGAAGCCCTAAGCTGAGCCCGTCTGGGCTGGAGGATCCTCCTCTGATCTCTGGTGAGTGCCCCTGGTGCACACTGGGTGATGGTGGTGGTGACAACAAAGGCCGGGGGGCCTGGTGGCCCCCCGGTTGTTAGGGCAATGATTGATGACTCCTCCAATATCCTTCACGGGTGCTGGCTGGGGCTCCTTATGAGGCTGAGCTCCTCTGGGTGGTATCTTGGCTGGTGATCAGTTTTGCTGCATCATTTACCAATTAATTTCTTTGTATAAGCATGTATCCTAACACTGTACAGCCCCCATGTCCCACCTGAGTGACATCCTGTAGGGGTTCAAAAGCCTTTGTATCAGACAATGAATTAATCTACAAGTTAATAATTATTAATATGCTGTTATTGGTTTCATTTTCTATTAAGGACTCTTTGTTATTACATGTATTCCTCACTATGTCTTGGACATAGTGAGGAGGTGAGGAGGAAGCTCTTCACAGAGAGAGTTTTAGTCGTTGGAATGTGCTGTCTGGGGAGGCGGTGGAGTCACTGTCCCTGGAGGTGTTCAAGAGGGGATTGGATGTGGTACTTGGTGCCATGGTTTAGTAGTCATGAGGTCTTGAGTGACAGGTTAGACTTGATAATCTTTGAGGTCTTTTCCAACCTTATTGATCCTATGATTCTATGAAAAAGCAGAGCTTCTCCAGCTTCCTGAACCCAAACCTGTAGCACCTGCAGATGAAATTAAAGCAGCCTTATCAAACAGGCTGAAACAGTAATTGCTTTCAAGATTTCATCACCTGGATGGGTTAATTTAGAACCAGGTTATGCATTCATGGGAGCAAACTACTCGTTAGTGGTGTGAACAAGGAGGTCCTGGAATACCGCATGAATTTTGAAACCACAACAATTCTCTTAACAGCACTCATCTTCCAGTTAGTGTGGTGAGCACACCACACAGTGTGACTTGAAGACTGAAGAGTATAGAATGGTATATTTCTGGAGGCTGAGCTTCCAGGCAAGCAACCAAGCATAATGGAAGAGTTGCTGAAAGCCTTCTTGAGAGTTTATGATGAGAAAATAACAAAGCTCATCAAGAAAAAGCTGGGAGGTCCTCTTTCTCTGAAAGTTGTCATGCAAAGGTTAAATATGGAAACTTCTTAATGAACACTCTGGTGGGTTTCTGTTTGACACAGGGTAATAGAAAGCATATGTTAGTGACTAGCCACCTTTAAGGAAAGGAGGGATGTATTAGGGGGAGAGGCAGCTGGACACAAACACTATGGCTTCAAAGTACAGATTTATTTAAAATATGTACACAGCTGAGAAGCAAAAAAATATACAGGAAAAATATTTTCCAGGAGGGATGCAAGACATACACTTAGCTTTACAATGTGCATATTAGCAGCAGATGAGATGCTACACAGATGTTTGTTGTAAAAATACCCATAATAATATATCTCCACATAGAAGCTTAAGAAATAACTGGCTCACATGCAAAGTTTTAAGAGTACATGTTAGAGAGAAGATTTCCAAGAGAGAATGGTAAAGACCAGAGACATGGGTGTCTACTCAGCAATGTAAGTGCAGCAGTGAGATGAATTGCCACTCTGGAAGACAGTCACACAGTACAGAAGTGCTGAGTGGTGAAAGATATCTGTGTACCTAAGGAAATTAATAGTTTTGAACTCCAAAAACGGTCAAAGATTTCTATCCCTTGGGGCAAGATAGCAGATCTACTTCAGGAAGACAGGCTGATTGTGCATGAAGCATAACTGAGACATCTTCTACCTGCATCTCAAACTGGGACCAAAGCCAGTTATAACACTTTCAAAAGTACTGACACAACAATTAAATGTGTGCACTTGGAAATATTCATAGAATCAATAAGGTTGGAAAAGACCTCAGAGATCATCAAGTCTGACCTATCAACCTATCACTTGAGTCAGCTGGTGGTCTACAGATTTGGCTGGCCAGAGAAAGTGATGTAGGACTCTGGCTGGGACTAGGTGGTGTAGGACTCTGGGAGCACAGCCAGCCAAAGCAGTGTACTAGAGCTCTGCCTGTCTTCTGGCCATCCAGGGTGTTGTAGGGCTCTTGCAGGCAAGCCATCAAAGTCTGGTGTACTGCTCTGGCTGTCTGATGGGGCTAAGTGGTTTAAGGGCTCTGGCTGGCTCTCCAGCCTAAATGGTGTGCTCTCACTGGCTGTCCAGAGACAGTGCTGCAGGGCTCTGTCAGGAGGCCAAGTGATGTTTACCTCTGGCCAGTCAGAAAAGCAGTATAGTGTTCTGGCTGGCCAGCCTAGCCAATTGGTTTTGGATTCTAACTGGTTGGCTACTCAAAGTGCTGTGGGGTACTGGCTGGCTGTCCTACCAGTGTGCTATAGGGCCCTGGCTGTTTGATGGGGACATGTGGTTTAGAGCTGTGGCTGGCTATACATACAAAAATCACTTAATGGTTGGCTGCCTGAGCCAAAGTGGTGCAGGGCTCTGGCTGCATATACAGCCAAAATCATGTAGGGTTCTGGCTGGTTGGCCAATCTAAGATGTGTAGGTGGCTGTGCAGCCGAAGTTCTTTAAGGCTTTTGCTAGCTGGCTATCTAATGTGGGTGATTAGCAAAATCATGCAGGATTATCACTTTTCTTAGATGGGCCAACTGATGTGTGGTGCTGGCTGGCCATCCAAAGTCATGTAGCATCTGGCTTGCCTAATAGGTAGAAGTGTGGTAGGGCTCTGTTTCATGGGACTGTGAGGATTAGGGTTTTGACTGTCCAGCCAAAGCAGTTTAGTGGGACTCTGGATGTTGCTCCACACAGTGTGGTTTAGTAGGGCTCTGGCTGGTAAACCAAAGTGGACAGAGCTCTGACTGTCTCTCACACCTTAACCAAGTTTCTCCATCACTGCAAAAACAGAGCAGTCTTAATCTGGAAAAACGAACTCTAATATGAAACATGGGACCCCTACAGTATTATCCTAGGAGGATATAGAAGGGGGTGAGGCAGTTCACATGCTGTGGCAGCACCACCAAAGCACAAAGGACTTGGCTAGCATGAAATAATGTAACCAGTGAACTTTAGCAGCTGAAACAAACTTCATGCAGAGGCCTTAGCAGCTTGTGGCAACGTCTGGCCGTAAGGTCCTGCAACTGAAGGCAAATCTTCAAAGTTTTCAGCGCAGATGTGACTTTCCAGTGATGGAACCGAAGGCGCGGGTGCCGGTACCTGAGAAAGCCGAGCCCGCGGAACAGCGCAGACTGTTGGACGGAAAAAGCTCTAGGGAGGATGCTGAGACCGTACTGCCTGCCAGGCTGATACGGCTTTCCCTAGCGGTACACCGCCGTGGCTCCGTGCCCGTCGGGCAGGAGCTCCCTGAGCTGCAGCCTGCCCTCCTCGCGGCTGGACCACTCTTTTCACCGCCCCTGTTCCGCTCTCCCGACGGAGCTGTTGTCCCACCGGGGGTCGCTGCCCACGCCGTGCAGGGGCGTGTGGGGCAGCGCACGGCGAGCGCGGCCGGAGGCGGGCCGGCCCCGCCCCGCCAGGTTATACAGCCCCGTCCTACCGCTCGCCTGCTCCCGTTCCTCCCCGCCCCGCCGCCGAGGGCTAGCCAGTCGCTGCCTCACCGCCGCCGGGCCAGGACCGGGGTCGCCTCCAGCGGCCGGGCGATGGTGGCGGCGCCTAAGGGCGCCCTGCTTGCTCTCCTTCTTGCCGTCCTCCTCGCCGCCGGGCTGGCAGCCGCGAGCAGGTGAGCGGGGGCGCCGGGGAAGGTGGTCGGTAGCCTACCTGGGGCCATGTGTGGCAGAGCCCTGTGGGGCCTCCGCAGGCAGACCTGGGGTTGGGTCGGAGTCATCGGCGGGTGGCCGAGCTGGGCGGCAGCGGACGCTCCCTGCCGTGCCGGGGACCGCCGCAGCTGTCGGTGAGTCTGCGCTCCACCTGGGGCCGCGGCGAGTCACCGGCGCCACGCTGCACAGCCCGGGCTGCTCCCTGCAGAGCAGGTAGCACGGCTCCGTGGTGCTGAACGCCGCTGGCGACACGAGCAAGGCTTTCCCGCCGGCGTAGGTGCCACCTCCCTCCGAGTCATCGCACCAAAGCTCCGGGGGGATTGTACGCCGGAGGGTAAAAAGGTAACTTCAGTGCACTGATGGAGATTTAAACGGTGAGAACAGCTGCAGCACGTATAGAAAGGTGTGAGTCTCTCTAGAGTTTGGTTTGCTTGTGTAAGCAGGTGCTTCAAGATCAACCTACCATGACCGTTGTCATGATCTTCAGAGGCAGGTACACTCCAGAAACAGAATGAGATATTGAGAGAGGATGAATAAAGCTATTTACTCCAGATGAAATCATTCTAGTGTTCCCTATCCTGGTTCTTTGGAAGCAAATAAAAGGCTACAAGTGCTGCAGGAAGAGAGTAGCTACTAAAAGGAGAATTCACAGCCATCAGGAATGAAACCCTCAAGACGTTCTGTGGTTTATTTGTTTAGTATCAGGTTTGTGAATGGGAATGTCTTTAATCAACAAGTGTTTGTGTGTTGTTCCAGCACATGCCAGGCAGTGATCAAGTGGTCAGCTCCTCAGGAACTGGAAACTTACGAACTCCAGATCTGCTCTTGGAGAAAACACTTGCTTTCAATGCAGAGCTCTGTTTAAATGCTCATGTTAGTTGTTTCTTGATGCTGTGTATTTGCATTTCAAACACTTTGAAAGGTGTAAAACCAGAAAACAGGAGCATTATCTCCTTCCAGAAGAAAGTATGGCTTAGAGTTAGCTGAAGCCAACAATGATGTTTTCAGTAAAAATGATGTTTCACAACAAGTTGGGAAACTACAACCTACCTAAGCCAAATTGCTATCAATCAACCTCACTTTACTGGAAGGTCTACCTAGCCACTTGATCAGTGGAGCAGGTGAACTTTCTGAACACACTTTATTGTAAATACATGTTTTCTTCTTTGGTATCAAACTGAATAAATCACTGCAAGAAGTCTAAGGTATTGCTGTAGTAGTTTAAGGCCTGTCTTCACATCACACACCGTTTGTTTTGTCTGCTACTGCCACTGTAGGTAAAGAGTTAGATACTGGCTAGAGCCAGCCAAGCATCTGAATGCTTTGCCCTGAACTGATCACACTTCTTTGGGGGTAGAATTTATAATCTTCATATTACTCAGAGCCATATTGCTTTTAAGGCCAGGCTGGATGTGGCTCTGAGCAACCTGATCTAGTGTGAGGTGTTCCTGCCCATGGCAGGGGGGGATTGGAACTAGATGATCCTTGGTCCCTTCCAACCCAAACAATTCTATGATTCTACTCCAAAGAGTAACAATCTTTTTCTGTAACAGCTGATTAAATGAGGTCCTAAATATGTTCATATCGCTACAGGCAACACTAGATGTTTTTCTGTGAGACTATATATCTTAAAATCAGGTAGGACTTGTTCTCCTGGTTCTTCAAGAGTCTTACCTCTCTTGTGGCAGTGTTTATACTCTTGTAGCCCCCTCAGAGTATTAATGGACAGCAGCACAAGAGCAAATGGATATAACTTGGCACAACAAACTCTTCTCTCTCTTTTGGAGCTGCCTGACACAAAGTAGGAAGCAACGAGTTCTCTCAGCTTTTGGTTTGTTCAGCTGAAGCCAAGTTCTTCCCATCCTCTGTAAGACAGGTCATTCTTCATAGCTTTTATCATCGTAAATACTATATATATTTCTTCATTATAGATGTTAGAACTGTGCATAATACAACCTGAAATGGCAGCAGTAAATCTTTCCTGGAATTTTAACTGAAACTCCTTAAGGTCCCATTTACTATATGGTGGTGTTAGTAGCTCACAGTGATCTTGTGATGGCTAACACACCATCATATAGGAAGGGATCAGAACCTTTCTGTGCCTTCAGTCTGCATTGCTTCTCCCACATGACATTCTCTCAAAGGATCTGCCTGCTTGAAAGGATCTTCTCAGTCAAAAGTAAGAAATTTAGCATAAAAGTCTGAATTCCTGACAGCAGCTGCTGAGCTGATGGTGTTTATTAGTGGGTCAGAGGGACTAACCTGGCAAAACTGGGTTTTCTCCCAGATTTTGGGATCCAGGTGGGCTTTCAGTGGTCTAGCTGATCTTTCCCAATGCCAAAGGTAGGCTTGAACCTGATGCTTGTTGTGGAAGTCAGAACAAGAGAAGGATCTTGTCTAGGGCACTGTGTATAAAGTTTAAATAGGTTAATTTTATCTGCAGTTTCATGGAACATTTCCATTTTAAAAGGCAAGTTTGTGTTGAAATCTTGAGATGTTGTTGGACTCCTTGAAGAGTGCATTTTTAATTATGACCTGGAAAAAGCAGTAGGGGGAGAGGACTTTGGATAAAGAAGATAAATTCTTAGAGAGGACAGGCATGTGGTAATAGAGAACTTAACTATCAGCAATCAGAGGGAGAATAGACCTCAGAGAAACAGCACCTATTGCAGCACAGAGCAGACCTAGAGACTTACACAGTTGTGTATTTCCATCAGCTACCACAATTTTGGTAACTAATGTTGCATGTTTTCCAACTCCTGCAGCAGCTGGTTTGCACAGGGACTTAGAACCCCCTGGGCTTACTGGCAGATGAAAGTAATGTTAATTTGTAATATCAGGTAGTCCCGTGCAAGACTGCACTTACACAATCAATGTGCACATCTGCAGTGTCTATGAGCCTGCAAGTCTCTTGCTTTTATGGGGCTGACTGATGTGCAGAAAACTCCTTTTCTGTAGAATCAGCACATCCAAAGCAGTGACGTATGGCATCACATATTCAATCCAGATTCTTCACATGATGCAAGCTGGAGCAGCCCCATTGCCTTCACTGACATTACACATGACTCATTCTAGCAGGGGACTTGACTATTTTTTGCCTTTGCCGTGTTTCTCATTAAAAAGAATTTGTTACACAGCTAATTTGTTGCAGGAGAAATGTTCCCATTTCCCCTGTTTCTCCAACAAAACGCAACTTTTCATTCCTTTCTGGGAATGCTGCCCTAGGTTCAGTCAAATGAACATGCATGATGGTGGAGAAAACATAAGGGAAAGGTACAAAGGAGTATACAGAGCAACAGATTTCTGGAGCTGGTATTTGTCCTTCCTTACACAGCTCAAGAGCTCATGGGCAGCTGGTGAGTGTGAGCCAGCCTGGGGTGTGTCGCTATGGTTCTAGATTGGATTGCTGTTATGGCTGGAAAAAGAACAAGGGCCACTGTGAAGGTAACGTTAACACTTTATTACTTGTTTCTTCTCCATCACTGTGCAATTGGTACTAGTAAAGGGATTCCATGTATGTCTGCCAGAAGCTACAGAAAAACCTTCTGAGGAGAGAAATCTCTTAACTGTGAGTGCATAAAACGCATTTGATCAACTATCTCCTCAAATAAAGCAGAGCTTTAGGTAAAAACACCAAACCATAAAACATATTGAAAAACTCTTTGGTATGGAGGATGTTGAACTTGTGCACCAATTTTTATGTGAACTAAGCAGGGCAAAATTTCTCCAATAGAATATTTCTAACTTTTTCCTCTCTCCTTTCTCTGCCTGACTCCACCAGCTGTCTGTGGGCATGGCTGCAAGTATGGCGAGTGCGTGGGACCAAACAAATGCAAATGTTTCCCTGGATTTACAGGGAAAAGCTGTAATCAAGGTTTGTGGACATGGGGATATTGCTTCAAAACCCCCCCAAACTGTTGGTGTTCTGTCTGTTTATCTTGTGCTGTGGATTGTGTCATTTTCCAAAGTTGTAAACCAAGGTATTTTATTGTTTACATAGAGCTTAGAGTTTGAGGCTTTTGCATCTCTAGCATCCCAGGCAAGCTTTAAACTTCCTTGAGCACACAGAAGTTTGAACCTGTATCATGTACCTCCTGTAGGCTAATGACAAGGGGAAACTGTTGTATTTATAGTCAGAGGATTAAGGCATGGAAAGATTATAGATGAAATTATTAGAAGAGACAGAAGTCAAATCCAGAACACATGTTTTCTTAGCCAGCAGTCCATGTTTCTTTCTTAACTAACCTTCTCATCAGAAAGACATGCAATTATATGCTAGACATGAGAATTCTCAAGCTGCCTGGGTCAATGCCATCTGTTTCCATATGCTGATTGGTATTGCTGAGAACCAGAATTATGAGTCTTTATAGCTGTGTATTCAGAAACTTGGAATACACCACTTTCCCTCAATAAACTTGCAATTAGACATGCATGTCTTCCAGCTAACACCATGGTGAGGGCTGGGGTGTTTTGTTTTTCACCTGTTCCAATATATGTTGGGTCAGATGAAAGAAGTTCACTGCATGGAGAGAGCCCATCCTACTGCAGTGCCCGCGAGTGAATTGCAGGTGCTGTAAGGGACATGTTACATAAAGACCACATGAATGGATGACTTTATCCTTGCTACTTTCCTAAGCACCTGCAACCTTTGTTTGAAAACATTACACTGACATAGTAACACAGTCTCATTTTTCAGAGTCAAAACAACTAATTTGTTACATACTATCTTTCTAACATTATGTTTATAAAGCTGTGCTATTAAGTGTTTTGGAAACCTCCATCTTTTTGCACCTTTGTTGCTCACAGTGAAAGAAATTCTTCAGTACTAGAAAAATGGAACAGCAGCTGTGGTTGTGTGCAATACATATGTAGGTATCACCCTCTAAACCTGTTTTAATCTCAAACTGCTTGACAGCTTAAGCATTACCAAGAGGCAGCATGGAAACCTCCAGCTTTTAGGTGCGATCTGTGCAGTAGCTCCACCTGCATTTGATATAGCCTCTGTAGCCAAGTAGATCAGTTCTGCAGGTTTACAGTTGATTAAGAGCCTGTGGCTGGGTGGCATACATGTGCAAATTGCCTGTTAGCTCCCAGGGCTGCTCTGCCTTCTGAAGCATGGCCAGGTGGCTGGCACAGACTAGAAATGGCCCAGAGCTATTTCAGTAGTATAGCCATATAGGTGGTTTGTGTTCCAGCAGCCAGAAATGTTCCACTTTTAATTTACTGGCAGATGTAGCTGTGGTCTGTTCTTGCTGCAGAACACCCTGCTGAACAATCTCAACATGAGCTAACTAAAATAACAGAGATAAGGGGACTGTATTAGTCTGCCACCAAGTCTGAGCTAAATTAGCCTTATGCCCATAAGTTCTGTTTTAGAGCTGTGTATGCTATCTGTGCATTGTGCAAGATAGGTGCAGATAAGCACTTTTGAAAATGTATAGTCTAAGTGGAATAACTTTTGTTCCCCAGTTTGCTCTCTAGTTTCTTTAAGTGAGTCTTGGTTATTTAGTGGAGCCACAGCAGCACAAAAATCCAATGTGATTTGCAAGCTGATAGGTTGTCCTTTTTCAAACAGACCCTGTGTTCAAATAATAGACTAACAGAATGCAACTTTCTTTTTCTTCCCTGGACTGAACTGCAACAAATACTTCTGCATATGTACAACCCCCCCCCCCCCCAGGTTATGCTTTGAATGATCTGGAGGTTTTTTCTGTCATCTACAGGGCTCATAAGCATGAGAACAGTTTCTTCTCCCATTAGAAGTGGAATTGCACAAGCTTAGTGCTTGCTTGGAGGGTTGCATCTCTATTGAATTTATTAGCCACATGTGCTGTTAAACACATGTGGAATGGGCTGTACGCTGCTGGTGCATTCTGTTAATGAGTCCTGGAGGCCTCAGCTCACAGAATTCACAAGCACAAATGTTTTCCCCTTGTTGCAGGACCAATACCATTGTCAGCACAATATGTGCCTATACCACACAAATTCAACACTTCAGGATTCTAGTTTTCTCCCTGTGAAAGACAGCTATAGGGAATTTGAAGTTAGTTTAGTTTCTCTGAAGCCTTTTAAATCCTGGATTTCAAAAAGGATTTAGGATGCTTTTTATTCTCAGGATTTTGAGAATGTTTAGATTGCTCCTTTTATTCTTAGTCACAAAATTCTTAATATATTAACTTCTGCTGCTGATAACCTTGGTGCCAATATGTAGCTCAGGGAAAAAAGTAGTCTTTGTTTCACTTTATCTCCAGCTGATTAACTGTTCTTAGTCTCATTTTTGCCTTTACAGTACAGAGGTCAACCAGAGGGCTAAAGTATCCAGCTAGAATCAGAGAAATCAAGAAAAATAACTCCCAGAGAGTAGCTACAATTCTCTCCTCACTCCCCCATGTCTTCCTAACAAGCTGCCAGATGTGTCCAGACTGCATTGGTTTTTCAGCTGTAGAAGTCTGTACATGTCAGTCTTGCTAGCAGTCTTGCAGACAGATGGTCTGTTGAATTCTCATCTTGTGAGGGGTTGGCTCACTTTCAATCCAGGCAATTTTACTGTGGGGATTTCAAGGCATTAGGCAATATTATCCACCCCTATGTATGAATGTATGTATACAAACCCAGCACTCACTTCATTCCAATGACTTCTGCAGATCTGAATGAATGTGGACTGAAACCACGACCCTGTGAACACAGATGTATGAATACACATGGCAGCTACAAGTGCTATTGTCTCAACGGGTACATGCTCATGCCAGATGGCACATGTGCAAGTAAGTAATAGAGCTGAGAGGACAGACACACCACAATTACCTGGTCATAGCTGATCCCAGCAGATTTTCTTCTGATGAATGGACTTAGCTTATTCAGGATAAGGTCTTTGCCTCAGCTCTCTGGTACTGGCAGCAGCTGAAAAGACAGTGTTTGGCAGTACCTGGATGAAGGAAACTAGGTCATACATGTATTTTGATCTTGAGAAGGAATTCTTTTTGTCCTCTACTGCTTCCTGGATATCTTCAGGATTTTAGAAATACCTCCCTGTATACTTAATCAATGTCTCCTACTTTTCTAGTCTCACACAGATCTCTCATACAGGATCTGGACCTCTGCATTTCTGTTTAGAGGTCAATGAAAATAATCTCTGACAATTCAGATTTCTAGTCAACCTGTGGCAATCGTTACCTGTGTACTGGATGGTGCCTTGCTAGATTCAGATACCTGTTCCATAACAGGTGAAAATAAAGGACAGCTTAAGTTCCTCTAAGTGTGTGATCCCGGCTTGGCATTTTGCCCCTTTCATTGTTTTAAATAATGTTTTCAGGTTCTAGGACATGTGCCATGGTCAATTGCCAGTATGGATGTGAAGAAGCCAAAGGACAGGTGCGGTGTCTTTGTCCATCAGGTGGCCTTCAGCTGGGACCAGACGGAAGGACATGCATTGGTATGGTTTGAGAGCTCACTCTCAGCTTGTTTTCAATAGGATCCATAGGACTGCAGACATAAGCCTCATGCTAGAATCGAGTGCAGCCGGCTTGTCCTTTAGCTTGTGACACACCTGAGTCCTGGCAGAGCCACGAGGAAATAACCTGGAGAGGTCTGGGAATGCCTTGCAGGTTACAGGAGAGAGAAGTGTACATCAGAAGGGTTTACCATGGGCAGAAAGTGATTTTTGACTACAGGTTTCTTAAAATGTTTTTCCTGTTGTTGTTCATTTACAGTGTATAAGTGATCAAAAGGAAAAGACCAACTGTGGTGTCTAGCAGCAATTTAAGGTGATTCTAAGGGCAGCAGCACAGCATGATGAATTACATGCAAAGTCACTGAGATATAAAAAAATGTGACAGGGAAGGATAAATGCCAAATGTCATAATCACCTCTATTTTGAATGTGATATTATGACAAAACAAATTAGTAACACTTAATTACAGTGGTTGTTGAATAGTGTTTTCTGACTCCTCCCATACTGGGCTTCCTCCTCTCTCCAAAAATGTCTGTCCCTGTTCATCTACCTTGCTGGGCTGACCACTGGGGACTTTGGCCCAGTTAAGTCTTGACTGAATCCAGCAAGGGGAGATGCAGAGATTCAGTAGGAGAGCTATGACTACTCTGATTCCTGTTTCTGGGGCTTTCTCTTGAACTATTTTCTGACATTTCCTTTCTCAGGAAAACTATGGAACTTATGGACTTCCCCTTAACCCTTTCCACATCAGGGCAAATCATTATCCCCAGTGGGAGAATCTTACTGCCAGTTACCCTAGCTTTTACCAAGCCAGGTCTCTCATCTTCCTTAGAGGTGGTTCATGTTTTTCTGCTTCATTCATATGAGCACATGCAAAAGTCATCTCTAGATGTGAAATTATAGGATTGATTTATTAAACAACTTGTGATAGCCAGGACCAAAAAATTCCTTTGCAAATCTCAACTAGTTCTTCCTCTCTCATTTTACCTTCTCATGGATCTGACCAGCATCCCTTCTCCTGCTTTAGACATTGATGAATGTTCTTCTGGCAAAGGTGTCTGCTCTTACAACCGCAGATGCATCAACACATTTGGAAGCTACTACTGCAAGTGCCAGCCTGGTTATGAACTGAAAGATGTCAATGGCCATTATGACTGTGTAGGTAAGAGCCCATGGATTATGCTTCCTTGTTCTTTTTGGTCCCCACATTGCATCTTTCCTGTCATTGCCTGAAGGATGTTCCACTAGTCTGGGGATATTTCCTCAGCACAGGATAAAAGATATCATACTAAGAATCATCTTGATGGCACTTGAATTTTAACTCTGGACCTTATGAAAATAACTTGTGTGCTGGAATGTTAGAGATAGAAGATCCCAACAACTTGGCATGCTTAGGGTTACTTTCCATTGTATTTCTTCTAGAGTGAAAGAATCAGATAGTTTTGTCTAATTGTTGTGTTTTTTAATTAATGTCACACACTCGGTGCCTTTCTCATTCTGTTAATACAAGAGCATGTACTACCCACAGTTTGAATCCTGTTCTCAGTCAGAAAACCACTGCATTCTCTTTGTCTTTACTGAGATGCCCTACATTTTCCATAGATGCATATGCCAGTAATTGTGCAGTTGGAGCTGACACTAGGCATTCTCTCCTAGTGAGAGTTCTTTAGCTTCAAATGTTCTCTGGGCCATTTTGGTCCAACACTGGTGTTTACAATACCCAGAAGCAGATGGCAGGCACAGGCAGTCGTGAAGATTGGGTTTCAGTGTAGTTTTCACTGAAGCATTTATATCTTTCCCTAGATGTAAATGAATGTGTGACAAATACACACAGGTGTAATCCCCATGCAGACTGCCTCAATACCAAAGGATCCTTCAAGTGCAAATGTAAACAAGGCTACCAAGGAAGTGGATTCAATTGTGCTGGTGAGTACCACTGGGTGTCAGGAATATCACTATGGTGTTTTTTTCCTCTAATGATTTATGGTTATAAGGCATTTTCTAGCAAACAGCACAAACAGTGCTGCAGTACTGACCGAGCAATTCTCTCCACAAAAGAATGTGTTGCTTGTATGTGTCATTGCATAGTTGCTGCAAGTATTTGGTCAAGTTCCTACTGACTATGAGTTCCCCAAGTCTCATAGTGTAACTAAGAACAGAGAATAGAATTCATGCTGAAGAAACAGAGGAAATAGCTTTAAGTCTACTGTGTATTTTCCTTGAGCTCCCACTGCTAGCCCCTTGGAGGGCCGTGCAGTCCCTTCCAGAAGAGTTTCAAGCTAACTCAGCAAATATGAGAGAAGGGAGGAAAGCCATTACTTCTGTGGTAAACTCATCTTAACTTAGTTTTGACTTTATCTATTGAATATTGAAAACCTTTCTATAATGTTGTCATTGCCTGGCTCTAACCTCTGATCATTTAGGCATCTTTTTGCCATTCAGCACCTTGATGCATTAAATGCTGGTGGCTGTTTCTGAACTGTCTCTAGCACACAATTAATTGAGAAATCTATAGAGATGTAACCTTTCAAATACACCCTAAAAGGCTCCCAGCCATTCCCACATCTGGCCTCTGTCTTGCTGCAATCTGTTGCTGTTCTCAGATTCATGTGTTTCCTGATCTCCTATTGTGCATTGAAAAACCACATTTCCCTCATCACATGTTTCTCTGTGTATTTCAGCTTTTATTTAAGACTAGAGTCTCACAAGGTTCCATATGCAATTAAGTTTCCTGGGGAGAAAATGAACCTATTTTTTATTCAATTTTTTTTTTTTTGGTAGGAAACTACAAAATTACAGGAAAAAGCACAACTAACTTACAGCCTGCAGGCTTCAGACATGGCTCTAAGGACCTCAATAATGACAGTCTTGTTACTGTCTGGATAGAGGCAGATGTTACTGTTCTTTATTATGCTTTGCTGGATAACTCGATGATACAAAGTCATGCCAACTCCTTTTATGCCTCTTTATTACTCATGTTCCTTTTTTTGCTGATGGGGTAATCCCTAAGCCCCATACATGATTTTTCTTTCCTATTGTCTTACCAGTCCTAAGAAAAGTTGAGTTTGACACAACAATATGTCAAAGTTTAAAAAGCAATTCTGGTCATATCACTAGTGAGATTCTTGTATTCAGTTCGTCACGAAGCCAAATACTGCTGTCAGCCTTTAATGAAAAGCACTTAGGCTTTTGTCATCCCACATTTCCTACTGGAAGCATTTCTGGCTTGTGTAGTCATGTACTGAGCACAGTCCAGCATGATGAACTGGACCTGAATTCTCAAAGCATCCTTCCCTAGATGACATAGCAAGAATGTTAGAAATAAAAGAGGCTAGGAATATACATTGGTAGAGGATATTCCATAGTGCTTAAAAAGGAATAATAGTCTAGAATCTGGTTATTAACCTATTTATGAAAGCTCTCAGAGTGTCTTAAGGCTATCTAAAAGAGGTTGGAAACTTTTAGAATGATTTCTGAAACTGTCCTGCTGATGTAATCTTTACTCACATGTACAGACTCCCTCTAAATGTGCTGAGCGGTTGTCTGTATCCTTCATCTCCCTCCAGCTTTTGTATATGGAAACTGTAATGAGCACTACAAAAGAGCTTGTAAGCCAATCTCCAAGGTTTATCTCTCACCAGGTTTTTAAATATATTGTCAGGTGTGAAGGTGGAAGCAGTGTGGTGCCTGCAGGAGCGTAGAGCAAGCTATCTCCTATCGCAGCCCCCTTATGTTCAGAGCTGGCTGCGGTCACAGGTGTGTAGGAGGGAAACAGAGCACTCTGTCCCTCTCCTGTTTCATCCCCTGAGTATTTCCCATTACAGAATGCAGCCCAGACACAAGGGATTGGCACGTGCTCTCAATATATTTTTTTTCCAACTCAACTTTCACAACTTGGTCATGAGGCATCATACATTAAGCCATTTCTGTGGTCTTATAATCTTGTACAGCAACTGCTGACAGAAAAGATTTAGTTTTAGCCCATGGATGGTATTTGCTTTTGGTTTTCCTCCTCTTACCTTAATTCTCTCTAGTTGAAGGAAATAAAATGTCCTTGAAAGCTGAGGTATTTTCATACTTGGGCAAAAAATGAACTGTGTAAAAGCAGGAGGCATTTTCTTGATGGAAAGTACACCAATGAGAGCTGTGATGAAAAGCATGGACATGGAGCCACATGATGAATAAATGAACAAATGTTTGTGAGCAACACCTGTGGATTTATATACATGTCTTGGGGCAAATGGTCCTGAAAAAATCCCTGCCTCAGTTGTAGCACCCCAGATTGTCAGAGAAGGTGAGCTGTTCATTCAGACAAGTCCACAGGTAGTGGATTCAACAGATCTGACTTGGCTTCTGCAATCTATGGATAGATGTAAAAAGCCTTAAATCCACACCTCTGGCTACTCTAAAGCTTAGTGCAGTTTAGAAAGATACTAATGATACACCCTGAAACATGACTGGTGTCTAGTCCCTCTTTGTCCCTCGAAGATTTACATACTGCGGCAGCACACTGGAGTCTGGAAGTCTGGAGATTTACATGTTTTCATCCCCTATCTTTGTCGCTCCTGTCAGCTGATTTTCTGCACTGCTTAGTTTTGCACATACAAAGAGATTGGTTTTCTGACACCACAGAGGTTATTGTAAGAATTTCTCATTTCACTAGGAAGCCTTCAAAGCAGAAACTAAAAGCAGATGGTCAGATTCGCTGAGCAGTCAGTCTTGGCTTGAAAAATCTCCACATCCTCTTTATTATATTAACAGCCCAAAGTTTCTTGTTACTGATTGTTAGGAGGAAATTTGTTTGGAATTAAGCTTTCCTGTTAATTTGTATTGCTGCATTTTCAGGTTACATCTAGTAGACCCTTACATCCTTCATGATGTAATCCCCCAGAGGAAAGGCTTGCTTAGTGCAGGATTAATAAAGGGTTAAATTTTAAGTACCTGACAAGCAAGGCTACAAGATTTATCCAAAGGAAAAGAAAATCAAAATCCTCAGGGGGGTTGCTTTCATATTTTTATTTGCATCCATTTGCTTTATACTTCCAACTGCAGCTTAAAAAACCCTGACTGCTCCAGTGAGCATACCAAGAGAGTCAGATTCTGTTGCTGGGATACTAAATAGCATGTAGTGACATTTGCATTTGTGACAAATTCACAGTGGTAGAACTTTATTTTCCAGTAATGTATATATATGCAGGGGACTTTCCCCTTTTCTTATCAGACTATGGTTCTGTTTTACCAAGGGATGCTTTTTCCTCTGCCATGATTCATGAACTAGTGATAGAAAGAGAGGAAATGGCCTTAAGTTGCACCAGAGGACATTTAGATTGGATGTTAGAAGAAATTTCTTCACTGAAAGGGTTCTGAAACACTGGAATAGACTCTTGGGAGACAGTTGAATCCCCTTCCCTGGGGGTGTTTGAAAGACTCGGAGATGTGGTACTAAGGGACATGGTTTAGCACCAGACTTGGAAGAGTTAGATAATGCTTGGACTCAATGATCTTAAAGGTCTATTCCAACAGAAATTAATTAAAAGAAACACACATAAAAAGCTGCTACTCAAGGTTATAAGTCCAGTCCCTCTCTCTCAAAATACTATTATAAAGTTGTTATGACGATGTGAGAAGCAAAAGGGAACGTATTCTTGCCCTGATAATGCAATTACTAGAGAGCAAAAGCAGAAGTAAAAAATAGTTGTCTTGCCCTACCATTTGCAATCCAAAAAGCCTGTAGGCACTGCAGCATTCTCAATACTGACTGAGAATCAAAGATGGGAGGCAGTATATAAGGCTAGTCTGACTCATTGGTGGAAACAGTTTCTATCCCCCAGTGTACAACACACTGGGACTGCTCAGCTCTCTTTTCTTGCATACATCACATAAAGGCCTCAAACTGCAGAAGGCTGTCGGTAGCTTATGACACAGTTGTGCTCTGCTGCTTAACAGTCCTTGCTCCCCCATGCAGGCTCAGGCTGTGGCCAGCACTAAGGGGCAGGGTATATCATTGCATACTGACTGCTCGTGTTATAACAATCATGAAATCCTGAGTTGATTCCAAAAGCCTCCTTTTCTCAAGCCTCAAAGTCCATTGCCATCACGTTAAACTCCAAGGACACCACCTTCCTCAACATCCTGGGTACTGGGACAGCTAGGGAATTTGTGTAGTGTAATTCTTAATGGTGGGATGAGCTCCTCAGATTTAGATCTTCTCTAAAACTTGTGTAGTTGTCACACAAACCCTTACAGACCTAGTTTTGACACAGTGGTGCTCCTCAACTGATGTTGATCAGTAACTGATGTTGCCAATGAAAAACAACACCTGCAGGATTGCCATAATTTGTCCTCTGAATTTGCTTTGTACTGTACATATACCTTGAACAAGCTGATCCAAAGTGGTCCTGGCTTTAATCCCCAGGTATGATTTGGACATCTGCACAAAGAGCTATCGGTCTCTGTCAGATGACAGAGGAGAACATCTGGAAGGGATTTAAAGATCAGTTAGACTGTTCTTTTGCTCTGAGGCAGATCATATCTACTATATCAATGACAGGTGGTAGCCTAACAATGTTTTAAAAGTTCTAGTGATAGCCACTAAGATTATTTGAACTTGCTCCTGTGTGTTAGCATCCCATAGCAAGGGTAGTAAGCAAGTTTTTCCTAATACATAACTAATATCTCTTCTTATTTCACATAACCTGATAATTTTTCTACCTTAAAAGAACAGCTGGCCAACATAACTGTCTTACAGGAACCCTTTGTGCTGGTACTGTGTTTCACCACTGGTGATAAATCCTACTTCCCCACATCCCTAGAAATGCATCTTCAAATGTGTTCCTATGAAGAGTGTCCTTCATTTGAGTATCCAAACATAGTTTGATTATATGGGGGGGGAAGCTTTTGTCTTAAAAGTCAATACATTGACAGGAAAGCAGGATTTCAAAATCAGTGCTGCCATGTAAATGAAAAACTGTCCTTTTACTAGTGAATGCTTTGAGACTTTTGTCTGGAGGTAGAGGATATTTGACTTTGTCATACTTCGTAATAGGGGAAACTCAAAATTCAGGTTTTTTTTTTCTTTTGTCTTACAGAGTTGAATAATCTCAACTGACTTTGAAAGAGTCCTTAGATGAGTATTAAATGTTTTCTTCTTGGTTCTAGTTATCCCTGAAAAGTCAGTGAAGGAAATTGCAAGGATCTCTGGAACATCTAAGGACACAATTAAGAAACTTCTTGCACACAAAAACAGCGTGAAAAAAGATGAAACAATCAAGAATGTGATTCCAGAAGCATCTGAGACATTGCCTTCTAAGACCCACTTACAGTTATTGGACTATGGAGATGGTATGGGTCTTGGTGAAAGCTACAGTGAGGAAGAGAAAGAAACTGAAGAAGAGGCAGAAGAGTCAGATGAAGAGTCAGATGAAGAGGAGAAGGAAGATTTTGAGAATCAAACTGACCATGAGCAAAGCCTTAGAGGAGATGTCTTTGGTAAGTTTTTTCATTTAAAAAAAGACCTGGTTTCAGTGTAAAACCACACACAAACACCAACAGATTCATCACAAACCACTACAGATATTTATTCAGAATTTACCTCTAGAAAATGAAAACCTAACATACCTACTGGTGAGACTAAAAGTACTGAAGCTGCCTTTTAGGGGAATCTGTCTGCAGCCAGCGTGTGCAGAGAGGGAGTGCACCATCCTGAGAGGTGGTCTGCAGGCTGTGCTTTCAGCACAGCTCAGATATAGCACATAGCTTCTCCTCATTTTCTTCACAGAAACTCCAGCAACACAAGGTAGTGTGCTGCTTCGTTACTAGTAACACACAATAATTAGCTTTGATTTGTGATAAGGCACCCTAAGTAGTGTGCATTGTTCTCTGGAGGTCCCTTTCAACCTCTAATGTACTGTGACCTTAAAAGGCTAACTAATTAACTGCAGAATACTGGTGGAACCTGAAGGGGTATTTACCCTCAGCAAGTGTGCTTCCCTGTAGCTGTAATTTCTGGGAGGGCAAAAGCTCTTCTGTCCAAACATAACTGCAAGAATATTGCTAGTCTGTCACTTTTAGGGGTGTGATACTAACAGGTTCTGCTCATAGTTATGGTAAATAATAAATGAAATATTTATAAGCACTTGACAGCAGAATTGCTGCAAAGATCAATGCTGACTCTTTGCTAGTACTTAAGAGGGGCAAACTCTGGATTTTGGCTATGTCATATGATGGTCTGATGCAAAATGTAGGCACATTCCAATAAGTAAGGTTTCTTGGAAGCCTTTCTTTAAGATTACCACAAGATCACAGGATGTCAGGAGTTGGAAAGGACCTCCCAAGATTGAGTCCAACACCCCTGCCAGAGCAGTACCATAGAATCTAGTGCAGGTCCCACAGGAACATATCCAGACAGGTTTTGAAACTCTCCAGAGAAGACTCCACGACCTCTCTGGGGAGCCTGCTCCAGTGCTCCATGGCCCTTACATTAAAGAAGTTCCTCCTCATGTTGAGGTGGAACCTCCTGTGCTGTGGTCTATATCCATTGCCCCTTGTTCTAAAGATGACGCTTACCACATCTCATAATATCCAGGTGATAACTTCTAGTAAATGTAATGCCTGGTACTGACAACAAAAACTGATTTGGATATAAAATTGGCCCTTTCTTTGTGCATGACAGTTCTTCACTTGGAGGATCTGGAGCACACAGCTACACCTGCATGTATATCCCTCAAGTAAATTCAAGTGTAATTCAATAACACAATAAATAAATCATTCTGGCAGCTGTTGTCTTCTGTTAAATCACTCTACTCTTTCCAGAACTGATCACATTTTAATAGCCCTCCTCAATTTGGCAAGGGTTTTCACAGCCTGAGCCTCTTTCTTTAAGTGAAAGGCCAAGCTTATGGCATGACAGTAAACCTAACACCTAATCTGTATGTGCCTGTTCCTAAATGCATACATGTAGACATACTCATCTGGAGAAAGATATATTAATCCTTGCCTTAAGTAAGAATATTATCCAGGTGATATAAGCAATGGCCTGGGTGAGGGGAAGGCTGCAAGGGCAACAAGAGAGGACATGCTCCTGGCAATTGATCAGAAAGCTTGTGAGATTGCAGGAGTCTTCTTTCTCGGCTCAGTTCAGCACCTCCGGAAGCGCCTCCAGGGCTTCTCATTAGTGTGTTTTCTCTAGTGTGTTCATAGAGCAATTCTTGATAGTTTTGAAAGAGAATAAAGGTTAAGTAGATGGCATAGTCTTCATGGTGGTGCTAGGAGGCTCTGGATTGCAATGGGTTGTAAGTATATTCTTAAAATTGAGGATGTTTATGGCTGTATGTTGGAGTATTTTGATGGAAAGTCCCAGCTCAGTGGATCTCACGGTAACAAACTCCTCTCTGAACAAATGTGTGAGTGTGTGAAAGTGATCACTTCCAAAACACTTGGCATTTGCAACTTTTTAATAGCATGTACTCAGCAATGCTGAGTAGGGAAAAGTAATTTCTGGCACTGTTGAGGAAGTCTGAGTTTTTCTTAGCACTGCTGCCCACGTGGTGCAGCCAAAAAGTGAACTTCGGTCTGTCAGGCTTTTCTTTAACACCTTCTGTAGGCAGCAGTCCAAAGGATACTCCCTTACTCATCTAAAATGATATATTTAAGCTCCTCCTGTTTTCATAGGTGTCTGTGCATGTATCCTAGGTATCATTTGCACATGTGTTTGCAAAGGATAGAATCCTCTGCCAGTAAAAGCAGACCTTCCATTGATCTCATGTGTGATAGTTACTTACACAGGCTTTGCACAAAGAAGTTGAGACTATATTTTTTTTTCAGTGAATGCACCTCTCCATTAATCACTCAAGTACAAAAGATGTTTAAACACAGCACTTTAAAAATACTTAAGAGTATTTTAGAGCATGACTTAAAGTAAACAAGTGTTTGCAAACTTCTGTACCTTTGTAGCTTGCAGACAGTTTTGCCTTAGTCTCTGAGGCTGCTACTGAAGTAGCTACCTCCTTTAGGCCAGTACTGTAGAGAATGCACCTTACAAACATCACCTGTGATGCTGAGCTGACTCTTCCAGTCTGGCACAAGACAAATTAATTCTTACAAAAGAACTTGTTCAAGGTTTTCCACCAGGATGGGCTATCCAGTTATGCTTGCCAGCTGTTGCAGGGAGGGTGAGAAAGAGGTAAGGCAGTCTCTACATCCCTCCTTCTCAAAAGACAGCAGAACTGACTGGGTTAGCAGGAGGACATGTACCCCAGCAGACAGGATGGCTTCAGAGAAATAATTTCCTGGGGTGTCTGTTACACAGCACCAGCAGTTACTTAACTGAGTACAGGGCTGTATGCCTTAGATCCCCCAACATTTATGGCTTTTACAAAATCTCTGACACTACCCACTTTCTGAGGCTGCTGTTGGCAAAGTATTGCCAAGCCTTGAGTTGTCATCTTCACTGTCTGGTAGAATTCAGGGGCTTTGATCATTAGTTGAATTTTTGCATCCAGAAAGCAAATCACCATGCCAAAGAAAGACCATATTCAGCATTGCATAACCTTGTGAGTCTTGTAGCTCCATTGCCCACAGCTTAGGAGGCACAGGCTATGGAAAACTGTCATTCAACCAAAGCTTTAAAATTCAGAGTTGGTATCTAATTTGGGTTAGGAATGTGAGTTTGATGGCAACTGGTATAAAGGAATTAAGTTTTATTTTCTGTTCCCATGATGACTCAGCACTTGACAAGTTGTTTTCCCTAGTACCCAGGCTGAAAGAAGCAGCTGCATTTGGCCCTTTCCTGGAAAAGAAAAAAGTTCCAGTGTCGAGACCAGAGCAAGAAGGTAGATTGCTTTTATTCCAAAGTATTTATTTTCCTGTATGTTTTCATGACAACCTGTATTAGCCTATCCAGAACCAGTTTAAAAGCCTTTAACATAAAAGTTTGGTGAGTGTGTTAGACACAGTACCTGGCCAAAACATTCTCACACTGGAATGTGAGATGCTGGTTTTGTGTCCTTTTTTGTGCATGTAGTGCTTTTGATCTGCACAGTCACGAAGGCTGTGGTGTACTCTGAGTGACTCTCTTTTTCAGTGTGCTCTAAAGGTCAACTGATTTGGGTTATTTCCAGCTCTATGTAGTAGAGTGCTGATGTAAAAGATTCCTCTCATGGGAGGCCAGCTTCTCTCTTTCAATGGATAGAACTGGCATTGGAGCATCTCAGCTGATTACAACAGCATAACAAATAGAGAGAGGAAAGCTCTAAGGCTGGCAGATATCAAACCATTTATGATGCTAGAGTTAAAAATTAACAGCTCCAACTATATGTAATCATTAGCAAGCACTCAGTGTACAGAAGTCACAGCACAGAAGCTCAGATGCAGATGGGAGATTGGCAAAAAGAAGACACAACAGCTTTTCCTGTGAGTTAAAGGAAGAATTGCTACATAAATTCTAATATTTTGCTTTTTAGCAATTTAATAGAAGTCAACACACTCAGAACGCAGATTGCAGAGAATTTTAAGGATGACCTATACAATAATAACTGGGTGAATAAAGAGCAAATTTTTATCAGTACTTATGAGGTAGTGCTCCTCTTATCTCTGAGTCTGTTGCCTTTTATTTTTCTCCAGTTGACTGCAGTTTCAGTCGAGGGGTCTGTGACTGGAAACAAGATGCTGATGATGACTTTGACTGGAATCCTGCTGATCGAGATGGAGGTATTTAAATGTCTGTCCTCTAACTATGCTTTGTTTGATGGCTCATCCCCCGCCAAAAAGGAGGGAGAAAATAGAATATGATGAACTTTGTAGAGTAGGGTCATTGATTGGACTTGGTGATCCTGAGGGTCTCTTCCAACTTGCATGTTTCTATGATTCGATGATTATAAAAGAAAAAAGTTGGCAGAAAATGCTGGGAGTGGAAATTGCTTCTTTGAAAATTCCAGTCATATGTTTCAACACAAATGAGTCAAAAGGTTAGGAAAAAAGTCCATTAGAATAACTGTTCAGAATGTCAAGGCAGAAATACCTCAGAATGGGGTAAGGGGCCTGATAAATGATCTGGTACCAACAGCAGGCTTGCTAAAATCTGAGAGAGCCTCATGAATGCAACATGTGAGCGCTGTGCAGCATATATAGAAAGATGTGGATGAAGAAACTTGTTTCTCTTGTGACACAGGAAAAGTTGCAGAAGCTCCACAATAAGGACTGGTAGATCCTGCAGGCCATTTGCTCCAGTTCCTACACACACATTCTCTCGTTTTTCCCTCTTTCCAGCCATGTTTTTCTTCACTAATCCTTTCTCCCCATGTATTTCCTTTTCCCCAAGTCTCTTCTCTGTACTGTCATTTCCAGGGACACCTTACCCTGGTCTTATCCTGTCTCCCCAGCCTTGTATCTGGTGACTGACTTTTACAAGGCCCAAATGTTTTATCCCTTTATCACCTTGTGTGTCTCTGTCATTTCTTTGGTCCTTTGGGATTTGAGGAATAAGATACCAATTCATTTGTGAGTTTGTCATCGCTGCAGAGAACAGTGGAGAGTATCAAGCTAGCTAAACTACTGGAAATTGTCTCACCGTAGAGGCACAGCAGCATGTTCCAGGCTGTTGCATTTGAAAAACTGAGGTGGCTTTGCCTATGAAAGTGCAAGGAAGAATGACTGCAATTGCCACTGAAATATGAAGTAATGGCCTCTGTAAACTGATCTGACTTCCAACAGTGCAAGCTTATTCCTTGCAAAGTACACTGCCTGCTGCTTTTCTCCAGTCTGATTTTAAATTGCTCAAGCAACACAGTTTCCATGTATTGCCTTAGCAAACATCCCTTCACTTTGCTAATGAATAACACAAGTCCATCAAAAATGCATTTTCTTCCCTTTTTTTAATTACAAGGTGATGGGTACTACATGGCAGTCCCAGGTTTTGTGGGGCACAAGGAGGATATGGGACGTCTAAAACTGCTCCTCACTGAACTCAGACCCAAGACCAGCTACTGCTTGATTTTTACGTACCGGCTTGCTGGTGAGAGAGTGGGGAAGCTTCGGGTGTTCCTGACAAACAAAAAACATGCTCCTGTCTGGGAGCAGGACAAAGGAAAAGATGAAAGGTGGAGAACTGGAAAAATAGAGATATTTCAGGGGGCTGAAACAACCAACAGTGTAAGTATAACTCAATTTATAAGCCAAACACTATAATCAGCAACTTAATTTTCTAATCCACAAGTGGCCACCAACTGTTTCATAGGCATTGCTGACTGGCAATTGGAAGGATTATTTCTAATGGGAAACATAAGCATAGATTTTAGGAAGCAGAAAAGTTATTATCTGGTTGTAACTTCAGAACTGAATTGCTCCAGATGGTTAAAACACTGATGCCAGTAATCCTTTGTAAAAACTGTATCAGATTGTAAATTAACACAAACAAGGAAAGTCTGGTTGATATTTTATGCAACAGACGCACGTACATATTCCTGGAAAAACGAGAATTATCCCTGTTACATAGAAGAAGATACTCTCCAACCACACTGAATCAGATAATCAGTGCAAAAGGGGGCATCACATAAAATCAAAGGTGGGCAGTCACCCTAGGAACACAACATACTATCCAAGAAGGAACACTGGCCACAGAGAAATTACTTAACCTGTGCTTCAGCAAATTTCTCCTTGAAATACCAGGGTCTGCTTTACTTTGTAAAGGCTTCCACTGTATAACTGAATACCATGAGTATAAATGAAACTTTGCACTGCTGGAATGATGTAGAAAAGCCCTTGCATGAAGGAGAACCAAACTATAAAATAAAACCCCAGGTATCCTATTCATAAAAATGAAACTACTCTCTCTCTGTAGTATGGATACTATACTGTGTATGCATATAGATACTACCAAGAGAGAGAGTAAATACATGTAGTGTATAATACACTCAAACCCTAAGGATCCAAATAGATCAAATCCAAACAGCTGTAATGTCTTCAAGAAATAAAGTGCACTAACATCACATACTGTGATAAAACTGCTTTATTGCAATAGGACTTCCCTCAATTTGCATTTTCTTTGTACAACAGAAAGAAGTAATCTTATTAATTTGGTATTGTAAATGTATGCAGAGGATTATGTCTAGTTCAGATAATACAAGGAAACTCTGAAAGCTGCAAGGATTTAAGTCATTAAGTCCTGTACTGTGGTCAAACATTCCTCAGATTATAACTAATTGCTAAACAGTTGAATAAACTATGTTTTCACTATTACTACATCTCTTCTCTCATGACAGATCACTTTTGAATCAGAACGTGGGAAGGGAAAAACTGGAGAAATTGGAGTGGACAATGTTATACTAATTTCTGGTCACTGTCCAGAGGATGACTCATAATGGACACCTGAATACATGGATCTAGTCCTGTGTTTAATTTTTGCCAGGCTAGTAGTGTATTTTTGTAACATTTTCTTTATTAAAAACACCACAAAACCATAAAAAGAAAAAAGTGCCTTGATCTTAATGGAGCAATGCAAACAGAAACTGACACGTGCAAATGTATACTGTGTGTGTGTGTGAGCTGTTCTAACACATCCTTTGAGTGTAGCATTTACTGTCTTCTATAATTCAAAGTCAGGGTTTCTGAAGTATTAGCCATCTAGCTCTTTTTTACACATTCTACATGCTTTTATTCTTTAAAGTTCTTTTTGAGGCTAAGTCTTCTGTTTATTTTTTCCTACGCTGTAAGAACATAAAGTAGTCCTTAAGAGTATATTACTACTTCCAGTGATCTAATTTTACATTCTCATTTAGTGTGTAGAAACTCAATCTATTCAACCAAGTGAGCTTTATTTCTTTCTTGATGGAGATAAGCAAGTTGTAAGTGGGGTTGTGTCTTTGAGGACTATTATCCTTACTAATAAAGTATGTAAAAGAGCCTGTTTGTCATCAGTGTCTGAATCACACACAGTGCTGTTTAGAAAGAGAATAGAATAGAATGGTCCCTTTATAGTTTTATAAGTATTTAGTGTCCATTATTAACAGATGATTTTACCAACTAGCACTGAGAAAAAGAAAAAAAAGGAAAGGTAATTCTTTTTTTTGTTTTGTTTTTGTTTTTCTGTTATTAGCACTTAAGAAACTTCACATTATGTGCTGACCTTCAGGAAGGAATTGGTTCCTGCTGGTTTACAGGCCTAGTTACCCGACAGAGGTGTGAAAGAATGGGTTTGATTTTCTGGCAGACAGTATAGCCTAGTGGCCACACAATAAGGCTCTATCTCAAAACAGTTGAAAAAAGCATTGTTGCAAGTTTCTTCATATCCCTTCAAGCTTCAGCAAAAGAGATGAGATGGAGACTATCCACCACTCCAGGAGCAGGAAGGTGAGCAGAACCTTCTCCCATATACTAGGAGCTGCCACCCTGCCACCCCCTTGCTCACACACGTATGCACACACCACATGCACATAAACATACACATTGGAGGAGGGTCTAGAATCCAGGTGCCACCTCTTTTAAAAAGAATTCAAAAGACTGTGCTGCGCAGGGTAAGACCATCTTCTGTCTTGTAATATCTTCTGAAAGTACCTAATGGTCTGAAGCCCTAGAGAAGCCCTGGTTCAGGCAATGTTCAGTTAGAGGTGTGTGCATAGCCCTGCATATCCCCTTCTAGGTCAACTGCTCACTGTTTATTACTAGGGATGATCTTTATTTTATATATATAAAAAAAGGAGACATATATATGTGTATCTATATATATGACATATATATGTATAAAAAAAGGAGACATCCAAAACAACTGCTTTGAATTTTATAGCCTATATAAATCTAAGCTTTTTAGCAAAAAAAAAAAAACTACACCAACAACCACTACCAAAACCCCCCAAGACAGGAGAATTATTTGCACAGATGAGTACAGACTGCACTAGCTGCTTTCTCTAGATGTTGTTTCTTGTTTATTTGCAGTGGCTGGTCAGATGCAAGATAGCTTGCATCACAGTAGATCAGAAGAAAATATTCCTAGCATAGTTATATCTGAAAAGCAAACCCCGAAATATTTATCTTTGATATATTCAAAGATACCTTCTTCAGAAGCAACAAAATAAAATAGACATTTGTATAAATCACACCAGCAAATTAACTGGCATTGTTTATAATATTCATTCAAAAGATGCAGTTGCTCAAGGCAAAAGCTTCATGTCTCTCCTTCAGATGAAAACAGTCACAGAGCATATCATGCCCACAGCCATTAATGCCTCCAAATGTTTCTGACAGTTTTCCATTACTGTGAAATGTGAAATCCATTATCTGCTTGATTATTTTGGACAGCAAGGAAACGGCACTGGGGGTATTTGAAAATGTCACAACTGTGCTGCAATCAAGTGGCTTGCACTTTGATATAATTTGCAACACTCAAATCTTATAATAAAAACTTTGGAGGCAGTACTTTCCAAATAAAAGGACTTCTAGCCAGTTAAGCAAATCTGTGCTACATCCTTCAAAACCCACTCAACAGATGTGATCACTTAATCTTGAAGGTTGTGTAACAAAAGGTTTCTATCGCTTTTCTTCAACTGCCAAAAGAATTAAAGGAGACATTTCATTTTGTCAGCCATGAATATATGGAAACGCTGAGGCATGCTCCCACAAGATGATTATCTTGAAACCTGCAATTGAAAGGAACTTTAAACATTTTTCAGCTATTAGATGTTATTTTTATACTTTAAATAATGATTCCTGAGTCTCCAGCACAAGCCCTATGAGGAGAGGCTGAGGGGCCTGGGGTTGTTTAGCCTGGAGAAGGCTCAGGGGGAGACCTTACTGCTCTCTACAACTACCTGAAGGGAGGTTGTAGCTAGGTGGGGGTTGGTCTCTTTGCCCAGGCAACCAGCACCAGAACAAGAGGACAGAGTCTCAAATTGCACCAGGGGAGGTTTAGGATGGATGTTAGGAAGAAATTCTTCACAGAAAGAGAGACTGGCTATTGGAATGTGCTGCCCAGGGAGGTGGAGTCACCATCCCTGGAGGTGTTTAGCAAGAGACTGGATGAGGCACTTGGTGCCATGGTTTAGTTGATTAGATGGTGTTGGGTGATAGGTTGGACTTGATTCCAACCTGGTTAATTCTACTCTATTCTATCATCTGGCAGCCTGGCACGGATCACTGATGGAAGGTCGTGCCCAGCACAGGAGCCCCAGAGTAGCATCCCTGCATCCCTTTCGCCCCATGGCCAGGTCTGATGCTAGAAAAGGCATGGCCGAAACCTGTCGGCAGCCGTAGTGGAAGCTATGACTTCACTCCCGAGGCTGCTTAAGAAAGCACGTTATTTCCGCGGCTGCTGTTTTCTCGAGGGCATTTTCAGCCCTCCAGTGGCCGCCGGCGATCTCACATTGAATGCACCCCACCATTTCTCCACGCCCATGGAGACGTGGCCTCTCAGCTGGGGGTCAGCTCCCGCCCCCGAGGGAGCAAGCGGATCTGCCCACGGTGGGAGGCGAGTGTCCGCACCAGTACGCTCCGCTAGCGGCAGGGCTCGCAGGCAGCTGCGAGCTGGAACCGGCGGACAGCTGCCCTCGCACACAGCCCGGCCCGCCCGCTGCCAGAGATGGCGGCGACACGAGCCGGCGCGGAGCAGGAAGCGGAAGGGCGGCGCCATGTTGAGGCCCACTGCGGAGGTAACGGCCCCGGCCCCGCTTCTGGGGTACGAGGTGGGGATAGGAGTGGTGGTGCTGTGTGTTTGGCTGGGAGGACAGCTGGAGGGAGGTGCGCGGCTCCTCTTTCTTGGCTTTTGCCCGTCAGTTCGTCAGCTGATACCCGGGAGACATTTCCCGTGCGCGGGGGGTCAGGTGCGGCGGGAGCGATCGGTGCCCCCCCCCCTCCTGCAGCGCCGTTAATCCCCGCGGCGGGCGCGGCCTCGATCGCCAAGAGACACCCTCACCCCCAGCTTCTCTCCTCACCCCCAGCTTCTCTCCAGCTCTGCGTTGCCCGGTAGCTGCGGGCCAGCCCCGTCTCTGGCGTCGGGGCCAAAGGGCGCCGGGTGCAGCGGTGTATAGCTCCCTGAGGAGTCGGGGGCGTTGGTAGGTAGGTCCCTGCTTGATTCTCTTCGCCTGGGGGTGTGCCAAGAATCTGAGGAGGCACATTTCGCCCCTAAGGCATACAGCAGTGGATCAAACTTCAGTTAGATGGGATGGGTAGCAAAAACTGACCTGAGAAGGTTTTCATGAAGGATTTGGGGGGGGGGGGGGGGGGGGGCGGGAAAAGAAGTAGTTGGTGTACCCGTGGCATTACTGAGTGGCATTTTGGACTACAGTTGCTGCGTGAACTGGCCCGCCCGTTTTTATGGGAGTGATTGTAGGCTGACTTCCACCTAGTTTCTCGGGCCCGTGTCCGACTTGCAGGTTACAGTGGTATCGGTCAGATGCTGGCGGCGTGAAACTGACCCCAAAGCTCTCCAGACATTCTGGCATCTGGCTGGATTTCATGTCAGACAAGCATCGGCTGCTTTCAGACAAATCAATACAGCTGGGCTGTACTGCTTTATAGATACCCATAATTCTTGCTTGCAGAAGAGGTTGACCTTGAAAATTGCATGATGGATATCTGTGATGGTAGTATTATGGGATATTTTTTTAGACGTTTATTATATTGCCCTCAGTGCAGCACTGATGTCCTCATATAACCATATTAATATACAAAGGAATTAGGAAAGTCATGCTTTTCGATCTTGTATTGTGTATCATAATTAAATACATACAAATCAGTTTCAAGTGTATTTCACATCTTATTTCAACCACTACATCAGTTGTCTTGATCAAGACTCAAATGCTTAGATGTAGTATACTTTCATATTTATATATTCATGGTTTAGCAGAAGGAATTCTAGCAGGCACTAGTAATATCTTATTATTAACCCTTTGATTATATCATACACTTTCTCTGCAGAGTGGTCAGGAACATGTGCTCTTCTGCATACAAAGGATTTCTTTAAAGGGAAAAAGCCATACCATTTTTCAGTGGCAAACCTGTAAAAGAATGATAGAGCACTATCTAATGTAAGCGTGGAATGACAAATAATGTTCAGCTGAGGCTTAACTTAGAAACTGAACTTTAAAGCAGTATAAAATCTGTTCATCTGACAAGTGATCAACAACTCAACAGAGTTCACAGAGCATGTTTTTATTACATACATGTTCCGTTTTGGTATTAACTTAGCAGCACAATTTCCTGTGAACGTTTTTGCTTGTAGCCTGCCAGAATTGAAGTTTTTGCTAGTTCTACACAAATAAAAATAAGCTTTAAAGATATTTTGTCAAAGAAACCTATTCAAGGGAATTAATTGCTTGTTCTTTTCCAAAGTGACTCAGATTTTGTTTCTAATGCATTGAGTGAACAAACATAACATTAAATAGTTATGCTTAAGTACATTTTTACTTGATGATTTAGGCTCCCATCTGCAAGCCAGTCTGATTTGTTGAAGTTCTGTGCTGATGCAGAAGATTACTGAAGGACACCTAAGCTGGTGAAGGGTCTAGAGGCCAAGTCTGCCCAGAGGAACTGGAGTTAAGTCTGAAGAAAGGGAGACTCAGGAGAGACTACTGCTGTTTACAACCTGAAAGGAGGTTGGAGCAAGGTAGGTGTTAGTCTCTTTTCCCAAGTAAAAAAGAAGTAGGACTGTAAGAATTGCCTTTAATAGGCACTGGTGCAAATTTTAAAGCAAATGTAAGCACATGTTATTTATAGATCATTTCAAATGATGCTGTTAATGACAATTCTCACTGAACTATTTATGCATTTTATTATTGCCCCACCGAATCACAATGTATTAGAATGGTTTTTGATTCTGTGTTATTATCCTATAGTGGCTAGAACTAATACCTTCACTCGATACTTGCTGTCTGTAACTTGTTAAAACTAAATTTTGTCCCTTTTTTGACTCCTTAGAAGTGTTTTATTAGAAAGGTCAGCTGTACCAGTAGAAATAAGGATGCCAAATCAGTGGAATAATGCATTACTTCCAACATTTTTAACGTTTAAGTTGTTTGTCTGACTTGGATAACCAGTCAGTTCAGTAGAAAAATTTGCCTAGGTAAGGCAGACAAGATAGAAGAAAAGCTGAAGTATCTTCCAGTGAGAATAAGTTTAATTCCAAACTAAATTATTAAAAGAAACTCTGAGCAAGGTAACATCTGCTGGGATGTGTGTGTCCACTATAACATTAGCTGGACCTCCTAGAACTCGAAACCGCTGTAGCTGTTCAATTAGTAAAGCATTTTCTCAGCTCCTTTTTGCCATGAGACAATTTAAAGAGGTTGTTTGGTGCATTTGTAATATTGTGAGTCTTTTCCTGAGCTCCAACTTATGTGCAGAGGCCAAAGGAAGCCAGTGGGTAAGCAGTCTGCTAAGGGCAACAGCTTTTCTTATCTCATTCAATCCATGCATGTTTCTTTGATCTTATTAGAAAAATATGCTGACAACTCTACTTTGGGCTTGATCCCTGAGGCTTGATAGCTTCATTATGCAGTGCAGTGATTTTTTTAAAGGAAGTTGCTTCTAGGAGAAGTAACTCCAAATCAGGATTAAAAATTCACCTTGTTGAAGTGGCTGCTGTGTGCATCCTCACATGAGTGCAATGTACTCTGCCCTCTCTCCCCTGCAAAATTCCTGTCTCTCCTGGGAAGAAAGCTGTGGGAGAATGTTTCCAGTGAGAAGCACAGTGTAGATCCAGATTATTTAATAGCACTGCAGTTCAAGCAGCCACTGATAAATAAAGATGCAGAAGAAAGGTATGGCTTTATCAGACAATTTGCCATTATGCACAAAGGCTTCCACCAGATGCTGTCCTGGAAGATCTCTTGAAACAATATTTTATGTAGTATTCATACCTAATTTTCCTTTTCTTGCTCACTGTGACTCTCTTCTGTTGCCTGCAGAGAAGGAAGGGTGCATTTTATCTCTGGCACTACAGTGATAGCATTCTATAGGTGAAGTAGGGATTTGGGGGGAATTACATCAGTAATCCTGAGCTCAGATTCTCCACTGCTTCTGTGTCTGTGTCTGAGAGGTGACTTTCTTGGTCATGAGGCGTCAGTGGTCACGGACACCTGGCAATAGTACTGTTATATTTCTCAGCTATTACTGTGTTAACTTAGCTTTTGTGACTATTCTTCAAAGATGAATTTCTGTGTGGTTCAGATGGAAAGCTGTCCTGCTGAGAGGATTTTTGCCAAGATAAAGTCAAAGCTCCCCAAAAAGTTTTTTTGGTGACATCTTTGATATTGTCTCTCCCACTGTAGATAGGATAAAGGATTGTGGTTTTGGGTTTGGATGCTGGCTGTGAGAACTCTCAGTTTGCTCTTAGGCTCTGAGTTTAAAGTAGTATTTAAGTACTTTCATTGTTTATATGGAATTTAGGTTGCCCAGAGCAAAAAATCTGGTGTTCCCAGAACTGTGCTGTGCACCATCTCTGCTATAGTATTAATCACTTCTTTGGCAAAAAAGTCTATTGCACTGTTAGAAGTACTTGATGACTTTTGATATTTATCTTGGCTGTGGTCTGGATTTTCTTCTGATTACATAAGGATCCTTGGAGAAAAAAATCTCTGGCTGAGGATGTGGGAAAAGAGGACTGATGTTCAGCCTTCTCTGCCCTTCCAAGACATTCATCTGCACATGCTTGTATGCATTCTGAGCTTCTCTTGGTTTATCAGTGGGAGCTATCTCTGTATGGCTTTGAACCAGATAAGGCATGTAGCAGAGACAAGGCATTTACCCAAAATGGGTTTGGAAAGGGCAGTGTTTCCCAGGTGCTGACTCTGCAGTTTGTAGCAATTGTCTCAGGCTGGGTGGGTTGGTTGGTTTGCTCCTGCTTAGTCATTTTACCATTTAAAAAGATTCTCATTCAACTTGGTATTACTACAGGATGACCACATTTTAAACCTGAGGTTGCCTGAGCTTTGTTCTTAGGAGCAAACCAACTTTATGGATCATCATCATTTTTATTGATCACCATAATTTATTCTTGCATACACAAGTGACTTATTACACTCTGCAGTCAGTGTGAGAGTTGTTAATGATTTGGCAAGAAAATACCAGAGTCTCATTGGAAATAAGAGTCAACCTCTACTTTCTAACCTTCAATACACACTTGGAACTTAAATGACTGTTCTTTTACATTGCTAAGGTTAAGCAGGATGAAAACACCTTGTACAGTTGTAGGAGAAATCAGCATATTTAATTTCTACTGCACAAAATTGTGATGCTGACATTGGTACTTTTTTCTTGCATCTCTACAATAACAATAATCTATGATTCATTTAATTGGATTTTTTTCCCCCCAAACTAGGAAGACCGCAGGAAACTCAGGTAACTTCACAAGTATTTGTCCAGCAGCATTTGCCAAATAGCATTGAATCAGGTAGGAAAGTGGTCAGTTACCAGATTTAAAAAAGGTTAAATAAAAGAGCAGTGTAGAGGACAATGACTGGATAAGGGACACACTCTTTCCCTCCTCTCTGTATCCCAGCACCTTTGGACTTACTGGACTTTTTTGCCTAGCTTAGGTAAATGGATACCCTAAAAATGAGAAGTCTCCTAAAGGTTTTAGGGAAGTTGCTTTCTCTTAACAGGCTGGAGTTTCTCATCTGCACATATGACGTGGGTTTGCAATGCTTACAGCTCCCTCAAGCGGTAAAGTGGTTTCCCATTTGGAAATGTTCTGTCAAACCCTTGCTTTCTCTTGAGAAAGTTTCAAAACAACATTCCCCAACTTCCTCTTTGTTTGTGAGAGTGCTTTGGGATTTTTTTCCATTTTTTCCCCCTGTATCTAATTTTTGCATGTGTCTGTGGTTCCCCATGACACAGGTGGCAGCTCAGAGTGGCAAAACCAAACCCATTTGTTAAAACCATAGCTGTGCTATATGTTGCTGCCTGCTCCAAATTAAGTCTTCGGATGCCAGATGTATGTGTTTCATTTTCACTAAGTGGTTTGTTACGAGAAACTGAGTGGAAACTTGTGGGGGTTATTAAAAACAAAACCATAGATAGCCAAACATCTCAGCTGTTATTACAAGGATTTGTGAAAAAATCTTAGGTTAGGATTTAGTTGCTTTAAAAAACAACAAACCCCAAACAACAAAAATCCAAACCACACCAAAGAACCCTAAACCCACCCAAACCCCAAACAGACAAACAAAAACCCAACAAAACTCAACCAAACATACACCCCCCCAACCACCTTCCCCCAAACCCAGCAAGCATTAAAGCACCTTATAATGTGGAGGTGCTTTGTACTGAGGACACCTTATTGTGGCCTTCCAGTACCTTAAGGGGGCCTATGAGAAAGCTGGTGAGGGACTTTTTAGGGCATCAGGGAGTGATAGGACTGGGGGGAATGGAACAAAAATAGAAATGGGTAGATTCAGATTGGTTGTTAGGAAGAAGTTCTTCCCCATGAGGGCGGTGAGACACTGGCACAGGTTGCCCAGGGAAGGGGTGGAAGCCTCATCCCAGGCTGGATGTGGCTGTGAGCAACCTGATCTAGTGTGAGATGTCTCTGTCCATGGCAAGGGGATTTGAACTAGATGATCCTTGAGGTCCCTCCCAACCCTAACAATTCTATGGTTCAGTGATTCTATTCTGCATCACAGCAACTCATACCAAGTTCAGTTCTAGTCACATGTTTGAAAGCTGTGAAAAACAGGAATAAAAAGTTCAAACACAGGTTTCCAAAAGTTGAGACACCAGTAATTTTTTCTGAGGAAGGTTATTTTGCATATGCATTCTGAAAAGATGAGAGCAATCATCTCCCAGGTTTGGAGTCTTGCAGTAAACTTCCACCTCACTGCAACTTTCAGATTAAATTAGTGCAGTGTTTGCTGACAAGTCTGCCTGTGGACATTAACAGGAAGCTGTCACAGAATGTACTGAGCAGTGTCAGATTGTTATGTTATTCAAATACCTGCCACAGCAGAAAGTCCCAGTTAGGGGTTTTTTTAATAGACTTCAATTTCTGTGATGGAAAACCAAACTGATTTCTGAAAGCAGGATTCTTATTGAAGTCCATTTGATGAAACCGATCCTGTAAGAACCCTGCCAATGGTTTTGTTGTTTCTCTGTACGTGTAAGGTGGGGGAGGTAGGATGCCTAGGAAGCCTCCTTTCATTTTTTTGGAAAGTATCTAATTTGTTAGCAGCGTCTAGATGTTAAACATTGACAGGTGATCATCTGGTGCTTTTGGTGGAGAATTCTGAATTTCAGAACTGATTGCTTCTTGGTAGTCCATTGGTACCAAGGTCTGCTAAAGCACAAGCATTACAGTCTGCCTGTAATCTCATGCAGCAGAGCAGTTGTGTAGCAACCTACCTTCTTGTACTGGTTGAGAATCTCTCTGTGAACTTCTGTTGTGGTGTGCATGTGCAGAAAAACACCTGTGACAAACGTTTTGATTATGCTACCAGTGTCTTTGTCAGCGTGGGGTTTGGCAGGACACTCTGCTTTTCCTTCAAAGCTGGTGTCACGCCCTGCTTTTAAAACTGCTAACTGTATCCTAGCAGAGCTCCCTGTGGACTTGCCTTTCAGCCACTCTTAGCCTGGCACAAGTTAGACTAGCATACACATTTCCATTTTTCCAGGATCCAGGTTCCTCTGCATTTCACATTGGCTCCACTAACTCTACTGTATGCCATTTCAAGAAAAAGCAAGCTGGCAAAACCAGGGATGTGTACAAACATCATAATGTAAACCGGCATAAAATGGAAAGAAAGTGTTATGAGGCCATACAGAAAATTAATGACTGTCATAACTGCAATAAACTTTTTTGCTTTCAGGTTTAAAAATGTCTGACCAGAAAATTATTGTACACAGAGCCCATTGTGTTGAAAAACTGCTGTCTGAGAACAATTTCCAAGATATTGCGGGTCATCTTAAAGAACTTGAAGATGTCGATATGACTATCGAGTGTCTTCAGGGGACAGAAGTTGCCAAGGCTGTGTACAGAGTACTCAAGAGTTGCCCTTCAGCAGAGCTGAAAAGGAAAGCAAAGCAGTTACTATCAAGGTGGAAAGCACTTTACAAGAATAATTGTGTTCAGCCAACACAAGTTAAGAAGTCTGTTTCTGTGCATGTGAAAGAGGAAGTGGAACATCTCAGTATGGTCCCCGGAGAGCAGTCACTGTCTGAAGGACCACATCAGCAGGAGCCATTAGATGCTACAAGTTGTAAAACATTGGTCCCATTGCAGACTGTTCAAAATGTTGACTTACGTAATGACACAGAAGGCAGCATGAAACAGCTTTCCTCTTCTGAGGAACAGCACATTGATAAGGAGGATTCTAAACCTCTTGGTAATGAAGCAGGCTTGCAGGAGGATCCAATGACAGCTCTGAGGTGTAAATGTACAGATCTTCTTTATAAAGCTTTGACTGGTTCTGCCAAAGATGAAGGAGAAAATGATAAATGTCTGGAGCTAGCAAAAGAAATTGAAGAACACAGTTTTGTTCTTCATGCCAGAAGTGAAAGAAAGTATAAAAATTGCATCAGGAGCAAAATTTCTAACCTGAAGAACCCTAAAAGCTGCCACTTAAAGCACAACCTGATTTCAGGGACACTGAGCCCAAAGGCTTTTGCTGAGATGACAGTGATGGAAATGGCCAGCGATGAACTGAAACAGCTCAGGGCTCTGTACACAGAATCATCTGTTCAGGAGCATCAGCTTCCACAAGTTATTAATGGCACACAGACAAACCAAATACAATGCAGGCGCTGTGAGAAACGTGACTGCACCGTCACGACGATCGCCAGAGGAGCGCTCTTCCTGCCGGGCTGGGTGCGAAGCACAAATCCAGATGAACAAATGTTGACTTATGCTATTTGTAATAAGTGTGGGGAACAGTGGTATCACAGCAGATGGATTTGTTTGTAATGCTATGTCTCTTTAATAAATGGTCTTAAAACACAGCCAGGAGAAGGTCTCTCTTTTGAAACGGTGTAATCTAAAATCGCCTGTTGATATTATATAGATGGCTGCCACTAAAAAGTGCCAAATGAGCTTAAACAATTGCTGTGTTATGTTGGAAGATGACTTGAATAAATCTGTGGGTCTAAGTAATGTCAATATGTAAAAATTCTTTACATATTAGGGGGGAAATGGTAACGCCTGAGTATTCCTCTCTCAGAGGAGAGAGGAATTCCTCTCTCAGAGGAATACTCACTAGTAAATCCATTAAAAATATTCCAAGTGATGTGATGCAATTTTTTCCCCCTCAAAATACTGAGTAGTTAGAATTCTCATTATCATCAGTGGGAGTTAGTTCACAGAAAGTAAGTTTCATGCACAATAAACAGTTTCCAAAGCTGAAGTTCACATGCTTGTGTGCACTACAGAATGTTTGGCATGGATTCCTGTTCTGCAAGTAACTGTTAGATTCTGAAGCTGCTTTCAGAGTTAATACTGAACAGCAGAAAAAAGGAATGAAAAATAGAGCATAAAAATGAGGAGCTAGCAAATGAAAGCAAATTCTGCTTTTGCTTTTGGGAGGAAAATAGGACTGTGACAGTCTATCAGTTTGCAGTTCAGGTTTGCACGGCAGGATGATGTGTCCCGCAACTGTTAAGAAATTAATGCAGGATCAGACAATAGTTTATCTCCAAAAAAACCCCAAACAACACATTGTTAAATTTACGTAATAAATACAGGTATGAAGCCAAGGGGAGTCAATCCCTTTGTGAATGGATGTCCGCTCTTGACCTGAGATACCTGTCCTGAACTGAGCAAATTGATGTTTTTATGCAGAGCAAATTACCCAGGGAAAAAAGAACAGAAGGTAATCCAATTTGTATGCACATTTGCATTCTACCATACTAGAAGCATTTAAAGCATTTGTTTATAAAACACCACCACCACCACTTTAGCTTTCTTCTCACTTAAGTGATAGTCCAGTTGTGTTTTTCTGGAAAACTTAAATTGCTTCAGAATCAGCTATTTGAGTATTTCAAATGTAGGAAGTGTTCTTTGCTGAACTCGAAGAAACATGAGTCTGGGTATCTTTCCCAGCTGTCTGTCGGTCTGTAGAAGAGTTCTGCTCATCCTGATGTGTCCCTGTTTTGATTTCTTTACTGGCTTTTGAGTTACCGTAGATGTTTAAATGAAAGGAAATGAGTCTTGCATTGAGTCTTAATTTTCTGAACACACCAATGTGTCAGCTTAGGAGCTCAAGGAAATGCAGCAAAGAAGTCTGCCCAGCCTGAGAGGTTAGTTTCTTGCAGCAAAGCAGCAGTACTGTTTGGAAACATAGCCTTCGTAATAAGTTTCTTTGTTGCAATGCAGGCGAGATGGTGAAATGGGTCGGTAACTTGCCAGAGTCATGCTTTAGGCACAAAGTGTTTTGTTTCACCCTATTGTCTAAATACAATAAAACTGCATACTTGGCATTATTGGAGGTATCTTTTACAAATGCACAACAGGCATTTTCCAGTTCGAGGCTAAAATGCATTAGCTGAGCAGGGAAACCTGGTGAGTATTTGCTGGAGGAATTAAGGACAGTTCCTGCACCCACCTAGCTCTAAGACAGCTGAAGCTGGCCAGCCTCCCTTGGCTAAAGCACTACTCTGGAGCTCCCCAGCCACATGGCCTGTCAGAGAAAGGAGTTAGAGGCATGAGATGAGAAAATACAGTAGTTGGTGAACTAAAAGCCAGCCAGGACTAAAAACAGAAGACAGGCCTTTATCTGTATATGGTGAAAACAGTGTGTAATCTGATGTAACAAACAGGCATTTAATAATAATCTCTATTTGTGTTCATAGATTTATGGAGTACCAGGTTGGAAAGGACCTCAAGGATCATCTAGTCCAAGTAAGAATATAGTTTAAATGAGATGGCTCAGCACCCTGTCAAGCTGGGCCTTGAAACTGTTTAATGTAGGGGAATCCACCATCTCCCTGGAGAGTTTATCCCAATGTTTAGTGGTTAAAATGGTGAAAAGAACATTTCTGGCATCCAGTCTGAATATTTCCCAGTAGCAACTTGTCCCCATTACCCCTTGTCTTTACCCTGTGATTCTCTGTAAAAAAGGAGTCTCCTTCCTTATGGTAACCACCCTTTATGTACTTGTACATGGTTATGAGGTCTCTCCTAAGCCTTCTCAAGGCTGAACATACCCAGTTCTCTCGGCCTCCCTTCATATGACAGGTCTTCCAGTCCTCTGGTCATTCTTGTGGCCCTACTCTGGACCCTTCCCAGCCTGTCCGCATCCTTCTTGTATAGTGGGAACCAAAACTCTGCACGGTACTCATGGTGCAGCCTGACCAGCACTGGGTGGAGTGGGAGAATGACATCTTTAGCCCTGCTTGTGTTGCCCTTATTAGTGCAGCTCAGCATCCTGTTGGCTTCCTTTGCCACTGCAGCACACTGTTCACTCATGTCGAGCCCCTCATCCACCAGAACCCCCAAGTCTCTCCACATTTACTGTCCTACTGGAAAAAAACTCACAACACTTTTCCATTCTGTGAAATGGTAACAGTTAATTTCCAGGGGTGTGAGTCACTGTGGGATAACCTATATTTTTGTCACATGAACAATGTGTGTTTTAGTAGAAGGGCACTGATGTGAAACAAATATTAAGGCACTAGGCCAAGTCCCCAGTGTTCAACTGTGTAACCAAGGAGTTCATGTCTGACTTTCTCTCCCAGACCTTACCCATGTGGTGGAATTGGTGCTTACATGTAGTTCTGCTTATTTAACTGGAAGTCCTTCTGTTTAAAGTATTTGTTTCAGCTTTCAATGAAACTCCAGGAGAGCAAACACTTCTGTGTTCCTGACTCACAGTAAGCACTAAGTTTGTGCTTTCGTTTTGGAGGTCACGGTCCTGTTGAAGAGAGCTGCATGCCAGTACTATGCTCTGCCAGAACACTGTGTTGCAGGAGACTTTATTTTAGCTATGAACAACAGACATTTATAAATAATTCTTGCCTGCAGATGGTTTGAAGTCATTCCAGTAATGTACAGCTCGTCCAAGTTTTGTTTTGGCAAAGAGAAGCGCTGCAAGGCACAGGCAGTGGTTTTGATGGACTATGTTTCAAGGGTAAAATTTGGAGCCATGGTACTGACTACATTTGTGATGATGTGTAACCCCATTTTCTTTTGAGCTATCGTGCTAAGCTACATGACTAGGATTTTCTACAGATCAATATTCACAGAGCAGCTAAGAAAATGTAAACAGTGGATATCTTAAAACTTGTTCAAATCATTGCACAATTCTGCCTCCCTGCAGATCTGAGTGAGCTGTGCCTGCAGCAGCAAGAAGGTTGTTTGGTTCTAACCTTTAACATCTTGCCCTTTCTTTTAGGATGTGAAAATAATAAAATCCAGTGACTGACAGTTGTACTTGCAACTGACAGTTTAGATACAACTGTCAGTTAAAAAAATTACTGTAACCATGGGCCCTTTTCAACTATCTGTTAATATTCCTTCATCTGTTTTAAACTGAGAGGAGTCAGAACTAGGGCAAATCCTTAGTACCCTCAGAGTTGTAAACTCAGCATTTTAAAGTAGTTTTCAGTGGTAATATATTGTGAGCAGGCATTCCTCCCTTGCCTTCCTTCCTAATAAAACTGAACCAAATAGTTGGCTTTGTAACAAATCCAGTTAAAGCTGGACATTGAGAGCTGAGAATATATTTGTAAATGTTGTGAAATCCAGTAATCATGGAAAGATTTTCTGTTCCTGTTGGAAGAGGAGGAGGGAGCCCTTACCCTTATTCAGGAGTTACCTAGTCTAAGCTGCTAGCTTCTCGTTCAATATATTCATAGTTGCTAGGCTGTAAGTACTGTTTAAAAGCCAGGCACAAAATATGTTCCTGCCTATCCAGAATAATAGTGTGGGACAAGGAGGAGACCCAGAAATACTGGAAGAAAGGAACAGAAAGGATTGGGAGGCAGGCAGAGTGAACAGAGCCTGCTGTAAGTATGCTGAAGACACAAATCCATAGGAAATGAAGCTTTGCTCCTCCACAGCTGGTAAAAAAGCTCATCTGGGCTCATTTTCACTGTATGCCTAATTCTGCCCATAACTTCACATTTAACTGTTGGTGAAACTGTCTACAAAATCATGAATTATGGAGTACCTTGTTGGCCATCCTAAGTGATTAGTTGTTTTCACCAAACACAGTTCATTACCACTTTGGCCTTTTTTATTATCTGTGTCTGTATCCAGTCTTGGTTACTCAAAAGGTTTAGTAGAAGGCAGATGTCCTGTGTCACTATATATCAGAGTAGCCTACAGACATGAAGTGCCAAGTATGAGAGACAGTTGTTCAAGCACAATCATTGCTCTTATTTTAAAAGGTGTGGCATTGGTTTCACTAAGCAAACTGCTGCTGCTCCAGGCTGCAGTTCATTAATAGGTTATATTGCCCCTACCTAGATTGTGTAACTGTGCAGGTTTAAAATATTTGACTGGATAAGATTGTGTGCTTTGGCTCAAAAAGGCTCTGAAAAGTCAACCTGCAACTACACCTACACAATATATGTGCCAGCAGGAGGGCCTAGATTACTGAAGTACAGGGAGTATCAGAGTCCAGAAACAAGAATTAAAGGAAAGCTTTGAGAAGTAAGATTCTTTTATATTGCTGAAGTCATCTTTGTTCCAGATGGGAAAAAGATATCTCATTTTTTTTATGAGCAGAGACAATGAACTTTGGTACAATGTTTAGCATATCCATGATGCTAGAATAGAATACATAGAATACATAGAATAAACCAGGTTGGAAGAGACCTTCAAGATCATCGCGTCCAACCCATCAACCAATCCAACTCCGCCCAAGCAACTAACCCACAGCACCAAGTACCCCGTCAAGTCTTCTCCTAAAAACCTCCAGTGATGGTGACTCCACCACCTCCCCAGGCAGCCCATTCCAATGTGCACAAAGTCCACAAAGGAGCATCACACAGATACAGGAAAATGTATGCTGAGTAAAGCATGTATTTGTTTTCACTGGGTTTTCCAAAGATGCTGTGAATTCAGCTGCTTCTTGAATCCTATGATTTAGATAGTAGCAATGAGGTCTTAAACATAGGTTGTACCCAAAGCTCAGGCAGCCTGTAGCTGCAGAACTTGTAATATGTGTCTTAAAAAGATGAGAGCTCAATTAATCAATTTCATGCATCTTTCAATGTAAAAGCAAAGACATTATTCTGAGAAGTACTCTATTTGGAGTCAGTGTTGCTACCTTAACACCAGTGACAAAACCTCATCTGGTTCCTGGAGAGCTACTGCTGGATCAGTTTCATCCTGTTTTGTTGCAGGCCTTTTGTATCTCACTCATAACTTTCTTAGCAGGTAGAAGGTTTCAGGGAGGTACCCATCTGCCATTTATTGTTCTTCCTTTCCAAGTGAAAAGTAAATTGTTGCTGTTTGGTTTTTATTAAAAATATATTCCTTTCAGTCTTGCTACTGAAGCCAAGAATTGCAACTCTTTAAATGAAAAAAAAGGCAAAAAGCACAGTTACCTGCTAACAGGCTGTGTTAAGGAGCAAACATTGAATGACAGTCCTTCAGGGAATCTTCAGGGTGTAATGGCCCAGTACATTGAGTTCAGTGGAAGATAAGGAAAGAAACAAGAGTACTTTGACAATTTCTTGGATTGCCTGGGGGCTGGCTTGCTGCTTTTTTGGTATTAACAGAAACATAAAGGCAGAGATGACTTCATATCCCCTTATTTTGTACTGCTGTAATTCAGCCAGGAGGTGACAAAGTCATGTTTTACTGAGGCCATGTCATCATTTGCCAGGATGGGACAAAGTCTCCTTGGCAGCCACAGATAGTAAAAGGCATTATTCACAAGTTCTATTATATGAGCCTTGCTGATACAGAACTTTCTCATACACAGACACAAAAAACTGCTCTTTATTTGCCATCAGGATGTTACTTGTGCCTTTCCTCAGCACACAACATAACAGCTATGTCTTCATGAATATAGGTCTGTGAATAAAATCCTTAAGGTGCAAAGTCAGCTTTCAGGTGAATATGCACATGAAGGAGCAACAAGGGCGGGTTGCTGCACAAGAGGAAGTGAGCCAGGAGAGAGAGGAGATGACAAGGAACACAGTGACGGTGACTTCAGTAACAAAGCTCTCTGTCCCACAGCACCCAAACAAGAAGAGCAGGGGAGATCCAGTGACAAATATTTAGCCAAAACTCCGGTAAGCATCAGTCAAGTCCATGGGGAAAGGCTGTGCTGTTCAAAGTCCATCTTTGATAAATAAGATCAGGTCTAGTATCATCAGATTTGCCTCTAGCACGGGCTGCCTTTTAGTAATCCTTCTCCTGTCAGTAGGAGGCATTTCCTTATGGTGGCACTAGGATCTTGTTTCCCATTCCTTGGGCCTTGTGGTAAATCTGATCCAAAAGAAGATGACACTGCAAGTGGCAATTCCAGTCTGATTGCATCTCCCTTATGATGAGAAGCATGTGATGACTGCTGGAGCAAAAGGATGTATTTCAAATGCTCTTTCCTTAAGCCTGTCATCATCTATTCCTCTTGATGATGTGGGAACCTTTTTAAGTACATTTCAATACTTTCTGCTCTTTTAACTACATTGTGCCCTATCCTTGTGAAGAGTTTTAAGAGCCCAGAAAAGACTTTTATCACCAGCTTCTTTAGGCATTTTGTTTCCCTGTGATCTTGTTGAAACAATCAAGTCGACATTATTCTGAATTAGTACAGAGTGTTTGCATACATTTTAAAAATAGGATACTTTGTGTTTGGGTTGGTTTCTTTACCAATCCATGTATATTTTCAAATGTCTCTACTGGTGAAGAGAAGCTGCCTTCTAGTCATCAGTTTGCATACCTGGGGCCCTTGAAGTGAAGCACAGTGAGACCACTGCCTTTAATAAAGAACTCTGACCTGCAGATACTCTGTATGGGCCTTAGAGCATTCTAAAGCAAGCAGAAGTCTTACCCTCTCGTAATGGAACCCTGATTCTTCTTCGCTTATACGCTACAGACCCGGCCTTCTGCGGACGCCTCGGTGCGGTGCGCCGGCTGCTCCCCTTACCTGCTTTTCGCAGCCCCGCCTCACCCCCTGGCCAGCGCCCACAGCGCTTCCCCGTGCCCGGGGGCCACCCGCGGCCCCGGCTGGGGCGGAGCCTAAGGAGGGGGCACCTCCCCGGGGGCGGGGCGGTGTGCCCCCGGGCCACGCCCCCGCCCGCTCCGCCATGTTGTTTCTTCCTTCCCCAGCGCCCAGCGGCGGCTTCGGGCGACGGTGCAGCCCGTTCTCGGGACCGGCGGCACTCCCCTTCCCGCGGGCAGGTATCGGCTGCTGTGGCGGAATCGCGTTCTCTTTTTTTCCGCAGTAATGGCCGCTGGCTCCGGGGCTGGTGTCCTGGGGATGGCGGCCCGGCCGAGGGCTTTCTCTTCGCTCGCCGTTGGGGTCTGAGGGGGTCTCTCTCTTCGGCGCCGCGCAGCTACCCCGGGAGCCTTGGCGGCGGAGCGGGGGCAGCGGTGTGTTGCTGACTAGGGTTTTGTTATTTTTTTTCCTCTTGACTCACCGCTTATTGCTGCTTTCCCGCTCCTCCCCCTTCCGCTGTCTGAGCTCTGCCGGCTCCCGGGCTAACTCCCCGGTGCTTGTTCGGTAGCTGCCGGCTGCAAGCCGGGGAGCAGGAGGGGAGACCCTGCCGTTGCCCCCGCCGCAGCGGAGCGCCCCTCGTTGGGGCCGCTGTGGGGCGGGAGAGGGCCCCGGGCGCTTCTCAAAGGCAGTGCGGGCGGCGGCGAAGTGTGGCGTGATCGGGGATCCCGTGACTTCGGGGCAGGCGGTGGCTCCTTTGGGAAACTGCCCCTGCCAGGCCATCCCCAGCCGGCGCATGGTGAGTCTCCCTCCCCACAGTGCTGGTAATGGTCTGTGATCTCTTTGGGGGAAACTTGGTTTCCTACCTGTCCCCTCAACACCTTTCTTTATTGCCTTTTCATGTTGCTGTCTGCTGAAGAAGGACCCTGAGCGGTGTAGTTTTTAGTTCTTCGTGTTTAAACCAATTACTTGGTTTAGCTTTGCTCGGCAAGCGCCGGTTGCTTCTTGTACCATGGCAGATGGCTATGCAAACTCAGATGTGGTGATAGCTGGAGAACCAAAAGGATTAGGTTAGGACGCTTACGTTCGAGTGGTTAATGAGTCGTTAATGAGTAGTTTTCAGTATAAGAATGCCATGTTAAATGTATCTTGTGCAAAATAACTGAAGGAATAACTGAAGAGTGCAATAAAACTAGTGTTAAACCCCCACTATATTAGTGGCCTTTATAGCAAGGTCACACATAACTAGGTACGTGGGGAGCACTTAATTTTATTCACTTGAGTGGGATAGGCAAGGAGGGAACTTCTTGGCTAGATTTTGGAATTCAAATGCTTCAATGTCTGCAGATAGCTGTCCTGCAGTCTGCCACTTTACGTGTTTTCCCTCTTTCCTTCTTGTCCACGGTAATTCACAGCTCTACTAAATAAGCATGTGGGGCTTATTTGTTTTTTACTTTTAAAGTGTTGTACAACACTGAAGTTGGCAGTGCTTCCTGGTTTTAGAGCAAGGGTGCTTGTGTGTAGCTGAGGGTTTGGCAGGTTTATGGGGTTTTTTTGGAGACTACTTAGTAACTTGAAAGGTAAGAAGCTGTAATGGCAGTTGGGAGAGAGAGCTGTTCCTCAGACATACCCAGAATAACTTCAAACCTTTTATTTTCTAGCACTTCTGTTTCTAGAGAAATCTAATCAAAGGATGGTGCAGCTATATCTGTGTTTCAGTATCATTGCAGAATTTGTAATGAATGTTCTTTCTCTTTGTGTTATTTCAGGTTGTATGGAACCCAGTTTTGTGCTAATGTTAGTAAAGACTTTTCTGTGAGGCTAAAAATAGGGAACATGTAGTTTAAAACAAACAAAAATGCTCTATCAGTCCTTGTTTTGCTTCTGAGTGCTCAAAACCCTCAGTTTCCCTAAATTGAAAATATATGGAAAAAAATGTAGAGGGTCAAAGAAGGTATTTAGATGTCAGGTTGTGCTTTGTGTCAGTTTAGTAATCATAGAATGGTAGAGGTTGGAAGGAACCTCTGAAGATCATCTAGTCCAACCCCTCTGCCAAAACAGAATCACCTAGGGCAGGCCACACAGGAATGCTTCCTGGTGGGTTTTGAGAGTCTCTAGAGAGGACTTCACACCCTCTCTGGGCAAATAATGGGAGTGATAATAAATCATGAGAAACAAATACTTCAGTCCCTTAGGACTGTAATTTTACATAAATGTTTCACAGTGATTAAAAATTTCCCAGTGAGGAGGCTAGTAAGAATTCTTTCAAGTTTTTTGATTGTTTTGGTTTAAGTTTGTTTGTTTTTCATTATCAGTGATGTTTTGGGTTTTGTTTTAATTCTTTACAGTGCAGACAGTATGTTGGCCTGGTACAGTGTAACCCACTTAATCCCTTAGGGATGGCCTTTGATCAGAGAATCTGAATGCAAAATGTAGCTTGACCAATAGACACTGTTACTGCTGAGTCCCTGGAGGAAAAATGCAACCGATGAAAGGGAGAAAGATGCAAACACATGAGCAGAAATGATTGCTTGATAAGTTATTGAAAGAATGGAAGCAGTAGCAGATGTAGATTGAAAGGATAATGTCAGCTAACTCATGAATTGTTAGAAATGTTGGTCCGAAAGCAGCAGCACCTGAGAAATTGGCTGAAAATAATGGAACATTTAAGTTGAGAAATGCTTAACTGTGAGCTGCTGAGAAATGTCAACTTTGATTAAATCAGAGTAAGTAATAGCTGGAGATGGAAAGTGAGGGCCAGGTCTCTGCGAGATTAAACTGGCAGATGTATAAATGTGGGTATTTCTCCTGACAAGTTTTGCTGATTGAGTTTGTGCCTAGATATAGTAGAATAAATGAAGCGATTCTGGCAGTTGGTACTGGAATGATTTCATGATCTGGGGTTTATGCAGACTTAAAGATTCCTTCCCTTAGCTGCTGCTACTTTCATAGTCCTGAGTCATGCCAGGGAACTGTTTGAACTAGAGTCCTGAACTATGTAGGTGTTAAACATTAATGTGTAAAGGAAATCACAGACCACACCTTTTTTGGTACACAAATGAGTGGCATCAGCTGTGTGTCAGTTCAGTTTGGGTTGTATTCATATTACAAATGAATAAACTCTAGTGATAGTCTGGTGCTAGATGCTAGGTAAAGTGTGTCTAAGCTGCTTGCTGCTGGAGATGATTTTCAGACAACCTGTCATCAAGCTGTCAAAGATAAATCCCAACAGAAAACACAAACTACCCTCACAGTGCAATGATGAAATCATAGGTGAAGGAAGGAAGACTTACAAGATGATTAGGATCTCAGCAGCTGGAACCATATGATTGAAGGGCCTCCAGGCTTCTGGGGAATTATGCAGTTCATAGATGGCTGTCAATAAAGGGGTGTTCCTGACCCATAACTCTCGTGTCAGTACTCCATGGAGGGGAGAGTCAGTTTGAAGGCTGATTGAAGTCCAAGCTTGTATTGCACTTAAGTAGCATCTTGACTTAGTATCTGTATGTTTCGCTCTCAACTGAGAACAAAATATCTACAGGCCAGATAAGCTTGTGGCCTCTTATGAACTAAAAGGTGCTTTTTTTGTTCCACTTAATTGTCCAGGGTGTAAAACAGTACCTTCTAAATGCAGGAACAAGGATTGGCTAAGCAAAGAAAAGGGAGAATAGCTGCACCTGTCCCTCCTTTCCAGCTTTCTGGAAGCTTGCAGTTCTGCTCCAGGTGACAGCTATTCCATAGTGATCGAAGGCTGAGACATAACAACAATTCCACAAACAGGAACTTTAAGTGTTCAAACCTACATAGTTCTGGATTCTGCCCTTTATTCTGCAATGTTGATAGCTTTGGGAACCTCTTTTCCAACTATTTTAGTGAGAAGCTGTTTTGGTCACTTCTTGATGAGCTACTGCAACACAGGAAACAACATTTTTCTATGGTAAGGATAGGAAGTTATGGAACATGGTCAGTGTTACTGTTAGGCTCATTATGGAACTAATTATTCTGCTTGTCAGAAACTTAGAATGTGTTGGGGTTTTTTTTCATAAATCTTCAAGAAAAGTGGCCTCTCTTTTTAACAGTCTTGGCTGAAAACATACTAGCCTGCAAATGGATGTGATTAGTTGGAACAGACTTGAATCTGCTTTACCTTGGATTTTATTCCTTTTCCAGGTCAGTGGTTTGAGAGCTTGAGCCCTCAAAGAAATTCAGAGATGGCTATCAAAGTGGGCTGCTGTGGAAATGCTTTTTATTTGCTCTGAGTTTCTTTGAATGTTGAAATGATAAAGGAATGTGAGGGGAAAAACTGTTTCTTTGCAGACTCCTCTGGGTACTAGGTTGAGAGTACTCTTACTGGTGCTGCATAATTAGTTTTAATGTAAGAAATAACTGGATCAAATAGTTCTATGTATTTCTCTGGTGTCTTGCAGTTCCTGGTGTTGGTTGAAACAATCAGGTGCATACTGGAAGTTAAGTTTTTGCTTTGTCTTTAGACGGTACATGGTGATCTAGGTTGAACCATTACAGTAATAAATCTTGAGAAATATATCATACCATAGATGCACAGATAGCATGGCATTGGAAGGGACCCTCAAAGGTCATCTTGTCCAACCCCTCTGCAGTCAGCAGGGACACCTCCAGCTAGATATGCTGCCCTATGCCAGTCTGATCTTGATTGCCTCCAGGGACTGGGCCTCAACTGCATCCCTGGGCAACCTTTTCCAGTATTTTTCCACTCCAGTTAAAATGAACTTCCTCCTTATGTCCAACTTAAATCTACTCTGCTCCAGTTTTAAACCATTGCCCCTTGTCCTCTTATAAACAGTCCTTCCTCAGCCTTCCTGTAGGATCCCCTTCAAATACTGAAATGGTGCTATACCATTTCCCTGGAGCTGCCTTTTCTCCAGGCTGAACAGCCCAAATTCTCCCAGCCCTCTAATCATCTTTGTGGCCCTCCTCTGAATCTGTTCCAGCAGGTCCTTGTCCCTCTTGTGTTGGGGATTCCACAGCTGGACACAGTACTTGAAATGAGGTCTCACCAGAGTCGAGGGGAAGAATCACCTCTCTCAGTGGGGCTACAGATGTGTCCCTTAGATAATCAGGAGAACTCTTAATTGTATACAAGTCTCAGCTGCTTCCAAACAAAAATGCTTCTTAATGCCTTTAAGCGTGGTTTCTTGCTGTTCCAGTTCCAGCTTGTAACTAACTATGTTTTGGATAAGAAGGTTTACAGGAAAACGAACTGCTAGCTAAGCACCACAGCTTCTGTTGTGGAAACTGAATGTCCTGAAGAGTGATGTTGCCTGCAACACCACACTGAGATACTTGATTGTCAGCCTTGGAAGATTGGTTCTGTAGCCTTTGTGTAGAAGGACAAATTTGGTTCTAGTGGAAAATGGTTTGCAGCTGGTCTAAAATTGTCCATCCAGTGAAAATATTGTTATGGTCATCAGTCTCCTAGACCTTACTGTAATGGTCCACATAGTTGAAATTTAATGAATTAACTTCTTAGGTTCTGGATGCACAAAAGTGCTAGACACTGTCAACAGAGTTTCCTTGTATTTTGTTTAAAATGGGGCTTCTTGGAGAGTTCCATGATAATAGCTCCAGCTCTTCCAACTGCAGAAGGTAAAGAAACAAATACAGCTTAAACCCCCTGTACTCAAGTCAGTTTTTTAATTTGTATTGCCTTCTAGGGAACTTGTGGTGTCAGTGGGACAGGAAAAAGTAAACTGTAACTTGTTCTACACTGAAGTGGGAGAACAAGGAAATAGTTGGTACTCTCTGTTCTCATGAATGCATTTATTAAGATGCTGCTGCTATCTAATGGTGTAGCTCAAATGACTTATTTGTTACCCAACAGTAGGAATTAGGGAGGTAAGTGCAGACACTGGACCCTTCTAAATATGTCAGCACTAACGTGGAAATCATGTGCAGGCAGGCTGGTGACTCTTAAGACTTTCCATGTACATAAGGAGGTCTCTGTGCATATTCTCAGCTATTCTGATTGCTCTGTGGAAACTAAGTGAACAATCCACTTGTAGCTCCTCAGCAGTTGTAATGTTGTTGTAATATAAACCTGTAGGGATATTAAGGGTTTATAAACATTGGTTTGAATTGTTTAGTATGAATGGATTGGGGTTTTTTTCCTGAACAAATTTTTAATGGAAGCAGCTGATCTTCCTTTGATTTTGTAGATCTCTCTGTGCTGAGGCTTGGGTTGTAGATTGTTAAACAAAATGAGCATTCAAAGATGGAAAGTTGAAGACAAAAAAATTCCTGAAATTTTTTGTTTCCAGTGTGGGCTTTGATTCTAAGGCAGCACAGAGTCATATGATTCTCACACCAGCTTGTATCAGGTGTTAATTCCAATACCATACTCTGTGGGTGATGTATATGCCAGTAATGCTAATTACAACTAGCAAGACAGCATTCCTGCCTTCAGAGAAGGAGACAGACTAGGCAACCTATGACCCATTTCCATTTTAAATAGATGCTATTTCAGAGAAGCCTGTTTTGGCTCAAGTACTTGGAGCTCTTTCAGTAACGGGGAGGTATAGGAACCACAGTTTTCCTCATACAGAAACATAAGTTTGGGCTCTTTTACAAGCAATACCCCCAAACATTCTTTCTACAGTATTAGATGGCACTAAGGGGGACCTTGGGCTGGCACAAAGCACTAATGAGCTAACTCTTTAAATATATATAACAATAATGAATGCTTTAACACTAAATTCTGACAGTTGAAAAGGTTCATTAATGCCACTAATTCACCATCCCTGTGCTGGCAGCCAGGCTCTTCACTAGCACAGCCAGGCTCTTCACTAGCACTTCCAGGCTTTGTGACAGTTTTACCACAGGAAGTTGACACCTACTAAGTGTAGGCTTGGCACTGGTGGTTGGCATCTTGAGTGCCATTTGAAGTAGCAACAGTGAGTTTGCTTCTGTGGTAGCTGTAAAAGTATTCCATTCATCAGGGCTGTTCTGCAAGGAGTAAACTGGAAACTACTGAATGTTCATGTAGCAACATCTGCTCACTTGACTCTTGAAATCAAATTGCAGCACTTACATTTGTTCTGTATGCAACACTGTTCCCTCTTGAGGTGATTGGAAATTCCTTGTCTGCTTTCAATTTTGGGTGAAGTTCTGCAGTTACTCCGGTGTAACAGATAGTGTCCTGTTTTATTCCTCAATCTTCCTCTTTATGTTTTCATTAGCAAAATTATTTAACATGCAATATGGCATAAGCATGACTACTTCAAGGCAACATGCTCTGTAGCATTGTCTCACTCCACTTTCTTCCATGGATCTGTTCAGTGACCATAAATGAATTGTTGTCCTCACTGACTATGATGTGATCCCTCTTCTGCACAAATACTGAAGGGTTTTAGGTGCCCCAAGTGGCAGACTAGTAATTCATGCAGTGTACTGCTTAGAATAGCACTAACCAGGTTGGAAAAGACCTTGAGATCATGGAGTCCAACCTATCACCCAACACCATCTAATCAACTAACCTATGGCACCAAGTGCCTCATCCAGTTTCTTCCTAAACACCTCCAGTGATGGTGACTCCACCACCTCCCTGGGCAGCACGTTCCAATGGCCAGTCTCTCTTTCTGTGAACAACTTCTTCCTAACATCCAGCCTAAACCTCACCTGGCAGTCTGTGGTAGAAGCACCTCTTAAATGCATGGTATTCATGGGTGGGTGTTCGCACTGTGAGTATCTGCTTCACCTGTTTGACATAGTCTTCCTGCTTTTGTACATGAGACTTGAGCTTGGTAGACTTTAACCCTTTCTGGATATTTAAGTGTGTAAAACTTTCTGCTTACAGCTCTTTCCTTTCTAAATGATTTTCCTTCATCTTTACAGGTCTGGGAATCCAGGAGGATATATTCCCATCAAAATGGCAGCAAAGTCATCGCTCCTTAAAGTAATACTGCTTGGAGATGGTGGAGTTGGTAAAAGTTCTCTGATGAACAGATACGTCACCAACAAGTTCGATGCACAGCTGTTTCATACCATAGGTGTGGAATTCCTAAATAAGGAGTTGGAAGTCGATGGACACTTTGTTACGATGCAGATATGGGACACAGCAGGTCAGGAACGTTTCAGGAGCTTGCGGACTCCCTTCTACAGAGGTTCTGACTGTTGCCTGCTAACCTTCAGTGTGGATGACTCTCAAAGCTTCCAAAACTTAAGCAACTGGAAGAAAGAATTCATTTATTATGCAGATGTCAAGGAGCCTGAAAGCTTTCCGTTTGTGATACTGGGTAACAAAGTTGATATCGATGAAAGGCAAGTGTCTACAGAAGAAGCCCAAGACTGGTGCAGGAATAATGGCAACCACCCCTATTTTGAAACCAGTGCAAAAGATGCCACTAACGTTGCAGCAGCCTTTGAAGAAGCTGTTAGAAGAGTTCTAGCCTCCGAAGACAGATCAGATCACTTTATTCAAACAGATACAGTAAACCTTCATCGGAAACCGAAACCCAGTTCATCCTGTTGTTGACTTAATGGTGGGGTTGTCTTTTTTGGCCAAATTACCTTTGACTAGCTTGCTCTATAAAAGTGGAAACTGTAGTAGAAAAAATAACAGATGGGTTTCACTCTTAATATTAAACTTGTAACAATTCTGCTGCTTTCTTGGGGGAGCCAAATAAAAATTTCCATTCTTGAGTGATCCATTATTGAATCAGTGACACTTTCTGTTTAGGAAGGTGCCAAGTGAAAACATGAATATGAGAATGTAATTTGCCAACTTTACTCAAAGGATAAATACTTTGAATATAATGAAAACTTGAAAGTTCTAGAAGCACTACTTTGGAGAAACTGTTCTGGAATTCAGGCACAGAGATACTTTTATATATGTATATTTTTATGAAGTCAGCATTCCCTTTTTGTTTCTCTAGAAGTCAGTTTCTTAATGCTAGATATTAAACTTCAGTCTCACTACATTCCTTTTTGCTGTGAGTGGTACTTCATCTCTAATGTGTTTATTCTAAGTTAATATAAGTAAGTTGCAGGTCTTCTTTGCCTAATGTTGCTATAATTTGTGTAGGTTTTTAAGTAGGAATTAAATTTCCTGCTTCTTTGAAGTCCATTTTCCTTTCACTTTGCTATTCTAATGCAGTAGTAATTTTTTGCCAGTAGTTTGACACAAGACACTCATGAGTATTGTTTTTTTAAGTTAACATGTCTTTGCCTTAAGTCCCATAATTACCCACAAGGTTAAAAAACTAATCTGAGTACCTGAAGTATAACTATTTTTAGTTATGAGAAAGATGTTTTATTCAGTCAGCTTTAATAGCACTTGAAGGGATCCACAATATGACAAATGTGTAAAAGAACTTTTAGTATACAGCCTTAAAGTTCCAAACTTCTTGTTACTATTAACCTGAGCTATGAATGTGTTTACCAGTAATCTCTGCACTGTGAAACTAAGGCCTGGCAATACGTAGAGAACTCAGGAAGCTCTTGACTTGTGATAGTTATCTGCCCTAATACAAGTAAATACCTACAGCTAGTGTTTGACCTGAATTTGATCCTTATTTAAATTACTCTTTTAGGATGTGGACCTAGACATGTAAGACAATGTCTTTTTTATATCACTGCACTCAATTATGTGATGCTGAACAGAAGCAAATTCTGTATTCAATGGACGGTCTTTCTGTGTAATGCAGGTGAAACCAGAGGTGGGGTATTTGAGGCTCTTCATTACTTGTATGAGAAGCTGCTGAATACTGGCTCTCAGAGTACCACTGTCCTTGTAACAGCAAACGTGATGGCGCTATTGCTTCAATGTGTAACCTGACTGCTAACAGGCATGCATGTGCACACCTTGTGGACTTCAAAAGGGAGTCTGAGGACAGGGTATGTTACTCACTAAACTATGCAGACTGAGTTTTCTGTACAGCAGCTCTTTTGTTTCAACAGAATGGTCCTTCCTGAGGGTACAGTAAGAGTTTTTTCTTCAATGCATCTGTTCAGTCTGTACCAGGTGTAATTATTTGGAAGTAAAGATTGCAAAACAAACCTCTTGTTGCTCTTGATACACTTTCCTGAATGTGGTGTTCTTGCTTGAACCTGTCCAGAACCTTACTCCACGGATCTGCTGCTGCTTACAAGTGACATCTTTTTACCTGTTGTACATTCTGCAGTCTAATGCAGCCTTGCAGTGCTGAATATACAGCAACAGCACTGCATACAGTGACTTCAGTCACCTAACAGCTAAACACAGGCAAAGCTACTACTTCTGTTGATTTCTAGTCAATGACTAAAGAGACCTGTGAAGCTAAAATCTCTTAAGAGGAAATCTCTTAAGAGATTGCTTGTGTTGGTGCCTACTAATTAGCTAGTGGCATGAGGTTGTAAAACTACCACCTTACTACTTGGTTTCCTTTAATGTTCACATTAGCAGAGGTTAAAGTGGAACCAAAATGAGATGAAATGACTGAGAGAGGAGTACTATCGCAATCTTGAATTGTCTAAAAGGAAATGAGCATGAGAATCATTGTGGTCTTTCTTGTGCCCAAATGTCCATTTGTGTTTTCCCATCTCTCTCCTTTGTGTAACATCATGTTTACCAAGCCTCCAACTGAGAAGTAGGTTTAATAAACTGCCTTCAGAGATCAAGCAAGAGAGAAAATGCTTTCATTTGACATGTTTCATTTTATTGTGTGTAGGTAGAGAAGAATACAATTACTAACAAATCCCCACAGGTTGTAAAAGTGGTGGAAACTCTTAGCACTTACCATTTTTGCCAGACTGTTTCTTACTGCCACATCTATGATTATTTAACATAAGTATTTCCTCAGTGAATCTTAGCAGTACTTTTCCAACCATTGTGCTGCAGAAAAAGACTCAATTGCTTCTTGTCATATGAATGAGAACAGCTCATCCCAGGTGAGTTTCTGTTGCCTTCTGTTCCAATAAACCCCACCAGCTGATTTACATCAGACTAAGCAACATTATTAAAACATTGATACCAGGCAGTTCTCATGAAATAAGTGATAGCACAAAGACAAATACTCCCATCTTCCCTTGCCACCCCACCAAGAAAGGCAGCCTTACCACGCTCACCTAGTTTTCTTGTACTCAAGTATAGTCAATGGGCATCCATAGTGCATCATTCCATGTTTTATTTAAGGTAAGTATTGCAATTTTTATATAATGTTCTATTTTTATGGACTATGCTGCAGTGACAGTTTAGCAGTAAGTGTGAATTACAGAGAAATAACAACCAACTATGCATTTAAAGCACATACACATGTGGTCCCTTTAATTATACAGGCTATATAAAATGTACTTCCTAGAACAGCATGCCCCTTCCTTGGGAAAAACAAGTCCAAGAAGACAGCTTACACAGATTTGCTGCAAAAGGAAACCAGCTACTTGAAAGATTGTGAAACCAAACAGAATATTAGGTACAGAGATGCCCAATTGCTGCTTTCAAATGATGGTAAGTTTTGCAGAAGGGTCCCCATCCACATTTTACAATGGAATAGCAGCTACACAGGCCAAGTAATGCCTTTGTGAAACCCTTAACAAAGAGAGTTCCATGGTTCAAATGACCTACTTGAAATGTTCATTTTCAACAACAGAATGCATGCACTTGCAGAGATAATGGAAAAAGTTTGGCTTAAAACATGTACATGCAGTTTGTTTTTTTCCATGTGTAAATTAAAGTCAGGGCAGACAGAGCTGTTCTGGTCTATTTCATTTCATTGATGCAATAATGTAGACAAACCCCTATTGCACTAAACATCTGGTAAATCTGAACTTCTAAGTTGACAGTGGAGCTCTGCTGATGTACCCTGTTTTCCTTTTACTGAGTACTTTATAATACATACAATTACACATTACAGTATAAATACAGACATGGTTTAATACCACAAAGAGTGAGGCTGGCCTGGTTAGTCTGCAAAGTTCTCTAGCAAAGGACCATATGTAGTAAAGTTTGTAAGAAAATTAACCACTTTTGCCAAACAGTCCAAGAAGTCCCTTCTGCTCAAATCACATAACCGGAAAGGTCTTCTGCATTCAGATCTGATTTCCTCCCACCTTGTGTAAGAGGTTTTCATTTTGCATGCACATTGACACCCACATGTCTGAGTTAGTACCTGTGCAGCTCCACATTTTAAAACTTAGTTTCATAACACATAAAAGGAAACTTCTTAACATACGTGTTTTGCGCAAAGCAGCCTGGCTGTTAGGAAGAAGCTTGGATGTTACCAGTAGTGGCAGGGGGGTGGAAAAAGGCTTCTTCAGCATCCAAGCTGTCAGTCTTCAGATGAAAATCAAATGTGAAGAACTAACCAGAAGAACTACAGATAATCAGGAAAGTAGGGCAAAGCACTCACTCAAATGTATTTGTTCAGCTTAAAAGGTGTTTCTTCCCAAGGAACTGTACCTTCCTTTCAAAGGCACTAGATCGAATAGGAGAATTGAGTTCATAAAATGGATTCATTGCAAACTGAGGAAAGGAAAAAAAACACATCAATAAGCATAACGTCCAGCATTGGAAAGTGTTACTTCAGATGACAACTACTATTCACTTTCAGCCTATTTAGTGGCACTTTTTTAAGAGCACAGGGCTCCTAAACAGTCACTGGCTTTCCAGGCCCTCACATTCTCCCCATCTACATGCACAGCCATCCCCTAGTACCAGCTCCAAGTCCCTCATGACATTAGTGGAAATTTCTGGTTTGGAAATCAGCAGGCATCATTTGAGGACTTGTGGGAGGCCGAGATGGCCACCTCCCAGCCGGTGCTGGCAAGTGCCCCATCTGTATCTGAAGCATCCCCAGGCTGTGGGAACAGGGGCTGCTTGCTCCTGCACCCAAGCACTCTGACCATGCTTCCGCGGAACAGACCTTTGCTTTCATTATCATCATTACCAACACAATACTGCCCCCAAATCACCACTAACATGAAGAATAAATCCTGACAGAGCACAGTTTATAACAACTTAGAAAAAGCTACTCAGTTTAATGGAAAACACAGCCTTTATGTTGCATGCTGTCTGGTTAACAGGGACTGCACAGATGCTTCTTCACTTACACAGACCCCCACAAGAAAGCATGCTACTGCAAGCATGCCTGAGCATGGACAGCAGAATGTGCTTAGAAGTACTGCAGGGAGTTCTTACCTTTATATACAAGTCATATACGTCATTGAAGAAGTTCTTAATGCCATCTTCTTGCCTTACATCATGAAGCATTATAAATCTCATATGTAATGCAATTAAGGAAAATTTGATATTACAAAGGGGACAGGCCTTTAGCATACTCTGAGACAATTACTTATACCTAATTCTGCATAGACTTAACATGTTTAGCTGTACATGAAACAGCAGTGACTAAATAAGCAAATGAAGCAGTGATAATTATAAAGCATCACCTTTATGTTTAAAAATCCCCCATCTGAAAATAGTCACATCTCTAGGTAAGGTTATTCTTTCTAAATCTATACAATTCTGAATGTGAACCTGAATTTAACAGTACACTCAATGTTACTTGTTATGTGTAACCAATGTTTCACAACAAAGACTTCTAGGACTATTTGTACATGAGATCAAGTCTTGACACTGCATTTCCAAGATGGGTGTGACTGACAGTGAGCATGTTTATCTATGCTGCTCCTCTCTATCACTATGAAAGGGATAAGAGAGAGAATCATATAAGCTTGTTCAGAGCCTCTCATACCTCTTTCTTCTACTCCATGTCAGCTCCACATTTCATTAAGCTGTTTCAGCTTCTCCAAAAGGAAAAATCCACCCTTCCAGTTGGTCCCAGTTTTAAACAACTCCCAATTCACTTCAGCCTGAGGCTGGTGACACACTCTAACAATAATTGTGGTGAATAGCCAAAGAAATCTGTTCCAAACTCATTTTATCCAACTTGTCCCTTTCTGGCAAAAGGCTTTTCCTGTGTAAGGAAAGAGGGAAGGATATGTCCAGCTGTGACGAAAGCAGAAACAAACCACTCGTTAAACTTGTCCACAGTCTTCAGATACATGTTGTTAGAAAGCCACATATTCTCATCTACTAGGTCAAGAGCAGCATGAGCAATGAACTGGTTGAGATGGCGATGATCATCCTAGGACATTTCCAGAAGACAGGGAAAGCAGGCAAATATAAATAATCACTTGCTCAAGTTGCTAAACAACCAGTGCTCAAATTACCTTAAGTTATATATACCCTCCTTCTACACTTGTGCCATGGTAATTAAATGAAACTAGGACCTATTGTCATGATATTTGGTTTCAAGGAAGAAAAAAGATCATAATAAAAAGGTCATCAAAAAAACAGTCTTGAGAGCAACAAAACCAGTAAAGCCTGTATTTATAGCTCAGGAACGAACTCAAACTTGAATTCTTTTGGGGAACCAATGGGTATTTTCCCACTGCAAACTTATTCCATAACAGAGGCCCTGATAAAGCCTTTTCCTCTGCTTTCCATTCATCTGTTTTTGTGAAATTTACAGCAAGTTAGCATTTTTTGGGCTGCCCAGGGAGGTGGTGGAGTCATCATCCCTGGAGGCATTCAAAAAAGGACTGGACGTGGCACTTGAAGCCATGGTTTAGTTAGTCAGGAGGTGTTGGGTGATAGGGTGGACTTGATGATCTCTGAGGTCTTTTCCAACCTTATTGATTCTATGATTGTGATTTTGGGACACACTCACGGAGCCACGCTCTTTTAAGGAAACCATGGTTTGTGAAGAATTAGTATGATCTGGCAAGTGATTTTGAGGCCTGAAGGATTCCAGAATTCAAGTTCTTATGGCAAAGTTACTGTGAAAAGAAAAAATGTAAGGAAACTGGACACCACTCACACTTCTAATGACAGGATGGTCATGCTTCTAATACACTCTAAAGCTATCGAAGAAAATGCACCACAATTGCATCACAGAAGTATCACAGGGAAAAAGCATACCTTGGACTCTACTTTTCCAGGTGGCAGAAACTCCATTTCAAATATGGGATTGTCATGATGGCCAACTATCACGAAGTAGAAACTTCCAGACATTCTTCAATGCTGTGCTCCTTAAGAGAAAAGACAGATAACGCTTCACTGATGAGTCATCATGTAAACTCTTAATACACCTCAAAATGCTCCTGAAAAATCAGTCAGCATGTTTCCTACTCGTATTTACCACAGCCTTTCTCAGGTATGCACATTTATAGCAAAGGAAAGGAGGGGGGGCGGAGAAAGAAAAAAACCCAAACAAAACAAAAGCCACAAGACCTCAGAAAGTGAAACAAGACTTAAGGTGAATCTATTTATAACTACCTAAAAACTCTCCACCACCGACTGACTGTTTACGACCTGACAGCCCGCTCAGTGGCACGGACGGCAATGAGTTCCCGGAATCAGCCGGTGTACCCGCCTCCGAAGAACCCTATCCGTCCCCCCGCCGGGGGTGCTATAAACAGGCAGTGAAGTGGGGCACACGGTGTGCCCCGTCCTCCCTCGCACACCGCATATGTCAGGCAGTCCCCCGGCTCGGCCACGTCCCTGGGGACTCCAGAGCTGCCTGGGGGGTGTGAACTCCCCTGGGGGGTGTGAACTCCCCCGGCGCGCGCCAGACGCCGCGGCCCGCCCAGGCTCCAGGCCCCGCGCACCGCCGGCACCGCCACCTCCAGGGGAAGGCTGGGACGCCGCGAGGGCTGCCCGCGGAACAGGCGGGGGAGGGAGGGAGGGAGGGAAGGAGAAGGCGCGGGTCCACGCGCGCCCGCCGCCTACCCTGCGACGCCAGCTCCCCGACAGCTCTCCAACGGCTCCCACCGGCCGCCCGGAAGCGCTCTCCCCTGCCAGCCCCAGCTTCCGGCGCTCCCGTGACGCCTCAGCCGCCGCCGGCAGCTGCTGCCGGAGTGGGAGCTGCACGCTCCCGCTCCCAGAGCGTGGCGGCGCGCGCTGCCGGCCCCGCGGAGCTCCCGCCGTTGCTTGTGAAGGGACTAGAGGGCCGAGGCGCGGGCTGGGGCCTGCCGCCCTGCCAGCGGGTAGGGGGAGGCTGGCCTGGCAAAGCGTGGGCCTGCGTGAGGGGGAAGCTGGGGCATCGCCGCCTCGCTGGACGTGGGTCGAGGTGGAAGTCAATAATGTGCTTTAAATTTGCTCTTTTCCCCCGACCTGGTGTCGTACGGCAGGATGGCTTCGGTGGAAAGGGAGACGCTGTCCCAGGATGAACTCCGGAAAAGGCTCTATCAGACTTTTAAGAGCAGAGGTGTACTGGACACACTTAAGGTGTGCTTTATTTTCAGCAGGTGCAACCTGTGATTCTCTGTGCTGCTCAGTACTGAAAGCAGTGACAGGCCAAATTTCCCCTTTTCTCCAAATGCGATGGTTTTGCTACCGCCTGGCTCATGGTCAATACGCTTTTGGTTTGTTCTTTGTTTGTTTTGTTTTCCCCCGGATACGAGGCTGTGCCTATGCAGAAGTGCTTTTCATTGTGTTCTAATCTCAGAGTCTTTTTAGGAAGGTTATAGGCCTGTATCAAGTCTTTCAAAATTTCCATGCTTGATTAAAAATGAGATTACAGGACTGGAAAGTATCTTAGATTACAGAATTTATTACTTACTGTAAGTGAGCACACTATTTGAATTATTCTCCTAAAATACTCCAGTTCTGTTTTAGAACTATTCCAGCAGTTACCTCTCTCTGTGCTCATTCAGGGTGTGTCGTAGAATAGAGTTATGTTCAAGAGTGAAACTTTGTTCTGATCTGTAGCCAGGGATTGTTTGTTGCTGCTCTGGCTTGCGCTGAAAGTATTCTTTAGTTTAAGTAGTTCTTACTCCTTTGGATGATTTATAGGCAGCAGTGGTAGCTTTTCTTCACTATTCTGTTCTACAGTGCTAAGCAAGTCAGGGTGCAGTTGTTTCGTTCATGGTCAGCTCAGTAGTACCCCATTTCACTTTGAAGACTCTCTGTGAATTGAAAAATCAACCCTCTCATTGAATAACATGTAAACTGAGACTGTGATGTCTTTTCTGTATCAGACACAGCTCCGAAACCAGCTAATCCATGAACTAATGCATCCAGTTTTATGTGGAGAGCTTCAGCCACAGGCTGTTCCAAGTGATGACAATTCACTTTTGATCACAGCTTCCAACAGCTTGGTGGCAGATCATCTAGAGAGATGTGGCTACGAATATTCGCTTTCTGTTTTCTTTCCAGAAAGTGGCTTAGAGAAGAAGAAGGTAAGTTCAGCAGTTTACCTCGTCTAAGACTTGCAGGAGCTTTGCTTTCTGAGGGTTGTCAGATTCCAACAGAACTGAAAGAGTCCTCTTTTGTGATAGCAGAATGCAAACAGAGGTGCATCTTACCGAGTCCATGAAAGGTTTCATTGTTGAAGGGCATTTTCATGAATAGGTTAAACGGGCAATTAGCTAATGATGCTGTTACGGAAAGACCTAGCACAAACCTCTTCCCTGCACATTTGCTTTAGCCATAACCGTGATCTGGCATGACCATTAGTGAGGCTGTGTGGCAGAGCATTTGAGGAGCAAGCCTGATTAAAGCTAGCCTCTTGTTTGGCTGTTCAGTTCTTCAAAAGTGTGGTTGATGATCAGTGTAAGCTGTTTCTTCTAGAGGAGTACAGGAAGTTGTTTCAAACTGAATTTTTTTGTTGTTGTTTGTTACCTGGTGAGTGGTTAGCTGTCATTGGTTTTAGTAAGCTCATCTGATTTGTATGATAAATCAAGAAAAGAGCCAAGGAAAGTACAAGAGTATCCAGAGTGAGTAGGAAACAAACCCCTCTTCATGGCCTCAGTTGGTTATGAAGCTACATGCTGGCTGCTGTATGTCTTAGTGGAGATAAGTAAATAGAGTACTAGAACAACATGCTTCTGAAAATGGTTTCACAAGGAAGAATCTTCCTCAAATGGAAAAAAATTCTACAGCTTTAAAACAGTACCTATTACATGCCTGAAATTATTTAAAATGAGTTAACTTTTTCTGACTTAACTTTTTTTTTTCCCCCTCCAAAGCTGTGGACTATGCAAGATCTTCTGCAATTAATGAGGCTCAATCCAAAATCCAACCTCTACAAATCACTGGTAAAGTTATTTTGAATTTGAAAATTAAGTTTTAAACTACAATTGTGACGAAATAGACTGGCTAAACCATCTTTTATTTCTTGCAGACTTTGGGAACTCAGAAGGAAAATAAAGGTATGAGATGTCTATACATGATGTAGATAAGGATAATTGTGTCAGCTTCATTGTTGTTAAGATTCTAGCAATAGAAGTTCAAATCTCTTGAGTGTATGTTGATACTGGGTTGTACAAGTTCAGTCAGACTTTGAAACCTGCAGTGTGCCAGGCTGGTGAATATTGCATTTCAGGGTTATCCAACTCCTGTTTGTGGTGTGGATGAAATGTTAACATTCATCTACAAAATAAAGAAATAAGAAAGAAAAAAGATATCTGTAATCAGTTATTAAATGTAATGCTCTTTGGAAGCTTTTCATGCTAACTTTGGCAAACTCAGATTTTGGATTGTATTTATAAAGCCTTAATTAACTTTCAGTTGGTTCATATAAGAGATAATTCTTACGTGTGCATGATGAAACCTTGCTATGTTGCATAGCTGCAAGTAGCTTGATGACCTCATAATTGAAGTAGTAATGATTTGCTTTCTCAAATGATCTTAAAGAGAGAGATGGATGAAAGGCAAAAGGTCAGCTTTGCAGAATGAGGTGGATTGGATTATGGTTATAATAAAACCTTAATGGTTTACTAGCATTGATTTTTACTTAAATACTTGGTTCTTTCAGTAAATAGAATATGTTTTCTTTTACAGTGAAAGTAACTTCATTAATTACAGGCTCAAATTCAGTTTTGTTGTGGAATCAGAACTAATATATTGGATCTTTACAGGTTTTCTTATGCAGATTTTAATTGGACTTACAGAACATCATCTAAGTAAGGAAAGTCGTGACACAGAAACTCAGACAACCTCAGTGCCTCCTTACAGAGAATCTATTGGTAAGTGCAACCTCTGCAAGCAAGCCTCCCCAGATATTTCATATTGGTAAATGGTATAGATTAATACATCATATGAATAATACTTATTCATCACTTGCAGCTTAAAGTAATAAGTAAAGGCAATAGCTATCACTAATAGGCTTTCTAAAGACTTTAGGCACTAAAAGCTTTCTAACCTTTATTGAAACGAGTTGTATGTCCTATTATGATTTAATGGGGTTTTTATCACTTGAATGTTTTCTGAGGTGTTTAGCTAAGAGCTGGAACATCTTAGATGGACTGTAAATGTTATGTGCTGAAATATGTTCTGGGAAATGTAAATGTAATGCATTCCTTACTTCTCTTTCTAAGATAGTGTTTCAGTGAAAGATAGGCATAGACTGGGAGTTCTTGTATACATGCTACTAGTAATGCAGAACCCCTAAAAGCTGCATACAGAAGAATATTACACCCATGATAAAGAGGATGAAAGACTCTGTAATACCACAAATAGTGCCTAAACATCCAAGGCCCACCTCCTCAGTATAAGTTGTGTTGCATAGAGCTGATATTTCTGTGCTGCTTCTGCTTTTACACCACACAGGTCTTTCTATGGCACTGCTACTTAGGGTAACTAAGGAACTTCCTACAGAGGTACAAATTCTTCCAGTCTTTGGTAGGATAACTGTGGTGACTGTTAAAATTATGTTGGACATATTTCTCTTCTTGCAGCTGAGAAGCTTCAGCTGATTGATGCACAGTTTGCAGACTCGTATCCCCAGCATCAGAAATATGAATCTTTAGAAGTAAAACTTCATGAGTACAGGAAAGAAATAGAGAAACAGCTTCAAGAAGAAATGAGTCAAAAGGTATAACTCTGATAATTGAATCTAAGGAGATGCTTGTTCATTTTGACTTTGCACATTACAAAGGTTTAATGCTTAAGGTAAACTGAAAGTGAAGATCTTTTAGTGAGTTACCACAAACACCAAAGGCTAAATTAATCCATTGTCAATTGCTAATTTGATGCTCTAGTGCCTATGTATTTTCCATTCCCCCTTTTTTGTAAAATGTGTGAAGAATCTTGAGCTTTTTATTATCCTGTTAATTTGTAACATTTTTTATTTTGATTGTATTAATCAAATTTTGAGTCTGTACAACTGAGGTGGTGCTCTCTCACTAATTGTTCACAACATTTATGCCCACAGACCTGTATTCTTTGATCAGACATTGCTACTGTACTTTCCTCCTCTGTAACCTTCTTTTCTCCAGTCTCACAATTGTGCTATCATTCTTCTTATTCTTTTGCTCATTTTTCCTCACATTTTTTTCTTTGCTTGCTGTTCATTTTCTTCTGAATTTTTCTTCTTTCTAACCCTCTTTGTTCTTGAATGCATTGCACTTCACGCACTGTATGGGGCATATCATATTCCCTGCGATTCTTCTGTGCCCTTGCAAGGTGCACACTTTTCTGTTGGTTTGTGTGCATAGATTTTTGTTTTTCCTAGCTGTGCTAAGAAGTCTGTGAATTGGGATTTCTGTAACCCTATTTATGTGGAGTTACATGTTCTGCCTGAGCAGTTCAGGACAGGTCTGCTTTAGCCCTTTGTTGCATCCCTGGTCAGAAGTGGTTCTTTGGGAAAGGGACAAGAACAAAGAAAGTGTCAGAGAAAGAATTAAAAGAGCGTGACCATTCCTTAATTGAAAGGACAGTATCACTCCTGCAGTGTGGGTGTTTTTTCCCCTTCATGGTCTCTGTTTTGCACTCATCTAAAGCTACTAGTCTTATTTAGGATCTACTTTGGGATGCCTGACAATTGCATGAAAACCATGTGAGACAGACAGATAATATGTGCTGCGAAGATCCTTCTATCACAGTGATTTTCTTCTAGTTATCATTTCCTAACAAAACTGTCTGGATAAAATTCAGAATTGTGTAAGGAGGGACTGTCTTTGTTGAAGATGACCCAACTTAACCTTCTCTCCATCTTTTATGTAAAAGCTGGAACATTTTAAAGAAGTTGAAATAGCAAAGATTAAAATGGAGGAGAAAGCACAGACCCAGAAAGAAATCTCTGAGCTGCGTCACGAGTTAGAGAGGACACATCAGGCAAAGTCTGAAGCCTTGATTTCTCGTGAGAGGAATGCTATTGAGAGGCTTCAAAAACAACAAGAGGTAAAGTTCCACATTTTTTTTCTTAATCTAGAACAAAATCATTGTGTGAGATGACTAAACTGTTATTCTGTCATGGATTGAGTTGAATCTGCTGCTGTTATTCATACCATGCTGCAGCCATGCCCGCTTCAAAAAACCAAAAGTGCTAACTGGAGCAAAGTGTCTTGGGGCTTGAAGTTCAGATTGCAGCATGGGAGGCTTCCTGTTCCAGTTGCTGCTTCTGTGTTGTGGATTCTTTGGTGTTGGTCTTTTCCACTGGGACGGTGGTGGGACAAGGAGGGATGGGAGAGAGGTTTTCTATCTTGGGCTTTTGGCTCGCTGCTGCTGCTTTGTCCCATGTTTTTTCTGCAAATAGGCTGAGGTAATTATGCATTTTGTACCATGTTTATCTGACTTTGATAAGTAAACTCTAGTCTTATCTCACTTTTTTTGTCTGAGTCCCGAGTTTTTGTGTGTTCCTTTTCCCTCGCTTCTGTGTTGGCAAAATAGCCAGGTTAACCTGTTTGGTCTGACTCAAACCAATACACTATCTTTGGAAGATTTACTTTCAGGTTTTAGTTGGCTTATTAGTGAAAACTTTGTTCTTATGAACAGGGGTACACATTTGGCAACTGCTACAATGAGTATAGGTAAATATCTATGTAGAGCTGGCTGGAAAAGGAACAGTTCTGAGTGTTATCTCAAATTCTGACTATATAACTAATATTTATTGGAGTAAGACCAGTTCCTGAAGTTTGAATGTGTTAAACAGTGGGTACCTGTATTAAGTGTGAAGTAAAACCAGAGATAATATTTTGTCATTCAGATAGAAGCAAAGGAGATATACACTCAGAGACAAAGTCTGCTGAAAGATATTGAAGTCATAAGGACCAGAGAGGTGGAACTGAAGCAAAGAATTGAGGCATTTGAAGTGTAAGTTGCTGAAGGGCATATATAATATGTTATTGTATAGCATACTTCAAGCTATTGCTGCCTGTGTGGCATTGAAATAGATTATATAAACCCCAGAAGTTGTTTTGCATTTTTGTGCAGTGTTGTATACTGTCTCTGTTAGCTGGGAAACCTCATACAAAAATATGTTTTGGGTTTTTTCCTATCCCTCCTCATCCAAACAAAACAGTGAAGCATCATTTTCAAGGCAAGGAGCCAGATGCTTGCTTTGAAGTGGTTAAATTAAATCCAACCCCCCATGCAACACAGTATGTAATTGTAACACTCATGAGACATGATTATGCTATTTTGCTTCTTTAATCTGAAGTTCATTTTAGTTTGTTTTGTTTTTCACTTGTCCTTAGAAGGTTCAGGTTTCTTTGGTTAAATACAAGAACTAAACCACTTTTGGTGATGTTTTCATTGCTACTTAATGTCATTACTTTGTCATGTTTTTGACAGCAAAATGAATATCCCACTAACAAAAACTTCTTAACAACCCAGCAGAGGGTGCTGATAGAATAGCTACCTTAGCCCTATCTCCCCTGAAGCCTTTCTGCTGTGGGAAACTAAGCTAAGGTTAACCTGGGACAGCTGCATAGTTGATTGGTACTGGGTTTTAAATAGGGCAGTTTAGTTTGTGCCACTTCTACTTGTTCTTAATGAATTATAGTGACAGATTCTGCTGATGATTTTAAATTGCTGCAGTGTTCCAAGCAAGCACACCATCCTTTGATGTCTCTAAATGTTGTTTATAACAAAACCAGAAACAAACCAAAGTTTTGGCTTTCTAACTGGTCACTGTGTGTATCTTTATGGATATTTCAGTGCTCAGAAACTTCAGGAAGAGAAAAATAAAGCTCTTGATGATGCACTTCGACGTCGGGAGGTTGCTGTGAGGAGCATAGAGGAGACCTATGACCAAAAGCTCAAGATGGAACTCTTAAAGTAATGTGGTTTTTTTGTCTAATAGGATGTATGTTACTTCCTATGAAAATGGAATAATACCTTTTTTAAGATATCTTTGGAAAAGCATAGCAAAGCAAAGACTCTGAAAATGTCCAACACTTTCATCCACCATCTGGATGTTGACACAGGGAATTCTCAAGAACTTTGAACATAAGGCTTAAGGGGAATGTCTTCCACAACAAATGGCAGAGTTTCAGTTCAGACAGATTTTGATAAACTTGGGGGTTGTGCCAACATAAATCTTAGGAATTTTAACAAGGAGAGCTGCAAAGCTGTGTGCTCAGGGCAGAATATCCCTATGAAGTGGTATAAATAAGGAAAAGGAATTGACTGAGGAGCTGTTTATCCAAAGGCAAGATTGGAATTATAGTGAATGCCAGGTTGACTGTGAGCCAGCAGCATGCTCTGGCAAATAAAGCAGACAGCACAATGGGTGAAATGAGAAGCAGCATGGCCAACAGACTGAAGGAAGTTATTATGTCCTTCAGGTACTGGTGAAGGTTGTGCTAGGAATACCATGCCCAAGTTTGGGCTCACCAATTCAAGGAAATCATGAGGAAACTGGAGGTGGCCTAGTAAAGATCTGTCAGGGTAGGTATGGGACTAGCACATGTGATCTATGAGTTCATATGGGCTGTGAATCATGGCTTGGAAGATTCAGCTCAGACATACAGAAAAAATGCTGCATTGGCACAGGGTCATCCAGGGAGGTTGTGGAATATCTTCATGGTTTTTAAAGCTTGGCTAGGAGGTCCCACTCTAGAGGAGGCAGTAGCCTTGCTTTTTGAGCAGGTAGTTGAAAGAAGTGATTGGCAGGACCCTTTCCAGTTGTTTCAGTAGCCCTGTCAATAAATAGTGGTTTGGTTATAGGGTAGTCCAGGAAAGACTAGAATGTACACTTATGCACTCATATCCGTTGGGAATATATAATTATTTTTTACTTCTAGATATCAGCTTGAATTAAAAGAAGAATACATAGCCAGAACCAATAAAGTTACTGAAGATGAGAAAAAAAATAAAGGTAACTCTGTCTCTGAGATTAATAACAAAGTAGCTGCTGATCTTTAGAGCTTTTACTAGCAGGTGTCAAAATGTTGTTACTAAGAAGTTCCAGTGTTCAGCAGCAGTGGTGTAAGGGACAGAAAGTTATCAAAATAGATTTTTGAGTATGTGTAGCAGGATCCAGTGTCAGGTCAGCAGCTCCTTGCTGTTCAGAATGCAGTGGGAACTGTGAGCTGTTGCTTTGCACAGAGGCTGCAGAGCATTTTGCTTCTTCAGTTTCCCATCTCAAGTTCTACCAGCTCATTCATTCTCTAATTGAACTCTGGTACAGTCTGGTACCATACCCTTGACTAGTTGCCAGTTTCTACCTTTATTGTTCACAAGATGTTTAATTGGAGGTTGAAGAGGAGAACTGGGACAGATGACATGTGTAGACTTCTGAGTGGCATATGAAAGAAATTACTGATCATGTGTTTCTTAATTGGAAAGACGCGAGTGCATACGTGCAGACACACGCAGTGTGCTTTGCTTCAGTCTGAAGGAGTACTCATTTTTATGTCCTGAATCAAATTGAATGTTGAGGCTAGCAGCTTACACTGGTTTTTGCTGATGCAGTTTTATATTGCAATACTCTACTAGTTTGGATTCATCATTTGTAACCCTCCCTGCAGAGAAAGCTGTGCTTTTGCATGAGGAAGCCGCTGCTGTTAATTCCAAAAAGGAGGAACTCAAGCAAGCTATATCACGCAGCAAAGAGCTTGAGGTAATTGTAAACGTGAACTTAAAGAGGCTGTCTTATAATTGGTGCATTTAAAAAAAAAGAAAGAAAATGTGAAATGAAAATAATGAAGTAAGTAGTACTGCAGTTCATAAGCTTCTAAACTGTTCTTTACCTGCAGCTGGATTTGGAGTCAGCGAAAGCCCAGGTTCTGTTGGTAAACAAGCAGAATCAGTTGTTGACAGAAAAACTGAAAGAGGTATCAGACTACCCTTTGCTAAAGGAGGAGAAATTGGAGCTCCAAGTGCAGAATAAACTTCTTAGGCAACAGTTGGATGAGACTCGCAGTGAAAACCAGCATCTTCGAGACAGTCAGTGTGGTTGATTTAGTAACTTTCTTGTTTGCTTCTCTACAAGTACTTGTTTAGAAAGAATTTTTCATTAAAATACATTCTCTGTGTTATGTTTACTGGTAGTTTGCATGGAACTCCAAGTATTGTTTGTGTAAAATGAAACAGCCCTTGACATGATAAGTTTTATTTTCTTTAATATGTCCATGTAGTAGAAGTCATGAATTAGCTGTAAGTAGCTATAATAATGTGACCCTGTCACCCTTCAAGAAAAGCAGTGCAGTGCTTCTAACCATAATGTTACTGCGGTTACTAAGGGTGAAAGAGCATTGCATTATTATTTTGAAGTGCTTGCCTGGCTATGGTTATAAAACACCATGTATTTTTAGCGTGCACTTGAGATTAAGAAAGAGTAATTACGTAAGGATATGTATTTTTTTCCCAGGGCAGAATAGTCCAGGTCTGCTGCTTAAACAACTGTGGTAACAAAATTTCCTGACCTTGGTCAAAGGAAGGAAAAAGTCCCTGAGTACTTCTTTGAAGCAAAGTTTTGTTACATTCCTGAAAACAAATTAGCTTTATGGTTTGGAGGGGTATAATGTAGAAAAGTGCACACTTGTTATTCTGAGTGTCTAGTATTTATCTCTCTGGGTAGAGCTGTCACAGCCTTCTGCAGAATACCTGGCCTGCCAAGTGGAACTGAGGAGAGTGGAACATTCTAGGAAGCTGGCACTGGATGAATTTGAAAGTCAGAAGCAGATGCTGGAAAAGCAGCTACAAAGTGAGGTAAATTATTCTTTCTAAATCATTTGAATCCTTTGTTCTTTCTGTCTTTTTGTTCACATTTATCTGTGTACCTGTGCAGGCAGTTTAGTGTGTAGTTACAGGGGTAGTTTGAGTTTGTACTCTGCTTTGTTTTATGTAAACAACTCTAAAGAAAAAGAACACCAAAGAAACCAACAAAAGCCCTCACCAGTCCAATTTAACTGAAGCACATCTTTCCAAGTCATTACCTTGGTAGCACTGACTTTCAGTAGGATACTATGTGTATATGGTTTGAATGACCCTGGAAAACATTTAGAAACAAGTATTCAGCCAGTTGAGATTAATCTTTTTGTTCAAATGATTCTATTTTTTTGTTCTTCTCTTGATCTCCTATAGGTTGAACGTGGTGCCCAGCTGAAGACCCAACTGCTGGACTCTGAAGCTACTATCAGGAAGTTGAATGTGCAGGTTGAAGAACTGAAACTGCAGGTGAAACAAACACAGGCAGGTTTGTATCTTATACCAGAGCAACTTTTTTGTTCATGAAATTCACTTACCTAACTAGTCTAAGAATTTCCATCAGCTTAAGCAAACTGTAGTTACATAGAATAGATTAAATTTTAAGAATAGAACAGATTTTAAGTAGAGATCAAGTTTTAAGTTTGAAATCAAAGTCTATTAAAAAGCTGACTCACTACAACTTTCCTTCTGTTCATTTAGAATCATAAGAAAACAAACATGTAGGAGGAAGGGCAGACATTCCTCCCTGAATACTAATATGCTTTTTGTTGTCTGGGTTTGCTTCAATATGAAGACATAACTATTTGGTGATAGCACAATCATTGCATTTTAATGTATTTTGGTTCCTGTAGGTTGCAGTTTGAAATTGCATTGCATGCCTCACAAATTTAAATCTCAACTTTCGAAGAGATGCTGTCAAGGCTAGAAACTTATGTGCCCTGTATGGGCATTAGAAAGAGAGATACCTATCTGTCTGATTGCTCATAGAAGTTTAGGCTGGAGGTGAGGAGAAAGTTCTTCACAGAGAGAGTTGTTAGCTTTTGGAATGTGCTGCCTGGGGAGGTGGTGGAGTCACCATCCCTGGAGGTGTTCAAGAGGGGATTGGACTTGGTGCCGTGGTTTAGTAGTCATGAGGTCTTGGGTGATAGGTTGGACTTGATGATCTTTGAGTTCTCTTCCAACCTTATTGATTCTATGATAAATACAAGTTTTGGGATGTATATTTTATCTAAAAATGTGGACTTGAATTCTCCAGGGATTACACATTATGTATAGCCTGTGCTGCACCATAGTTCAGTATATGTATTACTTGATGTTATTCATAGCCCAGTGTGTTTTCGGTATGATGCAAGTATCGGTACCATTTGCAATTGGGAATTTGTTGATGTTAAACCAACAAATACATGTTTTAATTAAATGACTGAAGTACTGCAGGGACTCATATTTTGCAACAGAAAAAAGGGGTCTCTGTGAAGAACAATTCAGGTAGAATAGAAACAAGGTTGTCTACAACCTCCCTTCAGGTAGTTGTAGAGAGCAATAAGGTCTCCCCTGAGCCTCCCCTTCTCCAGGCTAAGCAACCCCAGCTCCCTCAGCCTCTCCTCACAGGGCCGTGCTCAAGGCCTCTCCCCAGCCTCGCTGCCCTTCTCTGGACACGTTCAAGTGTCTCAAGTTCCTTCTTAAATTGAGGGGCCTAGAGCTGGACGCAGTACTTAAGGTGTAAATAAATTCCATGTCAAAATAATTAAATGAATTGGAATTTAAATGCCATGCTTTACTGTTTCTGTTCTGTTACGGGTCTCCCTTTGTCACTCTTCACCATCACTCCTTTGCTCTCGCCATCATTTAGCCCTGGAAAATGAAGTGTATCGGAATCCAAAGCCTTCACTCGTTGATCGCTCTGTCCTTAACTTCACTGCTGACAGAATTGTACCTCCTGATATATATGTGGATAGTGCATTTCTGCAGAATCAGCTTATGACTGATGTGATGAGGGTAAATGCTGTGCCAAGAGTGGGCTATCAGCAGCCAGTACTGCCACGCAGTGCTTCTCCGGACTCTGACCTGGAGTGTATGGCACAAACCCGGGCTAGGATAAAAGAACTGGAAAAAGAGGCAGAGTATTTGGAAGAAGCCTACAGGAATTATCAACACAGAGTCATACAGGATGTAGCTGCAAGCAGAACGCCACCAAGAAAGATTCAGTCTCCTTTACTTCTACAACATGCTATTGGTAGACCTCCCTTGACTATGCAGCATGGAGTTCTAGAGGATAATCCCAGCTCCCAGCATACCCCTCTGAGCAGTCCAAGAGGTGAAAAATACATCAAAGGAACTGGGCAGGTTGATGTCTTCAAAAATCCCTCGACACCACCACACAAAGGAGGATCTTCTCCCAGACGCCTTTCTTCTACTCCCATTTCCAAAACAGAACGACGTCTCAGCAACAAGAAGGTTTCAGATGGTAAGCAACAGTTGTCAATGTGGGGTGGGGATGGGGTCATACTTAATTGATTATTTACTTAGGGGAAAAGGAAGATTTAAGTCTGTTATTTGCTGAGAGGCAGAAGAAGTCAAACTAGGCTAGCTGCTTGAAGTGTTGCTTCTTCATGGAAAGAAGTACTGGTGAGGTACACCGAGGGAGGCTGAACGTGCTGCACTTAAGCCAGGTAGCTTTAAATTGAAGATCTTGCCATACAATGCACTACAGATGTAACCTTGTGGTGTGCAGAGCTTCACTCAAAGGTTGCTATTAAGTAAACTACTTTGCAACATTAATTGTGTGTTCCTAATTTTAATTACCCTTCCTCTATTCCTATCCTATCATTTAGCTATTAGAGCTAACCTGTGTGCAGCAGAAGACTGCTTCATCTGGCATCTCTTAAATTGAGCTCTCCATTCTGAAAGGTCCAGGTTGCCTTTTTTTTCCTTTCTGCTGTGACATCTTTATCAAATATTCCTGAGAAGTTATGAGAGGGAGGAGATTAGTGTCTGGTCATGATGGAAAAATCATAATTTGCTGTTAATTTCATGGCCCTTTTATTTTTTTTAAAGGGACAGTACTCAGAAAAGCAAGGGAAATAGGAAAAAAATAGCAAAATTTGTAAATCATTATGTTCTCTCAAATCAGCATTGTGTCTGCTTCACAAGTCATGCAGTTCTTGTCACCCTAGCTCAAAATGGACTTAATAGGATGAAAAAAGAAACAGTATGCCAAAAAAACCAACCCAACCAACCAACCAACCAAAACCCAAACAAAAAACCCAACCCAGCTTTTGTGTGAAGGAAGGCTGAATACAAGAGGGGCAACTCAGTTTGGAGAATTGTTGGCTGAGATAGGCTGTGGGAAATCTGGAAAGCAGTAAGTGATGTGAAAAACCTGAAAAGGGATCCATTAATCACTGCTTCATAGACCCCAGACTCCTGTGGAACTAAAAATAAAGAGAAGGAAGTACTTTTTCATACCATGAGTCACTTATGGAATTTATTGTTTCTGTTGCAACAGGTGCAGATGCAGGAATAAAACTTCTCTGCTAGAAGGACCTAAAAAAGTATTGATTGGGGAAAGAAGGTGGGGTAGAGGGGCTGTTGCTAGAAGTAAAATACAAGTATTGTCCTTTTTGAATTTTTGTTTAGTTTTGTTTGCTTTTTAGGGTGTGAGGTAGTGGCAGGACTAGACAGAATGGATCCAAGCTAGAGGAGGGGGATTTAGACTAGATGTTAGGAAGGGAGTGAGACACTGCAACAGGTTGCCCAGGGAGGTGGTAGAAGCCACATCCCTGGAGGTTTTTAAGGCCAGGCTGGATGTGGCTCTGAGCAACCTGATGTAGTGTGAAGTATCCCTGCCCATGGCAGGGGGGTTGGAACTAGATGATCCTTGAGATCCCTTCCAACCCTAAGAATTCTGTGATTCTATGTAAATTGCCTAATGAAGACTGTCCTTTGTGAGACCTCAAGCAGCATCTGTTGCTGGCTAGTAAGCACACCTCTAGTCCAGGTCTGCAGCTTCTGCTTCAAATGCCCAGCATGGGAGAAATTGTTTGGGGTTTGGCAGAGGGGATGCAATTTGTGGGGAATATGGATGTATGATAATCATAGGCTTTGTGAAGAGTAAGTTTATGGTGGTGAAGGCTTGTAGAGGAGAAATCCCATACATGAGAGGCTAAAATAACCCAAAGCACAGTTCATGTTAGATCTGAATGCTGGTTGGCATATAGTGATGGTGCATATACAGTCCAGTTACATGTTGTAAAAACCAGCTTTGCCTGAGAAGTGGTAGCACTGGTAGCTGACTAATCCCAATGGTGGCATTTGTGTTCTGCAGATGTCAGTGGCTCTTACCTCCTCTCCTCGCAGCAGAGTGTTGACCAGGTGCTTTCTCCTATTTCAAAGCCACGGCCACTTTCATCTTCTGAGTCTGTTTCTTCCTCACCATCCAGCCATGGCCAGAAAATCAGGTAACATTCTTTAGAGAGCAACATTTTTAACCTGATTTTTACAGAAACATTCATCTAAGTGTTCATGGTGAAAGTTGCTTTTACAAGTCAAGAAAGCCATTGGTTTTGTGAGAACTTTTCTAAAGGTGGGTAAGGATTTCTCTTCTTGACTATCATGTCTCAAGAGTGTAACTTAGTTGTAAAAAAAGCACCAATCCCCCTCCTCCTCCCAAATCCAAGCACCTTGCACAAATATGGTTTGACAATTTTCACCTCTGTTAAATTTGTGCTTCCTTACAGTGCAAGGTTATATGCAGAGAAATGCTCAAACCTCAAGTGCTTGGGATGGATGAAAACAAACAACAAACAAACAAAACCCCCAAACAAACAAACATAATCCACCACCTCTCTGGGCAATCCATTCCAGTATTTCATTACCCTCATAGTAAAGAATTTCTTCCTAATGGCCAACCTAAATCTGCCCTGCTGCAGTTTCAAACCATTGTCCCTCACCCTATCACTACAAGGCCTTCTAAACAGCCTTCCTGTAGGTCCCCTTCAGATACTGAAGTGCAGCAGTAAGGTCTACCCAGAGCTTTTTCTTCTGTAGGCCAAACAACCCTAACTCTCTCAGGTGGTCTTTGTAAGGAGAGGTGTGCCAGACCTCTGATTATCTTTTTAGCCCTCCCCTGGACCAGCTCCAACAGGTCCATATCTTTTTTATGCTGAGGACCCCAGTGCTGGACACAGTACTCCAGGTGAGGTCTCACCAGAGCAGAGTGACTGAATCACCTCTCTGGTCATGCTTCTTTTGATGCAGCCTAGGATGTGTTGGCTCGTGTCTGGCTTCTCATCTGCCAGCACTCCCAAGTCCTTTTCTGCAGGGCTGCTCTCAATCTCATCATCTCCCAACCTGTATTGATGCTGAGGGTTGCCCCAGCTTTGTTTTAGGACCTTGCACTATGCCTTACTGAACCTCATGAGGTTCTCCTGAGCCCACTTCTCCAGCCTGTCCAGGTCCCTCTGAATCGCATCCTATCCTTCAGTCTTATTAGCTGCACCACTTGGTAAACTTGCTGAGGGTGCACTCAATCTCACTCTCTATGGCACTGATGAAGATATTAAAGAGCACTGGTCCCACTATGGACCCCTGAGGGACACCACTTATCACCCATCTCCATCTGGAGGTCAAGTCCTTGACCACTATTCTGTGGATGTGACCATCCAGCCAATTCCTTATCCACTGAACAGTCCACCCATCAAATCTGTATCTCTTCAGCTTAGAGAAGGATGTTGTGGGTGACTGTGTGAAAGGCTTTGCAGAAGTCCAAATAGAGGATATCCATTGGTCTTCCCTTGTCCATTGATTTAGTCACTCTGTTGTAGAAAGCCACTGGGTTGGTAAGGCAGGACTTGCCCTTGATGAAGCCATGCTGGCTGTCTTGAATCACCTCCCTGTCCTCCATATGCTTTAACATAAGCTTCTAGGAGGATCTGTTCAATGCCTGTGGACTGGACACTGGAGGTGTAACTCTGTGTCTTCAGTTTAGGAGGCATCCAGCCTAAACTGCCACAGAGACCTTACAAAGTGAAAGCTGAATGTTAACCTGCATGTTCAGGGGATATGGGGAAATGCTGTAATACTGTGAGGGACTGCACTGCTTTGAAGGATGTTGTAGTGTCCACACTGCCTGAAGAGTGAATGATATGAGCAAGTTGTGCGGCAGAGAACAGGGCAGGCAGGCAACTATGAGTTGTAGCTGTCTTCTTGGGTTCCTTGTGACAAAGCAAGGGTGAACTTGGTGCTTTCCCAAGATTTTCTTGAAGGGAAAAATGTTCTTTTGTTGAGTGTTTTTTAATTTCTTGTGCTTTGAACTGTTTTCTGTTGCATAAAATATTTGAGCAATGTATGTGTGGGCTTTTCCAGTTGTTTACTCTTGCTATTAGACAAATACCAGATCAGTGATGTGAAGTTAGTTTATGGCTTGTGCATTCTAAGTGGCAATGGGAATGTATTTGAAAAACAAAAAGAAAGAAAAAAAGAAAAGGAAAAGAAAGGAAAGAGAAGAGATGATGCTGTAACACCATCAAGCCATTACAAGTTAGACCTCACCCAGTGGGAAACAATTGCTTCTGTGACTACAGGAGATCCTTGTTTATTTGTATTTCAAGATATGAGTGGTATGAAGGCAGCCAATAAACACAGACAGGAAGACTAGAATTATAAGCAGACTATTATCTAAATCATTCCCTGGTTTTTGTCTTGGGCTGAAGGAACTGATTGTGAGGGCTGTTACTAGTTTTAGGCTAAAAAGTCATTCAGACAGTAAAAAATAGTTTAGATGGTGGTGGTGGCTGGTTTTATTTAAGCTTTTGTGGTGATTTAAAGCATAGTTTTAAGTATTTTATGTTGATTGTCAGACCTGTGCTGTTTTATGGACTATTGACATGAGATACAGTCCAGGGTTTGCTTGCCAGCTTCATATGATGGAATGAATTTTGAACACTCTTTGGAAACAGAAGTGCTCACTCAGCTTTATTCATGGGGCAGACCTCTGGGTTGCTGAATCTGAGGCAGTCTATTGGCGGCCACACAATATTGAAGAGAGTGGCATGCATCCCCTTAAATCTTGCCTCCTTAAGAATTACTGCACACTTAAACCATTTCTGTGAAGGAAAGACTGAAAACATGAAGTATATGTCCAAAAATGTGATGGTGGAGTCACCATCACTGGAGGTGTTTAAGAGGAGACTGGATGAGACACTTGGTGCCATGGTTTAGTTGATTAGATGGTGTTGGGTGATGGGTTGGACTTGATGATCTCAAAGGTCTTTTCCAACCTGGTTAACCCTATTCCTATTCCTATTCCTATTCTATTCTCTTGATTTACTCTGTCATATTTACTGGGTATTTTTTCCCACTGATGTTACTGAACTGTCCTTCTGATGAGGCAAATATTTGTCCCCAGATTTACTTTATTTTATTGAACAGGTCTCATTCTGGGGGTGTGCTTTGTTTGTTCTCCACTTTTGACCCCAGAAAAACATGGATTCCTTAGAAACTGGAAGCACAAACATATTTATGTCATGGTGAAGAGCAGCAGCTGGTGTGAAGCAAGCAATTCCTTTAAGAAGTGCTGCTGCCAAATTTCATTAGTGACCTGCACTCCTCTGGCTGTTGTGGTTCAGGTCAGGGTCTAGTAGCTGGGTCATGTGGGAGATGTTGTTCTTTCACGTTATCTTTCTGATGAGACAAACAGGGGTTTAGAATGAGGTCACTAACCCCATTTTTCAAAGAGTGCAGGTATTCACCCCAGCATAGATGATTTGCTGGATAACTAATCCTGATACATTTCAAACACATCTGTTAAGATGACATCAAAATGGGATCTAGACTGTTACACCACCTCAAAAGGCGAGTTTCTTAATTCCAGTTCACTAATTGTCACAGTTCATTGTATTGCTCCTTTTTTGCCCCCTTTTTCCTTACTACTTTTTACATCTTTTGAGAGTGTAGTTTGTTTTACTGTAATGTCTTTATGTCATATGTGGGCCTTGGGGAAAGGCTTCAGGGAAATGGCTGCCAGAGAGAGGAAGCTGACTTTTTGGTAGAAGTGAGAGAACTGGGTTTAAATACCTTAAGTCAGCAAGGGACAGTATTTTGGTCACATGGCTTTTACATTGGGTTTTGGCTGTTGTGAGTAATCCTTGTTGGCTGCATGTGAGTAATCCTTGTTTTTAAATGGCAGGCCACTATTGGCTTAAAAACTCAGCATCTATGGTTATTAAACCATTTCTCTTCTTCCTTCTTCTTTCAGACTTCATAATCAAGGAACAGATAAACAAGATTTCAGTGATACCCTCAAACCAGAGAAACTAATGTATGAGGACCTTGAGGAACACATTTCTTCTTTTGAATGTAAGCTTTAGTGCATCCTAGAGAGTTTAACACCTTAGGGCTTAACAGTGCCACATCCAGTTTCTAATAAACTGGAAGCATGCTCATAACTCAACTAGCCTGATACTCTGTGAATGAATTGTAATGTACAGAGATCCAGACCATTCTGGGAGAGAGAGGCTGATCAATTTGTGTACCTTGTTTTTCCTTCATCCAAAAAGTTTCATTGTAATGTGGAAAGGAAAAATGTTTGGAACCTTGACAGTGTTTCAAGGGTGGGAAATGGATCTTTCCTAAACATTTACCCAAAACTTAAGGAGATATCTAAGGTATTTGCACTATGTTAAGGTGACTGGAAAAATGGTGCTATGTATGTCAGGTTGACTACTTAGATATAGTGGCTGCATCTGCCTTGTTATGTCTGTTTTCTCCCCTAACACTGAGATGATAGCAGTCTGCATACTTTGCAAATAATTAAGCAGCAGTTGAGAATCATAGCAATGATCACAGAGGAAGTACAGTAATTGTGCAGAGGTACATTGTGCAGGGAGATGAAAAAATAATGTAGAGTATCTGAGCTAGCAGTATCCATCCTGTGCACTGAAACGTGATCAATAATTAAGGGTTGTTTCATGTGCAGTGGAAAGGCTAAGCTAAGCTTGGACATGGAATTTTTCTCTGACCTGTGTCTTGATTATGTAAAGAAATGAAAACATTTTGGGTTTCTGTTGTGTATTTATTCATGAGTCTGTTTTGGCTTTGTAAACAGATGTGTTCCAAGAGCTAATTTCAAAGCTAACAATTGTGTAATTACAGAAGCAAGTACAGCCTGTGGTAATTCTTCATCCTCGGGGAAATGGTGAAGGCGAAGGGAAAATGCTCAATTAGCGCTGATATTTATGTGTTCTCTTTCAGCCATTCCCACACTTTGAGTCCTTTGCTGTGCTCCACTATTGTAATTGCAAAATAATGAAGCCATTGTTCAAATTTCTTCTCTAGATCAGGGAGACATTCCAGAGCAGTGTGAAAGTGATGCCTCGCATCCATCTGGGGACATCATCAATGGAAAGTATGCCACAGCCATTGCACCAGCAACAGCCACTCCACTGCAAGACTTAAGTGAGTTCTCGGCTCAGAAACAAAGCTGAAGCCTCTCTTTAAATGTCAAATGTACTACCCAGACCCCCAAATACTTAAGGTTCTGTAGGTATGTGTGCTGGTGTGATTAAATTGTGTTTCCTAAAGTGGTGATTCTGTAAGAAAAAGGCAGGCATGTTTTCTCTTGCTGTACTGCATAAGGATGATTATTTTTCACCCTGGTTTTGGTTACATTTTTTTTTAGTTTAAACATTACTGCCACCCATTTGACCACCCCCTTCCCCAGCTTCTGGAGAGACAGTTTTGGTTTTTCCTTTCCTCTTTAGGATATTTGTTAAATATTATTTCTGCTCCTTAGAGAAATAAGACTTGAAAGGTTTGGTTTGGTTTGGTTTGGTTTTTCAAGTATTTAATGTACTGCTTGTCTGGATTTTTTCCTTGTGTCATGACTTTGCTGGCAGGCTGTGTTACCACATTTGATCCTCTGGGTAGATGCAAATGGTTTCAGTATCGTGTATGCTGCTCTCCAAAGTGTTCTAACTATAAGCAGTATGGTTACTGTGTAGAGAAGAGCTTTCCAGCCATTCCCAGTATTTAGTTTGCCCAACTAATTCCTATCTGAATGCTGTTCTACTTACACAGCTTTTTTCATATGCTGGTCACACCAGCAGTGTGCCCTGCAATCATTTTCAAAGGTTTTTGTAAGGACTTTGCTTTATAAATACAAAGAATTGTATCTAACTATATTGCAGAGAGAGAAAGAATATTGCAATGAACTTCAGAATAACAGATTTGATGAGAAGGTCCATGACAGGAATGAGAAGTGCCTCAAGAGATTTGGTCAGCTCTCTGGCCTTTACTTTGGAACTAAGGCTTAACCCTTAGTGAGTCATGGTATCACATGAAAAATACTTAGAGGTTGGAAGAAACATTACCAAACACCTAAGAGTAACTTTGGTGTATGTATGAGCAGTATATCCAGTTGTCTTTCATTCACTCTGAAGGTTACACAGGAACCTGTTACTGATTTGTGTGCTACTATAATAGATTGCTGAGCTACCAAATTCAATGTGTTTAAATAATTTTCACAGCGGTGGTGGAACAGAGAGAGTTTGAAGAAAGGAAAAGAGAAGTTGAGAAGAACTTAGAAGAAAGGGAAGCAAGAGAAGAAAGCGAGAGAGAACAAGAGGAAGCATTGGAAGGAGAGCAAAATGAAGTGGAAAAGGTTAACAAAGTGGTGATGTAGTATTTTAATTTCTGACAGCAATGCAGCTTGGCAATGCCATGTATTTTAGGATTGCTGTGGTCGTTACTTGGTTCCATTTTCTTCTGTAAGTGAAGGTCATACAGGCTAAGTTCTTTTCTGTTTTGCTAGAAGTTCTGCTTACACCAAATGGCTTTTGCAGTGGAAACAATGAAACACTGCCTTTTCTTCCATGCTTCTTCCATGCTGGCTTTATGGTCAGAACTCAGAAGGCAGCCATCACTATGCTATCAGAACAAGCTATCCATTTGCTGTCTTGCTGTTCTGCGAGTGCTGCTGGTGGGACACCAACAGAACATATTAAAGTCCATCTGTTCATTAGACTTTATCAAGGTATATAAGGTACTTTTCTTGGAAGCAGAAGTTACAAGGAGACCTGAAAGAGCTTGCTAAACCCACGTGTAGCATGTGTTGAAGTAGACACATGTAGATTTCTAGGACTTATATAAAACTTGGGTGGTTTTCTGCCTGTTGTTGTCGTCTTCTTCCCACCCTTAAACCCTGTGTAGTTTGATTTAGTGTAGTGGTACTGATCAGACATACTCACACTACCCTTCACACCAGCCAACTAGGCCCCCTCAAGACATCTGCGTATCTTTGTGAGCTCATCTTCTTCAGTTCACACACATATGTCATACCTCATAGCCTCAAGCATCCAGACAAGGTCAAAGTGGGATTTCTTGAATGACACCTTTTGAACTGAAGCAATTGAACCTTTCACTTTGAACTGCATATAGCAGCTTTAATGCTGTTTTAGACTGGCATGTTTTACTGACCCTAACATGAAAACCTTGCATGTAGCACAGGTATGAAAGTGTAACTGTTTTTCTTGACCTGATTGCTATTTCATTTTGATTTTCTGTCTTTAAGAGAAGGCAAGACTTGTTGAAAGCAGGTGAAGAAAATGAACCTAAGGAGGAGGCAATGGCTGAAAAGAGTAATTCTGGTGTGGAAGATAATGTAAAGGCTCCAACTCCAAATCCCTTGGAAAAATACATGAGGATAATTCAGCAGAGCAGAGAGCAGGCCCTGGCAAACAAGGTGACTATTCTTAAAACTGGGTCCCAAGAAATATTGATTGAATTTCTGTCTTGCTAAGTGTGCTCACAAGGAAAACAATAGTCTTACTTTTTTTCCCTTTTTGTCTTTCCCATAAGCATTATCTAACAACCTGCAGAGAGGAGAGTTTGGATTTGTATGTCAAAACTCTGTTCTCCTGTAAGGGTTTTTGTTCTGGTATCCTGGGGAAGAAAGTTGTTTGGGCTTTTTTTAATACTGAGACAATATTTGAAGATAAAGGTCCTCCATTTTTAGTTTAAACTGTTTTAAATACAGCTTGCATCCACCCAGGTGAGCTGGTGTTCCACTAACACAACTGATAGAATTTATTCTGGCAAACTCTGAAAACTTGAAGAATAGGTTAGGTACACAGGTGACCATTACTGAGTTTTCATAGGTGGGTGAACATTAATGAGGCTGGACTGCAGCATGTTCAGCTGTTATCCAAAGCATCATTCTAGACAGCATGCAGCATTTTTGGAGCTAGGGTGGCTCCTACAGAAGATTTTTGGGTTTGGTTAGATGCCTTAGAACACAGACACTAGTATTAGAATCACTTGAACTAGACTTAGGCTTTCTCTGACTCCTTCTTATTTTTGTTGCCAGGATTCAAAAAAAGAAGAACTAGAAGTGTCACTTACAGGAGGACTTGAATCCAGTGAGAAGGATGACAGGTAAGGCTCATTGGTTATTATTAATCACGTCTATCACTTCATGTTAACACACAGATTATTAATTATGATTAAGAAATATCTGCCTCCTAAAAAAGCACATGTGTTGGACAAAGTGAGAATCAACCCAGTCCTTACACAAGCAAAGAAGTGATGTGCTGTATGAAACCCTGATCTGGGACCTACATTCAATGTTGTTTCAGTAGCTGTGGCAATTAGCTGCCACTGAGCAGCGTCTTGGTTCCTTCACAGGGATTCTTGGGCTGTGACCCTGTGAGGTTTGTGCTGTGCCTCGCAGCCAATCTGCTAGTAGCATTGAATCTCGCTCTGGCTTGTCAGTCAGCAGCAGCCCAGACTTTTAATGATCTAGTTCACACACATTTTTCAGAGAGTTTGGTAACTCAGTGCAGGCAGCCACAGCTAGGGTACTTCCTCTGTTATTGATAAATAAGGAGAGGTAGGGGTTAGTTGCTGGATACAAAATAAAAACCCCACCACCAACCTATGGAATCTTTCAGTTTATTTGAAGATGTTTAAGATATGAAACTTTAGACTCATACCCCTTTCCTTCTCTCCCTCCTATCCTTAATACAGTGCTGCTGGCATTTCTCTTGGAGACGTGGATGAAGACAACTTCTGGTGACTAATAGCCACTAGTTGTCTTTTTAATGGTTTAATTGGTGGGTTTTTTTAAAACACAAATTTTTTTAAAGCCTCTTTCTGCCTGTAAAAAGTTGCATGAATGTTAGGCACCAAGTCTGCAGGCTGTTGTCATCTATAAAGTAATAAAGCTGCCTTTGTGCTGTCTCATCACTTGGGTCATTGACTTCAACTAGTGAGCCCAGACCTGTTAGTAATCCAGAGGGAGGCCCTTGAGTGGTGTGACAAAGAGGTGCAAAGAAATGAATCAGTTATGGTCAGGTCCATTATAGCCAAACTTCTATCAGCTTGTCAAGTGGTGGTCCCCACCCACCCCAACCCCTTCCCCTCCAAGCAGAGCAAAATAACAGCATGCAGGTAAGAGGTTCAGTCATCATCAACCATTTTTAAAGGTGTCCCATGGAGACCCTTGGCTTGTGTGACAGACCCAAGCTGACACCTGTCACTTTTACTGCTGTGGCAAGGGAAGCAGACACTTTTAAAAGCAGCCTTACCTCATGTATCACCTTGTTGGTATTAACCAGCCCAGAACGGAGAGATTCAAATGAAAATGCTATTTAACTCATCTTTATTTAAGCTTTGTATTTTGTAGGTAATTATAGGCAAGATCATTAAACTTTATTTACAGTATAAAATACAGTATTTTTTTTAATCAATGAAGTAGTTTTGGGTGGCAGCATATATTACAACTTGCACTGCCTTTGAGGCTGCTCTTCTTGACCTAACTACAAGAACATGAAGCCAAGTTTGACAGAATTTAGGGGCAAAAATCGAAGCTCTGTCTTGAATTCACTTGCCGGTGCAACAGGCTGTACCAGAAGCGTGACAGCAATAAGCTTTGCTTTTAGCAGTTAGGCTAGGCCGTGCTATGGGGGCCGGTCTAATTTTACACGCTGCTTACTTTGGCCTTGCAGCAGCGCTGCCTTTCACCCAATTTCTGAGAGAATCCTCCTCAGCGCTGTCCGGAAGGGGACGGAGAGTGCTGGTTGCATTATGCTGGCCTGGAACAACTACCACTACCTCATGCTAGGAACACTCGCTGACTTACCATGCTGAAGCGTTACACCTACAGGGCCTCCCTCCCCCTACAGGAGCAAGTGGGGTAGGCACTACTGAGCAAAACGTGTTGAACTAACTCTTTCAGATAGAGATAAAGCACAGAGATGCGCTAGGATGGAGCAGCTGTAGGTCTGGGTTCAAATAAGCGTACACAAGTGTCGTCTATTATCTACAAATATTTATTTTAACCACTTGGATGTAACTACAGGAAGCCCTTGGCACTGATAGAAAATATTGATTCACTGTTAGGTTACAAAAATTTATACATAGCAAAATTTAATGCTCTTTACATAAAAATATTAGGACTACTTAAACAAAACTTCAAAAACTCCCAGTCATAGCTACACTGAATTAGAAAAGAATTAGGCTTTAAGACACTGCCTCCATTATACCCTTATGCAAACACTGGGCTAGAACGTCACCTGCATGGCTGTAGAAATGTCTCCTTCATGCAACAGGTAAGAACATACACTAGGCTATTGTTGTCATATTTGCTCTACGTTGATCAACTTTGCCCCTTTTGTGAAACTGTCAAATTAGACTTCAATATGTAACCAAAAAAGGAAAAAAAATGGTAAGGAAAAAAAAAGAAGGAATCTCTGAAGTGAATACCCACCCCTACCCTAATGCCTTTTAATACTGTCTTGAAGAAATCTCTGCTGCCTCTAACTTGTATGCAGCAAACAGTCAGAACTCTCACCCCACACGGCAGCTGACCATGGGTATGACTCCAGGATTTCATTTTTTCCAAGACTGATGTGTTTTGCTTCCCCCCCCCCAACATTTATATATATATATATATATATATCATATAGAACAAACACCAAATATACCATCACTAATACTCAAGATATCACTGAATGCTTCTGAAACAAAAAAAAAAACAAACCCAAACCGTTAATTAGAAGGCAGACTCCTATGGGAAATGACTTTTTCAAATGGCACCAGTTTGTTCATTGTTGGGTTTTGTGTCTGAACACCACCTTTTCAGAATGCTCTAACTGATCTGTAAAAAGGACAACACGTAAGCACTGACTAGAAATTTGCTAAGCACCAAGATAGAGAAAGGTGGAGATCCTGCTTTATGGCTGTAATTTCTCTTGTTTGTGTGGAACTCTGCAAACCTTCCCATCCGCTCATGGGGAATAGTCAGCTCAGTGTCATTTTAAGAAGGTAACACTTTCCATGTCCAGTGTGGGATAATGGTCTCCTGCCGCTGTATAAATGCTAAAGACATTTATAGAAAATAAATATTAAGGCAAAGCTGACATTTATTTTCAAAGGAGGGGATCATTATCCAGGGGTCTACATTCCATCACAGGGCTGTTAATAAAAAGGACTAAAACTTGGGACGTGTGCTCCACGCTCCCACAAGCGCAGGAGCTTGGCTGCTTTGTCATAGAAAAGTGTGGCACAAAAGCTGAGGGCTGCTCCCCGGGCCCAGGGCGAGAGCGAGTTCAAAGAGGGCCCTGCCGCGAGGCGGGACGGGCTGCGGCCGTGCCGTGGCACGGGCTGGCGCTGCCCCAAAGCCTGGGCGCGGAGTTTCGTTTGGTGACTGGACTCAGAGGCTCAGTCACACGCCCCACGCCTGCCTCTGCCTAAGGCCTGGACAGAGATTTGCTCGCTGCCCGCGGGTTGGTTCGGAGCGCCTGCCACCGTTTTGTGCAGGACAGCAAGCTGTAGGAAGTGGCAAATAATAAACACCGAACGTCTCAGAGGAGAATAATTTGGTCACTGATTGTGAAGTGTTGCCTTTTAAAATGCCTGGAATAAAGCCTCCATTCTCTGTGTGAAAGGATGGAAGATTACCCATTCCCTATGAGTGTGTTCCAGGAGCTGGAATGTGAAGTTTTTGCACTTCTCTCTAATTTTGTTTGGTAGACACACATCTGTACTGCAGAGCAGCTATTTGTTGATTTGTCAGAGCTACAGAATTCTTCTGCTGAATTACTGTGACAGACATTTATGTGTAAGAATTGAGTTGCTCTTTTGACCGAGACTGGATATCCTGAAGCTCCTGCTCTTCTTTTGCTTTGATATCTTGGTAGGCCTGCATTTTGCTGGCATCCTTTAAGTAGGCCCAGTTAGAAGACAGTATCATGAGGAAGTGGATCTGGAAGAGAAGGGTGAGCATGATGGCTAGTGAGCATGTCAAGAGGCAAAGCAAGCTGCTAGTTAGATTAATAGACACTCTTTAAAATAATGACCAAAAAAACAAACAAACAAAAGTTATTCTACGTTAATAAAGCATCCAGTTATTAAAACAAGCACAGAGGCTATTTCCAAGGGTCTCTAGGACTCGGCATGCTAATATTTCAGTTGGTTATTCACAATTCAGAGGAAGTTAGTGTAACAGGAACAAAATGAGCTGCAGAGTTGTACGGATCCATTAAAATGCAGAGTGTGGGGAAGCAGGAATAAAGCTTTGTACGTGGCAACGTGTGCTCCGTAAACTACGAGGTGCCCAGAAGAACCAACAGCTCTCTAAGGGTGTGGTGTCTATGCAAATCCAAGCCCAGGTCCTGGCAATTCCTTTCCCCCAACGAGCAGATGAGAATTCCACCCTCCCCCTGGCAAAAGCCTGAAACTGTAAACGGTTTTATTTAGGTGAACAAGGCTACATTAACAGAGTGAAAAATCAAACAACAAAACACCAGTCCAAAACTAGGCAAAAAGCATGCAGGATGGGGGCTAAGAACTCTTCATCGTATGTTTTTATAACTACATTTTACGCTTCCATTGTCCAAGCTCAGGTGAAGAGTTTTACATCACATGTAGCAACTGCTTCTTTTGTGTTACTGTTATTACTGTTGTTATTATTTTTGTGTGGATTTTTTTCTGGTTTGTGCATTCATCTCTTCCCAGCTTCTTTCCACCATGCTTCATGCCCCAAACTCTACATCTGAAAACACTCATTCACTTCTCTTTGTCTGCTTTCAAATCCCAGTAGTGTGAAGAGGTCTCTGTGACCTATGCATGGTTTTGCTTCCCGTGCAGTCATACTTACAGTTTTGAGATCTGGCTACTGAGAAATCAGTTACTAAAGTGCAAGCCATACAAGAGCAGAAGCCATTTATAAGCTGCTCCTCGCTAGTTCAGGGTCCAAAAGAAAGAGTGTGATTGTTTTACGCAGAGCTAACGCAAGGATGCAGTTCCTTCCAGAGAGAGCGTGATTTGGCAGCTGCTTGGACATGAAGTAAATCAATCAACTTTTATCATTCATGCACTGGAAACAAAAGCCAACAACTAATCCATAATCCCTGGGCTTCTGATTTCTGCCACAAGATTAGTTTTGCGTCACAGGTTTTGTATGCTTGGGAGGGGGGTTGTATTTGGCCTTCGTAAGGAAAAAGAAATTAGTTAATTCTGACCCTGAACCCTTCCAGTCTGTGTTTGAGAGACGACTGTTGGAAAGCAAATGGAAACCTCCCATCCTCAGAAGGATGATTACAAACACCCCTCCAGTAACTGAGTCCTCTCGACATGCAAGAATAGCCAGATCTCGTCCACATCATAGTCCATGTACAAGGAGTCATTTTATTAATCTGCTCAGCTAAGTGATGCTCACTGAAGCTATTTACAAGTACTGTGACAAAATTCAGGAAGCTAGACTTTTAGCTTGGGGTGTCAGTGGTATCTCAAGCTACGCAACGCAGCTCTGTACTGGGCTTATACAATTTAGAATTTAGTGCAGCAATCTTCCCGACTCTTAAACTTCAAAACAGCATAGTTATATGTAGTAGCCATCATGTAGATCAGCTGGTGGAAGAGAACAAAATACAGCAGAGTAAGATACAAGGTGACGGCTCGAGCCCATTTGGGCAACTGGCGATACTTTCACAACAGACGTTATTCTGAGCTTCTTCCAGGGTGAAGATGCAAGGTAAGGAACTTGCCATTTAGAACAGGATAGGATAGAATTGTAGACTAGAATCACTCAGGTTGGAAAAGACCTTTAAGATCATCGAGTCCAACCACAACCCAACTACCGTGGCCGCTCAACCGTGTCCTCAAGCGCCACGTCTGCACACTTCTTGCACACCTTCAGGGATGGCAATTTATCCAGAGACAGTAACCTACCTACAGACCTAAGGCTGCTTTGTCACCAAATACTGAGTATTAAACCTGCATTTGGGTGACACAAGGTTAGGAGACAGAGGACACAGGCATCTTGTCAACATCTGTTTTTCTAGTTGCTACCTGTAATTGTCATTGCAGAGTAAGACTGGTCACACTGCCTGGGTCCAGACAAAAAATTCAAAGTGATTGATCAAGTCAACTAGAAAAATGAGAAGAAATAGTGGAGATAAAACCAGAAATAGTGGGTAGAAGGAGAATTTTTCAAAGGACATGCCAAGAATTTAAAGATGAGGGCGGGGGGTTAAGATGACTTCTTAAAGCGAAGGTTTTGGACCTGCTGACTTGTAATGACCAAGCAGAGCAGCAAATAATGGCAGCTATAGCTTGCCCTCCTTAACGTCTGCTGTTACTGTTTTTAAGGTACATAAAATTGCATCTTAAAGCATCTTAAGCCTGAAAGGAACACATTACACAATAAAAAACAGAAAAATGTTACCCACCAATGCTATGACAGTGGCACCAGCTCCAGCACAGGCCACAATGAAGAGGTGGTAGGACATGTAGAACTAGAGGAAAAAACAGGTCAGACATATTGAAGCAGTTGAGGAGAGTATAAAATGCACTTCAACTGTTCTAGAGATTAAGGATAACAAATCCATCTCTGTAGCAAGGTAGTCAAAGCTTTAGGGAAAAGAAGAATGCTCTCAAGTAATTGTCATCTTCTGAATGCTCTAACACAGAATCATTACAGTGTTGTGCTTAAATTGCTCTCTTTATACTATTAGTATTAGCTGTCTCCAAAACATTTGGATCAAGTTACTTATTACGCGGTGCCCAAGTGGCTTGGAGGCAGAAGCTGCACACAGGTTATCTGTCTGTACCTCATTTGTGTTGCAGATGTTCTCTAAGATGGGCCCACAGGCTTTGCCAGGTACAGCATTCCAAGGGATAATACCTGCAACACCACAGCAAAAGAAATCAGTGATTTTAGCAATCGACACCCACTCTGTGTTCCTCACTCAGCTATTCCGCCCACTTGCCAGTTGTGTTCCCATTCTGGGCAGCCGTGCGGTGACCAGTACAGACTTCGGTTGGCAGCAGGAATTCAAACAACTCACTCAAGTTGCTTTCTCCTTATACCAAGGCTTGCTGCCAAGGCATGTTCTCAGATGTGGTTTTCCCATATGGCAGCCAAATGGTTGGTTGGGATTTTGCACTTCAGGTCCAGTCACACACTGCCTACTCCTCTATTTAGCATGGAAGGGGTAATCTGCATCTCAGAGGTACTTGGCACCTTTCAGGATAGCACTTCCTTACTAGATGAAGTTCTACTTGGAAAAGTAACTGCTGTAGAAGAGTGTGAATATGGAGCTAGAGGGAAGAATTACAGAAGAAGGGTTTTTAGTTGCTGTAGGTAAAAAGGCATTAAGTGAATCTGCTACAAGAACACTCAGTCTGACGTACCTCACCTACTCCCAGTTACTGTTCTTACACGACTGACAATCTCAATAGTTGACAGGATGGAGAAGGTTTAAAATAAGCTAAACTTTCCTAACAGATGTAGAGCTTAAGCAAAAGCCATTTGACACAGGAGCAAGTCAGTTTGTCTTCCCCAGACAACTTGCAGTTAAAACTCGGCTGGTTGGAATTAGCACCTCTGTAACAGGCAGGACATGGATGTTATCTCAGGATGGTATGGCTTTCAAAAAGATTTTGCAGGATTTACTTTAAAGCCATCTTCTCTGCAACACTTGAAGCCTTTTAGCTACCACTTCCACCCAAAAATGTGAGGGCAGTTCAGTGTTATGGAGCTGCTTTCCTGTTAAGGAGCTGCTCCCTCTCATCGCTCGTTGAAACCCAAATGATTTTACTGGTGAGAGGAACAGTGCAGCCCCACGTGGTGCTCATTCAGCTATGAACCAACCAGCAGAAGCTGAGAGGTAGAGGAGCACACCTTCTCTCTGCACTCCTAGGCTTTGCTGAAGAAAATGCCTTCCCAACCTCTTGCTGTCAGTTTCCAAAAGGAGGTACAAACATTTAAGTGACTTGGGACTTCTTGCTTTTAAAATTAGTGTCTCTTACCTTTTCCTACTGGACTCACAGCCAGCATGTGAAAGGAAAACCTAGCTGTCTTACTTTTACAACACTGAATCTATTTTCTCAGCTTCAAGTGACTTAGTCCAAAGGGAGGGTTAAAAAAAAACCCTTCCTAGAAAACACCAGCTAAAATGAAGCCATAGTAACAGTGACAAAAGCTCTTTTGCACAAGGGAAGCTGAAAAGATTAGCTTCAGAAAAAATTCACCTTGAAGAATGGACTACTTGAAAAGCCTATTTTAAGCCATTGTCCCCACTCCCCTGCTACCTGCTCCCCCCTTGGATTCCTCTGTGTTATCAGGAAGTGGTATTAATTCTTTAATAGTTCAGGCAGGCTCTTGATAGCAGCTTTGTGGTCTTTTAACTGAAAGTAATTGTTAGAGCAAAGTTCAGCTGTTACCTTCACATTTCTATTAAGCACAGGGGTTTAAAACCCAGAATCTGGTTATCTGTTTCTCAGTGCTGTTTCTGAGCAGTTTGTTTTGAGGCTGATCTATCTTTAAACCTAACACTGTAGTACTGGAAACGGCTACAAAATCATTGTAGATAAATGACTTCCCAGCTCAGCTAAACTGATTGCATCTGGAAAGAGATCAGAACGCTCTAGAATTCATTAGAGAAGGACCAGCACGTCCAGGGACAGGAGATGCTTTTGCATTGGGTTCTTCTGATAAGGTTGGGATGAAACTGCTGAAGACAGACCAAGGAGAAAGGATGAAGCATTTAAGCAGGATTAAAGTAAGTACCGTATTGCCTGATGTCCACACAGATCTGGTCCCCAGGAACTGTCACATTTGTCTGAAGAGATTTGATGACTTCGCAGGTTGACCATATGTTATAGAACATAAAGACAGGCACGGCAGAGAAGCCAAAGACTCCAAGCCAGGCCACTCCAAGCACATAGGTGAGGAAAACAAACTGGGCAGAGAGAACACAAACACTTCATGTTTATTCTTTGAAAAGAGTGCTTGAATTTTCCTTGCAAATGCTTCACAGTAACCTCTAGGCACACTTGCAGAAATGCAGTAATAAACCACTGGCTCTCCCAGCACAGATGAAAATCAGTATTGGCCTTGCTTACAAATACTTTGGTAGTTTAAGTGCTGCTGAGAAAGTAGTTTGGGCATTTCCTCTTCTTGCCCTCCTGAAAGTGCAGCCCATTAATTTCTCAAGATCCTCAGCTAAGCAGGGATGCTGGCTGTAGGCTAAACCAAATAAAACTCCAACAAAAATCAGTTTCAGAAGGCTGGTTGGTTTGTTTGGTTGATTAACTGTGGCAAACTGTACAGCTTGCAGATCAAACCAGGAGAGGGAACTGCTGTTCACAGAGGTCTCCCCTACTCCCTGGCTTATTAAAATCAGTTTTGAGTGTAACCTCTCATGATAACTTGGTTTTGAAAGCAGACCCCAACTATTACAGCCAGATCAGAAAGATTCAACTGATCTGACATGTTGCCAAGAAGAAAATCAGTTACTTCGCTGCAGAGAATCAAGGATTTTCCACTGGCATCGGCTGCTTTGGGTTTGCTCTTAAATAAAAACTGGCATGCATGTTCTGTGGTAAGACTACAAGGTACATCACTCATTACTTTGGATAACTCCATCTCCACCTCCCCTCCTCCCACTGGACCTCTTCCTTTTCTCCTACTCGTCTAAGTTCCGTGGTGAAACAGTAGCGCTTCTCCTGGAGAGTCTAGGATTAGGATCTTGCTTGGGAAGCAGGGGCATACTGTTCCATCGTGTGTGTTCCCTTTTCACTGCTAAATTGTAACTGCAGCTGGACCAGAAACACTGACGCTGTAACTATCTTACTTGAAACTTGTCTGCCAGAGAAGAACAGCAAGGGCTCCGAGGGGAAAGATTGTCTCAGCCTGACCCAGAAGCGAGGGACTGAAGAAATAGTGCTGCAGCGGTGGGATTTTGCATCCTCACACGCTTCTGTCCAGATGCACTGCAAATGTTGTAACAGAGGTTGAGCAATCCTTAACAGTCAACAAAGGTGGGGCACGGGGGAGAGGTGAGGTTCAGTGCTTGCAAAGCTAAAACTCGTTTAAAAAAGCCCAGGCAGCCTTTCATTTACACACAACTGAAGTGAAAATCCCTGTTTCACATCAGATAGTGCCACACACCAGACTTGGGTGTTCTGTGCAAGAATGCAGAATTCTCTCTTTGGATTTTGGTAAGGACCACGTGGAGCAGTTGAAAGGATTCCTACAGATACACTGTAGGTAAAATGTGCATTAGCATACATGTACGTGGGAGAGTGCACGAGAGGAAGCACCCAAAGCCTTTGGAATTACCCAAAGCCTTGAACTTGTCAAACAGCCAGGAGAAAACTCCCTTGCTTTCACATTCAGTGTGGCAGCTGTGGGAAATGGCTGTGCTGCATTATCACAGCCAGCACAGATAATGTGGGGAAGCTGGAAGCCTGTCTATTGTAATGATCTTATGCAAGATGGAAGGGACTGCTTTGCAGGACCTTGCTTGGTAATGTAATGTAGGGAGAAGTAGAGAAGCTCTTGATCAAAGAGGCAAAACAAAATCGCTCTATGTCCAAAAGCTTCTTGTCTGTACCAAGCTGCAGCCACTAATCTGTGAAGATTATTATCGCTCCTTGCAAACCCTGTTCTAGACCCTAGTGTGTTTTAAGCAACTCTGCCACTCCACAGCAGCATGCAGGCATTTTGACACCATGAATGTCACCACTAAACACTGAAGTGTCTTACCAGATCCCCAAGACATTACTCAGCTGCCAAGTTCTCTCCTTCATTGTGTGGACAAATATGGGCAAACATGAAAACATGTTTTTCTGTCACATTTCTATGTGTAACACTGGTATTTGTATAAGCAGCTGACAATCATGTGCCTGCAGCCACTCAACTGCACAAGCAATTGCCTCTGCTAATGAGACTCATTGTATTTTTGATCTTCGGAAAATGGTGCTTTAGATCTAATGCTGCTCCTTGGGGAGGTTGATAGGTGCTAGAAAAAGAGCAGGCAAATAGCTGCTTAACTGGAAAACCATCAGACCTTATTTTCACTAGCTCTTGAAAAATCCAAGAAGTATCCCACAGGAGAGTGGAGAAATTGTTTTAACCCTCCTGCAAATAATCTTGCATCTCTCTTGTATTTAACCAGCCAAAAGGACTCATTTTTAAAGCACAGGCTATAGCTTGTATATTAAAATGCAACAAATCACATCAAAAGCCTCTTCTCTTTTCACCCACACTTTCCCGTGGGCAATCTGTCACACTGCTTAGCTTCCTCCAAAACTACAAGCTTTGAATTGAGATTTGCAGCAATAGCTTTGAAATCCTCTCTCAGAAACACAGTTATGCTGCTGCTCCTGCAGAGCCTGCCCTAGGGGGGCAATGTGGGTGAGAAGCTGAAGTTTTATTTTTAGTTGCATTTTGTTTAAAGTTTTGCTCTGCTACAGAAGTGTACTGCAGGGAAGATGTATGGCTTGAAGTGCTTCAGCTGTGCAGAGGAGACTCACTGGTACATATGTGTGCCTTTCGCCATCTGCAAGAGCAAGGCGGCAATACTCGATTCAAGTGCAAAGATGTTGTGAAGCTTCATTCATTATGCTTTAGTCTGGAGGAGCCACACATCCTCAAGCAGCACTGACTGTGGAAGCTGAAGGCATTGTGGGTTGTTACTCAAACAGGTCTGCAAACCACAGCCAGTTTACAGCCTGCCTTTCTGCATCGCTGCTGTGCTCCACGACTGAAAGCACGAATTCTATTTTGACTTGCCTTGAGTGGTTTAAAATCAGCAGCCTCCAGCAGCCTAGTGCAGATCAGCAGGAGCAGCTTTACAACAGAGGGAGGCCACAGCAGCTGCCAACAGTCCATCTGCAGCAACTGGGTTTGGATTTGACCAAGCATCCTCAAAGTTCAGAGGATGAGCAACAGGGATTGACTCTCAGCACCCAAGAAGAGTTCAGAAGGCAGATTTTGTTGTGCAAAACCACAGGAGCCAGGCAGTGCCCAACAGCTTTTCCTTTTCACACCCAGTAGTGACTTATTGGTGTTTTTCTACTTCTGTGCTCGAAATCTGCAGCTAAATTTCAAAGGCATAGCCTAAAACTGCCACAAAAAGGAAGGCTCCTGTTCCCATTTCTGATGCTACTCACCATTCCACTGATGCAGCGACCACAGGCTGTTGTTTTGAACTCTCCATGCAGCTCCTTCACTGCACTTGTTGTATAAAACCCTTCTGCCAAAAGGATTATTCCATACAAGAAGAAGAAGGATGCAATGCCGTAAATGACATACTGCATTAGCTGGATTCTGAAATGGGAAAGAGAAGAGATGCCATTAGGCTTAGGTCCTGTAGCTACAAAGCCAGCCCTCCCAAATCATAACAGGTATGAGATAGCTCCTTTACCAGAACAGTTGAAGGCTCCTTAATGCATTGTAAGCAAGCAGGCTGCAGGAGAGCACTGGTGTGACTGTCTTGCTTCCACAGGTGAGCAGCACTGATGTGTGTGAAACCTTGCTCGAGCATGCCCTGTTTGTGCTGCGCTTCCTACGCTGACTGTTATTAGTCACCAGCTCGAAGCCACACTTTCATGCCTCCACTATGGAGATTTCCTTTTTCCTGCTATCAATCCTGACACCTAATTCAGGGAATGTCTGGCAGGGACAACACAGGGCTCTGAAATGACAGAGGCTGAACTATTAGGCTCCGTGGCAAGTCCTTTGACTCTAGGATAGGAAGCATTCCCTGAAATTCTCTGGGCAGCCTGATCTAGTTGAGGATGCCCCTGCTTACTGCAAAGGAGGTTAGACTAGATGACCTTTGGAGGTCCCTTGCAACCCAGACCATTCTATGATTCACCTTTTCTACCTGCAAAATCCAGTGACTGCAAAGCCCTGTAAACTCAGTGATACTTAGGGATCCCTGGGCAACATACAGCCAGGACGCGTTTAGCAATGCCAACAGAGAGCAATACTCACAGCCACACTCAGCTCAAAGGGAATAATTGCATCTCTAGCTCCAGAGAATCACAGCTGCTGTCTGAGGCAGAACATGGCTCTGGATGGCTCTCTGATGTGGCTTTTTACAGCGATTTTTGTGGCTCCTACTCATGCTTAAAAGGAACTCAGCCCAGCAGGAGTTATTTGAGGCTGCAGGTCTGGATTCACCGTTAGCCAAAGATGGGACTGTCAGAGAAGGCACAGAGATTTGGGGGGATTTAAGTTGATAAAAAATTCAGCAAGCAAGCAGGGGCTTCTCCTGAGGAGGAAAGGTTTGCTCTTAAGCCAGGAGGGTACTTCCAAGAGAGCAAGTAGTTTCAGTGCCTTAAGGCACCACAGTTTTGAGCTCCCCAGAGTGTAATTATTACATTGTTGTGTTTTGTTGAATGCAATATTCAGGAAACGCTTCCTTTTGAGGTACTCTGAAAGTAGCCAGGGGAGGATGATATCAGGATGCGGTATCAGCACTTCCCTTGAATATTGAGGAAGTCCTCAACTGCTTAAAAAAAAATCATACCAATCTACCATCTGCAGTGACTCTCTTCAGGTATTTTTACTGTGGCTAGAACAGATAAACAGAAAGAATCATTTATGAATGTTATCCATCAGAGTCAGCATTTGAAGCTAACAGTTTTGGCTGACCAGATCTTCCACACAACACCTCTGGTCTCCAGAAGTCACACTTGGTTATTAGAACAACTTCTCCACAACTGAACAGCTTCTCCTGAAAAGTAATCTGATGGCTGGGATGGCTGTCTTGGGTGAAGCTATTCACAGAGCAGCCTGGCTAATTTTATACTGCCAGTTTTGTAAGGATAAATATATTTTTCCTCACTTCCCCCTTCTCCCCCCCCCCCAGATCTTACCACTCTCCACTAAGTAGCTGCTGGCATAGATCTTCGAGGAGCATCTGCATGTTTTAGCTTAATTTAAAGAAAATTGATGATTACCATGTGTACAGTTAGATGTTATCCAGACAGATACCATGCCTCTTGTATCAAAATAGGATATTGCTCATTTTAAACTATATGTGGGAAGTGTTCTGTTTGTTTTCCAAGCTGATTAAAAATAACAGGATAAATCTGTTGCACCTGTGCTGTAAAGCATGAAAAAATTAAGTCAAGATTGGAGAGGGTATAGAAGGATTCATTTCACCATCATTAGCAGTCGAAGAGAGACTCAATGGCTGTGACTAGAAATTAGTAATATGAAACTGAGATATAAAAAACCTTACAAAAATTACTCCAAAGGGTAATTACTACTCCAGAGGGTAATTATTACTCCAAAGGGCATATTATATCTCCATGGCCTGAAATTATTTGCCCCTTTCTAGCACCTCTTCTCCCCTGCCTTTCTTCTTAGGCCTCCACAGAGTTGAGACCTCAGTTGCTTTAGTAGGAATTATGCATTTCCCCAGGTGCTGATGCTGACTTAACAAGAGACCTTGCCAACAACTCACCAAAGTTTAAAACTTGATGCTGCTACAGCTGCCTCTACAATTTTGTCTGTTTTGCTCCAGTGAAGACCCACCCAAGGGCAGAGTGGTTTGCTACTCAGTCACTGATGCTTACGGTTTCTTGCTAAATTTGGTGGCTAACTGCAGGGTCCTCACATCTCATGCACTGGAGCTGGGGAGACAGTGCCCAGACACAGCCAGGGTGTGAGGGTGGAGGGCACTGGCATGGGAATTCCCAGCAGGGTACCGTCTCAGAGAACGTGGCAGATCTGGGCACAGAGGGTGTCCTGCAAGGGGGGAAAGCCCTGGAGCAGTGCTGCAGGACTGATGCCAGCGATCCTGGAGGATGGAAAGGGGTCAGTTCTGCAGGCAAACTATGTCTATGTCTGCAAGCATATAAAGGGGGTCAGCAATGAAGGAAAAGTAAAAAAGGAGAAGTAAGTGTGTCAAGTTGAACCATGACACCAAAGACTCCAAGTAATGTCCTAAAGACCAGGGCTTAGGGGCAGGCAAGCAAAACACGCATGCCTTGTCCATTGCCAGCACACCTCTGTGTGTGCAGCACCCACAGGCACACATGCCACATGGAACACCTCTTCCCAGGTGTGTGGCCTGCACAGGGACCCCTCCCAGAGACCTCAGGCTGCAGCAGCTGCCCTTCCTCATGCTATGCCTTGGGATGGAGACATCTCCAGGGCTCAGCCATGTGCCGTGCCCGTGGCTGGTGCTGACACGTGCGAAGCAGCAGGCAGGAAGCCAGACTCTGAGCCAGAGAGCATCCTGACACCAGGCACAGCCACCGAGAACCGCAGCTTGAGCACAGTTCCTGGCTGCTGCTGGACAGAGCCTTTCCACAGCCTGGCAGTCCAGCTGCAGGGGCCACATAAGGCCCCATATGTTCAGCCCACAGCTTGGGACCTGTGTGCCCCATAGTGTCAGGGGGAACGAGAGGCTTATGCCAGTAGGGCTGGACGCTGAGGATGGGCCCTGACACAGGTGTCCAGGTCTTCCCCAAGGTGTCTTGGAGAAGCCTCTGGAACATGAAAGCCCTAAATATTTCACCAGTGGTTATCTGCAAAGGCTATGGTTGCAGAGACAAACATTTACCCTCTTTTCTAGGCTTTTCTTATCTGTACAATACCAATCCACCTTCTCCTGAGGGAGGATGGACAGAACAACACTTTCCTGTTATTCCTGTCATCCCTTCAAAACATTCTGCCACCAACAAACACTAAATCCACCCTCTTCCATTACCCCTTGTTTTGTCACTACATGCCCTAATGAAAAGTGTTTCTCCATCTTTCTCAGAGGCCTCTGAAAGGCTGCAATAAGGTCTCCCTGGAGCCTTCTTTTTTCCAGGTTCAGCAACCCCAACACTGTCAGCCTTTCTTCACAGGAGAGGTGTTCCATCCCTTTGATTATTTTTGTGGCACTCAGGACCTTCTCCAACAGGTCCATGTACTTCCTGTGCTCAGGGCCTCAGAGCTGGATGGAGTACTTCAGGTGAGTTCTTACCAGAGAAGAGAAGCAGAATCAGCTCCCGTGGCCTGCAGGCACACTGCTTTTGATGCTGCCCAGGATATGGTTGGTCGTCTGGGCCGCAAGCACACATTGCCAGCTCACACCCAGCTTTTCATCAACTAGCAACATCAAGCCCTTCTCTGCAGGGCTGCTCTGAATCCCTCATCATCTAGTCTGTATTGATACTGGAGGTTACTCTGACTGAGGTGCAGAACCTTGCCTTTGGCCTTGCTGAACTTCGTAAGGTTCGCAGAGGCCCACTCCTCGGTTGTCAAGGTCCCTATGGATGGCACCCTGTCCCTCAGGTGAACCAACTGCACTACTCAGCTTGGTGCTGTCAGCAAACCTGCTGAGGGTGCACTCAGTCCCACTGTCTTTGGCACTGGTGAAAATGTTAAATAGTACTGGTCCCAGACAGGTTAAGCAGGATCCACAGTCTGGTTCTTTGTGCATGAACACCACCAAAACACCGAGTGCTGCTGGACAAGCAAGCAACCTAACACTCAGGGATGAAGAGTGAGGTTTGAATCCATGGCTCTTCATTTAGCATGAAGATGTTATGAGGAATAATGGAAAGGGGAGGCATACTTACACTTCACTCAGCAAAGCATGGTCACTGGCAGTCGTGGAGAAGTGCTGCTCGAGGATAGACACAGTTCCCGTGAGCGCCACGTGGCCGCAGCCGCAAAACAACGCTACCCCCGAGAAGCAGAGAATGGTTGCCACGAGCGAAGCATATGGCACTCCTCCTAGGCACTTAATGCAACATTCAAAGCAACCTAAGCAGAGGAGAGAAAGTAAAAGAAGCGCAATGAGCAAAAAAAAAGCAAATTACGAGGAGGAGAATCTCTGTCCTCCACTTGGTAAAAGCCAGAGGGACTAAAAGGCCCAGGCATTGACATGCTAAGCAAAAATCTATAGGCTGTGCAAGACAGCATCGTCCTCTAAAGCAGTGACCCACAGATCTGTTGGTATGGACTCCAAGCCCAGAAAGTGGGCTGAGTGCTGCTGTCTTTACAGGATGAAGAGATCAATGAGACAGTCTGTGAAATGGAAAAAAGGGGGGGGGGAAACCCCCAACAACCACCACTTGTCTAAAGTGATCCATTGCAATTCAGCTGCTCATACAGAGCTCACCACGTTTGATCATGACTAAAGGCAGGAGCACTGCTATGCTGGCACTGCTCTGGAAGCCAGAGAAGCAAACAGCCAAGACAATGAAGCCTTTGGGAAAAGTAAAAGATTCTCTGCACTCTCATTATGAAAGGAACACATCCAGGTTTGCAAAACTTAACTACCTTAACAGTGTCCTATGGCTCTCCAGTTCCTGTTTGGTACAGCTCAGCGTGAGGTTGTAGGGATAGAGGTATTCAACGAGAGAAAAACTGAATGGGGGTCAGGCAGAACTAATTCTTACGGAGAGCAGCGAGATGAAGCTGCATTACAGACAATGCATTTCCAGCTTTGTAGGAGCACACTGGATTCCCAGCGATGCCTGAATGCAGTCTGCAGTAGCATAATCACGGTTTTAATGAGATGTATCGCTTAAGCAGCCTGAGCTAACGAAAGACCCTCTCAGAGCTGCTGTTCTACAAAGACCGCAATAAGGAGGCTGCAGCTGAAGTTCCAGGTTCCTCCCGAGCACGCGGCCTGCAAACCCATCTGCTTGCAGAGCTGGGGAATGCAAATTGGAAACAAACACAGCTTTTAACTGCACTATAATGGTAATGGCAATCCATACCAACTCATTACTTCAGGGTGCTGGCATTAAGCTGTCTCCATTAATGTGCATTTCATACAACTGCGCAAAACAGAAGCCATTAAGACAGCGCTTAATGGAGCGCCCGGCGTGGCACGTCGCAGGAGCAGCCCCGCTGCTTCTACTGGAAGGTGCTAAATGGACAAAGCATTGGAAAGCAGGAAGACAGCTGGCGAGTACGTCACATCTTCTCACCCCAAAGATCCCTCACAAAGATCAGCAAGTCTCCATCCACCACATGAGGCCGGTTTATTTTTATCCCACTCTCTTTCCCACTGATGAATGAGTTGCAGAGCAGGCACTTCCGTAAGGCACTGGGGAATAATAAGCAGCTGATAATTGAAAGCTTTCCCATTCCATAAGTGGAAACTCCTCTTTTAGAGAGTCACCAGCAGTGTCCTAGTCAGGCTTAAGCAGCTACCACCACCGAAATGACTTATGAAATGCCACTTCACTAACAGCAGACAAGACTTAATTGTACAGAAACAAGCCTGGGAAGCATTTATAGTCAAGCCCACAGCTGGAGTCCGCTCAGTAGGAACGATCTTCATGACAAAAATATCGCTGAATGAACAAACACTGCAGCTCAGCAGTGATGGGGCAAACAAAACCCCAATGTGTGCTCTATCAGCGGAAATCATCTCTGGGTTTCATCTTATCACAGAGGGCCAGAGTCGAATTCAGACTCTAGCCCTTGCAGAGCAACCTTCTGCTTTGGGGAATCTTCCTGAGTGCAGCTCACAAGCAACACGCCAGATGCAATGGCAGTTGTACATATGAGGCTGGCTCGCCTCCGCAGCATCTCTTCCAGGGTCAGGCCCAAACACCAAGAGTTAATCCAAGAAATGTTTGCACCTGCTGCAGGGTTAGCAGTGAAGGATTATCTAAGAGTAACCATGCTCTGATCCACTGGGCAATGCTCAACATGCGTGGCTACAGCACAGCACAATATGAATGGCCTTTGGGGCTGCACTCCTAAAGAAGGTGGTGACTAAACACTAGATCATTGCTTTGTGTGGAGGAGGTTGATCACCTCATTGTGTTGGTGCAGAGTGCTTCACAGAAGGATCCCAGTGGTAGGAAATGGAAACAGCTGGAAGCAAAGCCAAGGGACTGACAAGATCCAAAAGAAAAAGCTGCTGGTCTCAGGAGGTGGAAGCAGCCTGCTTGCCAAAACCAAGAACTGGTGTAGACCCAGGACCGATGATTAACACTTCCCAGCTAGGTGCTTGTACCCAGTACCCCACAGCTGGCTTTCCAGGCTACTGGCAGAACATTCATTTGGGATAGTTCATCAGATCCTGCATTCAAACACAGGACAGTATCTGCCAGTAATCCAGAGACTCTCAAACACAGCCCAACAATTTGCCTCCCCTCACCTCCCAGCAGATGGAAGTTGCACATAGCATCTTCCTGGTCATAATCTTTCTTTCTGTACAGCTCAAGCAGAAAAAGCACTGCAATACTTTGGCGGCTTTCATTTTACAGTGCAGATGACAACAGAAAAGGCACACTCCAAGAGGTGTCTAAAGCAACCATGCCACTTTGAGCAAGGCTGAGAAAACTGCCCAAGTGTGGAACTGCAGAAACTACTTGTCCTTGCACCAAGACTAAAGCAGGAAGCGGAGAGACTTCAGTTCAAAGAGAAACACCACACTGCCAGCTTGCGAGTGCAGGAAGTGTCCCAAGCCAACATGTTTCTAAGAGACAGCATCCATCCACAGATAGTCATTCTGCACCCAAATTGGCAGCAGAGCTGCACAGCCTTCAGCTAGAGGGTAAATAACTGCAGGACACAACCTCATCACAGCGCTGGGGCTGTCAGAGCCCCCCACAGATCCCACTGAATACTCTTTATGAGCAGCTTAAATCCGTGCCTAGCCTGAGCAATACAGTTTGTTGCATAATCTTGTTTTAAAGCAAGCCTAAAACAGTACCAACTAGAGCAGCTTTCAAAACTGCCTAAAATCTGAACCTCATCACATACTCTATTTACCAAGCTTCCTAAACAAGGAAGGACTCCAGGAAACCTCCTTTAGGATCTCTCTCAGTAAACCCAAGTCAGCAAGTGTCTTCACACAGTACAACTGAAAAGCCATGACGGTGCTTTGCCTAGTTTAAGTTCACAGAATAACTTGCTAACATACTGATGGCAAGTGCAGGCTGAAGGCTGTGAACTTGATCTGATAATTTAACTACTAAGACTAAACCAAGTTTAGTTACAGTTGTCTGCTGGTTTCCCTTTTTTGTGTGTGTGGCCAACACACTGAACTTTTCAGCTGGATATCCAGTTCCAACACAACTGTGTAAAACCATTTAAATATGAAACTGTACAGCACAAACACACATCACTGCATTTCCCCTTTCAATGGCCATTTTGTGCAAAGCATCACTAGAACCTTTTGTGCAACTCAGCAGAATAAAAACATTTTTTGTCCTCAGGCTGGCAAGCAGCAGTTGCCATGGAGGCAGGTTAATAACAGCCCAATGATTTGCCCAGAGCTGCCTGTGATCTTGGCTACAGATTTAATACACTCTCAGAAGGAGGCCAGCTAAAACAAGGACTGAGATTATTCTCTAGGGAATGAATGCTATTAAACACACACACACACAAAATATTCTTGCTAAAGGACAAAAATAAAGAGAAGATAAAAACCAGGAACCAGCTATTCTTTTAATCTCCTGGAAACTATCAGTCACAGGAAATTGGTAAAGGATGAGCCTACATATGTACACAAATGAGCAATTGGTTGCTTAATGCACGAAGAAGAGTTATACAATCTACCCAGCAGCATACAGACTATCACATACATGCAGGGGCTTAGCCATTCAACTTCCCGTGGCTAAACAATTGTGTGGCTAAACCTTCTTTGGTACTTCAAGTATGGCTTTGAGATTCAAGCTCAGAAAAGCAAGGCAAAGCAGAGCTAATAGAAAGAGCTCTTAAAGAAAATAACTAATAAGACTTCTCAGACTCTGAACTCATGCCACCATGGTCAAGATGGAGTGGAATGTCAAAATCTGTGCTTCAGAAATGACACCACACAATGCAATGAGATCAGGGAGCTGTCTTGCGTGTTCCCAGGGCTTGCTCTAGGAGGTTCACACATCCGCTCTTAAAAGTACACACTTGAAAAGATGTTCACAAAGCTACCCCTCAAAGCCAAATGTGGAAAATGTGACATAAGGAAAGAGTGTTGACGCCTCCTGGACAGAAAACCAGCCTGTCCTCTGAAGTGCCAAACTCCTCCTAGGTGCAACTAGCACCTCAGTGTATCTCAGACAGGAACCTTTGATCCCAGAGTCAAGGTCACTATGGAACAAAACCACAAGGAACGAAGAAAACCCGAAAGGAGATTTGCAAAGCTCTCCATTTCAGGGATCTAAACCTCCAGGCTCCTGAGGCCATTTTCTGAGTTAGTTCCCACTCTCTTTTCCTTAGAGGTTTCACTTCTTCCCCTCCCATAAACCTGTCTTGCTGTTCTGGAAGATCAAGCGATGGGCACCGTTTGTCTTATCACATCCTGTGACTGAGCAGTGCATTTTTAGGGATCCTGGCATGTTAAATACCTGCTCTGCAATGAATATGCAGTAGGAATTACCTGGCATGCTCCACCACACTACCACCAGCTCTGCTGGTTTCAGCACCACAGCTCAGGAAGCACATGTGGAGGAATTATTTTAACAAATAGAAGGCTGCAAGAGCCCTAAGGAAAGAAAAAGCACCAGGTAAGATCTTAAATGCAAGCACTATGTAACATCTTAAATGCAGCCACTGCATGTAAGTCAGGCTTACTGTTACACATACATGGGAGCCTGATGTTGGGAGCACTAATCCCAAGTCACAAGTATATGTAAGAAGAGAGCTCAGTCCTTTAAATTCACCCTCTTTCCCCACTGCTGAAGGCTACCCAATACCAAGCATGCACAATGCCACTGGAATCCTAACCACCATGGATCTTTGTCAGAAAATGACCTTTATGCCAATGAAAGCAGATGCCCATTTTACTTTCTGTGTTTGTTTAAATCTCCATTCTGGATGGCTTTATGCATGCTACAGTCTCACACCTTACAGCATGACTGACAGTGAGGGATGAGGGAATACACTAATACTTCAGGAGCAAAACCAGCATTCACCTTCTCTATGAGAACAAGCCAGTAGCTGCTGGTGTGATAACTTTAATTCTCACTTTTATCACCTACATCAGCATCCAAGGGTCACTGGCAACAGTATAATAAGATAAGAATTTAATCCAACAAGGGTAAGTTTAAAGCATGTGATAAATTTCTCTCCACACTTTAATAAGGGCACTAAAGTAAAAGGGCTGTGTGTTAAATCATCTGGAGTTCTTTGTTGAAGCTCTGTGCTTACCTGTTCTTGTTCATCTTAAATGTTGCTGATTTACAAAACCTGGCACACAACATAAAGCCTGCTGCTAACCACAATAAACTCTCACTCACCACAGTTTTGGACTAAGTACATTAAACAGACTAAATAAGTGATGAAGATAAAGCCTTTATTTTTCTCTAACAAATCTCTCAAAGCTCTTCCACTGAAGACTTCCTCAAGTTCAAGCTTTCCTAGTTTTGTCTCTTTGTTCCTGCCCAAATCAGAAGTTCTGAAATTAGCTTATGCTCTTCATGAGAGACAGCTAGCTTAATGCAAGGGTAAAGGCCTAGCTAGATCAATAATCTTACCCTGTATTTGCACCCCCCTCTCTTCCACAGTTGTTAATCAATAAGTACTCCTTCCTAGCCAACAGAGTTATCTCCAATGGAGATGACATGACCTTTGGAGACCACAGACTGCTGCCTCAAGGGATGAGACCTGAGATCCATCAAGACCACCACTCATTTTTTACAGTGGCTAGCACCAGATGCTTCATTCAGTGGAAGCACAGTGAGATCTGGGATAGTCTGACCCATCCTGCAAGTCTCATCCAAATCTCTACTATTTAAAAGCTACTTGAAGAACATGCAGGTCCCTTCTGAGGGCTGGCAGCATTAAATGCAACTTCTCCAGGTATTTTGGAGACAAACAGGAGATACTTCGTTTCAGAACTCTCGTACAACTAGTCCCCCACTTCTGAGAAGATGCTGGTTTTCTGTTACCAGTTTTAAGCCTGTCACTTCTAAACCACATTAGATGCTTCCATATTCTTGTGGCTCAGAGAACTGAAAATCCTTGCTTGTGTCTCCTGTGCTGGAACTAACAGAAAGAAACCAAGGGAACTTCCAGCACCTCACTGACTGGAAGTACCATTAGCAGACCCCTTTTGAAACCCACACACCACCAAGTATCTCTATGGCTCTCTGTGCGAGTAACAATAATAAGCTGCTTCTAACACTCCAGAAAAAAATACAGTAAGCAAAGGTTTAAAACCCATTGCATTCTTTTTCTAACATGATTAGCAAAAAAAGAACCCCTTGCAGGTGTTATGAATGTTCACCCACGGCAAAAGGCAGATTTCTTTCCTCTCACTAAAGGAAACACAGTGTTCAAATCAGGGAAAAGGCTGTACTCTACAAGCAAGATTTGTCTCTTCTGGATGCTGTTAAATGACACAGAGAAAGGCTCTAAGAACAGATGGCAGCAGACATAATCCCCTTTTCTTCTTCAAATCTCTGGCCCAAAACAGCACTTCTTAAAGAAAAATGAAGAACTGTACTCCTGCTGCAGGAGCTGAACCTGTTTAACGTGAGGACAGATGATCTAAAGGGTCTTTTCCAGGCCTTATCTAATTTATCATCTTAAAATTTCTTGAACTCTCCCCACTCCCCATCTATATCTCTCCAGGGCTTTGCAGAGCTCATTAAGGTCCCATGTGTTCTAAGGCCTCCTTTTCAGACAGTGCAATCTCTGAAACATGAATCACTGCACCCGTGCCTACTGCAGCCACCCATCCCAGGCCTTTGCTTTGTGAGAGCAAGGAGTCAGACCTGCATGGGAAGAACACTACTGCCCCATGAGACAGCAGGACAAAAGACTTGCTCTTCTCCAGCCCTATTGCTCTTGAATTAAAATTAATGAAGTTCTGACCTTTGTTCATGTCTGTGCTGTTTTGCTTTTGGCCTGTGAAACAGTGCACACCACAGCGGAAGAAAAGTACCTAATTTATACTTTGGAAAAGGTCTTACTTCAAACAGGTTTGTGTGGGGATCCTTGAGAATGGATATTGCTTAGCTGCATGCTACTTCTGCAGAAAAAGGAGGCTTCTCACATAAAAGATAGCTGAATCAGTACTGATACAAGCTTTGGCATTATTCCTCCTGGAGACTCTAGATCTAGTGCTTTATTATCCAAAAATAACCCTTGGGACTTCTGCACAGCCTGAGCATGTGGAAGGGCTCATTGACATGCAGAGCTCAAAGTTCAAACACATTGCACCAGCAAGGGCAGCTGCTGGCCCAAACTGTGGCTATAACTCTGAGCTGACATATGCACAATTCACTGCTCAGTGTGCCTGAAAACAGTCCTCTTTTCTGCCCCCATCCTGACCTCCCTCCTCTTGCTTCACCTAATTTTTACCTTCTTGGAGAAAAACTCAGTAGGTCAACATGCAAGAGCTGCTGCTTCAGTATGTGCCAGCTTAGGTGACCATATTTTGGACAAACTCAACCCAAAGAGATAAAACAGATGAAGCAACAGGCAGACTGCCAAAGATACTCAAATGCTTGAAGGTCTAGATAAGCTCCCTGAGGGAAGTACAAAAATACCTAAGCATTTCATAGGCACCTAGACCTGGTCCTATGAGCTACTTCAGCAGTTCTGTGAAACCTTCTGTAAAGACATTTGGGTTTCTTTGATCCAGCCATCCTCCAGACCCAACTGTACTTGGCTGACATAACTTTTAAGGCTGACTTTAACCAAAGCTCAGTATCTTACCTCGAAGACTGGAGTTCAGGCTCTTAGCTCCACCTTTCTGGCAGCTGTAATTCACCTTACTCTCCATCAGCCTTCAGTATTCAAGACAGTAAGACTTTTGCCACACTGGATTTCAGCCTCAGCTACCAACAGCTTCCCCAGTTGACTCCTCCCTAGCTACAAAGAGGCAAACAGAAACACAACCTCTCTCTCCCTGGAGCTGAGGGCCAAACCCAGTGTGCAGGGACTTCAGCCTGGCAGATCTAAGATTCAGAAGGTAAACTCTCTGTTTCAGAGACCACTGAAGATGCCAATATCTTCCCAGACATTTACCCAACTATGAGCTTACTCAGCTATGGAACGAGAGGAGCGGTGTGAAACCTGAACCACAACTGCTGAAATCCTTTGCTTCTCAACAGCTTTCCTGCAGGTATTTTCCCAGTTGAGTCTCCCCACATCATTTCAGAATGCAAGCTTGCTTCAGGAAAGGAGCAGGCTGTTTCAGTGCCATGCTCCATATTCACATGCACTTCTGCACTGACAGAGCATCTGGGGATGTAAGTTAAGACCAAAAAAAAACCAAACAAACCCAAGCCTGTTCCACAAAGCAAACGACACCCACCCAGTCTGGAAGAGTGCCTACAGCTAAGCTCCTGCTAAACAACCATTGCTAAGTCCCTCTTACTAAAGAAAAAGATGGTGCTTTATTTCCTGGGGAAAAAAATGCTTTAGCCATTATGAAAGGCTCATTAAGCTTGCAGGTGTTTTGGCTACAGCACTGCAGTGAGTATTCTACACTGAGTCTCCCCTTGTTCTTCACATGTTAGACAAAAGCTTAAAATGGAGAGATCATTGTCATACATGGAGACCCTGGATGCCACAATGACTGCCACAGAGGTAGTCTCCTAGTGATGTCTGTTCAGATACTGACAGAGGAGGCAAAGTAGAAATGCCTATACTACAAAGGCACCCAAATATTAATGTGGCTTGTCAAAGAAACATAGTTTATCTCAGCCTGGTAGCCCATGCCACCCAGCAGCAGGGAGCTGTATGCTGGTACTGAAGGGAGGCATGTTACAGCTGTGACTTGTGACTGAAGTGACATTTCCCCTCCATTCTAAGGGAAAGGAGCAAAACCCAGCATTTTCACTGTGGCTAATCCATCACTGGCAGATAGATCTCACTCAAGACCATCTCAGAGGAGCTTCACTGCTGCTGCTAAGTCTCTTAAGTTCTTTAAGTGCAGCCATTGCAGTTCAAGTGCAGTACCTTCCCTTGAACTGGCATTTCTGAGCTTTGTTGGCAGGGGTTTTTTTACCCCCACCATCAAGAACCCTTTCATCTTCAAGTCCTCCATGACAGGCATCACGTTTACCTGCATGTTATTTCAGGATGATTCCCAAGACAGCCTGAATAGGGTTCAGTTGCTTAAACAAGAGTTTCTAGCACCATTTCAGGTGCCAGACTCCCAGCTGCTGCAACAGAAGGCCGTGCATTTCCTTTGCATCCTGGCTCATCTGTGCCAGCGCATACAGACACGCTTCATCACCAGGGACAGCTGAAGGGGCACAGAACTGATAACCAGGCACCTGGCCTACTGCCTCCATGTCTTCCACAGTTTAGGAAGGCTGTGTTCATAATCTATCACTCCTCCTGGAAGCATTTCTTCCATGTATAAAATATCCCACATGCACTGATTAGAAGTTTGGGAACGTCTCCTGGCAGCCCCAAGTCTATCACCTAGGCAATTAATCATACAACCTGGCCAAAGTTCATACTGACACTGAAGATGGAGAGCATGATTTGCAACCTAAGTATCTGCAAAAAAACCCCAACAAACCCCAAACAATCCAAACACACACACACAAAGCCAGCATTCTGAAATACATAAACATTTGAATCCCAAAGAATAAGTGTGTGGGAAAATACACTGGGAAAGGGAAGGATTAGGCAGCAAGCTTCGGTGACTATTTCCCCCCAGTTGCTGTTGAAGTCTCTGATGCGGAGGTAGGCATCTCCAGCAAACAAGCTGTCAAGTAGGCTTCAGTCAATCAGCTCCATAAGGAGAAAAGGATTGCAGGATAGAGCTAGCTGCAAATGCTCTCTCTGAGCATTTATATCCTTCACTGTGTTAACCCTCAGTCAGTCTGGAATTTTCCAATGCAATCAATCATGTGCTAGATTTCAGGTATCTCTCTGAGATGCTTCCAAACTAAATTCCCCACAAACCCTTAAAGTTCAGGAAAACAAATTAGGATGCTTCTGAAGTCTCAAGTCAGATATGGAAAGGACAGGTATATGGAGTCATCAAACCCTTTTTAAAGGCTCATCTGAAATCCTCTTTAGGCTCTGACATAGATACTTGCTTCGTCTAGCAAGAGAAAAATGCAAACCAAACCACAGAATACTGTCTAGGAAGCATCTTGCAGGGGACCAGTAAGTCAGGTGTGCTGTCACTGCTTTAGTGTCAATTACTGCATTTGTGGCTGATCAGTTTGATAGATTCACCTGCACACAAAACCCAAACCACACAATCTCATCTGTAAACAGTTTTGAAGCAGCTGGGCAGCACAGTCAAGAGGGAGGTGTCCCTCATCACACAATATTGTCTTTCGAACAGTAACAACAATATTTAAAGTTATGTCAACTATTCATAGGACAGGACTGGACCCCTTACAACCTTAACAAACACAGCATGAAAAATAGCAGAACATTTCTCTTAAACTGTTAGGACTAGTGCAAAGCATTAGATTTATGCTACTACCATTTCTGAACTCTCCATTTCCCAGCCCTTTATTTACCTTGAATCCCCAAAGGGCTAATATTGCCTCTCACTGCTGGCACATGATGGTACCGGTGTGGCCTTGAACTCCTGTACATCCAGTGGTACCTGCCAATTTCCATTTCTGGTCTGGTGATCACTGCCAATTTTAGGTGGTAAAAAGTCAGTGTCACCAGCAAGCTTTAGTTCAGTACTTTCAGTCATTTAACTTTAAAAATAAGAGCCCAGAAAAACAGCTGTAGTTTCAGAACCGGAGCAACCAAGAGAAGGGGTGAGAGGCACAATGGACAGGGAAATGCTCACACAAGTGTTAAGAAAGGTTGAACAGCTAAAACTCTACCTAGGATTTTAATTAAACACATAAAGAAGGACTCTCTATTCCTTCCCCCCACCCACTCTCACATTTATTTCTCTTTGTCCACGGAAAAGAGCTCTACTCCAGAAGCAGAAGAAGACAAAGTAACAGAAAACCACATTACCTGTTGGTTTTTTAAAGACCCTAAGTCTGTCAAAGCAAACAGTTACTGTCATTCATGGGCAGTAAAGGGTGACTTTGGGCTTTATTTCACACAGGCTCTGATCACATTCAAAACTCTAGATCAAGTATGTTAAAATAGGCTTCTTTCAGGTTTACAGTGCAGGACAGCCATTATTCTTCTCATGTTTTCAGAGGACAGATGAAGCTCAGAGCAAGGAGACCCCACAGATCTGACTGCTCACACACTCATCAAACACTCACCAGCACAGGCCTTACAAGCCTCCTGCAAGAGGCTACTGCCAAAACCCCACTTCTGACCTGACACATTCCCCTCAGCACCACTGCAGCTTTGTGAAGGCTGTCAGGGGGAGATAGATCTTGATTTAAAATGCACCGGAGCCCCCCTCTGCAGTGGCTAAATGACAAAGAAATTGTCATCTCTGGCCAAAATAAATCCTATTCAGCATCATTTGGGCTTGTGGAGGAAGAGAGAAGGCTACAACACTGAAAGCTCACCTAATGCAGACCAGATCAGAGGCAAATTCTGAGGGGCAGGGCTATACTTTTGTGGCCTGTGAGGAGCCAGGAAGGTCCTGGACCTGGTCCCTCTCTCCTGTGGCTCTGCTGCTGGTGCAATGAGGAGTTTGGCACAGCTATGTCTGCATATGTCAAGACGAGAAAAAAATTCTTGGCTTCCAATCCAAATGCTGGATCTGGAAACTGGAAACAAGAATTTGTTCATCTCCTACATCAGCAAATGAACTCCAATATTAAGCCAGTCTTTTGGGCTTGGGATGCAAAATTGGTATCGATGGCTCTCTTAAAGGTACTTTGTGGCTTGGTATCTCTCCTCCCTCTGTGACACACAAATCAGAAAGCAGGTATCAGGTAGTGTATTTTTCCTGGAAGATATCCTTCCTTTTTTGTACAGCTCACCCTTCCTTTTAAGGAAAGGCAAATTCCACACCTTATGAGCATAACAGATTTCAAAAGGTGTTGAAAGCATTGTTCCAAAATCACTGTGCATGCTCAGGATGACATCATCTCCTCCTGCTTACCCAGGAACACTCCTGTTTATGAGCTCAGAAGGAATGCCATAATAACTGACTTGGACACCAAATGGTAAACAGCAGAATTCCTTGCCAGTACTGCATACTGTCTCCCTGCTTGTCTGAAGCTGCTCCCTGGGCATTGATAACAGATTCTGATTTTAAAATAAGTAAGTTAGAAACAACCAGCTGCAAAGACTTGTGGGGAAAAAAACCCAACAAACTTCTTTTGCACAGCAGCAGCATCTACACCAAACCTTTGGCAGCAAAAGGATTTTACCCTACCAGGCCTGAACCCACAATTCAAGATTTCTTCTGCAGTGGCTAGAAAACCTACTTGCTCAGAGAGCAGCAGGCAGCTGGCTTTCTCCCTGAGCCTGAAGGGACACTGGTGAAGTCACCACTGTCTGTTGTGGCACAAACATCAAACCCTGCAATGTAGAGATAGCATGTGAACTTTGTAGCACCATTTCTGTAACTGAAAATATTCTATGAAGTTGGGGGTTTTTAACTGGCTATTTCTGGTTTTGCAGTAACAGGGCTCTTTCATCAGCAGCTAGCTCATCCTCCAAAAAGGAATCTGTTTTTCCACTGCTCTGCAAAGAGCCACTTAGCAATGGCTGCTTGGTAGCCCTTACTGCATGCCTTGTATGACCTCTAAAGCATCTTCTGGTGATGTCATAGGGACCCACCCAAGCCCACTCATGCAAAATCACAACCATGTTAAAAGCCCCACCAGGCTTTAGTGGTATAACTACTGCCCACAGTGCACATATGTACCCTGAGCAGTGAGGAAGGAATAGGTTTAAATGCCTTATCTTCTGCTTTTTGAGGAACTAATTATACAGACTGTGTTCCCAAGTCTAGGTTACAATCTCTCGGTGCACAGCCAAGCTCATGCAGCTTGAGGCCTCTTGTCAGAACCAGGTTTTACTCAATCCCATACAGAGGCAGCAGTTACAGAACTGAGTGTCTCATGCCGCACCACACAGGCACGCTGATGGCGACTGTGGCGTTCAATATTCATTGGGATGAATCATCTTGCATGCCTGTAACAAAATTCCCAGTACCCAACATCTTCACACTTGCTGCCCTTAGCATATGGGCTTAGAGGAAACAAACAGTTATGATATTCATCTGTTGCAGCTGATGAAGTGGTCCACAGGAGCAAAGAGAGGATTGTTGTTTATGATCTGGCTATCTGGTGATGAATACTGCATTAAGAGCAAGGCTGGCAAGAAAATGGGGGTGAGAGCAACCAAACGGGTTCCTTCCACCTCTCTTTGCTCTCCTCTTTAGCCCCTTTGCTCCCACTGCAGAATCTATTGTGCATGCAAAGTGCCATCTGGGTTTCCCCTCCCCCTTGTTACCATATCGTGTGGCACATATGTCTAGGTTCTGTGTTTTCATGAGGTCACTCAGAGCAGCATGAGTACGTTCTTCGGCTGTCTGTCAAAGCCCTCCTATTTAGAAACCAAATCCTATTCATTAAAACCCAAATCACTAAGCCAGGCAAATTATTATCCCTGGAATATCGCATGGCCCAGATTCGCCCCGGGCTGGACCTCTCTTCCTACAGTCGTATTTTTCAGGGACTTACACTAATGAGTTACTGTTTTCAGGGGAGCTGAAACACCAATAAATTGCTTGAAATGGGGAAAAAATGCAAAGCCCACTAAGAAGATCTTTAATCAGCCTGAGAGCTCTGCTAGCACTGTGTGACTCTAATGTTTGACAATATTGGTTATATAAAAAATTACTTTTTTAATGTTTTTTCAACTGGCTGCAATGAAAAATACATTTACCTGTGCTGCATCAAAGTGTCCTAAGCTCACTGTGTGAAATGAACTTCACTAAAAGTTCAATACGCTGCACATTACTTCACTCCTCGTGCTGCACTTCAGCAGCTTCCTTTACACCACCGCACACAGCTGTGTTTTAAGAGAGGTATTTTCCTTCTGTTCTGGATTATCATGTTATTGTCTGTTTAGAGTTTAAAACAAATCACTTTTAATGGCTTCACATATGATGAAAATAACAAAGCCCACAGCCCCTCCTGAGCATGAGGTCTTCTTTCATGGAGAGCACATTAGTAGAGAAGAGCCAATTAAAAGGAGCCTTTAGTGCAGCTGCTCAGGCTGGTTTGCATTATTCCTCGGCTCAGCACTTGCAACCTGAACATCCTATGTATTCATATAAGGCAACTATATCCTACTGTAAAGGGCTTCCTTCCATCCTCCCATGTGTAACGGGGTGAATTCACCATGGCCAGCACCAGTTGGGGGTTTGGATTGGTTTGGTTGTTATTTGGGAGGGGTTGTTGTGGCTTTGTTTTGCTTTGATTGGCAGGGGTGGGGAGGGGTTGTTGTGTTATTTTGGTGGCATTGTGTTTTTCTTCTTCAAATTTTTTTGTTTTAATGTTGCAACTTAGCAATATTTCTCATAGTTAAATAAAAAGGGAAACTTCTTGTCTCTGTTAAGGTGCATCAGGATCTGTATCCTTCACCGCTGATGGAAAACGGCATTTCGTTTTTCTCGTTTCTTCCAGCTCAGTAAATCTGCCTGCCCAGGCCTCACGCTTTGATTTCATTTAATGCCTGCAAGATAAACGCTGTCATTTGCAATCATTTGTAAACCTTCAGCTTTAAAATGCATCCAATCTGTCCTGGAGCCCTGTAAAGTAGCTGTTAAACATTTTCCTTGAGCTTGCTCATGGTGTTCTCCTCTGATAAGGCCTGCTGATACACAGCATAAAGCTGACTTATTTCTTATCTCCATCAACATGGATGTTGTTCCACTTCCAATTAAAAAAACTGGGGCAGCAGCCACTCCTCTGGGTGCAGAGAAACAAATGGCTGATAAACACGGAATCCATCAGATGGGCAGCATCGCTGCCCGAGTCAGGCAGGGCATTCACACAAACAGTTAATCTAAAACTGGAATTTGTACACAACTGAGTGAACTTTAGAGCTCAGCAGTAATCTTTATTTATGAATCAGTAATTATTAGTGTTTAATTATTCACAAAGCACATCAGCTCCTGCCAATTGTCTCAGTTTACACTGCAATCCCAAACAGCTGGTCACCCACGCTTGCCACTGTGATGGGAAACACAAACCACTGTTCAGATGTGATCACCTCAGGTGCTTGAACTGAAAACAGATCTTGGTGCTCATCCCAAGCGCTCACACAGTATTGCTCTCAGTGTTTTCCCAAGTACAGGGAGCCTTGTATATAGATAGCCAGCAACCCTAGCCCAACTTCCTCCCATTCCATGAGGAGGTCTTTGCAATAAAACACACAACTCTGAAACGTGGAGTTTAAAATTGTCCTAAAGGGAAAAAAGCCTCTTGGCTTAAAAGTACAATTTGCTATTAGTTAAATGCTGCCATTTCCCACACAATTTGGCAGTGCAAAGCATGCTGTGTGTGAACCTGAATATCCAAAGTGAAACCCTCAGGATCTTCTCTTGCTCAGTCTTAGCAACAGCAACATCCCCAAACCTCTTCTCGAACTGGTTTATCTCCTGGGGCTTTGTAATTCATTTCTGGAATAAGGAGTTAAAAGACTTTGTGGCATTGCTCAATTACTTTGAGCTGTGGTAGTTGCCTTGCTATCACTGGATCTAGGGCACCTCACAGAGGATAGCCATTACACTAAGGCCAGGTGGGATCTCAGGGGAAGAAGCAAATGTTGCAAGCCTGGCAAACATGTAAGGTACAGCGAGCAGAGGGCCCAGTCCAGACAGTAAATGGAGACATTTTTGAAGGGCTCAGCTTCTGGTTTACACCCCAAAATGAAGCAACAGTATTCTCATGGAGGCTTTTTTTTTTCCACAACGAGGAAAAGCTCATTTTTCTCCATAAGAGCTGCTTGTGAAAGCCCTTTTTAACACTGCCATTTCAGAGGTACCTGATGCTGCCCACCGACCCCATCAAAAAATCCAACTGGGCTCAACAGTCTTAGCACTTCAGAAAGTCTGCCCCCCCAAACTGAATATGCCTCCTACACCCCCTGCACCCCTGCAGGGGCAGATGAGCTATTTATTTTGCTGTTGAAGCTAGGAGTGAGACTGTTTCGGCTTCCTGCATTTTAATTCACTGTGAAATACATGGGGAATTGAAGTGAATAGAAATGAAGAGCACAATGTGAGAGACCATGTGCTGCTCTCAAAATGAGAGAACTGGCAAGAACAAAGCCTTGGACTCTTACATACACATATGTGTGAAACCCATCTAAAGTATCAAAATACCACAGAAAAACAGCAAACAATGGTAAAATTAGGATAGGCAGCTCCCCTGCTTGCATCCTATGAAGGCAACAGATCGACCACCTCCACTTGGTAACAGATTTACCGTTCTACATGTTGTGCTTTCATCCTTGCCAAAATAAAAGGGAAGCCATAAACTCATCATAAACACGCTCAGCAACACATTTCATTCTGCACAGCTGCTAATGCATGCAGATAACTTCTTTTGGTGCTTATTGCATGTGAGTTCTATCCATTTAAAAGAAACTCATAAATCAGAAGAAAAGATTCCTGTAATTTTCAAAGAATGATCCTGAGCTCGAGGTGGGTTTACAGCCAAGGTATTTAGGACATTTTGTACATTGAACACTCAAAATCTGCAGTGAGGTGGGTTGTTGTCCACATATACTAATGGCTTTCAGAGTTTAATCTCTCATCAGTGGACCTCCTTTTGTGAAATCCCTAAGGGATTATGTAGTACTATGTCTAATCACTTGACAGATTTCATTTACTTGAAACTGAAGCTAGGTTTGCATCATGCAAAGTGTGTAGGAGGAATCAGATTCAAAGCAGGAAAACAAAATCTGGTACTGGACAGCACTGGGATTTATCATGATGTTCATATCTGAAGTGTTTAATGGTAAATGAAGTAGTTCCACTTGGGAATACATGCTAGTTGTTTATCACCTGCATATGCTTGCCAGATAGATTGCTTATAAACGACACTCAACTGGTTCAACAGTATACTACAACTCACATAAAAAGGCAGTAGACATTTAAGTGATTTTGTTACTGCTGTGTAATTCAGTCAAAAAATACTGCTATGATTTGTACAGGTGCCTGCTACACTGAGGAAGGACCTTCAGTTGGCATAAATCATACCAAGCAGAAACAAAACAGTCCTTTGCTAGTTGAACTTGTCCTCTGAAGTTCAGCGCTGCACCCCAAACAAATCACCTGTGAGGCTGGGATGGATGAGGCACCTTTCCTCCTGTGCTGCTGTCTCCCTACTGCAGAAGCACTACCCCGGAATCGTTCTCTCTATTAAGCAGCAATTCTCAGTGATTAACCTATCCTGAAAGCTAATGTTGTGAAACTCACTGCATTATTCCCTGTGATCGTAGCGCAAGTGGATATCGGCACAAACAAATTTGCCAGAAGGCAGCACAGGAAAGGAATTTAAAATACAGAGCAGCAATTGGTACCAAGCTAACTACACAAAGACTGTGTGATATTGTAACTGATCAGATGTTACTATAACCTGCATCTTCCACACTGCATTGTAAAGCCTTGCTCCACGGTCAGCCTTGATGAAAACACCGGATTATAGCTCCGAGAACAACATGCAAACACACAGGCACAGGCTACCTCTGTAAACCAAATTCACCACAATCTGTCAAAGACACAGCACTAACAAGACTTCTCTTGCAAACACCATTTTAGGCAGGGTTAGGACAGACTCTGAGCGAATACAGACACAGACAAAGATTGCTGCTTTATTAATTTGTGGTCAAGCCATGCAGGGAAAGACGCCTAGAAGCCCGAAGATGCGGTAAAGATTGTTTAAGAGCTATTTGCAAAAGTGACAAAACTAGCCTAAACCTCTTTAAACCCCCTGAATGAAAAGATTTAAACAAGCTATTGTTAGACCCCTGGGTACCTTTTTTCTCTTGGCTTTGTTCTGCATTTTCCTCCGCTGCAGTTTCCATGGCTGGCTTCATACCATCCACCAAAAATGCCGCCCCCCCTCCCCCCCCAGCAAGCACTTTTTCTCTTCGCCTCCTTTCTCACTCCCTTCCGTCTCCTATTTACGGCAGCAGTGATTGAGCGGCTCTGTTCTCCCCTACAGTAGATTACAGTCCTTTCCAAAACGCCAGAAAAGTCTTGTCAGCTTCAATTTCGCTCCGCTGACTGGTCCACGAGAAGCCGTGCCAGCGAGCGCTCAGCCATACGTCACTGCGGTCCCCAGCTATAAAATAGCCATCCTGCGCCTGACCGTGCCCCAGCTCGCCGCGTCGTGGGGACCAGCACCACCAGTTCGCCTCTGTTTCCCCTCGCCCTCCATTCTCCCCCTCTTTTCCCATCTCCCAAGGCTCCCGACGAATGTTAATCAATTCCCCGGGTGGTGAATGGATCGGTGACATCGGGAGGGGAGACGCAGACAAGAAAGAAAGGAGTCCCCCGACCATCGTGGGGCGAGCCCCCCAGCCACCGTCTCCAAGGGGAGTGCACGCCAGCACACAATTGCGAGGCTCCCCTTTCCCATGGGACCTGGGTATTATGCTCTGCATTTTGATTTATTCCACATGCCCTCTGCTCTTTCAAGGGGCGGGGGGCAACGGGTCTGCTCTCTCTGTTTGCTTTCTTAGCTGAGTAAGTTCCGCTCACCCACGGCAAAAGACGGTGTGTGAAAGCAGCATGAAAGCAGACGTGGCCATATAAGATGTACATTAAAAAACCAGAATTCTTTCTCTGACTAGCAAGCACGATGGAAAGAAAAGCACAAAGAAACCCAAGCAAGCAGGAAGCGAGCAAGCTCGAGTGTCCCCGAATGCACATGCCATACTTGGAAGGATAACAGTGTTAAGAAAACACAGCCTAAATTTTAAAAAAATGTCTGCTCCTACAAACCTAAAGCCATGCTTAGAACTGAGTGCAGAGTCCCTGGGAACCACATGTTTGATTGCTCCCCTAAATCCAGACTGCAGCACAATCTAACGAGCCACGACCTGGCTCTGGGAGCAACAAAACGAGGACATTGCACTGCACGAGGTGACTTTTAGGTTTTCCCAGCTTGTTCTGAGCAGCACCATGCTGGGAAGCCACAGAGCAGGGCAACACCACGGAGGGGTATTATTCACTTTCTAAAGCCCATGATGACAGTCGTATGCAAGGCTGTACTGTAGCGAGGCTAATTAACCTCGCCTATTGCTTTGCCTGGCTCAATGGCCTCGCAGAGCGCTACACCGTACAGGGCAGACATGCCCAAAGGCACCCTTTTTGTGTGTGTAGGATGATGGAGCAACCATGGAGTAATGGCCTTTGTGATCTGGCAGGCTTCGCCAGTCCAGCCACCGCAGCTGATGCTGCAGGCTGCAAAGACGCCTCGCAGATTCAGCAAATGCTGGGGATGTTAAAACCTACACGCTGCATGTTCCGTATAACAGATTCAACCAGGAGAGTGGGAAGAGGGAAGCAGTCCAAAGACTTGTAGCTGCAATTCAGCCTCTTCTGGTTGAAGCTATTACACCCACAATTTTGCTGTGCATTTTTTATTTCTAAAGATGCCTACTGAAAAAATCACCCCAAACCCTCAGACCCCATCTTTGCAGCAAGTTTCCTTCTCTGGCAAGAAATCAGGGTACAAATCCTCACACCATGGTCACCATAGTTACCTTGTTTGGGGCATTACTGCTTAGACATGCTTCAGCCCAACAGCTAAAAGGTCTTGGACTTATCCTAAGATTTCATATCGTGGCATCAAAACTTGATGTCCTGGGGTCCAGGAAAAGTTTGCGGTTGAAGTTCCCACTTCAGCAGACCCAGTAGGATGAAGTTATTTTGTACAGAAGATGGAAGTACCCTCAGGAACTGATGTGATACAATAGGTTAGGTTCCTGATGGTAATCACATCAGCATCCCCAGCAGAGACCACAACTCAGGTGCAAGTGTATGTCTCCACTCCCCTCCAATGCTCACACAGCAGTCTATACATGCATTGAAATGCCTGGCCAGCAAGACCAGGGACTGGGGCTTTTTAGTCTGGAGAAGACTGAGAGGGGATTTAATAAATGTTTATAAATATCTGAGGGCTGGGGGTCAAGAGGGAGGGGACAGGCTCTGCTCAGTTGCACCTTGTGACAGGACAAGGGGTAATGGATATAAACTACACCACACAAAGTTTCACTTCAATGAGAGGAGGAACTTCTTCACAGAGCACTGGAACAGAGGGTCTCCTGGAGTCTCCTCCTCTGGAGACTTTCAAGACCTGTCTGGATGTGTTCCTATGCAACCTGTGCTAGATTCTATGGTCCTGCTCTGGTAGGGGAGTTGGACTGGATGATCTTCAAAGGTCCCTTCCAACCCCTGAGATCCTATGATGATCCTGTGTGTTTGCTATATTCTTTTAGTCATTACCAAAAGCTGGTTGAATCTCACAGTTGAGAAAGGGAAGACAACTTCTTCACATTTGGAATAACGATTATGCAAGGGAAACATTTTACAAAGAGTGTTCTTTTCCCCATTTAACATCAATGAAATTGAAAATCCATAGCATAAACACTCTACTTGCTGAAAGGCACACAAAGTTTAGTCGTTGGTCAAAGCAATTGATTGCCTCTGACATTAAAAGTCCCATTAAACTTCTGATTTTTAAGCCAGTACTTCTGCTCACAGCTGTCATATTCTAGTCTTAAAAGGTTAAAACCTCTCTTCTGACTACCCAGAGTTACAAAAGGCCTGTGCAAAATCTAAATCAAGTGGTATAATATTAATGCACTCATCAGTAAACAGATACACAGAAAATGCAAACATCACCTGGAGTTTCCTTTCTTTAAACACAAAATACATTAGACAAAACCTCTGGTTACAGACTGCCCTCGGAGAAAACCTACTAACAAAGTCCTCTACTCTGTAAGACCTACTGCTTCAAAGACCTGTGAGCTTTCCTGCTGGCAAGAACATTTTGTGAGGTAGGCTCAGGACTTCAGAGCAGATATTTTACAAACACTGAACTCACAGGCTGGGAGACTATTTCTCTTCTTTCTCCCAGGATAACCCTTCCTTTAGTCAGGGCACCACACCAGAATCAACTTCACAAGAGCTTGAAGTCAAGATTTCAGAAGCCATTAATCCTGACTATCCAAACCCATTAATTCTATGTACTAGAACATCCTCTAAAAGCTTCAAGTGATGCACGAGTGTAAAGTTCTACCCTCCTCCCTTCTTATTGCTTTCCAGATTACTGTAATATATGATGGGGTTTAGGCACTTACTGTCTTAAGTAATTTCTTGATCTTCAAATGTTTGTCCCATCATTGACAACCATGGCAAACCCCCCCCCAAACTATAAGCTATTTCCTCCAGTGCTATCATGGGTGCTGACCTTGCTCTTTGAGCATTAATCTCAGCCAGCAAGTTGCCTCATTAGACACTCCCTCCCTTAACCAGATGCATCCTTTTCTTAATATGTGATGAGACTTGAAGACATCAAGTCTACGACTGTACAGCAAAAGACAAAGCCATAAAAGCAGAAATCACAGAAAATTCTTCAAAGACTTCAGCAAAAGTTCAGCAAAACTCTGCTGTAGAGAACAGGCTGACAGAGATGACCAGCAGCCAGGGAAGGCAGCTAGCTTCCTTTTCTTTGCAGACCTAAATAAAAATGAAAATCAGGAGAGGGGCTAAGCAGTAAGAGTTTCTCTGCTGCTAAAGCACAGCTCTAAGCCTACAGCCAAACCTCAGGATGAAGAGCAGTGGAGCAAAAGATGTGAAGGCACTGCAGATCAAGCCACACCCACTGCAAAATAGCTTATTTTTTAAAAGAGAGAGAGGTTTTAATCTATTTTAGCTAGGTTTGAAAAACCATATTTGATAACTTTGCTCAGTCAAGTAAATGACCACAACTGGACACATTAAAACAGGTATTAAAAACCCTTTTGAGCATCTATCTTTAATGTCACTGAATCTAGTTTACATTCCTGAAGGCTGAGGAGCTCTATCATAAGATATAGCAAATGCTTCACAAGCTTTCAGATGAATGCACACTTGCCATTTCTACAAAGGCTTCACAGAGCTGTAAAAAAGAGAGTTCACACATACTTCAAGAGCAATTTGAGATTAGCCTATGAGATCCGAGACTCAGAAGTTAAAATACAGAGACTGTCCCTCAAACAAGACTGGCATGTATTCCAAACAACTTATTTTTAAAGACAACTTGTAAAAGGCTTTTTTTCTTTTCTTAGGAAGCATGCAAAAATATTCAAGAGAAAGAACAACTACACATGCATCCACTTAGTGTAATTTTCTCAACATCATTACTGATGTTCAGACCAGCTTTAGACCAGTTACCTAAGACCTGAGTATAAAACCCAGCCTCAATGCTTATGCAAAAGCAGAGAAATTTTCCATGTGGGTAAAAATCAAAGCATAACAAGTGGCTTTCAGTTGTGCAACAGTCATATACCTGGCAAGCATTTCAACAAACCACTTTGGGGCCCATTCTTTCAGACATACTAAATTACTAGGAAAACTAAATCCAAATTAACAACACTCCTCCCCCCAAAAAACCCAAACCAACCAACCAACCACCAAACCAAAAACAACCAAAGAAAACACCCAGCCAAAAAAGCCCACAAAGAAACCTCTCAACAACACTCAAACAAACGAAAAACCCCAACCCTGTACTTTTACCACAGTATAAAATACAGACTACTGAAAACCACGAGTCTGCGCTGCACTTAGTGATCTCAATCTTGAATTTCTGTAGAAAGGGCAAAATTAAAGGCTTAAGCATGGATAGTGATTATCTTTGCAACCAAAGAAAAGCATTGAGTTAACTGGTGCAGGTAAGTCCAAGAGGGTGAGCAGATCTTAACAGTGTGAAGGCACCAGTCCTGTGACATGAAGATGGCAACAACTGCTGCCAAGCTAGAGGCCTGGTGGCAAGCAGGCAGGCAAAGGAGATGTTGGTCAGGTTTTGGATTTCACCCATTTCTCTTGCTGGCCTGCTAGCTTCCAGGCTCTCAGTTCCACAATATTATATATTTATTCTGTTCAGCAGTAGTAACATCCTCACATACTTGATTAATAGATGAAGCCCTTCAACAGTGCTTCAAATGCTCCTCCACAACTTTAAAGGCTAGATTCTTGATTTCAGCACACAACCACATTTCTCTGCTCTCTCCATCATCTTCCCCACTGAGAGATTCTCAGCTGTAGTGCTTGTGTCTCCGTTCCTCTGCTTCAAGCCACACATTCAGCAGCAATGTCACAGTGCAGAAGGAAAACCATATGCTCAGGACTTTTGTCTTTGTTCCCTTAACTCTGCACCTTGAGGGCAAACCAACCTACTGACCTGAACCCTCTTCTCCAATACTGTTGCCAAAGTCTACTGCCATCTCAGAAGACTAATAAGAATCATAAAATCATTAAGGTTGCTAGCACTCAAGTAGAAGTGCCACTTGTACTTGTAAAAGAGCCATTTCTGCCAGTTTTTGAGGGCAGCAAGTAATACACTCCTGCAAAATACATCTGCTTATTCTCAAAATACAGGACAGTCTGAGACAGGACTGGTACAGGGAGGCTACCCATGGCCCTTTTTCCCCCTCAGTCTATAAATACATCTAAACTTCACTGCATTCAGCCCCGACATAAACTCTTTCTTCTGCTTCACAGAGTTAATCAGACAATCCTCTGTTAACTTTACATCCAGTTCTGATTTTCAAAATTGCCCTCCCACTCCTTGCATAGACTTTAGCATCCCACCTACAATCTCTCATCTATTCAGTGTTCGTTTTGTTCTTCAGTCTTGGCCTCGGTCCAGTCCTTTCATAAAGCGTGGAAAGACAGCAAGGGAATAGAAAGAAGAAGAAAATCCTACAGCTCCCCAAAAAGCAGCTAAGGGTACTCATTATTAAAAAGTACCCTGAACTGAAAGGGCATGGGGAAACACAGGGAGGAAGACTCTTCCTCAGTTTCATGAGGGACTCTAGATGTGTGTATATACATACACAGAAAACATATCTGTGTTTGTATGTACAGGAATAAACCAGGTATGATTATACATGTTTTTATGGAGCAGAAAACCTTATCAGCATCACTGGAATCACAATAAGGAATGTAAACTCATTTACAGTCATGCAATAAGCATGAAGTTTAACAGTGAATGCACAGCTAAACATCATCCCAGTGCTACAGCCTCCTCCAGCTCAAGATTTTGTAGCTCAGAACCAAGTTACACAGTGCCTGACTGGAGCTGGTGGTAGAGATAAACCACACAAAGACAGTGCTGTTTCTTAGGCTCCATTATCTGCTCACCTCAATACTGGCCCACCAATGCTAGGCTCACTCATGGATTATGGGGAAGTTGTATGTAAACATCTTGAAAAATCCTTGCAATTCAGCAGTCAAAACATTGATGTGAAAGAAAGCATCAAATAATGACTGGTAGAAGGCAGTGGAATTCATTGTTTAAGGCTTCAGCACCCTGTAAATCACCATTCCTGGAGCCACTTCCCTGATACTGAAAATTCCCATTCTGGTGTAATTAAACTGTATTTTGGGAAAGATCCTGTACTAGTTCTGTCCTGAAGCCCTAGACTGCCTGCTGAATTGCAAAAACCAGTTTCTGTCCACACACAAGATACTAGTCATGAAATCCTCAGTTAAGACATTAATGAAAGGGTCCCCAATTAATCATTGTATTCTCTGCAAGAGCAGATATCCTCATTAGGAAAGCAGCAGGACATTAACAAGTTCCACTTTGAGGGTATCCAATTAACACATGGACTAAAATACGTGCCAGGCAACTTTGCCCAGCCTAGCTTTTCCAATCCCCTCTTTCTAGCTCCATCAATTGGGATGTCAGTAGTGGTTCCTACCGCGTTCTACAATGCCTTTGACAACATCGGTGATGGACAACAAACAACACCTGCTGAAGTGCTTAACAGGTCTTTCACTAGTGCCCACCAAAAGTTAAATGCATACTCAAGAGAGTTCAGCACAAGTGAATGAAACCTCACCCTCTACTTCATAAGCAAGGCATGACTTAACCCACCAACAGTGAGCACAGTTAGAGCTCTATCTGGATCATGTCATGCCTTGACTTTTGCCAAACCTCAGCAGTAGGTGATCCTGCATGCAAAGTGAGCTTCAAGACAAAAGCACTATAGGGTGAGTTAAGGACAAAAGTAGCAGCTTTCAGCCTAGATTCCCAGATAGGCTGTCAAGTATAATCCTTTGCCTGGGCAGGGTTATTCCATGGAATGTATATTCCCAACCCCTTCTCTCACTAATTTAAGTGTCTTGAGTTTGGAGCCTTTCTCTTGTTTTGCGAGAGGAGCCAATCTGCATCCTGGCAGGTTTGGAGGCTCAGCACAAGAGGGCTTGCACAATGGCCAGGCCCCCACTGCAGTCAGTGCAGGAGTAGCTTTTCCAAGAGCAGGATGCTGGCCTCCGAAATGGCCTCCAGAGCAGCTGCCTGAAAACCACCCTGCTTCTCTTTTGAGTGAACTCACTCTGAAAGTGCCTAGCTACATCCCCATTTCTCTGTTTCTTTCCAAAGATGACATTCACTTGTTTTAAACAACTGAAAGGCATCATTTCTTCACTGTCATGAGTCAGAGTGAAATGTATTTGGCATCTGCTTTTCTTCATCTAGTCTTTGTATTACTCCCATCCCATTTTATTTCTTCCTGGCTTTCAGAACATTTGTAGCCATCTCCCTTTCACTCAGGGCTTCTCAAGTGTAAGCTCTAAGCACTATCACTATGTGTCAGCTTTGGAGACCCTCACATTTATTATTCAAAATGGCACCAGGCATTTTTGCTCTCAGTAGTAGATGCTCTCAGTATGCCTCTTGTGTATCTATTGGCACTACTGATTTCTGAAGTACCATTATGTGCTCCACCCTTCTGCACAATTCAGAAGGAAAAGAAAGGAGCTTAAAAAAGAGGGCAAGGAAGAAGGGAGGCATGTATAGGGAAAATGAACAAAAAACAATGGAGAAAAGTAAAAGGCAGAAAATATTCAAGCCACTGTCTAAGCTTCCTTCTTTGGTTTGTAGGAGGAATTGTATCTCTGTATGACAAAAACTGCACTACATCAGCCGTGTGCTCACCATCCTGGAAGTGACCAAAGGTATGCAAGTCCACATGAGACAGAGCTCCTCTCATTGCAGATCAGAGACTTGCTCACAGGTTGCTGAAAAATAGCGTAGCTTCTCATGCCCAGACAAAATCCACCCATCTGATTTGCCTGATGACAAGTCTATTAGTACAGGGAAGAAACTGAAGACTGACCAACAGCTTTAAAAGCAATTCCAAGCAATTAATTTCAGCTACAGTCCTCAGAAATATTTGAATTAATTGTGTGTTTGAGTGTAGCACATACTCCTGCTGCAGACAGAGCGTCACAGATTGCAAATGCAATCAAAACCCCATTTTCTTAGTTTAATTTGCCATTAGTACACAGCAGGCTTACAGAGCCAAACAACTACAACTAAATTCTCGTTGCCGTTTCAAACCATTTCCAAGCAAACACCATAGCAACATTATCAGAACCTTGAGTTCATTTAATCCCATATTCTCTACCAAGAATCCCCAACACTAGCACCTACTGAAAAAGGAAAAAATTAGACCCAGCTCCAGACCAAGACAGTTAGACTCCTAAGCCCAAACCCACCATTTTCATGACTTTAAGAAAGAGAAGGAAAACCCCAAAGCCTAGGTTTTTATAGAATTCAGTATTTTAGAAGTCCTTAGCATAATTTTAATACATACCAAACACTGCTGAATATACTTATTTCAGCCAAAAATACAATCATACAAATCAGTGGTCACAGACTAAGTAGCATTTCACATATTCCCTTCTGTTTCATAACCATGGAGGGGAAAAAAACCACACCCCAATTGCAGCACTCCCCACTTCCCGAGCTAATAGCACCTCTTCAGTGGAGGAGCTCAGCACAGCACAGCGAGCAAACACCACTGCCCTGCAAGCATCAGCAACGTGGACAGCAAGCAGCAGAGGCCTTGTCACAAAAGATCAGTTATCTCAGTGAACAGAAAGTAGATGTCCATATTACCCAAACAGATGTACTGGGTTATAGGGCTGTGGGATGGGTGATGGTTGCCAGCGCTTGGAAATCTTGATGGCAGCCCCTCCTCTCCTGTCCTGGCTGGCGGTGGGGCGGCTGACACAGGGAGCACCCCCAAGGACCCCTGCCCTCGTGGCACTGAGTCTCAGTGGGGCTGCAGGCAAGTGGCGCCCATGGGAACTCATGCAGCTCTGGGGCCATGGAGCTTCACGGGTGAGCAGGCTCGTCAGCCCTATTCAGCCTGCTCCCCACACACAATAACCAGCAGCCGCGCTCCCATAAGATGGGCCTCCTCCTTCGCCTCGCTTTTATCATCCTTCATATCTCACTGATGACAGGACTGAAAGGGCTTCTGATGGGAAATGTGCTCCAAATTAGCATATTTCCCCCTGCGTACAAAGGAGGCATTAAGCTACTGCGTTCTGAAAGTCCAAACAAAAGCAGCCCAGGCTGTTTTTAGCAGCGCTGTTTCAAGTTTGATTCCCCCTCTCTCTCTTCCAAGTTGCAAGCCTATTTAACAAATTTTCACTCTTTCTGAAAGGCAGGAAGTGCAACTGATAAAATCTTTTTAGTAAATTATATTATTTGATTCATCTCAGACTTTAAAAAGGGCCGGGGTGGGGGGGGGAAGCACCACCACTCATTTGATGTGGCAAAGAGCAACACGATGTCCATGCAGCATCTCCACTAAACTGAAGGTTCTGGGTTCACCCTCCAGTGAGCTTGTCTGGCTTCCCCCAGCACTTGCATGAACCATGCCACTGAGAATTTGGGAACTAAAACACAACCACAGTAAGTCAACAGAAAGGGTCCTGTACCATAGCTCAACCTTCACCCTGTACGAGAGGTACATCGCTGAAAAAAGCAGTTTTCAATGTGAAACTGAACCACTGTGCTGCGAGGAGAAATGAACCATCCCCCACGTCTGGGATTATCCTTTGGTTTACCTTGAGGGTCACAAACGGGAAAGCTGAACCTCAGAAGAAAAACCTTTATGAAATGGTCTCAAATTAGAAAGTGAATAGCTGTATGCCAGGGAAAGGCAGGCAGGAGGAAGGAGATGGAAATGACAGGAGATCAGCACAGGGAGGAGAGGAGGAAAAAGCATTCCCATATCAAAGTATCTTTTGGAAGCAACTGCTAGGAGAACAAATCTACCTCAGCTCAGTGTGTTGGTCTCTGTGGCCTTCTCAGTAAAAGAGGCATGTCTGCCTTCTGTCTATGTTAAACAGACTTTTCTCTGAGAGGAAGACATTTCTCACAGTAGAGGTTTGGTGTTTTGGCATGTTTCTTCTCCTCCTCCTCCCTCCCAAGATTTCCAAGGTATTTATGTAATCTCCTATATGCGGCACAGCTAAGAACAAAAAATCACACCCCTTAACAACAAGAGATTACAGCAGAAAAACAGAATGTCAGTGAGATCCTAGGCAGGCAGCTTCCAAGTGAGGTAGATACAAAAACTGTTCAGGAAAAAAGCCTGAGATGCAGTTTGTGGAAGGATTCATGCAAGAGAAATGTCTGCTCTGTTCAGGCTCTTGTGTTCCATTTCAGGATTTTCTCCTGAGGACTGGGATCCATCTCCGCGCCTCAATTTCTTCAGCAGCAATGCTCAAGATATTCAACAGTTTCTGCTGTGTACAAGCACTTCACTCTCAACACTTTTACCCTTACACGTGCCAAGCAGCCTCTGCAGCGCTGTGCTCTCTGCCACAGACTGTTAATCCAGTGGGTTTTGCAGATCTGCACTGCCTGGCAGGAGAGGCATTTCGCTTACTGATTTGCACCAGAACCAAATCCTTTCTGGCGCTGCAGCACTATGATGTCCACATGGCAACTGCACAGCAATGACCGAGGTCTAACTGTAGCCATACTCCTCCCTCTAGCAGATGTTCTCACATCCTTCTCACCAAAAGATGCTCTGTGGCATTAAGTGTCTACAACCCAAGGGCCTGTCTGCTAATAACTCACACTGACGCACCAGGTCAGTCACAAAGAGACAACTTTCCCTCCCAGGAAACTTCTTCATAGTCTCCGATAGCCACACACTGACTTTAACAATGTGTTTGCTGCACTTGGGGCCACACAGGACTGGGTAACAACTTTCTGAACAAAGCAGGCTGCAGAAAAATTGCTGTAGAGTACTGTGGCTGTATTTCTTTACTGCCACTGCTAAATTGCCTTTAAAGGCTGGACATGCCCATGCTTTAAGGCACTTCACAACTTGATACCACAATAAGGGAAAAGATATCCTTCACAGGTTACCACAGCAAGGTTGCACATTAAAAAGCAAAAGGAGGAAGGATGTAAGATGGTCCAGAGACTGGAGCACAGATTCCCCTACAGGCCATGGTGAAGACCATGGTGAAGACCATGGTGAGGCAGGCTGTTGCCCCGAAGCCCACGGAAGTCTGCGGTGGCTGTGGAGGAGCCCATGTTGGAGAAGGTGGATATTTGAAGAACATTGTGAGTCAGTGAGAAGACCACGCTGGAGCACACTCCTCACAGAACCTGTGGACCCATGTAGAGAAAACCCCACACTGGAGCAGGTTTGCTGGCAGGACTTACGACCCTGTGGGGGACCAATGCTAGAGCAGTTCCTGAAGGTCTGCATCCTGTGAAAAGGACCCACACTGGAGCAGTCTGTGAAGAACAGCTGCCTGTAGGAAGGAATCACGCTGGAGATGTGTGTGAAGAACTGTCTCTTGTAGGAAGGGCCCCATGCTGGAGCAGGGGAAGAGTGTGAGGAGTCTTACCCCTGAAGAGGAAGGAGCATCAGAGACATGTGAACTGACCAAAACCTCCATTCTTCATCCCCCTGTGCTGCTGTGTGGGAAGGAGGTTGAGAATTTAGAGGTGAGGGAAAGGTGTTTTAAGCTTTAGTTTTTATTTCTCTTTACCCTACTCTGATTTGATTGATAATAATTTAAATTCATTTTCCCTGGGTCTGTTTTGCCCATAACAGTAACAGTAAGTGATCTCCCTATCCTTATCTTGACCCAAAAGCCTTTCATAATAGGCTTTGGTGGATACCTGGTGTCCAGCCACATTCAACCCACCACAGGTGGTAAGAGAAATACCCACTATAAAGGTCCACTAAACTCAGCAATGAGATTTTAGTTTTCTTGGGGATAGACTCTATCAACAGAAACTGCAGGTAAAACAGTCTCATAACGTTGAATTTAGATAAAGAGAAGGCTGAGGGGGAAAAAGAAGCCCTCCACTGATTAGGAGATACTAAATCTCACCCGTGGAATTTCTCTTCCAGGTAGTTGGGTTGCAGAGAAGAAAGTAAGTCAAAGAAGTCAGAGCAGGGCACGGCAGCGCCTTTCATGCTGCCAATGCCCCAACAGGACCTGATCACAGTACCTCACCAACCAAGGAAATACCCTCAAATTCCAGTTATTCCTCAGATTCACTGGATTCAGCCCAACGATGAATACACAGCACAGGCTGCCATCCGCCGCGGCGTTCTGGCACAGGGCAGCACCCTGCCAACAATGGCACCACTCTTCCTTTCAGTGTCTCCAGAAAGAGCGCTCTGTGCTCTCATGTGATGAGACAGGCTTTTACAACTCGGATCACTGCAGGGTATTGAACCCTGATGGTGTTCCTACCAAGGGTTCACTTGCTGCTTCTCAGACCTCAACAGGTACATATGATATCTAAGCTAAAATAAACTATCCTCCTTGCATTCATTTTGGCATCATGAGTCACTATCTTACTGAAACAAAACTATCTTCTCACCTCCACACTGAGTAAGCGCTATTAACTTGTTCAGTATTCCACCTACTGCTATTTTCTTCTGTGAAAGCGAGTACCATGGAAGTATCTCACAATACACTTTATGTTTCAGGTTTCAGTGAGAAGAGAAAGCCACAGAAAATGTTCAGGACATACTATGCTTGCTTCTGCAGGCAGAAATAGTTCCTGGCCTTCTATATTAACTTCATGAGAAAAAAATCACACCAAAACAAAGAAACTGGCACTCAAACTGAGATTGATTTGCTATGATGAAGGACAAGTTCCTCTTGTCTCCTTTCCTGTCCCTTTAACTCTGTTTAACACAACTGACTTCCTGGCTCATTATTACCAAGTTGACTTCTCTCTAAACACTACCCTGGCTTGGGGAATCTGGCTGAAGGTATCAAGTGAAGAGAGAGGTGATCTTTGGTCTTCTCAGGATATGGTGGAAATTTGCTAGTCTAAAATATCTGCTCTTAACACAAAAGGCTCAACACTCAGGCACACTCTCAGATGATAAAGAAAAAAGTATCTTAGGCTCTCAAGGCTGCCCTGGGACAGAACAGGGCCCCATAAAACAAAAAACTCCTTTTGAGCCATGGCTGGAGAGCTGAGAGCACCAAATACTTGAGCTGGGAGCATCAAATACCAGAACTGGGCTACCAGCCATATGATGATCAAGAAGGCAATGCAAGCAGGCACAGAGCAGGGTGAGAGGAGAAGGAAGTGACTCTTCACATTTCGTCTGAATCCTACTACTCCACCCCAGCTGGAGTGCAGTGTCTGGATAGATCCCATCATTCACAGCACTGAAGTTTCCCACAGAGATCCTCCATGGTCCCAGACATGCTGCATAAGGTGATCCCAACCTGCAGAAGAATACTCTGTGTCCTGCTACAGATGGGCTTCATCAAAGAGATGTACCTTGAAGCATAACAACTCCAGAAACACTCAAGTGCCTGCATGCTTGGAACCATACAAACCCTTCTGTCCCCAAAAGCCATACTCCTCTTTCCTTTATACCAGTGCTACAACTGCAATGTAACATCACCACAGCCACTGACAACATTTCATATTCCTCCTCACTATTTTAAAGAGAAAGGGTTTAGAGCTTCATACATTAAAACAAACAAACCCACAAAAACAAACAAGCAAAACCCAAACCCAACATCAAAACACAAAACCCCCACCCTGAACAAACCAAAGCAGCACACAAAACCACCCAAACAAACCCAACACATCAATCAAAAATGTAGCACCTACTTTTGAGAGAGGCTCTACAGAAGCCAAATGCCATTTTCCTGCAGATTTGAATCATATGATGTAGTGTTAGACATGCTGATCCCTCCTGAGAACTATTAGCTGAGATTTTGTTGATATCAGGACACAAAATATCTAAGACCACAGAGGGTCTCACTGTCCACCCCTGCAAGGTGAGGCACTGTTAGGAGAATGCTGTTCAAGTGCAATCCCATGGGAAAAAACAAACTGCATGCCTAAAGCTGAGCAGAAATTCAGAACTGCAAAAGAGAGGAAAGACATAAAAGCAGCTATTTCCTTCTTAAAACATTTGCAACTTCTACTACATAACTCACCATTTTCATCTCCAAAAGCCTCTTCCTCTGAGTGATGGTGTAAATTTTAAATTTAGAGACATGGGGAAAGAATTTCTCTCTCTCTCCAGTATGCATTATACAAGGAGCTTGACCCCATCTCTCTTTGAGACCACATTTCATCCTGAATTTAACCTTTGCTGTACAGAACAGTCCATGTGCATGTAAGTAAAAGAGAGAAGAGAGAATGGTTCTACTTGGCAACATGCCACCACATGTTGGAAAAACAAAGTACATAAACCAGAGAAAGTGTCCTTCTGTGCTTGCTGAGATACTTCACAAAAGTAGGACAGGTGTATTATCTTCTTTAATGTATAAGCCAGGCCAGAATAACTGCTTTCCCAAGCACTAAAATCACTTTATTGATCTTTTACAGTATGTGTCTAGATTTCCTGATGGACTCTAAACTACAGGGGCCAATTAGATACAACACACGTCTTTAAACATACCAAATTACCTGAACAGAAAATGTTAACAAATGAAACAGGCTACCATTTATCTGTGCTACATCTTTCAGCAGGAGGAAAGCTACTCTTAAGTTGTCTCCAAGGAATATCTCAGTCATAATTCTCTGAATTTTTAGCTATTTCTTTCTTTCACATATTATTTTTTGAAGCTTTGTGAAAGTTTCTGAAACTCTTCATGCTAATTAGATTCCAATTCAATTCACCAGATGTGAGAAGTCATCACAACTCTTGGTGTTAAGGGCTTCTGATTAAAAAAATAATGAAAATCAAAGTTGCTTCAGTTCCTCCTTGACAAAGAAACACTCTTCAGCAACAGTTGCAATCAGAGATTGAGGTGAGGAGCACAGGTTAGATTCCTACCTTATACCAAGTTTCTCCTCTCAATAGCTTCAATATTGTTTACTGTTTGTACCTAAATGCAGCACAGAAAGCATGAAATATTTACAGCTGCAACAGCAGTATTTTCTCTCTTACCAATTTATATGAAACTGCCACTTACAGAGAGGATTTTATGGAGTCAGGCAAATGGAAATGGGGTTTTACAAATGAGACAGTTAAGACTCGTACTGCACTTAGGAAATAACCCATGCAGCAGGAACAATAACTAGCAACTATGACATTACATTTAAACACTGGTACCCAATACTTACTCATTAGCATGCTGGAATTCTGTTCCTTTTAAAAAGCTTCATTCTTTTGCCTTTAAAATATCATGTATAAGGAAATCATAGCTATGATACCCTCTCTGACAAGCTCTATCAACACAGTCATATTTCTTTCCACTTGCATCTTCACATCATTTGAACGCATGCATTGTCAGCCTCCTCTCCCTCCACCTCTACTTTCCTATCTTATGTGCAGCACCCATTTGTTTCAGATTATAAAAAGCACTAGTGGATTCTGAGGCCACAAAGAGAAGCAGTCAGCATAGGGGGTCTGTGAGAAATTCGATCCAGTAAGTGAAATAAGACTCAACCTTAGAAGTAGCTGCTAAATAAGAGCAAAGTTTCGAGTATTATTACTATACAATGGGTTGCATTTTCCTTCTGAAGTTATGGAGAAGGAAAGTGGTCAGTTTTGTGTAGCAAACCGCAAGAAACCTGTTTGGGGGTTTTTGGTGGGTTTTTTTAGAAATGAGACAGATGGCCCTGGCTTCAAATATAGAAACCCTTCCTACGCAAAACAGAGGTGCTGGCACACAATGTGGGGGTAGAAGAGTTTTTCTGTGCACTTTCCCAGGCATGTGTGCACCCAAGAGGTGAAATAGCAGGATATGAGAGAAAGGCGGGGGGTGGGGGTGTTCATAAAAAGCTGAGAAGAAAGAGGAGAGAAGCAAGCACCAAAGCAGCAGGCTCAGAAAGCATGGTGATACCATGTTTGTGACAGAGGAAAACGCAAAATGTGCTCTGAGCAAGATGGGTAGTGCAAGTGTACCTCTACACAGGGATTCAGATCACCGCACTGACCGCTATTTCTGAATGACTAAGGGTGACCTGAGATGATGAGCAAAGAAATAACTTCAGTTCAGATGGAAGAGGTGCCAGAGCTCTGTCAGACTCCATCTACCTCCAACGTGAATGGGAAAGCGCCACTTTCAGTCCTGCAAGCAGGTTGGGTCGTGGAAAAACCCACGATAGGTTTCACTTCACTGACTAGACCGCTTCAGGAAGCCAAACTGGAGAATCTCCTCTCTAAGCAGTAACTAAGATCAATTGTCTTCTTGCTCATGGTCTTCCTCCCCTGTGGCCTGTCACGGCTATGGGCTTACTTTCTTTGTCTCTCTCCTGAATAGCTCCTCCTGCTTTCAGCCTGTGCTTAATCCTCTAGGAAACATCACTCTCCCAAGAAGAAGAGTGCTTCTGTACGTAATCTCCAGACAGCAGCTGTGACCCTGGCATCTAGAAAGGGGATCATTGTGTAGGACCGTGGTATCAGGGATGAACTTCCCCTCTCCCCCCGCCATTTATTCAACAGGCTGCTGAGAGCACGCTGTTAGTTTATGTACACATGCTGCCAGGAGCGATTTTTGCCAGCAGCTGTGGGGTACTTGTCCCTTCACCCTCATTGCAGGCTACTCTCAGAATCTTCATAACCATCTCTATTATTATTTTTCATTTTAAGGGATTGAAATTCCCATCTGCACTTGTATTTTGCATTTGGTCCTCCAGGCTGTGGTACTTCACTGAGAAGTCATTTTGTCAATTTTTAATATCCAGAAATACAAAACAGCTTAGTCCCTTTGTACAAGAGTGGCTCAGAGACAAAGCTAAGTTCAAAGCTGCCAAGGCTCAGACCTGAACTGCCTGGGGAAAGAAAAAAAAAGAAAAAAAGGCATCTTTCCCCCCCCTCTCACTTTCTACTAGCTCTCAAGACACTACCCTACCAACACCAGTCAATACAGCAACAGGTGTTGTTTTAAAGAAGGACTTAACAACCTAATTCTTCACGGCAGGCCTATCAGCCTTGGAGCACACTCAGCTTTTATTGTTCTAGCGCGAGATAAACTTACATAACGGCACAGAACGCACCAGTTCATGGGATAACAACATGGTTGTTGAGTTCAGGACACTGCACTCTTGTTTCAGACTGGGTATTTCTCATACTCCTCTTAATAAAGGCATATGCCGCACAAACACTTTTAAAAGCATCCAAGTGGAATACAATATATTGAAAGACGCCGAAGTACTCTGCCGTGATTAACAAATGCGCTGCAGCAGAATGGCACAAGAGGATAATTAAGGACTAAACCCACAGAGACACTGACACAACTTAAATCTCTCCAATTTCTTCTGCAATTGATCAGAAAATCCCACTTGCCCATTGACTGTCTACAGGCGGATGCAAAAGTGCTTGCAGATCACTGCAATGACTACAAACCTTCCCATCTCCTAATGCACATCCTCACTTTCACAGGATTTAAGTGTCCCTGTTTGGAGACAGTGAAGATACATGTGGCCACGAGGCTGAACAATATCCCATCTCTGCTTCCTCCTTGCTTGATGTTTCTCCCTCATGCAGAAGAGCATTGGAAGCCATCCACCCAGGAGCTAGTCTCTTGCAGGGTACAGTCAGAACAAAACTGCCATGAGAAAGCCAGAGCTGTCTGAAATAGCAAAAATGCCAGTGGGAAAAAAATTGTTGGGACTTCTTATGGTTTTCCCAAATTAGCCTGCTGACCTCTCCTTCATCACAGAGGGCAAATCCAAAACACCTCAAGCACAAAGAAATGCCTTTTTTCTTCTAGCTCAAGAAGTTTCCCAGACTGCCTACTCAATCTGAGGCAACAATTCCAAATGAAACCACACAACCCTGGTGAAAGGTAAATGGTCAACACTCATCTTATCAAAACGGATCGCGGCACAACTATTTTCTTTGCGCTGGTCCTTCAAGTCTCCTTTTCACTCCCTGAACTATTGTTGATACCAAAGTCCTCAGGCAGTAAAAAAAACCCCAAACAACAAAAAAAAACACCCAAAAAGCACTCACAGTACTTTCTCAAATGCTGAGACTGATTTCCAGAAGGGATTTCATATGGAGCTACTATTTGCCCACCTTAAAAACAAACATTCCCTTCCCTCCTTGGAGAGAATTATACTTACAAGGGGCACACACATTTCTGCTAGCTTTGGCATAAATATTCAGGTTTTGTGGACCTGGTGATGAAAGATACTTTGCTATCATGGGCTGGAGAAAAGTTCCCAGCTGTAACTCCAAATAGGTGAGCCCTTCCCACTCATGCCTGTTTCCCTTCTCTCTTTAAAGAGAAGTACTTGCACATTCAAGACCTGCCATGCTAGTGCTGCGTATACAGGATGCTCTGAGTCTCCAAGTGTTTGAATAACAATTCAGTCCTTCTACAGATGAGGCACCTGCTCCTAACCAGTCAACATGCTGAGGACCCCATGCCACTGTGACAAAGCACTGCAGGTAGGCAGCAATGAACCAGGAATATTCATCTACTGCTATACCAGTTAATGTATCAGCAGCAGTGCTATTTCACTGGCACTGCCTTTCTCATCAAGTGTTTTGCAGTGAGTAAGCCGCTCTGAGGCTGACCCATAATCACTGCAGATGCTGTCTGTCTTCACCGTGTCGACACAAGTGAACATATGGCCCTCTAGCATAAGGCCAGCTTATGCAGTCATTAATTGCATGTAATTTCAGTCTGTTCAATGTATCTGGTACAAAATTCTGTCCTCTGGCAGCAGTGCCTTAGTGCTGTAGAAAATTTCTTTGTGACTTCCCTCATCTGGTGAGGAAGACTGGACAAGTTTCTGTTTATTACAAATGCAGGTACAGCAGTGCTTGCCAGTGGGTTTCTTCTCACTTCTCACTAGCAGAAGATGGGCACTGTCCTCTCTCCCTCCAGAATGCAATACCTACAATATTGTCCAAAAGCACCATCAAAGCCCAGCAAGGCATTAAGATGCCAGCAATTCAGTCATGCTGCCAGGTCCAGAGAGCTAGTCACCAAACTCAAGGCAAGCTCACAGCAGGAATCCTGCCATACTTCATGTCTCTACACAGCAAAGTGGACTTTGTGAATAGTTAAGAGTTTGTGATTATTCACTTAAAAACACACAAAGAGGATTAATAAAGGCTGAAGACTCAGAACAGTTGGTATACAAAACACATTTTGGTAAAAGAAGGTAAGTTTTTTCACAGATTCTGTCTCATTGCTTCAGTTTCTTACACAACAGCCCTGAACAGCTTAAGGTATATACACAGTCCCAGACTGGGCTGCTACTCAGAAGTAACCAGAGCACATGAGAACCTCAGTGGAGTTTCCTCATCAATCTGCATGCCAGGGAGGACTTTAAGTCATGCTCTCTCCTTTGTCCTTCATAGAACCATGCAGAAGTTGGCAATACAGAACTATGTGCAGAAAAGCATAATGAATTCATGAAGCTTGTAAGAATCTCCTTAGTTCAGATGAGGTGCAAACTGCCAGCTTATAAGGAAACACCTGACCTACAGGCACAGGCTGGAGTTAGTAGGGGAGAGGACCTCCCATGTGAAAGGTGGGGAGTTTTCAGCAAAGCAAAGCAGGAGTGACAACAGCAACAGCAAAAGGCAGGCATTTGGGGGATAGCATCCAATTCAATTACTGGTCTTTGATGGTAGTGAACTATTTCTGAATTACTATAAAAGAACTTTTAACTTCTTAGTAGCTTTTGATTAGACACCAGTCACAGAACAATCATGCCCTTCAAAACACAGTTTCTGTGGAAGCAGATAGGCAGTAAGGTCTTTCCTTTAGAAGCTAGCTGGTTCACTGGTTTCCCCTTGAACCTGGTAATGTTTGCATACGCTTGCTTTTAGCTTAGCAAATAAACTTACTTGAAAGTGCTTTGAACCCCTTTTATGTGAGCCCTGTCGGCTTTACTGAATTGCTTTGCTAGAGATACAAATCTCTCTCAGAGCTGAGGAGTCACAAATCACATATACCTCCTGATTATCATAGGAGGAAACTAATTCTAACTTCTTCATTCTGTTTCATTGCAATGCTTTATTTTTCAGACTGACTTCCAGCAGATGTTCAGTGTCAGCAGGAAAGTTATCTTTTAAACATCTGTTGTATATGAATAACGCTGGGCTTACATAGTGTGTTCATCCTTTTTCAACCTCTGATTTCCAATCAATTAGGATTTACTTAGTAGTTATTATTTCAATACAATTCTTCACTGTCAACTTGTGAAGCTGAGAATCACTGCCAGCTGATAACTGTTGGCAAGCACAGGTATTTTCCTCTTGTCTCTCTCCAGATGAGCTAGTTTCAAAGCAGGAATAAGGGAGCACTCAGCAGTCTACATACAGTCTAGGAATCCTTATTAGGGTAGACCGTATCAAGGTCTTTACAAACTGAGGAGTTCAAGGTTGGTTTGACATCTTTGCACTTTCTATCCCTTTCTCAAAAGAAAGCTGCAAAAAGTGATGAAATGACCTGGTAATGAAGAATCCTGTACGTGGCTGAGATTCACATGGAAGGCTCCAGAGAAAGATTTGGCACCTGGAGATCTCAGCTTCCATTAATAGGCTGGAGACAAACCACTGAGCCAGCACATCTGGTGAAGACATATAGGGGGACAAGGCACTGCAACCTCAGAAGATAACTTCCTTATTAGCACTTGATTTGAGGTAATCCATGCCACAGAGACCTGCCAAGATAGGCAGAGTCTGGTACTCCCCAAACACATAGGACACACTTTTAAATATTACTGCAGAGTAGTGGAGAAAATGGAGATTTAGTGCACAAGAGATTTAAGTTTCTCTCTCAACATTCCCATGATCTACATCTTGCATCTTAACCCACAAGCACCTGTGATGACAGAAGCAAAGGCCCTGGGGACTCAGGTTTGGGAAAATGGGACACCTAAGTAAGCACAAGGTCAACATCCATGCGAGTGTAAAGGATGGTGACGTTCGGCTCTGGTACTAGGAAAGGGCACTGGCCCCACATTGGCACAATCTAAGCAAAGAGAACAAAGGCTTGCTGGACAGCAGGAATACAAAAGCAGACATATTTCCCATCTCTGACCTTGGTGAGTCCAGCAGAAGCTGCTCTCAAGCAGTGATGCATATAGCTTCAAACAAGTCAGAACTGTCAACAGAAAAGTAAGTTGCTTCTAAAAGTTTCCTGAGAGTGGAACTCAACTGCACATCAAAGCCTCTATGATCCAGTCTTGCCCTTTCTTCTCCACAAGGCACTGATCTGGATTTTTGTTCTGTATTTCCTCTCTTTTCCTCTGATGCCCAAACAAATGCTCTGCTTATAATGTGCATCATCCCTTTCTGCAGCGAAAAGACTATGAAGCCAGCCCACATTTCCTTCCACTGCCAAAACCACTTAGACATCTTGGCAATGTAGGACTCGCTCTTTATGTTAACTGGCAGCTACTGTCTGACAGCTGGGAGCAGCCTTTCTGGAAAAAAGAAAAAGGAAAAAAGGCAAACCTGATGGCCTCATTCCAGTTCCTGACAGACTTATTCCAGATCACAAAACTTCCAGATTATTATAGCTCACAAGACTTCATCCAATGAGTCTTCCATCATCTCACTGTCTTCTACCTTTGCTACAAAGCTATACCGTTTCTTCTGGAGAAAGGCAGCTAAGCTGGGGTCTCTGAAAACCTGGCCAGACGGAGAACCTCGTAAACTGATGGCTTAGTTCTTCCACAAATGAATCATCAGCATAGTGAAGCGTACTACTTAGTAGCAGCATGCACTTGGTGTTCCAACTTCCACCCGCTGTGGAAGTTGTTATGCCACTGCCTTTTGAATTAAACCTCTGTGCACTGGTACAAGTACTCTCCCATGGCAGAGACTGACCTGGCAACATCTTAACCTTCTCTTGGATCAAAGCAAAAGTTCAGTCCCTCACAGCTTTGCTACTTACTGTTCTCCCTGCAACTTTTGTGAATCAAACTTTCACACAGTACTGAATCTTCATCACTCCTGTAACCAGGGAGTACTCCTTCATCGAGTACTCCCTGCTGACAGATCATGTTGCATTATCCATCACAAACTGTATGTGCCTCTCAAACGGCAGTTCTTCTCCCTCTTGGATTGTGACCTACATTTGGGTTTGAGATACAATCTCTTTTTCAACTCTATCAATACTCTATCTTCATCACCTGTGGCTGGTTGAATTAATCAGAGATGATTCTTCTCCTCTATTCATCCCCCTAAAAAAACATCTACTTAAAGACCACTGGATTTTTATGAAGCCATTTTATGCCACAACAGCACTTCTTCACCATTTCAATGGTGCTACCAATGTTTTATTATGCATCTTTGGTCTTTATTGGTTAATGAAAGTCACCCTTAATTAGGCTTGCTGGACTATGCGGCTCAGGTTCTCCAGGGACAGCTAACATTAAATGAGTTACTTTTCCACTTCTAGAGGGGATGGGATGTTGGAAAAACTACACATTGCTTTTTGAGTCACAGCTGCAATGATTTTCATCTCTGTTCAGCAGTGTGACAGTTTTAAAAGGCTTCTGCAACTCTGCACAGTACAGAAAATATATCTCAACACTATTTGGCTGAGTTCTTCCCAGCAAAAAAAACACCAACATGATTCTCCAGATGTATCTCAAATCAAGAGACTGTCTTCCAGTGAACATCACTGAGTTCATCACTTCCTAAGGTCTGCACTGCTCCTTGTCACCTACCACTTTAAAAATTAAGAGTAAAGACACCAATATGCATTATATGACAGGAAACCAAATTGACTTACCTATCTCCTTCCAACCAGGACCACATACTTATTACAGAATTTCCTTGACAATGATGGTCCAGAATTTTTATAGACCTGCAACAGGACAGCAGTGGCACTCTCATGTGCCACTCTCACAGCTATCTGAATGGATTACTTACTGTAGTATAGCAAGAAAAGAAACATCTAGAATAGAGAACAGAACATACTATTGAAATGATGCTTATTTTCTGCTTAAACACTTAAACTTGGTTAATGCCAAGGAATTTTCCTTTTCTGATCTGTTGGGCTGGGAGGCATCTACAGTACCAAGTCTTTGCTCATCTTGAATCTCTCTGGCTACAGGCAATCAATGTTCTCTCCAACAACCATAAAGCAAATCAAAAGGGTTACAGAGGATTAGAACTGAATATCCCTGCTCCTTTATGTGTTTATTTTAAGCCATGTGAAAATCTAACATGGAAACCATTTTTGAAACAAGCACTTACTTGGAAAAAGCCCTTGGAGTTTTGCTGGGAGGAAGCAGGTGTTTAAAATCACTGCTGCTTGTTTTTATCAGCATTCAGGGAGGAGCGCTAGGAGACTGAATGCTTCTAAACTGGTCCTGTCAAAGGGTCTACACTAAGGAAAGTAAAGCTGGATAGTACTTTAAGCTTACTATTTTCCTTCACCAACACATTTTTACGCACATAATGAAAAAAAGTAAAGGAAAAAAAAAATCAATTCTGGGCATACTTCTTTCACAGCTTACAAGATGATCTTGGAGGTCTCTTCCAACCTGGTTGATTCTGTGATCCTATGACAATCCTCAGACTGTTGCCAAGGAATCATAGAATCAATAAGGAGTGCCATACACCCCCCACACACCACTTCAATACTGCAGGCTAATATCCTGAGTGTCTATCAGCTTGCTACACTGGACTCCTGACCTTTAGCTGCTTACCAACTAGTTACTGCTGTAGACTTCTGACCTCCACCAAGACCATCACCCTCACTTCCCTGTAACTGGTTATCAGGAATCATACAGAAAATACAATCACATAACAGAAACTGCACATACAGTGAAGATTAATTAAGCAGAACCATGGAATCATTTAGGTTGAGAGGGATTCCTGGTGGTTTCTAGCCCAATGTCTGGGCCAAATTAGGGGCAGTTACAGCAGATTGCTCATGGCTTGGTCCAGTTCTTCACTGAATATCTCACCCTCCCTGGGCAACTTCTTCCAGTACTTAGCCACTCTCTCAGAATTAAAAACAAATTAAATTGGAATTTCCTGTGTTCCAGATGGAGGATGTGCTTTCTCATTCTATTATCACACACTTTCAAAGGTGAGCCTGGTTTCTGCTCCAAACCTCTACACCAGAATATGAACAACTGCCCACTATGGGGGGAAAACAAGAAAAAAAGAATATAGTTGCTTTCCTTCCCAGTATTTGGATCTGAGAGTGTTTTAGCCAAGTATGAAATTGATGTAGTCTTCAAAGCACTCTGTGATCACACAGTTTTGATGGAGGAGCTGAAAATGTTTGTTAGAAAATACACTTTGAGAGGATGCTTCAGATAGAGCCCTGCTAAAGACCTTACTCTGTGCATTCACCAATTTCAAAAGAAAACTGACTACTCAGTACTGAGGAAAAAGCAGAGAGAGAAAAAATTTCCTTTTTTAGTGCCAAAATCTTCAACTCTTTCAGGGGGAAAAAAAAAATAAAAAGAAAGAAAGAAATCACATCCTGTAGTTCTAAAAGCTGCTGCAAGAATCAACACAGTATTTTTTTCTTCCAGGAAGAAGAAAGTTAGTTTCCCATCAGGCGATCACAGCTAAAACAATTCATCTGCATTGTGATTAAATGAAACTTCTAAAATGTCCTCAAAAGCTACATTCATTCCTGCAAGGCAGAATGACCTCCCTCAGAATGAACTCTGAGGCTGGCAGCCAGCTTACAGAGGTTTTATAATGCCCAGCTTTGGCTTCAGAGGAGCTGGTAGCTTCACTTTGCATGTAGCACTGCAGATTTGGAGACCTGCTGAGACACTGTCATTTGCAGTGGAAAATGTTATTTTCCTATTTAAGTAATACTACAAACCTAACATTTAGCTTTTTTATGATTATTTTGTGTCTTCAGATTAGCACTAGAACTGGATTACTTAATGCAGCATTTGAGATTGCTTTTCAGTTTTAAATAAGTGTGACATGAGAAGAAAGTGCCTTACACACTAAAGAGCATGAGTCTGATCGAGGGGTGGACAACAATCCTGAATGGAGTTCACCTACTAAAATCCTAATCTATGTAAGAGCCAAAAGACATCCTACCTGCACCAGAGGAAAAGGTTACTTATGCAGAAAAGCTGAGGAAAAGCTCCAGTGATGGACAACAGGACCAAAGGGCTGCACAGATCTGCTGCAGAAAGAACCTGCACGGCACACCCCACCACCACACACCTATGCACCTGGCACTGCCCCACTGCTGGCAACACAACAAACTGGACAATGAACAGTGGCTAGCTGCTGTACATGGCTAACAGCTGCAGCTGGCTCATTCTAGCCCAGACAAAGCAGTGGGACAAATTTAGGTACTTGGCTGGTTTTTGGTACTTTGAGCTAGACAGCGAGGCTCTGCAGATGGCTGTCGAATAGAGGCTGGCAGCCAGGCTGGGACCCAGAAGCATGACCGTGCCGTGTGATGAGAATCCCACCTCTAAGCTTTTTCAGATCTCAAGTGAAGACTCTGGCACACTCAACCCAAGTGCAGAAATCTGGTCAAGGAAAACTTCTTGTGATCTCTCTTCTAAAACCTGCTGGCCATGTGAAAAAAAGAGAAAATGCAATGGCCAGGATGACAGCAGTGGGAGTCACTTGCACACGTTGCAGGAACACAAGCACGCCTGGGAGAACATGGTCCATGCCTGGACCTCCAGGTCCGTGCTCTCCTCCTCACTGACGTTTTAGAACCCAGTGGCCATCAGCACACAACACCAGATACCCAACCTCAGAATCCACACACATCTCTCTCTGCCTTTGGTACAACATAGCTCAGGACGAAGGAAAGGGATTGAGATTTCCCAGAGCTCCAGATTTAAACAGAAGTCCTTTAGTTTCACTACATAAAAGTGGGGTCCCACAAGTTTCTGAATTTAACTGGGAAGGGGTTTTCAGATTTGTAAATTCATCCCTAGGTAGCTGAAGCCTCTCATGGTGCAGGATTTGGCCTTAAGTTACTGTACCTTACAACAGTGTGGCCCCTGCTACTACACAGAACCAGTCTTGTTTTTCAGATTCGATGTATTGGACACATTCTTGCTGCATTAAATCAGAACAGAATATCCAGAGCTCAGACATGTGCCTGTAAATACAATCAGAGCCCAATAACCATCCTATAGATGGAAGCACAACTGACAAATTTGGAAAAGCAGCTTGCTTGTGAAAGATGCCTCTGAAGCAAACCTCTGCTCCTTTGGTCTCAACATCAAACCAACAGTCCTATCACAGAGACCTTTGTAAAGAATATATTAATGTAACCTTAATTATCATCAAAAAGCACTCCACCAATTCAAAGAGGATCAAAACCCAAAAGAGCTTTGTTTGTACTCTAATACTCAATGTCTGTGTTTGGGGCACTCCTGGCTAGGACAGTATAGCCAAGCTAAGAACATTAACAGGAGTAAACTGGGAGGAGGGACACCTGAAAGAATTCGTAACAGACCCATGGAGCTTTCACACATTTTCCTCCCAGCACACATTTTCAGAGGCATGATGGCAGCGCAGGAAGGCATGCCGAAATTAGATTCTCTCTAGCTAGTGCAGTTATTAACTACAAGCCAAGTTACAAGAAAAGAGAAGCAGGAACAAGCTGTACGAATTCAAGTACACCAGCATTTCATCTGAAATGAGGGGCAAAACACAACTTCACTGCAGCTCCCATGAAACTGAACCAGCCCTGCCTGCGTTTTCCCTACAGCCGTACCCAGCAACAGGGGCTGCCACAGCCCGGCAGGCATCTGATCCTTCCCCCCACTGGCCTATATCTGCATCTGTGCTACTAGCGATAGAGATAAGCAAAATATAGGCCATTTTCTTTCCTCTGTAATTGAAATCTACTTTTGGGCTGCAGCAGCCAATGCATGATAAACACATAAGCACCATCAAAGCCCTAAGACTTAAGACAATGAACTCGAGGGAAGAAGGGGATTCTGCACTAGCACAGAGTACAGTATGCAATTACAACGGCTACAAATACATTATGCAGAAGATTTATTGGCAAACCTCCACAGGGCCTGTAATCCCTAGCACAATTTCCTGTTCTCTTATTAAAGGAAGATAACCTTTAGGCAATTGTTGTGTTTTTTTATGAGATGACAGTAATTGCTCATGATAAAGAGCTTAATTAGAGACAGATAAAGTATTTAACTGAAGAAAATGACAGCAATACACATTCTGTCTAACTCTCCATTTTTGTAACTCCTGATAAAATAAAAATTAATAACAAAGGGGGGAGTGGGGAGGGGAGGCAGAGAAAAAGCCTTAAATTGAGCACAAGAAAATATTTAACAAAACAAGGAATGGGGGCCGGAAAACACTTCCCAGACAGCTGCAGATAGCTGGACAACAGCACACACATATTCGACTCTCCCTTGGGTAGCCTGTGGCTTTCTGGTTGGAAATGGGAGCAACTGTGATATACACAGACTTCTAATGAAATGTTGTAATGGAGTCCTTTGTTACCCTGTGACCAGGACACCGCATGACTGCCTGCTTCCTTCTACTCAGAAATGAAGCCTGAGGAATGTTAATCAAAGGCAAATGCAGCAGAAGACACAGCATGACCAACAGTAATCTAAGACACCTTCCCCTAGACACATGTCGTCTGAAGGAGCTGGCAGTTTCCAGCCTCGAACAAAAGAGCCCCCAAGCCCCCTAACATGCAGTACTGGAAGCACTGGAATATGAGGATTATGAAGCATGAAGGCAAGGATAGGCAACAACTGCTCCATGCCTGTAGGTGCTCCGAGTTGCCACAGCAACGAGATAGGCTGGAGGAGGCAGCAAGCAGCAAGGAGGTATCTAGGATTGCACTGCTCACTCCCTCCCATCCTGCAGCTCTTACACCACTATAGACATCTAAACTACAGGGGAAAGGCCACCACGAACCATGCAGACAGGCCAAAAATATATCCATCAGATTTTAAGCAGACTTTGCACTGGCTTGATTTCTGCAAGTACCAACTCCTGGATTGACTTCTAGACACTTCTACTCAGCAAATGGAAAACACAGGCTTAAGAAACAGGGCACTAAACTGCGCACGTCAGCCAGCAGTTAAGCATGGATCCCAGCTGTGTCAGGTTGAGCTTCTCCTACCAAGCACTCTCAGGACCATGCATAGAGCACCCTGGAGGGAGAAAAGCTGCACCAGAGCAACATGCCAAGCTCTCCTTCAACAAGTAAGACCAAGACTAAATGCTTTGGACATAAACATCTACCGGGCAGCCAGTGAAGTAACAGAATACAAACAAATCACAGCTTGCAATGGTCTAGCTTGCCTTTTAATTACACATAGACAGCACACACTAATGAAGCACTTAGGGCTCAATGTCTTTTCAGGTAGCAGCAACTGTTGCTCCAGGGTAGTAAAACAGAGTAAAACAAATCCATGTTTGGAAGCAGAAGCCCAAGGATTAAACAAAAACAAGCAAAGGAACTGTGTTGCTTATTTGGCTGTAGGGAAAATTTTAAGAAGAAAAAGTCCCTTCAAAACAAGAAAGCAAAGTCAGGAACAGCAAAAGTTTAAGTGATCCCACAACAGGAAATGACATGTGTAAGATCTCCCCACAGGTGATGATTACCTGCATGGCTGGCAAGGAGAGTGAAACCAGCTAAGTGTGGGAAAGCACTGAACTTCAGAGAAATGATGTCAGAATTATGCTGCTGAGAGAGTGTTCATTACCTGCATCCTGAATTTGCAAGGTAGGAAAGCACAAGTCCTCAGACACTCTGGACACTAAGGTCAGCAAAGTAATTCATGCAGCAGCTTAGGTGATACTTAGTCACAAATAGAAGTTCCACCAAATAGCAGTTCAGTATGTATTGCTCATCTGGTGGACCACAAATTAATCTTAGGCACACCCAGAAGTAAGAGAAGATGCAGACAAATGTCCTTTCCTGTGTCCCACTAAGAAGAGATGCCTGACTGAAATGCTCACTATTCCATGCCTAAACAGGAGGGATTCTGCTGCCCCATGTCTGCGCCTGCAAAGCCTATGGGAGTCAGATGAGCAGCTGAGCGGAGAGTAACAAAACATCCTGGTGCTGGTACATGGCTCATGTGCAGGGTCCACATCTGCCTCTGCCCAAAGGGACCAAATATTGCATGGAAGGATTTTTTTTCCAGATGTAAAACTACTTGCAAAAGCCAAACGGAACCTGGAAATGAATCTGTCTTCTTGGCCTGCCCTCAGAGCCTAATGGGAGATACTCAAGGCAAACCTGGGCTTGTGCCAGCAGCAGTCTGAACACAGAGCTCTTTCCTCCTTTCCACAGCAGCTGACTTCAGAGGTTTACATTCATATTCGTATGCACAGATATGAGGAAAGAAATGAGGAACCCAACCTTTAGGACAGTTACAGAAAGTGGCAGAAAGAACTGGCATCTCACCTGTCCTCCTGCAGAGTCACCAGTTCTCCAAGAAAAAGAATCAACAATCTAAGGCAACGTGCAAGCCTTTAGACAATGTGCATTTCAACCACATGCACTGAAACAATACTTTCTTAGGCCACATCCAAGCTCTGCTGAAGCCCAGGTGAGTCCTGTACAGCTCCTAACAGCTAATTTTATACACCTGTGAACAACTTCAAGCTCTAGCAAGGTGTCTGTCTACAACAAACAGAAGAAATCCTGCTCATCTGCAAGCAAAGTTTATCAAGTAAGGACAATATTGCATATGTGTCCAGCTAACTTTCATTCAGATGCTATCTCCTAACTATTATGTGTTTACAGGAAACAATCCAGTAAATAGGTCATAGATAAGCACTGTTACTAGAAACCACAAGAAGAAGATACTTCTGAAATACAGGATAAACATTTCAAGGCCTTGTTACAGTACCTGTGAGTGCACATGTACACATGTGGAGAAATGATTTGTTTAGGGACTAATAATCTGAAGTAGCAAATAATATCTACGCTGCACTACGCTGCACCGAATGTTTTGCAATCCCTGTCTTTCCCCCTCTCTCCAGTCACAAATCTCTTCAGAGCAATTCACCAAGAGGGATGCAAGTTGAAAAAGCTCTCTCTTGCTCACAGTGCATCCTTAAGTGCTACTCTTGAATGCCACTCACTAAAATGCTTTGCTAGCCCAGAGGCACACCAGCCAGTACAGGACAGCAACATCCTTGGTCCGCACATGGCACTCACTGTATCAGCTGAGCAACATGGCCTAAATGTGAAAAGATAACAGCAGTGTAGAAATCATCTGCACTGTCTCCTATGCACCTGAAGAATTTACAGTTGGGCTCCTGTGAATGCACCTCCACCAGCAGGAACTTTGAAACAAAGGTACAGGAGGCTGCATAGAGAAATTTCACAAGACCCTGCTTGCCTAATTTGAAACAGGAGCATATTTTTCTTAGCAACTGACATCTCATGAGACTCACTGCTTTCTGAAGTACAAAGCATGTGTGCAGGAAAAACACTAAAGTCTGTCATATGACCTTCCTATTTTTCATAATAATTTTTTTTTTGGGGAAAAAAAAAAAATGAGTCAGCCCTTGGCAGAAAGAGGTGGCCTTTTTCTGACTACAATGGGATGATGTGCATTTTGTTTAACAACTGAAAATCATCATCTTTCCAAGCAACTGGTGGCATCATAATCATTTTTGCCAGTGTCTTTGCAGCTTGTTCCTTAACTCTCTACAGAGATAAAAAAAATGGCAGGTAAGTCTATGGACTTATTGAATGCATTGCTATCCCCAACCCAAACCAGTTTAGGCTGGAGGGGAGGAGAAAGTTCTTCACTGAAAGAGTTGTTAGCCATTGGAATGTGCTGCCCAGGGAGGTGGTGGAGTCACCATCCCTGGAGGTGTTCAAGAGGGGATTGGACATGGCACTTGGTGCCATGGTCTAGTCATGAGGTCTGTAGTGACAGGTTGGACTCGATGATCTTTGAGGTCTCTTCCAACCTTGGTGATTGTGTGATTCTGTGACTCACTTATACTTGCACTGAGCTTGGCTTTCCTCCTCAAAAAACATCACACCATCATTTGAAATCAATATTAATTCCCCACAATTTACACTGTGCTACAGGTCACAGCACCTCCAGATTTCTGTTTGTAACTGCAAGTGGTTGTATGAAGTATTTAACTTGCACAGAGCCCAGTCTTGGATTAAAACTTACCAGCCATACTCCTCCACTGCTCATGTACTGTGTGCTGAGGCTTACCATAAAATGGTCCACGCTTCAGACAAAGGTTGAATATGATAGGCATAAATGTAAGCAATGTTCTAACTGTGAAATTTCAGATCTGTTATTCATGAGCCTTCACTGAGGATACAGGCCACAGCTTTCAATACTGACAAAAATCCCAGAGCTATCTGCTCAAGAAATGTATTTTCTGTACTTTAAGGTCAGCTTTTAAACATCTGCATCTGATAAACATTTTATTTCCGTGCTACAGTATCCAAACCACTTCTGACAGATCCAGTTGCCATTTGAACTCACTTCAGGGCTATAGCATATGGCCCTATTTTGATACAGCAATAGGTAGGTCATGCTTGTTCAGGAGACTATTAGCAGCGCTAAATGAGTATTTCTAGAGCTTTAGAGTAAATGTTGAAGCTCTTTGAAGAAGAAAATACATGTAATATATTGGGTTTTACATCAGCAAATATTTTTCAGTAGGCTGCCATACAACTTAACTACCATCTAACCTTTGTTTAATCCAGTAGAGGACAACACTCTTCAACTCCTTCATACTTGTGCCAAACTCTGCACTTTGGCCACCACGATCTATTGCCCTCACCACTGTATTCCACTCTTCTGGAGCAGGCATCAAGTACAGCTGCAGTTCTGCAAGACCCCTGACTTACTGCAGGAAAGGCTGAGACTCCCACAGATGGTGGGTAAGAGACACCTCAACCTCTGATACTCTCAGCATCTCTTTGGAAGACTAAACCACTCAGGAAGTAAACGAGTAGTGGCAATGTGCACTGGCAAGGACCAGCAACATGAGCTGCCAAGAGGTCACTGAGTGTTTAGTGCAGTTGCTTTCGTCCCCACTGTTCATTGCCAATGACCACCAAACCTACTGATGCTGCATTAATAGCACAGCCCTAGGTCAGCACCTGCACATGGCTGCTGGGTTGAAAGTTAAGCTTGCTCATAGGCCAACAAGGGTGTGGAAGACCTTTACACCTGAGGTCTGCATGCACACATCTCTGGGGACCAAAACACTGTGGCATGCCTGCAACGGACATCTGCTTCTTGAAGCCTTAAAGAAGACATGTCAGTGCTCAGCCATTTGTTCATCAAGCCAAGAGAGGAGGAGGTGAGCTATCTTCACTTTTCTTTTCTTACATTAACTTAGCACTTTAATAATGCAGCAAGTCAATACGGGACACAGAACGTTACCATGTGCAAATGTGGCTGACACTGTTGAGTAATATCGCTATTTTAAACCCGCTGCTGCTAAGCAACACTGACAGCATGGGTAGAACATTTTGGCAATACCGAATGCTTCACTTCTTTCCCCCTACACACACACACAAAAGCTGCTCCTGCACTATACATATATCCAGAAGCCATGCTATGCAGCTTTTATAGGGCTCTCTCTCCACAGTGTTGCAAGGACACAGGCCAGAGTTACACAGAGAAAGCATCTCTGGAGATGTGCAAACGTGGCCCCCTATATTTGTGTTTAAACAGCCCAAAGGCACCACTCCCAGGAAGGCTGGGTAGTCAGCTGATTCTGTCAAACACTCACAGCTAACATAGTAAAAATAAATTTCAGTCCCCTTAAATCAAGAAGAACACAGGTTGGGATCACCTCCAAATACAGCACTTACCTGAGCTGTCCAGGAGAGAGGAGCTTATGTCACAGTATCACAGTATCACAGTAACTAAGGTTGGAAGAGACCCCAAGGATCATCAAGTCCAGCCTGTTCCAACAGACCTCACAACTAGATGTCCCTTCATGAGCCAGAAGGGTATTTGTGACCAGCACTACAACCCAAAGAGTAACTGCTGACTGCTAATGTGAAAAATTTCCAATGCTTGCAGAGCAACATGGATAGAACACAGCATGGGGAAAGCACATTTAATGTCATAAGAGGCAGTCAAGATATGGGTGAAATTGCACTTACTACACCAAGGAATACTATACTAAATCTTTCTGTTTACCTACACTTCAGTAGCAGAGGGAGAAGCCAAACTTGGAGGTCTCTAGCCCAGCAGCTGCCAGCAGTCAGTCCCTTTAAAGTGGTCTCACTGCATGGAAGACTTCCATACTGCTCTCTTTAACAAGAAACTAGTGCAAAATGACCTGGTGCTTTCCTCTTGGCTGGAGGGTTTCACAAGGTTTGTCTGTATTTCCTCAGGCAGAACCATAGCTCTGAGATGAGCCTGACTAAGAAACGTTGCCCAGCTTTGGCATAACAGACTTCAAACTTTTTATATGCTTACTCCTCTCACTGCTCTCCTAATTTATTCAAGAATACTTCATTTTGCCACAGACATTAGCAAGGTTACAAACATTCATGTGTCTTCATCTATTAATTTTATGGCATCTTTCACTTCATTGTATATTTACCCACCTATTATCTTACATGGATGATTTCATTGCTAATCATTTCTACTCACACCCTTTTAGACATCTCTGACTTCAGCGCTGTAGATGTAGGTGGCTGAGAAGACTTGTTTGTCTTCCTCCTCCCTCCTGTGATCTAAAATTAAGATGATGTGACCAGGACAGCATGCCTCACACATTCTATACTTTGACAGATAGCACAGGTCTAGACCCAATTTCCACCAGAAAAGTGAATCACTGAAGCATAGGAAGGCAAAGCTTCTCTTAAGTAGGTACGTTACAGTCTGCTGGGGGGAGAGTGACCTTAGATAGATATAGAACCCAAATTTGGGTATTTCAAAGGTACCATTAAGTAAGATGCTTTGAGGGGAGGGAATATTTATCTTCTAGTTGACTGATTTTTACTGCAACAGACCCTAATTTGATCAGATGAAAACTACAGCTCTGTATGATAATCCTGTGTTTGAAAAAGGTCTTTCTGCCTACAGAAAATGCATTTTAAACAGCATCTCTTTGGACCATTCTCTGCTTACTCCAAAATAAGGTCCAGCAGTTCACTTTCCATAATTAACAGAGGCTGGAAATCCTAATCCCATTGCATGTATCTCCCTGATCTGCAACATGACAATCAGGATGATCAATGCCTGTGGAAGATACCATTTAAGCACAGCGGCCTTCAGCCTCCAGGATTAAAAAGCCCTCTTCAGCTATCAAAGGGCAACTCTTCTCTCTCTTTTCTCACCATGACACACTGCAAAACAAGAGACTACAGCGTGACTAATGAATCCCTAAATTCCCATCTGCCAACACAAGTCAGTCAGTGTTTCACCCACTCGCCCCCAGCTCCTTAGCACTCTGAAGCATCTGTTGAGCACTGCACCTGACCCGCTTCAAAGCAGGATAGCAGAGAACTGCAGAACGCATCATGCAACCAAATCTTCCTGGCAGGGCACCAGACACCTCTTGATTGCTTATGCTGTTAAACAAAAATGGTATTTTTGATAGCTTTGTCTTCTTTTGTTCCTCCATCAAGTTTCACTGGCTGTAAATCACAGAAGATCACAAAAGACGTTCCTATTTCCATGCCCAGTATCAAGGTTTACCTTCACGACTGCTCAAGTATGAAGCAGGCACAGATTGTTATGTTACTTAATGACCTGCTTGCAAATTTTCTGCTCTCATTAGAAGTCTCTTCTTTACATTAAACCTCTCAATAAAAGATAGGAAAAAAAGAGGTTTGTTTTGAAAAAATGCTTCTTTCTGGATCCCTTCCTGCCAAATTTAAATGTCAGGATGGAAAACTGAGCAATTCATTTGGATACACTTAAAACAATACACCTTCAAGGTCCAAACTACTGAAAGGAAGAGACAGACTGGAAGCAAAGGATCTCATTCTCCTCTGCTGATTTCAGCTGTCACTCAGTGCCCTGGTTTGTGAGTCCAGTAAGTAAAGCCAACCCTCTTCTCCTCTGTTCTCTCACCCTTTTCCTCAGCCTACCAACAGCGATTCCACCAAATGTGACATCAAATAGGTCTACAACTCTGCTGACAGGGAACGCCTAAAGAACAGATAGTCAATAACAGCACAATAAAAACTGACTGATGGAGGGGAACTCACAGCCATTTTGATGCAAGTTTGCACCACTTGCTGAAATGCAACCAACCTGCTTGAGGGTACCTTGCCCATTCTGCTGCTCTACTGTGTGAGGGTATTCTTGCTCTGCTGAGATGCAACCATATGCTGTAAGCTGTCACAATCAGCAGAAGCATTACTGCATTAGCACCTACAAGGCTCAATTAGGGAGAAGGCTCCTGCTGTGCCAGGCATGTCAGAAATGATGAAAGCAGACTGCTGTAATCCTAGAATCAATTCTATGCTATATAGACAAGTCGCAGGAGTTGAACAAAAGAGACAGATGGGAGGGAATATCCTTTGCCTAAAAGGATAAAGCAGTAGTGAAATCAGGGCACAGTTTATCAAAACCTGAAACTTCAATCAGATGTTTGAGATCATGGCCAGCCTGACACTAGGCAGAGTCTGGAAAGAGAGGTTTAGCTAATCATCACTTTTCTAGACAGGGAGCTCTTTCCACATGTACATGGCAGCACTACAAAGAACCAGAGAGTGTGTGCAAAACAGTGCACAATGAAAGCCAACAGAGTTGAGTAAGAATTCATATCCCAGTCAAGCTCATGTCAGAGCATCTTGTTTGTTCACATTTACAAAAAAAAGGGAAAAGGATTTAATCAATTGTTGTGCTTTTGGGAACATATTTGGTAAAAATCCAGCTCAGAGCAGGCAGAAGTTGGTGTTGAATCACCATATATTGGTACAAAACCCCACTAGTGTGTGCACAGGATACTGCAATCAACAAAAGGGTTGGGTGTTTCCCCCCCTCTTCTAGTTCACAAGGATACAAAGGTCAAATGTGGCTGAAGGAAGTGTGGCTGCTCAATGGTGTCAGAGAAAAAGTCGATGGGAACACACCAGGCATGCTGGCATGAAGGTGCAAAGGACATGGGAAAGACAGTGGTGGTCATTCATGTTTTTAGAATGGTGTGCTGCAGCAAGACTTTTTGGACAGCAAATAGGACTCAAAACCCATCCCCCCCACTTTTTTTCCCCACACAGAACAAACAACAAATGTTAAGTAGCATCACCCATCCTTTACTCCTCCTAAAACTCTACCAAGAGCACCTGGTCATAGAGAATGATGTCTGGCCTCTCAGTTTCTGGTGCATCATAGCCAAATCTGTCACAGAAAAAAGAAAATATTCTTCCTATGAAACTGGGAACAATTTGTTTCCATGGCAGCAAGGACAGTGATGAGCAGCTCTGTCAAATAGCTGGAGAATTATTAGCAGCACAATGTGGATCAGATGACTTACATACAACATAAATAGTGCAGGAGGTGATGAGAGCAAGCAATAGCCTTTGAAGTGTGAGAATGATAGAGCCAATCATCAGATCTAGACTTCTGTCTCTTCCTTTCATCCCTAAGCAGAGTCAGGAGAAAACTGTCAGTGCAAATGGATAAATAGCACTGGAGAAGACATGTGATGGCATCCCTGAATTGCAAGACTGTAATCCCAAGGTGGGCTTGCAGCAGCCAACATCTGCGAGAGAGCAACAGTAATTTTAGCAATTGCCTAAGTGAGGTGTACATTTTGCCTAATCTACTCTCTGCACCTGTCAACTGTTACCTGAAACAGTCTGACACAGACACTGTACTGTTCTGTTTGTGGAGATGGCATATTTAAACCAACATCCACTCAAAACCACTTTTCATCGATGCAATGAGTGTTATCCATCCTCAGCTTTGAAGGGGACTGACACGAACCCAAGTCAGGCTCCCAATCAGCTCTCCTGAGTACAGGATTTCTCCCCCTGACTGTCCATAAACACCCAGAGTTACTAGGGGATCACACCTTAATACTGTTGTGGCTCAGCTCTTTACAACCTTGAAAGAGAACTGCAGCTCCAAAACTAACTGACCTAGCCACACTGATTGCCAACCACCTGCAACAGGTTTTGAAACAGGATGCTCAATATTAAAAAACCCATTAATTCTGTGACTTTGAAAGCACAAAAAGTGGCACAGCAGCTGAAAGTCCTGCACTGTGACAGAAGACTAGACTCACTGCAAAATGTTTCTGCATGGATTCACTTCATTTTGTTTATTCCTAATACAGAAGATTGCTAGCAGGCATATTTTGAGAGCAATATTGCTAAGGCAGTTATGAGACTGCAACCTTGAAGGCACCTTGAAGAATGAGTAGCATCACAGCTATGCCAGGGCTAATCCACTTAAGAAAATCAAGATGAAATGACTTGCTTGACATTATTGAGAACAAGGTGACGTTGAAGGTACTTTACAAGACAACTCAAACTTTTCCTGGAGATGACATCCAGTCTCCAGTAGCAGTTATATCCATATAGCATTGTGCAAATATCTGACTGAAGAAAGAATCAGGCAGAGTAACTGGGTGGAAAAGAATATTTTCTTCTATTTGAATCAACAAAACACTCTGCTGCTCCCCTTCAGATTCCTCAGCCCCACATTACACAGCAAGAAATCTCCCCTCAACTAACAAGTACTGTGCCAGAGAGAAGCTTTGGAAGAAGCTAGGATTGACATCTTCCTGTTCAGGGAATTATCTTTTGCAGCCATCAACTACTCTTGAAATAATAGCATGGGAAAATAAGCACTACGAGGGTGCATCCATCCCCCCAGGAAATAGACATGTCCATATGTATACATTGAGGAGAAATATCTATAGCATGATGCTTGTGGGAACATGGGAAGAGGAATTTTGTGTTGCTTAAAAATATAAGTAATGATGCCCAGCTGTGTCAGAGCAACAGCCTTCTAGCCCAGTATTCAGACTCAGAGAATGAGAAAGGCAGATGCTGTTTAGAAAGATCATATGAGTCTGGCCATTTTTTGCAGCTCTTTCCCCTTACACTCCCTGAGGATCTGGAATTGCTATAGTAAAGAAGCTAGTGGGTGCTTGGAACTTACCACTGAAACCCTTAATTCTTTCCTACCTGTAAATCATAGCCTTCCAAAACTAACCCTCACTGTGATAAATGTTGCAGTCTGATCAAACAGCAGTGCACAGATTTCAGTGACACCAAAAAAAACCCCAAAGAACTAAAAGGAAGACACAGGCAACTGTCTGCAACTCATTAATAGCCATAATGATTTTTCCTTTTATTACCTGTTTATTTCAAAGGGAAAGAAGTCCTCCTTTAAGTTAGCTCAATTCCCATTTGTCCTTCTGGGACCACTTAGAGTTGAAGTCTATTAAAACTTACTGAAGCCAAGACAATGCATCCTGGGGATCCTGGCAGAAGAGTAGAGGTGCCATCTTTATTTCCTTTTTGAAAGGCCTGAAGGCCCTTTCCAGGAAAGATCATTTGCACATTTCATGGCCCCATTTTAATCTACCATTTGGGTGATTTTTCCTCCTGAGCTCACGCTCCTAGACCGTGTTTCACTGTTCCCATGGTACTACAGCACTAGCAGGGACAATGAGGCTGCCACCACCATTACCATGCAAAGTCAAATGCAGTCACCTGAGTTTACTTACTGTAACTCTGCAGCAGCTGCTACCACCACTCTTAGCCTCAGTCAAAGGCAGAAAGAAAACCAGACTCCAAGCTTTATTCTCCTGAACACATTCATGTAAAGTAAGTCTTATTTCTACACTAACCCCCCACATATTGAACTTAAATTCCCACCCTTGCAGTCCTTGGACAGAACTGCCCACACAGCAAGAAAGATGTTTGAAAGCTTATTCCTGTGCCAGTTTGGTTTAGCATCTAGCCAGGAAATGCTTCTGCCTCCCCTCGCTCAAAGGACATCAACATCACTCAAGTTTAGCAAGAGCAGACATTATTCTAGCTGAAAGCAACAAACCCTCACCCTTTGAGTACACTAACTGCAGGAAAGCTTTGGGATGAGGAGAAGAGCCTAGGGGAAAAGAAAACAAGTATGTAAAGGTTATAGTTACCCTTTGATCCATGGAGAAAGATCTTGCTTGGATTAGATCCTAGTTAAAGGGCTGCATGAGTATGCTGATAGCTTTTTTTTAAGCTGGATGTGGAAGAACTGCAGTGCCAGGAGAGTGCCAGCGGACTGTGATAAGCAAGTGACATGTGACACTGGCTCCACAAAAACCTCTTCTAGTGGCAAGCGTTAGCTGAGCTTCGACGTACCTGGCAAGCCCAAGGAGGCAGGGTCTTAAACATACAAATCTCAAACACAAGTTTGGAAAGCTCTGCCTGCACTGGTCTGACATAACAGCCTTGTTTCAGATCAAGAGGGTCTACACCCACTGGTGATGCTCTCCTTCATAGCATGCCTGAAGGGACTTGGGCTAAAAGCTAAGCATAGAAGCAGCCAAAAGGAGTTGAAGAATCACTTGAACTTGTGAGGGAAAGCTCCCTGGTTGCTGTTAGAGCAATGATGCCCTTGTTATTGAAATGGACTGGATTAAATTGAAGCACATCAGTCAAGAGACCGGTCCCTTCAGGTTCTCTCAACAGCCAGCACTGCCAGAGCACACCTGACACAGGCTGCCCTCTCCAAAGGACTCTTCTATGAGCTCCCTCCTGCCACCCTGCACAGTTAGCCAGAGAAAGCCTCCTCAGCTATGAGGCTAAAGTTAGCTGGTAACATAGAAACGCATTCTCACTACCCACATATCCAGATGTCAGATCAATTTGAGCATATTTAATCATATTCAAAATCTCTGTGGTGCCAGGAAAACAAGTGCACTAATTTGTGCCTGTGAGAACTTCAACTGACAAATCCAGAAGCAATAAACAGGTTAGATAGTGGAAATAATCATGCATTTAGTCTTGGCTGTAATTTGTCAATATAGGACTTTTAGCAAGCAAAAAGCATTTGTACAGAGACCTAGAAAAATGAGTCACTGCCAAGAAGATCAGCTGCTAGAAGCAACACTGCCATCTCATGATTTTATTTCAAGCCTCATGATAGTCAGTGCTTTTATCAGGGCTTCAGCTTCTCAACTGTTAAACCTCAGCTGTAGGCTGTTTAAAAACAAAACAAACCAAAAATTTTCTAGCCTCCATGTTTTCTGATAAAAAGCCTAAACACATATCCTTTAACAATTCAGAAATAGGCAACAGTGATAAACCCCAAGCACCCAGTTGAAAAGCAAGCTGTGCTTTTGGGTGATGATTTTCCAACAGCTTGGCGCTCTGCATCCGATCACTGTTCTCATGAGCTCGGTAAGCACAGCTGGAAGCTCAGCTGATGAGCTCACAGGCCCGTTTGAGAATGCCTGACACTGCTCTACTGGCTGCAGAGCCCAACTTCCAGGTACCCAAGAGGACAAAAACCATCTCAAACATAAGAGCACACACCTTCCTTGCACTACAACTGCCAGCAGGGACCAGCACACCCTAGAGCTTGGCAACTTTCCTCATTCCTAGCAACAAGTAGAGTCATCTGATGGAGAAACCAGCCACAGACCCCCTCTCCTCCACTGACAAGCTACTGGCAAAAGGGCTTTACCAGCAGGCTGTGGTTTGGTGCTCACAAGTGCATGCAGAGTTGCCCAGGGAGGTGCTGGAGTCACTGTCATTGGAGGTGTTTAGGAGGAAACTTGATAGGGTGCATGGCTGCATGGTTTAATTGATCAGGTGGTGCTGGATAATAGGTTGGACATGATGATCTTGAAGGTCTCTTCCAACCTGGCCTATTCCATTCTATTCTATACTATTCTATTCTGAAGCAAGCAGACTTTTGCTATTCAGGGGAATGCCTTGCTCTTCAGCTGACTCCTTTCTGTGATGTTTCTCACCCTGGTTCCAGCCTCCCCTCACCGTGCAAACACTCTCCTTGCTCACACAGGGCACAGCACCCCAAGACCCCACAGATGCTTACCATCAAGCATTCTGCAGTTGCAACCCAGACCCAAAGCCAGCAGGAGCTGCGCTTTGCTTTGAGGCTTGGGACAAGTTTCTCTCAGGCCACATCTGCTTATGGAGGCATCAAAATGATTACACTCAACAGAGGAATGTGCAGATTTGAGAGCTATACTCTTGATGGCAGGTCTTGATTCAAAGGGCTACCCAGAAGAGCAGCTGCCCTAGGGGGGCTTTATTAATTTCTGTCCCCCAAAACTTCTTGGTTTGGCCCTTGTCTTGGCCCTTCTTGTAGAGAAGTGTCACATTTGCAAACCTCCAGCCATCTGGGACCTCACCAGTGAGCCAGGACAGCTGGTAAATGATGGGAAGTGGCTTGATGAGCACTTCCACCAGTTCTCTCAGCACCCTCAGGAGTGTGCCATCCGGCCCTGGAGACGGGCGTACATCTATGTGGTGCAGCAGGTTTATGGATTATGGGGGCCTCGTTCTGCTTCCCATCACTATCTTCCAGCTCAGGGGGCTGGGTGTCCAGTGACTAGCTGGTTTTACTATTAAAGACTGAGGCAAGCAAGGTACTGAATACCTCAGCCTTTTTCTCACAAATGAGAGATTTTCTGGACTAGTAGGTTTCTGGGGAATCAAACAGGTTTCTGGAGAAGCAAAACTCCTGAGCTTTTTCCTTTGCAGAAGAGCACCAGTAGAGGCCACCACAAACCCAACTGAGCAGGTTTTCAGTTGCACAGGCAGGTGTGTAGATAACCCTCACTGAGAGATGGGATCAGGGCTTCAGCTACATCTCAGTATCTGCATGAGGCATCAAAGTAAGTCTCATCCCTGGCAGCCATCAGAAGCTCTTCATGCATAATTCACACTTTTGCTTATATTCCACTCCTCTTCAGTGTGAAGCTCATTATTGCATTCAGAAGAGCACAAGTGAAAAAATGGTAAATAATATGACAGCATTTCCTGGACATCATGCAAAGTCCTGTGCCATTCAGCAAGGAGAAATCCCAGTGAATCTTTACTAAGAGAAGCTTGAACTAAGCTGTCATCCCTACATCCTCTTGTGGTCCACAGTAAGCCTTCATTTACTGATGACAAATTCCATTGCTGCTAGGAGAAACTAATACAGGCCAGCTAGTTTTCCTCACAGGTTTCTCACCACTTAAGTCATCACCTCAAACTCCTATATACATGAAAGCCCTGTCCTTACACCCATTCCTTTCTTAGGAGCAGCTACAGATCAAACAAATTACACAATCCAAACAAGACTGCTTCAATGTAACAGTTATAAATCGCCACTGGACTCACAAATGCAGTGTGACCAGGCCAGCTCAGCCAAGACTTGTTTCAGAGCTATACACATACCAATAAAAACTCCAGTCTGAAATGCCAGCTGATCGTGCATGGCCACCAAGTGTCCATTGCATGCAGGTAAGGACTTGTGGAAGGGAGCTATACTCAAGGGATGTACTTTTGGCTCATGCTCTTGAAGGAAGACAGCTGGAGTTAAGGACAGGGTGGTAAAAAAGAAATTGAAAGAAAACTTTTAAATGGATTAACTAGCTAGCTACAAACAAGGTGATCTGGTCCTTCTCATGACCAAAATATTTAAGCAATGCTGCAGTTTCAAATACTGCAGCAACCTTCCAATCCTCCGTGAATGAGGATCAGCAGTGTGACTGCAAGTTTAAAGAGACCGTTTATTTCACTACAACCCTCACACCACCAGTCCTTGTTTCTTACTGCTTCCCCATAACATTCCTCAGGCAAAAACACTCCCTTCCCAGCAGCATTTTTAATTATACTATTGACTATAGATCCCAAAAGTTAGGTACTGATTATTGCCCATATGGTCATGATTTACAAGACATGCCCCAGCTGTAGCTGTCAAAGCAAGAAGACCCAGTGATAGCTCAGAGAATCCTTCCCCAGAGTCTGATTTTTTTACAGTAGGATTGATCTTTGCTCAGCACCAATCAACCTGCAGTAACCAAACAACACTAAGTGCACATCCTCCCATAGACAGAACTTTTAGCAGCTGGCAACTCCCATGCTAGCATAGCCCCAGGACTCATCATGTACAACACCTTGAAGTCACTTGGACTGCAGATGAGTGAACAGAAACCCCTAAACTTGTGTGCTTTCTGACTTGTGCTAGGAACCATCATCCAGGAACCTCTTCTAAAGCATATGCAAGTGATTTTTAAAGGTGCCTGTAAAAAAAGAAAACTGAAAATCACACAGAATCACCAAGGTTGGAAGAGACCTCAAAGATCATCAAGCCCAACCTGTCACCACAGACCCCCTGACTAAACCATGGCACCAAGTGCCACATCTGATCCCCTCTTGAACACCTCCAGGGAATAAAACAGCATAAAACTGCTTAAACACCAAGCAGGCACTTTACACAATCAGTGGCAGATTCTGCACAGCCACTGCACAGAAAGCATTCTGCAGTGGATGCTTGTCTATGAACTTATCAGGCTTGAAGGAACCTTAAGACTAGCTTGCTTAATCCAAAGGTTTAATTAAAAAGCCATTTATTTTTTAAACAGGAAGGCTGTCAGGCAATGCCATCTAGAAGTTCTGTAAGCAGAGCACACAGTTCACCTCATTAATGCACTTTTTAAAAGAAACCATAAAACCACAAATCCTCAAGCCTGGCTCTCAAGCACTGCTCCTGGATCCTTGATGACAGCATTTACTGGAACCAGAACCAAAACAGTAGAAAGACCTCTCTTTGCCCTTTGCACTTCATAAAACTGAGAGCTGCAGCCTTTAAGCATGGTCAGATTAAAATCCCTCATTCTGGCTCATCAGAGATTCCATGAAGACTGACCTAGGCATCAAGAGGTGATCACGTCTGGGCTAGGTGCATCTCAGAGAATCCGAAAGCCCAGCTATGGCAAAGCAAGCCCAGCTTTCCCATTCACCCACAGCCTGTGCTTGAACCCAGTAGGCAAGAATAAAGTGAATACAGTAACTGTAGCTAACTACTGCTGCAAGCTATTTCTAAGTCATTCCTCACCCACTAGTTATGGCTTACTGCACACTATGAGTCATTAATTGAGCATCACAGGTCAGAGCCACATAAATCCAGGTTAGAGTGATAAACAGGAAGAGAGTGCACATGTGCTCTCTCCCAACTGCTTATGTTACATATTTGCTATTGAACACACACACAGATAACTTTATTTTTTTAGACTTGGATAGATCTCCATCTGCTGTCAGATCAGTAGTCTGGAAAGAAAAGAAGGAAGCATGACAGAAGAGTTTGAACATCTGAAAGGTTTCCGCTAGGAGGATGTGAGCGTATCATCCTCCCTAGTCACCAGGGACAGGCAGTACAGTTGGCTTAAAATGACAGTAAAGAGAACTTAGATTGGCTATTAGGAGACTGTGGGGAGGCAGTGATTGAAGGAAGAGGAACTATAGTAAAAACGAAGACAAAGCCCCACCCCAGGTGTAAGGACCAGAACAGGTCACCTAGAGATGCCACCTGCAAGCCCCTAGAGCCTTTTCATAACAGGTGAGATGAATGTGTGCTGGGAATTGCATGGAGACTTTGAGGAGCTGGAGGAGAAACAACAGGATGATAGCTCTCTCTGCTGTCTTACAGTATAATGATTGCCAGATACAGTTCACTTTCTTTTTGTCTTGCAAGTGTTCACCAACAGCCATGCATGCATTAGGTGAGAGGAGATAGGAGATTACAGCCTCGAGGGAATGCATTTACCAGAGGTGAATGGCAATCCAGGAGGTCTGAAGAGAGGAGGAGATGCTCTTACCTTCAACAATTTGCCACTGCCCCGACTCAGGACTTTGAACTACTCCCTTGACAACACATCCTGCATTTCAAAGCAATTCAAAGACCCATCTGAGGGGATTTCACAGGTTTTTAGGAACAATTTCCTTTTTGATCCAGAGCAAGAGGGAATAAAGTTTATTTCACCAATTTCAGCTGTTACTGGATGGTATGTGATAGGAAAGAGTAATTCCTTTGGTATTTTTCTGTTCAGTCATAGAGATCATTATTTTGAAAGCATAACAATTATTTCTCCAGGTCTGTAAAAGAAGGTTGGTTGTGATGGGGCTTTTATTAACTGAAGGACAACACAGCTAAGCTCTTCCCTTCCTCTCATGCCCATATATATCAATCCTTTAAAATGAAATTTTGTAGCGGCTGCTCTCCTTTGTTTAATTGTGCAGTTAAGTGAGTGGTACCATAATGCTCTGGATAATGCACAACAGCTTTTATCCACAGATTTTTGGCATCTATATGCTTAAAGCTGTTACAGAAAGCAACAGAAAATGTAAAAATAACACCAGGAATTTCTGAAACTCTTTTATAGTTCATTAGTGACCAGATCTTTCCAGTATCTCCTAAGACTCAGGCAATTCTTTCCACACATTGGTAATGGCTGCACGTCACAAGTGTTAACTGTTCAACATATGTATTTGTTCTGTTTGGCCATTAGCTGTTTAGAAGCCGTTTTGCCATTCAGAAACAGATCATTTGTGAACCTACAACACAACAACTTTAACACCATACCAACAATAAGTTTCAATGACAGCTTGCCTAGAACCCACCAGATAGATTTTAGACTTCTACTCCTTTTACAGGAAGTTAAAACCCAGTTTCAGTGCTTCAAAACATTCTGTACCTCTCTTCAGTGCCAAAAAACCAAATCAGTGTCAAAGCAGGCTTCAAAAACCTGTACTGCTTTTAATCCAACAACATGGAATAGTAATTGCAAGTATCTTATGTCTGCCTATAAAGTATGTTAATGCTGCACACTTGCACTCACACATGAAGCAGTCGTAGAGTTGGACAATTCTACAGTGGCACACAGAAGATACACAGAGAGTAGAGGACTGAGGTGCACCCTGTGGTGGTTTTAGGCTGTGCCTTTAAAATTTCGGTACAGATTTCAAGCAGAAAAGTAGAAAACTATCAATAAATCACTACTGGGTGTGAAAAGGAAAACAAAAGATTGTTCTAAACAAATTCATTGGGCAAATATCTAGAATAAGAGGAGCTGTACCATAACAACTCTTCCCTTTTCTGATCTCTGGCTGGTTTTGCTTCACTCAGGAGAGATAACCTGCTTTTGGCTGGCCTTGGCTAAGTTTAACTTCTCTTCTCCTTTCTCTTGCCCCTTTTGTATAGGGGGGAGGAAGGCAGTGGGGTAGAAGCTAGTAGCTTCCCCTGATCCTTGGCCAGGGAGATCCTTGTGCTGTTTGCTTATTGTCAATATCTGTATAATCTTGTAAATCCTGTATATTTTGTACATATTCATTGCACTCCATTGTAGATCTTGCTTGTAAATACAGCTTCATTTGCTTCTAACTGAGGTGGTCTGGCAAAGTCAATGTTGGGGGGAAACTTCAACCTACCACATTACACACCCTCATCTTCTGCTTTCTCTCCTTGCTAGCTAATGTGCTTAACAAGATAACAATGGGAGCAGGGTGCTGCTACACAGATCCTTGATACTTATTTGTGTATTCTGAGTGCATGTGATGGAGCAAAGCAAAGGAGTTCTGACCTCCCAAACAGCACAGTAGTAGGCATCCTGTTTGTGTTGGTTTTTTCCCCTTCTTGTTTTTAAGTGAAACACAAGCATCACTGATTATTCATAGTGGCAGAAAACAAGAATTCCTGAGGTTAAACAATGTTTTTTTCAAGCTGGGGAAAATGCCTAAAACTGGCTGCACTGTTTATTCTGGCTTCTTAAAATGACGACCTGATCCTCCAGCAAAGCTTCTTAAAATGATCTGATCCTTCAGCAAAGATTGCAACAGGTGGAACAATTCATTTGAATAGCCACTGTGGAGAGAAGTTATTAACATTTCATCAGCCCTTTAAAATGTGTTTGCTATTTCAAGGTGAGAATGGAAAAGTGACTTCTCTTGCCTGCTGCCACTTCCACCGAAGGTTTGTGCATTATTCAGCGACCACACAGTCAGCCAGAAATTCTCATTAAATGCCCTGACTTAGTAACTAATGCTTAACAACTGGCACTCACACCAAATCTTCCATTAATGAAACATTCAGAAGGTGTTGGCCATCAGCAAAAAATAGTGCTGGGCTTTAACACTACATGATAAGTGGGAAGGAAAGGACAAGTGTGTATTAAATGGCATCTAAAACAACCTCAGTGCAGAGTCTCCACTCCACAGTGGGCCACTGCAGAAGGTGATGTATGACACCACCTGGTGACACAGCTGATAAGAGCTGCAGGAACACTAATATTCCCACTAATATTGCTTATCTATGTAACATTTTACTTGGGTCTTTTGAACCAATAAAGTCCTGACAAATCACAGATGAATTAAGTTCCCCTGCAAAATCTGGCAGGAGTTTGACAAACCAGTTGCCTGATGGGACCTTCTCAAGTAACTCCAATAACAAGCATACAAAGTCTTTTTCATGCCAGCAATTTCTCTCCCCTCGAGGGGGTGCAAGAGAAGTTGGGGTTAAAAACACAACCATACACACACCCCACAATGGTGTGTTATAAACTCTGCAAATTAAGCCAGAATCATTTGGAAGGGACTTCTGGAGGTGAATGAGTCCAACCCCTTGTTTATAAGAGAGCTACTTTCAGGTTGCTTGAGGAGTTGCTGGATGAGGAACTAGATGAGGTGTTTTTCAAAGTCATTTTAGAAAGCAGGGTGAAATGGAAAGGATTCTTAGATAACACTCTAGACAAGCAGCAAGTTCTCTTCCTGCATCCCCAGCAAAAAGCAGAAATATTGTGCAACAATTCAGGTGACACACAGCAAGTTATCATCATCCACACCTCCCATTGTCTGTCTCATACTTACTATCAGTTTTGACTGGGCCTGGAAACATCTCTTGTTTTGTGCATACTATCCCAAGAACTGCTAAAGCAGCAAACTGATAATGACAAGGAAATAACTACTGCCAGCTTGTTCCAGGAAGGAAACAGGTAGGAAGAGGGGAGGTGGGACAAAAAGCACTTTTGACTGGTCAACTAAAAGTCCAACTCCCTGTAAAAACCATTTTGTATGTTAAAAACCCCAGAACGTTTATGAGTCACCATCACTGGGGGTGTTTAGAAGGAGACTGGATGGGGTGCTTGGTGCCATGGGTTAGTTGATTAGATGGTGTTGGATGATGGGTTGGACACGATCTCAAAGGTCTCTTCCAACCTGGTTTATTCCATCCTATTCTATTCTATTCTATTCCAGGTAACTTACCAGTGTTCAAGTTCTTTCCTTGAGTTTAATTAGTAATTGATACTTCCCTCTTGCAATGTTTTAAATCCCAACCAATATGGGTTGACCTTTATTAAAGAAAAACAACTAGTCTGATCCTCTTGGAAACTGCAAATAGTGAAACAGGTACAGCCTTGTTATTTTCACTCAGGAGATGCAAGATGCATCTTGACACTACCAATGAGAAGGTTGAAAGCTGAGCAGAGTCACAAACGCAGCTCTGGCACAAAGGCAACCTCCATTTCCCCTCCTTCACATACTGATTCAAAAGAAACCTCAAGATCTGAGCCTGTAAGGCCAAACAAGTGCTTTCAGTTCATTACTGTGAGTCTTGAAAATTGAGCTGTGCTGAATCTGAGCAGCACTGAGACCTATGGCAGATCAGTAATTATCTTCACACACACATCTCACTTACTCTCTTACTAATCAAAACAGACTGAAGTGCAACTCTATAGGGGAAAAAATAAATACATGTATCTAATTTCAGATGTCCACAATCCTTGCTGGCTCTCCCAGACAGCGGAAGTCCCCTTTTCCCCAAGTGCATTCTTCTCAATGTCTACAACTGCCATAAGGCATGCAATTTAAACCTCTACTTCAGATTACTGCTTTAATTACATGCTCTGTATTCTTCAGCTCACATAGTGATTAGAGACTTGGCAAGCAGATGCGAAGGCTAACACACAAGTTGTAGGATGTCAGACTCTGGGCAAGTGTGGAAGAAGGAGAAGGAACATCAGGATACAGAGTATTCCTATAAATCATTTTCACAAAGCAGTCACAAAGAAAGCATTTATCTGAAACTGAGTAATTTAGTGCTGTGCTGTGCTTTTCAGCTGCAAATTCAACTCTAGCACCAAAAGGAATGTACTAAACCTGTTCCAGAATGACCAGATGTGCACACTCAAACAACATTCACACCACTCTGGTGAGCAGCTGGAGCCAAGTTTTGGGAAGGGCAACACTGAAGTTTAGTACTGATAGACAATACAATCTAAATTATAACCAAAGTGATACACTCCAGCCAAAAGCAAGGAGGGTGAAAAAAAGAGAAAGGAAGACAGAAATAGAGGACATTGCAGGAAAACATTCAATAGCCAGGGAACACTAAGGTTAAATTGCACAGGCAAAAATCAGCACTATCCTCTTACAAAAACGGACAGGTATTGAACAGCTAGGGAGCTTCTACACCACCAAACACTAAGAATTACCATTTAGATGCAATTACAAGAGCATTTCTGACATAAATCCCCCCTTCCCATACCTTCTACCAACTTGCAGTGTAGTCTCAGAGTACACAGATTGGCTTTCTTTTAATCAAACTAAACCAGAACATGCGCTTCTGGAAGCCACTTCATGCACCCCAATTGTGTACACACAGCTCTGTTTTCAGGCTCAGACCAGAGCTCTCCACCCTTCAGAAACATGTTCAGCAAGGACACTAGGACCTTAGCAGCAGCAGCTTCATCCTACAGATCCAGTCCTAATGAGCTGCACTACATGCTCACATAGGACAAGGCCACTTCAGGCTGTGTGTCTTCTAGTTATGCACAGCTTGCCCCCCATGCAGACCTGGCATGAGAGAGCTGTAGCTCTCACCAGTCCCTGCAAGAGAGGAGGGTTTTACCTACTGGGCTGCAACAAGCTGTGCTAGATGCCCAGTTTTACTAAAAATATTGAAGCCTTTCCTTCAGTACTCTACCTGAATAAGCTCTCCAGAAGCTCATTAGTTGTGCCACAGCCTATTCAACACCACCACTTTAGTATCACTTGATTGTTACACTTCCTCCTGAAGTTAAACCTAAACAACAATTTAAAGAGAGAAAGGACAGAAACTATTACAAATCAAAAAAGGCATCCCACAGCTACAAGACAAGGTGAAATAAGTCACAACAACTTCACTCTCTTGTGGCATACCTTTTACCTTCTGACTTCTTGTAATTCACATGCATCATTTCCTTGGCACAGACACTACCCCAAACCCTGGTCAGCTATCCAAGGTTGGGGGGGATGTACCACAAAAGTAAGTCAGAAACTACATAAAAGACTTCATTTCTTTTTCTGCAAAAAGTAAGCCTACTTCTGAGCTTTGAGAACCTATGCTGAGGTTTACATTGAATTATCACCTACAAGATTGTTGTGCATAGCAGATACAGCTTCTACTTTCCACCAGGTTTCAAAGAGAGACAAATCAGATTAGCAGCAGTCACTATCTAAGCAGCCAGAATTAGAGATTATTGTAATGGCTTCTTTTTAAACTCTTCTTTTCCTGCTTATATGAGTTATTTGCTATCTCAGTTGCTTAGAGCTGAGGAAGTGATTCAGACTGGGGGCAAAAAACACAACCTTTGCCACTACATTCACCCACAGGACCAGGACATACTCCCCAGAGCCAGCCCTGCACACCTCTCCTGTGCTGCAGAAAGGAGACAGCGAGAGACTGCACAGTGGGTGGATGAGCACAAGCTCCCCTGCACCCCTGACACCCCAGAAGGTCTCTCCACCCCTCTGGCTTCCTCAGACCCATAACTTCTCATAAAGACTTGTGCTGAAACAAGTGTGGATCACTGGCAGCACGTGGGAGATCACATGCAGGTTGAAAATACAGCACATATGTAAGTCAAGAGTGATCACATGCAACTCTATTTGTAGTTAATAGCTACACATACACATCTGAAGGCAGATTTGGCACACAGTTCTACTTGGTGCTGTTCAGCCTTGAGAAAAATAGGCTGACAGGAAACCTTATCACTCTCTACAACTACTGGAATGGAGGCTGTAGTGAGGAGGGGGCTGGCCTCTTTTTCCAAACAACAAGGGATAGGACAAAAAGAAATGGCCTCAGGTTGGGCAAGGGCAGGTTCAGATTGCACAGTATGAAGAGTTTCTTCACCAAAAGGGTTATCAAGCATCAGAACAGGCTGCCCAGGGAAGCTGTTGAGTCACCATCCCTGTATTTAGAAGACATGTAGATGTCTTTTATGCTCATGGTTCAGTGGTGGACTTGGCAGTGACAGGTTAACTGTTGGACTTGATCTTAAAGGTCTTTTCTAACCTTCAAACAATTCTGTGGTTTAACCTTGATTTAGTCAACTAGTAAGATACCAAAGATGCTGGGAGTGTGTTAAAATGGTGCCCTCCTCAAAGAGAGAGGGACTTACTTGTTTAAAAATAGTCATCCTCTGCTGTCTAATGAATTTTAAAATACAGATTATCTATCTTCTTAAAATAGACCTGCATATTGTATGCATAACAAAACCATGTGCAGAATTACCATAAAGGCTCTCTATAGCTCAGGCAACATGTTTTAAACAGTCACCAGAGAACCAACTGAGAAAAACTTCCAAAGCAATAGCAGCAGACTGTACAGAGCAGTCATGGCTGGGGTTTCAGTGGCCATAGAATATGCACTTCCAGAGGAGAGGAGAGGAGGTGACTTCAAGCCAGCTCTAGCCTGATTCCACCATGAACTGAGCAACTGTGAGTAGGGGGAACTTTTCAGATGCACTGCTGGAGGGCATGTTTCATTCCAGTTTCACCCAAAAGGAGCCCAAGTTGTGGACTCCAGGGCTGCTCTGAGGTTTGAATCAAAGCACAGTGCATAAGGATTAATGATGTTTACTTCAGAGCCTCATCCCTGGGTCTAAAATAAAACACAAATACAGAAACATCTGCCATATGCTAGGGCCATTTACTTGATCATGGATTTCTCTTTGCTCTTTAAATTTAAAGTATTTGAGCTTAAACACTCCTCCAGTACATTTTTGCCTGTTATGTAATTCTTGCCTGCAGTTCAAATGAATTACAAGAATTCCCTTCAACTGTGCAGCTCTCAATTTTCAGCTTTGCCTGGTGACCCCAGCTCCTACAACTACAGCACAGGTGAGGAGCACAAATGGGTTCCCTCCTCCACACTCCCCTCTCCTCACTCCTTGCCTCTCTCACCAAAGGATTTGCTTACTTGCATGCTTATTCACAATTCCCCCTGCTCTGGAACACAGTATTGGTGCAGCCACTGCAGGACAGTTAAGTTTTAGGAACACATCCTCATTTAAATTAAAAAAAAAATGCTGAAATAACACACAGCATTAAATGGAGAAACCATTCCTCAGCTGAGCAAAAATGGTACCTTCGTGGCTGCTGCAGTCAGTCACGCTGCTTGGCATAACTCAAAAGTGGGTAGCTGAGAGCTTTGCCAATAAGTTACCAAGAGTGTAATAAACAGTAGGATAGCACTTGTCTTCATAGGTTACTTTCCTTTGGGTCATGAGATATATTTTCATGTATGTCTTTCAGGGACATATTGTGTCCAGTTCTGGGCCACTCAGTTTAAGAAGGACATTGAGACACTTGAATGTGTCCGGAGAAGGGCAATGAGGCTGGGCAGGGGTCTGGAGCACAGCCCTGTGAGGAGAGGCTGAGGGAGCTGGGGTTGCTTAGCCTGGAGAAGAGGAGGCTCAGGGGAGACCTTATTGCTCTCTACAACTACCTGAAGAGTGGTTGTAGCCAGGAGGGGGGTTGATCTCTTCTCCCAGGCAATCAGCACCAGAACAAGAGGACACAGTCTCAAGCTGTGTCAGGGGAAGTTTAGGCTGGAGGTGAGGAGAAAGTTCTTCACAGAGAGAGTTGTTAGCCATTGGAATGTGCTGCCCAGGGAGGTGGTGGAGTCACCATCCCTGGAGGTATTCAAGAGGGGACTGGACTTGGCACTTGGTGCCATGGTTTAGTAGTCATGAGGTCTTGGGTGACAGATTGGACTTGATGATCTTTGAGGTCTTTTCCAACCTTATTGATTCTATGTTTCTATGAAAACAGTCCTTTGAGTTTGACACTTCCATTTATCCTTTGGCCACTAAGAAGAAACAACTTCAAAAACATCAGCACAGACTTTCATTGTTAATAAAATGCAGTCCTAACATGTGCCTTGAAGCCTTTCAAAGCTGTCCCTAGCTACTATGCTCAACAATACTCTCTCTTCCTCACCACAGCCATGTCTCCAGTTGCACACACACACACACATTAAAAAAGAACATGATGTTAATGTTAAACATTCACATACTGCTGCCCAAGTTCAAAGTCCTGGTAAATGAGCATTCAAGTGATTCTGCTGAATGTTCAGCTGCATTGCACACAAACTGCAGTGCTGTGTCCACACTGCAGCCAAGGCTAAAAACCCATGAATTCAAAATATTTATAGACATGTAATCAGACACTCAGCAGTGTAACTAACTTTAAAATGACATCCAGTCTGACAGCTCTCCTGGAATACATCTTTTCTCCTCTTTTCATCCCTCCTTCCTCGTCTTCAGTCTAACAGATGCTTTTATTCTGTTTCAGGTTTTTTGGTTGTCCTCCTCTCCTCAGAGGCAGCAGGGAGGGGAGGGAGGAAGCGTAGGGTGCTGATGCACAAAGCAGCACTTGTTAAAAACTGAACATATCCAGGCAAGCTGCCAAATCTCATTCCAAAGACCCTGCTTGTGATTTGATGCTAAAACGGAATATAGCATTGTTCTGGCTGTCTGTAGGACACTGTGTCTTCTATGGAAGAGGGGTTAAAAACAAAAGGACAAAAACCAGCTTGAAACTCCCCCCCCCAGCCTCCAAACACACACTTCATTCCAGAAAATACCATAGTCACTGGCCTTCAGAGCTGTTAGAAATGAATCAAGCAGCAAAAAAACCCCAGGATTATCTCACAATCATCATGAAATAACATTTCTGAATTTCAGAGAGGATAGGCTAAGAACCAAAAAGGGACTGATTCCTGCTGCTTGCATCAGATCTGTTGTGGAGTCTCCTTCACCAGAGACATTCACAGAATCATAGAACCATTGAGACACTTGAACGTGTCCAGAGAAGGGCAATGAGGATGCGGAGAGGCCTCGAGCACAGCCCTGTGAGGAGAGGCTGAGGGAGCTGGGGTTGCTTAGCCTGGAGAAGAGGAGGCTCAGGGGAGACCTCATTGCTCTCTACAACTACCTGAAGGGAGGTTGTAGCCAGGAGGGGGGTGGTCTCTTCTCTCAGGCAACCAGCACCAGAACAAGAGGACACAGTCTCAAGCTGTGCCAGGGGAAGTTTAGGCTGGAGGTGAGGAGAAAGTTCTTCACAGAGAGAGTCATTAGCCATTGGAATGTGCTGCCCAGGGAGGTGGTGGAGTCACCATCCCTGGAGGTGTTCAAAAAGGGATTGGACGTGGCACTTGGTGCCATGGTTTAGTAGTCACGAGGTCCTGGGTGACAGGTTAGACTTGGTGATCTTTGAGGTCTTTTCCAACCTTATTGACTCTATGATTCAAAACCCACCTGGACGTGCTTCTAGGTGGTCCTGCTCTGGCAGGCAGCTTGGACTCAATGATCTTTTCAGCCCCTAACATTTTGTGATCTGCTATATTCAACATTTGGATCTTGTTGCAGTGAAAACTGTTCATCAAGGAGGGATATCAGTATCTGACCTGAAAATACTGTGCTCCATGTCCTTGAAAAATGTGAAGGACTGACCCAAATTCTTTCAAGCCAGCCTGTGAGTCCCATATTTATTTCACAAGCAATTATTACTTGAGGTTAGAGGAGAGGCTGCTCAGGTGAGAAACAGCTTGCACATGTAAAGTGGTGGCTCTGAAGCTAAAATTGAGATCAGTTTTAGAAATGGGGGAGGGAGAACAATACAGAGATTAGTTATGCTTAAAATAGTAATAATAGTCACACATCCTTTCTCTGCCATAATTTGCCACAGAGCCCAATTTGTCCCAACAGATATTAAATCATAAATCATAATAATTTAACAGCAGCAAGAAGCACTACATTGTGAAACAGGCACAACATGAGTTTGGATTACAGATTATTTCTGCCACTTTCCACTGGTAGCATTATACACCCAAAATAAACCTATATACTGACATCCACAGAAATAATACTACATTAAACTATGTACAGAAGTTGCATGTGGAGATAAATCAGTATTGGACTGACAGGGTTCTAAGTACCAATTTGAACTCACTTCCCATTTACAGCAGGTTTTCTTTTTTAAGCTCCTATGCAAGAAGTGCTTCTTTTCCCACAGCTTTCTACTCTTCCCCCGAGGCACAGCCTTTCCCATGTCTGCCACAAGCCGGCTGCTCATCACCCACTCCCTCTCCCCCCTCAACCCCGGTCACTCAGTCACCAGTTGAGCAGGGATTAGCGCCTCATAAGGGCTTACAGCAGATGTTCCTCTTCTGTGTTCCAGCTGCGGGGACTCTGCCTTCATTTGAATAACCACTAACAGGGTACAGCTAACTTCACTTGCAAAGCACAAGGAAAAATTCACCTTTAAAAAGGGCTAGACAAAGCATGAGGGGACTGTGTATCTGAAGGCCAGGAAAGAGTAGAGAGCATTTCCATTCAAGAGTCATCAAGTATGCAGACTCAAGGAAAGGTGATTACTCTTCTCAAAGCCCTAAGCCCTACCAGGCAGCTCTTGCTCAGTCACATAGCAAAGGCAGATGTCCCTCCATCACCGGGATGACCATGCAACTCAGCCATCCCATCCAATGACAGAAAGCAACAGCATGCTGGTTTGCAGCCACAGCCAACTTCTGAAGCTCCAGAGGTGGCAGAGTCACAGAGAGAGCTACACATTGAAAAATCTGAATCCACAAGGTTTTTTTTCTTGCTCAAGATTTTGGGGATTGCTTTGTGGGTTGTTCCCCTCACACTGCACACCCCCCACACCCCCCCCCCCCCCCCAAATGATAAAAAGCAGTACATCTTTGATATTTAGACAAACATACATAGAAAGACATAGAGGAAAGATAACTTAGGAGAGCACTGGAAGGAAACTAATATTATGGAAGGAAACTAATATTATTACACTGGTTTCTGAAAGGCAGAGGAATGCTTCTTTAGCAGCCACAGCCCACTTCGTATTCCAGTCTTCCACTTTATGACTGCAAGAGGAGAAACCTGGGTGACAGGATTCACAAGCCTTTCCAAACAGCACTTTTTTGAGGTCTGAACACACATAACTGAAAATGCTAAGAATAAGTATGAATTAAACTTGCAAATCTTGCTTTTCCACCAAACTTGCTTTTCCACCTCTTCAGCATTTAGGCATCGAAGCATTTTAAAGATAATAAATGCCCATTAAACATCCTGAACACATAAATAAATGAAAGAGAAGTGAGCTAGAAGAACTCTAACTCATTTGCTCAGTCATAAACCCAGCAAAAGGTACAGATATGATTAAAAACTGACATAAATCACATGACATTTGCCACTACAGCATATTGCCTTAATGACCAGCTTAATAGTTTAGTAAGTCAATATGCTTGCTCCTGCAAAAATGTAGTTGAGATGGCTCTTGAATGCATTTTCATCAGGCAGCACTTTCTGTAGTCAAAACCCAAATGCTAATATGAAAAACTGGCATTAAAGAGTGACTGAAAAGGCTTTGCAGTAAGCCTACAAATGACTCAACTCCTACAGAAGACACGTTTCCCAACGTTCAACATATACATGGTTTGGAGAAAGTTCTTCACAGAGAGAGTCATTAGCCATTGGAATGTGCTGCCCAGGGAGGTGGTGGAGTCACCATCCCTGGAGGTGTTCAAGAGGGGGACTGGACATGGCACTTGGTGCCATGGTTTAGTAGTCATGAGGTGTTGGGTGACAGGTTGGACTTGGTGATCTTTGAGGTCTTTTCCAATCTTATTGACTCTATGATTCAAAACCCACCTGGACGTGCTTCTAGGTGGTCCTGCTCTGGCAGGCAGCTTGGACTCAATGATCTTTTCAGCCCCTAACATTTTGCGATCTGCTATATTCAACATTTGGATCTTGTTGCAGTGAAAACTGTTCATTAAGGAGGGATATCAGTATCTGACCTGAAAATACTGTGCTCCATGTCCTTGAAAAATGTGAAGGACTGACCCACATTCTTTCAAGCCAGCCTGTGAGTCCCATATTCTGGCAATGCAAAGGGATCACAAAATTCTTTCTTTCAAAGAAGAGGACCTGTCACTACTACAAAGCAACACTGCTGCATTTATAGTGTTGCTTTGTTTTAAAAAGGCACAGTTTCTGCCACCTAGCTGCTAGATTTAGGTTTATGTAAGCCTTTATCTTAGGGAGTTTCAGGACTTCAGAGATGAAAGTTTATTCACAATATAACACAGCTCTGAAATAGTATACACATTGCAGCATTAGTTTCCATCATTAAATGCATGTTTAAGGGCAGCCATCTATGTAAGAGGAATCCTCCAGGAAGGCTGTAGTGAAATTAATTGCTAGCACTTCATTACTGAACAAATTAACAGGCATTTGATGTTGCCTTTGCATTCTGACAGAGGACTGAAATACACAACTCCGAAAGCACAACCAGCATGTTCCACTTCAGTCCTGGCAATCATTTCAGCACTTTCTAACACATCTGTGACTCTGTCAGAAGCCCTGCTTTCAATTAAGTGTAAGGGACAATTAATGGATTTTGCAACTATGAAACAGTTTAAACTTTGCAAGCATACTTGCAGTCCCCACCACAGACCAAGTTCTTGCTCATTACAATGCTTTTGATTACTAGATGGAAAACAGTGGTAACAACAGTTGCAAAAAGAAAGTGTTATGCGGTGCTGGGGAAAAAAGAACTTCCAAGTCAAAGTTTCTACACATCTCACCCCAATAGTCAGCTTGAAGCAGCTGTTAGAAACCAATAATCATGCTTGCAGGTGTCACTTCTCTACATAGGTTTAATCATTTGTATCTAAGTTGGAGTGTACTTCATTTCCCTGAGAGCCATCTCCACCACGCGAGTGGCTTCCAATCACAACTTCTAAGACTATACTCACAGCATGAAAGATGTTTTGTAGTTGCTGTTATAATCACAAATTGTTTCCTGGACTGTCAAAAAGCAATGCATGGTTCTGTAGTTACTTAACTAACTTAGCACTTAGCTAAGGAAACTTTTCATTTGCCTTTAATGCAACATGGCAACCAACATAAATTTATTCCAAGTCATGCTTAATGAAGAAGCTCAAACCATTTGTTCCTAGTTCTAAGTCCAATACAAAAGACAACTTTTTGTCTTTGCTAAAGCAAGGAAACATTTGCAGTGGTAATAAAACACTGCTGGGAAGTCTCAAATCAGCTACATTTTGCCTGCTGGACATGCTTGTTTCACTACAGCTAAGTACACCAAGTACTACCTCTCGAGCTCCCAGGGCTACTTGTCAGTGTGTCTAGGGATGCACACACATCGGTGCCTTTTTGAGCTGGGACAAAACCTCCTACTAAAGAGGATGTGCCACTAGCAGATTGCACCTTGAGCCACACTTCTCTGAGAATTAGGTATTTAAGTAAGAGTGCATTTGGTTCCACATTTTAGCCTTTTTCCCCCAAATATACCCATTTGCACCTCCTACCTCTCTGCAACTTGCCATCTAACAGGGGAAGGAGAGGCCAATTCTGAGCCTTATGAGAAGACAACGCCTACATCTCCAGAGATGAGTTATCCACTTCAGAGTAACCTTCATGACTTTTAGAAGCATTTGTACTTGGGAAGTTTCAGGAGAAAGTCATCCACTAGTGTAAAACTTTGTAGAAACCAACCCTCTAACAGTATTGAGTGCTTTTGTATTTTTGAGCTGCTCACTCAAAACAAGGCAAACCCAAGTTCATGTTGCAAAACCCAGGAGAGTTAAGGCAATAATCGCCTGGCTCCGGATCCTCTGACTTCTTCTCATTGAAGGTAGTGGAGTGGATTGCTTCAGAACTTTAAAAACCCCCAAATTACCATTTTGCTCTTTGGGTCCTCACCAACAGACACTTAGTAAATCACTGTTAACTTTGAATTTTAAACACACCACTGACCAGCTTGCTTTGGATGATGAGTTTAATAAACCCCAGTTAATTGGGAGAAGTTGAGTATAAAATCCTCAAATCACAGATGCCTGCATTGAAGCCTCTTCACAGAATCACAGAATGTTAGGAGCTGGAAGGGACCACAAAAGATCATCTAGTCCAACCCTGCTGCCAGAACAGGATCACCTATACCAGATCACACAGGAACACATCCAGGCAGGTTTTGAGTACCTCCAAGGAGGGAGACTCCACAACACATTCCTGGGCAGCCTGTTCCAGGGTTCCATCACCCTCACAGTGACAACAATTTCTCCTCCTGTTTCCATGGAACTTCCTATGCCTCAGCTTCCACCCATTGTCCCTCGTCCTGGCATTGGGCACCACCGAGCAGAGCCTGACTCCCTCCTCTTGGAACTCATGCTCTACATATTAATAACTATTAATAAGGTCACCCCTTAGCCTCCTCCTCTCCGAGCCAAAGAGCCCCAGCTCCCTCAGTCTCTCCTTGTAAGATGTTCCACTCCCTTAATCATTTTTGTGGCTCTGCACTGGACTCTCTCAAGCAGTTCCCCGTCCTTCTTGAACTGAGGGGCCCAGAACTGGACACAATACTCCAGGAGTAGCCTCACCAGGGCAGAGTAGAGGGGCAGGAGAACCTCTCTCAACCTAGTAGCCACACCCCTTCTAATACACCCCAGAATGGCCTTGGCCTTCTTGGTCACAAGAGTACACTGCTGGCTCGTGGTCAACCATCCATCCACTAGGATCCCCAGGTCCTTTTCCCCTTCACTGCTCTCCAGCAGCTCAGTCCCCAACCTATGCTGGGTTGTTCTTAACCAGGTGCAAGGCTCTACACTTGCCCTTGTTGAACTTCATTAAATTTCTCCCTGCCCAGCTCTTCTCAAAAAAAGGCCTACATTATGGCACATTGAAACTCCTCGTGGCAGCCCCACTACACAGAGCCTACAGCAGAGAACAGATAAGCCAAGATATAAAGAAGGCTCCAGCATTTCTACTGTCACATGAATTGCATTTACTAGAGACTGAACAGCTGGCACCAGCAAGACTTAAAAACCCCAATTCCTTAATGTGAAGTAGTCTAACAGAAGCTGTACAGGTACAATTACTTCACAGCACTGAAAATTAATTGCACTTCCAATTTTTGGGACACAGCTTTATTGACATTTTGAATCTGCATGCAACATGAAAGGAAATTCTCTGCTTCCTTCTAAAAAGGAGTTTGAGGACTGTGTGCAGACTTTCATCCACAGCCGATTGTACCAAACCACCAAAACCACAGTGGCAGAACGATGCTCTAGCAGTAGCTACAGGCAGCTTCTCTTCCCTTGCAGGGGTAACTCCCTAACCATTCTAGTAAAGGGCAGATGTTGTGCATGACCCAATTGAATCCCCATTTTTATGTTGTTATGGCTTTGGGGAAGGAAGGGAGTGTTGCACGCAGAATTGGGTGGTGATTAAAAAGCACTAACGTTTGGCTGAGCAAACCCCAGTTCAGCCCCCTGGGCCTGTCTGACCCACTAACCACTGCTTCCTAACTGCTCTGTTATGACAAAGTTTGCCTGAAAAATGCAGAGCTTGCAGAGTGAAAAAAAAATATGACACTTACGTCAGCTTTGCAACATTTCCTTACAGAGACTGCTGTGCAAACCCCCATTCCCCACCCTCCCATCTACTGCTGTCAAACTCAGCATTTGTAGCAAAGACACAGCAACTGAGGGAGCCTCTTCAGGGACTGGACAGGCTCTGCATGGAAGTATCAAATACACACATTACCTTGCTCAAACACAGACAATAAATTTGTAGCCAGAACTTTTTTCACTAGAGGGAAAAGATTGAGGAAGAGGCACAGAGCATTCTAAGAACTGAAAATGCACCATCCCTACATCATGGGACACAAAGCTTCTCCTCCAAGTCTAAGTCTGTCTAAATAGGTATGAGCTAACAACAAAAAAATTGCCCTCCTTTTGTTTCCAGTTTCCTTTCAGATGTGCCTCCTTCAAACATAGGTCTCTCATATGTGTTGTAGGCCCAGGGTTTGTGCTTTCTTACAGACCTTCAACAATAAAGCCTATGCAAAGGAGAAGAGCATAAAACCCAGAGGTAGATAGCATGGAACATGTTTAGTTGTGGTTTTTTTCCCCAAAGCAAGAGGAAAGTTATTAGTGTCATGAAGGAAGAGAGACCTACTGGCTACACATACACTGCCTCTTAGAATCATAGAATCAATAAGGTTGGAAAGGACCTCAAAGATCATCAAGTCCAACCTGTCACCCAACACCTCATGACTAACTAAACCATGGCACCAAGTGCCACATCCAATCCCCTCTTGAACACCTCCAGGGATGGTGACTCCACCACCTCCCTGGGCAGCACATTCCAATGGCCAACAACTCTCCCAGTGAAAAACTTTCTCCTCACCTCGAGCCTAAACTTCCCCTGGTGCAGCTTAAGACTGTGTCCTCTTGTTCTTCCAATACTGTCACTGAATTTATCAAAACCTGATTCCAAATGTCAGCTCTCATTCTAAAACATGCATGAAGAAAATGCAACTTCTGAGATGGGCTTAAATTAAAAAAACATTTCAATTTTAAACAGAGCAAAGATGTTCAGTAAGCACCAGCTACTAAGTGCTCAGAAACCAAACAGCAAATAAAAGCCTTCAAAATAATAGCAAGTCTCCTGATTTTCCTCCAGTATTCAAGGACTACAACAGACAATGGCTGGAGAGGAGCAGGACCCAAGAGCATAGAATTTGTGGTGCTTGAGAGCTAGATGCATGTAGCTCTCCAAAGGACACTGATTGACCTCACAGAATCACAGAGCCATAGGGGTTGGAAGGGACCTCTGGAGATACACAACACACAGGGAAAAATAAACATGGGGAACCAAAAAAAAGCCTGCCTTGTTTCACACTAAGCCCAGAAAGGATGTAGAAGCACCATCCTCAAAAACTCATGCACAAAGATGCCCAAGCTGCACCTTACACTTCCTTCTGAAGTCACAGGAGCCTCCTTTTGGCCATGCTGGTCTCCCACACAAGGGATGCTGGCAGTGGGTACACAGCCAAGAGGCGCTGTAATCCTGCTGTCCTCCTCTCAGGCTTCATGTTTTGTATCATTAACTTCAGTGCTTAAGAGAAACAGCTGTCTTGGCAGGTCACGCTCGAGGAAGAAAAGCGATTCCTGAGCTAATAAGTGAAAAAGCTCCTTAAGAGTCACAATGACCTAGGGGAAGGGTTTGAAATTAATTGCCAGTATCTCCTAGCAGGAAGCACTGGCATGGTACAGCCCAAGTGCTGCGGGAGGCCTGGGATGCAGGCTCTCACCACAGTGCTCTTCACAGCTGTCCCCTTCAGGACAAAGGGGGCCCATAGCAGCTGCCAAGCCTGAAGGCTTTAGGCATCACACCTCCAGCCATGCCTGCCACCAAAGAGTGAAGGCTCCTGCTACAAGTCCACTCATGGCTATGGAAGTTATCTGAGTGTTCAAGAGCAAAAGCCTGAGTACCTCTGGGACCACATGTAGCAGCTCAGGATCAATTCAGTTTTGGGATACTGCTGTGATGTCACCCAACACAAGCAAACACTACTAAGATGTCAAGTAAATGGGAGTTCAACAAGGCCAAGGGTAAGCTCCTGCATCAGGGTCAGGATAATCACAAACATGGATAAAGGCTGGGAGAGGAGTGGATTGAAAGCTACCCTGTGGAGGAGTTCGGGGTACTGAAAAGCTGGACATGAGCCAGCAATGTGCACTCACAGCTCAGAAAACCAGTTGTGTTCTGGGCTGCACCAAAAGAAGAGTAGGCAGCAGGTCAAAGGAGGTGATTCTTTATTGTTAGAGTACCAAGACACTGGAACAGGTTACCCGGAAAAGGTGTAGATGTCCCCTCCCTGAAAGTGTTCCAGCGCCACGCTTTGAACAACTTATCTAGTGGAAGGCATCCATGGCCATAGTGTAGGGGCTGGAATGAGATGATCTTTAAGGTACCTTCCAAACCAAACTAATTTATGATTCTAACATTTCTCTCCTGTGTTTAAACTTGGGTAAGGCGAAGGCTTTTCTCTCCTTAGAGATCTAATAACCAGGTGCAAATGCAAAGCACAAAAGTTGAGGCATTGAAGCATATGCAGCAAAAAGCTCGACATATTTTCTGAGCAAAGCAAGAGCAAACACTTTATTTACAAGGCACAGGAGCTGCCATAAGGGACGTTTCACACATACAGAAGAAGGCAGACTACTGACCATGTGGGGAGTGGGCACAGCAGTCACGCTCACAAACACATATGGAAGGGAAAAGGCATGCTTCCCTCCTACTAATCTTACCATCCTCTTCCCTAAAAACCAAAGGGTTAAGGATGAAGTATTTTAAGGAGGATTACAGAAGATAAGAACTTAAGCAAGCATGATGGCATTTTCTGAATACATAAACCTGACTTGTACCACAGGAAAGAAAAAAGAATGCTTTGAGCACTCATGTTTTGGCTGGATAACTGCTTCTCTCTTTCTTGTGAAGCCCATATAAGACTCTCCTCAGGAGTCCTGCATAGAGATCTACTTAGCATGCCAGAGGAATAACTAATTGAGAGACCCCATCTTTCCAAGTAGCTGGCAGGGTTTCTTTGGGGTTTTTGTTGGTGGTGGTTTGGTGTTTTTTAAAACAGAAACCCAGGTATTGTTTCCATTCTCATCCTTCACTCCAACAATTGTGTTGCAAATGAAGACTATTCCTAATTCTCTAACCCATTTGAACTGGGTAGGCAAACTTCAGACAATAGACTGGCATCCTACAGCCAGCACACTGACCAGCGAGGCAAGTTCCTCTGCTTATAAAAAAGCACAATGCTATCCAAGATCCACTAACCAGGCATGAAACAGAACAGCTCCATCAACTAAATGCATTTTGTAATGGGAGGTAGCAGCTATGGCTGACTGTAACTGCACTGGTATCCATCTGAAGTTTTTTCCATGTATGTTCTTATAAGAAGAGGGAAAAAAGATTCAGTGTGCAGTAATTAGCACATCCATAGGTCAGATTTTAAGAGCAGCTGGGACAGCCTTGGCAACAACGTGTAATGTTCCATGTGTCACACCCTTCTGCTACTGTGGAAACAGAATGCCATGCCTCCAACTTCCCCCCAGTGAGGCACTCAATTTTGCTTTAAGAGTGTCTCCTGATGTTAGGTTTGTTTTAAAGCTGCTTCTCCCAACTATTTTGTATGTTCCAGGAGGTGTACATCACTTAACTTTGAAACAGATGAAGTTAGCAATTACCACAGACAGACAGGGAAAACACACCCATACGTGCCCAGGGCATCACCAGAGGGGTCATGGTCACTCTCATCTATCACACATTCAAACACATCTACCACTCATTCAAACCCAGCAAGCACTCTTGGCCACCATTTCAAGGTGAAAGCCTCCAATGGAGGATCAAGGGCCAACAGGAATGCTCAGGGCAGGGAACTATCTACCCCCACACATCCTCTGCCCACTAAACCTGACAGACAACAACCTAGAGGACAGGAAGAATCAGGTTTGACCATGAGGTCCAGCACTCTCTCTCTGCAAGGGTGACAGAAAGAGCCCAAACCATGCTGAGTCATGCTGGGGAGCTGACCACAGTGGGGAAAACAGCCCCAGGATACCTAAGAAAACCCAGAAATAAAGATGTACAGGAAAATAAAATCATTTTAATGAAATCTGCAGACTGCTTAAGACTAAAATCATTTGAGCCTTGACTCATGCCACTACCTCATCTGTGTTCTGTTGCAGTTCCACCCACTCCCCAAATACTCACCTTCAGTCTGCCACAGCTACATTAAATGAGCATTTTCAAGAGGGCTTTCACTCTTTCTTGGTTCTTTCCTGCCTCCCTGAGGTTTACATTGAAGAAGAATTGAAGAAGAATTTACATGTGGTGGATTACAGCAATTTCTCAAACAGAGCATTGCAAACATCTTAGTGGCAGACACGATGCAAAATCTCAGGAACTTCCCAAGGGGGTTAAAGATTACGTGCCTGTTCTAGGCCCCTCATAGATCAAGTTCGAAGGGAAAACAGGTATTTCCAAAATGTTTGAAAATAATTCAAAGAGAAGGACTAAAAATTACAGGCTACACAAAGGAAAATTACTCAACCTGGCTATATTTCATTCCACATAACTATTTCTTTAAGGTTCAAGGCATTATCTGAAATGGGGGGATTTTTCATCAGACAATTATCAAGCAGGAGAAACTGCCACTTTAATTCCAACACTGAAGGGAAGTAACATCTATGAAGAGAAGGTATACACTGCATGAGGGAAGCAATTACTAACATGAGCTATGTCAGCTGCACATAGCAAAGCCTCCTCTGCATTGCATTCCTTGTATTTGCTTATGTTGAAACTCTGGCTCAATGAAGCAGTGATCAGCTTTAGTAACTAATAACTTCTCTGGCTGGAAAGCAGACAGTAATAGATGATACACTCGATTCTGCTACATTCCCCTGACATGGTGTGATGAATATCTCCGAAATTTCAAGGCTTTTGTGCCAGTGAGCCTAAGCAGATGTTGCACAAAGCTATTGTTCATTACACCTTGCAAGTCATGAGCTCTTGACAGATGTGCTGCAACAGATCCCTGTGCTTGCACCAAAAGTTCTCAGCTGTGAGTACTCTCACCAGTCATCTCCCTTTACTCCTGACTTTTTCTTTCCTTTTTTTTTTTTATGAATGCCTAAGCAGCTCAAGGAAACCATTTAATATCCCACAAGGGAAGTTCCATGTGGCAAACTTATTTTCAGCTGTGTGCCTAACAAATACAACAGCTCATTTTATACTTTTGTTTGGGAAACTGCACGACATTTATGTCAACACAATTCTGGCAACACAAGTGCAAGTTTACACACAAACAGCTATCATTTAAAACCTTCCAAATGCTATTCCTCAAATATACAGAAAACAACCAACAAATAAGTTATTTTAGTACAGAAGATAGGAAATGAAGATCCAGACAGAGCTCTGCACTAACACAGAATTGCACAGTGTTTGTCAGTATGGTGCATGCCCAGGACTTCATTCCAGGAACTCCTGTCAGAGGTACCCAGAGCATAGAACTTTAGGTTTTAAAAAAAACTCCTGAGTTGAAGAAAGCACTCTCTTATGCCACAAAACACCTGTGTCCTATCAGAAAGCAAACCACATAAACCCAGAGTTTAAAAAACAAAACAAAACTGTTCAGCGGGAAATCTCTCTTGAAGAGATGCTGAGGCACAACCACAGCAGCTGGCAAAGGGCATATGCAGGCAACCAACACTCACCGTCAACCAGCAGCTCCACTGATGAACATTCACCATTAGGACTGACCTCAATGAATTTTCTAGCATGCAAACTGACAAAACCATAGACTAAGAGGTCTGGGACAGTAGAGAGTCACACTCATCTGTGCCTTGCTGGCAGCATAAGGGAGTCAGATTCTTCCTCGATTAGACATCAGGGGTAGGCTCCCTAGCTCCAGCTCAGCAAAACCACCAGTAAACCCAAATAAATTATTCCAATATTAAGAAAACCAGTGCAGTAATCCTTCCCTGGCTGGACTCTCACTTTTTCGATCTCCACATCAGCTGCATTGTTAACACAAGGTGTCCTATCTGCCTGCCAGTCCACAAACCAGCTGCTTTAATGGAGCAAATTTTGCCCTGATTGCCTTCAGTGTGACCCCTCTCTCCAATCCAGATTGGGGCAATTATTTTATTTTCATTGGCACTGAAGAAATGTAGAGAGAGTTTTAGGCTGCAATATGCAATGACTGTTCTGTGGTCTTAAAAAAAAAAAAAAGGCAGTTAAGAAAAAAATCAACACAAACTGATAAAGTCTGTATCTTATGATGGGCACTCCAGACCAGTTCATAATTTCCAGAAGTCTGCTATTCTTCATGACCCAGGTCCTAGCTATGTTTGAACCACAGTCCTTTTCAACATTCTTCCACCCAGGGGAAAAAAGAAAGGGGAAAGAAAAAAGAGGGAGAAAAAAAGAAAGAAAAAAGAGGGAGAAAAAAAGAAAGAAAAAAGAGGAAAAAAGAAAGAAAAAAGAGAAAAAAAGAAAGAAAAAAGAGAAAAAAAGAAAGAAAAAAGAGAAAAAAAGAAAGAAAAAAGAGAAAAAAGAAAGAAAAAAGAGAAAAAAGAAAGAAAAAAGAGAAAAAAGAAAGAAAAAAGAGAAAAAAAGAAAGAAAAAAGAGAAAAAAGAAAGAAAAAAGAGAAAAAAGAAAGAAAAAAGAGAAAAAAAGAAAGAAAAAAGAGAAAAAAAGAAAGAAAAAAGAGAAAAAAGAAAGAAAAAAGAAAAAAAGAAAGAAAAAAGAAAAAAGAAAGAAAAAAGAGAAAAAAGAAAGAAAAAAGATAAAAAAGAAAGAAAAAAGAGAAAAGAAAGAAAGAAGAGAAAAAAGAAAAAAAGAGAGGAAAGAAAGAAAAAGAGAAAAAAGAAAGAAAAAGAGAAAAAGAAGAAAAAAAGAGAAAAGAAAGAAAAAAGAGAAAAAAGAAAGAAAAAGAGAAAAAGAAAGAAAAAAGAGAAAGAAAAAAGAAAAAAAGAAAAAGAAAAAAAAGAAAAAAAGGGGAAAAGAGGGGAAAAAAGAAGGAAAAAAGAAAGAAAAAGGGAAAAAAGAAAGAAAAAAGGAAAAAAGAAAGAAAAAAGAGAAAAAAAGAAAGAAAAAAGAGAAAAAAAGAAAGAAAAAAGAGAAAAAAAGAAAGAAAAAAGACAAAAAAATAAAGAAAAAAGAGAAAAAAAGAAATAAATAAGATAAAAAATAAAGAAAAAAGATAAAAAAAGAAAGAAAAAAGAGAAAAAAGAAAGAAAAAAGAGAAAAAAGAAAGAAAAAAGATAAAAAAGAAAGAAAAAAGAGAAAAAGAAAAAAGATAAAAAAGAAAAATAGAAAAAAAAGAAAAAAGGGGGGAAAAGAGGGGAAAAAAGGAAAAAAGAAAGAAAAAGGGAAAAAAGAAAGAAAAAAGGAAAAAAAGAAAAAAGAGGAAAAAAAGAAAAAAGAGGGAAAAAGAAAGAAAAAAGAGGAAAAAGAAAGAAAAAAGGAAAAAAAGAAAAAAAAATAAAAAGAGAAAGAGAAAAAAGGGGGGAAAAAAAGAAAAAAACCCAACAACCACAGACAAACCCCAACCAACCAAAACCCCCAACAACAACCCAAAGCCAAACAGCAATAATCCAGGCACTAAGTGCAAACACATTCCTGAAAGTTGTTTTCTGTATGTATAACCTTTAGGCAAAAATTTCAAGTGCCACATGCACTCAAGTATCAAAGTATGAAACCAACACAAAAGTGAGGGCACAGCAAAGCACTGAGGTTTGTATCATGCAATAGTTCTGCATCAGGCACGTCCTCCTATTAATGAAACATAAGCTCCATTCACATTCTGAAATTGCTGCTAGTGGAACAGCTCCAAAAAAAATGGAGAACAAAAGATGTTGAATTCTCATAGTTCTCTGCATTGCCTGTAAATGTTTCTCAAGCCACAACTCCACATGCAAGCTTTTGAGTCTTAAAACCCAAGAGACAAATAATTGTGGACTGCCAGAGCTGCAAGATAGGGCAGCATTAGAAAGGAACAAACAGTTGAGAACTAAACGGTACGTACAATGCTACCCATTTGTTACACTGCATGGCCAAATCTCTCTTGCTGCTGCTGTTTACAGGGGTGGGGTGAGAGGGCATTTTGATAGGCACAGCCACCTGCTCACAAGTTCACACCTGCCTACAGAAGAAAAGTTGGAAGAGAATCAGAAGACATGGACTCCTCCCTCGGTAGTATGATGCAGAGTTAACTTCCTACAGGCCACAGGCTGCATCACACATGACCTGGAAGAAACCAGTTACAAGAATGATGTGATGAACAAGAGCCACCACGGCTCTGTTTTTACCTTTGCTCTTTGTGGGTGTTGAGCTGGTAATCTTCACAGCAGAAACTTCTGCACCTGTACAGAGCATCACAGGCTCAGCTGACACCCATTGCTTTAATAGAACCACCTTTGATGTCCCACATGGAGACTAAATTATCTTTCCTCACAGCTGCTCACCACAAATCCATCAAGAGTCACTTGTGCCCAAATGGATTTTAAGAAACCAGCCAAGAGAACAAAAAGGATTTTCATTTCCAAGGATAGCTCACACCAATACAGCCACAAGCACACTGAAACCCTGCAGAACCATCTCCCAAATACGTCACCACACAGCCCACCAGACTGGCAGCTCAGTGAGATGCCGTGTGCCCCATCTGGAGTGAGCCTGAACCCCACGCTCCGGGGCAAAAAGCCCCTATGGCACAAGTACACTGTAAACAAACACATACATCCCTCCCAAGCACTGACACTGTCATGCTGTGAAGGATTCACATTTTTTGCAGGAGGACCTGATCAGCTCATGGGGAAGTGGCTCCCACAGCTCTGTGCAAGATCTCAGTCCCCCAGCAAGGACAGCACAAGGAGCTGGACAGAGCAAGGTGATGTGCAGCTAAGGCAGGTGCAGGGAACACAATCATAGAAACCAGGCGTCTGTGTGTGTGTCTGAGGAGGGATGAAGGGCACACCCAGCTGGCATGCACATAGGGGAGGTCTAAAAGAGAAGTCCAGGAGTTTCAATGAGCAGAATGGTCATTGTGGGAACTGTGGTAATGTAACAACCCACAGCGGCTCCCTCTGCAAACACCATAACCCAGTGAAATTTCACTGAATGTGTCGCTCTGGCACTTTCTGGAAGCGTTGCACTTCAGTGGCAGTACAACACGTGCAGCAACTCTGCATCTGACTGTGCCAGATGTGTGTCTCAAGAAAAACAAAAATCTTTGCTACAGGAATGTGCACCCACTCAGGGATGACACAATGCTGCTGTAGCAGGAATAAAAAACATACCGAGAAGGAGGCTTATCTTGAAAACCTTATCCTGAAAAGGACTTCGGACTTATCTTTAAGAGCAACAACTTTAGATACTATTAAATGTTGCTCAAAGAAGTTGCATATGCTCCATCCCTGGAAGTGTTCAAAGTCAGGCTAGACAGGGCCTTGAGCAAGCGAAAAAGACGTCCTTGAACATGGCAGGGGAGTTAGACTACATGATCTTTGCACGTCCCCTCCAACCCAAAGCCACATACAATTAGATAGCACCAATCCTGAAAAACAACAGCTACAGAAAAAACCACTCGGTGAAAACTCCCAATGCTTCCAACATGCTGACTGCTGGAATAACAACTCAGGGAAGTAAACTCAAAGAAGTAAGATACCTGCCTTGAGAAAAACAGTTATAGTCATTTAAAAATTGAGTATGACCTGTAGAGTCTAGAAATACTCTGAAAAAGAGATAATCAGGCTCTGCCACAGTTCAGCCCTCCCAGGGATGTCCCTCTATAATCCAGAAAGGTCTTGAAATACCACATCTCAGAAACAAACAATCAGACATATGATAATTCACACACAGGATGGAAGGCTTCCTTGACTACTGAACCACACATTCACACAGACAGCGACAGGGCAAGTTCCTATTTTCACCACATTTACAGATGTTTTTCAGATACTGGGAAAGAGCTGTACAACATTTTCTCCTTTGCTGCCTTCTCAGACAGGATTACAGCAAGAAGGCAAAAGTAAGTACTTTTTAAAAGCCTAAGCAGGTGGGGTAGAGATAGAGAAAGGGCAGCAGTATAACACTTTGTATTTCACAGGGCTTAAGAGAAAAACTTAGTATTGGCTTTTTTATTATTGTTATTTTTAATAGGAATAAGGTTAAATATATTTAAGAGGTGCAAGATTTAACAGAATACGGACTAAACCACTTGGCAATTGAAATCCAGCCACCCTTAGTGACCGATACTAATCAGATTTTACTATTACTGTGACACACAAAAGACCTTAGCTCCTGCCTGAACAAAGTATACAGCTGAATAGAAGGAAAAGGGACTGATACTCTTTTAGAACTTGCCCCCAGCTGTTTATAGGAGAAAAAAAAACTAAAGTCTGGTTTAAGGAATATTTGAACCTGCTTTGGACACATTTCACATAAAAGCAAGAACTGTTTCTATGGGTGGCAGAAGCCCCTAAGGTGGAACTCCTGAGGCTACTATCTATGGGGAAGAAATGGATTGCTCTGGGATGCAGGGAAGAGCTGCAGGGAAGAGCTGCAGGGATGCTGAAGGAAGTACTGATTAGAGAGCTGGAGATGTCCCCAGAACAGCAGCACAGCACAGTGTGATGCCCCTGGGAACTCCTGGGCTTGCAGGCTTCACAAGGCAGCGGTTCCTGCACAGGGTCAGCAGAGACAGGATGCAAACCCATGTGAAGATGGATATCATTTTGTCTCCTGCTCATGTACACTGTTCTCTGGAGTATCTAACTTCTAAAGAAACAACCAGGCAAAACAGGATGCACACCCCCAGTCTGCTCCAATCATTTCTTCTTCTTTGAAAGCAAGAGTCTGGGGAACACATACAGTTCCTAAAAAATGACAATGTATCATGCTTTGTAAACTTTTAAGAACAAAACCCTTCTGCAGTTGTTTGTTCATCTGGCAAATTAACAGTCCCCTCCCCATCTCCTAGACAAGAAACTACTTTCAGGAGACTGTGTGCCACAATGTAAGATGCCAGTGGATGGGTCTTCTCACATGAGATGCACAAAGCACTGCACTGGTTATTACTGATGATCCCCCCTGGTCGACACAAACCCTCACTGGTGTTGAGCACAACATGCCCAACTTTCAGAAGTGCTGAAGGAGCCAAAAGCACAATGAACATCAATGGCTGTGGTGGGCTCTCAGCACCTCCACAAAGAAACAACAATAAGCCTCAGTAAGCCAATCCTACACAAAGGTTTTGTGCAAGGAAGGACAATTCAAATGGTCCCAACGAGAACCAGTCAAATGTGTCCCTGCCATTGGATCAGGAAGCTTGACACAGTGCCGAGGCTCCAAACAAGTCCTGGTGAGATGGTCACATCAGCCTCAGCCTACCCAAAGCCAAGGCAGCAGTTATGCAATGGCACAAACAAAACATCGTATTCATGAGGAACTAGATGGCTAGCTGACAAAGACTTCTTTTTGAAGTCTTGCATCTGAAATTTGTACTAGAAGTCCCCTCTCCTGACTGAGCATGCCAAGGCACAGCTTGATCATTCAATAACCTTTCTAAACAAAGTCATCCACAGACCTTGGAGTTTTGTGCTATTATCATCATTATTAGCAGAACGTTCACAAAATGTTTTCTACTCCACACTCCCCTTCACCCAGCTATCACATTCAGGGCAAGACATTCTATACAGACACCAACCCTAGGTTCCACAAACTGTTGCAGACTGGCAGCTAGCGAGGCTAACTTTAGTGTTCTTCCAAGATTTTAGGGCTAAAATAAAGATTTGCTCTCCTCAAGATGAAGCACTCGCAATCACTTCGAACAACTATTTGGTTTTAAACTGCTAGCAACTGAATTTACTGAACAAAAAACAGTGTCAGAGACATAGCAGCAAAGACACTTAAGGACAACTTTACACGTGCTGTCGAATAAATTTTATTACCCCCTGAAATAAGATGTTGTAATCCAAAGAATACACATCCCTTGATAAGAAACTTGAAAACATCCCTTTCTCTCTTTCCATCCCCATTCCAAGATTTATTTGACAGCAATCCACAGCAGTAAAGTAGAAGTGTATGTTAAGAGGAAGATACTAAGAAATAGACATAGGAGAGCTTTCCACTTCGCAGTCTCATTTAATATGGAAAGTTTACAGACAGCAAGCACAGCCTAAAAAGTAAGCATCAGAATAAATATGCAAAAACAATGTGCTGGTTTGTTTCATCCTCCAGAGCTTCAGAGGCAGTAGGAATTCTTACTTTAACAGGCATTGAAAGGGGTGTTAGAAACTTCAAAAAAGCTTAGCAGAAAGACTAATACTACAGGAGCCTGATCTTCACTAAGCAGAGAACAAACCACTTAATAAGCATTTAGAAATTAAGGAATTAGGTGATGCGAATTAATTTAACAAAGTAGCAACCATAGGAATTCTGTCAGCTTCCTTTGGCTTTGGCTGAGTAATTAATTCTCTTTAATTTTTTTTTCCTCCTTAATTAAAATCAGAGACAGTGCCAGCATCAGTATGTGCATATTAACTGATAGCTCTGCTTTAGCAGCTGCAGCCTCTAAGCAGGAATCTGCCACTGGCAAACTGGACCAAAGATACAGATACAGTTTTCTTTTTTCTCTCCAAATCTCCTAACTTCCCTTACAGCTTAATTCATTTGGGTTTACTGGTGGTTGAAAGGAAAGCTAGAAGGAAGCAGCTCATGGAGACGTGAACGCTGAATGTGCGTGTGTTGACTGCCGAGTGACCCATGTGCACGACGGACCCTTCCCTTGCCAGGGCCCCACTTAGCTCACGTTGAAACACTCACGCAAGCGCTCCCATCCCCATAAGTTTGAGAAGAGAAGCCGCCACTTTCCATCGTCGCCCAATTCCGCCCACAGTGCAGATCCCAAGACACAAGAGGGAAAAGTACATCACGTTATCCCAGTGGCCCACAGGATTCCCTAAGGCTCACACCGAAACCCATTACGCCTGACACAGGGGCGTCCTCAACACGTTCCACCTTGAAAAGGCATGTCCACCCTTCTCCCAGACCCCGAGGCTATTCCTCCTCTCCCGAACTACACTTCAGCCCTTGGCAAACACTGAACTGGACCCCAAGGGGACTTGCAGTTGTCTCAGAGGAGCCGAGTGGGACCCTCCACTCCGGCTTATCCCGAGGGAAAGCGAGGTCGAATCGCCCCCCAACACCGGCACCTAGGCGCGCTCGGTCCGACCCCGACGCCAGACCGCCCCTGCCTCCGGCGTCGTCCCCCAGCCACACCGCTTCCTCAGCCTCAGCGGGACCGGGGAAGCCACACTTTGGGTCGGCTGTGTACAACCGCCTCCCACAAACTACAGCTTCAAGACTCTTTAGTGTCATTATTCATAATAATTTAGAGGAAGGGAGCACTCTGCAGTCGGCGAGGTCCCGCTGCCCCGCCGGCTCACCCTGCGGACAACAGCCCCCCGCTCTCGCAGAGTTTCTGCGGCAGCGGCCCGGCCCCAGCGGGGCGAGGAGCGGCCGTCCCCGGCCCGCTCGGCCGGGACGCTCAACAGGCTGCTGCCCCCCACCCTCGCCGCGCAACAAGAGGCCGGGGCAGCTGCGACCCGCGGGGCTGCCCCACACCTGCCCTCGTTCATGCCCTCCCCCTGCGGCTCCGGAATGTGGAGCTCTCCCGCAGCCCGACTCGCTTACCCATGGCTGGCTCTAGTCGCCCGGGTGGTGCGGGAGAGAGCAGAGCAGGGGCTCGCTCAGCCGTGCCTCGCTGGGCTGCGCTGCGCTGGGCGGGAAGCACGAGCAGCAAGGGCGGCTCGCACACTGGCGCGCTCCGCTTGCCTCCGGCGGCTGCAGCGCGGCGAGAGGGGCGGGGATAGCCCCGCCTGCCTGCACCGCCCGAGGGGCTCCCGGCCCGCCCGGCCCGGGCCGCCGCGGGGCAGGGGTGGTGGAGCGCCGCCCTGCGGCATCCACGGCGGCGGGCAGGCGGGTGGCTCCGTCGCCCTCTCCCGCCGTTTCCCCGCCGTAGGGTCGTGGTGTTCCCGAAAGCAGAGCTTGCTCTCTTTCGTTGGCCCTTGTTTTCCTCCAGTGCTTTATCCTCCGTCCTCAGAAGGCTTCCAGGAACGAGCACCCCGCGGCTAGGCTTCAAGTGCTTGTCTAAGAAACGGATGCTTGGGGTACTCTTGACCTTCAGAGGTATCTGCTTCTTAGTGTTTCGCTGTGGCAATGCAAAGGGCACTGTGTGCCCAAATACACCATTATTGCATTAATGTCTGTATTCGTGTTCAACAATGTGGCTCGTCTCCCAAATCAACGAATGCCGCTTGACAGCATTCTATAGCACTGCGGCAGCTGCCGTGTGCAGCCACACAGCTGTGCACGGCTGTGCTCCCAGTGACCTTCTCGTTTCTCTAAACATTGCGAGAAATGTAGCTTAGCTTTTGGGAAAACCAGCGAAGGGGACCTCTGAGCAACAGTCAGGGTTGTCTGGGGGCGTAGGGGAGACTTGCCCACTAGGAGCTTACTAGAAAAAAAACACTTCATACCTGGACGTGTTGAAAGCAAAAATGATGGTGTTGCAGAGGAGTAAGCCTTCAACAGACGCTGAGGATGGCAACGTAAGAGAGCAGCAAAGACGGCTTTTTGAGTTCAGTTGTTGTACTCAGAATACAGAACTAACCAGGTTGGAAAAGACCAAAAGGTCACCAAGTCCAACCTATCACCCAACACTATCTAATCAACTAAACCGTGGCACTAAGTGCCTCATCCAGGCTTTTCTTAAACACCTCCAGGGACAGGTGACTCCACCACCTCCCTGGGCAGCACATTCCAATGGCCAATCTCTCTTTCTGTGAAGAATTTCCTCCTAACATACAGCCTAAACCTCCCCTGGCGCAGCTTGAGACTCATTCTGGTGCTGGTTGCCTGGGAGAAGAGACCAACCTCCCTTCAGGTAGTTGTAGACAGCAATAAGGTCTCCCCTGAGCCTCCTCTTCTCCAGGCTAAGCAACCCCAGCTCCCTCAGCCTCTCCTCACAGGGCTGTGCTCCAAACCCCTCCCCAGCTTTGTTGCCCTTCTCTGGATACATTCAGGTCTCTCAATGTCCTTCTTAAACTGAGGGGCCCAGATCTCACCACAGGACTCAAGGTGTGGCCTAACCAGTGCTGAGTACAGGGCAGAATGACTTCCCTGCTCCTGCTGGCCACACTGTTCCTGATGCAGGCCAGGATGCCATTGGCCTTCTTGGCCACCTGGGCACACTGCTGGCTCATGTTCAGCCTACTATCAACCAGTACCCCCAGGTCCTTTTCTGCCTGGCTGCTCTCCAGCCGCTCTGACCCCAGCCTGTAGCACCGCATGGGGTTGTTGTGGCCAAAGTCTAGAACCTGGCACTTAGATGTGTTAAATCTCATGCCATTGGACTCTGCCCATCTGTCCAGCCTGCCAAGGTCCCTCTGCAGTTGGACCTTTACCATTGGAGCAATCTGATTGCCAAGGCCAGCTCTTTAGTCAGAAGAAATGCACCTACAGTGACTAATATCAATCAGATTGTGCTGATTTAAATTAATTGGGTACTTGGCCTGCATTTCCTCACTTTTGCCACAATAATTGTATCCTAACTTCCTGTTATTTATATGAAGTAAAAGGATATATTTTCATCTTCTGCCATGATTATTAACACATGGATCTATTAAATTATGTAACCATATTAATTCCCCACTAAATGAAATCGATTGTTTAAGACCATATTAATAAAACATGAAGGCAAAGAAGTGGCAAAAGTGTGGACACTAATTTTTAGGGAAATTACTTCATACTTTGCAATTTCAGGCTCTTGCTCTCTAAGCAGTCTGTGTCTGCACTCACCTCTGAAGTTGCAATGTTAAAGCTGTGGTTTGTTTCCCGTTAAAAGAAAAATCCCAGTCTCTCAGGCCAAAATAACCTTAAGTTTTCACACTGAGTAAGGAATATATATGTTTTTCTGGTAAGGACTATGGCCCAACACCATGCAGACCCTGCAGGATCAGGGAATAAATATCTCTTCTCTAAGAAGTAGTAAGTGGATTGACTGAGTAAGCCATTTTATAAAGGGGGGGGGGGGGGGGGGGGGGGGGAGGGCAGGAGAAATCATACCAAAGCTGCTCACTAGCAAGATGCTTCCAATCCCCACTGGGAACTAAGGTAGATGAGCTGTGCACCTTTGAAAAATGAGATTAGTTATGGAAATAGTATATGACCCTTAACTAGAGTGGCACTAAATAGCACTGAAGTATGTCAGGACCTGAAAGCAAACAGTAAAAGCACCCTGCCGTGAAGGCACCCTATGTGCTGGTGAAGGTATAAATCAGTTTTGGTTTTTTAAATACATTCTTTGGTTACATTTATATTCTGTGGAACTCTTGCAGCTTACTGCTTGATTAATATTAGGACCAGCTGAAAAATATGGCCCTTATTCTGACTGTGTTTGCACTTAAGGCTAACTTTGCATTGTTTAAATCCCTGGGGGATGAGTTGCTTAAGGGAATTTGGTCGACATGGTCAGTGCTATCCAAATCTGGTTTACATACATTACCGAAGTATGAGGTAGAAGTTCCTATGGTAGTGCAGAAGGAGCTGCCCATATTAATGGGTGTGCAGCAAGAGGAGGGACTTGCTGCCCTTTTATTGGTTTTCTGTTATCCTCAGAAATATCGTTATTTTTTCTCTCCAAAGAGTAAAGTGAAGAACAGCTGTCCAAACATTGGTTATGTCTCAGCAGTCAATGGGGATTTCCACTCACAGACATATCGACACTCTGACAAGAGAAGAGAGAAGTTTGACAGAACTGTTGTCAGAAGATTGGGTTCCTTAGGGAAAATGACATTTACGATACTCAAATGAGGTCAAGAAGGCAGAAATACTTAGCTGGAATTTCTACAAGGAACAGAAACTCATTTCAGAACTAAGGTGTCTGTAGAAACAGGTATTTCCCTAGCTGGGAAAGGCTTACAGCTGGATTCTGGTCCATACTCTTAATCTAGTACATAAGAGAGAGGTGAAGGGTTGGAGTGTGCAGTATTTCAGAGATTCTCAGTAGCTGAATGGCTCCTTGGGTGCCAGAGCTGTTAGCTGTAAGGTAGAGCTAAAAGCCTGCCATAAATTACACTGGAAACCAGATTGATCCAGACAATCTTGGCATTGAGGGATTATACAGTGGCCTGGTGCTAGTGGAGATTTGCTCTATAAAAGAGAAGGTGAAGGTTAGAATTCTGCTTTGATTAACATCATTCATTGTCTAAGCTGAGTGCTCCAAATCTTTTCCATAGCTAGGGTAACAACGTGCAAACATTAATCTATTTGCAGTGTTACCCTAATACTAGTGAGATGACTCCAGGTTATTTCAAGAAACACTTTCAGTCCCTGCAGCAGCATGCTTGGTGTATCTCCTAACCTGGTCTGAAGCAGCCTGTTCTCTGGAGATGTTCTAAAGAGGCCATCTGACCTGCAGGCAAAATTTGAACTTAAGTTTCAATGTCGGGATCAGTTAGAGAGAGGTACGACGGGAAGTAGGGTGTCTCACCTCTTGCAACCACGGGCATGGGATTAGTCTGAAACTCCCTATTTCACCATACATTTCACCATTTCCAGCAATCAGTGGTGAAGCAGATTTTAAAGCACATGAAGATTGAAGAATTAATACAATCATTTTATTTTTCCCTTTCATTTAACAGGCTCCATCTGTCTCCTGACTTCTTCACTGGAGACCTTCCTAGCTCTAAAACAATTCCTTGCTTTTCTTTGTGGACAGAACAGTGTTGTAGCTGCCACTACCTGTTTGTTCATCTCCATTTTCTACTCCTACCATCTTCCCTCAGGCTAACTAGACAGATTGCCCTTGATAAGGAAGCTTTCCTAATTAAAAACAGAATCAAAGGCAGTATGTTTCCACTTAATGTTTAAGATTTGACTAAACATTTAGTCACATTGAAGATGGTGGTTTAATAAAAAGATCTTCTAGTAGGATGCCTGTTTCAGTATGTTCTTGGCTCACCCTGTGTCCTACTGTTGGCTGTATGTGAGCCTTTCTCCTAGGACTCCCTCTGCTAACAGTGAAGCTAATGGTAAACAGCAAATATTACTCCTTCTGACTACTACACAGGCAGTGTCAGTGGATAGCAGCCATTACCAGTCTCCAGAGAATTAGAGTCAGTGCCACTTGTACACTCAGTTTTGCAAAAACTCCTGCAAATCTTTAAAACCTTATAAAATAGCCTCCTTTTGAATGGTAACACAAGTGCATTCTAGATTTAAGGGAGTCAGATGTGATAAAACTGGTTTTAGTTGTGGTGAGTTGAGGAATGGTTGGGTTTTTCCTCTCCCATGTGATCTGTTCAAAGTGATGTTACAAAGGGCCACGGATGCTAAAGTGAAATAAGGTGACAATTGGATCACTTTATACTATCATCTGCATGCAAAGAGGAGATGACTTTTTCATGTTTGGAACTCAGCATCTCGGTGCAGATTAAGAAGAATGACTCATGCTCTCCCATATCATTTATACCTTTTCTGTGAAGCTGATCTGCTTTAAACTCTAACTGCTGCTACCAAACCCCCTTCTTCGTGCTCACTGCAGAGAGCTGTTTGCAAAGTTCATCCAGCAAAATGCTGAACCAAAATTGTTCACATCATCAGCACTGTGTAGTCTGGGAGAAAAGAGAAAAGATGAAAAAGCAGAAATAATTTGATATAGTTTAACCAGCACGTAGGTACTCCTCTTGGAATTTAACATTCAGGTATTACAATGTAAGGAATAAAGATTCTTCCAAATCAAAACTGTTTCTTGTCACCAAGTGGGTCATACTTCCAGCAGCCATTTCTCAATATGTGACTCCGAGTAGTGATTGCTTTAGAATGGATATAATTATATATTCAACAGAATGCATAATTTTTCCCAATGAACCATAGTTAATTTTATCTGAAAATTAGCAATTAGCATTTGGGTGTTAATTACAGAGTACTAAATACATCTTCAGTGTTAAAAAATAGGCTCATCTCTGTTTCACATATCCCAAGTCACTTGTGGAATAACCAATGACACTGTGATTTTAAAAGTACACAAACCTAATTGGCAAATATCATTGAAAATGAAAGATAAATGTTTACATTAGGACCTCTGGCAACTAAAGAACCATCTTTCACTTAGCTCTCCACATGAGGGACCTTACCCTAAGCACAGTAATTTATACTTATGTGTGTAGATATTCTGTGAGTGCCCATGAGAGATCTAGGTCTGAGGGGAGACCGGAGGGAAGAGAATGGTATTACCTGGTTTTATTCTGGATACACACTTGCTTCTGTGCCTTTCTCCTTCTGCATGCCTTGTAGGTAACTGGCAGAGAAACTTGTGGGATAACATGAGGTCCAAAAAAGTGGTCTCTCTAAAGCATTACACAGAGCAGAAAGCTTGTGCAGCCCACCTTGGTTTATCCTCCTCGATGGATCTGTGAAACTAGATGAGAAATGCTGACATTTTGCTCATGCAGTGAAAGAAAAAACTTCCCCATTGCTGTGCAAGAAATGATCCTCATGAAGGCATTCTTCCACATGCCTCATTCAAAAACATTTAGGCTCAAAGTTCTGTCAAAGATGATGGGTTCAGCCTACTAGGCTTGGCTATAAACATTCACTGAAGTGCTTTGCTGAGTTCCTGTTGTGGGGAAGGATTGTGTGGGCTGGAGAGGCCAGCCTAGTGTGTTTAGAAGGTGCTGACTCAAATGTATGGATTATCCTACATTTTCATTAGTACCAGTGGGAAGACTTGAATGTGAAATACATTTACAAATGAAGAAACCAGACAAGGGCAAAAATGTGTACCCAAGAAACATTAGTATTCAGCTTCAGAGCAACTTCTGTGGGAGCATTTATGTGCTCATTGCAATATCCTGAAAATAATTGCATACATATGTATGTTAGCCCCACCCTCCAGTGGTACCAACAGACTTAACCTAAGTTTTATGTTGAGTTGCAAATTAAGGGAATAGACTTTAAGAGTGTTGTACACATGGCTGCCATCCAATAACTTCAGTATGGCAACCACCCAAGAAAGTGCTCCAAGGCAGCCTAATCAGGACAGAATTCCTGGCAAAAGTACAGTTCGAGACAAGGCTCGCTCTCTTTTTCCAGAGTAGAAAACTGCTTTGACAGCAGGCACTGAGAGCATTTAAGAACATTCTCAGGTGCCTCTTTTTTTTCAGACTGAAAAACTCAAAGAGCTGGGAAGAAAAATTGCAGGATTCATTTTAACACTTTTCTTGATCCAATTGGGCAGTGGAGGCTGAGTAGCAGCCAGCTGATTTCACTTTAGTGCTCATTTTTTACCCAGTTCTGTCAATAGGCACAAGCTCGTAACTTGCTACAGAGGGTTTTATTTCTGCTCTGTAAACATGAATGCTGGGGTAGTCTTAAACTGTATCATAAAGCTGAGCTAAATCCTCTCATAATGGGCTTCCCAGCTTTTGTTTTCCACCAATATACATTTTAACATGCTGGTTGGGGTTTTGTGCTGGGGTTTCCCCCTCTCCTCCCACACACACTATGTTTTATTACATCTGTGCTTCTCTTCACGCTTTGCACAGTCCAGCTCTAGCAAATGGCTACACTGAGAGTTGTGGTTTGTGGCAAAAAAGTGTAACGTGTTGGAGAAAAGATGGGAATGACTCAGTAAGTCAGCAGCGGTGCAACACACTGGGGGTGCTCAAAGGTGCAGCAGCAGCACAGTGCAAACTATCTGCAGAGGATGGGTGTTCTGGAATGTGGGAGTTGTGGCAGCTGGTGCAGCCTACAGGCTCTTTGCTGGTAGATAATGGAGATGGGACTAGGACACAACATCCTCCATCAGCTCTGTGAGATGTGCTTTTGGAAGGAAGGTGTGGCTTCAGGTTTTCTGGCCTCATGGAAACACTTTGCCTCCTTCTGACTTCACAGCCAGCCAAACGCATTAGAGCTGTCAGAAAGGAGATATCCAGGAATAGAAAAAGCACAAGTCACTCTGATCAGAGGAGTGAGAGCCCTCCAGGAAAAAGCCCAGCCAGGATGAATGCCACTGAGGAACTTGAAAAATAACAATGAGATGATGTTTGATATTAACTCTTGGGTTTGGAAGATCAGTTTAATCTCTCATTCTCTAAACTAATAAACACAGAGGTTTTTGCCTTACAAAAAACTCCTAAGAGGTATTCTAAACATGAGCATTTTCCTCCTGTTTTCAGTCCAGACACTGAATTTTTGCAAATGCATGATCAGATGATTAAAAATAATAAAGCAGAATGCACTGGTCATTCATGGACAGCCCTCCTCCAAGTAGCAGACATGAAACAGTAAATAAATGCAGTGGTTGCGTTTCTCACGTCAGTAACGAGTTTAAGCTTTCATTTGTGGCATGCATAAGGTAGATTGGAAAGTCCGTATGACTTTTGTTATCTGATTCTTATTATCTTGGATATCATATTCAGCAATACAAAACCAGTGCCATTCCAAGAGAGGAATGTAATAAAACTTTTTATGAAAGCTATATTAAACATGGGCTACTGTCAGAGGTGGATTTGGATTCCTACTTTTTGTGCATTTTTCTGTTTCTAATAAGGTTCAGCCAAAACTGTTTCTCAGCTGCCAGATAATCTAGAACAGTAATTCTGGCCTCAAATATTTCAAAGAAATAACTTTGGTTTAAAAGATGAAAGAGCCACAGGCTAACCAAATATTACATGAACCTGGCAGACAAAATTATATAGGACTGTTAAAGAAGTTACAGAAACAGCAACTTGGGAAGTTATTCCTGGAAGACATCATCACTTCTAACACCCCTTGAGCCTTCCTTGATTAGAGCCCACCTTGAGAAGGATGCAGAAGTGCATGCACAGTCCTTGAAATAGTGTGGAACAGCTCGTGCATACAGAGAGGTAGCAGAAGTCTCATCCCTGGAAACCTTCAAGGTCAGGTGGGATCAGGCTCTGAGCAATCTGCTCTACCTAAGGATGTCCCTGCATATCAGACTAGATGACCTCTAAATGTCCCTTCTAACCCAAAGCATTCTACACATATGAGAGCACTAATGGGATGATGCTGTGATGAGCTTGCAGGTGACCATCCAGAACTCTGGGGGCAGATGGTGTGCTGACAGGAGACAACACCTAGCATGGGTTATCAGAGCTGCCCTATGTTTTGCAATAGAAGAGAGGCTGGATGAGAGGTAAATGAAGTGGGCAGGCTGGCAATTAAGGCAACAAACCGAACAGGGCCACGGAACAGTAGAGAGAGGCAGGCAAGGCTCAGGAGACAAGCCCACTGAGGGAAACAGGGACAGGAAGTGATAAGCAGAGCAGCAGGGGATGGTTGTATTTCACAAAGGGGGAAAAAGACATTTAATTACATCAATTTTTAAGGCACTGGTTGCTACTTCACCTGCAGTTATTTATAGCCACTCCAGGGCAACAACTGGGTACATGTTCTTTCCTATGATTCCCACAGGTTTTAGACCCTACTACCACAGATTTTCAGGCTTAAAAACTGTGATGGCAAAGCTGGAAACCTGTAGCCATTAGAATAATGGGAGACCCCTAGAGAGAGCAAACAGAGCCATGTAGAGAATTTATTAGCAGCAGGAATAGAAGCTTGTATCAGCACTTTGCTGGTGGATAAATCAGTGGGTTTGCTAATGATGTTTCAGTTCTCCTGATTGAATTGGATTTGTAAGAGAGAAATGCAGCTGCAGACTGAATTGCTTTATATGACAAGAGAATAATGACTATCCAATCCTGAACACTCAGGGTTTCTGTATATATGGGATAATTTAGCTTCTGTTCTCATTGTTATTATTTTACATGCAAATGAAATTATCAACATCTTTATACAATCACTTCTTGGACCACATGTAATCTAGTTTCTGCCCGTTTGTGTCCAAAAGAAGTTTCTTCCCCTCATTTTAGCCACAGTTTAACACTAAACCCAAGTCCTGGTGGAGCCTTTCTGCTACTATAGATACAACCTGTTCAGAGGACAATGAAGGTGAACAGAAAATACTGGAACTGCATGTGGCTCTGGGAGTGGTGTTATTTATTTGGGGATAGGGCTCATTGCCTTATGCTATTATCTGCATATTACATGTGCTGGGGTTTGCATATTTGATGTTTACTTAATGTGCACTTCAGATTTCTCTAACAGTAGTGTTTTGGCTAAGTGTCTTCATCAGCCTCTTGCTAGGTTGTTCTCTGGGGTTTCAGCCAGTAAATTTCTATGTGTTTTAAGCTCTACATAGAATAGAATAGAATAGACCAGACCAGGTTGGAAAAGACCTCAAAGATCATCAAGTCCAACCCAACACCATCTAAGCAACTAAACCATGGCATCCAGTCTCTTCTTAAACACCTCCAGTGACGGTGACTCCACCACCTCCCTGAGCAGCTACTAATATTAAAGAAACACTAAATGTACTTCATTGTTTTTAAGCAGTGCAAGTGATATTGAGGAGAAACAATGCAATTATCCAGCTGGACTTACACCATTAGGGATTCTCCCAGGCAACCAGCAACAGAACGAGAGGACACAGTCTCAAGCTGCACCAAGGGAGGTTTAGGCTGGAGGTTAGGAAGAAGTTCTTCGCAGAAAGAGCGATTGGCCATTGGAATGGGCTGGCTACTGCTCCCCCTCCAAAGATCACTGTGAGCTGAAGCAATGCCCACTAGAAAAGTGGAAAACAGGATGCCAGCTGGCTAAAAGGGCTGAAAAAGAGAGAAAGAGAGTTAAAATCATCCTTAAAGTGAGAAACTGCCTTTGCAGTATCTTCATCTGCTGGGTGGGAACAGCTCGTGATTACTTGGTTGGTTTTTCACGTTTGACTTCCTAAATTACAGTTACGCCTTGCCACTGGAGAGATGGGAGCTGACAGAGATGTACTTGATGAGACATGCTTTAACTTGAACAGGTGGATTTGAAGTCCAGTAATTGTTTCTCCCACTAGTGGAAAGTCTTAAAACTCTGGTGCTCAACAAGATCATGGTGGTTTCATTGCACTGCAGCTTTAGAAAGCCTTTGGTCAGTAGGTAAGAGAAGTGGGGATATTTACCCCTGGGTGATTGACTGAAGTCTATCCAGAGTAGCAGAGATGAACTGGCAGCGATACACTTCCCAGCCCTTTCACAGCAATGACGAAGTTTTGTGGATTAATGAGGAAAAGAGAAGAGAGTGATCTTCCTTCAGACAGACAGACAGGTCAGGGATAATGCACTGGGAAGTGCCTCAGTACTTTTTGCTCTCACCATTTATGGTGCCAGAGGCACTGACCTTTCTTTGGTCATAAAGATTAGTCATACTTATTTGCTCTGCTGGTTACCAAGTGCCTGGGCAACAATTCATGCCCTACATGTAGGAGCTGAACAGGAGTATAGGAGATGAGAGTGCAGAAACAGCCTGCAGAAGTGCATGCATTGGGGTGGTGGGATACAAGCTAGGTTTGTGAAAAGATGAGGGAGGAAGAAGAGAGAATAGGTGGACTTAAAATGACTGAGGGAGGAGAAACCCTGGAAACTGCTCATGTGGATCTTTAGAGATCTGAAGCACGATGGACATTGCCAGAAGAACACACCACAGTGCATATCCATCTCATTCCAGAGAGCTTCACAGGGATGGCAGCAGTGGGAGAGGCAGTGGAGGCGGTTTTCTTACATTTGGTATGCATTCAGATTTGATTTCAAACCCTACAAACTAAGGCTGCTAAGCCCTTCAACATTTTTAAAGGTTGCTTGGCTAAGAAGTATTAACAAAAACAACCCTCCATTTTTATTTCTGCAAACCAAGAAATTAAAACAATCCTGGAAAGTCAACAAACTCAACACCTTTGTCCTTTTTTTATGGACACTTTCTCTTCACCATCATCATCATAATTTTGGGCATCCTACTAGATGTTTTATTCCAGTAGGCTGTGGTATATTCTTGCAGCAAAGTGAACAATTCTATCAGGCTGATGGGGACTACCACACTGCAGCCTGTGCCTGGGATGACAGTTTCCACAACATAACACAAGCCACTAGTGCAGTTCATTATTATCACCAATATATTTAACACACACACACACAAAGCTACAGCTGTAGCCATGCCATAGAAACCAATTTCATTTTGCTAGACTTGAATAATGCAAGTAACACTGCTAGGCTAGAAGAGCTATTGAAGGGAAGAGACTACAGTTAGGCAGCTGTTTTCTTCTGATTTCAAACAAGATTTAACTGCTGTTGACAAGGAAGGTATAAGTCTTCTTTCTAGAGCAGGTCTGTGCAGTAAAACACACTTGCAAAGAATCATAAATCATAGAATGGTCTAGGTTGGAAGGGACCTCTGAAGGTCATCTAGTTCAACCCCCTCTGCAGTCAGCAGTGGCATTCTCAACTAGACCAGAGCAAATAACTAATCCCTTTAAAATTTCTCTTTAGAAGCACTTTTGCACTCTGGAGATATGTTTATGGTCTCACACTGGAGCTGCAGAACACCTTAAGAGGGATCTGCTCAACAGAATAAGCAAAAGAGGAAGCACTGAACACTTATTTTGTCAATCATTTTCTCTATTTTCTCTGCTAGTAGAGGAGAGCAGTTCTGGAGTAAGGACTTTCTGTATTACAATGCACCTACTCTTCCTGGAGTGCCCCTGAAATGAATTCATCATCTGGCTTATACATTATCACAGCCTGTTGCAGTGGCACCCAGTCATGTCACTCATACAACATCCAACATCATAGCTTTCAGAGCAAGAGCAAGCCTTGAAGGGGCATTATGGTTTGCATGGTCTGACTTCAACAAGCAGCAAAAAAGACCACAGGGCTGCTGTACAATATAAAAACCAGCCACCATGAGTGGCTCATCTGATTGCACAGGTTCTTCCCTTAATTCTTTTCATGACAAATAAACCAGGTTACAACAAACAGCTTTGCAGCTGGGCTCTCTCACCTTGACTCCTTTTGACTTACAGCAAGTGATCACACAATTAAGAGCTGCTGGCAGACCTTGGTGACAGTAAACTTTCATGGAGTTGAGCCATGGGTGTGATTTCCATACCTAAGAAAAAGGATGGATGAGATAGCTGAAGGCTGAACCTGAGGACTGATGTGCTTATACTGAAGCTTGAGATTGAAACGTGGAAAGATTCCAAACATCACTCCAAACAGATCAGAAGTTTAGTTCACTTCCTAGGCCATCACCCAATAGCAGGAGTCTAGAAGGCAGTGTTTTATTACCCCTCCCCAGCTTCCACTAAGGTGCAGCTTAGGAACATTCCAAGTCAGCGGTGTAAATTAATTTTTAAGACTTTTGCCTCACACCTTCATCAAACCCAGACTTCAGTGATCTGTTGCTTTTGTTTAAAACAAAGCCTCAAAATTCAGGAGGAACATTTTGAACTCTATTTAGGAAAAAATCCCTACTAGCCCTTTCCACTTTTCTCATCCCTTCCTCATCACAAAGGTATTTCTTTGTGATTGCTATTAACAACAGTCATGGGAAGAGCACTTTTGTGGGGTTTGACTTTTCAAAAGGCTTTGTAGGCAACAGATCTTGGGGTAGTTTTGGAAAACAGGCAGTGGTATTGGCATTATTAGGCTGAAAACTATTCTGGTTTCAAAACCAACAGATATGCTCACTTACTCTGGTTTGCTTGCTTGCTTAGAAGAAAATGATTCATGATTAAAGGGGAATGAAAACATTCAGTGAATGTGTAATTAATAGAAGCCATAGCCAAAGAATCTTGATTACACACTCAAAGCTCAAAAGGAGCAAGTCTTTCTCTGCTTTTGGTCAAGCAAGACTTCTGCACTGCTCCTGCCCTGCCAACATTAGTATTTGAAGCTGATGCATGTGTGCTCACCTGCTTCACAGAATGGACTGAGTCCAAGCAATTCTTCCACTACAACAGCCAGATCTCCAAGAGAATACCTGATCAGTAATGTCATGGTCTGTCACCTACCCACCCAGAGCTTCACTGGTTGTGTCTCTGTGTGCCTCCTGGCAATTCCAGCTATGTAAGAATATCTGTGAAAGGATGTGAGGCCTTGAACTTCATAGTCTAGCTACAACTGTCCTTTAGGAGCAGCTGACACTCCCTCACAGGCTGCTACTTTTACCTGGGAGAAATCCTGTATTTCTTTCCTTTGGACTATCCAGGCAGGATCACAGAGGACAACAGAGCAGGTCAGACAGGATAGGTTGACGAATTAGCACTGAAATGTGAAGACAGAATTTGGCTGCAGCATGAACATATTCTTTATCAAATAGTATATTCTCCAGTAACTTACACTTTCAAGAAACCAGAAGGAAACCAGGGGTCTGGATGTTTCCTTTTGACAGACTGTATTTCACATTTTGGGCAATAGTTCTGAGTCCTCTGTAATGCTTTCAGCCAAAATATTCAGACCGGCGTGCCAAAAATCATCCTTACAAATCCAAATGTAAGCAGCTGAATCAAAGTATCCCTTCTCAGTTTCTGTTCAAAGAACTGGACTTCCAATTAATGCCACAAGAGATGAAGATGCCTCTATTTTAAATAGATTTCATGTAACATATGAGAAGCTTTTGCAAAGAGGGAAAGACAGAAGTGAAGAAATCCACATGGATTATAGAAGTTCATCCTTCACAAAGGCTGGTACAGAAATTTAGGTTGCCTCTTATTAAAGCTTCTTCTAAGCATGAGATGTTTGCAGCTTAGGCATTATAGCAGAGCACCATCAGAAAAGGATGAATACTTACCAGGAAGGCTGGTTAAAAGTTATGCCCATCAAAACTGTTTAAACTCTTCTCTGTTTGCCTGTACATAGAGGCATACTAAACTGTCAACTGCTTTATGGGGGAGGAACTCTAAAAAGATGAGTGTTTCTGACAATGTCACTAATGCACAGGAGCAAGCAGTTCTTCTTGCAGTAGAAAACACAGAGGTCATTGCTTCATTTGTAGACTGTGCCAGTCCTGAAAGGACTTTTGCATCTCTTTTAAGAGTGGTTTCAGTAGAAAAGACCTGTTATAATTTTTCTCCAGTCTTCCAAGTGTCCTCAGTCAATGACAAACTTCTCTGAAGATGAGGCAAATGAAGAAACCACTTTCTGAAATTAAGACATGTGTTGTACAACAGTTTGTCCTTGTGACCTCAGGGTGTAACTCTTTCTCATGAGCTTTTCCCAGTTTCAGTAGAAACAGCACCACCAGCAAGTGAAGGGGCCCTCAGGGCAGGGCTGTACAAGCAATTGGCATACCTGAAAGTGAAGGCGTGATGCCCTGGGCAAGGAAGAATAAAGTTTGTAGCATCACAGTCATGTTTTGGTGAGGAGGAGGGTGTTACACTGTGTACATGGTTCCATGACTGAGGATGGCAGCAGAATATGTCTGTACAAGAAAGGTGAATGCTGCAGGCATTCTGACTGAAGGGGCATTTTTGAGTTGCAGTTGCATTGCTTCCATGCCCACATTTACGTGATGTGCTAAGTAACACGACATGAGAGATGGACTAAAAGAACTGCAACACAAAATCTCTTGAGTTCCACAGACTCATCAGCAAAATAGGACATCCAGCCAACTACAGGCATCAGACCATCCCCTGAAATCCAGGGGCAGTACAGACATCATTTAGCAACAGTTTGCAGTACTTTATTCCTCCTAGCTGAGAGTTCCCAGGGAACACTTCATCCAGTTCCAACCTCATGAAGCACATTAAACCTTCTCAGAAACAGCTGAAAGAACCAAAGGCAAGGAAATTTCTCATGTGTTTTATCTGAAGTAGGAAAGGAATTTTATGCTTGTCTTGTATGAGGTCTCTGCAAATACTTTCCGAGACCAGAATTTCTGCTTCTGCTAGCAGAACCAGTTGGCTGCAGAAAGACCTACAGCAAGAACTGGAAATTCAGTTGACAATTAAGAACAGACCAGTCCTATCCACCCCTCCGTCCTTTTTTCTGTACTGAATTGCACAGGGGGAACACCATCACCACACTGGAAACATTTCAAATGGGAGTACAGAAATCTAAGCATTTTTTACCCCAGCAGATGCAGCAGCCCATCCTTTCAATTGGTACCATACCATGTGTATGTGGCATTGACTAGCACTCCTGTGAAGCTCCTGTCAGCACTCTCTGTGCTTCTCAATACATTGAAGCTGTCCTTGCTTTATGTTCAATCTTCTGTAAACAACACAGCAACTATAACAAAGCTTTAGCATCTTAGGATCTGATGTGATGAAGAATGCTTAAAAAAAAAGATAACAAATTAAAGGTCTTATGAAGAGAATTTATTTGGTCAACAAAAGGAAACTCAAACAAAACACTGAATTTTGGACAAAAACCAAGAGTGAAGACAAATAGAGGACTGTTCATATGCCTTTCCCCTCTCCTGTTTTACACAAGTTTTTCAGATCAATCACAACAACCAACAGGGGCTTTGCATTTCAGTGTTGAATCTACCTCCACCTTGTTGTATCTAAAACGAAGAAGGTGGAACTGCAATGAAAATGCTGCTTTGAAAGAAAACATAGTTACTGCTAACAAAATCAAAGATATTCCAAACTGCACTGCAGACTTGCTTTGGTGCAGCTGGCTGTGGCAGAGGACATAACTGCTGGTGTGCATTACAACCACACGTGCTATAGAGATACACCAGACACACTGGACATGAACTGAAGGTAGGACTTTAGTTGTGAGCCTCCTCTATTGGCAGAAAGGGACACAACTGTTTGTCACAATTAAAACACTGTAAGGTTCCTTTGACCTGGCATGGAAATGCTGCTTAACACAAACTACAGCCCTTTAGCAGCAATGCTTCACAGAAAGTCCTTGTGAGTGTTCAGGGCATCATTTTCTAAGTCACCAGTACTGAGGGGCCAATTCTACCTCTCTTACACAAACTGATGACCAGTTGAGTGTGGCACACAAGCAGCAGCTTGTGGCTGGAGCGTGAGGAACTGACCAAAAATTGAGTGAAGTGGAGGCAAACAGCCTGTGCAGATGGGTGACTACACACAGAGGCTCATCTACCTTGCCTATGTTAAGTGTTGTGCATGTACTATGTAGGTGGGAATTGGAAAGCTGCACCTCAAACAAACGTAACTCCCAGGGCTCAGTGGCTTCCACACCTCCACATACAACATACAGATGGACCTTTAGTCTTCCAAGCTGTCTTTAAAGCAATTAGATGCTTTCTACTGGAGTGGCAACTATCACTGTAGGCACTAGCCCCAAGAGTACTTTGTCCTCTTAAGCTTCTCTTCTGCTAAAGAGATCTCTAACAGACAGGGCCACATCAGGATTCTCCCCCCACCGCCCCTTTATTAAAACATTTTTCTATATAATGTTGTTTTAAAGTCAAATTCCTGCCAGACAAGTATCAGTCTGGAAGAAAAGTTTCCTGCTTTATTATAATCTTTGGAAAAGAATCCAAATGGCTGGGCTACAGTAATTTGAGATGCTGTATCTTGGCCAGTGGGCTCCTGGTTCTCAATGAAAAAAAAAATATCTAAGATTAGCAGACACAACACTTCACATCATGCTGTGTTAAACAGGATCCAAATGCTACTGCATGAAATAAGACTGAAAAATGGGATCACTTAGTTTCCTAAATGAGAAGAGCAGACAATTCCTACAGTCTTTTCTGCACTGCTTTAGGTTTTCCCAGGTCACTAAGCATAGACATGTCACATTTCCTGCAAGCAGGGTCAAGACAGGTGAGCATCAAATGTGTGAAACTCAGACTTCAGACAAGTTTGATACTACTGTCCCTCCCATTACTACTTTACAACTGTATGTAGGTAGAATGGACTGTGACCACTGCTGACAGACAGTGTAAAAGGAACACAGGAACATGTTACCCTTACAGGTCTCTGCCCCAAAGTGCAATCAAACCCCAAATCTGCAGTGTATCCTTTCAGCAGCACAACATGACTTAGGCACCATCCTTACAGTTCTGTGCAAGGTCAGAGCACAGCTCAGGTACTCACAGCTTAAGGGGAATAATGGGCCAGTATTTGGGCTGCTTTTTGTCACAGTTTCTGTCAAAGATAAGCTGCATGGCAGCTTCCATTGCCTGGATTTTTGCAGCTTCAGCACCATAGAGTTTCTTCATCTCTGCCAGTCGCCTCTCCCCAGGCCTCTCTGACGGTGGCTGCACAGAACGCTCTCTCCTTTTGTGAAGGTCTTGATCAGCCTCCACGTACTGCAGCTCGGCTTCTTGCTGCTGCTGTCTCCCTAGACAAATAAATCACAAGAGATGCAAATTATTTTAACTTCCAAAACATCAGACATTTAAATTTGTGCTGGGTCTGGAGGGCTGTGATTCACACGCTGCAGGGTGCAACCAGCTTCTGCACCTTACAAAACCAAGCTCAGGTCACTTGTCCTGCTCCACCTGTCCTCTTCATGCACAATTGACACACCCCTACTGGACAATCCTGATCAAGTAAGACTAGGAGAAGTGGGCACACAGGATGGAGACCCTGAAATTGAATCCTGAAACTGTAGGAAACGTCTGTATCAGTAATAACATGTGAAAACTGGCACAGCTTCATTTCTCCCCAGTAAACACATGCCCTGGGAAGAAAAAGCAGAAAGGAACACCACCACCCTTCCCAACAGGAGACTTGCTTCCAAAGTAATAACCTAGCAGCTGAGATAAGGAAACAATGCACAGGATACTGCAACTTAGCTGAACCACAGCCAAGAGAAAATGTAATCAGTCACTACTCTGTGAAAATGAACAAATCAGTCTGTCACATGCCTGCCCCTGTAAGCAGCATGCTTAGATAAACTAGCCAACCTCATCCATTTCTCGAGACTTGCAGCTTCCAAACTGGCAGCCTTACTGCTATGGCTGTGGGGACAAATCAAAACAACACCCAACACAAATCCCTGCATGAACTTTTTAAAATGGATTCTAAACAGTTCAGAGAGGTGAATCATTTGGACCAATCTGTCATCAGAAGTCCTCTTTGGTAAGTACATTAAGGAAGCAAAAACTTGATCTTGCATGTGCAAATTTACCTCCACTTCTTGGGTGCTGCTCTGGTGGAACAAATAATGCTTTGTGCAGTTAAAACTCCATTGACTCCTCTGTCACAGGAAGATTTCTACAAGAAAAAAATCACCTGGCAGCTGAACTCCTTCACCTACCTGTAACAAATGATGGTTTTCAAAACTGCACCACAGGAACAGTTCTCTACTAAGGACAGCATTTTTTTTCCCTTTTCCTTTCCCTTTTTATTTGTTTTAAACATCAAAAGGGACAGAATATCCACAGCTCAGGATGCATTAGCCACATACAGGACATGCTTCTCAGCATTTGGTGCCATTAGACCTCTTCCTGCCTTCCCCTAAGAGATTTGACTTCCACAAAACATGTGACATCTGCAAACCCCAACCCAAAGTTACATACCCTGACATATCTGTGTCAAACATCTGCTGTTTATTGTTGCACTGGAAAGTGCTGTACAGAGCAGCCAGTTGACTGCCTGTTGGCCTTCCTAAATGAATTATCCCATATACCTCATTCACAGAAAATAGGTATTTTAAACTGTATCATCAGAAACTTCAATATTGGCATCTCTTTGTCTGAGAGGGATACAGAAAGCCTTTGTCCTGTCATTTCAAACACCAACCACAGCTTTGTGATGGTAGTGAAAGGTAGGAGGGCTTGAGGGGTCACTAGCAATTTATTCCAGTGAGTGCTTTCACTTTCTGCAATTTTGCTGTAGGAGCACACCCCTGAAGCTGTGCTGCACTGCCAGAACTCATGAGGAAGCATACATTAAGAGTCCATATGTGGTTTTGGAAGAGTCAGATTTATTTGGTGTCAGGCCACTTTAACCAGAAGGTTTGAATTAAAAGAACCAGCATTACCTACAGAGGGCCCAGCACTAGAAGGACAAGCTAGAGTACCCAGGCTGTGACTACACAGGTCACTTGCATGCCACTGAAGCAAGCTTCCTGGGACACCAGACTGCCCACAACTAGGCAACAAGCTTTTCAGCATCAACGTGATGCAAATTACACCAGAAACCAAAAGTCTGTGCTGGAAAAGCAATCTCCCACAGCAAACCTCTGCCAGGGCAATGAACAGAACCCATAGCTGCTGACCCTCTTGGGACACAAAGATAATTCCCTCAACTTCTGTATTAGCCATGGAAATTGTTTATTCATTAGTTCCAAAGCTGCACACCAGAGACAGCTGCTTCCCGACTTGCTGGCCATTGAATGCTCTGTGATAGCTCAATGCACATAACAACCCTTCAGAAAAACTCATTTCTCTGGAGACAGATAATGAATTCTTCTGTTTGGAAATGAAATGGATCTCTAGCAGAAGCTTTACGATGGATGAGTGGATTACAGTTTAGTGTGCATCAATCTGCATTTTGTAGTACAGAGTAGTTCATAAACTTACTCAGCATAGTATTAACAGTCAAAATAATAAGAATAATAATACTGCCTTAAATACTATTCTCAAAATTGTGTGGCAAACATCTAGAGCATATATTTTACTTTGCACTAATAAGATGTACTGCCTTTAACTTTCTAACCTGATTTACTGTTTCATAGGTACTGGTTAAAAACTTCCCAGCATGACTCTATGTACAGAGTCTCAGACATGGAAAGCAGACCTACAAAGTACAGAAATCTACTACAGCAACTCACAGGGATTCCCTTTGTACCAAAAGGGCTGAATTGGAGCATAAAGTGGCAGCTGCTGCTGGTAATACCACTGCAGCTGTGTAGAATATGTTGCAGTTTCAAATCAGTTATTTGTGGGGAGATACTACCATGGCAAACTCCACTGTCAGTGCCAACACTATTTGCTGTCATGGACAACCAAGGAAAGAGAAGCCATGGAACTAAGTTGGGTATGAAAACCACTGCTTTTCCAAAAGCAGTATATCCAGCCAAACACAGAGATAAGAAATAGGTGACAACAGTTTTGTCCTGTTGAGATGCATGATAAACTGTCTTTGGTGAGGCAGGGGCTTCCAGCAGTCTGGGTTCTTTGCATCACCTCAACATTAACTTTAAAACCGGTACAGAGCAATGCAACTTGAGCTAAATGTGCAACTACTTCTTCATTGAAAAGATGACAGCAAGCATCTGACAACATCAAAAAGCAAACAAAATTATGAGCTGTCCATAACATGACACCTATAGAGGCAAACAATTTCTCTGAAGCACCAGATATTCATCCAGGACTTAAGTAACAAGGTTTATCCAAACACTACTCTCAGCTTGCAGCAATGAAGCCCCCAGCTCACTCTCAAACCAGGATTTCACACTCCCAATTTGTAAGTCATTGTGCTGCCAAGTTATAAATGTGAAACAAATAATTTTTTTACACAATTCAAAGCAGTTTCTGTTTCCACTTCACGCAGCCTAAAATAAATGTGCTTTCTTTTACAGCATTCAAGTACTGCCAAGCTTCCCCCAGCCATGGAACAGGATTTTCAAATGCTCACAGGGCAGGCAGGCAGCTGCAGCAGTGGTTGGTTCCTGCAGACATAAAAAGGAATGCTGACATCTTCCTAACTGGTCAGTTCCATTTGTTCCCAGAGATGCTCTTCCTTTCCTGTAGCTCTTTTCAGAATGAACTTATTCCTGCCAAGTTCAGTTCTACTAGGAAGTCATTCTCACCTGGCTAAACCCACTTGTGATCACTTTTTCTGAACGCAGTAAACAGCCTTTTTTTCCTTCACCTTTAGGGAATAGAGATCTCTACATGACTCATAGTGCTTCCTGAGCTATCAGTGATTCCAGATCTTTTGAAATAAAGTTTGGTGGTTGTTCCCCCTCCTCACCACACTTTTCTCACCTTTTGTGGATGGTTTTTAATCTAGGGTTATACTAGCTGCAAAGTGACTAAGATAGACAATTACCTCCATCCTCAGGGCCTAGCAGGAACAAGATAAATAGTAGCTAGTATGCCAGCTATTCGTTGCATTTGGGGCTTCACATGCACACAAATGCTCTCTTACATACTTGCAGCAAAACTACAACCTAAGCCTTCAAGACCTAGAGTATTGTCCCCATAGGCCCTTAGAAACTCCAATGTCTTGTTTCTTTCAGATTTAAAGAAAGGAAAATGTAGTGTACTTTCTCTAAGTTTGATCCACTTTCCTCTTTTTTCTTTGTAATATCCTTCGAGAAACTTAGGCAGGAATTAACAAACAAAAGCACATAAGAAAACAAAAGCAACCTCAAAACCAAAAGCCAAATAAATTCCCTTACTTGGAAAGAAGTCTCCATGGAGGGCCTTTTATACATTAAAAGGAGATTAAAGTAGGAAAGGCAATTATCTATGTTGGATTTTAAATGAAAGATTCATAGCCAGCATTGTGTGGCTTCTACCATTTTTAGCTCTTAGTATTTCTACCTCCAACGCCCAGCTCACTGCAGCCAGTGATCATACAGAATCTGCTGATGTTTCCTACACAGGCAGCCTCCTCCACAGTTCTCTAGGTACACACACTCTGCCCCACATGATGGTAGTTATGGCAAGAAACCAAGGGCTTGCTGCTCATAAATGTCAACTGGCCTTTACCTGCCTATCAGTTTCTTGCTTAGTTGGCACATTGCTCTTCACAGAAATGCTGCACTCTCTCTAGCCTTAATCTGTTTCTAGTTTTCCATGATCTCAAACTGACCTACACATCTGTTCACATATTTGTCTGCTTATTCCAAATGAAGAATGATTTTCTGTTACTGCTGCATGTGCACTTTCTGAGCTTTCTCAGCTTGTCTTAAATGCTACCTGAGCTGATCTTGAGCAGCCCACACTAACAGTTAAAAACACTACCCATAGTTACTGATTAAAAACTCCCAGTTCTCTCTTTGAATGCCACTTCCCACAAGCCTATCTACAGTGTTAAATGCTCTGCCCACACAGGCTTCTCAAAGTAAAATACCAGCTTCTTCATCTCCCTAGAAAAGCAAAGTAACTTCACCATCAACTTGCATATGAATTTTTCTGAAGTGATAGCATCAGACCATTTTCTTATGCCCATACTTGCATGAACCAGGCATCCCATGGGGAAAAACAAAATCCTTGCCTAGAGGAATTACAACAAAATAAGGCTGTAGAGCTGAGGATTTGTAAACAGGAGATTCAAAGAGTTTCATTTCTACAGAATTCGGAATTACCAGAGGGTGGTATCTCAAGCATTACTCTTTATCAAGTGCAAAACCTTGCAGGACAAGAGTTTCCATCAGTGGGAGCCTGTGAAATACAAACAATTGTGACTTATCCCCACCCCTGCAAAGATAAAATATTCTGGGCTGCTGAAAACAGCACAGCCTCACTTGCTGGAAGGTTACTTTGGAACATCAAGCAACTTAGAAGAAATTGTGGAAAGATACTGAAAGAAGAGAGCGATGATTTTATAGCAGAAGGAACAGTCCCATTGTAGCTGTAAGCTGGCTTGGGAAAATCAGATTAATATTTAAACTTCTAAATTTTAGAACTTGTGCTGGCAAAAAATGTAACAAAAAAGGTTACAGATGACATCATCTAACTTCCCCTTTCCAGTTTTTAACAGAAGAAGTCTATTCCTCAAAGAAGTGGAGACAGCTAAGGCCATAATTCACTACCCCAGCAGTTTAACCTATACAGAAAAGTTAAATGCTGTAGCTGGCTTGAAAACATTAAATTTGGAATACAAGTGATGTTTTGGGGGAGTAATTTCCTGCAGTTACAAGCTCTCAGTCACAACCTCCATGAGAAACAACTACCAAAAATGGGGAAGGTATAAAATCCCAAGTATCTGCACTGACAAATTATCCCTCTGCAAGTTGAGGAGAGAAAGAGTTAAGAGACATGGAGTATTTCACCGCATACATCTACAAGCAACACAATATTCTTAAAAAAAAGGGAAAATGCTCTGTTACAGGCTTTGAAGTAAGAGCAGATGCAGTTCCTTGGCAAGCTTGTGGCAGTCTGAAACCATGGCTGCACAGACATTTCTCTTTCCTCAGCTATAAGGCCAGCTTATACAATTTCTGCTCCACTCCTCCTCCCTACCTGTTCCAGCTCCCCGGCCTCTTAGGTATGCCACAGCTGTTGTCTCAGAGGCCACACAATGAATCCTACAATAAACCCCCCAACATTAACAACAAAACAAGCCAGCAAACAAAACCCCAAAACTTAAAGTGGCAGCACTGAAGCAGGAGTGAATGGCTAGGAAGGAAAATTGCCTAGCCTGGAGTTGGCATTGGGATGCATTCATTGCTTAACTGCAAACCTCTTGGCAAAGAGGTTCTATTTTTGTTCCATTCCCCCTATCATTACCTGACACCCTAAAAAGTCCCTTGATGACCTTTGGTCCCTTCCAACCCAAACCATGAAAGAAAAAATGAATAGAGAAGTAAAATTAGAACCAAGGTGCTCCACATTTGCTGCTGGATGGTATGTGCCACTCAAGTGGCTCCCTGTAATGAATCTGTACAATTGAGCTAATACTTTCTTGCCTGACTGAGAGTTCTCAAGAATTAAATCTCTCATTATTTTGAAATCTGTGGGTTAACTAATTGGCAGGAAGTGACACAGTTAACTGGAGAATAAAGGAGCTGACTTCTGTTTTAGAAATAAGATTAAACACCAAGAAGTGCTGTCCTGTGGTCTCCAAAACAAACTACCAAGATCCCTGATGGAAACAATGCCAGCCTTCATGTCCATGTTTACACTAGCAGTAGGCTACACTGGTCACTGCCCAGCTAAATAACAAATCACCTTGCTTCTGTTTTCTTCTACTACCTTCTACAATGAAACCTATAAGAAGGGAGATTTTGATCCCAACCAGAAAAATAATTGAAGCAATCAAACCCTATAAACATGAAGCAACCAGTGCTAGCTCAGTGGAAGCTCAAGTAAGAGCCTGCTCTAGAAATCTGAATGCTCTAAATGCAATTCATAGTCAGGTGTATGTGCATCTAAGGTAGAAACACACAAGTGAGCTCAGCATAAGCAGGGGCCTGTATCACACCAGGGACACCAAGGGGTCCAGACCATATGCTTGTGCCATCTGACAGAAGTAACCAGCCAGGAAGGCACTGACTGACCACTGCTTAGAAATTAGTACAAGCTCAGGCACTGGCAGCTGCCTCTAGAAAGGATCAAGTCTACAGCAATAAGCTTAAATGCAGAGCAGCTGACTCTGCATTCCCATCCCCCCAAACAACTCCAATCTGTCGCTGACGGCAACAATGCTGACGCCAGACAAAGACACCAGTGCTAGAGTAAACAGAAGGATTACTGGAACCTATATATAACCCTATCCATATACACACATACATTTATGGCACTGTCAGGGGAGACTGAACCAGGAAAGGTTCACATTTACAAGTGCCCTTTTTCAAAGCAAACGAGCACACTGCAGAAAGAGGAGTTTTACAGTGCTGCTTCATGTGTCCTGAAGAGAATTTAAACACATGCACTTGGAAGAAAGTTTGTTGCTTTTGGTGGGAAAAAAAATAGGAAGTAGCCTGCAATTTCTTTTTTCAGTTTGCTGCTGAATTCAAGTTTGGTTTATTGTGTGACATGAGAAAGCAACAGGGTAATTTCTGCAGAGAAATCCACTATTTTAATAAAGAAACACTTGAAAGAGAGGTATTCTTGAGAGCAACCTGTAACCATGCTGCTGCTTTTCTGAAAGGAAGCATATGCAGGCTATGAACTGACTTTTTAGTTAACCAGCAGCTCCATGATTTAGTACATGTGCAGAATTAAGTAACCATCTCTGAGTCAGATAATTTCAGCAAGTAAATGTGCTTTTTTCCCCCTATGCTGTTAGTAAAATACAGTGTGTTGCTTGATCAATCATTGTGAAGGAGAAACAGTCAAACTAAAGGATTCAGCCTGTGAAACTTCATTTACTTCTGATCTTCTGAGATTCCTATTGCTCACTTCAGCATTCTAGTAAGCTAAATGAAACATACTTAAAACACATAAAACCTCAGCAAAACAAACAGAGAAAATACACCCCAGAATCTTCCTGTTGTACCTTTCACAAAAGGGAAACGTTTGACACCAGGAATAATTCCAGCTTTGGCTGTTGGAGCAGCAGTGTGAGCACTGTCTTCTTTCAAAAAGGCAGCATCCTGCCCCTCAGAAAGCTCTGCACTTCTCAGCAAGTGGGAGCTTCAGGGCTCTCCTCTGTCACTCCAGTAGGACAATTCACACATGAAGGAAGTGCTCAAGTAACCTGATGAAGAGAAGACTTTACATGAGGAGAGCCATCAGACTCCAATCCCATCTAGCCTGTCATGCTGTTCACAGCAGTGGTAACTAATGCCAAGAGTAGAGTGCAAAAGCAGGGAAAGCAAGTAGCTACACATCACCAGCTTTACCTACTGAGAAATGCAGAGATCAGAAGAAGACAGATACTTCTTCCTCCACTCCTCCAAAGCCAACCAGATGATCTATCATGTACCACCTCAACACCTCCTCCACCACCAAGTCACACATGATGCAGTCTCCATAACCAGGACTCTACCACAATTTTTTCCCCACTATATCACTGGCCAAAAAATCCCAAAGCAATGACAACTGATGAATTTGCAAGTGAGTCTTGCAATCCTCCTGCTCAGCAACCATATCAGGCCTGGCAGACCTTCTGGAAATAAAGGTGTTTGACAAGGATTGTCCAGAGTGAGAGAACAGCATTGGCCATTAGGATTTGAGTAACCATATTGAAATTAAGGCCCAGCATGCACTTTGGAGACATTCCTTGCCACAATGTCCCCAGTTTCTGTGATCAGAGAGATGATTTTTATAGCAATCACCAGCTCTTCAGCAACTACCAATTAAATTAAACCCAGGAGATACTTATCTAGCTAAATGTGAACAATCAACAGTATAAAGCCCATGTTATTTACTTTAGCACAAACCTAACTTCAATGCAAATATCCATTTAAGAATCATTCTTAATTTTACATTGCCTCTGTGCTTTCAGTGCACTGCAGAATTCTGACAACTCAGTTATATGCTCTTGAAAATATCAGGGGGGAAGCTCTGATACCTGGATAAACAAGGCCAGTAACAATGGTAACACTGACGAACAGCTGGACCAGTCTGGACTAAGTAGTTCATAGGGCTACAGTACACCTGCTTCTTGGTATGTTGTCATCTCAATCTTCTCTGTTTTCTGGATAGAGGTCAGTGTTATCACCCCTCTGTTACAGGTCTAAATGAAAAGAACATGGGCACAAATTCCTAGTGCAGACATGCTTTAGATTCCGTGGAATGGGCTTCACAGCAAATCGTGTCACGAAGTGGCAAAGGTGCTCTACCCAGCCACTAGAAAAGAGAAGTGTGACAATGTTCTCTTGCACCTTGGGGTTTAAGATGCATCCCCCTTCTTCCCCAAGACATGGTTGGAAGAGTAAGATTACTACTTTGTTTCTAAATTCCACCTATGTTGAAAGCTTTTGTGGATCTAGTCCCAAATGCCATGGCCAAGGTCACAATAGAGAGGCCACCCAAATCCGAGCCTGAGACGGGTAGCCCAACAGCCTCTGTCCATCCCTCTCACTTGATTTTGAGCATACAAAGACATGAGTTTCAAAGAAACCCAGGCAGACAGAACACTCAGTTTCTGCCTCCACAGCACCCACATTTCCCAAGTGTTGATGGACATGAATTCCATCTGGATGCTTCTAACATAACTGAGGCAGAGTGAGAGATGTTGAAAAGCAAACAGTGCCTCTGAAATATTGGCTGTAACAGTACCCCAGTCAAATTTGCAGGGGTAAGCTATGTGTCTCCAAGCAAATTGGCACAAGAGGTTTGCTTTACAACAGAGGGACCTAAGATCTGTAATACTTGATGTATTTTCCCACCAAATTCTGTTGCAGATTTTGAAACTAAGGAGCACAGAAAGCACACAATGTCACTACATCTATTTCTACCTCTATCTTCTGACAATTACCCTAGTACTGTACACTCTGAAATCTTGACCATTCTTGCTACAGCAACAGTTTCCCCAGGCAGATACAAAACAAGACTGTTAGAAAATGCTTAATTCATAGCTCACACTGTCACTGCCCGCTTACGAGACTGGGAGCACCATGCTGATGGCATATGAATTCAGCTTTATCAGCAGAGAACTAAGCAAAATCATTGAGAGATGCAGAAATGCTGCATTTGGCACCTAGACAGAACTGGTCATTGAGGAGTTTTAGGGGAAATGGAAAAGTGCATAAACTGTGAAGACAGACTGCCCCAGCTGAGTGAGCAGCACAGAGCGGCTTTTATGTCACATGTGTCTGTCACATGGTCTCACCTGCTCTTTTCCACAGCAGCTGCAGCTGCTCTGACAGGCTTTCCTGCAGAGACAAAGAATGAAGAGAAAACTAGAGGAGCCACTCAAGGCAGCTGCAGATGCTAACACCATAAGCAAGCAGGCAGACTTGCCTTCAAAAAATTACCAGCACTGTGGAGTGTAAGAAGCTTAAGTAGAGTCTGTGTCTTCCTACACCAAACTGTTCCCAGATGAAACAATCTTCTACAATAGCATTCTGAAAGCTATTTTTGCTCTTACAAGACTAGGGAAGGATTCCTTAGTTCCACATGTAGCTTCTTAGCCCTGGGGTCTCCCTGGTGTTACTTTGTCTAAGTTTTGCAGAGCCCAGGTGGGCTTTTGAAGAGTCCCACAGTGCAGTCAAGCCTTGGAAACTGTAAGGACACAAACCAGGTGTTGACACTACTTGTCTGACCTAAAATTAAATTACTGCATGCATCTTCTTTGCAGAAAGAAACATCCAATAGCTAATCCACGACAGCAAGCTACTGACCTGTTTCCACTGGATGCTTCTGAGACCAGCAACTATCAACAAACAGCCACCAAAAGCATATCTAGCACGTGGATGATGAGGGACAGGGCAGCTGAGAGGAGCAATGATCTGCCTCTGCCCTGCATGTCTTATTCTCATAGTCCCATGACAAGTCTAGTCACAAGGAATTTTACCAGAACAGTGATTTACCAAGAGCTGCAACAATCCAAGATTACCAGACTTCTGACTCATGAATAGCTTAGGGATAATAGCTCTCTGGGAGAAAGGGTAGCTGCGATCCCACATCTGTTCAGCGAGGAACACGTCAGGATGCATTTTGGTCACAGGCACAGCATCTAACTTAACTGTTGAGCAAAAGGTCTGGAATGAGAACATTTCAGAGTATATTGCTCATTCTTCTACAGTTTGAGGCTTTTGCTTACTTACTGCTGGGGTAAATCAAAATCTCTTATAAATATGAACAAACGGAACTTCTCATAAGCCACCTGAGGTATACACTATCTCCACTCTAGTAACTAGAACACATTAGACAGACAAATGAAGGGTGACAATTTCAAACACGTTTCTGAACACATTTTCATATGAAGACAGCATTCTTCATTGCCATCAAATAGAAGATGAAATAGAGGAGCTGACATCGTGGCATTCCTCTTAAAGCAGTGTCTATACTACAATCACACAGAACCATGGGAGCTTCTTTTTGCATGCTTCTAGCTGTAAACCTGTTGTAACACAAGTACTAGTACTCCACAGCATGCTTAGGAAGAACTGAGCCCCAAGACAGCCACTGGTAGAAAGGAAAGTGGCATTCCAGGCACCACCTCCACCCAACTGTACAGGCTGTACACATGACAGCATGATGCACAGCATCCTCAAATGTCATCTCTGAGCTCAAACCTGGGACATCCCTTAGTGACAAAAATAAGAAGCCTGGCCTTGCACTTCCATACTTTCAGGGGCTGCCAATACTGTCAAAGTCTTAGCCTGAGGCACATAACAAATAAGAAAAACTTCACATATGATTTCCAGTTTTATGTGTTAACCCTCAGCCACCTCTCTGGATCATGCAGCAGAGGATGAGCTTCTGACATGAAGTACACCTGTACAGCACAATGTCCACTGGTTGCAAAATGTGTGGGATCGATAGGAAAGACATAAGATCAGAGAGCAAAACTGTACATATTCTACAACTGATGCTCTCAGTACAAAGATAACTTTGTCTCTTATGAAATGGATGTAAAACTGTGACCAACTGTTGCTCACCACTTTTGCAAGTACAGACTGCTTTTCAATGCTAAAGCAGTGAAAATTGTGTGCTTTCCTTTGTTTCTCTAGCAAGTAGGCACTATCTTAGCTGTTGGCTTCCAGTATCAAATAACACAGCCTCTACATTGGACACAGTGTGTGCACTTGTGAAGATTTTGCTGCTACACAATAAAAGGTTCAATCATCAAGAGCAGAGAAGTGGTACAAAAGAAGAGTCTTTCACATTTCTCCATCCATTCACAAAAGAACATGCTTCAAAAGCATCTCCACAAGTACCCACACATACTGCTGAGAGAACTCTTATTTCACAAGCATTTCCCAGAAGCTTCAGCAATTCAGCTTCTAAAGATAGTGGTAAAAGTTCATGTGACAACAAGGCTAACAAAGTCAAGGAAGTTGAGCAGACATTCACCATCCAGCTGCTTTGACAGTTTATAGAGTAGGGAAGAAGAAACTAAAAAGATGCTGGTGACCAAGAATTTGAATCACAGTCTGACGGAGAAAAAGAGAGATGGAAAAAAAGAGAAAAGCATTTACCAGAAGTGAAGGAAAGAAGAAAAGCATGGTGGCAAAAAAAACCTGCATCCATTTTCCAAAGTAGTATATAGGCCTTAAAAAAACCCCAAAGCTTCACGGATCTGGTACTATTCAAACCCATTTCAAAACATGGAAAATTCCATTACTCCCTCTTCACAGAAGAGGCAGTGGTGACTGTCATCTTTCAGAGCAAAAGAAACCCAAGGGGGAAAAAACCCCTACAAATTGCAGATTTGAAACAAACATCTTCATTCACCATTTCCTTTCATTTTCTTCTAAAGGTTTTCCATCTGGCATGAAAATTTGAAGTTGAGACAACGCTATTTTGGGAGAAGCTGGAGGCTATGTGTGGGCAACACAAACAGAGGCTTTAACAGAAGGAAAGCTAGTCATAGCATTAACAACTGTCAGACTATTATCCTTCAGTAATGAACTGACATGATGGTACTACTTTGCTTTGCTTTCCAAGAAAGGAACCTGTCTCATCACCTGTTGACTGCAGCAGGCAATAGTTCTTGATGTACTCGCAGTGCTGCACTCAATTACAGCACTCATCTTCTCTTACATGTAAAAAGGGCCCAGTGAAAAACTTCATGAGGGTAAAGTGCATGTTTCAAAGGCTAAATTTAAAAATGTAAGAAATATGTGCAATTAGGCAATTTACAAAAGTGTTAGGCTTGTGCCTCTTCCTTTCTTGGTTTCTATCCTTTTAATTCTTGAAAACATAAAAAGGCAACTTACTGTATTCTGGCCTCTTCATCTAGGATGCTTGGAGAACTCAGGGCACTACTTAGGCCTGACAGGTATGGTAACCCTGAAAAATAACTCCATGCTTTTCAAAAGCCAGAGGGAAGATTTTTAAATGCAACTAAAAGCATCACCAAGAAGCACTGCACATGCACAATGGTTATGTGAAGAACCAGAGCAAGAAGCACTGTACATGCACAATGGTTATGTGAAGAACCAGAGAAACAGGTTAACCTGACAAGAAAACTTCCTAAACCCCAGCATCATCAGATAATGGTGACTGCATATGAAGAAACAACTGAAGAAGAAAGAAGTTAAAACTGCCTGTAAGGAGTTTTAGCCAAATGCATGGTGTGTGTATTATACAAGAGAAGTTTGTAGTGCATTAATGTGTCTGACTTCATGTAGCCTCAGTAAAACCCTGCTCACAATTACTTTGGGGCATTGCAGGAACACCTAAGTTGACTGCAACACATGACATGCACGTAAAAACTAGCAAGACTTTTACATGAATTCACACACACACAAAAAGATTGTTTTAAAAGAGGTTGCTTGTGACCAACTGTATCACTGCTGAAGTGTTAAATAATGCAGCAGAGCCGAGAGTTTGCCAGTTTCAAAGGTTTCACTGTGCAAGTCAGCCAATCACTGCAAATGCCCACTGTGAAAAGAAAACAAAACACAACAACAAACTGCTACAAAAGTCAGGAAATCTGCTTGTTCTTCAGGTTTGTGGCAGTTACCAAAAAATGAAACACACCTGAAGTTTTCTTCTTTGGCTAGTCTGACGTGATGGTTTTCTTTGCTTTGAAACTTCTGCCTCTGCAATCAGTGCTAATGCTTGCGCACCACCACCCAAACACGAATGCCTTTCCCACCCAGACCTCAGGCCTCTTTAAGTCTTCCACAGTTACAAAGTTTGCACAATCTTACCCTCTGATGCCTGTGATCCCATTTACCATCAGTAAATTCTAGATCAGGCACTGAAGTGAAGACATCAGCCATTTGATTAGCTTTCAACATGCTGATGTGATCATGCATGGGACCCAGCTACTTCACACTTGGTAAGTCGAGACTCTCGCTATGCATGTCCCAAATAGCTGCATTACTGTTGTATGGTATCTCCCAGTTCTGCAGAGCTTGAGAAGTGCCAGACTAATGCAAGTCATCCTTCACATCTCCAGCCTCTGTACTAGTATCCCCTTCCTTGGGTGCCAAAGTCCCCTTTCTATTTGTTCCATTGCTCTTCTTTCCCCACATCTGTCTCACACAGCAAATTGCCAGTAAACATATGTCAAACTTTGACAGCATCAATTCTAAAGGAAGAGCAAATCAAGTATCTCCTTCCAAGTGCATAAGAAGATGCAGAGGTCAAAGGCTGTGAACTCCACCTGGATCACCTTTACATGCCAGAGAAAGAAAAAATGAGACACAACCTTCCCCTTAATGTTCCCTAGCTTGTACTTCATCATCAAGGTCACTACTGGTATTTCACTTTGGCATACCCAACCATTCTCTTCCAATTTAGAGAAAATCAAAACCTCTTACCTCAACATTACAGAGGTCTCTTCCAGACATGAATGCCTCAATTTCAGGCATTATCTGGCTTCATAGTGCCCAAGTTTGTCTACAAATTTGCCCCTATGATGGAGGGAGCAGCCCAGGACATACAGTTTGGGATGAAAAGGAAAAAACATCAGCGAGGAAATACTTAAGTAACTGTGGGTTTCTTTTGTGGACAAATGATCTCTGTCTTCTTGAGCTTCAATACAGAACAACAATTGTTCTTCATCACTGTATGAAAGATATAACATGATACCTTCACTATGGATTGCAGCTTAATGAACCCCTAAATTTAATTTTGTTCAGAAACAGCATCCAGGAAAATTAATACCTCCTAAAGCAGAGTGGCACTGCCTTCAGCACACAGCCTCCACACCAGCTTATTTGACACCATCAGGGAACAATGATTTTCCTCCCCTCCTGCTGCTTAGGTTTCTTCTTTTGAGAAACTTCAACAGAATTAAAAATTTATTCTATTTTCCTTTTCCTCCACCATGCAAGAAAAATTATTCCTGAACAAAACCATACTGTATTTTTAATTACAAAATTAGCATTTAGATAGCACTGTTCACCCCAGAGTTCTCTGGCACTATAAAATGTCAATTAAATCAAGTGCTTGTTTACTTTTGTGTGCTCTGAGGAATGGCAGACTGTTATTACTACTATCCTCACTTTATCAGAGAAACTAGTGAAGAAAGTGAGGCATGTGACAGCTAAAAATCGGATTCCACTTAAATTTACATGAAGAGCTGCTGCTGCAGTGAATAAAGTTACACTTACCCATAACTAGGCTAGTACATGGCACACAGCAGACATCTAATTATTCCCCAAAGCTTCAAGTACTGCTGTGGTGGAAGGGACAAAAGTAAAATCCTTATTCTGAGTCACAAACCTCTTTGCAGTCCACCTGCTCACCAGAAAGAATCAAATCATATTTTTAGCAAGAGCACCCAGTGAGGGGTCAGGAAGAGATTAAACAGCTATACCAAGGTCATATGAGAATATCTGCAACAGAGAGTATCTCTGAGGCCAGATTTCCCTATTTTCAGGACACCACTTTAATCACTTGCACACCTTCAGACACCACTAACCACAAACATGAAATCAATCAAATGAAAGCCCACAGTATTTCCAGAAGTAGCCAAGGATCTTCAAGCATCCTGCACCTCATTAAAGGAACATTTCAGCAGAGAAGACAAAACTAATTCTGCAAAAGCATGATGAGAAAGGGATGCATGGCAAGCACCACCACTGAGATCCCTAACTCACTTTTCTCTGCTAACTAGATCAGCTGTGCTCCATACTGATAGGAAGTATGAATTTAAGCAGAAGTGTTTCAGCTCTCTGGATACCCCCTGATCAAATAACTGAATTTTTATCTCTCACTCCTAATCATTGGCCTTTTAATGCATTTTCAGAGTATCTCCCTCCCTCCCTCGAGCAGAGAAAGCTCTAGCAAACATTCATTGTGGGTACTTCCAACTGCAGTCATGTGAATAAAGTCATTTTCATATTGCTGCTTTCTTAAAACAGGCTTGCCTGAAGCACTTGCAGTGAAGTGTTTATAAAGTACAGCACAAGCTTTCACATCTTTTTAAGGATTTCATAGAAACAAAGATGACTTCTGAGCATCAAGACCTAAAAAAAAAGTCTTAAGTCTTTGGCTTATATTCACTTGAAGATTTGGGTCCAGCTCAAGATGCAAATCAGAGAAACCTGTGGTATAGCACAGACTGAAGAGCACCATAGGGATGCAGGGGGAGAAGAAAAAGGTCATGGGCTGTTCCTGTTGGGTTAGCCAAAGGGTAACAAACGAAATGCCTGCTCCTCATTATAAAATAAACCTAGGCTTACTCTAGGATTCAGTGATGTAGTAAAGCACTTCCTCTGGGTTCTTCTCTCAGACACACAGGATGCTAATTAAATTTAACCATTAAAATTCTGTAGTCTTTCAGCAGTGAAGATTAGTATTACCTTCAGGACAAATGTGCTGTTCTCCTTATTGCTGGCATAATTTTCTCTCTCTCTTACTGAAAAACCTCCACACACTTTCTGATGCTTACTCCTAACAAATGGTACTGAAGTGCACTCATCAGTTTTGCTTACTCTACTCTGTTTGGCTTGCTCACTTCCAGTACTTCTTTCTGGGAATTCTTACAAAACCTGTAAATGTTGAAGCCAGCCATAACTCCAGGGCCACCAAGCACCAGAACACAGAGACTAAGCAGGGACTTACGCAGCTCTTCCCGGTGCCTCTCCGTCTGGGCAAAAAACTGCCGAAGCTCCTCCGTGATCTCCATGTTACTCAGGTCATATTCTATCTCCCCTTCAGACTCAGAGTCCCCCTCCGTTTCAGAGTCCCTCTCAGCATCCTCCCTCCCTCGGTGAGCATCTGTATACCGCTGAGCTCTCCCACAGTATGGAGCTGTGCCACTTGGCCTGCAGCTGGCAGAATAGTCTCGGGTACGCGGGGGATCGTCGCCATCCCAATCTGAGTAGCGGTTCTTTGGCGAGGTCGCACAAGGAGGCCATGGCAGCTGATACAAGGACTCCATGGCTCTCCTGTAGGCTTTCTGGTGTCTGTGCATCCAGCGCATGGCTAAGCCATAGTGCTTCCAGTATCTTGCAAACACTTGCTTAGAATACCACGGCTCAGTGTCCTCCTGTGGCACACCAAACAAACAAAAGAGAGAGAAAACAAATTGAGAGAGAGCAATTGAGAGGACAGGCACTGTAAATACAAATGCAAAGTCTGCTTTTTAATCACTACTTATCCTTTTCCTATCATCACAGAATGGTAGGGGTTGGAAGGGATCTTTGGAGAGTATAGAGTCCAACCCCTCTGCTAAAGAGGGTGCAGATAGGTTGCTTACACAGGACCATTCAGACAGGTTTTGAAAGTCTCCACGGAAAGACACTGCACAACCTCTCTGGGCAGCTTCTTCCAGTGCTACATCATCCTCAAAGTTTTTCCTTGTGTTTAATTGAAACCTCCTGTGTTCTAGTTTGAACTCACTGTCCCTTGTCCTATTAATGGGCACCACTGCAAAGAGCCCAGCCCCATCTTCTTGACCTTCACCCTTTAGATATTTATATGCATTAATAAGATTCCCTCTCAGACTCCTCCAGGCTAACCACCCCCAGGTCTCTTAGCCTTTTTCCCATAAGAGAGATGCTTCAGCCCCCTAATCATATTTGCAGCCCTCCATTGGACTTTCTTTAGCAGTTCCCTCTCTCTCTGGAGGTGGAGAGCCCAGAATGGGACACCATACTCAAGGTGTGGCCTCACCAGGGTAGAGGGGCAGAGTATATGACAAACAATATAGATCTGAAAGAGAACAATTATTAACACAGTGCAAGTGCACTACACTTCATTGCTCTCACATGAGATGGTTTCTGCATCACACAACGACCAGTGAAGGATTACCAATAGAGAAGTCAGAATGTCCAAAGTATTTTCAACTGTTTGTGCTATTTCAGTAAAGTCAGGCTTTTTTTAGGGGATATGCTATGTGGATATATTCCACAATTCCTTAGCTGCTCATGTGAGCTGCAAGAACTGAATGATTCCAAGGTGTGTGTATTACAGCCTACACCTGACTTCCAAATCCGCAGACAGAAAACACGAGAGATTAAAATTCCTACATATTAAACAAAGGCATTCATTTTATCCAGCAACATATTTCCTCCATCTGCCTGCCAAAATAAGTTTCCCAGAAAAGGTCAAATGGCAATTCAGCCAAGTTCATATATCCATCATGGCCTTGATCAAAACAAGACTGTATTTAGTCGAGCGCAAGCTGCCATTAGATCTCCCTTTTGTACTCATTAGCAACCACATATGAGAAGGGGTAATAAAGTGCCACTGACACAAGCACACAGCAAAATATTTCTATAGAATGAAACATACTGTAGTACACCTTCTCCTGTCTTCATGCTAATCTTAGTTTCCCTGAAAAAAAAGAGTTTCAAGCTATTCAGATTTCACCAGGAAATATGAAGCCCCACAGCCCACTTCATCTCCCTCCTCACACTACCCTGAAAAAGAGGGGATAAGAGAGGCTCTTAAAAGAAGGCTGTAAAGTAAACTAGGGCCTAAAACCAGTAAATAAATGGCAATTTTTTTCTCTTTCACCCACATCTTAATTTCCACAGCAAATGTTTTATGGAATGCCCCTATTTTAAATTGGAAGAATTTTAATCAAACCATATTCCGGCAAATGCTCACAACTCTTCCCAGATGAGCTGAAGTTCTCAGAGATGAGGGCAACATTTATAGTCCTTTATTGTTTGTGGTTGGTTTGGGGGGTTTTTAATTAAAAAAAAAAAGGTCATACACATTAAAAACTGTGTGGTTTGAAGTGTGCTTGCTTGATCTGCACTGGCTCCATTCCATAGCCTTACAAGAATGGTTCTGTGGGGGGGTGGGAATATAAATCCCAGAACAAAGCAGAAACTCCACACAACCCCCAGAAACACTTTCCATTTAACACTGAGCAAATTTCATTTACTTGTATTTGTTTTCACTGTCTGGTTTTCAGGCAATAATACAATGGCAGAGTTTGGAATAACAGCTGTAACTCTCATGTTTTCCTTCCTGCTGCAAAACTGAGTCCACTATCAGAAGAGATCTATAAATGCTATCTCTTTTTAATGTTCATTGTACATGTGCCGCTTGAAGCCCTGGCTGGGGCTGAAGAGCTCAGCTGGGGGCAAGGCTGAGAATCCCTTCCCTTCTGCCCCTCTCCTCTTGCCCTATAGATGTGGCACCTGGTGCCGTGGTCTAGTCATGAGGTCTATGGTGACAGGTTGGACTTGATGATCCTTGAGGTCTCTTCCAGCTTTAGTGATACTGTGATCCCTCCCCCTCTTCCCCCCTCCTCTTGCCCAACAGTTGTAGCACTTGGTACCGTGGTCAAGTCATGAGGTCTGTGGTGACAGGTTGGACTTGATGATCCTTGAGGTCTCTTCCAACCTTGGTGATAGTGTGATACTGTAAGTGCTCTCACAAACACAATACCTCCAACTAGCAGTGCTTATAAAGAAAACTCACCACAACAAACATGTTCCTTAAGGTATGTCTAAGAAAAAAATGCACCTTTGATAATCTTTGAGGTCTCTCCCAACCTTATTGATTCTATTTGTGAAGGCCTGTGGGGCTTACCTACTTGATTTTAAAGTATCTTTCCTGACAAATAACAGTTCTTGGGAGGTGAAACCTAAGGGAAATTCTCCTCTCAGCCTAACATAGCTCTGCTACGAACCCATGCATTTCAGAACACTCACTCCTAAGATGAGTGGGTGCAAGAAAAGCATCTGCCTTCCATATGGGATTTCTTCATTCTTAACCATCCAACCACCTAAAAGCTAAGGATGAACAATGTTTTATTTACTGTTCTTGCTCTGCCTAAGAATGTCACGCCGACTTCCCACCCTCCAGCAGTCAGATGGGAAGGTCCTTTTGTCAAATCTGATACTCACCAGTTACTTTTAGAACATTTTGTCTAGTTTTTTATACAACTTAAAAATACAGTTTTGATATATCATGAAGTTTGACCACAGCAGGTGTAATACATGCTGTGCATTTCCATGGAAGACAGCACGTTCTTTTGAAGCTCAGAAATTATCTCCAGTGCTTCCAAAATGTTTCTGAAAGAGGCCTCGATGACTTTACTGCAAGCTCTGGAATCCAGCTGGCTGATTCCTCTAGCTGACTAGCTCCAGTTGTTAATGTAAGGGAAAGGGAGACAAAAAGCCAGTTCTTGTAGACAGAACTGTGATGCTGGTCCCTGTCCAACTGCTTTGGGGGGCTTCTTTGTTGAAAGTGACCCTTGAAAAACCCCTTCTACATCTGAATTTTTAAAATGCACTGGTTAAAAGAGAAAGTCCAGCAATGTTTTACATTGGGGGGGGGGGGGGAAGGGAAGCCAACATTTTAAAGTCCAGCTTAGTTCTGTGCCTGTGCTTTTTCAGCTGGGGAATAAATGGAACTAAGAGATTTCCTCATGGAAACAAAAGCCATAAATCCAAGGCAGATGATCAGAGTTCTCTGTTTTTTTCCTGTTACGACTCTGGAGTCTTCCCAGGAGCAGACAAACTGCTTACTCTTGTAATGTGAATTCTGTCTTCAAAGCCATTTAGCTGCTTTCAGATAGAATCTTTACATGCCTGCACTGACAGTTCAATAAATGTGTTTATATGTATTTTGTATAGAAAATGTGATGAAGCTATGACACAGAAACCCATAGAGGCTGCTTACCATCTCTTGCAGAGGTTTTTCCTGGTGATCAAGGTGATCTAGAAAAGAAGAGAGTAGCTTTGTAATTCATAGAAATGTATGCAATTAAGATGGTGACAAGCATTGAATTTATTTTTGTTGAACTTGAGTACTATGCTCTGCAGCTATTAAATATCCCTTCCCTGGTGTGCCTAATTGAAGTCTGTTCTTTATAGGTTTTGATTAGCATCAGCAAAGATCTCATTCCTTAAAACTTCCTACTACAATAAGATTAAAAGGAAGCCTTCCACACAATGCAGTCTAAAATGCTTGTACTAAACACTTTTCCCCACCCCCCACTACATTTTTGTTTGCTCTTTTGTCTCACCTTTATTTTCTAACCTTCTACAAGCATTACCTTCCAAATTACCACCAAACAGAAGTCATAAACCTAAATGAAACACAGTCTCCTCATTTTCTAGTGCTGTCTGCACAGGGGGGGTGTTTGTATCGATATATGGAGCAATGACCATAAAATTATTAAATCCATCTTGCCTCCATTCAAGTAGTAAAGCTTCTGTTTAACCCTACGGTGCACCCACAGCCACATACTGCCCCTTCTTCTACCTTTTTCCCCCCCTTCAGACATCTCATATTGCCTCATGTACAGAAGTTGTTTTAATGTGAGGAAAATCCTGAAAGAAGAGGGATAACTGAGCAATTGTGGTCTGGATGCTTGGGTAGTGAGATGGATTGTGACATGGTGGAAGGAAAGAAGTAAGAGAGTTGTGGTCAGTGGGACAGTCTAGTTGGAGGCCTGTGTCTAGTGGAGTCCCTCAGGGGTCAGGAATGGGACCAGTGCTGCTCAATACCTGGATGAGGGAACAAAGAGCACTCTCAACAAGTTTGCTGATGACACAAAATTGGGTGGAGTGGCTGACACACCAGCGGGCTGTGCTGCCATTCAGGGAGACTTAGACTGGAGAGTTGGGCAGAGAGAAATGTAATGAATTTCAACAAGGGCAAGTGTACAGTCTAGCCCCTGGGAAAGACCTGGGGGTCCTAGTGGATGGATGGTTGACCATGAGCCAGCAGTGTGCTCTTGTGGCCAAGAAGGCCAAGGCCATTCTGGGGTGTATTAGAAGGGGTGTGGCTACTAGGTTGAGAGAGGTTCTCCTGCCCCTCTACTCTGTCCTGGTGAGGCTGTATCTGGAGTACTGTGTCCAGTTCTGGGCCCCTCAGCTCAAGAAGGATGGGGAACTGCTTGAGAGAGTCCAGTGCAGAGCCACAAAAATGATTAATGGATTGGAACATTTCCCTTATGAGTAGAGACTAAGGGAGCTGGGGCTCTTTGGCTTGGAGAGAAGGAGACTAAGGGGTGAGCTCATTAATAGTTATTAATATGTAAAGGGTGAGTGCCAAGGGGCTGGAGCCAGGCTCTGCCCAGTGATGCCCAGTGACAGGACGAGGGGCAATGGGTGGAAGTTGAGGCACAGGAAGTTCCATGGAAACATTAGGAATTTTTTTTCTCTGTAAGGTGGTGGAACACTGAAACAGGCTGCCCAGGGGGCTGTGGATGCATTCCTGTGTGAGCTGGTATAGGTCATCCTGCTCTGGCAGGGAGGGGTGGACTTGGTGATCTTTTGAGGTCCCTTCCAGCCCCTAACATTCTGTGATTCTGTGGTAACTGTAGCGGGGCTGGGGAAAGGTAAGAGGGAGAGAGAGAGAATGAGATACCTTATCTCTAACCAGGCAGGGTTCATAATTATCAGTGAGTTATCAGCATGACTCACTGAGAAATATTCTGAATTCTCTCCCTATCTGACAATTATTTTACCCTATTAAGATGTTAGCTGCTTCACCCATACATTTTTTCTGACACTTTCACCCTCAGTTTGAACTTCATGTTAGGTGAGGACCAGTGAAAAGTAACAGAACCTTGGTGTACTAAACTATCATTGCTACCATGAGACATGGTCAAATGCTGGTCTCAGCAATGCTGGATTGTAGCCAAGACAGCACTTGAAATTGTAGATTTCTAGCAGCATAAAGCTGGGATTTTTCAGAATGCATATGAATACAGGGCACACAGCAGATGTGTTCTGCCTCATATTTAACAGTACTGATTAAACAGCAACTTTTGCCTCTAAAAACAAGCCACATTATGTGAAAGGAGAATGGGGATGGACCACAGTCCAAGAAAATGCAAGTCATTCAGCTACCACAAAGGCAAATTACTGTCCTTTGCAAAGCCCACACTACACTCAAACCCATACTCCCCTTGTCACACCAGCCTGTCTACAAGAAGCCCTACACGTGTGAGCAGTCTCTTTGCAATCAATGGGAGGATTCATGCCAGCAATTAGGATGAGGCATTAGGCAACCCAAGTGTGAGAGTTCGTTGTACTCTCTCCTGCCTGCTTGGAAGAAGAAAACCTAGCACTGAGGTCCCTGTAAAACACTACAGTGACTTGTAACACTTGAAACCTCACATATGCATAAAAGACTCCTGGGATACCCACCTTTCTTAATTTCAAACCTCTCATTCCCCATGCTTGCCCTCCTCACAGCTTTCATCTCCACTCTTACATAAGATGTTTTGTGTACCTTTCCCATATACATCTAGATACTGTAAAAGTTGCCATGACATCTTTTGCTCTTACTTAAAACCTTAAGTCCCTCGTATCTGATTCTTCCATTTCCCACTTGAAAGCATGTGTATTTCATTTTCATGCTGACTCCAATTCTCACATGACAAAAGATTCTCTGAATCAGCTTCAGCATGAACAGAAATCAGGTTCACAGAATAGAACAGAATAAACCAGGTTGGAAGAGACCTTTGAGATCACTGAGTCCAACCTTAGCTTAATGTAAATACACTTCTCAAAGCAGCAAGTGGTGAAGTCTGATACTTCCACTTCACAGGCAACAGGTACATGTTCTCTCTGAAGGGGAAGGAGGGAAAAAGCCCTGACAAAACTATCCAACCACATCAGTTTCCCAAATATGAAAAACCTGTTTTGCCAACCACAGAAACTTGAATTACCTGCATAAATTATTTATGAAACATTAGTCCACAAATACAAAGCAGAGCAGAACACTGTTGTGAGCCAGGAGACTGAAGGATTTGGTTTACTTTCAGCTGACTTGCTCTTCCAAAACAAACTACATAAAATATGAAACACAGCAAGAGGCAGACAATGCATGTGATAATTCTAATTCTGTGTTTTATGCTTTTGGAACTACAGAGGCAAAGGAACACAGGAACATCACCATCAGATGTACAATTCAAAATGAGGAAGGCATTTGTTTGCCTATGCTGGCCATCAAGGATGTAAAAGCTGTTTTTTCTGATCAATGCTATTACTTCCTTTTCTCAGTTTTAATTATCAGTGGGGAAATGTTTTAAACACTGATACACTGCCTTTCATCAAAACATGCCTGTCTCCTTCTGACTTGAGGCAAGTAAACATTAGTAAAAAGAAATGAATCTGAGCAAGGCAATGACAGCATTTAATTCCACTGAAGTCAACAGAAGTTGAGATAATTATCTGTCATATTGAGACTGCTTTTTGAACAGGGTGATGCAATTCATAGTTGGGAAGCAAAGTCCTCTAGTGGTGTGTAGTACATAATGCTGCCACACAGCTGCCTACTGGAGGCAAAAAGCACAGCTCAGAAACACCTACCAGTGCTGGATCAAGGGCAGTGCTATGTAAAAACATCAACTGTGTACCTATTTCACATGTCTGATGCTTAGTCTTGGTGCAGAATTGCCAGCAGGAGCGGGAAATGCCCTAAAAGTGGTTTGATGTTCTGTGCTTCTTATTAATACTGTGCATTGTTGGGGTATGACATCAGCTTTAATACTGAAGTGCCCTAGTTATAGTCATGCAGAAATATAAGCCTGTGTCTGCTAAGAGAGTTGGCAGGATGAGCTATTTCCTTTTACAAAGAAGAAAAGGTAAAATTCCCCAGTGCTGTACACTGCAATCTTTTAAGTGGCTGTAAACATAAGATATGTCTAGCACTTTGGATACAGTTATGTCATCCCAACAGGACAGTCCGTTGAGCTATGAAGACCTACCTACCACTGTGATGTCTTCACAGCAATGTCCTTACACCAATAGTGGTAATTCCTGTGAATGGAAACAAATTACACATTAAAACAAGATTATATTAACATAGGGACAATCTACATTTAACCACTAGGCCTGCAAACAAAGCTTCAGCAAAATATGTACTATGGCTCTTCTAAAGCGAGCAGGGCCCGAGGCAGTGCAATGTTCTACTGCCACCACAAAGAAGGTCTTCTCTGAGATCCATGACACAAACCCAAAAGCTACCTGTGCCAAAAAATCACGAGGTCAAAAGTGGAGTTCTAAAAGCTGTACAATTATTAGTAGTCCCAGTCAGCTTATTTCATAGAATCCATAAGGTTGGAAAAGACCTCAGAGATCATCAAGTCCAACCTGTCACCCAACACCTCATGACTTACTAAACCATGGCTCTAAGTGCCACATCTAAACCCCTTTTGAACACCTCCAGGGATGGTGACTCCACCACCTCCCTGGGCAGCACATTCCAATGGCCAATTACTCTTTCTGGGAAGAACTTTCTCCTCACCTCCAGCCTAAACCTCCCCTGGCGCAGCTTGAGACTGTGTCCTCTTGTTCTGGTGCTGGTTGCCTGAGAGAAGAGACCAACCCCCACCTGTCTACAACCTCCCTTCAGGGAGTTGTAGAGAGCAATAAGGTCTCCCCTGAGCCTCCTCTTGTCCAGGCTAAGCAACCCCAGCTCCCTCAGCCTCTCCTCACAGGGCTGTGCTCAAGGCCTCTCACCAACTTTGTTGCCCTTCTCTGGACACGTTCAAGAATCTCAATGTCCTTCTTAAACTGAGGGGCCCAGAACTGGACACAGGACTCAAGGTGTGGCCTAAGCAGTGCTGCACACAGGGCAGAATGACTTCCCTGCTCCTGCTGGCCACACTATTTCATATACAGCTTCTCAGCTTCGTCACAACAAAGAGGATGAAACTCCCACACCGCTGCTGCGGAAAGCAGCATCCCTTCCCCGGTCTCACGGAGGCTGTGCCCAGATCATGGTCAGCAACTCTTAAGGACCACAAAAGCGCAGAGCGGATCCCGGAGCTGCCAGGTGGGGAGAACGATTAAGGAAGAGTTAAGGAAGCCTCCCGCCCGGGCTGCCCGGCCGCCAGCGCCGCCCCGGCAGAGCCCTGCCGCCCGGGCTGCCCGGCCGCCAGCGCCGCCCCGGCAGAGCCCTGCCGCCCCAGCCCCCGCGCCCAGGCCGGAGCGTTTTGCAGAGGAAAAGCCGTACAGCCGATCTGCGAGCAAGAAACACCACCCCTCTCCTGCACCCAGCCACGCGGGCCCCGAGAACACAGCTCTCCCCGGAGCTCCTCGCTTTCCCCCTCATGCCGCTGCTCACCCCGGCTGCTCCCTCCCTCCCGCCGCCCCCCCTCCGCTGTCCCGAGGCCCAGCACGGCGGGCGGCCTGGGCCGCAGCCAGAGAGGGGCACCGTCACTCCTGCACCCACCGGACCGCCTCGGCGGTAGCGTGCCTGGCAAGGAGAGCCCAGCGCAGCCGCTGGTGTTTCCCCACTTCCTCCCGCAAGCACCAGGAAGAGCGCAGCTTCCCTCACCGCTTCCGCCCGGCCCCTCGCCTGTCCTGCAGCGCCGCCTTGTGGCGTTGCGGAGAGGCGCCGGCCGGGTCCGGCTTCCCGAGGACGGCCACAGGGCCCCGACACCGCAACTGTCCCTTTAGGGAGGAGGCTGCCCCAGATACACGGTGGTGCAGCTCACCTATGAGGAAGGGCTGAGAGGGTTGGGGTCATTCAGCCTGGAGAAGAGAAGGCTCCATGGAGACCTTATTGTGGTCTTTAAATAATTAAAGAAAAATGGTGACAAACTCTTTAGCCGAGCCTGTTGCAATATGACAAGGGGTAGTGATTTTAAACTAAAGGAGGGTAGAGTCAGAGTATATGTAAGGGGAAAAATACTTTTATGAGAGTGGTGGGACACTGGCAGAAGTTGCCCAGAGAAGTATTTAGATGTCTTATCCCTAGAAACATCCATGGTGAGATTGGATGGGGCTCTGAGCAACCTGCTTTTATTGAAGATGTCCCTGCTCATTGCAAAGCGATTGAACTAGATGTCCTTTAAAGAATAGAATAAACCAGGTTGGAAGAGACCTTTGAGATCATCGAGTCCAACCTGTCATCCAACACTATCTAATCAACTAAACCATGGCACCAAGCACCCCAACCAGTCTCTAAAGGGCCTTTCCAACCCAAACTATTCTATAACTAAGTAAAGGGTCAGCAGCTTTTCTCTTGTGAAAACCCCTATACTGGTTTGATACTGAATTTTGTTCTCTTTAGTTATGCAGATGGGATCATTTTAGCTGTAAAATGATCAGCATCCCATAGCCTAAATTTTGCAGAGCACCAGATGACTGTGAGGCAATATTGGAGAGCTTTACACTGGTATGAATGTGAAATATCAGGAGAGAAGCTTCAAAAATCTCTTCAGCTATTTGTACTGCAAAGACCTATCTGAAAGTCAAAACTGCCAACAACACCAACAATTTCCTTATCTATGTCTCTGGATCTTTTCTAGTCTCCCATGCTATGTCCTGGAGGAACTGATGATAGTCATATGAAAATTATTGGTCCCGGCCTTTAGTGTCAGGAAATGGGAGTTAGTCCTGAAGAGGTACAAATTTTCAAGAAACAAAGTGCTTGTAACCAGTACTACCTTCTAACTGCTTTTAAAAGACACTGAAATTTCACACGGTTTTGAAACAGGAGAACATCTGGAAAACAGGACTGCTGACTCAGGATAAAGATATCAATACTCTTCTCCAAAGCTATATAAAAATGAGAGATATATTGTCCATTTAACTCCTCGCACCAACGCTTACACTTTTAGGTGTAACAGGGCATCCAGCCGCGAGGCAGCAGCGAGAGAACCGGCGGCGGAGCCTACGCCGCAGCAGAACTGCAGTACCGACAATTGAACACGCGGTGGCAGCACTAAGCACGGACGGGGCGGCACTACCGGACATTCGCCGCCCCATAGCAACGCCCGGCACCATTTGTACACATCCCACTCTCGCCATGCCCCGAGAAACGGCATGGCCGCAGGAATTCCGTGTCGCAGGCCTACAGCTCCCGGCATGCCCAGGAAAAACAATCGGGAAGTGGTTTTGCCCCCGGACTACAGCTGCCGGCATGCCCCGCGGAAACAGCGAGTTCGCGCCGCCCGCGGTCTTGGTCGGCTGCCCGCCCTGTGTCCCAGCCGTGTCGTCCCAGCTTACAGCTCCGTGCTTTGCCCGCCGGATGCTCGCTGGTACCGCGCCCACGGGACGGCCGCGGTGCCTCCTTACCGGGAGGCAGCACAGAGCGCGGCGGCAGCATCCGTCGTACACCACAGTATGGATTGCCCTTACCGGCGTCCGGGGAGCAGTTCCGCAGCATGGCCACAGGACGGCAGTAGTGAGCACGACAGCGTGCGGCATACAGCGCATGTGCCGAGACCCTAGCAACGCGTGGGGCTACAATGCATGCGCCGAGTCCATAGCAACGGCTGCCCGCTTTGATTTGCTGTGCAACGCAGCGTCACGAAATCCCAGAGCATCACGGGCTGGAGGGGACCTCCAGAGAGCAGCGAGTCCAACCCCCTGCCAGAGCAGGACCATAGAATCTGGAGCAGGTCGCACACGAATGCATCCAGACGGGTTTGGAAAGTCTCCAGAGGAGACTCCACAACCTCCCTGGGCAGCCTGTTCCAGTGTTCCATCACCTTCACTGTAAAGAAGTTTCTCCTCATCTTGAGGTGAAATCTTCTATGTTCAAGCTTGTTCCTTATCTTATTATTGTGCACCACCGAAAAGAGTTTGTCCCCCTACACTTGACACCCACCCCTTAGATATTTGTAGGCATTGATGAGATACATTCTCAGTCTTCTAAGACTAAACACTCCCAGGGCTCTCAGTCTCTCTTCACAGGACAGATGCTCAAGTCCCCTAATCATCCTCATGGCTTTCTGTTGGACTCTCTCCAGCAGATCCCTGTCTCTCTTGAACAGATAGCCCTGTTCCAACTTCCATTAAAAACAAACCAAAACCACTCACACAAACAACCAAGAACGAAACAAACCCCAAACAAACAAAACAAACCCCAAACTGATATATGAAGCAACTTCAAAGTCCATATTTTGGTAAATTTATAAATACACAAGTTACTTTTCTATTTTAAAACCTTGTATCTCTCTAGCTAGGGTATTTTAACCACAACAAACCACCCCAATGTTACAATCCAAACCAGACTGGCAGATTTGAAACTTTTGGCCCTACTAGAGCATGCAGAGGAACACAATAGCTCGACTGTTATAGCTATGGCATCAGCTTCTGGACGATGGGCTGTGCTTGGCTCTTTGGAACAAAAATGACTTCCTTCTATTTTTAAATTTCTTTTCTTCTTTTCTCCCCCCCCCCCCCCCCCCCCCAAGAGCAGAAAGTTTCATTTCTGAAGGCTTCTACTGCCAAGTGCATCACCTCTGAAGATCTGCTCTGATGGGAAGTTGCTAAAATGCACACACTGCTTCTATGCCAGTGCCTCTCAGTGGCAAGATTTCAGACCTGCTTAGGCAGGTGAGGAAGAGTGAGATTTTTTTCAAGGGTCGTGCTTTTCATTTTCTACTCTCCCTCGGCGTGGTTCGGTTATTTGACTGGCATGGTAAGTTCCAGGATTGCTGCCACATGTATGAAGCATAAGCCTCCGTGCGGTTCTCTTTGTAGCCTGCTGAAGTGACTGCAGTGTACTGCAGTACCAACAGTTAAACACCAGGTGGCAGCACCGAGCACGGAGGGGCAGTACGCGCAGCTGCAGGACTGCGATACCAACAGTTAACCACCAGGTAGCAGCACCGAGCACGGAGGGGCAGTGCACGCAGCTCAGGACTGCGATACCAACAGTTAACCACCAGGTAGCAGCACCGAGCACGGAGGGGCAGTGCAGGCAGCTGCAGAACTGCGATACCAACAGTGAAACACCAGGTGGCAGCACTGAGCAGAAATGGGGCGACATGATTCTGACTCCTGCTAATGCTTGATCACGCCTCAGAGGGCTCTGATGTAACAAAACAGTTTGTAACAGACAAAATCATCTTGGTAATTGCAGGCAATTGAGCTGCCTTCAAATATCCAGACACGACACATAACTGCCACTGACAGAGCATAGCATCCAAAATGAAGCCGCTGACCACCTTAGCACACCAGCTTCCCTGACTGTTAATAGAGCTATTTTGCCTGGCTTGTGTGGGCAGAACAGCTTTGTTATTTCTATCCTCATCAATTTCAATTAAAATTAAAAGGCTAAGAGAGCACATCTTGTGGGCACAGCATCCATTTATCAGTCTGTGGCATTTTAAGGAGAGACAAGCCTGCTATTCCATCAGTTAATGGTCTCAAACCACTCCCCTCTTATCTGGGCCACTAGCTAATCTGACTCTCGGTTCTCTCTTCTATGAAACTGGACAGCTATGTGTGGCAGGGAGAAAGACAAGTAATAGTGGTAGAGCATACATCAGTCATACTACTAGATTAAGTATAGAATCTGGGTAGGAAGGGACCTCCAAAGGTCACTCAGTCCAACCCCCTCTGCAGGAATCTGAGGTATCCTCAACTAGCTCAGGTTGCCCAGAGCCCTGCTGAGCCTCACCTTGACTTGTTGTTAAGGGAATCACAGTGCTAGGATACCTGATCCATCTCAACAGGCTGTCATTATTATATTAAAAAATATATCACAAAAGCTAGTTTCTGCAGTAATGAGCTTGACCCATGTGAGCTAGCACTGAAGCCGGTGGTAATTTTCCCTACGGAAGTCAAGTCATGGCAGCACTTCAGCCAAGCAAAGGCAGTGTTTGTAGCTTTTTGGGTGGTGAGATGTGCATACTCCCACCTCTCAGGGTGCAGTCACGTGTGCCTGGATAGGTCAGGCCTAAGCAGAGTTTGACAAACCAAACTGAAGCACATACTCTTACTGCATTTACTTCCTCCCTGCAAATCACACTCACCTGGTCCTTAACTGGTGCCCTGTTGGAAGTGAACAAAGATGAAATTTCTAAGCTCCTTAAGGCTTCAGCCTTATAAGCAGTGCTGTCACAAAGCATTAGTCTGTGAGGCTATGAGTCCCAGAAGCTGTTGTGATTAATGGATACCCCATCCTCTATCATCAAACTCTGTGTGCCACATGGAAGACAGAGAGGAAAAATTCTCTCTTACCACACTTTCATAATGGATGCCTAGTTGAGTCAAGGCTAAGTGCAAGTAAACCCAAAATATCTCACTTATGTACACAGGACTGCAGTGCCTCCCCAAGAAAACCCTGTGCCTGTGGCATCTACAAACCTCATGCCAGCCTAACCCTAGTCTTTACCACAAATCAATTGCCCTATAAAATGCTAATGTGCTACTTGTCCTTTCCACAGCTGCTTTTAAATTAAAAGCAATTAAACAGAGAGTATCTTTAATACCCTGGAAGAAAGCAGCACTGAAAGTTTAACCCCTCATCTTCCCTCTTGTCTTTCAAAAACCTACCCATACCCTTCCCTTTCAGTCTTGACCTTTCATCTCATTTCTATTCCTCTGATCATCTTCTAAGCAGGAGCATAAAACAAAACTCAAACAAGCAAACAAACCCCACCAACCCAAAAAACCCAAACCAAAACCCCAGCCCTGGAGCTTTTTCTATCTTCATTACTTCCACCTAAAATGCTTCAGCAGGGCACTCAGGCCATTTGTGCCACTTTTATCCCTACTCTATCAGGTCACAGAGCCCTGTGAAGCTTTCATCCCAGGCAGTGACAGACTGCAGCAAACTCATACAACTTTAAGTTGTTAAGGAGAAACCCAGGTGATTTATTTATTTATTTGTGGTTTTAAAGCAACTATCTTGAACTAACCTACTATTAAACAGGGGGAGAGGAGAACAGTAGGTACAACCATAATTCTTGTAGGTTAAATTGGTTCTGGAAATGGCATTTTTCTGGACATTTTATTTTTGTCTTCATAATGCTTTGCATTTTCACTGCAGCCTTCCTCCTGAGGATTGTAAATGGCTCCCAGACACCAAGATAAGTCTCAGAAGTGCTTTGCATTTACAATGAATCCCAAGGGAGGAAACATGATTCATTCTGTAAAACACCAAGCAAATGGCACTTGCCATGGCCTTTATCTTAAAGGACAAAGTGTGGTTACAAGTGCCCAGGTCATAAATAATGTTCTATAAAGAGCTATTTTTGGAGTTAATTTTCCTCACTCCAAGGAGCAAACCACTTTAAAAAGAAAAAAAAAAATCTCTGTTGTTCTTTTGGTGATGCTGCTTCCCTTCGGCTGGATGGGCACTCATCCATCTCAGAATAAGAAGTCCTCAGTAGGAGCACTGTCTTTTGTTTCTTCAGATCAGTAACTCCCACCAGACATGGGCAAATCTTATTCCAGTGCAGCAGCTCTGCCCATGCAGAGGTGAGCTTTTGGAAAGAGCATGTATGTTTTGCTGTGCATTCAGCCTTATTTTTAGCCATCCAAGTAAACAAGCAAATGCCACTTCTCTTGAAGCAATGTACGTTCCTGGTCTCTGCTACGATCAGCTTCCCACTAATGCAAAAAGGATCTGCCTTCCCCTGTCCCCAGCCAAGATGGCAGGGCTTTCACCTTTACTTGTCATGCATACATTTAAATTAGAAGTATTAACATTGAGCCAAGGGACAAATAAAATTCAAGACCCTTGGTGACCTGAGGTGAGAGAAGCAGTGGTATTGATGACACTGTCTGTTCTGTGTTTCCATGTGTAGAAGTCTTTCATCTCCTCCTCTCAAATGAGAGGGATCTGGTACCAACTCCTATGGATCCCTACCTCTGTTTTTCTTTCCCTTTAAATACCTTTGAATCTATCCATTCCTCCCATTGTTTCATGGGTTCTTCCAAGCTGTTCATCTAGTTATTCTTGTAATTAGTTTATTCTCTAATGTGCATTTCCCCCTGAAGACCCACTACATGTATAAACCAGGCAAGTCAGTAGCAAGTAGGAAATGTTTGCTTTTAGTTTTTGTTTTCTGTCAAGACATATTCACCCCTCCTTCCTCTTTCCAGTTTTACTGAGGCCAGGAACAAAAAATACATCTTTGTTTTCTCTGCCCTTTACAGAGCATGCATCATCCTCCCCTTAATGCCAGTCATGACTGCTGTAGTTCAATCCCTTGTAGACTTTGATGACCGCACAGTGCTCTTTTGGGGGGCTCTCAACTCACCTCTGTGACACTGCAAGTGAACAAAGAAATCCAGCTGCATCCAGCCTCTAAAAATATCACTGCAAGGAAAGGTATTGAAGTTTAAAGCACCCTAAGCATTCTCTGCTGGCCTTACTCATGCATGTTATACCTACAGTACAGATTGAACTAACAGTATCATTTAAAGAAGATTATCCTAAACACAAAGCTAAATCACTCCCTTTATTTCAAAATCACTATGAGGAGGGGAGCATTGTCTGAAATTCATTGTCTTGAAAGCCAAAGATTCATTCTTCATGAATACTAAGGTTTATGATTCATCCCATTATAGGCAGTACACACTTTCCTCAGATCTGAAACCTCCTTCCTCCAAACCTCCCACTTTTGTAAGAGACAGCATTTATGCTTAGTTGAAGGGCATGAGCATCACTGCTTCTTTGGTTAAGTGCTCCCTGGGCCCATTTATCTCCAGTTAATAATCCAATTTGCCTGGATGTACTTGACTCCAGTGGGAGTGCAATTCACAGAGCAACTGCAGAGGGTAGTTCTTAAGGGACTCATCATATTACATGGAGAAAGACATTTTAAATACAAAAGATATTCTGCCAAAGTGAGGTTCACTCTTGCAGCCTGCTTCAGTGACAAGGCAGTATTACCACTTGCTTTTATTTCCCAGCTCCCACTTAAAAATCAAACAGCACAAAAACTGTTTAATCATTCATAGATTCATTTTACAGACTACAGAGACTGGGAAACGTGACTGTAAACAGTAATTTTGCCTTTGATCCTCATCCTACACCAAGTATATAAAATGGAGAAAAACACAGGGGAGTAATAGAGGAAAAAAAAAGAAAGAAAGAAAAATAGACAATTACTACAAGCACACTATTCCCTCCCCCCCACCTCCCTTACTTTGACTCAGCTGGTTACAAGAATTTCACATCCAGAAGACATGGTAAACTACCACAACATTCACCTTCACATTATACTTCTTTTTGTATTCTCTCTCTAAAGGTTTTACTTATGAGCACACACACAGAAATCATCTCTGTCCCAGCCATCGTGTTTGGCACCTAATAAACCAGCTCAAGTGACAGTAATTCTTCTGGGGAAAGAATTCACATCATGAAACATTTCACAGCAGGAAAAGAAAGCAACTTCTGTTTTTGAGCAAGACCTCCAGGGATAAGTTAATCTTTTCTAGACACACACCCTATGATTTCAGTGGGTCTCTTTTTGAGACCCAAGCAGAAACGCTTTGCAACTGGCCTAAGAAATCCCAATGAGTAAATCTCTGATGCAAATGACACAAAATTGATTGCACAGGAACCTAAAAAAAAAAAAAAATCATTCCCAGGACTTATGAACAGCAGGTCTCTTCCTTCAAACTCACTACGCTGACCTTCATGGTGGCAGCCAGCACATCGTAGCTGTGAGCTTTTCCCCAGCGGCTCAGCTGTCCTCTGCCCCCAGCAGCAAGGACCACTCACGCTTGGAAAACAAATGCCTTCGTGCAGCCACACTCCTACACAGCCCACCTTCAGCTGTGGCCACACTACCCCTGGTTAACAACAGCTCCACAAACATCCAGCAATAAAATGTACTTAATAACAAACAGCCAAGGAGGGTTATTAGCTGCTTTCCCACAGTCCCAGCAGCTCCAGACAGCCATGTTAGGGACACTGCCTCAAAGCAAAAACTCCAACAGGAAAGCAAAGCACACTTCAGCTTATGCACATGAGCTTGAGTTTTATTTACCTTACCTTACCTTTTCTCAGGCAAGGACTGAACCTTTCACTGCAATTCCTTCATGCAATCTACCAGCTAAATCCACCTGGCTGCAGCTCTACTTCCTGCCTCTCAGCAGCAAAACCTTCTCCAGCTGCTCCTTGTGTGTGGGGGGGTCTAGCTGGAGCCTGTCTTCACAGAATCATTAGGGTTGGAAAAGACTCTTAAGATGGAGGCTAACCATTAACCATATTCTGAAATACCCTCTGGGGCAGGGGGAATCCAAGAAATGCTGCTTTGATTTAACACCACAACAAATGTGGAGCAGTGGTTGATTCAGCTGGGGTGTTGTGACAGGCAAAAGAAAAAGGTCTCTCTGGAAGATGGCAGATGATGATGATGATCACCCCTGGCACATGCAGTTTCCCTTGATGTCTCACTTGAGCCTTCCAAACTGCTACCAGAATTATTGATCAAAATCTTTTTCTATTCATTTGGAAAACCAATTTTGCCATGGTATCCAAGCTCTTTAAAGCCAGACCTGCATTTTCCCCTGAGATGGGGGGAAGCAGGTTTGCATCCCTCTTACCAAGAGCCAAATCCCCAAAGACCAGGTTAGGTATTTGGTAGCTCTGGGGGTGATAAGGAATACCCATGGCAGGAGACACTCCAGCATCTGGGGGTACTGATTGACAGCTGGCTGAACATGAGCCAGCAGTGTGCCCAGGTGGCCAAGAAGGCCAATGGCATCCTGGCCTGCGTCAAGAATAGTGTGGCCAGCAGGAGGGATGTCATTGTGCCCTGTGCTCAGCACTGGTTAGGTCACACCTTGAGTCTTGTGTCCAGTTCTGGGCCCCTCAATTTAAGAAGGACATTGAGACTCTTGAAGGTGTCCAGAGAGGCTGGGGAAAGGCCTCGAGCATGAGCCCTGTGAGGAGAGGCTGAGGGAGCTGGGATTGTTTAGCCTGGAGAAGAAGAGGCTCAGGGGAGACCTTATTGCTCTCTACAACTACCTGAAGGGAGGTTGTAGCCAGGTGGGGGTTGGTCTCTTCTCTCAGGCAACCAGCACCAGCACAAGAGGACACAGTCTCAAGCTGTGCCAGGGGAAGTTTAGGCTGGAGGTGAAGAGAAAGTTCTTCACAGAGAGAGTTGTTAGCCATTGGAATGTGCTGCCCAGGGAGGTGGTGGAGTCACCATCCCTGGAGGTGGTCAAGGGGGGACTGGATGTGGCACTTGGTGCCATGGTTTAGTAATCATGAGGTGTTGGGTGACAGATTGGACTTGATGATCTCCGAGGCCTTTTCCAACCTTACTGATTCTATGATTCTATGATCTTTGGTAACTTGGTCAGAACAACATCTTTTAGGTTGTGTGTTGGTGGGAGCTGGAAGCCTGCAGAGCTACACATCCATCTACATTATGTGTGGGAGCTAACATAAAAACACTTAGACTGAAGTGTTGACTCATAATGACACTAACGCAAACCTGCTCTTAAAAACATTCCCTGCTCATTTTTTGTCCTGCTCTTTTTCTGTGCCTTAGCATGAAATGAGCATTTAGCTGAGTATTGTGCAAACACAAAAGCTTTCATCCAGCTCACATCTTAACCGACAAGATGACGATGCATACCCTGTCCTAAAATCCAGTTTGGAAATACCCAGCAGTCACTGGGCTGTCTCAGACATGTTGTGCTGCTTTGAGCTCCAGCAAGCCACGTGCCTGGGGGTGCTTGTTCCTTCCCCAGAGCGCTGCCTCTCCCTTTGCCAGGTGAACCTGGCCCTGCAGATCCTCAGAGCCTGCTCCTGTGTTTCTGGACATCACTTCTGAACCTAGACATAAGCATTAAGCCTGCTATGTGGCCTGCACAGCACCGACTCACCAGGGGAGCGGATTTGCTCCTGACCAATAACGGAGCAACATTTCTACAAAGAGAGCCATTCAACAGAAATTTCATTAGAGTAAAAGGTCACCTCTCTAATTTCCTCTATAAATCCAATAGGACTACAGACAAATACATTTCTGCATCTGAGAAATGGCATTATAACTTTACTTGAATGTTAAAGCATTTGTGCACTCTGCTGTCACATGAGGACTACAGGATGAGAGCTGAAAATTTTCCTTCCACCCAAGGCTGTGATTTCCCCCCTGCAGTAATAGTTAATATTGATTTTCCCCATCCCCACTCTCCTATTTTACCTCATGGTTTTCTATGGTTTGAGCTCAGTCACAGAATGGTGGTATTTTTATGCTGTAGGTTCAGGTAGAAAGAACAACCTTAGTGAAGTTTAAATAGGTAAATCTGTTTGTCAGAGCAGGGACAGGAGTGCACATTTTCCTGGCCATCACTTGTGCTGTCTTCATGCCCATGTGTCTTGTCCCACAGAGAGGGAAAACACGTTTCCAGTCAAGAGCATCCTGTGCACAAAATATGTGCTGACAAAATTGTCTGTTCCCCCATTTCTTTGGGGATTGCCCTAAACTCAGGGGGTTGCAGATTGTTTGCCTTAGTAGTGTATGTGTGCACTACAAAACCACCTGTTTATATTTCTTTTGAAGCTTGTAGAAGGCAAAATATCAGGAAGAGAGTCTGAGTGCATGCACTCATCTGCAGCCTTGGTGCCTCCTCACTCCCTGGCTCAGGAACTATCATGGCAGTGACATGATGGGGCACAGAGTCAATGACTGAATTTTTTTCATCTAAAGGTGCTTGCTTGGCTTCTCAAGGTATCTAAAGCTTACTTGTAGTTAGGAGACATGACTAAATAAAAGATCCTTAATGCCAAAGCTGTTCAAACCATCACTATTAAGTATTAGCCCTGCTTTCATCCAAGAGAAACAGTAAAGCCAAACACTGCAGCCAGAGCCACAGGCAACTGATCACAGACACAGAAATGAATCTGACATCCTGTGTCCTCACCCTTTCTCCCTGGTGGCTGATTTGGCCTAAGCAGTTAGCAAAACAAGTCAGCTTGGTCTGCGTGCACTGTGGCTGGAGTGCAAACAGCGTATGCCAGTGCATCGCAGGCAGGAGGGAAAGGTTGTCTGGTGCCTGTTGCTGCAGCATCTTGCAGCCCTGCTGAGTGTGGGGGATGCTGCTCAGTGCAGGCATGGTGCAGAGTGACACTATAGACAAATTCACTGAAGCCTCTTTATGCCACTCACCCTCATTAGTTTTTATTTCAAGCACGTCACGGTGTGTTAAGCTAACAGTTCGCAAGTGCCAGCTTAACCGAACTGCTTGAACTTAACATTGACTTTCTGTTCATTGTATTTTCTTTCTGCTCTCCTTATAAGTGGAGATAAACTGATTCCACATTCCTGCATGTGGCTCTTCCTCATCCCTGCACCTTTACAGCATCCTTTCAGAAGGCAATTAGATGCCACTTAATGTTGAAAAGAAGTTACCAAGCAATTGTTGGTAATGAGGTCGTGGTCATAAAGCCTTAATGAAGGCAGATAAATGTCATTCACATTTCAACAAGGATGGTAAACTGAAGCACAAGTGCATCAATGCTTAAGGAGTTGCTGGTCCAGCCTGCTATGATGGGGCTTTCTCTGATACAGCTGTTGAGTTGGGGAGAGCAATATTCAAAGCACTTTCTCACAAAAGTATTTTATTTCAGTTTTATGCTGGGATAGTTGACCAAGTTACAGACTTCAAGAAGAGATATAGGCACCATTCAAAGGGTCTTACCTTAGCTCACACTTGATGCCAAACTGAGACCACAGCCTTAATTATATCTCATCATCTGAGGAGGGAACCCTCCCTTAAGCATTAGAGAGCCCAGCAGTTAGAAAAGGAGACACATGTACAGCTCCCTTCTCCAGCACTCACACCATGCACTTCAGGATGTGTTTAAACCTCCTGCATGTCTCCATTCTAACATATAGCAGGGCTTTTAGTAGCAACAATGCAGAAGGTTGTCACAGAAATTAAGCTTCTAGGAGATCTGTGTGGAGTCTTGATGGAGTAGAAGCAAACTTAGAATGGTTTCTTGTTAGCATAAAAGCCCCCACTAACATTCCCTGCTAATTTGGTTACTACACTAGCCTTGCTTTACATTACTCTGCTTCTTAGGTTAAGAAGTGTGTAAACTTAGCAGTGAGGATGTTTCAATAGGAGAACATTAGAACATCAGAGTGTGTTAATATTCAAATAATAACACTATTCTCTATCACATGGGAATACGGAGGGATGTGGCTAACTCACAGAATAAAGGATACTTTACTTTGGGGAGAGCACATCAAAGATCCTGGGGAATCAGTCTTTTTTTTTGCTGTGGTGTCCACACTAACTGGGTCCTGTGTCTGCAGACACAGGGTGAAGATGTTTTTTCCTGGAGCACTTAGCTGCTAATATAGTTTGCTAAAATTACCACAGATTTTGTTTGCTGAGCAAGCACACAATGGTTTCTGTAACTTCAATGAGGCTGTTAGAATGCCAAACCTAATGAAGGCTCATACCATCAGGGAATGTAGCTTTGATGGAAGAGTATTTGAGCATAGTCTTTCCTCTGCTAGGATGTACTCTATTGCAACACAGTGTGTTTTCAGGCCTTCCTGGAAGTATGTCATCAACTAAAAATAAGAAGCCCATAGAGTTCACTTACCATGTTTTCCTTCCCACTTGCCTGTGAGAAAGAAGTGATTGGGCTTTGTAAGTGAAGCTAACAGCAAGCCAACCCTTCAGAGAAAACAGTGTGCATCCTCTAAGCGCATGCAACACAAGGCAACCTGTGCTGACTAGCAGGTCAGCTTGCTCTAGAAGTTTCTGGGGTTGAATGACTGTACCAGCAAGTTCTTCTAAGGACTTCTCCAAAATGAGCCAGCATGGGCATTCACAGCCCAGAGAGGAGCATAACACATTATTTGAATTTAAACTGATTTTTTTCAGGTCAGAAGCAGTCTTCTGGCACTTCTACTGCTTCCTTCACATCTAAAACACACCTTGCCATGTGTTTTGTTTGATATAGTATCAACTCTCACAAGGTAAAGCCTGTTCTCACCTCTGTCTGGCAGATGGTCCCTTCATGGTGAAGAACTCCCTGAGTCTGGAGACTCACCTGCTGCTGGGTTTACTGAATGTAGCTGGGATGGAGTTAACTCTCTCACCAGCAGCCTGGAGGGTGCTGTTCTTTGGATCCATGACTAAAGCAGTTGGTAATACACCAGTGTGGTGGCCATTGCTAAACAGTGCCTTCACAGTGTCATGGTCTCCTCCATTTCTCATTCTGCCCCCAGAGCAGGGGGTGAGCAAGAAGATGGGATGGGACACAGTTGGGACAGCTGACCCTAACTGACCAAAGGGATATCCCAAGCAGATAGTGTTGTGGTCAGCAACAAAAGCTCAGGGAAAAGGAGGAGGGAGGGGGTATGTCTGTCCTAACAAGTTAACTACCATGCATACTGAGGTCCTGCCTTCCAGGAAGCATCTCTATGTCTGCCTGCCAATGGGAAGTAGTGAATCAATTCCTTTGTTTCCACATACAGCTTTTGCTTTCCCTATTAAACTGATTTTACCTCAATCCACAAGTTTGCCAGCTGCAGTCAACCCAGCACAGTAGGTCATGGGAAATCTGAGCTGAAATGGGTGGGACTACATCAATGAGACTCAAGGGCTAATACTTTTTTTTCTTCTTTTTCTAGAAGTACATAGAGTGTGCCTTTAGAAAAACACTAAACTGAGCATGCAACACTGACTGTAAACACTGCAAGAAGAAGTCACTCAGAGGGGGCTCTGGCTTAGAGTTGAGAAAAATCAACCATTTAACCCCTCAGCACCGTCTCAGGAGGTCATCGGTTTTAGTTGCTTTACTTTCTTTAAATAACAAGTCTAAGAGGTATCTTTAATTTGTCTTTATTCTCAGGTCAAACAACGTCATCACTGAATTGAAGAGGGAGGTTACTGGTTGAGATACAAGTACAGTGTGGACAAATACGGAAGATAACACCTTGCAAATAAATTAATACAGAATAATTGTCTTTGCATAGTTCAGAAGTGAAAAGTAGGAGGCAGCAGTGTGCACGTGCTGTGAACTGACACATACCACCACGAAAACCCAAGTTCCTAGGTGAACTCTTGCAGCTGCAAATAAAACAAACCAAACTAAAAGTACTCCAAACCTTAGAGAGAGCTAAACTATGAAAAACCAGGCAGAAAGGTAACTAATGAGCTTTTTTTGTTGTTGTTTTACCAGACCATGCTGCAGGAGGAGTGTTTGCTGTACAGACAGAGATGCTGTTAGATAATCTGCCTCGGCATCCCATAGCCTGTCATACCCGACTGCGACGCTCCCTTGTTGCTGCCCATCTGAAGGCCTATTACGTTCTGTCCCTGGCGAAGCTGCTCTTCTGAGAAGCCTCGTCGATTCTGCTGCGCCTTCCTGTCCAAGACACACACACAGAAAGCAACATCACACACAAACCATCGTTCTGTGTCTGCACAGAGGCTCCTGAACGTCAACCTGATACTGGCTCACGCTGACAGGCGCGTCCCCGGGGCTGGACAATACCGTGTGGCCTAATTTCTTTCCTGCAGTGAGAAGCAGAGCTGTAGTTAAACCTACAACACTTCAGGCTTTCACTGTACCACTTACTCCAGAACCCCAAGGGACTCTCCCAGCAGCTCTGGCAGATAAAATATTTATGTAGTGCTGCATATAACACGCCAGTGGGTTAATTTGTGTTAAGCTCTCTAGCTCTTACCAGCTGTAGTCCATGGGATCTTATCGCCATGAGACACTTACCTGTGCTGTGATACAAGCTGATACAGTACAAATCAATATAATTTAACTCCGTGGAGTAAATAAGAGCTGAATGTAACCAGAGAAACAATGAGACAGAGAAGTGGCTTGCTGGGTTTTGCAGAGCAGATGATGGTTACCTACGGGACAGAACAATTGCTCTGTTGCCATTTCCAGATTGCTTTCCTCTAAGCTATAGGCTTTGGCCTTTGAACCTCTGTCTTAACTGTATGACAGTGCTTTATCTTCTGTCAAGACACGCTGGCCACTTCTGTCCTGTGTCTCTGGTCTCAAAAGCCTTTTGGATCAATAAGCATTTGTTGGAGTTTAAAAGGAACCTCTTTTCCCTGAAAATAGCACTGAGGGGCAGAGTGGTGGTTAAGAGGAAGCACAAAAGCTTGTACTCTACTGCCTTGAGAGAAACTCTTCATTTCAAATAAACCTTTCATTAGACAAGGTGGAAAAATAATTTACAAGGGACAAGGATCAGCAAATGAGCCTTATGAGTCTGCAGAGCGCCAGAGGGAGGCTTTCAATCAATCGGAATACTCCCACCCAGGTACAATCTTTCTCCCTGCTGTCTGTCCTGGGATCAGGCTACTGAGCAATATGGCTTCCAGTTTCAGTTCCCCTGTTCTCCCCACCCCACCACTAGATGAGAACACTAGATTAGCTTCCTGCTGCGGCTGAAAACCATCAATGCGATCCTCTCTGCGAGGGTCTGGTCTTGTACCGTGCTGAGCACTCTGGCTGAAGTCCAAAAGAGCACTTAAACTCTGCTAGGCTCAGGGTGTTCAGAACATCACAGGAGAAACTCATGTCAGCATGAAAGCCCGGTGAAGCAGAAAGGCGAGAAAGATCCACAGGAAACCAGAACTGACCTGTCCTTGGTCAGAATGAGGCTCCAGTGTTAATGCACAGCCTGGTAAGAGGGCTCGGGGAAGCCCAGGACAGGCTCTCAGACGGCAAGCCCTTGCCAGAAGGCATGCCGTTTGTGATGCACAACGGCCGGCGCCTCGGAAAGCATCGCCCTCTCACTGCTGCTTCTTTTCCAGCATGCTTACACAGCACCCAACGACTGCCAGCACCTCCACACGAGGATGCTTTTAGAACTACTGCTGCTACCTAAGTGAATCTCAGGTTCACTGTGTCTGCCTTCATTGTAATTAAAATCCCAGGAACGGATTCTACTACTTTTCTCTCTTTTCCTTCTAGGATCTTCAGCTGTGTTTGCAGAGTAATTCCATAGCAAGCTGAAAGGAAACTCTGGGCAGGATAAAAACCTGAGAACTGCAAAGAGGAAATGATACAGGATACTAAAAGGAAGCCTGGACATGCCAATAAACGTTGATTCTGTGTACATTCTGGATCACAGAGTGCTACTTTTACCAGCATAAGCACCACATTGAGTATTTGATGACATTACAGATAATGACATGTACTTAACAGTTTGCCTTAGGTTAGTGGAAACTGCCTTCACTGAGTCAGTAGGAAAAAGAGGTGAGGGCAGGCCTCTTCCCCTCAGTGTTTCACTCTACATCAAGTTCGGTCTGGCCTGCCTGCCATCAGCTTATCAGAAACTGAGCCCACCAGATGTGTTAGCTTTGTGCCAACTTTCATTAGTGCTTGTGGTTGCCAAATCACAAGATAACAGTCATGGATCCATGAATCTTGCTAGGAAATGCAAGGAAGGGGGAATCAGATCTGGTGAGGCTGGGTGTGTGACACTGGCAATGGAAAGTTAAATGGCTTAGCTCAAGAGTGGTAGTGTCTTAATGACTGCAGTGTCCTGCATGGATGCTCTTACTCCATTTTACTCTTGACTTCTTTCAATGTAGTTTAAGGTGATTAAGAATCAGCCTGAAAGCCCTGGCTCATGACTAACACTGGGTAGCAATGAGGGGACTTGATCTACCTGAAGGGGTCGGTGAGTCACTTGTTTCTTGCCAGGAACCAGGTTTGCTTCAGGCAGTGACTCTAAAATCATAGAATCATAGAATGGTCTGGGTTGGAAGGGACCTCCAAAGGTCATCCAGTCCAGCCTCCCCTGCAGTCAGCAGGAGCATCCTCAACCAGACCAGGTATTTGGGGGGCTGCCAGCGATATGCATTGGCTATCCAGGCAGCATGGGCAGGATAGACAGCTAGGGGAGAATGATCACCTCTTCATTTATGCCAGTGCCAACTGTTCCCACCCACAATTAAAAGAGTCCAGATGAAAATTAATTTTTCCTTGTAGGACTTTGTTTTAGTTACATAAAACAAATAAGCCTGTCTAGGTCATAGTGATTTCATGTCTGGTTTGTATTAAAGCATGTAACTAGATTTGAACCCAATTCTAAACCTAATTATATTCCATAAATACAAATCTGTTTGTGCACTGTATTAAGTTAAACTAATTTAATTTCAAGAATGCATAGGAGTTTGCACTTCTTCACCTGAAATTCAACTCTCCTCAGTTGAACTAGCTCAAGGTTTAATACAAAGCCAGTGAAGCTTGGTTTACTTTTGCTGAGCCTCATCTAGACATCAGGAAATTCAAGGAAACCAAAGACAAGCAACCAGCACTCTTTTTGCTAACATGCCTCAGACAGTTCAGCTTAAGAAATATCCTTGGATGGCAGAATGTCCTGTCAATAATATACCTGTGGGTCAGGACAGCTAACTGTGAGAGGATTTCCATTTCTTCCTGTCCCTGCTTCTCAGCCTCCCTAGCCAAAAAACCGAAGTCTTTTAGCAAATAAACAGCTTTGCCAAGACAGAGAATTCTTCACAGCTAAGTGATACTCCCCAAGGAGAAGAGAAATTTGATCAAAAATGCCTTCTTGGTAAAGGGGTCACTATATGAGGTTCTGCAGACATCCATGACAGGAGATCAGAGCTGGAGCCATGGGCAATGAACTCCTTAGTCTTGGTTACAGCAGTGCTGTCCCACCTCTGGTGCAGGAGGGACAGGTGTGATAGGGCTACATGAGAAAAGGCCACACTACACAGCTCCCACAGGACTCCTCCCCAGCAGCCCTGGTGTAACTAGGCTGACAAGATATGGCAAGATGCTGGTAAAGCTGGGAACCAGTGAAGGGTAGAAGGTTGTCTTTGCTTCCCTCCTCTTAATTCAAGAGAGAAGATTTCTCCATTATAAGGAAACCTTGGAAAGACCCTTCCATCATTTTCCCAATCAATCCCCTTAAAGCCTAAAGGCAGATGACATTAGCAGCTTCCCAGGGAAGACAGCTCTGAGCAGCTGTGCTTTGGACTTTACCTGTGAAACCAGGATGGATCCCCTTTGTAGCAGCCATCATCCTTGGTGACTGCCAAACTGCCTAGAGCCATTAAGGTTCTCTGCACTGCTGCCATGTCCTTCCCTAGAAAGCCAGACAGTTAAATTAATATAAGAAATCCTTGCACAACAGATAGCTTGGCACACTGATAAACAGTCTGATCCAATGCATTAACCATCTCCCTCAGCTCCCCTGAAGAAGTGCATTAATAGCATTAAAACTGCTGTTTTACAATTGCCAAATGGAGCTACTGACATGCAAGAGTCTATTAAAGGCCATCAAAGGGACAGTGGTAATGCAAAACTCGACAATTCAGACACTTCAAATTTCTAGGCCTCTGGGTATTTTAATGCCTTCTCCCATATTATTTTAAGTCCTTCTAGATAATCCTTTTGGCAAATTTTTTTTTCCCAAGAGATGGCTTTGGAGAACAAAGAACAAAAGAACAGTAACATGCTCAGTAAACCAGAGGTGAGGGAGAACAGTGTGTTAGCTGACAGTGCAGGACTTCAATTTCTTCACCTGTAAACCAGCAAGACTGATCCACCATTTAACCCTGGCAATTCCAGACAGTTCTTGTGCTTTGGGATGTAACTTGTATCAGTCCTTCCCAATTTAATCATCAAATCCCCTCCCAGATCCCTCCCACTGGCTTCCTGTCTCAGGCTGCCAAAACTTGATGCTATGCAGTTTCACACCTTCAGTCCCTGCCACGTGGATCACTGTTCCCCAGCCCCTCTATGCTACCTGGCTTCATTCCTCATTTCAAGGAGTCGAGGCTCGTATCTCATCTTCAGCCAACTGAAAGTTACATACCTGCTCATCACTTGGTTCTTTAGGTGCTCTCCATAAAACAAAAGGAGAGAAAAGCTTCTCAAGGGCTAATTTACCCCATCTCTCTAGGAAGGGGTGAAATTGCCTATCATTTGCTCAGAGGCACACCTTCTACCTAGCTGAAAATGCACCAGTTTCCAACAGAGCACCCTGTACCACTGAAACACAACATTCCTCTTCAAGAGAGGTTTGCATTGTAAAAAAAATAGTATCCCCTCCTCCTGTCTCTCCTTCCAAAAGAAGGATAATAAACACATTTTCCTTTTTGTTCAACATCATTTGCTTGATTGCTCCAGTGAGCTGAAAAACAAACTAACAAATCAAGGGAGACAGGCAGCATTAGAGTCAGATAGACTCTAACTCAGTACCCAGTCCAGACTTGTTAACTTTTGCACAACTGCCTAGCAAAAGAGATCTGTAGCATGTATCTCTAACTGTGTGAGGTGGCAAGCTGCTAGAAATCTGCCTTTTGACTGTTTGATCTCCTGAGAGCCTTCTGTGAGTCTATGACTCTCTCTCCCTTTCTGTTCCAGTTCTTCCTCTTTCCTAAAACGTTTTATCTAGTTGGCAGATCTGATTTTGGCTCTAAGTTCTTCACATGGGAAAATAAGTAATTCATTTTAAAAATGAGGCACTGGAGACGTGATGAAAAGAATAGATTTCAGAAATAGCTCCAGTGGACCAATATTAATGAGAATCACTGCAGACCAGCTGGAGTGTAGAGGGCAGAGAGTGCTCCACGTTCTGTTTATGCTATGCATTACCCTGATTATAGGCAGATGCATTTCAGGGCTTTGGTTCATACAAACCTAAATGCATAACACAGTGGCTGAGGTGAGAAAGATACCCTAAAGCTGAAACCATCTAGCAGCTTCCAGCTGTGGCTGTCATACTGTCTGTAAAGTTTACAGCCATTCTATCTGCAGGGGACCATTTGCTCAGAAGATGAATGGCCAGCCGGCCAGAATCCTCATTTCACTGTTTTTGTTAATGAAAACTGCATCAGATGGGGTCCCTGCTCCAGAGGGCAGCTGAAGAGCTGACATCCCACAGGCCCCTCAGCGCGGAGGGAAGAGGGCGAGGCAGGCGCCCCGAGCCCCCCGAAGCAGCAGCTGTACCATATGCTGTGACAGATGCCACACACAACGTCCTTGGGATGCCTCCTGCACTGCCTGATGGGGATGTGAAGAAGGATTTAAAAGTGAATGAGCTGAATAATGACAGCAAGCGCAGGAAGACGAAACAAAAGAAGGGTAGCAAAATATGATGATGGGCCTGGCAGAGCCATCTGGCAGCCCCCCTACGCTCTCACCCCGCTCTGCTTTAATTGTCAGTGGTGAGTGGGAGACCTGCAGGGGAAAAAGAGAGGAGCTGGGTGATGTGGGAGCTGAGCCCGCGTGACAAAACACTGCCATGGCCACGGCCCCACTTTGCAGAGTCTCCTTGCTGCATGGGAGGGGTGCTGCAGATGAGGGAAGGCCCCAAGTCTGGGTGGTCTCGTGACATCTGCTCTCTTCCAGTGAAGGATACAAGGGGCTATGTGGTCAGCTTAAAAAGGGCTGAGAAAAATTTTAAATCTCCATTGAGAAAGTCACCTAACTGCAGCCACCCTACAGAAGGCATCATAGACATTTTCTGGTGCCAGGCTTGACTCTGGCAGGGCCAAACAATGCAGCCAGCACCTTCCCTTAGCTCCAGTACCAGATCAGTGGACGACCACATAGGCAGTGCGCCCAGCCCCCAGCCTTGGCCTTCATGCATCATGCTGAAGAGACCCACACTGACACATTTCTTCTGCAGCTTCAGTATCCTTTGCAGCACGCTTCAAATAGCACAGCCTGGAAGAGGATCTTGGCACTGCCGTACAGGGAAGAAGGGGCTTCTGCCAAGCCATTATGTCTGGGGGAAACCTGGCTGGAAGGCCACCTCCTTCAGGTCCAGAATGGAGAAGGTTCAAATCTCAAGATGGATAGCTGCTCTGCTTAGTGCTCCTCAAATGGTTTTCTGTCAAACTTAACAACTACTCAGAGGGACAGCTGCCTCTTGCCCAGAATGTGTTTTGGGTATGGCTTGTGGAAAGCTGCTCTGCACAGTAGTTAAAAGTAAGAAAGGACCAAAAGAAAGGAAATGCCTCTCCTGGAGCAAGAAATCACAGAGATGAAGAAAAATGCACCAGATGGACTGAGTGAGTTTGAAACAGCCAACAGCAGATTGCATCCTAAAACATTACCATTAATTGTTACTGAGGATTTCAAAGCAAAAGCTCTTGGAAAACAATTAGTGCCAGATAAAAGCTGTTTTTCAGTCACACATACTTTCCTTTCGCTGTAAACATACAATGACATCTCCTCTCTTTCTAAAGGGGCTATGGCCTGAAGTGTAAGAGCACTAGAATAATGAAACAGTGAAAGAGATTGTCCTTTCTCTCCAGCTAATGCATCCAGGTTCAGACAATTCAGCCCTGAAGCAGCACAGATGCTAGAGGTCAAAGTTATGGTTAGACACAAAAAGCTTGCAGTGACTCATTGCTGGAGAGACATACTGTTTCATCAGCACTGAAATGAGCAGCAGGAAGAATGAAAAGGGAGTGCAAAGGGAAGAGACACAGATGAGTTTTGGGAGGTCTGAAAGTAACAGAAGAAGTCTTGAATGTCTCCCTCCTAGGTTGTGAGTTGTGTTTTGATTTCCTGTACGCTGGAAGTTACAAGGCTTTTTCCTTCCATCTGCTGATAAAAGATGATGAGTGAAAGGAAGAGAAATGAGGAGAGTCACCCTCATTAGGAGCTTTCTGTCTTCAGAGCAAGTCCTTTTCATTGTAAGGATCAATGCACCATATTTTCATTTGCATGAGGTGAAGCCGATATGCAAAAGACTGCAAAAAACAGCATCTGAAATGAGCTGTTACCAACCCTTACAATAGAGATGGAGCTTCTCTTTCAACAGCCTGCTAGGCTGAGAGTGGGGAGCCCCTTATACTGGAGAAGGGAAAATCTCTTCATTTGAGACATTAAACTAAAGACTGAGCTGGAAAAAACAATCCTGCCCTTGTGCCCAAAGATAGGATTTGTCAGGCAAATTTGGTACCCTGAGAACATTATAGGTCTGGGTAACTGCAGCTGCTGGTATCTTTCTGACCCATCCAAAAAGAGCACCCTGGTATTTCATCATACCTTGAGCTGTCCTTCAGAGGAGCAATCTATTCCACATATCCTGACAGGCTGTGAAAGCAGACCACTGCTTTGCTGCTCCATGTGTATTCCTACAGCAAGTATCCTGACCAGCTTTCTCAATGGGTGCTTTTCCTCCTTCCACCCTTTCTTTCTCAAGGCAGATTTTTGACCCTTTCATGCCTGCCTCTCACTGTCCTGCAGTCGTCTTTGGCTCTGAGCCCACTTAACAAAGTGTTCTCCATCACCCTGTCCAGACTGATGCAGGATATACAGCACCTTTGGTTAGAGCACCAGGAATAGACACAGCACCACAGAAGTGGGCAAAGCCAACCATACAAGCTCACAAATGACTCAGCTCTTCAGGAACTAGAAGATGCAGTTTCCATGCCAAGCACAGGATGGATATAGCTCTCACCTGGGTTACTGCAAAACCACAGGGGCACTCTGAATTATTTTTTTTGCTGTTGCCATAGTGACCTCTCTTAAAAGATTCTATCCTTAGAGAGAGACGTTCAACTAACATGATGTTAAGCAGTGAGTTTTGCTTCTTGCCAGTCACAACCGAGTTCTCATAAGCTTGGCAGAGGCATAAATGCTCCTGGCTCTGCATTTTATAGCTCTGAGTTAAGATTTGCTCATAGTTAAGAAAATTGCAATAAATATAGAAGGGGTTTCCATATTTGTTATTAAAAGCTATTTACTTGGAAAGAATTTGCATAGAGAGCACTTGTTTTATTTGGTCTGGTGGTGGGGGTTTGGATAACACATGAGCTTGGAAAGGTTCTGCTGTGCCCTCAGGGTACTGCAAATCCCTCAGAGGAGATAACGTGTCACCGGAAGGAGATGGTAACGAGGTAAGGCAAAGAGAAACAAAAGATAATTGCATTATAGAATATGCCTTAGACAAAATGCACCATTACAACACATCAAAGCAAAGTAAAATGAAGACTGCAGGCTTACTTCCAGTTTATTATTATTACCTTCCCATAAATCCACTGTCTGGAAAATATCTGTTGTCCTTACTCCATACATTTCAGCAGCTTTTAAGAACTGAGAAATTTGTTCCATCTGCTTGAAAGCCATTTTTGACTCGGAGATCTTTGCAATGGGCTCATTTCCCTTCGGATGTAAACTGTTTATTAACTTGCATAACAGCTGAGAATTAAATAGAGAAACAAAATTAGAAGGCAGTCACCAAACTAGAAGGCAATTTCTGCATGCAAAATAGTGCTGCAGAATTCTTTTCACTTGGGAAGTTTCTGTCAGGGGTATAATTTCCTCAATCACAAAGAAAGTAGTGAATCAATAATGGTCAAAGTAGTAGTTCAACATGCATTAAAGCTCCCATTCACTGATGGCAATAGCCTGATCATATAAATCCTAATCTGCTAGAAACAACAAAGCAATCACTGGTAAAGGTTATATAACAACTGTCAGAGAAGAAACCACATGCCCAAGCCAGAAAAATAGGCAATGTCAATTGAAATACTGTTGAAGTCACTTTGGCAGGGATTCAATGATTAGCATAGTCTTACAGCCCACTGCAAACACCAGCATCTGCTTGTTGTTCAGTAAGCCAACAGAATACAGTGGTTTTGCTACAGAATTATTTCCAAGACAAGACTTATGATATAACCCAACTCCTTCAACTTTTGTACATCACCTTTCACTCAACACTGATTATTCCTTACAGAGAAAAGCATACATCTGGTTCTAAGACAGATCTAATTTAACTGTATGAGAAAAGGTGCTGAAGGAATGAGTCATTCTCATACATAACATGCATGAGTCATAAGAATCATAAGTGCTGTGCTCATCCCAGTGCACTAGTAGAATAATTATCTTCTGAGATCAAGAGTCCTAATCAGAAGGAAGCAAATCAGATGCTAAGATACACATTTCTGCACTGGCCACGAGCTCTGACCACTCTAGCTAGACGAAGACAGAAAATGAAGACACTGTGCATATAAACACAAGCAAGTATACAAACAGAGAGCACACTCACCGTTCCATCCATCAGCCAGGTCTGAAAATGCTGCCTTCCAGGAGGAGGGTGCTCTATCTGCTCTCCACACTGCACAATAATCCAGTTCACCAGCCTAGACTCTAATTCCGGGTCATATTTCTGTTCAATCTTTTCCTGAACTTCTCGGCTTAAGCCATAGCTTGGTCCTCTGTTAGCCATCTCTGGAACTAAAGCAGAGCTTAGTGGGTAGAGTCCTGACCTGCAGCTGTGAAGTATGCACCAGAAAATTAAAGCATAAAGGAGTAAGCAGCCTGCCCTATATCTTAGACAGCTGAACAGATGTTCATCGACACCCAAAGTAACTGTATGGCACTGGTTATAACTGTTCTGCAGAGCAGGGGAGGGATCAGTGAGGGAATATCCTTTCCCAAAAGCACAAATCAGCTACAGTATTATTGAAAAAAAAAAAAAAAAAAGACAGACGAAAAAGAAGGGAAAAAAATAAAAAATGAGTCTCCCCTGCCCAACCACAAGAACAGAAGCAGAAAAGCAAGAGTTAAAATAGGTTTGAAAGAGAGGCTTCTGCTGTGTTTACAGGGAATACAAAAGAGTTTGCAGATCAACGTTAAAGCTGCCAAAAGCACTTTGAAATTGCCTACCTAATCCTTGCTAAGATGAAGAAGGCTGCACATGGGAGCTCGAGCAATCCGATTCAAGATGCAGGCAGGGTCTTCCTCAGCAGAGAAGCAGGGCTGGCTGTGCGGGGCTGGCTGTGCAGGGCTGGCTGTGCAGGGACGGCTGAAAAAGCACTGGTGAATTTAAGAGACGAAGGCTGCCACAATGCCCTGCTGCTGCTGCTGCAGCATCGTGGTTTGACAAACAGTGTATTGATTTGATTTTCCTCACATATGAGGAGGGTCAGAGCAGGGGCGTTGCTAAGAGCCATTAAAGAGGCCTGCCTACTCAGTCACAGCCTGGGGATCCTGTTTATCTCGCCCATCTGCAGGCTGTTTTCATGCATGTTTCCTCAGCCTTCTGCTGCTCACCCTGCAGCCTCAGTTTTACTCCACCTACTCTGCATCAATCCAAACTGCAGCAAGCATCCCAGCATCAGACAGTTAGAAATATAAACAGGGGGACTTGATCTGACTTTATTCTGGTGAAAGGAGGTAACAGAAATTACTACACATCATTCATTTTTCATCACAGAGCAGCAGCAGACCCTTTTCCTCCTTGTTCTGCATCACCATGGGGTATAGAGTGAAAAATAATTTCTCCTCTTCCCTGTTCAAGTGCTAACAAAAACTTTCACCAAGGGGACAGGCAGATGAAAAGTCAAGGAAGAGAAGGCAGGCAGTAGAATGTTCTAATCATCCTATCACTAGCAGATATTGTATTATCAAATAGGGTAACTGTCCTGAGAGAACAACTTGAATCACTAAAAACAAAGGAAATCACCCAAACCTAGCAAGCCTACCAAAAAGCACAAGGATCATATTTTCTGCTGCTATGAGGCAAAATACCTCTGGTGATAACAAGGGAGCTACTCCCATGGAGGGCAGTGTGAATTTTAATTATACCACTGCAGTGGTGGGAGGAGAGAGAAGGAAAGTTAAGCCAAGAGCCTCTTCTTCTGCTCTGTTTTGCATAGATTTAACCTTTATTAAATAGAGTAATTTTGCTTCTGAGCTGCATCAGACTTTGTCAAATGTCTTTCATTGACTTTGTAGCATTCACTTTGCAACAAATTGTTCCCTTTTGGCAAATGATTCATGTTCAGCCCGGCGTGAAAGGAGGCTGATAAACCTGAGGTGGATTCGAAATCAGCTTGCCAACAGAAGTCCTTCCTCTGAATTTACAAAGGGGGAAAGGAATACAGCTCCCAGTATGTCTATCTCATAATGGTCCCTTCATCCATTACTTTCTTATTTTAGAACCATGCATTCTCAGATTTGCACTGCCTTGGATGCTGCTGGGCTTGAGCAGACTCCAGAGATGAAAAATTTAACAGATGACCTAATTCATTGTTGTCTTCCACAGGCATTTAATTTAGTCCTCTCTCCTCCCTGCACTTGTAGTTTTAAAGCCCTATGAAACATCTGATTACATAACAGAAAAGCATGCTACGTGACAGGGCCACCACTTGAGGACTTTCCATCCCAGCAAACACACTGCTGAAGGCACTAGGGCTGCAAACCATGCCAGTGCACTGCAGCTGACAAAGCCAGGACATGAATTTGACATCCTTTCCTATTTAAGTGGTTGCTGTTACACTCTTTGGCCAGTCCCACAGAGAAGCAGCAGCTTTATTTTACACTTTCAGATCTTTTTGCATTCTTTGTTTAGAAGGGAATTACCTAGGGCTGCTTGGCTGCTTGTGCTCACACCAAGGTGCTCACACCAAGGTGCTCAGTGGCAGTGAGATTTAGTGAAAGTCATCTCCCTTTGCATCAAACCTCCTGTCCTAACCTGGGGGCAGGGATGGGTAATTTAGCTTTCCTGAGCTGCAGTCTCCCCCTTCACAGATGCTGACTATGCAACCTATTCTCTAGGGATCATTCTATACTGTGGAAGCTGAAAAGCAAGCTTGTCCATCAACATCAATTTTTAACAAGGCTTTGAAAAACAGGAATGCTGCAGAGGACTGGAAAAATCCCCCTCCCCCAATACATCCAAAGCACAAGTAATCAAATCATCAGCCTGCTTCTGTGCCAACAGTCCTAAGGAAAACAATGGAGTGACTTGCTTTTATTATGGGTTGTTATCAAGTGGTAGTGTTGAGGCAATTTACTGAAAGCTCTGTACCACATTAGAGTTGGCTTCTCAACAACAGGTTGAGTAGGGAACTGATTCTGAAACAACAGAACACATGAAAGAGACTAGAGCTGGTCCTACTCTACGACTGTAACTGGGCAGGCCACTGACATCACTCTTGAAGAGTGCTGCTGTTCAGCATCCCTTTGTCACAGACAGGAGCACCTGCTCCCACCCTGGCAGGCAGCAGTGACCTTCTCGTGTTGCCACGTGGGAGGCAAGGGAACAAGATGGTGCAGGTCAGAAGGCCCAAAAAGAACACAGCCCTTCACGTGCTAGCCTACAAACATTTTACGTTCGTATTTTAGTCTCAGAACCAAGTGACTGCGAATTTTAGCAGCTGTCAGTTGCTTTTCATTCCAAATATAAATGCACAGCGATCTCAAGCTCCTTGCCAAACACTGTAGCAGGCTGAGAATGTGTCTATTCCTCACTCATGAGGAGATCACAAGCCACAATTACTGCATCATATGGAGGATGACAATCTATCTGTAATGGAGTAGAAGCATTGGACCATGTAACATACATATGCAGGATTGGAGAGAAAGACAAGGTCAAACCTGCAACTTTTCTGTACTTTAGATGTATGCATGACATGGTCAAAGCTGTAACTAACATTCTTCTGTTCTACACAAATATATATTGAAGAGAAATGAGGTCTGAGCTATATGAACTGATCTTTGAGCAGTAAATCCATGAGTATATTTTTGTCCTTTGTCTCTGTCTCTTCTTCCTAACCATTACAGTCATCTCTTTCCCTAGATAACATCTGCCAGGAAGAAAGCAGGCACAGTGGCATTAAAGCCATGTACCTAGTAAGCTGCCTGCTATTAAACAGAATAGCTGAGCTCCCAGTGCCTGTCCTGTTCCAGAGCAAGAATGTGCACTATTGTTTGGTATTCATGATCCTTACACAGCTATTCAGTTTTCACCAAGTTTTAGTGAAATTCTGCATTCTCGCACATCTGACTGAATTTGTACATCAGCCCAAACCAGACACTGCTGATCTTAGGAGGTATGTGAAACATAATGAATTTGTACATCAGCCCAAACCAGACACTGCTGATCTTAGGAGACATGTGAAAGATAACTCTCTTCTATTTCCATGGAAGCCTTGAACGTATTTTTTTAGCACTTAAAAATAAACCTGCAAGGATAAGGTAGGCCTCTCTGCAACAGCACAACCATGTAACTTAAAAATCAAGGGAGTTCAAATCTCACTATTCCCCAGGACAATTTTCCCTTCTACTTCTTCCCCTCTCCCCCTCATCCCCACACAGAGGGGACAGGGACCAAGGAGAAATTACAAGCACAGACCTCATGCAGCAGCTCTGACCAAGGCACTGGTTCAGAAAATATTTTAACTCCCTATTGCAGGAGACTAGAGCATTGAAAACACCTGAGCAGCTGCAGACACATAACTGGTTGAAAGGGTCTCTCTAGGCATGTTTTGATATGAAAAGCATGGCACCATAAATCTCTTAGCCCCAGTGAATAGCAGTGTGTCCAAGAGAGCACATCAAAATTAACACAGAAATGAAAGAGCAGGAGGCAGTTCTCCTAAGGCCTATGCAGCTAGGGGGCTTTGTGAATGGTGCTTTGTTTGCATGTAGTGTTCATGCAATAGAAAGCAAGTTATCCTAACTAAAACTACATGAAACACTACAATTCAACTCAACAAAAAAACCCAACCAAGCATACCCCAAACAAACAAAAAAATCTCACAACAAAACACTGAAGTGTGTCACAGAAAGCCAAACAACAGAAGCCACAGAACAAGTAGAATACCTGACAAAATAAAAACCACATGCACACAAAACTCCGTTAGTACAACTCAATATAGGCAGAACAAGAGCATTTGTTTATTAGGAAGCAAGCTGAATAAGCTTCACACTCTTTCAAGACAAGCTGCTCTGCTCCAGAGTTTGATCCCAAGCATAAGCAAGCATGCCTCATCATTCTATTCCTTTTGAGAACACAGCATTGTCTGTTCCATGAGCTCTATGAATTTACACTGCAAGAACTATCCAGCTGTGAAGTTTCATTTCCAAGTTTTCAGGCTTGCACTCATGCACCTCAAATTCCTAACTCTGAAAACACTGCTTCTAGTAACCTACAGTTTTTCAAGTCACAGAAAAGAGGCAATGATGCTCTGTGGTACTTGGCTCCTAACTTTACAGAAGTAACTACAGAACTGATTCAGTTTCACTTTGTACCAAGATTACATGGTTGCCTTAACAACAGTTAGTTTTCACAAAGACTGCCTGGAAAAGAGGGAGTAAACCCTACTGGTAAGCAGAGATGGAAAAGCTGTCTGCACTTTGAGGTTCTACTTTCAGAACTTCTCAACCATCAGGCTGTGCCTTCCACATTTAACAGCACTTGAGAAGAATAATTTTTCTGACATCTGTTTATTATGCTCCAGGTTATTCACTATTCCTAATAACAACTTTGGTAAATCCTTAAGTTGCATTTTGCTTTGCACAGGTTGTTACAGAGGTAAGATACAAGAGTGTTAAAGCAAGAGAATACTGAAAAGGTATCAAAGACTTGGGAAATCAAAGTTTTACTGTACAGGCCAATCATAACAAAAACGCATCAACGTTTTGGTATGAAAGCATAGGAAGCTTGCAATAAAAGGCTTAAGTGGTGAAGGAAAGGTTCTGAACACTATAGCAGCACTCCTTCACATTTTGGATTGTCTGTGAAAATGCAGCATGAACAAAAAATACCTGTGTTTATGAAAGAGATGCAAGGGAACAGCAGATAAAGCTCAGGATCTACTGTGGGAGTCACAGGCCTGGCATCATCTTGCTAAGAAGAGGGTTTTTGCTACTGAGGGAAGAGAGTCAGGTGCAGAGTTGCTGCAGGTAAGCTACCCTGCAGCTCATGCCAGTGTTGCCAGCTTGTCAATCAAATCATCAACAGTATTCACAAGCAGTTTTGTGTCCTCTTTCTCGCTCATCCGGTGCTGGCCGGTCTTGCGGAGGATAACATCCACGTCCTGGCTCAGAACACGTTCAGCAACCTGCAGTGAGACCTGCCAGGGGACCTCAGCATCTCTCATGCCATGAATGAGTCGTATGGGGCACGTGACAGGAATGGGGCTGCTCAGCACACAGTGATTTGCTGCTTCTCTGACAAAGTCATATGTCAGGGAGTAATATCCACCCTTGTTGTGCTTGGTTGGAAACTTCCATTCACCTTTTTCTTCTATTTCTTTTTGTGCCTATAAAGGAAAAAAAGAAGAAAACAAAGAAGAGACATTAACAGTTCTGTTCTATATGCAGGAAACCTCCCCAAGTGTAAAATTTCACTTTGTGTTTATTGGCAGGGAAAGTATGTTCCTGTTCACCTCTCAGCATCTGAGAAGACAAACCCTCTACCACGTCACAGAAGCTCTGCACATCTCTTCTGCAAATTAATACAGTTAGGATTCACCAATGAAATGAAGTCTCTCAGCCAGGAGCAATGAGCTGTATAACCACAATCAACATGAAGTCTCTGTGGCTGCAGTCAGTACACTGAATCTTAAAGATGAAGCCTTGGAAAAAGGAGTTTTCCAGGAATCAATCTTCTCAGTCTTTGCCACAATAGCTATCTAAATGCTATACTTCTAAATGCTATCTAAATGCGGCACTTCCAGCATCTTACCTTAGTCTCAGGAAGGAATATTGCCTTAGGAAAAATAGTTTATAAAAAAAATAATCAACAAGCCAGGAAAATAGTTTCATGACTGTAAAGTGCCAGTCATTTATCACCAAATTTATCTGACACATTACAAACTGATTTACTTTCCTGAAGAATGGCCACTACCAGTATCAGGGAAGCAAGAAAAGAGACCTCTCACCACCTGTATCCTCCACACACTGATCTGGAAAATTCCCTTCCTACACACACAAACTGTGACAGACTCATCTCATCACAGTATCACAGTATAACTGAGGTTGGAAGAGACCTCGAGGATCGTCGAGTCCAACCTATCTCCACAGACCTCATGACTAGACCATGGCACCAAGTACCACGTCCAATCCCCTCTTGAACACCTCCAGGGATGGTGACTCCACCACCTCCCTGGGCAGCACATTCCAATGACGAACAACTCACTCAGTGAAGAACTTTCTCCTCACTTCTAGTCTAAACCTCCCCTGGCACAGCCTGAGACTGTGTCCTCTTGTTCTGGTGCTGGTTGCCTGGGAGAAGAGACCAACCCCCACCTGGCCACAACCACCTTTCAGGTAGTTGTAGAGGGCAATGAGGTCACCCCTGAGCCTCCTCTTCTCCAAGGTTACCTCAATTAGCAGCTACTTGTCCATCCTTGAAAGCACAAGGATTCCATCTGAAGGCAAATACCACTTTCAACCATCAACATTTACCTCCAGGGGAAGCTTTTTAAAAGTTGTTACCAGATGATCTGCTGCTACAGCCACTCCAACCAGAGCAGCTACCTTATCCGGGCGTGCTATTGCAGCATGAAGCATCAACCATCCACCCATACTGGAGCCCACCAGAATCTGAAAACAAGAGAAAAGAAGTTATTATTTGACAGGAACTGGGTAGCAAGATTTTTCTTCTCTTACAAAGTGTCAGTTTTCACTGGGTTTCACTACTTAAACCTTTGGCATAATCCTGCTGTCCTTACCCAGGCAGAAGTGCTGTCACCGCCAGTGGATATTTTGCCTGAGTAAGCACCACAGGTGTTTTATTATTCTTTTTGTTTGGCATGGCTGGTTATTGCTGCCTGAAATACTGTAAACAGAATGAGAGTTGAAACAATTCAGTATCATATGCTTACTTGATCTTTCCTTCCTAAAATAAATGCACATGGTAAAGGGCCAGTGCAGTTAAAGAGGGCAACAAAAGCAATCCATAGTACAAAATTGTTTTAACCACAACACTAGGGACTTCCAGGCTGCAGGGGACTTCACCTTTCTCACAACCATTTCAGAATAGAATAGAATTAACCAGGTTGGAAAAGACCTTCGAGATCATCAAGTCCAACCCATCACCCAACACCATCTAATCAATTAAACCATGGCACCAAGTGCCTCATCCAGTCTGTTCTTAAACACCTCCAGTGACTGAGACTCCACCACCTCCCTGGGCAGCACATTCCAATGGTCAATCATAAAGTAAGTGAAGAAGTCAAACGTTGCTTCTGCTGATCATTATTTTATCATGTACAGTACATAAACTTGTAACATTCCCATGAGTCCTTTAATTAACACATCAGCATGGGATACTGACAGACTTTTCCATCAAGAGGGCTGTGCCACGCTGGAACGGTTCCTTGTCCCCTGATAGGTGGAACCTCCACCTTGAGGCTTTCTCAGACTAACAGGCAGGAAGC